>NC_058519.1:487064315-488314315 GCF_904849725.1 Hordeum vulgare subsp. vulgare
CGAATGTTGTTCAGAGTCCCGGATAGGATCACGGACGTCACGAGGGTTTCCGGAATGGTCCGGAAACAAAGATTGATATATAGGATGACCTCATTTGATTACCGGAAGGTTTTCAGACATTACCGGGAATGTACCGGGAGTGACGAATGGGTTCCGGATGTTCACCGGGGGGCCAGCCCACCCGGGGGAAGCCCATAGGCCTTAGGGGTGACGCACCAACCCGTAGTGGGCTGGTGGGACAGCCCAAGAGGCCCTATGTGCAGGAGATAAAGAAATCAAAGGAAAAAAGAAAAAAAAAGAGGGGAAGTGGGAAGGTGGAGAAGGACTCCACCTTCCAATCCTAGTTGGACTAGGATTGGAGGAGGAGGACTCCTCCCCTTGGTTCGGTCGACCCCTTGGGGCTCTCTTGAGCCTCAAGGCAGGTCCCTCCCCCTCCCTCCTATATATACTGGGGTATTACGGCTGATTTGAGACAACTTTGTCACGGCAGCCCGACCACATACCTCCACGGTTTTCCCTCTAGATCGTATTTCTCCAGAGTTCGGGCGGAGCCCTGCTGAGATAGATCACCACCAACCTCCGAAGCGCCATCACGCTGCTGGAGAACTCATCTACCTCTCCATCTCTCTTGCTGGATCAAGAAGGCAGAGATCATCGTCGAGATATACGTGTGTTGAACGCGGAGGTGCCGTTCGTTCGGCACTAGATCGAAGCAAATCGTGAGACGGATCGCGGGACGGTTTGTGGGACTGTTCGCGGGGCGGATCGAGGGACGTGAGGATGTTCCACTACATCAACCGCGTTTCTTAACGCTTCCTGTTGTGCGATCTACAAGGCTACGTAGATCCAAATCTCCTCTCGTAGATGGACATCACCATGATAGGTCTTCGTGCGTGTAGAAATTTTTTTGTTTCCCGTACCACGTTCCCCAACAAGATCTTCATGAGTTATCATTGTCATATGCTAGTGGAAATTTTTCGTTATAGAACTTGGCTTGTATATCCCGATGATGGGATTCCTCAAATGACCGAGGTATTCGTGAGCAAGAAAGTTGGATACACGACCGCTTAGCTTCAGTTGAGTTATCATACACTTATAGCTCTAATGTTTCTCTTGCATGGCAATACATACTCCTTGCATTTATATCGATTGATGGTCACCTCCATAGCCCGTTGGTCCATCTAGTTAATGCGAGACTTTCTTTCCACTTTGACACATTTTGATTTCTACCACCATACTCTTCCACCTAGATGATATATCCATGGTTCACGCTCGTGTATTGACTGAAGTTGAAAATGCTGAAGCGCATTAGAAGTATGTTCCAATTGCCTGAGTTAACACCGAGGTGCCCATGATTTATACTTATGTGGTGAAGACAGAGTCATGCCATGCTAATATGATAAAATGAGTAGGGAATAACATTCTTTAAGGATCGTATAGTTTGAATATGAATAATTATGCTTATTATGTTTGTGTATATTATTATGTTGATATCAAATAGTTCATTGTCCATCAAAGACAATACCTGTCGTGGGTATAAGTCTGACAGTAGATGTGTAGGGTATGAAAGGATGGGCAGAACCTTAGCTACGACGAGGTTGTATGAGTTCAGGCCCCTCTACGGTGGAGGTAAAGGCCCTACGTCTCAGTGCTCTTGGGAGCTTGATGTCGAGTGGAATATGGATTACAGTGAATTGCTAACCCCTGCACCAGTGGGGAAGGGCGACTTATATAGAGTGCGCTGCCCTTCACAACGGTTCGGTGCACAGGGGTGGAGTAGTGGCGATTAAATGTCTACGTTACAGGTAACGTATGCCTTAAATGCTAATAAAGGTACATGAAAACGTATGACCGTTGCCCTCCAGGGGGGTTACGATGTACAGAGTGGAATCCAGTCGGTAAGTTTGATACGCTCCGAATGCTCATCTCCGACTGGATGATGGAGGAATCGTCGCCGACTGGATGATGGGAAGTCCTTAATTCAGTCGGAACTGACTAAGGGCCTTCTCCCTTATGAAGGGTAGTCCTTGGGTAGGACCTATAGGGCAGGCCTATGACCTTACCCTAGGACTATAACCCCATCATTAGTCCCCGAATGGATCGGGGTTGGAACGATGAAGCGATGCTTGGAGTACGGATCCGACTGGTATGGATGCGACTTTGGCGTTGTTTGCCTCGATCCATTTTATCCTCTTGACCAGTGATCCGAGTGGATATATCTGTGAAACGAACCGTCGGAGACCGAGTGCTTCCGTGGAATCTTTTGACGTGACCGGTCAACTGACAGCGGCAGATTTTCTGGGATCCTCAAATTTCGGTTGCCGCGCGCTCAGCGGGGATGACGACATCATCATCGAGTAGTATCTGCCGCCTCGATTTCCGCGCCTTCATCTCCTCCACTAATATCGCAGCAACTGGTCGGGGGATAAGATTTCGGGGCCACCTGCTAGTGACCCAGTCGGAACCTTATTTAAACCTCTCCAGCGAG
Organism: Hordeum vulgare subsp. vulgare; assembly: GCF_904849725.1. Classification (NCBI taxonomy): domain Eukaryota; kingdom Viridiplantae; phylum Streptophyta; class Magnoliopsida; order Poales; family Poaceae; genus Hordeum; species Hordeum vulgare. The sequence continues at coordinate 487,066,804 of NC_058519.1, forward strand.
GGTTTCTCGTTGCACTCGCCTGATAACTCGCACTCGCCCCGCTTCTCCCGTGGCTTCCTGCGCACCCCAAGCTCCTTCCTTCTTCTCCTCCTCCGTGCATCTGCAGCCTCCACCGTGACGAAGAGGTAGACGAGCAAGCTCGAGGCGTGGAAGACGAAGAAGACGGCGGCTCCCGCTCAACGGCGACAGCGGGCACTGCCGGCGGGTTGGATCCAGGGGGATTTCCTCCCCTCCACGGTGACGAAGAGCGACATGCTGGAGCTGGTGGAGCAAGGCCTGATCGAGAACAAGACGTGGAGGCTGCCGGCGGAGGGCGAGATGGAGCCGGCGCCCCAGGAGGGGGAGCGTGTCTTGCTGCTCAGTCACGTGTACTGAGGCTTCTCTCTGCCTCCTCATCCCTTCTTCATAGGTATAATGAACCACTTCGGGGCGCAGCTCCACCATTTTCCTCCCAACGAAATAGCTCATCTCTCTGCCTTCGTCGTGCTTTGCGAGTGTTTTATCGGTTGTCCTCCTCGTTGGGGGCTCTTTAAGCACATCTTCTCTGCTACATCCCAAACCATCAAAAGACTTAGCCAGTCGGACGTTAAAACTCATCTCCTCCAGCTCTGCGTAGGCTTAGGCTTCCAGAAGAAAAGCAAAAGTAGCTACCCCGCTCTTCAGTTGTCTGAATCCGTTAGGAACTGGCAGTCGACTTGGTTCTACTGCCAGGACGTCGCTTGTCCGAATGCCGCAACTGGACTGCCACCTTTTAGCCTAGACCGATCGGCTCCGCCTAGGCAGCTTGCGATCACGAAGATGGAAAAGATCCAGATTCAACCTCTGGTCGACGCGCTGGTAGATGTCGTCCGCAAGGGAGTCACCGACATAGATTTACTGGAGATTTTTCTGGGTCGGCGTATCCAGCCTTTGCAAGCTCGACACCACGACATGTGGCACTACATGGGGCCTGAGGACTCCACTCGGACTCACCCCGAGTGCGTGACCGGGGAGGTTGTGATGGCGTGGGTCCGCAGCATCACAGGCGCCAGCGATAACCCCAGAGGAGCCCAACGAGTGAAGCCCTTCCGCGCGGACAACCCTCCTCCGAATGAGGTGAGTATAACTTGTCGAGTGCTCACAATTGTCTTAGATTTATTGGTTTTTCTTGTATCACTGTCTGACGTCTGATGTTGTTGACTGTATCTCGTGCAGGCGTGGACCAACTGGTTTTCTCCTGTCTCGAACGGGAATCCGGCTGAGGAAGAGGAAGGCAGCCAGGAGGGCAGCGTGCAGAGCGTCGAGTACGTCTCCGACAGTGGGGAGACAGAAGAGGAGTCCGAAGAGGAAGAGGGGGAAGATGAGGAACAGAACTCGCCACCCCCACCACCACAGCCTCGAACTAAGCGCCGTCACGAACCCATGACCCCGTCGGCTCCTCCAGCGGCCCCGAGTGCCCCGCCAGCTCCTCCTGTGGTTCCGAGTGCCTTGCCAGCTACTCCCGTGGTTCCGAGTGCTCGGAGCACAAAGAGGACCAGGGACTCTGTTGCTGATCCCGCAGGCCAGCCTTCTAAGTTGGCCAAACCGAGTGGATCCAAGCCTCGGAAGGCTTTGCCGCGGATGAGGATCGCCGTTCCCGTTGCCTCAGCGTGAGTGTATTGTTCTCCTATCTTATTCTAGTATCTGATTGAACTCATGCTTATTGGTCGAGTGAATTTTACTCGACAGAGCTGCCACCTCCGCCACTTCTCTACCACGCCAGGAAAACGATCCCATGGATACAGACAACGTTGCCACATCCCAGCAAGGTACGTCGTGGCGACTCCGAGAGCTTACATTATTGTTTCACGAATTCTGTCTTTGATCTTGCCCTTTTTCCTGTGGTCTCACGTCGTTCGGTCGGTCTTCCTTCAGAGGTGATTCATGTGGAGGAGGACGACCCGAAGAGGTCCGAGCAAGCTGCGGTGCCTGTCCTTGAGGCTGTTCCCTCTGCTACTACTCCCGCCATGGACGTGCCACCAACCGAGACGATGCCGTCAACTGAAACGGCGCTCATCGCTTCTGAACCGACTGGAGCAGGACTTGGGATGCCCAAGGAGTCTCTTGTGGTGCCAGGTCCGTCGACCGTCCAGTACGATGCCCAACGCCTCCCAGAAGATCAGGTGCGAGCTGCCAAGGGGGCCATGGTGCAGGCGGAGTTGATGGCGGGTGATGCCAAGAGTGCGTACGACTCCATCGCGTCTGTGTATAAGCGAAGCTTGGAACTCCGGGACGATATCCGAGTAAGTGGGCTAGTAAGTATTTACTTTCCTCTTGTAACCCACTAGGTGTTTAAGCAATATACTCGGATGCAGTATGATTATTTTGCAGTGGGTTCACTCTTAGTGAACCCAGTGGGTGTAGTCCCCGAGACTTCTGTCGAGTGCTTGCACCGGCAGTTCTCTTTATATACATTTTCTTTAACTTGATCAGATCAAAACTAATCTGTACGAATGTTACCGGTGGGGGCACTCTGAGTGCACCTACTGGAAGTAGTCCCCGAGAGTAATTTTACTCAGGTCGGGTAGTAGTAGCCTCATTGGCTTGTTTTTGTTATTTAGCTCAATAGGGCGGACTTGTTAGAGCTTCATGGAAGTGGGGTCACTCTTAGTGAACCCACTGGGTGTAGTCCCCGAGGCCGTTGTCGACTGCTTGCGTCGGCAGGGGTCCGAAGAACTTCGAGCTTTTATTGTTTTCCTTGTTGAATTTGTCTGATCTTCTCTTCGCGCTGAATTGTAGAAGACTTGCGAGATAGGATCAGCGTACAACGCTCTGAAGGCTGAAAAGATTCAGCTTGCTGCGGAACTGGAGGCAGCTGTTCATGACTTGGCTGGTGTGAAGGGCGCTTTGGCTGAACGAGAGAAGTCCTTGGAGGAGTCCCGTGAGGCAAACAACTCATTGGTGGCCGAAATGGAGAAAATGGGGAAACAAAGAACCGAGCTGATGGGACAGATGAAGGTGATGAACACGCGGTGCATATCACAGGAGAAGTACGCCAGTGACCGGGCAAGGAAGATGATTGCGCTTCTCGGTGGTAAGTTCTCTTTTTCTGAGTGCTTCTTGACTTTGTATTTCATGATGCGCTTACTGTCTGCTTGTTTTGTCTTTGCAGATTTTTGTATGGACGCTGAGGCTGAAGCAGCTGACATTGAGCGGTCGGTTATTCAGAACGTTCCACTCGGCGGCGACGCCAATCGAGACATGCTCCGAGCGCACATTCGCCTTGGCAAAGTGGGACCTTTTATCGGTCGCCTGAGAGAGGTCGTCGGCTGAATCGACAAGGAGATGTGGCCTGAAGACGAGTCCCGGCGGGAGATGGAAGGGTTGATGACTCGGCTGGAGGACGTCCCGAACCGAGTGCAGGCGTGGAAGAAGTCTGCTGCTCGCTGTGGTGCGGACGCGGCGTTGTCGCTGGTCCGAGTGCACTGCAAGTTGCAAGTTGCCAACACCAAGAAGCTTCGATTCGAAGATTTCATGGAGACCTTCCTTGAGAGCGCCACTCGCATCGCAGACGGGATTGACCTCGACACTTTCGTGGAGCCTGCCAGTCCTAGTGCCAGTCCTGACGATGCTTGAAAAAACTTTACCTCGGTATGCCGAGTGGTAGTTGTATCAAACTTTGGCCACTGCTGTTGGCCGTTTACGTTCATGGTTCGGTGTGGATAAGCTTGATCTACACCGAACCGACTATCTTTAAACCAACTTTGAATTTGAATCTAATATTTTGCTCTTCCTTTGCCAAATAATTGTTGACACGATTTTCGCTCGTGGGTTTTGTTTGGCGTTTCTTGGTGAAGCTAGTGGCAAACATGCGGAGCATGTAGTTGTCAGTTGTCTTGACATCTGCATGAGCCTCAATGTGGGTCTGCTAAGTCTCCGAGTGGATCTCTAGGATACACTCGAAGGCAATTGTTTACTTAGGCGATTCGTGATCGCAACTAAGTCTTCGAGCGCGACTGTAAAGTCGTACTCGGAGCGAGTTGCTACTCATGTAATTGTGAGTTGTCTTGACATCTACATGAGCCTCGATGAGGTGTGCTACTCATGTAATTGTCAGTTGTCTTGACATCTACATGAGCCCAATGAGGGTAGTTGCTAACCTCCGAGTGGATCTCTAAGATAGACTCGAAGGAAGCTTTTTACTTAGGCGATTCTTGATCGCAAACAAGTGCCCGAGTGTGACGGTTAGAGCGCACTCGGAGAAAGTTGTTGTTTAGGCGATTCTAGATCGCAGCTAAGTCCCCGAGTGCGACGTGTAGTGCACACTCGGAGAAAGTTGGTACTTAGGCGATTCTTGATCGCAGCTAAGTCCCCGAGTGCGACGGTTAGTGCACACTCGGAGAAAGTTTGTACTTAAGCGATTCTTGATCGCAGCTAAGTCCCCGAGTGCGACGTGTAGTGCACACTCGGAGAAAGTTGGTACTTAGGCGATTCTTGATCGCAGCTAAGTCCCCGGGTGCGACGGTTAGTGAACACTCGGAGAAAGTTTGTACTTAGGCGATTCTTGATCGCAGCTAAGTCCCCGAGTGCGACGGGTAGTGCACACTCGGAGAAAGTTGGTACTTAGGCGATTCTTGATCGCAACTAAGTCCCCGAGTGCGACGGTTAGTGCACACTTGGAGAAAGTTTGTACTTAGGCGATTCTTGATCGCAGCTAAGTCCCCGAGTGCGACGTGTAGTGCACACTCGGAGAAAGTTGGTACTTAGGCGATTCTTGATCGCAGCTAAGTCCCCGAGTGCGACGGTTAGTGCACACTCGGAGAAAGTTTGTACTTAGGCGATTCTTGATCGCAGCTAAGTCCCCGAGTGCGACGGTTAGTGCACACTCGGAGAAATTTTGTACTTAGGCGATTCTTAATCCTAGCTAAGTCCCCGAATGCGACGTTTAGTGCACACTCGGAGAAATTTTGTACTTAGGCGATTCTGGATCGCAGCTAAGTCCCCGAGTGCGACGGTTAGTGCACACTCGGAGAAAGTTTGTACTTAGGCGATTCTGGATCGCAGCTAAGTCCCCGAGTGCGACGTTTAGTGCACACTCTTTTTTTTGTGACCGGAGTCTGCGAACGCGGAAGAATTTTGCATCTACAAAAACTCAATCTTCTTTGTATTACTTCAACGATACTTGTTCTTTACATTACTTCAGTCGACGGTCACGTGTAGAAGCGCTTCAGGAGATCTCCGTTCCATGCTCTCGGCTCGTCTGTTTCCCTGTCGAGGTTGTAGAGTCGATATGCTCCGTTGTTGAGCACCTTGGAGATGATGAAGGGTCCTTCCCAGGCGGGAGCCAACTTGTGAGGTCTCTGCTGATCCACTCGGAGCACGAGGTCGCCTGCTTGGAACGTACGACTCCTGACGTGTCACGCGTGAAAGCACCACAGATCTTGTTGATAAATGGTTGAGCGAGTCAGTGCCATCTCGCGCTCCTCCTCTAGAAGATCCACTCTGTCTTGCCTTGCTTGCTCTGCTTCAACTTCGGAGAAGAGTTCAACTCATGGAGCGTTGTGAAGCAAGTCACTCGGAAGGACTACCTCTGCTCCGTAAACGAGGAAGAACGGGGATCGCCCTGTAGATCTATTTGGGGTTGTGCGGAGACCCCACATCACCGAAGGCAGCTCGGTGACCCATGCGTCGGCAGCATGTCCCACTTCTCGCAGGAGTCGAGGCTTCAAACCTTGCAGAATAAGTCCATTCGCCCGCTCTGCTTGCCCGTTTGTTTGGGGATGCGCCACAGATGCAAAATCCACTCGGATACCTTGGCCTGTACAGAAACCTTTGAATCTGTCCGAGTCAAAGTTTGTGCCATTGTCAGTGATTATGCTGTGCGGTACCCCGAATCTGGAGATGATGTCCCTGACAAACTTGATGGCTGTAAGGGCGTCGAGCTTCTTCATGGGCTTGGCTTCAATACACTTTGTGAACTTGTCGACTGCCACCAACAGATGTGTGAATCCCCCTTGGCCTGTCCTGAATGGACCGACTGTATCTAATCCCCACACTGCAAACGGCCAAACAAGAGGGATTGTCTTCAACACAGATGTTGGCTTGTGGGACTTGTTAGAGTAGAACTGACAGCCTTCGCATCGGTCGACCATATCCTTTGCCATTTCATTCGCCCGCAACCAGAAGAAACCGGCTCTGAATGCTTTCGCGACGATTGCCCTTGAGGAGGCGTGATGACCGCAGGTTCCCAAGTGAATTTCTTCCAGGATTAACTGTCCCTCCTTGGGGGAGATGCATCGTTGAAGGACGCCTGAAATGCTTTCCTTGTACAACTGGCCATCAATGACAGTGAACGACTTTGACCTGCGGACGATCTGTCTGGCTTGGACTTCGTCTTCTGGTAATTCTTGCCTCAGGATGTATGCAATGAACGGCACAGTCCAATCGGGGATGATAGCAAGAATCTCCATGATCAAATCAACCACAGCAGGGACCTCGACTTCAGTCGGATCTGTCAAGCTCTTTGGTTGTACTGGTTCCTCTATGAAAGGATCTTCTTTAACTGAGGGAAGGTGAAGGTGCTTGAGGCAGACGTCACTCGGGACTGGTCTCCGAGTGGATCCAAGTTTCGCCAATTCATCAGCTGCTTGGTTTTTCAGTCGCGGAACATGGTGGAGTACCAGACCTTCAAACGTTTTCTCGAGCTTCCTCACTGCATTGCAGTATGTGGTCATGGTGGGGTTCCTTACGTCCCACTCCTTCATCACTTGATTAACTACCAAATCTGAATCGCTGTAGACCATCAGGCGACGGACGCCGAGTGCGATGGCCATGCGCAATCCATAAAGGAGAGCCTCATACTCTGCCTCATTGTTGGAGGAATCGAAGTGTATCTGCAACACATACTTGAGTTTGTCACCCTTTGGCGATATGATCACAACGCCAGCGTCGGAGCCATTCAACGTCTTGGACCCATCGAAGAACATTGTCCAATGAGCCGAGTAGATGTGGGTCGGTTGCTGTTGTTCTACCCATTCTGCTATGAAGTCAGCCAGAGCTTGAGACTTTATAGCTTTCTTGGCCTCGAACTTGATGTCGCAGTATAACATCTCCATCGCCCACTTCGCCACTCGGCCCGATGCGTCCCAATTGTGGAGGATTTCCGACAACGGAGCATCAGAAACGACAGACACCGAGTGGTCTTGGAAATAATGAGCCACCTTCTTCGCAGTCAAGTAAATCCCGTAGATAAGTTTTTGATAGTGGGGATACCTCTGCTTGGAAGGAGTCACGACTTCGGAGACATAATACACTGGCCGCTGAACCTTGTATGCTTTGCCTTCTTCTTCGTGTTCGACTCTGAGAACAGTGCTGATGACTTGATTTGTAGCCGTGATGTACAGAAGAAGGGGTTCTTTACTGAGCGGAGCAGTAAGAACCGGCTGGGTGGAAAGTAGGACTTTGAGGTCGTTGAATGCGATTTGGGCTTCGTCTGTCCACTCGAAAGTATCTGATTTCTTCATGAGTCGGTACAGAGGAAGTGCCTTCTCGCCGAGTCGACTGATAAACCTGCTCAAAGCCTCTAGGCAACCTGTGAGCCTTTGAACATCGTGTATTCTGACCGGCTGCTCCATTCGGACGATGGTCCCGATCTTTTCGGGGTTGACATCGATCCCTCGTTCGGAAATGAAGAAACCGAGTAACTTTCCGCTGGGAACACCGAATGAACACTTGGCTGGGTTGAGCTTGATATCGTACCTACGAAGGTTGGCGAATGTTTCTGCGAAGTCAGTCAGCAGGTCGGAACCTTTGCGTGACTTGACTATGATATCATCCATATACGCCTCCACATTTCGACCGATCTGGTCAAGGAGGCATTTTTGGATCATGCGCATAAAGGTTGCTCCTGCATTCTTCAAACCAAATGGCATAGTGATGTAGCAGAAGCACCCGAATGGGGTGATGAAGGCTGTTTTTAATTCATCGGGGCCATACAGACGGATCTGATAATAGCCCGAGTAGGCATCAAGGAATGACAAACGCTCGCAACCCGCAGTCGAATCAACAATTTGATCGATGCGGGGGAGCGGGAAATGGTCTTTCGGGCAGACCTTATTCAGATGCTTGAAGTCGATGCACATTCGGAGCGACTTATCCTTCTTGGGCACCATGACAACATTGGCGAGCCACTCGGAGTGGTGAACCTCGCGAATGAAGTTGGCTGCCAGCAGCTTGGCCACCTCCTCCCCGATTGCCTTCCTCTTGTGCGCGGCGGACCGGCGCAGGCGTTCTCGGACGGGCCAAGCAGCATGATCCACATGCAGTCGGTGCTCAGCCAACTCCCTGGGTACACTTGGCATGTCAGCGGGCTTCCATGCGAAAATGCCCCAGTTCTCACGGAGGAATTGGATGAGCTCGGCTTCCTATTTAGGATCGAGGGTGGTGGATATGTTCGTCGGGGCAGCGGCGTCGTCTGTCGGGTGGATGCCGACCTTCTTCATTTCTCCCCCGACTGGAATGCGGATTCCGAAGCTGGCTTCTTCGAACGCATCAAGTCAGCGGGGTCGACTGTCTTCTTGTACTCGTCAAGCTCGAGGACAGCCATCTGCTGATCGGCGATCCTCGATCCGTGCTGCAGACACTCCTCAGCCCGCTGCCGATTGCCTGTGATAGTGATCAACCTTTTGGGCCTGGCATCTTCAGCTTCAGGTACACGTAACATGGACGGGCCATGAAACGCGCATACGCCGGGCGGCCCAGAATCGCGTGGTACGCACTCTGGAAGTCCACCACCTCGAACGTCAGTTTTTCCTTGCGGAAGTTCTTGTCGGAGCCGAAGACGACATCCAACGCGATCTGGCGGAGTGAGTTGGCCTTTCGTCCAGGGACGACTCCATGGAACTGCATGCCCTTGAACTGAATGCCCATCCCCTTGAGAGTGTCAGCGTACATGATGTTCAAGCCGTTGCCGCCGTCCATGAGGACTTTGCGTAGTCGGACTCCTTCCACCACCGGGTCGACGACCAGGGCCTGCCTCCCTGGGGTGGGTACGTGTGCTGGATGATCTGACTGGTCAAAGGTGATCGCAGTTTGAGACCATTTGAGGAACATGGGATTGGTCGGGGTGGCCATGTTCACCTCCCTGTTCACCAACTTCAGTCGACTCTTGCTTTCAACGTCAGCAAAAATCATCAGTGTGGCATGGACTTGGGGGAATGGATCCTCCTTGTCCTCCTCATCCTGTTCATTGTCCTTTTCACTCGGCTCCCCTTCGCCGAACCCCTGGATCAGGAGGCGACATTGACGAGTGGTATGCTTCGGAAATATGGCGTTGCCCTCTTCATCCATCTTTGTGTGGATGGGACATGGCTGGTCCAGGATGTGGTTTCCGAACTGCTTCTTCTTGGGGGTGAACTGAGCCTTCCCCTTGCCCTTGAACTTGGCATTGGTAACGGCTACGGCCTCTGCCTGCGGAGTGGACGGAGCTTTCTGCTTCTGCTTCCGAGTGTTGTTCCCATCTCCATCGGCGACTGCTTTGTGCTTGCCGCTACGAATGCGGTCCTCTTCTTCGCCATTTGCATAGCGTGCCGTTATCTCCATCATCTTGCTCATGGAGATGTCGCCTGTTCGACCGAACTTCAGGTACAAATCTCTGTACTGCACGCCTGCCTTGAAGGCGCGGACTGCTTGGTGCTCTGTGACGTTCTCCACCGTGTGGTAGAGGGTTGTCCAACGCTGGATGAAATCGCGCAGGGGCTCATTCTGCTTCTGGACACAGTGCTGGAGCTCCAGGAGACCAGTAGGGCGTTTGCACGTCCCCTCGAAGGTCCTGATGAAGACTCAGGCCAGATCTGCCCAACTGTAGATGCTTGAAGGAGCCAACTGGTTCAGCCACGCTCGTGCCGAGCCGTCGAGCATCAGGGGGAGATGTTTCATGGCGACCTGGTCGTCTCCACCGCCGATCTGGACTGCCACTCGGTAGTCGTCCAGCCACGTTTCTGGCTTGGATTCTCTTGTAAACTTGCTGATTCCCGTCGCCAATCGGAAGTTGGGAGGGATGTCAGCCGAACGGATGGCTCGACTGAAACACTCGGGGCCAGAGACAATGGTCCTGCTTCCACTCGGACGGTCTATATCATGACCATCGCGGTGGGCCTGGCCCCTGTCGACCCTCCTCTGGGCGATATATCCTCTTGCGTCGGGCCTTGGATCATAAGTGTCACCGACCGAATGCCGATCATCATGATGTCGGGGCCCGTAGGGCCCACCCCGCGGAGGGGTGCGTGAACGGCGAGGATCTTCGGGATTCATGGAACGGCTGCCTCCCCTGTGTCGCTGATGAGAACCGGGGCTGTGAACTGACCGATGCGTGTTCGCGCGAACAGAACTATTGTGGATCCTCTTGTTCGACTGGGAGACCGCCGAATTTTGCTGTTGCGCCGTGTGAAGCAGGGCACAGATCTGCTCGATCCCTCTGCCAGCCTCTGAATCAGTCGGCTGGAGGGAATTGGCTATCTTGGCAGTGGCAACCAGGTTGAGGACGGGTGTGCGGAACACCTCCACGTTGCTCTGACGAGTGCGCCGACTGGCAGAACGGCGAGGCTGACGGCGAGCGCCGGATATTTCACCGACCTCGTGCTCGTTCCGGCCGCTTTGGCGGGGACTTTCATGGGAGTTGGCCATGTGCACTTCGGCTGCAGGCCCGCGACCCAAGTACTCGGAAGGAAACTCAGTCGAAACTGAGTCCGAGCGCTGGGACGGCGGCGCAACTACAACCGACTCGAGGACCGCCACTTGTGAAGACGCGCTCTGGCGCGCTTGGGCGTGTTGCACCCAACGCTGGAGCCGCGGGCGGCGAGACCGCTTGTTGCGGCGCGTGACAGGGGCGAAGGTCGACACCGGAGCCGACTGCTAGAGAAGAAGGATGCCGCGGGAGCCAGCACGGAAGTGCGTAGCCCCGCGACTGGGAGCGCCTCGACGTCGAGAGGAGCATCCCGAAGCCATGCCGAATCGTCGATGATGAAGGAGAGAGCGCCGAAGAGGATCTCAGGACCCATGCACAAATCTCCACCGGACGACATGATGAAAATATTTAGTCGCAAACTCGCTGAAAGTCGCTTAGACGCCTGCCCCACGGTGGGTGCCAACTGTCGTGGGTATAAGTCTGACAGTAGATCTGTAGGGTACGAAAGGATGGGCAGGGCCTTAGCTACGATAAGGTTGTATGAGTTCAGGCCCCTCTACGGTGGAGGTAAAAGCCCTACGTCTCAGTGCTCTTGGGAGCTTGATGTCGAGTGGAATATGGATTACAGTGAATTGCTAACCCCTGCACCAGTGGGGAAGGGCGACTTATATAGAGTGCGCTGCCCTTCACAACGGTTCGGTGCACAGGGGTGGAGTAGTGGCGATTAAATGTCTACGTTACTGGTAACGTATGCCTTAAATGCTAATAAAGGTACATGAAAATGTATGACCGTTGCCCTCCAGGGGGTTACGATGTACAGAGTGGAATCCAGTCGGTAAGTTTGATACGCTCCGAATGCTCATCTCTGACTGGATGATGGAGGAATCGTCACCGACTCGATGATGGGAAGTCCTTAATTCAGTCGAAACTGACAAAGGGCCTTGTCCCTTATGAAGGGTAGTCCTTGGGTAGGACCTATAGGGCAGACCTATGACCCTGTCCTAGGACTATAACCCCATCAATACCTAAAAGAGATTCCATGTTGGGTAGCATGGCACATCAACTTTTTTTATCATTTACCTACTCAAGGACGAGGAGGAATTAAGCTTGGGGATGCTGATACTTCCCCAACGTATCGATAACTTTTTTACTGTTCCATGCCATTATATTATCAATCTGGGATACTTTATCTGTAATAATATACTATTTCATATCGTTTTCGGGAACTAACCTATTAACCTAGTGCCTAGTGCTAGTTGTTGTTTTCTGCTTGTTTTCGATTTTACAGCAAATTAGTACCAAACGAAGTCCAAACACTACGAAACTTTTAACGATTTTTTCTGCATAAAAGATATCCTAGGATCTTCGGGAGGATATCATACATGAAGCAAGAAGACGACAAGGCAACAGGGCACGCCTTGATGCCTTCTGGGCCCCTCGTGGCTCCGTCTGACCCAATTCCACCTCCTTTAATTCCCTAAAATCGGGAAACCAGTGTAGAGCCACAAGAAAAGATTTTTCCGCCGCCACAAGACTCTGTTCAATCGTAATGCCATCTCGAGACCTTTTCTAGTACCCTGCCGGAATGGGAATCCATCATGGAGGCCATCTACATCAACCTTGTTGCCTCATTGATGATGTGTGAGCAGTCCACCACAAACCTATAGGCCCATAGCTAGTACTTAGATGGCTTCTTCTCTCTCTATGATCTTTAATACAATGTGTGTCGCTATTCTCGCGCTGATCTATCGGATGTAATCCTCTTTTGCGATGTGTTTGTTGGGATCCAACGAATGATGAGTTTATGATCAGATTATTCATTGAAAGTAATTGATTCTTTTCTGAATTCTATTATGCATGATTATTTTAGCTTTATATTTCTCTTCGATCTATCTGTTTGGTTTGGCCAAATAGATTGATTTATCTTCAGTGGTAGTGATGCATTGTAGTGGGTTCAATCTTGTAGTACTCTATGTCCCATTGATAGAAGGAGACAAGATACATATTTGTATTGTTGCCACTAAGGATAAAACAACGGGGTTTGAACATATTATTTGTATTACTTTGTCTCTATCATGTCATCTTGCTCCAAGCATTATTTTTTTGCCATGAACTTAATACCTAGAGAGGTAAGCATAAAAGTGCTCTCGAAGTGGAGTAATACTAGTTGATGCACGCATGAGTCAGTCTACTTGTTTATGGACATGGTGCATGTATACGCATAATCATTGACGTAAATAACATGTCATAACTATGCACAATTATGCCAATTGTCCAACAGTAATATGTTTACCCACCATATGATATGTGCTAGAGAGAAAACTCTAGCGAAAACTATGGGCTCCTGCTCTACTTAGCCCTATTGTTAAAAACTCAATTTACTTTGATGCACTTTATTTACTTTTTGTCTACTTTTTTATTTATATCATCCATCTATTAGAATTAATCCTTGCAAGTAACGAGTTCAAGGGGTTTCACAACCCTCTTGCCCATGTTGAGTGTAAGTGTTTGGTTTTGTTAATGTACGTGTTGATGATGAGAATTTGCTTTGTTCTCCTATTGGTTTGATAACCTCTCCTGTTCGGGAAAAACCCAACGCAGTTTACAAATAGCAGTTCTCTCTTGAAGGTCCCCCTATTTATGTGGTCCATCATGATTCGTTCCATGGCTGGGATAATGCTTAAAGCTTCATTACTTTCATAATTCAAAATATGTACCAAAATCACTTCCTTAGTCCAAATTCATCCTACATATGCATTATACAACATTGTTATATAAATCATGTGCAAAGTGTATACAAATGAGCATTATGTACCGGGTTTTGGAAAATGTAGCGCTCCATCATCCAATAAGCGCATTAAATTAAACAAATACTCCCTCGAATCCAAAATAAGTGTCGTGACTTTTGTTCAAATTTTAAATAAAACACAACACTTATTTTTGGATCGGAAGGACTATGAATTATCAATAAAATGCAATGATTGCAATTCTTTTGAACTCAACAAGCCCACGGCTATGTAGAAAAAATCCCCACACGTGCACACGGATCAGACACGCCCCAGTGCCCCGCACTAACGGCCTGTTTGGATCAGCGTTTGCGCGTGAAATACCTCCGTAAAAAATACATTCCTCGATCGGTCGTTTCATTCCTATCCCGAAATTACTCATTGACCGGTAAATTATACGTGTAAAAAAATACCTCTGTATTATTTTACACCCAATCCAAGCGCAGCCTAAGTGCCCATTCTCTAGCTCCCTCTCTACTTACTTTGGATCGGAGGACGTATGAATTATCAATAAAACACAATCTTTGTAAAAAAAATTGAACCCAACAAGCCCACGGGTATGCAGAACAAAATCCCCACACGAGCACACGGACCAGACACGCCCCAGTGCCCCACACTTACTGTCCGTTCTTTAGCTCCCTCTCCATCTCTCCTGTCTAGTCCCGCCCGGCCAGGTCGTGTGTTCCCTCTCCCATGTCTCGCCACCGCTCCCTATGGTCTGCTCGCTAGGACTCACAGGCCCCTTGTCGATTCCGGTCTCCGGAAAACCCAAGGAAGCACTCGAGCTGGGCATGCTTGCGGTTTACCACGTGCAAGGCGCCGACTGAGGTGGAGGGAGAGGTTTGGGCCATGTTTTCAGCGTATTCACGATCAATGCACGTTGGAGAGCTCCAAAGCGCCGGCCTCATCCCTATCTTATGTTGCTAGGCGTGTTGTAGTGTGCTAGGAGGAGACGCGGCCATAGCGAAGTTGTACCAAGAGGGAATGCGACCGGTGTTTTTCTCCTTTTCCAATGGGTACTTTTCCACGGAGTATATGTGCGTTGAGATTTTCTTTCCTTCGTAACTTGCATTTGTGTGGGAGGAGATAAATGTTGTAATTTTATTTCATTTGTAACGTGGGGTTTTATTATGGAAGGAGTTGGACGTGTGTTTTGTATGGAAGGAGATAAATCTTGTAATTTTGTTTTCTTTTAAGGTTTTGCTAAAATGCATCTAGATGTGAAATAAGTATTGCACATCTAAGTTCTATATCATTGATCTTACGTGAAGATTTGTATAAATATTTTCTTTTCGTTTAACTTGGGGCGTTATTAAGGAAGGAGTTGGATGGTGTGTGTGATTTGAATTGTGTTTAGTTGCTCTTAACATTGAAATAATCTGATTCACTGAAGGTGAAGAACAACCCCGCTCCCTAGGGTTTCCCATCCCTCCCCCTGCCGCCGGCCGTCCCCGCCCCCCTCCCCCTCTCCCCCTCCCGGATCCGCCATGCGCCATCTCACCGGGAGGTGGCCGGGGCGGCGCAAACCCCTCCCTTCTTCGACCTCCCTCCAATGCCCTTCCCTCCCTGCCGCCGCCGACGGCCGCCCCCGGCGCTTGGGCGGGTGGTGTTGGCGGCGGCGGGACTGCCTGTCCCCGCGCACGCGGCTCCCTGCCCGGGGCATGGGGGCGGCGGCGGTGCTCCTCGGCTCGACGACGGTCCGGCGACCCGGCAGCAGTGGCCGGCGACGCGCGAGGTGGTGGTGTTGACCCTTGGCGATGAGACGGCGTGGTGACGCACGTTGGCCGGTGGCGCGCCCCCGGCCCAGATCCGGGACCTGTGGGGCCCATCTGGGTCCTAGCAGGTCGGCTCCCGACGTGGCTTCATCGTCGTCTTTGTGGTGAGGAGGAGGAGCAGCTCGGACGGAGGGCAGCGACGCCGAAGGCGCACCTGCTGCAGCGCGATGGCGGGAGCTTTACGGGCATGGAGAGCCCGGCCGGGCATGTGGGCCTGGTATGCTCCTGCTATTGTGCCCGGTCGGCTACCGTCGTTGACGGTGGAGGTCGTACCCTCCCGCGTGCCGATGGTGTTGTGGCCCTAGCCCCGGCTCCTATTCCCCGCTGTGCAGGCCTCACTTCATGGTGCCATCGTGAGACGGCGTGGAGGCTTCATGACCGCGGTGGCGCAAGATGATGGTCGGTTTGGTGGCAGGCTCTGGAGCATCCGAGGTGAAGGTTGGGATCGGGGGAAACCCATGTCGGCCTGG
The DNA here is from genome assembly GCF_904849725.1 of Hordeum vulgare subsp. vulgare. Taxonomy (NCBI): domain Eukaryota; kingdom Viridiplantae; phylum Streptophyta; class Magnoliopsida; order Poales; family Poaceae; genus Hordeum; species Hordeum vulgare. The sequence continues at coordinate 487,082,477 of NC_058519.1, forward strand.
CCGACACCGACGCGGCGACGCCTGTGAGTGCCGCCGGACCTTCCTGGAGGCCGTCGGGGGCGACCATTCCTCTTGCCTCGTCACGTACTCGGGGAAACCCTTGGCAGCAGCGTCGTCATCGTCGCGGTCCTTCTTGGAGGTGTTGGTTGGTATCGGTGCTTCGGAGCCTTGGAGCTTGGTGGGAGATCTTCGGTGGGCGTAGTGGTCGTGAAGCGTCTTCGTTTCCGTCGAACCGCCGTTGTCGGCATTTTTCTCTTGTTGTTTCTATTTCGTTTCTTTTGGATGTGATTGTGTTGCTTCCATCCCTGCACCTGCTGTTGATTGTATCGGTTGGTTGCTTTGTAATACAAAGCGGGGGAAACCCTTTTTCGGCAATAATCTGATTCGCTGGCAGGAGGCAATTGAGCGCCTGAGATTAAAGGTATGCCAACATGTTTGCTCTTTTATAGGTCGTGGAGATATAAGCAGTGGAGAAAATTTCACCTTTTTCTTGCATGCTCCATTGGCAATTGAATCAAAATCAGCCTGGTTGCTTCAATCCATCTACACATTCGTATCTGGAATCATTCAGCATGAGAGGCGACAAAGTGGGCAGTTAACGGTTTGTGAGCACAAGCCGCATTTTCCCCTATTTTTCAGTAAAACTGCCAAAAGTCCAAAGCCTGAAGCATATCCCACTGTTAATCTACCACGCATACTTGTTAATTCTTCCCTAGATATTGCCAAACAATGTAATTAACAGGGCTAGACAAAATTACAATAATAAAATAATTAACAGACATACTAGAAAAATATTCCTGCACCATCTAGATCTCCTTCCTCACGTCAAACGCACAAGTTGACAAGTCGCCCGAGACGGCGAGTTAATGATTAGTTAGGAGGATGGATGAATAGAAATGTTAGGTAATAGGTGGACGATTCCATGCCGCTTTACCGATGCTCAGTCAACAAAGCTAAAAACGCAACGCGCCGCGGGGGATGTCGTGATGGAATGGACGTGGTTAGCTCGGATGAGATGGCGACCCATCGCGCATGCAGGGCGCGCGTCATGCACATGCCCATCAAATATCAAATCAAATTGTTGTTTTGTTACTTAGGGCAATCCTCTCCCTCAACAAGAAACACGTAGCTCTTGAAGCAATTTGGGCGGACGACGCAAAGCAATTAATCAACTCTTGTTTCTTGCGGAAAATGGCGCAATGCCCTGCTCAAATTTCTAGTTACTCTGCAGGTTAGAAGTATACCTTTGCTTGGCTTTTTGGTTCCTTGCTTCATTTTGTAGGGCTGCTGTTGTTAGCAAGATTTATAGGTAACTGGCATTTTTATTGATGCATCAAGCTGGTATACTATGTAACAACACGACACTCGTTAGCTAGATAGCTTTTAATTTGTTCGATACCCAACTTTGTTTCTACTTAGTACTCCGTATATTCTTTTCTTCTGGGAGGCCCATAGAGAACGGACGAACGAATCATTGAGTCTGCCGGGCTCTGGTGAAATTGGCTACTATAGTGGAGTAATAACTAGTAGCATTATTAAACAGGCATCATGGAGCATGAGAAGACTAATATGGTTGAGCCAGCAAAAGATGACCATGCAAGATGCCCACTCACATGCAACGTTGGGATCAAGCAAAGCAATCGATCAAGGTATCATTCTACGCGCAATCATTGTATAATCCAAAGGAATGTGCAGCAGCTGAACCTGAACACGCATGCACGTCGCTTGAGCTCGAATAATTTGTTCTTTTGTAGTAGGGCCGTATCTCAACCTGCATGCAGCCGCCGACTGCGAAAACGTTGGAATACAAATGTTGAACTGACAGGTTTCTATATGAGTTAAGTACACCAACCTTTCTTAGATTGGGTTTAGAAGGTTCCTTTGGTTCAGCGTAGGGACACTAGCTTGACTATTTAGCCACCATAATATAATGTATACATCTCCTGATCCCCAGCATCTTTGCGAGTAGTTCAATTTATTTTCTGAGGAACACCATTGCGCTATTACATTGTTATTAATAATTGTTCGATCATTTTCTTAACAGTGGACAACATATGAATGCCAAAATGATGCTAATTACAACCGTCTCCCAACAACACAATATCACCACATAGTCAAGACAATGCACCTGGCAAATAAATAAGTAAATAAATAAATAAACAAAATAACAACAACAACAACAATAATAATAATAATAATAATAATAATAATAATAATAATAATAATAATAATAATAAGAAGAAGAAGAAGAAGAAGAAGAAGAAGAAGAAGAAGAAAACACTGCTCGAAAAAAGGTTATAGGTGTACTCATATTAGTGGTGGACTATCACCGTCCATTCATACTCAGACAAATTATTAGTGTTGGGCACCAGTTTTCGCCTGTTACTAGTAACAGTTATTCAGATTTATCGCGTGACAACTGTTATTAGTTGCAGGCACAAAATTGCGACTACCATTGTTATTGTCTTACTAGTGGCAGGCACCAATTTGAACTTATCACTAACAACACATGTCCAGATTTCTCGTGAAAAGCTTGTTACCAGTGACGGATACAAAATTGCGTCCACCATTGCTACTTGAGTTACCAGTGACGGGCAGCAATACGTGACCCCGCTAGAATTTTTGGTCCCGTAGAATTTTCTAGAAATACCAGTGGCAGGGTGCAATACGTGTCTGCCACTGGTAACTCAAGTAGTAGTGTCGTACGCGGTTCTATGTCCGCCACTAGCAACTTTATTCCCGCCATTCTTAACTCCTCTTAGCACTTGGGGACATATTTTTCTGGCTCGTAACTTTTTCTCCCAGCCACCGCTAACTTTTTTTCACTAGTGGCAGATACATTTTTTGTGCCGGCCACTCTTATTTTTTTGCCATTTTTTTGTAAAGCACAGGTTTTAGTGTTTTAGGTTTAGTCTTAGAGTCCAATTTTTTCTACACAAAAGGTACATCATTTAAAGTTTCATGTAAGAATTAGGCGCTTTTTATATTTAATTAGCTATTTTAGGACATTAAATAGATTTCTAACTATTTAATGGAGGTAAATCCACTTAAATACTTAAATATGTAGTCAGAACCGAAACAATGCCAAATTTTTGCATGTGACATGTAATGGTGTATGTTGAATGTGGAAAAAAGTATGAAGGATAACTAGGCAAGGAGTGGTCACTTCGCATACAAACTGGTATGTTTCAAATGTCTAGAAATGCATTTAATTGCATAAGTATAGCAAAGATCCCAAAAAACAAAAAAAAAATCCATGATACATGTAATGGAGATTGTCGTGGTTTTGTCACGGCAGATGTCCTCGTGAAAGGACTTAGATATGGAGCAATCGCACCTTGATGACGACCCAAAGGGGTTAAGTGGAAGCGAGACTCGGGTTTACCCAGGTTCGGCCCCTCCGATGCAGGTAAAAGCCTACGTCCTACTTTGTATTTATTGATGGTGGAATCTATTACAAGGGTGCGAAACTCGCCTGGCCTAGCTCTCGATGGATTGTAACTTAAGTCTATCAACCCTAGAGACTCGCCTTTATATACAGGCCGAGGCCCTAGGTTTAAAAGAGTCCAAGTCATATCACAAGTGGTGACATGATATATCTCTAAGCTGTAGCAAGGGATTTGCATGGCGAGTCTTTCTCTTCTTTGGCCCTGAGTCACCATATGGGCTCTTGGGCTTGGCCGGCTCTTTGTTGGAGATCACTTCATGCCTCCCATATTCCGTGTCTAAGCCCATCTTTGGGACACAAGTGTTGAGTCGCCATGAGCCTGACTCGGCCCAATAGGACGGGTCACGCAATGGATAATATCCCCAACATTAGGCCCCAGATTGACTTGAATTTATTCACGCCAATAAACCTTCATACGTGACCATAGCGACTCACATGTGATCTCTGACCTTTTTTCTTAAAGAGTGACAAGCCGCCAATCTTCATGATCCGCCTGAATCACCAGGTTACTTATGAGTGACGTCATCTTCCCCATTATTCCAGGGATCTCGGTGACGTCATCTTCAATGGATCTTTTGACTTATCGTGTCATCCCAAAAATCCAGGCACCATCATTTCTGATTTTTAATGCACTTCCTCGATTCCCGCGCTTGTCGTTCCAATTCCAGCCTCGGGCCCTTAAATAGTCACGAAGGGAGAGGTCCCTCGCCTTCGTCTACATCGCCACTCTCTCTCTTCTTCTTCCTCGAGCCTGCATCACGAACACCTCACCATTGCAGAGTTCGTGGTTTCGGATCCGCTGCCCCCTTGGATCGATCGAGCGCAGCCTCGACTTGGATCTTCGCAGCTGCCTCCGCCACCGCCTGCACTTCTTCAGGTGAGTCTTTCTCTTTCGCAGATTTCAGTTCATAGATCTCCTCTGTTCGTAGGGTGGCGCTGGAGCTCTTCAAACCTCCACTAATCGCACCATGAGTCTCTCAAGTATTGACTGAATCCCGTATTCTAGTAGGGGACCGTGATAGATTAGAGAGTAGTTCGTAGCAGATCTGTTGCTCATTTTACTTCCTTTGCAAGATCACATCATAGATCGTACAGTGTTCCTGCGTCTTCAGTGTTCCTGAAAATCATGAATTATTCTTCCTTTTTAACCACCCGTAGATCTGTAATTTCTGGCATCACGTGGGAATTGTGTTTGTCTCCAATCGAAAAACTTTCTAAGGGATTTTTTAAAATGTAACTTGCCCAGACTTGTGGCGAGTCACGATGTTTGTTTAGATGCATCTCCAGCCACTTGTCGGCGAGTCAATACTCCGTAGATCCTTACTGATGGGGAACGTCGCATGGGATACATAAAATTTCCTACGCGCACGAAAACCTATCATGGTGATGTCCATCTACGAGAGGGGATGTGTGATCTACGTACCCTTGTAGACCGTACAGCAGAAGCATTAGTGAACGCGGTTGATGTAGTGGAACGTCCTCACGTCCCTCGATCCACCCCGCGAACCGTCCCGCGATCAGTCCCACGATCTAGTGCCGAACGGACGGCACCTCCGCGTTCAGCACACGTACAACTCGACGATGATCTCGGCCTTCTTGATCCAGCAAGAGAGACGGAGAGGTAGAAGAGTTCTCCGGCAGCGTGACGGCGCTCCGGAGGTTGGTGATGATCTTGTCTCGGCAGGGCTCCGCCCGAGCTCCGCAGAAACGCGATCTACAGGTAAAACCGTGGAGATATGTGGTCGGGCTGCCGTGGCAAAGTTGTTTCAAATCAGCCCTAAAACCTCTGTATATATAGGGGGAAGAGGGGGAGCCTTGCCTTGGGGTCCAAGGACCCCTAAGGGCTTCGGCCGAGCCAAGGGGGGAGATCTCCCCTTCCAAACCGAGTCCAACTAGGTTTGGAAGGAGGAGTCCTTCCCCTTTTTCCCACCTCCTCTCTTTTTTCTTTTCTTTTCTCTTTGATTTTTCTTCCTATGGCGCATAGGGCTCTTTTGGGCTGTCCCACCAGCCCACTAAGGGTTGGTGCGCCACCCCGAATGCCTATGGGCTTCCCCGGGGTGGGTTGCCCCCCCGGTGAACTACCGGAACTCATTCGTCATTCCCGGTACATTCCCGATACATTCCCGGTAACTCAGAAAACCTTCCGGTAATCAAATGAGGTCATCCTATATATCAATCTTCGTTTCTGGACCATTTCGGAAACCCTCGTGACGTCCGTGATCTCATCCGGGACTCCGAACAACATTCGGTAACCAACCATATAACTCAAATACGCATAAAACAACGTCGAACCTTAAGTGTGCAGACCCTGCGGGTTCGAGAACTATGTAGGCATGACCCGAGAGACTCCTCGGTCAATATCCAATAGCGGGACCTGGATGCCCATATTGGATCCTACATATTCTACGAAGATCTTATCATTTGAACCTCAGTGCCAAGGATTCATATAATCCCGTATGTCATTCCCTTTGTCCTTCGGTATGTTACTTGCCCGAGATTCGATCGTCACTATCCGTATACCTATTTCAATCTCGTTTACCGGCAAGTCTCTTTACTCGTCCCGTAATACAGGATCCCGCAACTTACACTAAGTTACATTTCTTGCAAGGCTTGTGTGTGATGTTGTATTACCGAGTGGGCCCCGAGATACCTCTCTGTCACACGGAGTGACAAATCCCAGTCTCGATCCATACTAACTCAACGAACACCTTCGGAGATACCTGTAGAGCATCTTTATAGTCACCTAGTTACGTTGCGACGTTTGATACACAAAAAGTATTCCTCCGGTGTTAGTGAGTTATATGATCTCATGGTCATAGGAACAAATACTTGACACGCAGAAAACAGTAGAAATAAAATGACACGATCAACATGCTATGTCTATTAGTTTGGGTCTAGTCCATCACGTGATTCTCCTAATGACGTGATCCAGTTATCAAGCAACAACACCTTGTTCATAATCAGAAGACACGGACTAGCTTTGATCAACTAGCTAGCCAACTAGAGGCTTGCTAGGGACAGTGTTTTGTCTATGTATCCACACATGTATATAAGTCTTCATTCAATACAATTATAGCATGGATAATAAACGATTACCTTCATACAGGAATTATAATAATAACTATATTTATTATTGCCTCTAGGGCATAATTCCAACAGTCTTCCACTTGCACTGGAGTCAATAATCTAGCCCTCACATCATCATGTGAATTACATTGTAATAAATCTAACACCCATACAGTTCTGCTGTTGATAAGGCTTTGCCCGTGGAAGAGGTTTAGTCAGCGGGTCTGCTACATTCAGATCCATGTGCACTTTGCATATATTTACGTCCTCCCCTTCGACGTAGTCGCGGATGAGGTTGAAGCGTCGTTTGATGTGTCTGGACTTCTTGTGAAACCGTGGTTTCTTTGCTAGGGCAATGGCACTCGTGTTGTCACAGAACAAGGTTATTGGATTCAGTGTGCTTGGCACCACTCCAAGATCCGTCATGAACTGCTTCATCTAGACACCCTCCTTAGCCGCCTCCGAGGCAGCCATGTACTCCGCTTCACATGTAGAATCTGCTACGACGCTCTGCTTGGAACTGCACCAGCTTACCGCACCCCCATTAAGAATAAATACGTACCCGGTTTGCGACTTAGAGTCGTCCGGATCTGTGTAAAAGCTTGCATCGACGTAACCTTTTACGGTGAGCTCTTCGTCACCTCCATACACGAGAAACATCTCCTTAGTCCTTTTCAGGTACTTCAGGATATTCTTGACTGCCGTCCAGTGATCCACTCCTGGATTACTCCGGAACCTACCTGCCATACTTATGGCCAGGCTAACGTCCGGTCTAGTGCACAGCATTGCATACATGATAGAACCTATGGCTGAAGCATAGGGGACGGTGCGCATATGCTCTCTATCCTCATCAGTTGCTGGGCACTGAGTCTTACTCAATCTCGTACCTTGTAAAACTGGCAAGAACCCTTTCTTGGACTGTTCCATTTTGAACCTCTTCAAAACTTTATCAAGGTATGTGCTTTGTGAAAGTCCTATCAGGCGTTTTGATCTATCCCTGTAGATCTTAATGCCTAGAATGAAAGCAGCTTCTCCTAGGTCCTTCATAGAGAAACTTTTATTCAAGTAATCCTTTATGCTCTCCAAAAACTCTACGTTGTTTCCAATCAGCAATATGTCATCCACATATAATATTAGAAACGCCACAGAGCTCCCACTCACTTTCTTGTAAATACAAGGTTCTCCAACCACTTGTATAAACCCAAATGCTTTGATCACCTCATCAAAGCGTTTGTTCCAACTCCGAGATGCTTGCACCAGTCCATAAATGGATCGCTGGAGCTTGCACACCTTGTTAGCATTCTTAGGATTGACAAAACCTTCGGGTTGCATCATATACAACTCTTCCTTAAGGAAACCGTTAAGGAACGCTGTTTTGACATCCATCTGCCAGATTTCATAATCGAAAAATGCAGCTATTGCTAACATGATTCTGACGGACTTAAGCATCGCTACGGGTGAGAATGTCTCATCGTAGTCAACTCCTTGAACTTGTGAAAAACCCTTTGCCACAAGTCGAGCTTTATAAACAGTCACATTGCCGTCAGCGTCCGTCTTCCTCTTAAAGATCCATTTGTTCTGAATAGCCTTGCGGCCCTCTGGCAGTACTTCCAAAGTCCACACTTTGTTCTCATACATGGATCCTATCTCGGACTTCATGGCTTCTAGCCATTTGTTGGAATCTGGGCCCACCATTGCTTTTTCATAATTTGCAGGTTCATTGTTGTCTAACAACATGATTGATAAGACGGGATTACCGTACCACTCTGGAGCAGCACGTGGTCTCGTCGACCTGCGTGGTTCGAGAGAAACTTGAACCGGAGTTTCATGATCATCATCATCAACTTCCTCCTCAACCGGCATCGCAACGACAGAGGTTTCCCCTTGCCCTGCGCCACCATCCAGAGGGATGAGAGGTTCGACAACCTCGTCAAGTTCTATCTTCCTCCCACTCAATTCTCTCCAGAGAAACTCCTTCTCGAGAAAAGCTCCGTTTTTAGCAACAAACACTTTGCCCTCAGATTTGAGATAAAAGGTGTACCCAGCTGTCTCTTTTGGGTAACCTATGAAGATGCACTTTTCCGCTTTGGGTTCCAGCTTTTCAGGCTGAAGCTTTTTGACATAATCACATCCCCAAACTTTAAGAAACGACAACTTTGGCCTTTTGCCATACCACAGTTCGTATGGTGTCGTCTCAACGGATTTTGATGGTGCCCTATTTAAAGTGAATGCAGCTGTTTCTAATGCATAACCCCAAAATGATAATGGCAAATCGGTAAGAGATATCATAGGTCGCCATCTCTAATAAAGTACGATTACGACGTTCGGACACACCATTACGCTGTGGTGTTCCAGGTGGTGTCAACTGTGAAACAATTCCACACTGCCTTAAGTGAGCACCAAACTCGAAACTCAGATATTCACCCCCACGATCAGACCGTAGGAACTTGATCTTCTTGTTACGATGATTTTCAACTTCACTCTGAAATTGCTTGAACTTTTCAAATGTTTCAGACTTATGCTTCATTAAGAAGACATAACCATATCTACTCAAATCGTCAGTGAAGGTTAGAAAATAACGATATCCGCCGCGTGCCTCTACGCTCATCGGACCACACACATCGGTATGTATGATTTCCAACAAGTCACTTGCACGCTCCATTGTTCCGGAGAACGGAGTTTTAGTCATCTTGCCCATGAGGCATGGTTCGCACGTGTCAAGTGAATCAAAGTCAAGTGACTCCAAAAGTCCATCGGCATGGAGTTTCTTCATGCGCTTTACACCAATATGACCTAAGCGGCAGTGCCACAAAAATATGGCGCTATCATTGTTAACTCTAACTCTTTTGGTCTCAATGTTATGTATGTGTGTATCACTATCAAGATTCAATATGAACAATCCTCTCACATTGGGTGCATGACCATAAAAGATGATAATCATAGAAATAGAACAACCATTATTCTCTGACTTAAAAGAGTAACCGTCTCGCAATAAACAAGATCCAGATATAATGTTCATGCCCAACGCAGGCACTAAATAACAATGATTCAAGTTCATAACTAATCCTGATGGTAACTGAAGTGAAACTGTGCCGACGGCGATAGCATCAACCTTGGAACCATTTCCTACGCGCATCGTCACTTCATCTTTCGCCAGCCTTCGTCTATTCCGCAGTTCCTGTTTCGAGTTGCAAATATGAGCAACAGAACCGGTATCGAATACCCAGGCACTACTACGAGAGCCAGTTAAGTACACATCAATAACATGTATATCAAATATACCTGATTTTTCTTTGGCCGCCTTCTTATCAGCCAGATACTTGGGGCAATTGCGCTTCCAGTGACCCATACCCTTGCAATAATAACACTCTGTTTCAGGCTTAGGTCCAGCTTTGGGTTTCTTCGTCGGATTGGCAACAGGCTTGCCGCTCTTCTTTGAATTACCCTTCTTGCCTTTGCCGTTTCTCTTGAAACTAGTGCTCTTATTCACCATCAACACTTGATGCTCTTTACGGAGTTCAGACTCTGCGACTTTCAGCATCGCAAACAACTCGCCGAGAGACTTGTTCATCCCTTGCATGTTGTAGTTCAACACAAAGCCTTTATAGCTTGGCGGCAGTGATTGAAGGATTCTGTCAGTGATAGCTTCTTGCGGGAGTTCAATCCCCAACTCAGCTAGACGGTTTGAGTACCCAGACATTTTGAGCACATGTTCACTGACAGACGAGTTCTCCTCCATCTTGCAAGCATAGAATTTATCAGAGGTCTCATACCTCTCGATCCGGACGTTCTTCTGAAAGATAAACTTCAACTCCTGGAACATCTCAAATGCTCCATGACGCTCAAAGCAACGTTGAAGTCCCGGTTCTAAGCCATACAAGACTACACATTGAACTACTGAGTAGTCCTCCTTACGTGCTAACCAAGCGTTCTTAACATCCTGATCAGCCGTAGCGGGTGGTTCATCTCCTAGAGCAGCATTAAGGATATAATCCTTCTTCCCAGCTTGTAAGATTAGCTTAAGATTACGAGCCCAGTCTACAAAGTTGCTTCCATCATCTTTCAACTTAGCTTTCTCTAGGAACGTATTAAAATTCAGGGTGACTGTCGCGTGAGCCATGATCTACAACACAAATATATTCAAAGTGGACTTAGACTATGTTCAAGATAATTAGAGTCTAACTTAATCAAATTATTCGCTAAACTCCCACTCAAAAAGTACATCTCTCTAGTCATTTGAGTGGTTCATGATCCACTTACACTAGCTCAAGTCCGATCATCATGTGAGTTGAGCATAGTTTCAGTGGTAAGCATCCCCATGCTAATCATATCATCTATATGATTCATGATCGACCTTTCGGTCTAATGTGTGCCGAGGCCATGTCTGCACATGCTAGGCTCGTCAAGCTTAACCCGAGTGTTCCGCGTGCGCAACTGTTTTGCACCCGTTGTATGTGAACGTTGAGTCTATCACACCCGATCATCACGTGGTGTCTCGAAACGACGAACTGTAGCAACGGTGCACAGTCGGGGAGAACACAATTTCGTCTTGAAATTTTAGTGAGAGATCACCTCATAATGCTACCGTCGTTCTAAGCAAAATAAGGTGCATAAAAGGATTAACATCACATGCAATTCATAAGTGACATGATATGGCCACCATAATGTGCTCCTTGATCTCCATCACCAAAGCACCGGCACGATCTTCTTGTCACCGGCGCCACACCATGATCTCCATCAACGTGTCGCCATCGGGGTTGTCGTGCTACTCATGCTATTACTACTAAAGCTACATCCTAGCAAAATAGTAAACGCATCTGCAAGCACAAACGTTAGTTATAAAGACAACCCTATGGCTCTTTCCGGTTGCCGTACCATCGACGTGCAAGTCGATATTATCTATTACAACATGATCATCTCATACATCCAATATATCACATCACATCGTTGGCCATATCACATCACAAGCATACCCTGCAAAAACAAGTTAGACGTCCTCTAATTTTGTTGTTGCATGTTTTACGTGGTGACCATGGGTATCTAGTAGGATCGCATCTTACTTACGCAAACACCACAACGGAGATATATGAGTTGCTATTTAACCTCATCCAAGGACCTCCTCGGTCAAATCCGATTCAACTAAAGTTGGAGAAACTGACACCCGCCAGTCATCTTTGAGCAACGGAGTTACTCGTAGCGATGAAACCAGTCTCTCGTAAGCGTACGAGTAATGTCGGTCCGAGCCGCTTTGATCCAACAATATCACGGAATCAAGAAAAGACTAAGGAGGGCAGCAAAACGCACATCACCGCCCACAAAAACTTTTGTGTTCTACTCGAGAAGACATCTACGCGTGAACCTAGCTCATGATGCCAGTGATGGGGAACATCGCATGGGAAACAAAAAATTTCCTACGCGCACGAAAACCTATCATGGTGATGTCCATCTACGAGAGGGGATGTGTGATCTACGTACCCTTGTAGACTGTACAGCAGAAGCGTTAGTGAACGCAGTTGATGTAATGGAACGTCCTCATGTCCCTCGATCCGCCCCGCGAACCGTCCCGTGATCAGTCCCACGATCTAGTGCCGAACGGACGACACCTCCGCGTTCAGCACACGTACAGCTCGACGATGATCTCGGCCTTCTTGATCTAGCAAGAGAGACGAAGAGGTAGAAGAGTTCTCCGGCAGCGTGACGGCGCTCCGGAGGTTGGTGATGATCTTGTCTCGGCAGGGCTCCGCCCGAGCTCCGCAAAAACGCGATCTAGAGGTAAAACAATGGAGATATGTGGTCGGGCTGCCGTGGCAAAGTTGTTTCAAATCAGCCCTAAAACCTCCGTATATATAGGGGGAAGAGGGGGAGCCTGGCCTTGGGGTCCAAGGATCCCTAAGGGCTCCGACCGAGCCAAGGGGGGAGATCTCCCCTTCCAAACAGAGTCCAACTAGGTTTGGAAGGAGGAGTCCTTCCCCTTTTTCCCACCTCCTCTCTTTTTTTTCTTTTCTCCTTGATTTTTCTTCCTATGGCGCATAGGGCTATTTTGGGCTGTCCCACCAGCCCACTAAGGGCTGGTGCGCCACCCCCAATGCCTATGGGCTTCCCCGGGGTGGGTTGCCCCCCCCCCCCCCCCGGTGAACTACCGGAACCCATTCGTCATTCCCGGTACATTCCCGGTAACTCCGAAAACCTTCCGGTAATCAAATGAGGTCATCCTATATATCAATCTTCGTTTCCGGACCATTACGGAAACCCTCGTGACGTCCGTGATCTCATCCGGGACTCCGAACAACATTCGTAACCAACCATATAACTCAAATACGCATAAAACAACATCGAACCTTAAGTGTGCAGACCCTGTGGGTTGGAGAACTATGTAGACATGACCCGAGAGACTCCTCGGTCAATATCCAATAGCGGGACCTGGATGCCAATATTGGATCCTACATATTCCACGAAGATCTTATCGTTTGAACATCAGTGCCAATGATTCATATAATCCCGTATGTCATTCCCTTTGTCCTTCGGTATGTTACTTGCCCGAGATTCGATCGTCAGTATCCGTATACCTATTTCAATCTCGTTTACCGGCAAGTCTCTTTACTCGTTCCGTAATACAAGATCCCGCAACTTACACTAAGTTACATTGCTTGCAAGGCTTGTGTGTGATGTTGTATTACCGAGTGGGCCCCGAGATACCTCTCCGTCACACGGAGTGACAAATCGCAGTCTCGATCCATACTAACTCAACGAACACCTTCGGAGATACCTGTAGAGCATCTTTCTAGTCACCCAGTTACGTTGCGATGTTTGATACACACAAAGTATTCCTCCGGTGTTAGTGAGCTATATGATCTCATGGTCATAGGAACAAATACTTGACACGCAGAAAACAGTAGCAATAAAATGACACGATCAACATGCTATGTCTATTAGTTTGGGTCTAGTCCATCACGTGATTCTCCTAATGACGTGATCCAGTTATCAAGCAACAACACCTTGTTCTTAATCAGAAGACACTGACTATCTTTGATCAACTGGCTAGCCAACTAGAGGCTTGCTAGGGACAGTGTTTTGTCTATGTATCCACACATGTATATAAGTCTTCATTCAATACAATAATAGCATGGATAATAAACGATTACCTTGATACAAGAATTATAATAATAACTATATTTATTATTGCCTCTAGGGCATAATTCCAACACTTACGACCCGCCAATCACCTTTCATGCAGATTCCTGTCCCCCTTTTCTCAAGCTTTCAACCATGGGCACCATCTATAAGAGTAACTGGTTACCATATGAGGTTGATGACGCTGCACTTGAGAGACTCGTGAAGGAGGGAACTTTGGCACCATGGTAAGCGATTGGCTCGCGACCCGCCCTAGGAGAGCAACGTCCGCAACCCGCCAATGAGGAAGTAGTGGTCTTTATTGATCACATCGAGCAAGGCTTCGCACCGCCCGGCTCAAAATTCTTCAGGGGCGTCCTGCACTTTATAAATCTCCATCCTCAAGACTTAGGCCCAAACTCTATCAGCAACATCTGCCAATTCCAAGTATATTATGAGAAGCCTACTTGCAAATGGACCCTACCGTCCTTTTGTTCAGGAAATTCTTCTACTTGAACCGCCAAACAGAGTTTATTGATGGCCCCTGCTTAGAACTCGGAGGAGTTAACATTCAGAGACGACGAGAATGTGGTTTCCCAGCTGTTGCTCTGCCCAGTCACCCCAAAGGCTGGGGGAAGACTTGGTTTTATTGCTGCAACACAGCTCCAGACACTCAGAACCCCCTACCAGGCTTTAGCAAGAACGTCTACCTATGGACTTCAAGCTGCCCGAGAAGCTAACTGATGAGGAGGAAGTTTTAGTCGCCCATGTCTTTTCAAAGCTTAGACCCATGAGAGCCAATGGTCTTACCGGCGTAGATTTGATCCGCTGCTGGGTGGACTGGCGGATCATATCTTTAAGTTGCCGAGATGGCTTAATGTGTGAATACAACGACGATTTAAACCATTCGCAATGCTTCTCCAACTTCACGCTTGACAAAGAAGACATTGACAATATTGTGAAGAAATTGTCAGGCGAGTCACTTGAGACTTGCGCCAAGACTGGTTTAAAGGCGTTCTGCCTATCCAACCCGGCTCCAAAGGTGAAATAATTCAACTCGCTTGTCTTTCTTTTTTTATAACTTTGAGCTTGTTTCTGACTCAGGTTCCAATTATGTTAATCAGAAGAACTCGCCTTTCTGGAAACAAAAGCCGGAAACCACCATCAAGAAGGTGCCGACAAGAACCGCCCCAAAGAATAAACCCAAGGGCAAAGCAACCACAGTAGAGTCATCCATTGTGGGCGAGTCTTGGGCCATAGAGGAACACTCAGAGGTAAATGCTTTTGTCCTTCTTCTTATTCCAACACAGTCCGTACTTCAGCGTTGCCGTTTTCGTTTATAGGGTGATGACATGGAGAGCCAAGATGAAGACGTCGAGGTAATTTCCATTTCTTCCAACTCAAAATTTTCTTCTCCCAAGCCGACAAGGCGAGTCTGTAGAAAAGTCCCCCTATCTCACCCAGATGCTCATCTGGATCCCGGTTTCCTTTTGAAGAAGGCGGGTTATACACCAAAATGTCACACTCGAAGCCATTCTGGGGATCTATTGTCCGGCTTGCCCAAGAAAATAGCCGGACGCAAGTGCCAGAGCGAGGTATATTTTATATTAAATGTCCTTCTTTCCTGTGCAGCCGATTCTCACGACTTACTCAATCTTTTGAATCTTATGTCTAACAGGTTTCGCTTCCTTCATCTAGCGACTCAGCTGCTTTGGCTCTTCCTCCTTTAATCCGCCTCCACGGGTAAGTCCTCTTGCCAATATGTTCTTTGGGCGCCAGTCTTTCAATTTTAACATAGCCACCACCCTTGTAGGGCTCAAGCCAAAAAGAGAAAAACTGGCGAGTCATCATCTAACCCCAAGGCGGCTGAGAAGGTGGGAATAAGTACTTCCATTGCAGAAACTCAGGATGAGTCGGCCGAGCCTCACAACGAAGCTCCTAATGATCTCCTTGATTTTCAAGATGAGCCGCCGAGCCCACAGAAATAAGCTGATGAGAATCTCAACTCGCCAAGCCCTCAAAAAGTGGTTGAAGAAATGACACCTGACCCAGATCAAGTCATTATTACTGGAATAGGCTATTCTGAACCTGCATCCACAATGTTGACCAAGCATATGTCCAAGGATACCGCAATCCTTATAGGGAAAGGCAAGACCAAGTTGAAGCTTCCCGATATTGAGAAGCTAGACTTTGAAGAATTACACTGTGGCTATCTGAGTCGCGTGGCGGCGAGTCGTGACATGGAAACAAGCCTGGTCAACATGATGAAGAAAAAACATGAGGTATGATACCTATCATCCTCCTTTACATGTACTCCCATTAGCCCTCCAAAAGGCAAGTCATCTTTGTAATGACGAGTTGGAGTTTTGTGACAAGCTTTGTAGACAACTTTAATCTGTAGCCCCCAAGGGCCGGGTCATCTTCTTGAAGATGAGCCGGATCTTTGGTGTAAATGTAGAAGAAAGCTTCAACCTGTAGCCCCCAAGGGTCGGGCCATCTTCTTTGAAGATGAGCCGGGTCTTTATTTTAAATTGTAATAAAGCTTCAACATGTAGCCCCCAAGGGTCGAGTCATCTTCTTGAAGATGAGCCGAGTCTTGCTTAAGTTATTGCCATGTAAAATTGAATCATACATTAGCCCTCAAGTCTCAGGGATATTGCTTGCAATCTGCATGAAACTTGTCATAAACATCTGGATTTTTGTAGGAATCATTGACCCATGCCGACTCAACTGTGTCTAGCTTGAAACAAAGCTTAGCACAGCAACAAGATGCCCGAGCTGAGGTTGAAGAAAAACTCCGCCTTGCACTGGTGGATATGGAGAAATTGAAAGCAGATCACAAAGAATTGGAAGAAAAAGCCGAGGATGAACAAGCCACCTTGCTGAAACGGGCCGAACAAGCTGAAGTACAAACGAAAGTCGTCGTTCAGGAACTGACTGGGCTAAAACTTCATGTCTTCAGAATGGCTAATGTTGTGTTTGGTAAGTACCAGCCGCTGTCCTTATTTGTAAGGTAATGTTTTAAAACACATCGGCGACTTATGATTGTGTATCCTTGCTGCAGGTCCTCGATCTGCCAATCTCCATGATGATTGCATGTTGAAGCTAAAGGCAATATACACTCTAACAGAGCAAATTTATGCTGGCGGCTTGATGACTATTAAAGCCGTCATGAGCGATAAGGAGCACGTGAAGATCATCAAGTATATGCTGAGGTGCTTGTCCACAATGCCAAAGCAGATTGAAGAATTAAAAAGATCAGTCGCCCGGAGAGGAGTAATTACTACCCTTAGTCGATGCTTGGCTTACGCTCGAGATATTAAGTCGGTGGAGATAGCTGGCGGGTTTCCAGAATATAAAGACGACGGGTCATAATTCACTCAAGAGGACTATACTCGTTGTGTGAAGGAATCTGGCCTATCGGCGACTCAACATGCAGCCAGTCTTGACTTAGCCAAGTATCAGGCGGCTTATGACGAGAACAACAAACGTGTCCCTCCTCCCTCCTTTGAATTCACACATCTCACTCCGCAGTACCGTAAGCTCCTTTTTGACTCCGATGCTGACCCGTCCATCATCTTGACCGAAGAGGCTGAGTTCCACGCCTTAACCAATTGCAGTTGGACAATGGGCGACTTATAGATCCAAGATAGCAAAGGCTCGACGCATGATAACCCGGAAGCGTCTTGAACAAGGTGTGCCTTGAAGACTGCCCAAGGAGATCGATCCAGAAGATCCAACTCCGGGTCATGTAAAATTTTGTGCCCTTCTGAGCCATGTAATAGGTTAGAGATGAAAACAGTAATATTTTGCACCATACCTTTATTCACTCTAAATTCTCACCCCTTTGAGAATATGAGCCGCCTTCCTAGGAGTTTTGCTATCTCTTCATCAAAGTAATGATGCTTCGTGTGGTCCGAGAAGAATACTGAGCCGGCTCAATGAGACGCGGCGGGTAACATGAGTCTTGAAACTCTAACTGTTCCCCAAAGATACTTTGTAGTCATAAAGTTTGCTGGCTCAATGAGTCGCGGCAGGGTAGGACGACCTTGCAAGGATCTAGTGCTACCCTAGAGAGGCTTTTGCAACAGCCTTAGTTGTTTAGATAGGTTGACCAGGCGCGAGTCAAGCTTCAGTGAAGTAGGTTCAGTGAACCCATGGTTTGTCTATTTTCCATATGCCGGCTCCCGCAAGCAACCTCCAAGTTTTAACCAAGGCAAGTTCAGGGTCCAAAACTGGATTGACTCGCCAAGAGTACATGGGACCATACGGCGAGTCGCCAAACATACAGTCCAGTATAACCATTGTAATGCGTTAATTTTTCGCTAGCCAAGAGGGTACTCAGGCTGAACTCACTGAGTAGAAGCCCCAAGTGACCTATAATTAGGGAAAAGTCGGACATAGGATTGCAGAACCGTTTACGCTCTTACTGCAAAACGAGTTGGCAACTAGTAGCACCCAAGTAAGTCGGCTTAATTCTCAAAATCATATAAGGTGCCCATGTTTGAACCGTGCAACATGGCAACTTTGGTCCTCTTTGCCTTACCAGTATCCAGTTTTGAAATAAGTGCAGCATGGCGACTTATGCTCTTTGATACTGATAGCGTCTTGTTAGAAATATGCCCTAGAGGCAATGATAAAATAGTTATTATTATATTTCCTGTTTCAAGATAATCGTTTATTATACATGCTATAATTGTATTGAATGAAAACATAGATACATGTCTGGATACATAGACAAAACAGTGACCCTAGCAAGCCTCTAGTTGGCTAGCCAATTGATCAAGGACAGTCAAGGTTCTCTGACTATATGCAAGTGTTGTCACCGATAACTAGATCACATCATTACGAGAATCATGTGATGGACTAGACCCAAACTATGAACATAGCATGTGATCGTGTTATTTTATTGCTATAGTTTTCTGCGTGTCAAGTATTTATTCCTATGACCATGAGATCATATAACTCACTGACACCGGAGGAATACCTTGTGTGTATCAAACGTCGCAACGTAACTGGGTGACTATAAAGGTTCTCTATAGGTATCTCTGAAGGTGTGCGTTGAATTAGTATGGATCAAGACTGGGATTTGTCACTCCGTGAGACGGAGAGGTATCTCGGGGCCCACTCGGTAATACAACATCACAAACAAGCCTTCCAAGCAATGAGACTAAGTGTAAGTCAGGGGATCTTGTATTACGGAACGAGTAAAGAGACTTGCCGGTAACGATATTGAAATAGGTATGTGGATACCGATGATCGAATCTCGGGCAAGTAACGTACCGAAGGACAAAGGGAATGACATACGGAATTATATGATTCCTTGGCACAGAGGTTCAACCGATAAGATCTTCGTAGAATATGTAGGATCCAATACGGGCATCCAGGTCCCGCTATTGGATATTGACCGACGAGTGTCTCGGGTCATGTCTACATAGTTCTCGAACCCGCAGGGTCTGCACACTTAAGGTTCGATGATGTTTTAGTATAGTTGAGTTATATGTGTGGTTACCGAATGTTGTTCAGAGTCCCGGATAAGATCACGGACATCACGGGGGTTTCCGGAATGGTCCGGAAACGAAGATTGATATATAGGATGGTTTCGTTTGGTCACCGGAAAGTTTCGGGCATTACCGGCAGTGTACCGGGAGTGACGAATGGGTTCCAGGTATTCAACGGGAGGGGCCCACCCAACCGGGACTGAGCCTAGCACCCTAGGGTGGCGCACCAGCCCTTAGTGAGCTGGTGAGACCAGCCCAATATGGCCATGGCGCCATACCAAAGGAAAGGGAAAAAAAGGAAAGAGGGAGGTGGGAAGGGAGAGGAGGACTCCTCCTTCCCCAAACCAAATTGGAGTTGGAGTCCTCCTCTCCACTTCGATCGGCGCCCTTGGGGCTCCCTTGAGCCCCAAGGAAAGCCCCTCCCCTCCTCCTATATATACTGGTGGATTTAGGGTTTTTGAGACACAACTTTGCCACGTGCAACTCAAACCTATACCACGTAGTTTTACCTCTAGATCGGCTTTATGCAGAGCTCGGGCGGAGCCCTGCAGGAGTAGATCATCACCGCCACCGGAGCACCGTCACGCTGCCGGAGAACTCATCAACTTGTCTGTCTGTCTTGCTGGATCAAGAAGGCAGAGATCGTCATCGAGATGTACGTGTGCTGAATGTGGAGGTGCCATCCGTTCGGCGCTAGATCGGAACGGATCATGGGACGACGGTGATTTGAATCATGAAGTTGTACCACTACATCAACCGCGTTTCTTAACGCTTCCCGGTTAGCAATCTACAAGGGTACATAGATATAATCTCCTCTCCTATATGGACATCACCATGATAGGTCTTCGTGTGCGTAGGAAAAAAATTGTTTCCAATGCAACGTTTCCCAACACATCCATGCTTGGACGGCTTATGAAACAATAAAGACTCATGCTTTCAACAAGCTGAAACAGCAGAGACCCCAAATTTCGTGGGCGCCGGCTTTATTCCTATATATAAATATAAGAGTACAAGGACTAAACTATGTACAATGATAAGGAGCCAATGGCTCTAAGTATAATAAGGCCGCAAGTGGCCAATGTTCCATGGCCGGGTTGTTTCTACCTCTGTCGTTGGACTATCTGGACGAAGGTCCACCAAGTAGTAAGAACCATTATGAAGACTTTTGTTGATGACAAAAGGTCCTTCCCACGGGGGTGATAATTTGTGCATACGAGTATGATCTTGAACCAATCGAAGCACCAAGTCACCTTCCTGAAAGACCCGGCTTCTGACTCTACGGCTATGATAGCGTCGTAGGTCTTGCTGGTAAATCGCTGACCGTGCTGCGGCTAAGTCACGCTACTCCTCCAAAGCATCCAATGAATCTTGACGCGCCAGCTCGTTGTCCTCCTCAACATAGGCGGCGACTCGTCGCGAGTCATGCCTCATGTCACTTGGTAAGACCGCCTCAACTCCTTAGACCAAGAAAAAAGGCGTGTAACCAATGGACTTGTTGGGGGTAGTCCTTATGCTCCAAAGTACTGAAGGAAGCAACTCAACCCAGCAACCCGGAGTGCGCTCCAGAGGAACCATGAGTCGAGGTTTGATCCCACGCAAGATTTCTTGATTTGCTCTTTCCGCCTGTCCATTGGATTGGGGATGTGCAACCGCAGAGACATCAAGACGGATGTGCTCCTTTTCACAAAATTCTTGCATGGCGCCTTTGGATAAATTAGTACAATATCAGTACTGATACTATGAGGATACCCAAAGCAAAAGATCAACTTCTTGATGAACTTGATGGTCGTTTCTGCATCGCAACTGCTAACAGGCTCTGCTTCAACCCACTTGGTAAACTTGTCAACCGCCACCAGTAGATGAGTCTTTTTGTTGGAAGAAATCTTGAAAGGACCAACCATGTCGGGCCCCCAGACCGCAAAAGGTCATGTAATTGGGATCATCCACAACTCTTGAGCCGGCACATGCATCCGACGCCCAAATTTCTGACAACCACCACACCTGCGCACTATGTCTTCAGCATCGGCGTGAGCCGTCAACCAATAGAATCCATGTCTAAAGGCCTTTGATACCAAAGATCATGACCCGGCGTGATGACCACAGTCGCCAGCATAATCTCATTAAGGATCGCACGTCCCTCTTCGGGTAAGACACAGCTTTGAAAAATTCCACAAGTGCTTCGTCTTTGCAACTCGCTCTTATGTATGACCATGGACTTGCATCGCCGGATAATTTGCCGAGCCAGCAACTCATCAGCAGGTAACTCGCTCCGTGCCAAATAAGCCATCTAAGGGACCGCCCAATCCGGAGTAGCACGAAAAGCCACCACAAGTTGAGATTCCAGGTCAGGGACCGCTATATCTTCCTCAAAAGGCAACTTCACCGACGGGTTATGCAAGATATCAAAAAATACATTGGGAGGAACTGGCTTACGCTGTGACCCGAGTCTTGAAAGAGCGTCAGCTGCCTCATTGAGCCGGCGGTCAATAGGATCAACTTGATAACCATGAAAGTGACCCACCACATCTGATACGGCACGCCTGTAAGCCGCCATCAACGGATCCTTGGAATCCCATGTTCCGGAAACTTGTTGTGCCACCAGGTCTGAGTCGCCCAGGCATCTAACCCAACTAAGGTTCATCTATTTGGCGATCCTAAGCCCATGGAGCAAAGCCTCGTACTCTGCTACATTGTTAGTGCATGGAAACATGAGCCGTAGGACATAGAAAAACTTGTCACCCTACGGGGAAGTCGGTACCACACCAGCCGCCGAGCCTTCAAGTTGCCTGGACCCGTCAAAGTGGATAGTCCAATATGTGTGATCAGGTCTGTCTTCTGGAATTTGCAACTCGGTCCAGTCATTGATGAAATCCACTAAGGCCTAAGACTTGATGGCTATGCAGGGAATATACTTCACGTGGTGAGGACCAAGCTCAATGGACCACTTAGCGATCCGCCTAGTCGCTTCACGGTTTTGTATGATATCGCCAAGTGGTGCAGAACTGACCATCGTGATCGGATGCTCCTAGAAGTAGTTCTTCAGCTTTCGGCTTGCCATGAAGATCCTGAAAACCAACTTCTTCCAGTGTGGATACCGTTGTTTGGAGAGGGTCAAGATTTCGCTGACAAGGTACACATGCCTCTGGACCAGGTACTCCTTTTCTTCTTACTTGCGTTCAACAACCACTGCAACATTTACTACTTTAGAGTTAGCAACAATGTACAAGAGCATAGGCTCTTTGTCCGTAGGGGTGGCTAAAACGGGCGGCTCAGCCAATTTCTTCTTCAGGTCCTCAAAAGCTTCATTAGCCGCGTCTGTCCACACAAAATTGTCTGTTTTCTTGAGCAACTAATAAATAGGGATGGCCTTCTCACCAAGGCGGCTTAAGAAGCGACTCAGAGCTGCGATATGACCCGCCATACGCTCGAACTGGTTGATATTAGCCAGCTTACCAAGGGAAGTAATCGCCTTAATCTTGTCCGGGTTAGCCTCAATACCTTGCTCTGACACCAAGAAACCGAATAACTTCCCTGCAGGGACACCAAAGACACACTTGGTCGGGTTAAGCTTCATCTGATACACTCGCAAATTGTCAAACGTCTCCTTGAGATCTTCTAGAAGTGACTCCTTCTTTTGGGATTTCACCACTATGTCATCAACATAGGCGTGAACCTTGCACCAGATCTAATTGTGCGGACAATTCTAGATACAGCGTTGATAAGTCGCCCCTGCACTCTTAAGCCCAAATGGCATGGAGACATACCAGAAAGCACCAAAAGGGGTTAGGAAGGCCGTATTTTCTTGATCCTCCCGAGCCATCTTGATCTGGTGATAACTTGAGTATGCATCCAGAAAACACAGCGGCTCGTAACCTGCCATAGAGTCAATGATTTGGTCGATATGAGGGAGAGCGAAAGGGTCTTTCGGGCAGGCCTTGTTAAGGTCAGTGTAGTCAATGCACATGCGGAAAGTCCCATTCTTCTTGAGGACCAAGACTGGATTGGCCAGCCACTCTGGCTGAAAAACTTCCACGATGAACCCAGCAGCCAAGAGCCGGGCTACCTCTTCCCCGATTTCTTTACACCTCTCCGCGTTGATACGACGTATGTATTGCCGAACAGGCTTCATCTTGGGATCTACATTAAGGTGGTGCTCAGCGAACTCTCTCGGCACACCTGGCATGTCAGAAGGTTTCCATGCAAAAATGTCTCGATTCTCATGGATGAATTCGATGAGCGCGTTTTCCTATTTGGGATCCAGACCCGTCCCAATAGTGAATTGCTTGGAAGAGTCGCCAGGCATGAAATCAACATGTTTGGTGTCATCGGTCGGTTTAAACTTGAGGGGCGGCTATGAATCGATTGTGGGCTTCTTGAGTGGAGTCATGTCTGTCGGGTCAACATTGGCCTCATGAAACTTGAGCTCTTCAGCAGTGCAAGCCGACTCAGCATAAGCAACATCTCCTTCACACTCCTGAGCTATCTTCCAATCTCCACTTATCATGATGGTTCCTCTAGGGCCTGACATCTTGAGCTTAAGGTAGACATAACACTGTCGGGCCATGAAGCGGGCATAAGCCGGCCGACCAAAAAGCGCATGATAAGGGCTCTTGATCTTGACCACCTCAAACATGAGAGGCTCGCTCATGTAGTTAGATTCGGTGCCAAAAGCCACATTGAGTTTAATTTGTTAAACAGGATATGCCGACTTACCCAGGATGATGCCGTGGAAGACCGTGGAGGAAGGCATCAAGTCGCCTTCAGGGAAATTCATTCCCCGAAAAGTGTCATAGTATAAGATGTTGATACTACTGCCACTGTCCATGAGGACTTTGGTGAGGATATAGCCCCCAACCTGTGGTGCCACAACCAATGCCAAGTCGCCAGGGTTATCAACCCGGGGCGGGTGGTCCTCCCTACTCCAGGTAACAGGTTGCTTAGAACAGTTGAGATACCTAGGAAGCGTCGGCTCGGTAATGTTGAGGTCTCTCTACTTAACCTTCTTGTCCCTCCTGCAAGCATTGGTGGTAAACACGTGATATTGTCTGCTATTCAACTGCTTGGGATTATTTTGGAAGTCGTTGTTGCCTTTATGCTGCTGAGATCCGCCCAGGTTAAGTTGCTGCTAAAAGCCGCCCTGACCATTATATTGCTGGTTACCCTGGACCGGGTATTGTCCAGTGTTGGAGTGTGACCCGTCCTATGGACCAGGGTTGGGAAAGTCGCCAAACGGATTCCCGTGTGAGCCGCCCGAACCAAATTGATCCGGGTGTCCACCACTACTCCCTCCTTGGTTGTTCTTGAGTGCCTCGGCACGAAACTCCTGCATCACAAAACAGTTTTCCCAAGAATGAGTGGTTGGACCCTTCGCTGTGCTATGTCGTGGACACGGGCCTTGAGCATCTCCTGATAGTTACGTGGCCTTTTGCCACTGAAGCCCCGATGCCCACTTTTCTTCTGACGCTGATTCCCGGTCCCGCTATTAGTATTGGCGACGAAATCAGTGACACCTTCCTGCTGCCTCTTCTTCCCTTGGCTCCTAGGGTTATTGTTGTTACGTCCGTGGGCCTGAGAATGGCCTCTGGATGACTCTCCTTTCCTGGCATCGCTGACTTTGTCATCGTCCTCTCCGGTATCTTTGGTGCCATCTGACTCGGCATATCTAGTTAAGGTGTCCATCAACTCGCCCATATCCTGCATTTTCCGCTTGAGTCGCCCAAGTTTCAACACCAAGGGCTGGAAGTGATAGTTTTTCTCCAAAATTAGCAGAGCCTGAGCCGCCGTGATACCGTCCGATGAATGGATTATCTCAGCAACCCGCCGTGTCCAATGATGGACCGAGTCATCTGAGCGCTGGACACAGCGCTGTAAGTCGACAATAGTCATTGGAGTTCTTGACAAAACGTTCCTTCAACTTGGCCCAGGTGTTGATGGAGTTGGGCGGCAAATTCTTCAGCCAAGTGTGTGTCGTCCCTTTGAGCATCATTGTAAAGTACTTGGCACACACCACATCGCTAACATCGAGCATGTCCATCGCAAGCTCGTAACTCTCAATCCACGCTCCTGGCTAAAGGTCAGGCGTGTAGTTGGGAACCTTGCGCGAACCCTTAAAGTCCTTGGCATACGCGAATTGCGGAGGGCGGGTGACAAACAGGGAATCCCTATGTTCCTGCCTCCTGACTCGCCGTGCACAGGGGAAGGCGGCACATAAGCCTGATAGCCTTGACCCGCCGCGGCTGTCGCCTCCGCCAGACGGGCGGCTTGTGCTGCATCCACAAGGTCTTGGGCATGTGTGCCTAGCAGCCCAGGTGTGTTGGTAAGAGGATGTCAACGCTGCTCACTCCTAGACACCACGGGCGGGTCGTCAAGGCGACTCCTGGTATGACTTGCGTGAGGCGTAGAGTGCAACCGATCACGACTATACGAGTACTGCGCCTGTTGGACCACGGCCGTTTTCAACATCTCGATGGTGTTCCTTGCTTCCACCTCACCTAAAGAGTTTCCACGAATGGGATGAGACTCTAAGTTGCGGGTCGCGGCCAGCACATTGTCGACGGGGTTAGAAAATTGACCCTGCGACGTCTAGAAGCGTGGCGGCTGGGCCGGCGTTGGTTGAGGCCACTGTGGATTGGGCGGCGGCTGAGCTGGCTCAACCTGCTGAGTGACTCGCGTGGCGGGTTTGGTTCCATCCCAGGGGTATGTGGGCTGTCAAAGAGTCGGGTAGGGTTTAGATCGGTCGGCAAACAATTATGATGCCTTCTTTGGTGAACCACATCCGAAGTGCGCTATTGGCGTTCAAGTCGCCATCCCTGAACCCTTAGCCGTTATGTCTCCGTAGTGATCTGGGCCTGCTGGCTCGCCATCCAGGTCGCCTCGACTTCGATCTCGCGCTGGATCTTGGTCATCTCCTCCCTCGGCTTTTCCAATTCGGCGTTAACCTCTTCTTGGTTCTCCGCGGTCACGGCGATCGCCGTGAGTTTAGACATCTCTACAATTAGATCCTCCATGGCTTGAGCCGGAGTCTTCACTGACCCGCTGGCTCCATTGTTATCCACCACGGTTGGCTGAGCCACCGCTGCTCCTGCCATGTAGATGGCGACTTGACAATGAGGTTCTTGGAAATACTCGGAAATCGCCGCCTCGAGCAAACCCCCAAGCCGCCCTTCATGGGGGGGGGGGGGTAGATTGAATCTGTATCACCCATGGATGACTCGTCGTCCGAGTTGACAGGGGTGTTCTCCACAATCATCGGCTCATCCCGTAGGTTGACCCCCTGCGCAAAACCAACAAAAGCATGGCGCTTGACCTAACGTTTGGCAGGTTAGGCAAACCGAGCTGACTCGACAATGTCGGTGCAGATGTCCGGCTCAGGTACATAAACCCCAAGCCTTCCAATGAAGACGTGGATCTTGCCGAAGGGGACCCAGTAACCAAGTTCGATTGCGTCAGGACCCCACTGAGAGTTGTCGATGTAGTACTTCCCGCGGCGGCTCTTAGTCACGAGGCCAACCGCGTAGCTCCCAAACCCTGAAAGGGCTCCCTTTGAGAACTCAACTCCACCATGCGCAGGCCCCACGGTGGGTGCCAACTGTCATGGTTTTATCACGGCAGTTGTCCTGATGAAAGGACGTAGAGATGGAGCCATTGCACCTTGGTGGCGACTCAAAGGGGTTGAGCGGAAGCGAGACTCAGGTTTACCTAGGTTCGGCCCCTCCGATGGAGGTAAAAGCCTACGTCCTGCTTTGTGTATATTGATGGTGGAATCGATTACAAGTGTGCAAAACTCGCCTGACCTAGCTCTCGATGGATTGTAACTTAACTCTATCATCCCTAGAGACTCGCCTTTATCTACACGTTGAGGCCCTAAGTTTACAAGTGTCCAAGTCATATCACAAGTCGTTACCTGATATATCTCTAAGCCGCCGTGCCTCTCAAGCAAGGAATTTGCACAGCGAGTCTTTCTCTTCTTGGGCCCTGAGTCACCATCTGGGCTCTTCGTCTTGGCCGGCTCTTCGTTGGAGATCACTTCATGCCTCCCATTTTCTGGGTCTAAGCCCATCTTTGGGCCACAAGTGTTGAGTCGCCATGAGCCCGATTCAGCCCAATAGGGCGGGTCAGGCAACGGATAATATCCCCAACAGAGATGCAAGGGTTTTCCTATTATTTTCAAATTTTCTTAAAAGAGAGAAGTAGCTACTGCTACTTGCAAGTATCAGTATCAATTAACTAGTGGATGTTTGTACCGTTGACAGTGTTTTCACTACCACGTAAGTGCATTTTAAGTCATGATTGATAAGAATTAGCTCGTTAGTGTATGTTGCAAAGTAACATAATTTCTTATCACAATCAATGTAACGTTGATGACTACTACAATTTCTAATATGTGTATTATGCAAACCACAACCATAACAATGGAGATGTTGTCGCGGTTGTGAATTTTTTTAATTTGCATGAATACTCTTTCAGTGACTGGTGCTCCAATTTGATCGCCACTCATACAACTTTTACAAGTGGCAGGCATCCAAGTATGACCACTGATAACCAACAAGTATAGGGGATCGCAATGGTTTTCGAGGGTAGAGTATTCAACCCAAATTTGTTAATTCGACACAAGGGGAAGCAAAAGAATATTCTCGAGTATTAGCAGTTGAGTAGTCAATTCAACCACATGTGAAAGACTTAGTATCCGTAGCAAAGTATCAGTAGCAAAATAGTGTGATAGCAACAGTAGCAATGGTAACAGTAGCAGCAATGACCACAATAGGAGTAACAGTAGCAGTAGTGACAACAGTAGCAGCAAAGTAACGTAGCAAGTACCAGTAGGAAAAGACTCGTAGGCATTGGATCGGTGATGGATAATTATGTCGGATGACATTCATCATGCAACAGTTATAACATGGGGAGATATGTAACTAGCTCCAGTTCATCAATGTAATGTAGGCATGTATTTCGTATATAGTCATACGTGCTTAGGGAAAAGAACTTGCATGACATCTATTGTCCATCCCTCCCGTGGCAGCGGGGTCCTAATGGAAACTACGACATATTAAGGTTCTCCTTTTAATAAAGAACCGGACCAACGCATTAACACTTAGTGAATACATGAACTCCTCATACTATGGTCATCCCCGGGAGTGGTTCCGGCTATTGTCACTCTGGGGTTGCCGAGTCATAAGACATAGTAGGTGACTACAACTTGCAAGATAGGATCAAGAACACACATATATTGACGACAACATAATAGGTTCAGATCTGAAATCATGGCACTCGGGCCCTAGTGACAAGCATTAAGCATGGCAAAGTAGTAGCAACATCAATCTCAGAACATAGTGGATACTAGGGATCAATCCCCGTCAAAACTAACTCGATTACATGATAGATCTCATCCAACCCATCACCGTCCAGCAAGCCTACGATGAGATTACTCACAAACGGTGAAGAGCATCATGGAATTGGCGATGAACGAAGGTTGGTGATGACGATGGCGACGATCTCCCCTCTCCGGAGCCCAGAACGGACTCCAAATCTGCCCTCCAGAGGAAGAACAGGAGGTGGCGGCGCCTTCGTATCGTAAAATGCGATGAACTCTTCTCCTTGATTTTTTTTCTGGACGGAAGGGACTAAATAGAGCTGGAGTTGGAGGCGGCGGAGCCCCGAGGGCCCCACAAGCCTGCTAGGCGCGGCCAGGGGGCGCGCCTCCTAGGCTTGTGGGATCCTTGCTCCACGCAGGTCATTCTGAGAACTTTTATTTCTGCGCAAAAACAACACCGTGGCAATTCTGCTGAAAACAGCGTTAGTCCGGGTTAGTTCCATTCAAATCATGCAAATTAGAGTCCAAAACAAGGGCAAAAGAGTTTGGAAAAGTAGATACGATGGAGACGTATCAACTCCCCCAAGCTTAAAGCCTTGCTTGTCCTTAAGCAATTCAGTTGACAAACTGAAAGAGACAAAAGAAAAACTTTTACAAACTCTGTTTGATATTGTTGTTGTAATTATGTCTAACTCATACTCATATCAATGGCGCAATGAACTAGCGAACAAATAATAATAGGTTTCAAACGTCAACACTTCAATCAAAACAATCATGAAGCAGTATGAAAACATGTTATGTCGCTAGCTCTTTATGAGACCGCAAAACATAAATGCAGAGCACCTTCAAAGACCAAGGGCTGACTGAACATTGTAATTCATGGCAAAGAAGATCCAGTCACAGTCATACTCACTATCAGTTAAAAGCAAAGCATAAAAATGACAGAGGTGCTCTCTAATTGGTGCTTTTATAAGAAGAGGACGACTCAACAGAAACATAAATAGATAGGCCCTTCGCAGAGGGAAGCATTGATTTGCTGAGGTGCCAGAGCTCAAGCTTTGAAAACAGAGATAATAATTTTGGGTGGCATGCTTTCATTGTCAACGCAATGACCAACAGTTTTCACCATCTTCCATGCTACACATAATATAGGCGGTTCCCAAACAAAAATTAAAGTTTTGACTCCCCCACCACCGATCAATCACACTCCACGACTAGCCGAATACTCGGGTGCCGTCCATACCAATAACAATCCAGGGGGAGTTCTGTTTGCAATTATCTTTTCGATTTGAGAATGGAACTGGGCATAAACACATATCGAGGATAACACGCCTAGCATGGAAGATACTGATCGCCCCTTGTGGCCACATGAGCGGTTCGGGCATGCAAAACAGATTATTTCTTGAAGGTTTAGAGAGTGGCACATGCAAATTTACTTGGAACGGCAGGTAGATACCGCATATAGGTAGGTATGGTGGACTCATATGGAACAACTTTGGGTTTATGGAAGTGGATGCACAAGTAGTATTCCTGCTTAGTACAAGTGAAGGCTAGCAAAAGACTGGGAAGCGACCAACTAGAGAGCGACAACAGTCAACAATATGCATTGAGATTAATCAACATTGAGTGCAAGCGTGAGTAGGACATAAATCACCATTAACATGAATATCAAAGAAGCTATGTTGATTTTGTTTCAACTACATGCGTGAACATGTGCCAAGTCAAGCCACTTGAATCATTCAAAGGAGGATACCATCCTATCATACTACATCATAACCATTATAAGCTCCTAGCTAATTAAGCATGGCATCAGAAACTATGATCTCTCAGTTCTCATTGCAAACATGTTTCTCTCCCAACAAAGTTGAATCAGGAATGATGAGCTAGTCATATTTACAAAAACAAAGTAGATCGAGTTCATACCAGCTTTTCTAGGCTCAGTCACTTCATCATATATCGTCATTATTGCCGTTCACTTGCACGACCGAATGATGTGAACAATAATAAGAGTGCTCGTGCATTGGACTAAGCTGGAATCTGCACGCAAACACAAAGGAGAAGACAAAGTAATATGGCTCTTTGACAGATAAACATATATGCATGCGAGAGCCACTAAACATTGTAACCAGGGTCTTCTACCTTGACCCAAAGAAAAAGAAAACTATTTACACGGGAAATCTCCCAACAAGCAAAAGAAGAACAAGAAATATTTTTGGGTTTTCTCAAACTAGACAAACACACGAGAAGAAAGCGAGAAAAAGAAATAAACTAGCATGACAGTGGGAAAGCGTGAACACCGACTAACAAAGTGAAAGTGTAAGCAAGAATATAAAGTCGGTGAGAAACATGTACTCCCCAAGCTTAGGCTTTTGGCCTAAGTTGGTCTACTCCCAAGGTGGGAAATAACCGTCTCCGGGGTACTCCGGAGTGTACTGAGGGTGCCATTGCTGGGTGAGCTCCTTTGGCTCCCACCGATAAAAGTTGGGAACAGAAGGTTGTGACTTCTAGATTCATCCATCTCATCGGGGATGTGCATATCCCCAACAAGTAAATCATACTTCATCTTGACAGCAGGTATAGGGCATTCAAAGCTCCCAACAAGAATCGATAAAGTTTTTTCAATAGCATTGATGCAGTGTACTCGATATTGTTTCTTCGGAAAATGCACCGTATGCTCATTACCATTGACATGGAAAGTGACATTGCCTTTGTTGCAATCAATAACAGCCCCTGTAGTGTTTAAAAAGGGTCTTCCAAGGATGACCGCCATGGCATCATCCTCATGAATATCCAGGATAACAAAGTCCGTTAAGATAGTAACGTTAGCAACCACAAATTGCACATCCTCGCAAATGCCAATACGGAAAGCAGTTGATTTGTCGGCCATTTGCAGATAGATTTTAGTGGGTGTCAACTTATCCAATTCAAGCCTACGATAAAGTGAGAGAGGCATAACACTAACACCGGCTCCAAGGTCGCATAAAGCAGTTCTAACGTAGTTTCCTTTAATGGAGCAAGGTATAGTAGGCACTCCGGGATCACCTAGTTTCTTAGGAGTTCCACCCTTGAAGATATAAATAGCGAGCATGGTGGAAATCTCAACCTCAGGTATCCTCCTCTTATTAGTCACTATATCTTTCATGTACTTGGCATAGGGAGACATTTTGAGCATATCTGTCAAATGCATTTGCAGAAAGATAGGTCTAATCATTTCAACAAATCACTCAAAATCCTCATCATCCTTTTTCTTGGATGGTTTGGGAGGAAAGGGCATGGGTTTTTGAACCCATGGTTCCCTTTCTTTTCCATGCTTCCTAGCAGCAAAGTCGTTCTTATCATATCTCTTATTCTTAGGTTGTGGGTTATCAAGATCAACAGGTTCAAGCTCCACATCCTTATTGTTGCTAGGTTGAGCATCAACATGAACATCACTATTGATATTATCATCACACTCATGTTCATCACCAGATTGTGTTTCGGCATCAGAGACAGAGACATCGTTCGGACTCTCAGGTGTAACAACAATAGGGTTGCTAGCGTGCATGTTCCTATCATCTTTCTTCTTCTTCCTAGGATGACTAGGTGCATCAGTGCTAACTCCTTGAGAATCTTGTTCAATTCTCTTAGGATGACCCTTAGGATACAAAGGTTCCAGGGTCATTCTACCGCCTCTAGTGACGACTCGGACAGAATTGTTATTCAACTCATTGAGCAAGTCATTTTGAGCCTTAAGTACTTGTTCTACCTGAGTAGTAACCATAGAGGCATGTTTCCTCAGAAGCTTAAGATCATTGATATTTCGGTCCACACAAGCACTTAAATGACTAAGCATACGAGCATTCTGTTCCAATTGTGTGCTAACATAATCATTGAAACTTTGTTGTTTGGCAACAAAGTTATCAAATTCATCCAAGCATAAGCTATAGGTTTATCAAAAGGAATATCACTCTCATCGAATCTAGAAGAGAATTTACCTCTACTACATGTATCGGGTTATCAAGACCATGGATCTCTTGGATAGGTGGTAGATTTTTGACATCTTCAGATTTAATGCCTTTCTCTTTCATAGATTTCTTAGGTTCTTGCATATCTTCAGGACTGAGGAATAGAATACCTCTTTTCTTCGGAGTTGGCTTTGGAGGTGGTTCGGGAATAGTCCAAGCGTTCTCATTGCACAGGATATTATTCAATAGGATCTCAGCTTGTTCTACAGTTCGTTCCCTAAAAACACAACCAGCACAACTATCTAGGTGGTCCTTAGAAGCATCGGTTAAGCCATTATAAAAGATATCAAGTATTTCATTCTTCTCAAGAGGGTGATCAGGCAAAGCATTCAGTAGCTGGACAAGCCTCCCCCAAGCTTGTGGGAGACTCTCTTCTTCAACTTGTGCAAAGTTGTATATTTCCTGCAAGGCATCTTGCTTCTTATGGGCAGGGAAATATTTCTCAGAGAAGTAGTAGATCATATCCTGGGGGCTACGCACACAACCAGGAGCAAGAGAAGTGAACCAAGTCTTATCATCAGACTTTAGCAAGGAAGGAAACAGCTTAAGGACATAGTAGTGGCGGATCTTTTCCTCACTCGTGAATAGGGTGCCTATATCGTGCAGTTTGGTAAGATGTGCTACAACCGTTTCAGACTCATAACCGTGAAAAGGATCAGATTCGACCAAAGTGATTAGCTCAGTGTCGACAAAGAATTCATAATCCTTATCGGTCACAACGATAGGCGAAGTAGGAAACTTCGGGTTGTATTTCATCCTAGCGTTCAAAGATTTTTCTTTCCACTTGCGCAGTAATTTCTCAACATCATAGCTATCCTTACAAGGAAGAAAGTCCTCAGCAATCTCTCCCTCCATAACATAACCCTCAGGCATATCATGCAATTCATATCTAGGAGAGCTAGTTCTATCAGGCAAAATAGCAGGTTCTACTTCAATAATCTCAGGAGTTTCAGAAGTATCATCACATCTAGCAGCAACTCTAGCAATTTGTGCATCAAGGAATGCACATAGTGGCAAAGTAGTATCAAGCATAGCTTCATCAAAAGCATCATGGACAGCAGAAGTAGCATCATCAAGCACAGGCGACACATCAAAATTTCTAGCAGGACGTGGTGTCGCAAACTTACTCATAACTGAAGGCGAATCAAGTGCAGAGCTAGATGGCAGTTCCTTACTTGTCCTCGTAGTTGAGGGCAAGACTTTAGTTTTAGGATCTTTCGGATTCCTCATAGTGATCAGCAGACGAAAATCCCAAGTGACTCAGAGAATATAGCTATGCTTCCCCGACAACGGCGCCAGAAAAAGGTACGTTGACGGGAGACTATTCTTGACTTTGGATTCCCCGGCAACGGCGCCAGAAAAAGGTCTTGGTATCCCAAAAGTATAGGGGATCGCAACAATTTCGAGGGTAGAGTATTCAACCCAAATTTGTTGATTCGACACAAGGGGAAGCAAAAGAATATTCTCGAGTATTAGCAGTTGAGTTGTCAATTCAACCACACCTGAAAGACTTAGTATCTACAACAAAGTATCAGTAGCAAAATAGTGTGATAGCAACAGTAGCAATGGTAACAGTAGCAGCAGTGACACGAGTAACAGTAACAGTAGCAGCAGTGACAGTAGTAGCAGCAAAGTAACATAGCAAGTACGAGTAGGAAAAGACTCGTAGGCATTGGATCGGTGATGGATAATTATGTCGGATGACATTCATCATGCAACAGTTATAACATGGCGAGATGTGTAACTAGCTCCAGTTCGTCAACGTAATGTAGGCATGTATTCTGTATATAGTCATACGTGCTTAGGGAAAAGAACTTGCATGACATCTATTGTCCATCCCTCCCGTGGAAGCAGGGTCCTAATGGAAACTACGGGATATTAAGGTTCTCCTTTTAATAAAGAACCGGACCAACACATTAATACTTAGTGAATACATGAACTCCTCATACTATGGTCATCTCCGGGAGTGGTTCCGGCTATTGTCACTCCGGGGTTGCCGGGTCATAACACATAGTAGGTGACTACAACTTGCAAGATAGGATCAAGAACACACATATATTGACGACAACATAATAGGTTCAGATCTGACATCATGGCACTCGGGCCGTAGTGAGAAGCATTAAGCATGGCAAAGTAGTAGCAACATCAATCTTAGAACATAGTGGATACTAGGGATCAATCCCCGTCAAAACTAACTCGATTACATGATAGATCTCATCCAACCCATCACCGTCTAGCAAGCCTACAATGAGATTACTCACGTACGGTGAAGAGCATCATGGAATTGGTGATGAAGGAAGGTTGGTGATGACGATGGCGACGATCTCCCCTCTTCGGAGCCTAGAACGGACTCCAGATCTTCCCTCCATAGGAAGAATAGGAGGTGGCGGCGTCTCCGTATCGTAAAACACGATGAACTCTTCTCCTTGATTTTTTTCTGGACGGAAGGGACTAAATAGAGCTGGAGTTGGAGGCGGCGGAGCCCTGAGGGCCCCACAAGCCTGCTAGGCGTGGCCAGGGGGGCGCGCCTCCTGGGCTTGTGGGCTCCTCGCTCCACGCCTCCGGTTGATTCTTGCGCCGGTATTTTTGATATATTCCACAAAAAATCCTCGTAAATTTCCAGGTCATTCCGAGAACTTTTATTTCTGCGCAAAAACAACACCATGGCAATTCTGCTGAAAACAGCGTTAGTTTGGGTTAGTTACATTCAAATCATGCAAATTAGAGTCCAAAACAAGGGCAAAAGAGTTCGGAAAAGTAGATACGATGGAGACGTATCAACCACCAATACAAAGTTTTCTACCAGTGGTGCGCTCCCGCCCGCCACTAATACCATGTTAGTAGTATTGGGAGGTTAGTGAATAGTGCCCCTCAGAGCCTTGCCCGCCATTGATGGGATTTTGCCGCCCACCACTTCTAGGTATTCCTCGAGTAGTGATGATTTGTAGTACTCATTTTCAACTCACTATAAATGGCCTTAATGGCAATTTTCCAACAAGAACTCACAAATATAGGATCTCCATATGACACAATATACTTGGGCATGTTGTGCAACTTGTAAACATTATCAATGAAGGCCCCAACTACCATTTGAGCATTGAAAGTACAGTGCCAAGGAATAAAATTCCCATATTTGGTGAATTTGTCAATTACAACAAATATGCAATTATACCTACAAGATACTAGCACTGCACTGATAAAATCAATTGTCACCATTTCCCAAGGGTGTCTAGGAATTGGTAAAGGGCCCAACAGGCCAGGATATGCAACTCTTTCGCGTTTTGCTTGTTGCTAAATGAGGCAAGATTGAACCATGTACCTAATATAATTCCTTATACCAATTTTAGGATCCAAAGTATGTCTAGAGGGGGTTGATTAGACTACTTGACCAAATAAAAACTTAGCCTTTTCCCAGTTTTAGTTGTCGGCCAGTTTTAGCACTTGTAACAAGTCAAGCACACCCTACACATGCATATCTAATAGTATTGTAGAGGAAAGTAAAGACATGCAAATGTAAGTAGAGGGAAGTGATACGAAGATCAAACGCAAAGGTTGACACGGCGATTTTTGGCGTTGTTCCGATAGGTGGTGTGACAACCCAGAAATGTAGGGGATCACGACAGTCTTCATGGTAGTATTTCACCCTAATTTATTTATTAGACACAAGGGGAACCAGAGAATATTTATTGGTCATAACAATTGAGTTGAAATTCAACCATACCTGGGATATCCTTCTGCAGCAAATATTTAGTAGCACAGGAAATGATAGTAGTAATAATAACAGTGATAGGATTAATTTTGGTAACAATAGTTGCAATAGCGATTTAGTAGCACGTGTGACAGTAGCAGCAACAATAGTAACTTAGCAAGATTCAATATATGTAACGCGTATAAGAAGTGAATAATGGTTTATATGACATTGATCCTATAACAAATACACACTAGGGCGACACATAACTAGCTCCAATTCATCAATATAATGTAGGCATGTATTTCATATATAGTCATACGTGCTTGCATCTTTTGTCCTACCCTCCCGTGGCAGCGCAGTCCTATTAAAAACTAAGGGATATATAGGCCTCCTTTGAGTAGAGAACTCGTTAACACATAGTAAATACATGAACTCCTCAAACTATGACAATCACCGGAAATAATCCCAATTATTGTCACCTTGGGGTATGCGGATAAAGACACGTAGTAAGTAACTATAACTTGCAAGATAGGATCCAACTCACTCTTATATTCATGAAAACATAATAGGTTCATATATGAAGTCATGGCACTCGGGCCCTAGTGACAAGCATTAAGCATAGCAAAGTCATAGTAACATAAATGTCAGCACATAGTGGATACTAGGGATCAAACCCTATCAAACTTAACTTCATTACATGATAAATTTCATCCAATTACGCTGTTGTCCAGCAAGCCTACAAAGTAATTACTCACTCCCGGTGGTGATAATCATGGTGGTGTTGATGGAGAAGGGTTGGTGATGACGACGGCGGTCCTCTTCGGAGTCCAAACGGACTCCAAATCAGCCCTCCGGAGGAAGAACGGGAGGTGGCAACGGCTCCGTCTCATAAAACGCGATGAAAACTTCTCTATAAATTTTTTGTCGGTGAATATGAATTTACACGACTAGAATTAGGGTCGGAGGAGCCTCGAGGGCTGCACAAGCTATCTGGTCACGGCATGGGGCGCGGCCTAGTGGCTTGTGGCGCCCTCGCACTTCCTCTCTCGCAGGTCTTCTCTCCCTAAATCCTTATAAATCGCAAAAATAATTCACAAAAAGTTTCGTCCGATTTGAGAACTTTTCTTTCAGCACAAAAATAACACCAAGGTAGTTGTGGTGAAAACATCGTTAGTCCGGGTTAATTCCATTCAAATCATGCTAATTAGAGGCCAAAATCAGAGGAAAGTGTTTGGAAAAGTAGATACGTTGGATACGTATCAACTCTCCCAAGCTTAACTCATTGCTTGTCCTCAAGAAATTCAGTTGATAAACGGAAAGTGATAAGGAAAACTTTTACAAATACTTTTGTTCTCGTTATTATACACATGCTTAGCTAGTGTTCAAGTTTTCTACATAAATCATAAATAAACACATCCATGATAATAATTTAAGCATCATATCCAAACATAGCAATACATAACCAACTAGTAAGCAATAATAAGATATCTCACATGCCAACAGTTTGTCAAAACAATCACGATATAATATAGTGGCATGATATCTCGCTATCCCTTTATGAGACCGCAAAACATAAATGGAGAGCATGTGTGAGATTAAAGTAGTGACTAAATATTATAATTAAGAATAGAAAAGATCCTCGTCATACTCATAAAAAATATTGACTAGACCCAATGCATAAAAATGACAATAGTGCTCTCTCATCACGTGCCTTTAATAAGAGGGTGATGAATCAACATAAAAGTAAATAGATAGGCCCTTCGTAGAGGGCAGCACTGATTTGCGAAGGTGCGAGAGCTCAAGTTTTTAAAGTAGGATTGAAAATGTAACTTTTAGTGGTATTCTTTACTGTCAATGTTATGACAAAGGTTCTCAGTATCTTCCATGCTAAACTCATTATAGGTGGTTCCCAAACAGAATTGTAAAGTTTTACTCCTATCAACCATCCATACACAACCATGGCTAGCCGAATTCATGGGTGCCCTCAAACATATCATCTTTCCCAAGGAGTTTGTTGGAAATATGCCTAGAGGCAATAATAAAATAGTGATTATTATATTTCCTGTTTCAAGATAATCGTTTATTATCCATGCTATTACTGTATTGAATGGAAACATAAATGCATGTGCGGATATATAGACAAAACTGTGTCCCTAGTGAGTCTCTAGTTGGCTAGCCTGTTAATCAAGGATGGTTAAGGTTTCCTAGCCATAGAAAAGTGTTGTCACTTGATGACGGGATCACATCATTAGGAGAATGATGTGATGGACAAGACCCAAACTATGAACACAGCATATGATCGTGTCATTTTGTTGCTATTGTTTTTTGCATGTCAAGTATTCATTCATATGACCATGAGATCGTATAACTCACTGACACCGGAGGAATGCCTTGTGTGTATCAAACGCTGCAACGTTATTGGGTGACTATAAAGGTTCTAGAGGCATCTACGAAGGTTTCCTTTGAGTTAGCATCGATCAAGACTAGGATTTGTCACTCCATGTGACGGAGAGGTATCTCGGGGCCCACTCGGTAATACAACATCCTATATAAGCCTTGCAAGCAATGTGACTAAAGAGTTAGTCACGGGATCTCGTATTACAGAACGAGTAAAGAGACTTGCCGGTAACGAGATTGAAATAGGTATAGAGATACCGACGATCAAATCTCGGGCAAGTAACATACCGAAGGACAAAGGGAATGGTATACGAGATTATATGAATCCTTGGCATAGAGGTTCAACCGATAACATCTTCGTAGAATATGTAGGATCCAATATGGACATCCAGGTCCCGCAATTGGATATTTATCGGAGAGTGTCTCGGGTCATGTCTGCATAGTTCTCGAACCCGGAGGGTCTGCACACTTAAGGTTCAGTGAGGTTTCGGTATAGTTGAGTTATAGGTGCTGGTGACCAAAGTTTTGTTCAGAGTCCCGGATGAGATCTCGGACATCACGAGGGTTTCTGGAATGGTCCAGAAACAAAGATTGATATATAGGAAGTTGGTATTTGGATTCCGGAAGGATTTCGGGCATTGTCGACACTCTACCGGGAGTGATGAATGGGTACCGGGGGCCCACCCGGCGGGCCCACTGATACATCTCCAACGTATCTATAATTTTTGCTGGTTTCATGCTATTATCCTGTCAAACTTTGGATGTTTTGTGTGCCTTTTATATCTTTTTTGGGACTAACCTATTAACTCAGTGCCAAGTGCCAATTCCTGTTTTTCCGTGTTTTTGACCCTTTTCAGAGGAGGATTTTAAACGGAGTCCAAACGGAATAAAACTTCCGAAAAGATTTTTTTCCGAAACAGAAGAAGATCGGGAAGCTTGAGAACCAAGGCAGGGGCCACGAGGGACCCACAAGCCCCCTAGCCGCGGTAAGGGGGGCCCGCGCCTTCCAGGCTTGTGGGCTCCTTGGGCCACCTCTGCCCTGGGTCTTTCGCCTATATATTCCCAATAATTCCAGAAAAAATCAGGAGATCATCGAAAGTACTTTTTCGCCGCCACAAGCTTCTGTCTCCGCAAGATCCCATCTAGGGAAAATTCTGGTGCCCTGCCATAGGGGGGATTCGGATACGGAGGGCTTCTTCATCAACACCATGACCTCTCCGATGATGCGTGAGTAGTTCACCATAGACCTATGAGTCCATAGCTAGTAGCTAGATGGCTTCTTCTCTCTCTTGGATCTTCAATACAAAGTTATACATGATCTTCATGGAGATTTATCCGATGTAATCTTCTTTTGCGGTGTGTTTGTTGATACGTCCATTTTGCATCATGCTTTTGTGTTGATATTTATTGCTTCTTGGGCTATTATTTCACTTCACGGTACAATACTTATGCCTTTTCTCTCTTATTTTGCAAGGTTTACTTAAAGACGGAGAATGCCGGCAACTGGAATTCTGGCCTGAAATTGGAGCAAGTTTGAGATACCTATTCTGCGCAACTCCAAACATCGTAAAAATCAACGATGATTTTTTTCTGGATTTATAAAAAATACTGGGACGAAGAAGAGCCAGTGCGGCGCCATCAGGTGGCCACAAGCGTGCTAGGCGCGGCCACCCCCGTGGTCGTGCCTAGGGGGCTTGTGGGCAGCCTGCAGGCCCACTGGCTCCCTCTTCTTCTATATGAAGGGTTTCGTCCGGAAAAAAAATCAACGAGGAGCTTTTTCGTGGATTCGCCGCCGCCACGAGGCGGAACTTGAGCAGAACCAATCTAGAGCTCCGGCAGGATGATCCTGCCGGGGAAACTTCCCTCCCGCACGGGGAAATCGTCGTCAGCATCATCACCAACACTCCACTCATCGAAGGGGACTCATCACCATATACACCTTCATCAGCACCATCTCATCTCCAAACCCTAGTTCATCACTTGTAACCAATCTCCGTCTCCCGACTCCGATTGGTACTTGTAAGGTTGCGAGTATTGTTAATTACTCTTTGTAGTTGATGCTAGTTGGATTATTTGGTGGAAGAGTTTATGCTCAGATCCTTGATGCTACTCATTACCTCTCTGGTCATGAATATGATTATGCTTTGTGAGTAGTTACTTTTGTTCCTGAGGACATGGGATAAGTCATGCTGATAGTAGTCATGTGAATTTGGTATACGTTCGATATTTTGATGTGTTGTATGTTGTTTTTCCTCTAGTGGTGTTATGTGAACGTCGACTAAATAACACTTCACCATTATTTGGGCCTAGAGGAAGGCATTGGGAAGTAGTAAGTAGATGATGGGTTGCTAGAGTGACAGAAGCTTAAACCCTAGTTTATGAGTTGCTCCGTAAGGGGCTGATTTGGATCCACTAGTTTAATGCTATGGTTAGACTTTGTCTTAATTCTTCTTTCATAGTTCCGGATGCTTGCGAGAGGGGTTAATCATAAGTGGGATGCTTTTCCAAGTAAGGGCAGTACCCAAGCGCCGGTCCACCCACATATCAAACTATCAAAGTAACGAACGTGAATCATATGAACTTGATGAAAACTAGCATGCCAGAAATTCCCGTGTGTCCTCGGGAGCGTTTTTCCTCCTATAAGACTTTGTCCAAGATTTTCCCTTGCTACAAAAGGGATTGGGCCACCTTGCTGCATCGTTGCTACTTTTTTTACTTGTTGCTTGCTACGAATCATCTCACCATACAATCACTTGTTACTGATAATTTCAGTTCTTGCAGATTTTACCTTGCTGAAAACCACTTGTCAGATCCTTCTGCTCCTCGTTGGGTTCGACACTCTTACATATCGAAAGGACTACGATTGATCGCCTATACTTGTGGGTCATAAAGACTCTTTTCTGGCGCCGTTGGCGGGGAGTGAAGCGCATTTGGTAAGTAGAACTTGGTAAGGAAACATTTATATAGTGTGCTGAAATTTATTGTCACTTGTCACTATCGATACTAATCCGTTGAGGGGCTTGTTCGGGGTATCTTCACCTCGAACGGAAGCACAAATAGTTGCTCCTCAACCTGCTGCACCTACTGAAAATATTTTCTTTGAATTTCCTTCGGGTATGCTTGAGAAACTGTTGGCTAATCCTTTTACAGGAGATGGAACATCACATCCAGCCTTGCATCTAATCTATGTAGATGAAGTTTGTGGTTTATTTAAGCTTGCAGGCTTGCCCGAGGATGAGGTCAATAAGAAGGTATTTCCTGGATACTGGATCATGGGACTACAATCGGTTGAAATTGGAATTTAATCAAAAGTATTATCCTATGCATTTAGTACATCGTGATCGGAATTATATTTATAATTTTTGGCCTCGTGACAGAGAAAGCATCGCTAAAGCTTGGGGGAGGCTTAAATCAATGTTATATTCATGCCCCAATCTTGAGCTCTCGAGAGATATTATCATTCAGAACTTCTATGCTCGGCTTTCTCATGATGATCGCACCATGCTTGACACTTCTTGTGCCGGTTCTTTTATGAAGAGAGATATTGACTTCAGATGGGATTTATTGGAGAGAATTAAATGCAACTTTGAAGATTGGGAGCTTGAAGAAGGTAAGGAGTCAGGTACGAATTTCAAGTTTGATTGTGTTAAATCCTTTGTTGAAACAAATACCTTTAGTGATTTTAGCGCTAAGTATGGACTTGACTCTGAGATAGTAGCTTCATTGTGTGAATCATTTGTTGCTCATATTGATATCCCCAAAGAGAAGTGGTTTAAATATCATCCTCCTTTAGAAGTCCATGTAGTTAAAGCCAATCCAGTTGAAGAGAAAGTCATTTCCTATAATGGTCCTATTGTTCCCAGTGCTTACATTGAGAAACCACCTTTCCCTCTTAGGATAAAGGATCATTCTAAAGCTTCAACTGTGATACGTAGAGGCTATATTAGAACACCTACACCCCTTGAGCAAATTAGAGTTGAACCTAGCATTGCTATTATCAAAGATCTTCTGTCCGACGATGTTGAGGGACATAATATTCACTTCTGTGAAGATGCTGCTAGAATTGCTAAACCTCACGCTAGAGACAAACATAGGCATGTTGTTGGCATGCCTGTTGTTTTTGTTAAGATAGGAGATCATTGTTATCATGGCTTATGTGACGTGGGTGCTAGTGTTAGTGCAATACCTCAATCCATATATGATGAAATCAAAGATGAGATTGCACCTGTTGAGATAGAGCCTATTGATGTCACTATTCAGCTTGCCGATAGAGATACTATCTGCCCTATGGGAATTGTTAGGGATGTTGAAGTCTTATGTGGTAAAACAAAGTATCCTGCTGATTTCCTCATTCTTGCTACCGCACAAGATAGCTTTTGTCCCATCATATTTGGCAGACCTTTTCTCAATACCGGCAATGCTCATATTGACTGTGAGAAGCAAACTATCACTGTTGGCTTTGAAGGTGTGTCTCATGAGTTCAATTTCTCCAAGTTTGGTAGACAACCTCATGAAAAGGAGTTGCCTAGTAAGGATGAAACTATTGCCTTAGCTTCTATTGTCGTGCCTCCTACTGATCCCTTAGAGCAATACTTGCTTGAGCATGAAAATGATATGCATATGGATGAAAGGGATGAGACAGATAGAGCTGCCTTAGAACAATATTCTATCGTTAAGAATAACTTGCCTCTTGAACTTCTTGGGGATCCACCCCCACCAAAGGGTGATCCTGTGTTTGAGCTTAAACAGTTGCCTGATACTCTTAAGTATGCTTATCTTGATGAAAAAGATATATATCATGTTATTATTAGTGCTAGCTCAGAAAAGAAGTTATTAAAAACTCTGAGAAAGCACTGTGCTGCTATTGGATATACTCTTGATGATCTTAAGGGCATTAGTCCCACTCTATGCCAGCACAAAATTTAAACTGATCATGATTTCAAACCAGTTGTTGATCATCAAAGGAGATTAAATGCTAAGATGAAAGAAGTAGTGAGAAAAGAAATACTAAAGC
The DNA here is from genome assembly GCF_904849725.1 of Hordeum vulgare subsp. vulgare. Lineage (NCBI taxonomy): Eukaryota > Viridiplantae > Streptophyta > Magnoliopsida > Poales > Poaceae > Hordeum > Hordeum vulgare. The sequence goes on from NC_058519.1 coordinate 487,126,018, forward strand.
TCCTGGAAGCAGGTATTATCTATCCTGTTCCTCATAGCCATTGGGTGAGTCTGGTGCATTGCGTCCCTAAGAAGGCAGGCATTACCGTTGTCCCTAATGATAAGGAGGAATTGATCCCACAGAGGATTATTACTGGCTATAGCATGGTGATCGATTTTAGGAAATTGAATAAAGCAACTAGGAAAGATCATTACCCTTTGCCTTTTATCGACCAAATGCTAGAAAGACTGTCTAAACACACACACTTCTGCTTTCTAGACGGTTATTCTGGTTTCTCCCAAATAGCACTTGCACAATCTGATCAGGAGAAAACCACTTTCACCTGCCCTTTCGGTACCTTTGCTTATAGACGTATGCCTTTTGGCTTGTGTAATGCACCTGCCACCTTTCAAAGATGTATGATGGCTATATTCTCTGACTTTTGTGAAAAGATTGTTGAGGTTTTCATGGATGACTTCTCCGTTGACGGGTCTTCCTTTGATGATTGCCTCACCAACCTTGATCGAGTCTTGCAGAGATGTAAAGACACCAATCTTGTCTTGAACTGGGAGAAGTGTCACTTTATGGTTATTGAAGGCATCGTCTTAGGTCATAAAATTTCTGAAAGAGGTATTGAAGTCGATAAGGCTAAGGTTGATGAAACCGAGAAAATGCCATACCCCATAGATATTAAGGGTAAAAGAAGTTTCCTGGGTCATGCTGGTTTCTATAGAAGGTTCATTAAAGACTTCTCTAAGATTTCTAGGCCTCTTACCAATCTCTTGCAAAAGTATATTCCTTTTGTCTTTGACGATGATTGTGAGGAAGCTTTCGAAATACTTAAGAGGGCTTTGATAACTGCACCTATTGTTCAACCACCTGATTGGAATTTGTTGTTTGAAATCATGTGTGATGCTAGTGATTATGTTGTTGGTGCTGTCCTAGGGCAAAGAGTTGATAAGAAGTTGAATGTTATTCACCACGCTAGTAAAACTCTAGACAGTGCCAAGAGAAACTATGCTACTACGGAGAAGGAATTTTTAGCAGTCGTGTTTGCATGTGAAAAGTTCAGGTCTTACATAGTTGATTCCGAACTCACTATGCACACTGATCATGCTGCTATTAAGTACCTCATGGAGAAGAAAGGTGTTAAACGTAGACTTATCAGATGGGTTCTCTTGTTACAAGAGTTTGATTTGCACGTTGTTGACAGAAAGGGTGTTGATAACCCCGTAGCAGATAACTTGTCTAGGTTAGAGAACGTTCTTGATGACCCACAACCTATTGATAATAGCTTTCCCGGTGAGCAATTGAATGTCACCAATGCTTCACGTAGTGCACCGTGGTATGTTGATTATGCAAACTATATCGTTGCCAAATATATACCACCTAGTTTCACATACCAGCAAAACAAGAAATTCTTCTTTGACTTGAGACATTACTTTTGGGATGATCCTCACCTTTATAAGGAAGGAGTAGATGGTGTTACTAGATGTTGTGTACCTGAACATGAACAGGGACATATCCTATAGAAGTGTCACTCCGAGGCCTACGGAGGACACCATGCGGGAGATAGAACTTCACACAAGGTATTGCAATCAGGTTTATATTGGCCCACTCTCTTCAAGGATGCCCGAAAGTTTGTCTTGTCTTGTGACGAATGTCAAAGAGTAGGTAATATCGGTAAACGTCGGGAAATGCCTATTAACTATTCACTTGTCATTGAACCATTTAATGTTTGGGGCTCTGATTATATGGGACCTTTTCCAAAATCCAACGGGTATACTCATATCCTAGTTGTTGTTGATTACGTCACTAAGTGGGTAGAAGCTATCCCCACTAGTAGTGCTGATCACAACACTTCTATCAGGATGCTTATAGAAGTTATTTTCCCTAGATTTGGAGTCCCTAGATATCTAATGACCGACGGTGGTTCACATTTCATTCATGGTGCTTTCCGTAAAACGCTTGTGAAGTATGATGTCAACCATAGAATTGTGTCTCCCTATCACCCGTAGTCCAGTGGTCAAGTAGAGCTAAGCAATAGAGATATTAAACTAATTCTGCAAAAGACTGTCAACGGGTCTAGAAAGAATTGGTCTAAGAAGCTCGATGATGCACTGTGGGCTTATAGAACTACCTATAAGAATCCCATGGGCATGTCTCCGTACAAAATGGTGTACGATAAAGCATGTCATTTACCTCTTGAGCTAGAGCATAAAGCTTATTGGGCAATCAAAGAGCTCAACTTTGATTTCAAACTTGCTGTTGAGAAGAGGCTATTTGACATTAGCTTGCTTGATGAATGGAGAACTCAGGCATATGAGAATGCCAAGTTGTTCAAAGAGAAGGTTAAGAGGTGGCATGATAAGAGGATACAAAAGCGTGAGTTCAATGTAGGTGATTATGTCTTGCTATATAATTCTCGTTTAAGATTCTTTGTAGGTAAGCTTCTCTCTAAATGGGAAGGTCCCTATGTTGTTGAGGAAGTATATCGTTTCGATGCTATCAAGATCAACAACACGGAAGGTAATTGTCCGAGAGTTGTAAATGGGCAGAGAATCAAGCATTATATCTCAGGTACTCCCACAAATGTTGAAAGCAATATCATCAATACCATAACTCCGGAAGAATACCTAAGGGACATTTATCAACCTGTTTCAGACTCCGAAAACGAAAAGGTATGTGATTTGGTAAGAAAACAGACTCCAAAACTTTTCCAGTAGGAATTTTTCTCCGTTTTGGAATTTTTCAAAAAATACAAAAATTGGAAGTAGTGCGGAAAGCACGCGAGGAGGCGACAAGCCTGCCAAGCGCGGGCCCACCTCCTAGTTGCGCCTAGGGGGCTTGTGGCCACCACGTGCGCCTCCCGGACTCCGTTTTCCTGCGGAGTACTCCTTCTGGTCTGGAAAAAATCAATATATATTCTCCCGTGAGGTCTGACCCCTGTATCACGCAGATTTCCTCTGTTTTTCGTTTTGAAGCCTGTTTTCTGCCGCAGATCTAGGGCAAGATGTCTTCTCATGATTCAGAGGGGGAGAGCTATGTGGCTGATTACCTCGCTAACCCCAAGGTCTATGGGGGCTTGGATCGTTATGGCTGGACCACTCATGAGGAAGAAGATTACGAACCCAAGGGGAAGGAAGGATCAAGTTTCGATGAGGAGGAGGCTCCTGTAACTTCACCTAGAAACACCCATGTGGAGTTCAAGAAGTCGAGCCTCCCTGACTCAAGGAAGAAACCTAAGACTCTGTTTATCCCTTCTCGTTTCTTGCAGGAGAGTAAGCAGGAATTATGCCAAAGGCTGTTGAAGCTTGAAGAGGAAACTGATGATCTGAGCAAGCAGAATTTTATGCTCGGGTGGAAATTAAACAAGCTCAAGACCTCTACAACAACTCCACCACCATCACCTCCAAAGAAAGACAACTGAGCATGGGTATGGGCAATCCCCTTGGCTTGTGCCAAGCTTGCGGGAGTTGTCCCGGTATCGTATCACCATCACATCTTTTGCCTTTACCTTTGTTTTAGTTTGTTCCTTTTCAGTTTTCTCTTTCTCTAGTAGATTAAAAGTCTTAGTGTTTTAGTCTTGAGTTTTGCTTTGTGTCACCCCTGATGTATTCGAGCTCGTGAGCCATATAATAAAGAGTGTCTTAGTTGAAGGGCTTTGCCTCTTGCCATGATCAAAAGAGTGAGAAAAGAACAAAAGCATGAAAGATCATGTAATGATCTTATGGGAAGTGATGGCTTCACATATAAAAGGGATGATGATTGAAAATTGTTGAGGGTAGACAAACGTAGACCTTGGTCATTGTGCAATTAATAGGAAGTGATAAAGAAGGAGAGGTTCCCATATAAATACATCATCTTTGACACCATCTATGATTGTGAACACTCACTAGAGTATTACATGCTTAGAAGTAGATGTTGGACAAGGAAGACAACATAATGAATTGTGTTTGCGTGCTTCCGAACAATGTTATATGACTAGAGATCCCTTAGCATGTGATGATTGCTTCCACCTCATATTAGCCAAAACTCCCGCACCATGTAGAGATAATACTTGTGCATTTGTAAACCTTCAACCCAATTTTGCCATGAGTGTCCATCATACCTACCTATGGATTGAATAAGATCCCTCAAGTAAGTTGTCATTGGTGCAAGCAATAGAAATTACTCTCTAATATGTATGATCTATTAGTGTGTGGAAAATAAGCTTTATACGAACCTGTGGTGAGGAAGACATAAAAGCGACAAACTGCATAATAAAGTTCTTATCACAGGAGGCAATATAAAGTGATGTTCCTCCGCACTAAGAGGACACGCATCCAAACCTCAAAAGCGCATGACAACCGCTGCTTCCCTCTGCGAAGGGCCTATCTTGTACCTTTACTTTTTTCCCTTGAAAGAGTCATGGTGATCTTCACCAATTCCTTGTTTCGCCTTTATCTTGGCCAACGTCATATGCTTGGGAAAGATCTATATTCATATGTCAACTCGGAGGTAGGCATTCATGAATTATTATTGTTGATATTACCCTTGAGGTAAGCAGTAGGGAGGCAAAACTATAAGCCCTTATCTTTCTCTGTGTCCAGCTGAAACTTTGATCTCATGAGTACCACGTGAGTTGTAGCAATTGTAGAGAATGAAAAGATGATTGAGTATGTGGATTTTCTTTACAAGCTCTTATTTGACTCTTTTTGATGTTGTGATAAATTGCAATTGCTATAATGACTACAGGCTATCGGTTGTTACTTCTCGGTAAGGTTCGTGATCCATGCTTTACTTTGTGAAGGAATTATCACTTTAGCATGAGAGATTATATGTTGGTATTGCTGTTCTGATCATGATCATGATGCATGCATGTTCGTATCTTGTTTTTTCGACACCTCTCTCCCAAAACATGTGGACATATTTATTGAGCTAAGCTTTCGCTTGAGGACAAGCGAGGTCTAAGCTTGGGGTAGTTGATACGTCCATTTTGCATCATGCTTTTGTGTTGATATTTATTGCTTCTTGGGCTGTTATTTCACTTCACGGTACAATACTTATGCCTTTCCTCTCTTATTTTGCAAGATTTACTTGAAGAGGGAGAATGTCGGCAGCTGGAATTCTGGCCTCAAATTGGAGCAAGTTTGAGATACCTATTCCGCGCAACTCCAAATGCCCTAAAAATCAACGATGATTTTTTTCTGGATTTATAAAAAATACTGTGCCGAAGAAGCGCCAAAGGGGCGCCAGCAGGTGGCCACAAGCCTGCTAGGCGCGGCCACCCCCCTGGCCGCGCCTAGGGGGCCTGTGGGCAGCCTGCTGGCCCACTGGCTCCCCTCTCCTGCTATATGAAGGGTTTCGTCCAGAAAAAAATCAAGGAGGAGCTTTTTCGTGGATTCGCCGACGCCACGAGGCGGAACTTGATCAGAACCAATCTAGAGCTCCGGCAGGACGATCCTGCCGGGAAACTTCCCTCCCGGAGGGGGAAATCGTCGCCATCATCATCACCAACACTCCTCTCATCGTAGGGGACTCATCACCATCAACATCTTCATCAACACCATCTCATCTCCAAACCCTAGTTCATCACTTGTAACCAATCTCCGTCTCCCGACTCCGATTGGTACTTGTAAGGTTGCTAGTAGTGTATATTACTCTTTGTAGTTGATGCTAGTTGGATTATTTGGTGGAAGAGTTTATGTTCAGATCCTTGATGCTACTCATTAGCTCTCTGGTCATGAATATGATTATGCTTTGTGAGTAGTTACTTTTGTTCCTGAGGACATGGGATAAGTCATGCTAATAGTAGTCATGTGAATTTGGTATTAACCCGTTCGATATTTTGATGTGTTGTATGTTGTTTTTCCTCTAGTGTTGTTATGTGAATATCCACTACATAACACTTCACCATTATTTGGGCCTAGAGGAAGGCATTGGGAAGTAGAAAGTAGACTATGGGTTGCTAGAGTGACAGAAGCTTAAACCCTAGTTTATGCGTTGCTTCGTAAGGGGCTGATTTTGATCCACTAAGTTAATGTTATGGTTAGACTTTGTCTTAATTCTTCTTTCATAGTTGCGAATGCTTGCGAGAGGGGTTAATCATAATTGGGATGCTTGTCCAAGTAAGGGCAGTACCCAAGCGCCGGTCCACCCACATTTCAAACTATCAAAGTAACGAACGCGAATCATATGAACTTGATGAAAACTAACATGACAGAGATTCCCATGTGTCCTCGGGAGCGTTCTTCCTCCTATAAAACTTTGTCCAGGCTTGTCCCTTGCTACAAAAGGGATTGGGCCACCTTGCTGCACCATTGCTACTTTTTTTACTTGTTGCTTGCTACGAATCATCTCACCACACAATCACTTGTTACCGATAATTTCAGTGCTTGCAGATTTTACCTTGCTCAAAACCACTTGTCAGATCCTTCTGCTCCTCGTTGGGTTTGACACTCTTACTTATCGAAAGGACTACGATTGATCCCCTATACTTGTGGGTCATCACTTGTCGAGATCCGATGAATTGTGGATTTATGATCAGGTTATCTATGAATCTTATTTGAGTTTCTTCTCATCTCTCTTATGCATGATTTCATATCCTTGTAATTCTCTTCGAGTTGTGGGTTTTGTTCGGCCAGCTTCATCTATGATTCTTGCAATGGGAGAAGTGCTTTGTTTTGGGCTCATACCGTGCGGTGACCTCACCCAGTGATAGAAGGGGTAGCGAGGCACACATCGTGTTGTTTCCATCAAGGGTAAAAAGATGGGGTTTTCATCATTGGTTTGAGTTTATCCCTCTACATCATGTCATCTTGCTTAAGGCGTTACTCTGTTCTTCATGAACTCAATACACTAGATGCATGCTGGATAGCGGTCGATGTGTGGAGTAATAGTAGTAGATGCAGAAAGTATCGTTCTACTTGTCTGGGACGTGATGCCTATATGTATGATCATTGCCTTAGAAATCGTCATGACTTTGCGCGGTTCTATCAATTGCTCGACAGTAATTTGTTCACCCACCGTAATATTTGCTGTTTTGAGAGAAGCCTCTAGTGAAAACTATGGCCCCGGGGTCTACTTCACATCATATTTTCAGCCTTACACTTTTACTTCGTCGCACTTTCTGCCTTCAGATCTCACTTTGCAATCAATCTTGAAGGGATTGACAACCCCTTTATAGCGTTGGGTGCAAGCTCTTTTGTGTTTGCGCAGGTACTCTGGACTTGATGAGATTCTCCTACTGGATTGATACCTTGGTTCTCAAACTGAGGGAAATACTTAGTGCTAATGTGCTGCATCACCCTTTCCTCTTCAAGAGAAAAACCAGCGCAAGCCAAGTCTCCGTCAACGTGCCAATTTCTGGCGCTGTTGTCTGTTGCCGTAGCAGAACAATTTCTCGCGCCGTTGTTGTGGAGGATCAAGTCAAGAACTCATTCAAGTAAGTGTCGCAAACTTCATCTTTTTGCCTCTCGTTTTCCTCTTCCCCACTTCTGAAAAACAAAAATTTACAAAAAAATATTTGCCTTTTTCGTTTGCCTTTTTTGTTTGCCTTTTTTCGTTTGCCTTTTTCGTTTGCCCTTTTTTCTCGCTTGTTTTCTGTTCGTTTGTGTGGGATAGTCTACTTGTCCTCATGGATAGATCCACCACTTCGAACAATACCCCCGAGAACAAAGTTCTCAATTTCAAACAAATTGAGGAAGAAAACTTAAAGGACGCTTGGTATAGGATTTGCAATGCTCATAGTAGATCTACTCATAAGCAATCCACTACCGTCCTGCTTCGCAGTTTTTATGCGGGTATTTCTCCTTGGAAAAGGTATATTCTTGACACCATCGTAGGCGGAAATTTCTTGGGTAGCAATACCGTTGATTCTTACAGAGCTGTAATAAATTTGGTAGTCTCACCCCCACTCATGGTTAATGGAACTACCTTAACTCTGGAACATGTGAAGCGTAGGCTGGACGTCATTGAAAATAAAGTTGCTACGATCAAAATTATTGAGAATTTGGATAAAAATATCCACAATCAACTCACTCAGTATGGATCCAAGGTGGGAATGGTTTTGAAAAATTTAAAGGAGAAGGAACCCACAGTTAACGAAAAACTAGGTCATGATTCCGCTAGGATTGGCAAACTAGAGGACGTTATAACCAACTTGGGTTCCGCTTTTGCCGCTGTGCAGAATACTCCAAACTTTGCCCACAGTAACGTCACCAAGTCTGTTTTTGTTCCGAAAAATAGTGGTGAATCATCTAGTAAGAAATATGAAGACCTTAAGATGATAAGTGATCACGCTACTTATGGTCTGAGCACCAAAGACGACGATACGTGATTCCAACACCTTATGCCTAGCTAAGGGCGTTAAACAATAGCGCTTGTTGGGAGGAAACCCAATGAATTTCTCTTTTTCTTTCTGTTTTGTTGTGTCCACACCATCATCATTCTGTTGTGATTGTGTCTTTTGTGTTTCTTTTTGTGTTTGAGCCAAGCAAAACCTTTATGACTAGTCTTGGTGATGGTAGTTTGAGCGTGCTGGAAAAAGAAAGAAACTTTTCGCTCACGAGATTATTTTTAATTTTTATTCAGAAAGATCTTTTGAGTTGATTCTTTTTTTCTTATGGTTTATACGCCATTTACCCAAGAAGTCATAATTTTTCAGAATTTTTGGGGTAACAGAAGTATACGAAGTATACAGATTGCTACAGACTGGTCTGTTTTTGACAGATTTTGTTTTTGTTGAGTTGCTTGCTTGTTTTGATGAAACTATGGATAGTATCGGGGGGTACTAGCTATGGAAAAGTGACAATATGGTAATCTAACACCAATATAAATAGAAATCAATAATGCTACAGTAACTAAAGAGGTGGTAGTTTGTTCTCTTGTGCTAATGTTATCATGAGTTTCTGTTTAAGTTTTGTGTTGTGAAGTTTTCAAGTTTTGGGTGATGTTCTCATGGACAAAGAGATAAGGAGTGAAAAGAGCTCAAGCTTGGGGATGCCAAAGGCATCCCAAGTCAAATTCAAGGACACCAAAAAGCCTAATCTTGGGGATGCCCCGGGAAGGCATCCCCTCTTCCGTCTTCAATCCATCAGTAACATTACTTGGAGCTATATTTTTATTCACCACATGATATGTGTTTTGCATGGAGCGTCTTGTATCGTAGGAGTCTTTTCATTTTGTTGTTTCACAATCATCCTTGCTGCACACCTTTTGAGAGAGACATGCACTCATCGTGATTTTGCTAGAATGCTCATCGTGCTTCACTTATATCTTTTGAGCTCTATGTGCTTCACTTAGATCTTTTAGAGCACGGCGGTGCGTAACTTGGTAGTTGGCTTGTGCTATGAAAGTAGTCCCAAAGGTGATAGGTACCCAAAGAGGATGCAAAAACTTCCATCTTCATGTGCATTGAGTAGAAAGAGAAGTTTTGATTCCTCTCAATTAGTTTTGAGACGTGGATTTGGTAATATTAAGAGTTATGTTAGTAGGGTGTTGTGAATCTAGAAATACTTGTGTTGAAGTTAGTGATTCCCATAGCATGCACGTATGGTGAACCGCTATGTTAGGAAGTCGGAGCATAATTGATCTATTGATTGTCATCCTTTCTGTTGCGGTCGGAATCGCGCGATGGTTAACGCCTACCAACCCTTTCCCTAGGAGTAAGCGTTTAGCACTTTGTTTCGATTACTAATAAAAACTTTCGCAACAAGTATGTGAGTTCTTCATGACTAATGTGACTCCATGGTATAGATGCACTTTCACCTTCCACCATTTCTAGCCTCTCTAGTGCCGCACAATTCTCGCCGGTGCACAAACCCACCATATGCCTTCCTCAAAACAGCCACCATACCTACCTACTATGGCATTTTCATAGCCATTCCGAGATATATTGCCATGCAACTCCCACTGTTTCGTCTCATGACTTGTGCCATCACTCTCATATTGCCATTGGAAGATTGTAAGATAGCTAGCAAGATGTTTCAACGTCATACGCCAAGCTAGATCGTTGCACATCCCGGTACACTCCCGGAGGCATTTCCTATAGAGTCATCATCGTTCTGAGCTTTGAGCTGTGAGTAAAAAAAAGTGTGATGATCATCATTGTTAGAGCATTGTCCCATGTGAGGAAATAAATAAATAAAGATAAGTGGCCAAAGAGCCCAAATAAAAAAAAGAAAAAGAAAAGAGGCCAAAGAGCCCAAATAAAAAAAAGAGAAAAAGGGAGAAGGGACAATGCTACTATCTTTTTTTCACACTTGTGCTTCATAATAGCACCATGTTCTTCACAATTGAGAGCCTCTTGTTTCGTCACCACCATATGCTAGTGGGAATCTTCATTATATAACTTGGCTTGTATATTTCAATGATGGGCTTCCTCAAAATTGCCCTAGGTCTTCGTGAGCAAGCAAGTTGGATGCACACCCACTAGTTCTCCTTTTGATCTTTCACATACTTATAGCTCTAGTGCATCCTTTGTATCGCAATCCCTACTCATTCACATTGATATCTATTAATGGGCATCTCCATAGCCCTTTGATACGTCGAGTCAATGTGACCATCTCCTCCTTTTTCTCTCACAACAAGCACCACACTCTATTCCACCTATAGTGCTATATCCATGGCTCACGCTCATGTATTGTGTGATAGTTGTAAAAGGTTTGAGAAAGTAAGAGTGTGAAAACAATTACTTGGCCAATACCGGGGTTGTGCATGGTTTAAATTAGTTGTGTGGGGATGATGGAGCATAGCCAGACCATATGAATTTGTAGGGTTAACTTTATTTGGCCTTGTTATTTCGATAGTTCATGATTACCTTCCTAGTTTGCTTGAAGTATTATTGTTTTCATGTCAATAGCAAACTATTGTTTTGAATCTTACGGATCTGAACATTCATCACACATGAAAGAAGTTACAAAGGACAACTATGCTAGGTAGCATTCCACATCAAAAATTCAGTCTTTATCACTTCCCTACTCGAGGACGAGCAGGAGTTAAGCTTGGGGATGCTTCATACGTCTCCAACGTATCTATAATTTTTTATGGTTCCATGCTATTATCCTGTCAAACTTTGGATGTTTTGTATGCCTTTATATCTTTTTTGGGACTAACCTATTAACTCAGTGCCAAGTGCCAGTTCCTGTTTTTTCCGTGTTTTTGACCCTTTTCAGAGGAGGATTTTAAACGGAGTCCAAACGGAATAAAACTTCCAAAAAGATTTTTTTCGAAACAGAAGAAGCTCGGGAAGCTTGAGAACCAAGGCAGGGGGCCACCAGGGAACCCACAAGCCCCCTAGCCACGGCCAGGGGGTCGCGCCTCCCAGGCTTGTGGGCTCCATGGGCCACCTCTCCCCTAGGTCTTTCGCCAATATATTCCCAATAATTCCAGAAAAAATTAGGAGATCATGGAAAGTACTTTTCCGCCGCCACAAGCTTCTATCTCCGCAAGATCCCATCTGGGGCACGTTCTGGTGCCCTGCCGGAGGGGGGATTCGGATACAGAGGGCTTCTTCATCAACACCATGACCTCTCCGATGATGCGTGAGTAGTTCACCATAGACCTACGGGTCCATAGCTAGTAGCTAGATGGCTTCTTCTCTCTCTTGGATCTTCAATACAAAGTTCTCCATGATCTTCATGGAGATCTATCCGATGTAATCTTCCTTTGCGGTGTGTTTGTCGAGATCCGATGAATTGTGGATTTTTGATCAGATTATCTATGAATCTTATTTGAGTTTCTTATGATCTCTCTTATGCATGATTTCAAATCCTTGTAATTCTCTTCGAGTTGTGGGTTTTGTTTGGCCAGCTTGATCTATGATTCTTGCAATGGGAGAAGTGCTTGGTTTTGGGTTCATACCATGCGGTGACCTCACCAAGTGACAGAAGGGGTAGCGAGGAACGCATCATGTTGTTGCCATCAAGGGTAAAAAGATGGGGTTTTCATCATTGGTTTGAGTTTATCCTTCTACATCATGTCATCTTGCTTAAGGCGTTACTTTGTTCGTCATGAACTCAATACACTAGATGCATGCTGGATAGCGGTCGATGTGTGGAGTAATAGTAGTAGATGCAGAAAGTATTGGTCTACTTGCCTCGGACGTGATGCCTATATGTATGATCATTGCCTTAGATATCGTCATGACTTTGCGCGGTTCAATCAATTGCTCGACAGTAATTTGTTCACCCACCGTAATATTTGCTATTTTGAGAGAAGTCTCTAGTGAACGCTATGGCCCCCGGTCTACTTCACATCATATTTTCAGCCTTACACTTTTACTTCGTCGCACTTTCCGCCTTCAGATCTCACTTTGCAAACAATCTTGAAGGGATTTTCAACCCCTTTATAGCGTTGGATGCAAGCTCTTTTGTGTTTGCGCAGGTACTCTGGACTTGACGAGATTCTCCTACTAGATTGATACCTTGGTTCTCAAACTGAGGGAAATACTTACTGCTCCTGTGCTGCATCACCCTTTCCTCTTCAAGGGAAAAACCAGCGCAAGCCAAGTCTCCATCAACGTGCCAATTTCTAGCGTTGTTGTCTATTGTCGTAGCACCCACCACTCCCCAAGAGGCCCATGTGGACTTGATGGTGGCGCAATAGATCTTAGTAGGTTGTCTAGTCAACTAACGAAATCCCATGTGGAAAAAGGTGGAAAATCCAAAAGAGGTGGACAATTTGGGAAGGAGTCCTAATCCAAGTAGGATTGGAGGAGGACTCCTCCCTCCTTTGGTTCGGCCGACCCCAAGGGGTTTCCCTTGGTGGGCAAGGCTGCCTCCTCCCTTCTCCTATATATACTAGAGGTTTGAGGGTTTTTTAGACACAATTTCAGCCACGTGCAACCCTCTCCTCGAGTTCGTAGTTCTTCCTCTAGATCGGATTTCTGCGGTGCTTAGGCGAAGCCCTGCAGGAATAGATCACCACCACCGCCAGCGCGCCAACACGCTACCGAAGAACTCATCTACTTCCACGTCTCTCTTGCTAGATCAAGCAGATGGAGATCATCATCAAGCTGTACGTGTGCTGAACGTGGAGGTGCCATCCGTTCGGTACTAGATCAAGACAGATCGTGGGACAGCGGCTATTTCGATCGCGAAGACGTTCCACTACATCAACCGCATTTATTAACGCTTCCCGCTTAGCGATCTACAAGGGTATGTAGATCCGATCTCCCTCTCGTTCATGATCATCACCATGATAGGTCCTCGTGTGCGTAGGAAATTTTTTGTTTCCCATGCGACGTTTCCCAACAGAGTTTTGTTTTGATTTAGTTTTGGTTAAGCAAGGCTGAGCACCCTTGTTAGCAACCTCCCTCGTGCAATGACATTGAATAAACTCCCGTCTTGAGAGTAACTTACTTAGCATGGAAGATACTGATTGCCCCTTCACTCCATGAGTGATAAGAGTTGAAAGTGCGTTATATCGACTAGAGGGGGGTCAATAGGAGATTTTTAGAATTTCATCACTGAGGAAATTCCTTTTGAGGAAATTCCTCACTGATGACTAACTTACACCGGAAACAGTTAAGGATCAGACGTGCAAACGTTCACAACAGCAGTATTACAAAGTGAAGATTGTGAAAACAGATTGCACAGTAAGCAGGCACGCAGAATACAGATGATGATTAACTATTGTGAAGAATTTGGGGGATAGGAAATTCGGAGAAAGTCTTCAGCAAATTCTTCAAACAATCACAGTGAAAGTCATCAACACATAATACGGAGAAAGTAAAGAGTTGAGGAATTAGAACCCGATTCTTGGTGAAGACTGTTGTTGATGACCCAGTTCCAACTGTTGTGACAGTTGTACATCTGGTTTGGAGCGGCTTGGTATTGAAAGCAAAGGACACCCGGTCCCGGGACACACAGTCCCTACCGTATTCTCCTTGAGCTAAGGACACACAGTCCTCGCCCAACACTCGTGGTAAGTCTTCAGGGCAGACTTCCAAACCCTCACAAACTCGGTCACCCGGCGATCCACAATTGACTGCTGGATTGCTCTAGACCATGACGCCTAACCGTCTGGAGGATGCACAGTCCTCAAAGGTAAAAGGCCTTAGTCCCACACAGGAACAACTTCTTTAGTGATGCTCAATCACTAGGTTTGGTTTGTGGTTTCGGTGGGTGGTGTATTTCCTCACTGATGAATTACTCTCGAAAGCTCTGAGGAATTTGGGTTGCTCTTATGACAAGTGTCAGTTTCTAACGGAGCAGCCAGCCAGCTAGTGGTTGTGGGGGGGGCTATTTATAGCCTGGGAGCATCCCGACATGATTTGACACTAATGCCCTTAAATAATATGACCGTTGGAGTGGATAAGACCAGTGACTTGGCGTGGCTATCGAAACGGTCGGGACCCTCAACTGTGAGAGTCCTCATGTCACTCATATTCCTCACTTGAGACTTTTGGTAGGATTTTGCTTGGGTTGAGCATCATGAGGAAATTCATTCCATAGTGTTACTTTGACCCCCTTTAACAGTACGGTGTTCCTATTCATCAAATGCGAAGAAAGTAAAACAGAAAACGAAAATCTTCACGCTTCAATCTCTTCAGAACGATTCTCTTCAGGAACCACCGATCTTCTCAATATCAATATCTTCATGAGGAATATCAACTTCATCGCAGATTCCTCGTGATTCATTTCTTTAGCTTCAGACCAATTTCTTCAACTGAAGACATGTATTTTTAGGGGTCGATATTCTTCAAATATCTCAAACTCCTCAATGACTTATAGATCCTGTGTACACTTATAAACACATTAGATACTTAACCTATAAGTCTTCAAACCACCAAAATCACTAAGGGGCACTAGATGCACTTACAATCTCCCCCTTGTTGGTGGTTGATGACAATTAGGTTAAGTCTTCAACAGGGAATACAAATGTAAAGTGTAAATATTCAATTGAGGAATTTGAAGACAAGATTCATAGAGACTCCCCCTGAAGATGTGCATATCTTGAGGATTTTGCTTTTATAGCATATGCACATTGATGATTTATATCATGGAGATCTCTCCCTGAATCTTGTAAATCATGCATACATATAACATATCATATGAAGTAAATGAAGATGCATGATGGCAAATGGTATCTGACAAATTCCAGCATGCGTGCATTAAAACTTGAGGGATAAGCATGCGAAGAAAAATGTTCAAAAGCGTCAGAGTACCATCGGGCGTAAGTTACAACTCATTACATAAAAACTTCAGAAGAGCCAAGAGTTTGGAACTTAAATATAGTTCATAGGCCCCAAAAATAAATCCCGTTTGAAGACTAACGCTCAAGTTTCTCCCCCTTTGTCATCAAGTGACAAAAAGGGACAAACTAAGGACTAACGCCCGTGAAGACTTCATTTCTTGGCGGTTGATGAAGATCCTTGACGCTTCTTGGGTGTAGTCTTCTTCCTTGGGCCTGTTGCGGTGTCGAGTGGTTCCTCATCAGATTCGGCGGTGCGGAA
The DNA here is from genome assembly GCF_904849725.1 of Hordeum vulgare subsp. vulgare. NCBI lineage: Eukaryota > Viridiplantae > Streptophyta > Magnoliopsida > Poales > Poaceae > Hordeum > Hordeum vulgare. The sequence goes on from NC_058519.1 coordinate 487,141,436, forward strand.
TGACGAGAAGGAGCTGTCTTCAAGATCTGGCACTGGAATGGGCCTGAACTTCTTCTTGGGAGGCCACGACCAGTCAAAGTCCTGCTCAAAGTTCATTTCTTCAAGCTCAGTCTGGGTCTTCAGATGTGCAAGTGTAGCCCAGGTGCGATCGAAAACCTCATGCAGATAGTGATGATTAATCTTCACAGAGTTCTGGCTTTCAGTGAGGGTTTTCAAAATGGCACCAAACTGGCGTTTGACCCATTTGTGGTTGTGATCCATTTTCTGATGAAGACTGAGGATAAGCTCTCTGGTGTTTAGCACGCGAGGAGGAACAGGGCTGGGTGGACGAGTCTCAGTATCGTCCCATGAAGAATAAGCGGCTGGTTCTTTAAATTGGCCATCAAGGGGCCTGCTGCCTTCGTCAATCACAGACTTTCCTTTTCCCTCAATGGGCTCGAAAGTCTTCTTGTTTACCCGGATAGGAGGCATATAACCAACATGGTTCTGGAAATCTCCGTGGAAGTTGATGCATGTCCTTGTCCTGAGGAATCTCATGATCCATGGTGCATAAATTTTGTGATCATAGGGGCACATTGCATTGTCAGCCAAAGTCCTCAAGAAGAAATCATGGATATTCATAGGAATACCGTGAATGATGTTGAAGAGGATATTCTTCATGAGGCCGACGACATCTTCTTCATCGTCATGGCCTTTGATTGGCGCGAGCACACTGCAGAGAATGCGGTAGACAGACCGGGGTGTGTACTTGAGATCATGGACGAGGAATGTGGTTCTTGAGGGTTTTCCTGCAGCCAAAGGCTTCATGAGGACTTCCATCATTCCATTTGGCAGCTCACGCTCACCATAAAGCTTCACTGCCCCGTCTGAAGGAATTGGTACGGGCAGTTCTCTAAGGAGTTCAGAAGCGGGAGCCTTGTAGTGAGTGTTTTGGGTCATCCAGTCGAACACCCAAGTGTTGATGTCATCAGCGTTGCCAGAGATGTGCAGAGTTGCATAGAAGTGAAGAATAAGTTCACTATTCCAGTCTGATATATCTGAGCACATAGGGAGCAAACCTGCATCGTGGAGTACACTGAGGACTGGTTCCATGCAGGGAATCTCTTCAAGCTCATCACGAGGAATGTGCCTGTGCTGGAATATCTTGTTGCGTCCACAGAGCACAGAAGCATAGTAGTTCATCTGAGTCCTTGTCCAAAACTTCAGATGCCTCATTTGAGGCTTGTCATAGGGATTCTTTCAGATGAAATGCATGCTTTCCTCAAAGAAATTTTCTTTCTGAAACTTTGGCCGCTTCGAGAATGGCTGGCGCTGAACTGGCTTGATATTGTGCTGAGGAATGGGAGGGGAAACAACCAGGGCAGTCTCTGGGTTGAGTACAATGAAGTCATTGTCAGGGGCGGGAACATTTTCCTCAGCATTTTCCTCAGATTGAGGAAATTCATCAGCTGGTATTTGTTGGTCTGGCTGAGCTTCAGGCTGAGGAATTTCTGCTTCCTTCTCAGCCTGAGGAGTTTGATCAGTATGTTCAGAGTGAGGAGCTTGCTCACGATGGACATTTTCGTCAGCTTGTTTTTCATCAGCTGGCTTTGTGGCAGATGCATTTTCATCAGCTGCTGCAGCTGAAGCTTGAGTAGTCTCTGTCTGAGGAACATGAGGTTGAGGACTGTCATCAATTTGGATTTCCTCATCAGTATGCTCCTCAGAGGCAGCATCCTTCATTTCCTCATCTGCCCTTGTAGTTTGGTCACCAATGACGACCATTTCATATGAAGGTGCAACATTTAGAGGCACCGGGTCCAGAGGGGCAGATTCTTCAGTTTCCTTGAGGCTCTTTGCCTCAATCTTTTCTTCTGCTGAGGAAGCTTTTCTCTTCTTTGCTTCCTTCTCAACAGCTCTTGTCTTTTCCGTGTCTGATGCAGACGGGATTATCTTCTTCACCTTTGAAGCTTTTGGTGAAGGTGTTCTTTCTGCAGATTCTTCAGCTGGTAGTGAGGAACCAGCTGGAACAGAGTCATCAGCCTGCTGTGATGAAGCAGCTGGATCTGGAGCAGTTGCATCAGGGGTTGCAGTTTCATCAGTAGCGGTCTCGGTGATGATTTCTTCAATGACCGGCTCATCAGCACGGCGCTCTTGGTGTTGTTCCTCAGCTTGAGGAATTTCCTCCTCATCAGGAGATACATCTTCTGGCTGCTCAACCAGGGGCTGAGGAGTTGGTGCAGGTGGTGGGTGTCATTTGTTGTAGTCATCAACAGCACTATTGGCTAGCTTGATGAAATTGCGCTTGATGATTTTGCGGTCTGACAATTTGTCACACTTGTCAGTCAAGACTTGCAGCTCTGCCTGGGTTGACACCAGTGCTTTAGGCGTCAGCTTGAGGAGATTTTGCGTGAGGAATTTCACCTTTTTGTCCTTTGCAATCTTTGCCTGCTTGGCCTTCTGTTCCTTCCATTTGGCTTCGTTTATGAAGGTGGCCACCATGTGGCTGATGCCAGGAGGAAGTTTCAAGTCATCAATGGGGGTGTTTGGATCCTCATACCATATGTTGATGTAGTCGAGGAGGACCTTGGGGTCCATGGCCAGAGGAATAGCACTGCCTGATGCTTGTGCTACCCGCTCTTGCTTGTTCCTGATGATGGCTTCCAGGGTTTCATCATCATAATCATCACTTCCCTCTGATGCAGACGGGACTGCGATGATTTTGCTGGGGCTGGGCAGAGGTGCAGGTTGAGTAGTTGTCAAAGTCTTCACAAGTGGTGTTGAAGACTTTGTCTCCGAGCTAGTTGCAGCTGGGAGTGAGGAGCTGGAGCTGGCTATCGTAGGCTTCACGACATTCTTCTGTACTGGCTTTGGAGGTGGAGCTGAGGATTTTGGTGTAGATGAGATGGGTGCTGAGGGTTTTGGCGCTGATGGTTTTGGTGTTGACGGTTTTGGGACCGAGGGTTTTGGAGCTGAGGGTTTTGTGACAGAAGCATGTGCAGACTTCTCTTGAGGCTTTGGAGCCTTTGGCTTTGATGGCGCAGACTGCTTTTGAGGAATATCTGAGCCTGAAGTTTCTGCTGCTGAGGAATGAGCAGCACCGGAGGCAGCAGCTGAGGATTCATTGAATTTCTTCACTTCTGTTTCACCTTGCTTCTTGAGCTTGGCCAAATGCCTTTCTTTTTCATCTGGGTAGTCATCAAGTGTCATAAGACTTGAGGGATGTGCTACTTGATGATCCTCAAGTGGGGCCCTTCTGCCAGGAGGCTTCAAAGCGAATTTCTTCGCATATTTTGGAGTCACAAACATGTACTCCTTCCATTCCTTCGCCCATCTGCGTTCAATTTTCTGCAGCCTAATCTTTCTCTTGGCCATTGTCTCAGGTTCTTCATCAGGCGTACAATAGTCCAAGTATATGTCATCAGGAATATCAGCAGCTGTGTTCTGCTCCAGTTTCTTTCCTCCCTTCTGTTTCCTTTCTTCCTCCACTTTCTTCAGACGAGGAATTTGCTGATGATTTTGAACTCTTGAGGATTCTGATGAGCCTTGAAGAGTTTCTTTCAGAAACACTGCAAATGAGTTAATGTGATGAGAGCCGAGAGATTCATCAGCTGACATGTGTGTACCTGTGAACAGAGTATAGTTGCAAGGAATTTGGAGAGGTCATATGCGTTCTCAGATTTGAAGAAAATGAAAAAGTTTGACAGTTTGAGGAATATAACCAGTGGTTGAGGAATTTGCCTAAGTATACTGTTCTTGGGTTCCAGAGTTGTACAGATCCGAAAATTTGCACAATTGAGGAATCTCGTGAAAATCTTAGATGCTTAGCTAGTTCATCAGTGATTGCGGTGATAGGTAGTGTTTGAGGAATCATGTGCGCATCGTATCTTGAGGAAAAACAGATTTCACATGGGAGAGGTAAAATTTCAGATCTAATCTGCTATAAAAATGGGGTATATTTACCCTAGAAGGTGCGAGCGAAGAACACAGAAGGTGGTGTTGGAGAGGCTCTTCGGTCGAGTGTCCAATGCACCCTAACTTGGCAGCAGAGGACGTCTACGGCGGCGGCGGACGTAGATGTTCCGACTCCGGCGTGATCCTGGCGGCGAAAAGGTTGAGGCAGTGAAGCTCTTCCTTGTCGGCGACAAGACAACCAGTGGTGGCGCTAGGGTTCGATGGAGAGTGTGATGGCAGGAGAGCGATGAGGCGAAGAAGAAGATACCGAGGGGGATAAGGACCTATTTATAGCCCGAAAGTTACTGTTTGGCGCGAAAGTTTCGGACCGAATAGCCCTTGCCTCTACGTCTCCGCAGGACACGTGTAGCTCCCGTACGATGCGGTGGAGATAGTGGAGATCGTGGTTATCCGATCGTGGGAAGTGGGGGTTCAGTTACTGTTCTTTTAAAGAAAACAATTTTTGAAGATTTGAGGATTTTCGTTACAAAATCATCAGCTGACAAAGATGCAGTGAGGATTTTGAACAAAGTTTCAAGTAGAACGCATATGAAGAATTGAATAGACTAGATAAGTATAGCATAGAGGGAAAGTAGGGTCCGATCACATTCACTTAGCAGAAACATCAACTTGAAGAATTAGCAATAAGTTAATGCTGTTGAGGACAGGAAATCACAGTCTACCTAGGCAAATGAAAGTCATCAAGTGTTTTTGAACATTTTGTAATAGATCATCACAATGAAGAACAGTTGTTTTGTAGAAAAATGCATTGTGAGGAAATAGATCATTTGAAGAAAATCAACTTGAGGAATTTCACATTGGGCGGTGGCGTTACCCACCATATAAGAATGTTGATTACAGACGCCGCGTACAATTGTCGTAGGGCCCTGAGAATCAATTTCTTCGTTAATTTCTTCACATTCAGAGTGACTTTGTTCATCGGTTGAAGAAAATCATTTCATCATGTGTTGCACATCTAAGTCATCAACTTTGCATAAATGTTAGGATGTGTGCATGTTTTTACAAAACATTTGAAGATTCTAAGATATTAAGCTCACACCGCAACTTGCAAAACCTTTTCTCATCCAAGGGCTTAGTGAAGATATCAGCCAGTTGATCATCAGTCTTCACATGGTCGATGAGGATATTGCCCTTGAGGACATGGTCCCGAAGAAAATGATGACGAATCTGGATGTGCTTGGTCTTCGAGTGTTGCACTGGGTTGTAGGCAATCTTGATTGCACTCTCATTGTCACAGTAAAGAGGCACATTCTTCATGTTGATGCCGTAGTCCTTGAGGGTTTGCTTCATCCATAGTAATTGAGCACAGCAAGAACCAGCAGCAATGTACTCAGCTTCGGCACTGGAGAGTGATACGCAGTTCTGCTTCTTTGAAGACCAGCAAACTAGTGATCTTCCGAGGAAATGGCATGTGCCAGAAGTTGACTTGCGATCCACACGGTCACCAGCATAGTCTGAATCAGAATACCCTACCAGATGAAGATTGGAGCCCTTGGGATACCATAATCCTAGTGCTGGTATGTGAGCTAAGTATCGAAGAATATGTTTCACAGCCTTATGCTGTGATTCCTTCGGTTTTGCTTGAAAACGTGCACACATGCAAACACTAAGCATTATATCTGGCCTAGATGCACATAGATACAATAAAGAGCCAATCATATAATGGTATACCTGCTGATCGAAATCTTTACCATTTTCATCAGTGCCGAGGCGACCATTGGTAGGCATTGGAGTCTGGCACCTTTGCATTCGTGCATGTCGAATTTCCTGAGAACATCCTTGAGGTATTTCTCCTGTGATATGAAGATTACATTGCTTTGTTGACGAATTTGAAGACCTAAGAAGAATTTCAGCTCCCCCATCATGGCCATCTGATATCCTTCCCTCATCATGTAGGCAAATTCATCACTGTATCTTTTGTCAGTACAACCAAATATGATATCATCAACATATATTTGACATACAAACAGCTCATTATCATAAGATTTTGTGAAAAGGGTTGGATCGAGTGAACCAGGTTTGAAGCCTTTCTTCATGAGGAATTCCTTCAATGTATCATACCATGCCCGAGGGGCTTGCTTGAGGCCATACAGAGCCTTTTTGAGTCTGAAGACTTTGTCTGGATTCTTTGGATCCTCAAAACCTGGGGGATGAGCAACATATACTTCTTCCTCAAGCTTACCATTGAGGAATGCAATTTTCACATCCATTTGATATAAGATGATGTTATGATGATTAGCATAAGCAAGTAGAATTCGAATAGCTTCAAGTCTAGCAACGGGTGCAAAAGTTTCATCGAAATCTATTCCTTCAACCTGGGTGTAGCCTTGGGCTACAAGTCATGCCTTGTTCCTCACCACTTGATCGTCCTCATCCTGCTTGTTTCGGAAGATCCACTTGGTGCCGATGATGTTGTGCTTGCGAGGATCTGGTCGTTTAACGAGCTCCCATACGTCATTCAGCTTGAATTGAAGAAGTTCGTCTTGCATGGCTTGGATCCACTCCGGTTCCAGAAAAGCCTCAGCTACTTTTGAGTGTTCTGTGATGGATACAAAGGAAAAATGCCACAAAAGTTAACTAAGTGTGAAGCTTTTGAGCGAGTGAGAGGACCTGGCGCATTGATGTCGTTGAGGATTTTGTCAAGTTCTACTTCATTTGCAATCCTCGGATGAGCTGGTTGAGGATTTTGTCTGGGCTGAGGAAGTGGTGCTGTTGCAATTTCCTCAGGAGCATCTTCTTGGTTTTTGTCTGCGATGGGGATTATTTCTTCTCCAATTTCCTCAGTGGGGACAATGTCTTCAGTAGGCTTAAGCTTTATCGCTTCCTCAGGAGACAGTTTATCTGGATCAGAAGGCAATTGCTCTCTTTGCGAGCCATTAGTTTCATCGAACCGCACATCTACAGTCTCAACAACTTTGTTGTGATAGTTGTTGAAAACTCTGTAGGTGTGTGAGTCCTTTCCATAACCGAGCATAAAACCTTCATGTGCTTTAGGTGCAAATTTTGAGCTATGCTGAGGATCTCTAATCCAGCATTTTGCACCGAAGACTTTGAAATAACTTACATTGGGTTTCTTGTCAGTGCGGAGTTCATATGAGGTTTTCTTGAGGAATTTGTGAAGATATACCCTCTTGATGATATGGCATGCAGTATTGATTGCTTTAGGCTAGAAGCGACGAGGAGTCTGATATTCTTCAAGCATTGTTCTTGCCATTTCAACCAGAGTCATGTTCTTCCTTTCAACGACAACATTCTGCTGAGGAGTATAAGGAGCAGACAATTCGTGAGTAATACCAAGTTCATCAAGATAATCATCAAGACCAGTGTTTTTGAACTCGGTTCCATTATCACTCCTGATATGTTTGATCTTGATGCCGAAGTTCGTTGAGGCCCTTGAAGAAAATCGTTTGAAGATTTCCTACACTTCAGTTTTATACACTATAATATGCACCCAAGTGTATCTGGAATAATCATCAACTATGACAAAGCCATATAGAGATACTGCATTGGTTAGTGTGGCATAGTGAGTAGGTCCAAATAAATCCATATGAAGCAATTCGAATGGACGTGTAGTAGTCATGATGGTTTTAGAAGGATGCTTGGATCTGGTCATTTTCTCAGATTCACAAGCACCGCAGAGATGGTCCTTGAGGAATTTGACTGATTCGATGCCGATGACATGCTTCTTCTTTGCAAGCGTGTGCAAATTCCTCATGCCTGCATGACCTAGTCTTCGGTGCCACAGCCATCCTTCTGAGGTTTTTGCTAGTAAGCAAGTGGCTGGTTGAGGACCTGTAGAGAAATCGACAATGTACAAATCCCCTCTTCTTACACCTTCGAAGACTTTGGATCTGTCAGATTCCATGATGACTACACATCTATATCTACCAAAGATAACAATCATATCAAGATCACAATGCATCGAGACTGACATGAGATTAAAACCAAGGGATTCAACAAGCATTACTTTGTCCATATACCTATCCTTGGAAATAGCTACTTTTCCAAGTCCCAATACCTTGCTTTTACCTTTGTCAGCATATGTGATTTGCTTCAGAGGTGATGGAGTTAGTGGCATATTCATCAGTAGGCTTTTATCACCAGTCATGTGATGTGCGCAGCCACTATCGAGAACCCACTCAGTATTTTTGGGTTTATCATCCTGCAGATGAATTAGTACAGCTTACCATCTCATATGCTTCAGATTTGAAGAATATGATACTAATTTCATCAGTTCAGTAATTTCATCATGACAGAAATGTAAGGACGTGTGAAATATTTCTATTTCATCAATCATTAGCTTGCGTCCTATCAAGCATTTCCTCAGGTCTCCATCAAATTCTTCAAATAATGATTTTCATCTGGAGACCTGACCTGCAGAAGTGATTAGTTTGATTTCTTCACCACCCACATCTGAAGGGGTGGCAAAGCGTTCATCATCCTGCGAGCACCATATGAGAAAGGTGGCATTGAAGCTAATGCACTTCTCTGAACAGTAGGGGGGTTAAAGTACTCATATGAGTATGCAGAGAACTGGTTTGAGGATTTATGAACATAATGATTTGAGGAGTAGCTCTCATAATCATATTCCTTGTAGTTTCCGTGCATGTTAGACGCATAAGCACGGGTACGAGCATAGTTTTGACCAGTTGAGGATTTTGATCCTGTTGAAGACTTTGGTCCTCCTGAGGAATTTGATCTGGGGTTCAGATTCTTCAGAGGTGGTGTCATGAGGACATTCACTTGAAGATTTTCAAGACAACTTTTGGGAACCCAGATTTTCCTCGGAGGAGGGCCATTCCTGCAGTTAGTTCCAACATATCGAGCAAATACGTCACCAGATTGATTTTTGAACAGTTTATAGTTGGAGTCAAATGACTCATCCGAGGAATAGGATAATTCACATGAGAAGCCAGTTAGATTAGATGGATCAAAAGGAGGCCCAGTAGCAGCAACCCATGAGGTTTTGGGATACTGCTCAGGTTTCCAATAAATTCCGTCAGCATTTAATTTCCTCTCAAAGGCGATTCCTTCTTTCCTCGGGTTCCTGTTCAAGATCTGCTTTTTGAGCACATCACAAAGGGTTTGGTGTCCTTTGAGACTTTTGTACATGCCTGTCACGTACAATTCCTTCAACCCTCCATTTTCATCAGTAACATTTGTGTTTTCCTCAAGTGAGGAAATAGACACAACAGGTGTAGTTGAAGAATTTGTAGCATTTGATGATTCTGGTGAAGAATTAGCAGTTTCACGTTCGATGCATTTAAGACACGGAGGAATAAATTTAACTTGACTAACGCTGATCTGTTGAGCTAGTAATGAATCATTTTCCATGCGAAGATCATCATGAGACATCCTCAGCTTCTCAAGATCAAGCTTCCTTTGAAGAAATTCGTAGGAAAGCTTCTCATGATCACTGAGGAGTGTATCATGACGATCCTGAAGAATATCAAATCTAGACTGAATATTTTTCATGTCATCAGCAAGGATTTGATTAAGATTCATTTCATCATTCAACAGATCATCACTTTTGTCTAGCAGTTTTTGAAGCTTTTCCAGAGCAGTTTGTTGTTTAGTGGCAATGATGGCAAGTTTACTGTAACTGGGTTTTTTGTAATCATCATGTTCACAGTCACTTGAATCAGAGGAGGAGGCATTATTTGATACCTTTGAACCTTTTGCCATGAAGCAATAGGTTGGAGCGAAGTCATCAGCATAGTCATCACTATGGATGGTGCAATCATTTTCTTCAAGATTGAAGATTGACTTGCTGACGAAATTGGTTGCTAGTGCAAGACTAGCCTGTCCGGATTCTGAGTCTTCTCCAGAGCCTTCTTCTTCATCACATTCCTCTGATTCTGCCTCAGAATCCATTTCCTTGCCAATAAGTGCCAGAGCCTTTTTGAAGCTAGTCTTCTTGTGTGAAGAGGACTTTGAAGATGAGGATTTTGAAGATTTCTTCTTCTTCTTCGAGTCATCGGAACTGTCATCCTTGTATTTCTTCTTCTTTGATTCGTTTCCCCAGCGGGGACAATCAGCAATGTAATGACCTGATTTCTTGCACTTGTGACAGGTTCGTTTCTTGTAGTCCTCAGATGCAGATTCTGATTTCCTCATGTCTCTTCTTGATCATTTACCGAACTGACCTCGGCGTGTAAATCTCTGGAATTTCCTCACAAGCATTGCGAGCTCCTGTCCAAATTCTTCAGGGTCACAACTGTTGTCATCTGTTTCTTCTTCAGATGAGGAAATTGCTCTAGCCTTCGGTGCACGTGGTCTGGAATAGCTTTGTCCATATAGATCTCTCTTTTCTTCTTGCTGGAATTCATGAGTATTTAGCCTTTCTAGAATATCGGCTGGATCTAGCATCTTGTAGTCTGGTCTTTCTTGAATCATCAGAACTAGAGTGTCAAATGAAGGATCCAAGGATCTCAGCAGTTTCTTCACAACTTCGTGATCAGTGATGTCTCGAGCTCCTAGTGCTTGCAGTTCATTTGATATATCAGTGAGACGATCAAAGGTGTCTTGGCAGCATTCATTGTCATGTCTCTTGAAGCGATTGAAGAGATTGCGAAGAGTATCGACACGAGAGTCACGCTGGGTTGATACTCCTTCATTTACCTTGCACAGTCTCTCCCAGATCAATGTTGCAGATCCCAAAGCACTTACTCTTCCAAACTGACCCGGGCTCAGATAGCCACAGATGATGTTCTTCGCTTGAGAACCGAGTTGCTTGAATCTCTTCACATCAGCTGCAGTGACACTGGCAGAAACGAGGGGGACGCCATTTTCCACAATATACCAGAGATCATTGTCAATAGCTTGCAGATGCAGTTGCATTTTGTTCTTCCAGAAAGGAAGTTCTTCCAATCGTAGGTGGGACATCGTGCAGTCACCTTGAACATGCCTGCAGTCGACATAACTAAAACTCCAGGTGGTTAAACCAAAATCACACAGAACAAGGGAGTACCTTGCTCTGATACCAATTGAAAGTGCGTTATATCGACTAGAGGGGGGTGAATAGGAGATTTCTAGAATTTCATCATTGAGGAAATTCCTTTTGAGGAAATTCCTCACTGATGACTAACTTACAGCGGAAACAGTTAAGGATCAGACGTGCAAACATTCACAATAGCAGTATTACAGAGTGAAGATTGTGAAAACAGATTGCACAGTAAGCAGGCACGCAGAATACAGATGATGATTAACTATTGTGAAGAATTTGGGGTTGATGAAATTCGGAGAAAGTCTTCAGCAAATTCTTCAAATAGTCACAGTGAAAGTCATCAACACATAATACAGAGAAAGTAAAGAGTTGAGGAATTAGAACCCGATTCTAGGTGAAGACTGTTGTTGATGACCCAGTTCCAACTGCTGTGACAGTTGTACATCTGGTTTGGAGCGGCTTGGTATTGAAACCAAAGGACACCTAGTCCCGGGACACACAGTCCCTACCGTATTCTCCTTGAGCTAAGGACACACAGTCCTCGCCCAACACTCGTGGTAAGTCTTCACGGCAGACTTCCAAACCCTCACAAACTCGGTCACCCGGCGATCCACAATTGACTGCTGGATTGCTCTAGACCATGACGCCTAACCGTTTGGAGGATGCACAGTCCTCAAAGGTAAAAGGCCTCAGTCCCACACAGGAACAACTTCTTCAGTGATGCTCAATCACTAGGTTTGGTTTGTGGTTTCGGTGGGTGGTGTATTTCCTCACTGATGAATTACTCTCGAAAGCTCTGAGGAATTTGGGTTGCTCTTATGACAAGTGTCAGTTTCTAACGGAGCAGCCAACCAGCTAGTGGTTGTGGGGGCGGCTATTTATAGCCTGGGAGCATCCCAACATGATTTGACACTAATGCCCTTAAATAATATGACCGTTGGAGTGGATAAGACCAGTGACTTGGCGTGGCTATCGAAACGGTCGGGACCCTCAACTGTGAGATTCCTCATGTCACTCATATTCCTCACTTGAGGCTTTTGGTAGGATTTGGCTTGGGTTGAGCATCATGAGGAAATTCATTCCATAGTGTTACTTTGACCCCCTTTAACAGTACGGTGTTCCTATTCATCAAATGCGAAGAAAGTAAAACAGAAAACGAAAATCTTCACGCTTCAATCTCTTCAGAACGATTCTCTTCAGGAACCACCGATCTTCTCAATATCAATATCTTCATGAGGAATATCAATTTAATCGCAGATTCCTCGTGATTCATTTCTTCAGCTTCAGACCAATTTCTTCAACTGAAGACATGTATTTTTAGGGGTCGATATTCTTCAAATATCTCAAACTCCTCAATGACTTATAGATCCTGTGTACACTTATAAACACATTAGATACTTAACCTATAAGTCTTCAAACCACCAAAATCACTAAGGGGCACTAGATGCACTTACAAGAGTGTACAGAATAGATGTTTATTTGAAGGTTTTGGAGGTGGCACATGCAAATTTACTTGGGACGGCAGGGTACTACCGCATATAGGTAGGTATGGTGGACTCACGTGGAATAACTTGGTTTCAGGATATTGGATGCACAAGCAGCATTACCGCTTAGTACATGTGAAGGCTAGAAATAGGTTGGGAAGCGACCAGCTAGAGAGCAATAAAGGTAATGAGAATGCATTGAAAATAATCGACATTGAGCACTAGCATGAGTAGGATATGTGCACTTTGAATTTAAACATTATGAAGGTTGCATTGGTTTTGAATCAACTACATGTTTGAATTTGAGCACTAGCATGAGTAGGATAGCCAAGTCAAACTGGTCGAATTACTCAGAGAGAAATACCATACTGCCATATCAAATCATAACCATTTTAATGCATGCTGACAGACAAGGTAAATCATTATTAACTCCTAGCTATTTTAGCATCGTACGAAAAGCTATGATCTCTAATTGTTATAATAGACATGATCACTCATGATAAACTTAATCAAGATCGAACGAGCCGACATATTTGCAAAAACAAAAAAAAGAAGAGTTCATACATGTTTTCTTTGCAATGATCACTTCATCTAATATGGTCATTATTGCCTTTCACTTGTACGACCGAATGATGTGATAATAATAAAAGTGCAAGGGTGCCGTGTAGTAAGCTAGAATCTGCACGGTAGTTTCAAACAAACGAGAAGACATGGTAATATTGGCACTTTGTTAGATCGACAATAAAGCATATGAGAGCCACTCAACATTTTCATCGTGGTCTTCTCCATTGTAACTCAACAAATGGGAAATAAGTTCACACAAACAAGCTTAAATATTTTTGGAGTTTTTGTTTTTTCGTAAGCAAGAAGGGTGAACTACCGGAAGAACTAGAAAAATTATTTACGCGTCAAAGCTCCCAACAAGCAAGAGGAAATATTTTTGGGTTTAATAGGAAAGAAAAACTAAAAATAAGCTAGAATTTTTTTTTGGATTTTCTAAAAATTTTGTTTTAAACACACAAGAAGAAAGTGGAAAAATAAAGCTAACATGAATATACAAATGAAAGAGGATGAATACCCACAATTTGTGTGAAGTGTGTGAACATGAATGTAATGTCGGTGAGAAATGTGTACTCCCCCAACCTTAGGCTTTTGCCTAGCTTGAGTGTTGAGGATACTATCATTAGAAGCACAAGAACAAGGACGTTCCACTACATCAACCGCGTTTCTTAATGCTTCCCTCTTAACTATCTACAAGGGTATGTAGATCTGATCTCCCTCTCGTAGATGATCATCACCATGATAGGTCTTCGTGTGCGTAGGAAATTTTTTGATTGCCATGCAACGTTTCCCAACAGTGGCGTCATGAGCTAGGTTCATGCGTAGATGATATCTCGAGTAGAACACAAAAGTTCTTGTGGGCGTTGATGTTCGATTTGCTCTACTCCTTAGTCTTTTCTCGATTCGGCGGTATTGTTGGATTGAAGCGGCCCGGACCAACCTTACTCATACACTTATGAGTGACTGGTTTCATCGACTAACATGCAACTTGTTGTATAAAGATGACTGGTGGGTGTCTATTTCTTCAAGTTTAGTTGAATCAGATTTGACCGAGGCGGTCCTTGGAGAAGGTTAAATAGCAATTTTCATATCACCGTTGTGGCTTTGTGTAAGTAAGATGCGATCATACTAGATACCCATAGTAGCCACGTAAAACATGCAACAAGAAATTAGAGGACGTCTAACTTGTTTTTGCAGGGTATGCATGTGATGTGATATGGCCAAAGACATGATGTGATATATTGGATGTATGAGATGATCATGTTGAAATAGTTAAATATCGACTTGCATGTCGATGCTACGACAACCGGCAGGAGCCATAGGGTTGTCTTTAAACTAACGTTTGTGCTTGCAGATGCATTGACTATATTGCTAGGTAGTAACTTTAGTAGTAATAGCATAGATAGCACGAGAACCTCGATGGTAGCACAATGATGGAGATCATGATAATGGAGATCATGGTGTGGCGCCGGCGACGATGAAGATCATGTCGGTGCTTTGGTGATGGAGATCAAGAAGCACAAGATGATGGACATATCATGTCACTTATGAATTGCATGTGATGTTAATCCTTTTATGCACCTTATTTTGCTTAGAACGACAGTAGCATTATAAGGTGATCCCTCAATAAAATTTCATTATAAAATTGTGTTCTCCCCGACTGTGCACCGTTGCGACAGTTCGTTGTTTCGAGACACCACGTGATGATCGGGTGTGATAGACTCAACGTTCACATACAACGGGTGCAAAACAGTTGCACACGCGGAACACTCGGGTTAAACTTGACGAGCCTGGCATGTACAGACATGGCCTCGGAACACAAGAGACCAAAAGGTCGAGCATGAATCATATAGTAGATATGATCAACATGGAGATGTTCACCGCTGAAACTATACTCAACTCATGTGATGATCGGACTTGAGTTAGTGAATTTGGATCATGCGACACTCCAATAATTAGAGGGGTGTCTATTTGAGTGGGAGTTTATTAGTGATATCATTAGCTAAACTCAATTGTCTTGAACATAGTCTAAGTAATCTTTGCAAAAATTTATGTTGTAGATCAATGGCTCGCGCAGTAGCAACCCTGAATTTCAATACGTTCCTGGAAAAAGCTAAGCTGAAAGATGATGGTAGCAACTTTGTAGACTGGGCTCGAAATCTGAGGCTTATACTTCAAGCTGGGAAAAAGAATTATGTTCTTAATGCAGCGCTAGGAGATGAACCACCCGATGCGGCTGACCAAGATGTTTTGAACGCTTGGCAAGCTCCTAAGGATGAATACTCACTAGTTCAATGTGCAGTTTTGTATGGCTTAGAACTGGGAGTTCAACGACGTTTTGAACGTCATGGAGCATATGAGATGTTCTAGGAGTTGAAGTTTATCTTTGAGAAGAATGCCCGGATCGAGAGGTATGAGACCTCCGATAAATTCTATGCTTGCAAAATGGAGGAGAATTCGTCTGTCAGTGAACATGTGCTCAAAATGTCTGGGTAGTCAAACGGTCTAGCTGAGCTGGGGATCGGTCTCCCGCAAGAGGCTATCACTGACAGAATTCTTCAATCACTGCCACCTAGCTACAAGAGCTTTGTGTTCAACTGTAAAATGCAAGGGATGAATAAGTCACCCCACGAGTTATTTGTGATGCTGAAAATCGTAGAGTCAGAACTCCGGAAAGAACATCAAATGTTGATGGTCAATAAGACCACTGGTTTCAAGAGAAACGGCAAAGGCAAGAAGGGTAACTTCAAGAAGAGCGGGAAAATTGTTCCCCCCCCCCCCGACGAAGAAACCCAAGACTCGACCTAAGCCGGAAACAGAGTGCAATTATTGCAAGGGGATGGGTCATTGGAAGCGCAACTGCCCCAAGTATTTGGCTGATAAGAAGGCGGCGAACGCCAAACCAGGTATATGTGATATACATGTTATTGATGTGTACCTAACCAACTCTCGTAGTAGTGAATGGGTATTTGATACCAGTTCTGTTGCTCACATTTGCAACTCGAAGCAGGAACTGCGAAATAAACGAAGGCTTGTGAAGGATGAAGTGACGATGCGCGTGGGAAATGGTTCCAAGGTTGATGCAATCGCCGTCGACACGGACTCACTTCAGTTACCATCGGGATTAGTTATGAACTTAAATAATTTTTATTTAGTGCATGCGTTAAGCATGAACATTATATCTGGATCTTGTTTATTGCGAGGCGGTTACTCATTTAAGTCAGAGAATAATGGTTGTTCTATTTATATGAGTAATATCTTTTCTGGTCATGCACCCAATGTGAGGGGTTTTTTCAAATTGAATCTTGATTGTGATGACACACATATCCATAACATTGAGACCAAAAGATGTAGAGTTAACAATGATAGCGCCCCCTTTTTGTGGCACTGCCGCTTAGGTCATATTGGTGTAAAGCCCATGAAGAAACTCCATGCTAATGGGCTTTTGGAGTCACTTGATTTTGAATCACTTGACACGTGCGAACCATGCCTAATGGGCAAGATGACTAAGACTCCATTCTCTGAAACAATGGAGCGTGCAAGTGACTTGTTGGAAATAATACATACTGATGTGTGCCGGCCAATGAGTGTGGAGGGATGAGGCGGATATCATTATTTTCTAACCTTAACTGATGATTTGAGTAGGTATGGATATATCTACTTGATGAAGCACAAGTCTGAAACGTTTGAAAAGTTCAAACAATTTCAGAGTGAAGTTGAAAATCATCATAGCAAGAAGATCAAGTTCCTACGATCTGATCGAGGGGCGAATATCTGAGTTTCGAGTTTGGTGCTCACTTAAGACAATGTGGAATCGTTTCACAGTTGACACCGCGTGGAACACCACAGCGTAATGGTGTGTCCGAACGTCGTAATCGTACTTTGTTAGATATGGTGCGATCTATGATGTCTCTTACCAATTTGCCATTATCGTTTTGGGGTTATGCATTAGAGACACCTGCATTCACTTTAAATAGGGCACCATCCAAATCCGTTGAGACGACACCATATGAGCTATGGCATGGCAAGACGCCAAAGTTGTCGTTTCTTACAGTTTGGGGCTGCGATGCTTATGTCAAAAAGCTTCAGCCTGAAAAGTTGGAACCCAAAGCAGAAAAGTGTGTATTCATAGGTTACCCAAAAGAGATAGTTGGGACACCTTCTATCTCAGATCTGAGGGCGAAGTGTTTGTTGCTAAAAAGGGAGCTTTTCTTGGGAAAGAGTTTCTCTCGAAAGAATTGAGTGGGAGGAAGATAGAACTTGATGAGGTTGTGGAACCTCTGCTCCAACGGGATGGTGGCACAGGGCAGAGAGAAACCTTTGTCAAGGCAACACCAGTTGAGGAGGAAGCTAATGCTGATGATCATGAAGTTTCGGATCAAGTTACTATCGGACCTCGCATGTCGACAAGATCACGTACTGCTCATGAGTGGTACGAGAATCCTGTCTTATCTATCATGTTGTTAGACAACAATGAGCCTGTAAATTATGAAGAAGCAATGCTGGGCCCGGATTCCAACAAATGGTTAGAGGCCATGAAATCTGAGATAGGATCTATGTATGAAAACAAAGTGTGGACTTTGGAAGTATTACCTGAAGGTCGCAAGGCTATTCAGAACAAATGGATCTTTAAGAAGAAGACGGACGCGGACGGTAATGTGACCGTTTATAAAGCTCGACTTGTGGCAAAGGGTTTTTCATAAGTTCAAGGAGTTGACTACGGTGAGACATTCTCACCGGTAGCGATGCTTAAGTCCGTCTGAATCATGTTAGCAATAGCTGCATTTTTTTATTATGAAATCTGGCAAATGGATGTCAAAACAGCGTTCCTTAGTAGTTTTCTTAAGGAAGAGTTGTATATGATGCAACCCGAAGATTTTGTCGATCCAAAGAATGCTAACAAAGTATGCAAGCTCCAGCAATCCATTTATGACTGGTGCAAGCATCTTGGAGTTGGAATAAGCGCTTTGATGAGGTGATCAAGGCATTTGCGTTTATACAAGTTGTTGGAGAATCTTGTATATAAAAGAAAGTGAGTGGGAGATCTATAGCGTTTCTAATATTATATGTGGATGACATATTGCTGATTGGAAATAATGTGGAGTTTTTAGAGATCGTAAAGGATTACTTGAACAAATGTTTTTCAATGAAAGACCTAGGAGAAGATTCTTACATATTAGGCATTAAGATCTATAGAGATAGGTCGAGGCGCCTAATAGGACTTTCACAAAGCACATACCTTGATAAAGTTTTGAAGAGGTTAAAAATAGAGCAATCCAAGAAGGGGTTCTTGCCAGTGTGACAAGGTATAAAGTTGAGTAAGACTCAGTGTCCAGTAACTGCAAAAGAAAGAGAAAAGATTCGTACTGTCCCCTAAGCTTCAGCCATAGGGTCTATCATGTATGCAATACTGTGCACAAGACCGGATGTCAGCCTGGCCATAAGTATGGCAGGCAGGTTTCAAAGTGATCTAGGAGTGGAACACTGGGCGACGGTCAAGAATATTCTGAAGTACCTGAAAAGGACTAAGGAAATGTTTCTCATTTATGGGGGTGACGAAGAGCTCATCGTAAAGGGTTACGTTGATGCAAGCTTTGACACTGATTCGGATGACTCTAAGTCACAAACCGGATACGTATATGTTCCTAATGGGGCTGCGGTAAGCTGGTGCAGTTCCAAGCAAAGCGTCGTAGCTGATTCTACATGTGAAGCGGAGTACATAGCAGCCTCGGAGGTGGCTAAGGAGGGCAGCTGGATGAAGCAGTTCATGACAGATCTTGGAGTTGTGCCAAGTGCACTAAATCCAATAACTCTGTTCTGTGACAACACTTGTGTCATTGCTCTAGCCAAGGAACCATGGTTTTACAAGAGGTCCAGACACATCAAACGACGCATCAACCTCATCCGCGACTGTTGGAAATATGCCCTAGAGGCAATGATAAAATAGTTATTACTATATTTCGTGTTTCAAGATAATCGTTTATTATTCATGCTATAATTGTATTGAATGAAAACATAAATGCATGTGTGGATATATAGACAAAACTATGTCCCTAGTAAGCCTCTAGTTGACTAGCCAGTTGATCAAGGATGGTTAAGGTTTTCTGACCATATGCAAGTGTTGTCACATGATGACTGGATCACATCATTGGGAGAATGATGTGATGGACAAGACCCAAACTATAAATGTAGCATGTGATCGTGTCATTTTGTTGCTATTGTTTTCTGTGTTTCAAGTATTCATTCCTATGACCATGAGATCATGTAACTCACTGACGCCGGAGAAATGCCTTGTGTGTATCAAACGTCGCAAGGTTGTTGGGTGACTATAGAGGTGCTATACAGGTATCTCTGAAGGTGTCCGTTGAGTTAGCATCGATCAAGACTAGGATTTCTCACTCCGTGTGACGGAGAGGTATCTTGGGGCCCACTCGGTAATACAACATCACATATAAGCCTTGCAAGCAATGTGACTATAGTGTTAGTCACGGGATCTTGTATTATGGAACGAGTAAAGAGACTTGCCGGTAACGAAATTGAAATAGGTATAGGGATACCGACGATCAAATCTCGGGCAAGTAACATACCGAAGGACAAAGGGAATGGTATATGGGATCATATGAATCCTTGGCACAGAGGTTCAACCGATAAGATCTTAGTAGAATATGTAGGATCCAATATGGACATCGAGGTCCCACTTTTGGATATTGACCGGGGAGTGACTCAGGTCATGTCTGTATAGTTCTCGAACCCGTAGGGTCTGCACACCTAAGGTTCGGTGACGTTTCGGTATAGTTAAGTTATAGGTGTTGATGACCGAAGGTTTGTTCGGGGTCCTGGATGAGATCACGGACGTCATGAGGGTTTCCAGAATAGTCCCGTAACAAAGATAGATATATAGGATTGTTTCATTTGGCTTCCGGAAAGATTTCGGGCATTGTCGGCAATGTACCGGGAGTGAAGAATGGGTTTCGGGTTTTTACCGAAGGGGGCCACCCACCCGGGAGAGAACCTAATAGACCATGGGTGGCGCACCAGCCCTTGGTTTGCTGGTGAGGCCAGCCCAATAGGGCTATTTTCGTCCAAGAGGAAAAATATCAAAGGAGAAAGGGAAAAAAGGAAAAAGAGAAAAAAAAAGGAAGTGGGAAGGAAGGAAGGGACTCCTCCCTCCAAACCGACTTGCAGGAGGATCCCTCCTCCCTCTCAGCTGGCGCCCTAGGGCAAAGCCCCACCCCTTGGCTCCTCCTACATATACTTGAGGTTTAGGGCTTTTTGAAACAAAACTTGGCCACGTGCAACCCTAAACCTCTACTTCGTAGTTCTTCCTCTAGATCAGTTTTCTGCGGAGCTCGGGCGGAGCCCTGCAGGAATAGATCATCACCATCATCGGCGCGCCGTCACGCTTCCAGAGAACTCGTCTACTTCCCCGTCTCTCTTGCTGGATCAAGAAGGCGAAGATCGTCATCGAGTTGTACGTGTGCTGAACGCGGAGGTGTCGTCCGTTCGGTGCTAGATCGGGACGGATCGTGGGACGACGCTGATTTGAATCACGAAAATGTTCCACTACATGAACCGTGTTTCTTAACGCTTCCCGCTTAGCGATCTACAAGGGTATGTGGATCAAATCTCCCTCTCGTAGATGAACATCACCATGATAGGTCTTCGTGTGCGTAGGAAATTTATTGTTTGCCATGTAACGTTCCTCAAGAGTGGCATCATGAGCTAGGTTCATGCGTAGATGTAATCTCGAGTAGAACACAAAAGTTTTTGTGGGCGTTGATGTTCGATTTGCTACCCTCCTTAGTCTTTTCTTGATTCGGCGGTATTGTTGGATTGAAGCGGCCCAGACCAACCTTACTCGTACGTTTACGAGAGACTGGTTTCATCGACTAACATGCAACTTGTTGCATAAAGATGACCAGCGGGTGTCTGTTTCTTCAACTTTAGTTGAATTGGATTTGACCGAGGCGGTCCTTGGAGAGAGGTTAAATAACAGTTTGCACATCTCCGTTGTGGTTTTGCGTAAGTAAGATGCGATCATACTAGATACACATAGCAGCCACGTAAAACATGCAACACCAAATTAGAGGACGTCTAACTTGTTTTTGCAGGGTATGCATATGATGTGATATGGCCAAAGACATGATGTGATATATTGGATGTATGAGATGATCATGTTGTAATAGTTAAATATCGGCTTTCACGTCGATGCTACGGCAACCGGCAGGAGCCATAGGGTTGTCTTTAAACAAAAGTTTGTGTTTGCAGATGCGTTTACTATATTGCTAGGTTTTAGCTTTAGTAGTAATAGCATATATAGCACGACAACCTCGATGGCGGCACGATGATCAAGATCATGATGATGGATATCATGGTGTGGCGCCGCTGACGATGAAGATCATGTCGGTGCTTTGGTAATGGAGATCAAGAAGCGCAAGATCATAGCCATATCATGTCACTTATGAATTGCATGTGATGTTAATCCTTTTATGCACCTTATCTTGCTTAGAACGACGACAGCATTATAAGGTGATCCCTCACTAAATTTCAAGATAAAATTGTGTTCTCCCCGACTGTGCACCTTGCGATAGTTCCTCGTTTCGAGTCACCACGTGATGATTGGGTGTGATAGACTCAACATTCACATACAACGGGTGAAAAACAGTTGCACGCGCGGAACACTCGAGTTAACCTTGATGAGCCTAGCATGTACATACATGGCCTCGGAACAAAAGATACTAAAAGGTCGAGCATGAATCGTATGGTTGATATGATTAACATAGAGATGTTTACCACTGAAACTGCACTCAACGCACGTGATGATCGGACTTGAGTTAGTGAATTTGGATCATGCCACACTCAAATAACTAGAGGGATGTCTATTTGAGTGGGAGTTTATTAGTAATATGATTAGCTGAACTCTAATTGTCTTGAACATAGTCTAAGTACACTTTGCAATATTTTATGTTGTAGATCAATGGCTCACGCAGTAGCAACCCTGAATTTCAATACGTTCCTAGAGAAAGATAAGCTGAAAGATGATGGTAGCAACTTTGTAGATTGGGCTCGTAATATGAGGCTTATCCTACAAGCTAGGAAAAAGAATTATGTCCTTGATGCAATGCTAGGGGATGAACCACCCGCTACGTCTGAACAAGATGTTTTGAACGCATGGAAAGCACGTAAGGAGGACTACTCAGTAGTTCAATGTGCAGTCTTGTATGGATTAGAACCAGGACTTCAAAGATGCTTTGAACGTCACGGAGCATATGAGATGTTCCAGGAGTTGAAGTTTATCTTTCAGAAGAATGCCCGGATCGAGAGGTATGAGACCTCTGATAAATTCTATGCTTGCAAAATGGAGGAGAATTCGTCTGTGAGTGAACATGTGCTCAAAATGTCTGGGTACTCAAACTGTTTAGCTGAGCTGAGAGTTGAACTCCTGCAAGAGGCTATCACTGATAGAATTCTTCAATCACTACCACCTAGCTACAAGAGCTTTGAGTTCAACTATAACATGCAAGGGATGAAAAAGTCACCCAACGAGTTATTTGTGATGCTGAAAGTCGTAGAGTCAGAACTCCGGAAAGGACCTCAAATGTTGATGGTCAATAAGACTACTGGTTTCAAGAGAAACGGCAAAGGCAAGAAGGGTAACTTCAAGAAGAGCGGCAAAACTGTTCCCCCCACCCCGACGAAGAAACCCAAGGCTCGACCTAAGCCGGAAACAGAGTGCTATTATTGCAAGGGGATGGGTCACTGGAAGCGCAACTGCCCCAAGTATTTTGCTGATAAGAAGGCGGCGAACGCCAAACCAGGTATATGTGATATACATGTTATTGATGTGTACCTAACCAACTCTCGTAGTAGTGCCTGGGTATTTGATACCGGTTCTGTTGCTCACATTTGCAACTCGAAGTAGGAACGGCGGAATAAACGAAGGCTGGTGAAGGATGAAGTGACGATGCGCGTGGCAAATGGTTCCAAGGTTGATGCAATCGTCGTCGACACGGTCTCACTTCAGTTACCATCGGTATTAGTTATGAACTTAAATAATTGTTATTTAGTGCGTGCGTTAAGCATGAACATTATATCTGGATCTTGTTTATTGCGAGGCGGTTACTCATTTAAGTCAGAGAATAATGGTTGTTCTATTTATATGAGTAATATCTTTTATGGTCATGCACCCAATGTGAGGGGTTTGTTCAAATTGAATCTTGATTGTGATGACACACATATCCATAACATTGAGACCGAAAGATGTAGAGTTAACAATGATAGCGCCCCCTTTTTGTGGCATTGCTTCTTAGGTCATATTGGTGTAAAGCCCATGAAGAAACTCCATGCTAATGGGCTTTTGGACTCACTTTATTTTGAATGACTTGACACGTGCGAACCATGCCTAATGGGCAAGATGACTAAGACTCCGTTCTCTGGAACAATGGAGCGTGCAAGTGACTTGTTGGAAATCATACCAACTGATGTGTGCCGGCCAATGAGTGTGGAGGCATGAGGCGGATATCGTTATTTTCTCACCTTAACTGATTATTTGAGTAGGTATGGATATATCTACTTGATGAAGCACAAGTCTGAAACGTTTGAAAAGTTCAAACAATTTCAGAGTGAAGTTGGAAATCATCGTAGCAAGAAGATCAAGTTCCTACGATCTGATTGAGGGGGCGAATATCTGAGTTTCGAGTTTGGTGCTCACTTAAGACAATGTGGAATCGTTTCACAGTTGACACCGCGTGGAACACCACAGCGTAATGGTGTGTTCGAACGTCGTAATCGTACTTTGTTAGATATGGTGCAATCTATGATCTCTCTTACCAATTTGCCATTATCGTTTTGGGGTTATGCATTAGAGACACCTGCATTCACTTTAAATAGGGCACCATCCAAATCCGTTGAGACGACACCATATGAGCTATGGCATGGCAAGAGGCCAAAGTTGTCGTTTCTTAAAGTTGGGGATGCGATGCTTATGTCAAAAAGCTTCAGCCGGAAAAGCTGGAACCCAAAGCGGAAAAGTGCGTATTCATAGGTTACACAAAAGAGACAGTTGGATACACCTTCTATCTCAGATCCGAGGGCAAGGTGTTTGTTGCTAAAAAGGGAGGTTTTCTTGGGAAAGAGTTTCTCTCGAAAGAATTGAGTGGCAGGAAGATAGAACTTGATGAGGTTGTGGAACCTCTGCTCCAACGGGATGGTGACGCAGGGCAGAGAGAAATCTCTGTCAAGGCAACACCAATTGAGGAGGAAGCTAATGATGATGATCATGAAGTTTCGGATCAAGTTACTATCGGACCTCGCAGGTCGACACGATCACGTACTCCTCGTGAGTGGTACAAGAATCCTGTCTTATCTATCATGTTGTTAGACAACAATGAGCCTACGAATTATGAAGAAGCAATGGTGGGCCCGTATTCCAACAAATGGTTAGAGGCCATGAAATCCGAGAAAGGATCTATGTATGAAAACAAAGTGTGGACTTTGGAAGTATTACCTCAAGGTCGCAAGGCTATTCAGAACAAATGGAACTTTAAGAAGAAGACGGAAGCGGATGGTAATGTGACCATTTATAAAGCTCGACTTGTGGCAAAGGGTTTTTCATAAGTTCAAGGAGTTTACTACGATGAGACATTCTCACCGGTAGCGATGCTTAAGTCCGTCTGACTCATGTTAGCAATAGCTGCATTTTTCGATTATGAAATCTGGCAGATGGATGTCAAAACGGCGTTCCTTAATAGTATTCTTAAGGAAGAGTTGTATACGATGCGACCCGAAGGTTTTGTCGATCCAAAGAATGCTAACAAAGTATGCAGGCTCCAGTGATCCATTTATGGACTGGTGCAAGTATCTCGGAGTTGGAAGAAGCGCTTTAATGAGGTGATCAAGGCATTTGCGTTTATACAAGTCGTTGGAGAATCTTGTATATAAAAGAAAGTGAGTGGGAGATCTATAGTGTTTCTAATATTATATGTGGATGACATATTGCTGATTGGAAATAATGTGGAGTTTCTAGAGAGCGTAAAGGATTACTTGAACAAATGTTATCAATGAAAGACCTAGGAGAAGATGCTTACATATTAGGCATTAAGATCTATAGAGATAGGTCGAGGCGCCTAATAGGACTTTCACAAAGCACATACCATGATAAAGTTTTGAAGAGGTTCAAAATGGAGCAATCCAAGAAGGGGTTCTTGCCAGTGTTACAAGGTATAAAGTTGAGAAAGACTCAGTGTCCAGTAACTGCAAAAGATAGAGAAAAGATTCGTACTTTCCCATATGCTTCAGCCATAGGGTCTATCATGTATGCAATGATGTGCACAAGACCGGACGTCAGCTTGGCCATAAGTATGGCAGGCAGGTTTCAAAGTGATACATGAGTGGAACACTAGGCAGCGGTCAAGAATATTCTGAAGTACCTGAAAAGGACTAAGGAAATGTTTCTTGTTTATGGAGGTGACGAAGAGCTCGCTGTAAAGGGTTACGTCGATGCAAGCTTTGACATTGATCCGGATGACTCTAAGTCTCAAACCGGATATGTATTTATTCTTAATGGGGGTGCGGTAAGCTAGTGCAGTTCCAAGCAAAGCGTCATAGCAGATTCTACATGTGAAGCGGAGTACATGGCTGCCTTGGAGGCGGCTAAGGAGGGTGTGTGGATGAAGCAGTTCATGATGGATCTTGGACTTGTGCCGAGCGCACTAAATCCAATAACTCTGTTCTGTGACAACACTGGTGCCATTGCTCTTGCCAAGGAACCAAGGTTTCACAAGAAGACCAGACACATCAAACGACGCTTCAACCTCATCCTCGACTGAGAGGACGTAAATATTTGCAAAGTGGAAACGGATCTGAATGTTGTAGATCCGCAGACTAAAGCTCTTCCACGAGCGAAGCATGATCAACACCAGAACTATATGGGTGTTAGATTCATTCCACTTTAAATCGCATAGCGATGTGAGACTACATTATTGACTCTAGTGCAAGTGGGAGACTGTTGAAAATATGCTCTAGAGGCAATGATAAAATAGTTATTATTATATTTCCAGTTTCAAGATAATCGTTTATTATCCATGCTATAATTGTATTGAATGAAAACATAAATGCATGTGTGGATATATATATATACAAAACTATGTCCCTAGTAAGCCTCTAGTTGACTAGCTAGTTGATCGAGGATGGTTAAGGTTTTCTGACCATATGCAATGTTGTCACTTGATGACTGGATCACATCATAGGGATAAAGATGTGATGGACAAGACCCAAACTATAAACGTAGCATGTGATCGTGTCAATTTGTAGCTATTGTTTTCTACGTGTCAAGTATTCATTCCTGTGACCATGCGATCATGTAACTCACTGACACGGGAGGAATGCCTTGTGTGTATCAAACGTCGCAACGTTGCTCGGCGACTATAAAGATGCTCTATAGGTATCTCCGAAGGTGTCCGTTGATTTTGTTGGAAATATGCCCTAGAGGCAATTATAAATTAGTTATTATTATATTTCCTTGTTCATAATAATCTTTTATTATCCATGCTAGAATTGTATTGATTGGAAACTCAAATACATGTGTGGATACATAGACAACACACTGTCCCTAGTGAGCCTCTAGTTGACTAGTTCGTTGATCAAAGATGGTCAAGGTTTCCTGGCCATAGGCAAGTGTTGTCACTTGATAACGGGATCACATCATTAGGAGAATCATGTGATGGACAAGACCCAAACTATGAACATAGCATATTGATCGTGTCATTTTATTGCGATTGTTTTCTGCGTGTCAAGTATTGTTCCTATGACCATGAGATCATATAACTCACTAGCACCAGAGGAATACCTTGTGTGCATCAAACGTCGCAACGTAACTGGGTGACTATAAAGGTGCTCTACAAGTATCTCCGAAGGTGTCACTTGAGTTAGTATGGATCAAGACTGGGATTTGTCACTCCGTGTAATGGAGAGGTATCACGGGGCCCACTCAGTAATACAACATCACACACGAGCCTTGCAAGCAATGTGACTAAGTGTAAGTCACGGGATCTTGTATTACGGAACGAGTAAAGAGACTTGCCGGTAACGAGATTGAAATAGGTATGCGGATACCGACGATCAAATCTCGGGCAAGTAACATACCGAAGGACAAAGGGAATGACATACGGGATTATATGAATCCTTGACACTGAGGTTCAATCGATAAGATCTTCGGAGAATATGTAGGATCCAATATAGGCATCTAGGTCCCGCTACTGGATATTGACCGAGGAGTGTCTCGGGTCATGTCTACATAGTTCTCGAACCCGCAGGGTCGGCACACTTAAGGTTCGGTGACATTGCGGTATAGTTGAGTTATAGGTATTGGTAACTGAAAGTTGTTCGGAGTCCCATATGAGATCCTGGAGGTCACGAGGAGCTCTGCAATGGTCCGGAGGTAAAGATTGATATATAGGAAGTCCTGTTCTGGTCACGGAAAAGTTTCGGGCTCATCAGTAGTGTACCGGGAGTGCCGGGAGGGGTGCCGGGGACCATCGGGAGGGGTGTCACGCTCCAAAGGGTCTCATGGGCTATGGGAAGAGATAAAACAACCCCTGGTGGGCTGGAATTAGTTCCCGCTAAGGCCCATAAGGTTTGAGAAGGAAAAACACAAGGTGGAAAGAGTTTCCAAGTGGGAAGGTGGAATACTACTCCAAGTAGGATTGGAGTAGGACTCCTCCACCTCCAATTCCGGCCAAACCTTGAGAGTTTGAGGCTGCCTCCTCCCCTCCCTCCCTCCTATATATACTAGAGGTATTGAGGGGTTTTGAGACACAACTTTTCCACGTGCTGCTCGACCCTATACCACACAGTTTTTCCTCTAGATCGTATTTATGTGGAGCTTATGCGAAGCCCTGCCAGAGTAGATCATCACCACCACCAGCGCGCCGTCACGCTGCCGGAGAACTCTTCTACCTCTCCGCCCTCTCTTGCTGGATCAAGAAGGTGGAGATCGTCATCGAGCTATACGTGTGCTGAACGCGGAGGTGTCGTCCATTCGGCACTAGATCGGGAAGGATCGTGATGAAGTTCGCGGGACGCATCGTGATGAAGTTCGCGGGACAGATCGTGATGAAGTTCGCGGGACGCATCGTGATGAGATAGTAT
Organism: Hordeum vulgare subsp. vulgare; assembly: GCF_904849725.1. Lineage (NCBI taxonomy): Eukaryota > Viridiplantae > Streptophyta > Magnoliopsida > Poales > Poaceae > Hordeum > Hordeum vulgare. The sequence continues at coordinate 487,169,528 of NC_058519.1, forward strand.
GACTACGGTGATCTGAATCGCGGAAACGTTCCACTACATCAACCGCGTTATATATGCTTCCACTTAGCGATCTACAAGGGTATGTATATCCAATCTCCCTCTCGTAGATGATCATCACCATGATAGGTCTTCGTGCGCGTTGGAAATTTTTTGTTTCCCATGCGATGTTCCCCAACAGTGGCATCATGAGCTAGGTTCATGCGTAGATGTTCTCTCGAGTAGAACACAAAGGTTTTTGTGGATGGTAATGTTCGAGTTGCTTCCCTCCTTACTCTTTTCTCGATTCGGCGGTATTGTTGGATTGAAGCGGCCAAGAGCAAAATTATTCGTACGCTTATGAAAGACTGGTTTCATTTGTTGACATGCAACCTCGTTGCATAAATATGACTCGCAGGTGTCAGTTTCTTCAATTTTAGTTGAATTGGTTTTGACCGAGGCGGTCCTTGGAGAGGTTAAATAGCAATTTGCACATCTCTGTTGTGGTTTTTGCGTAAGTAAGATACGATCATACTAGATACCCATAGCAGCCACATAAAACATGCAACAACAAATTAGAGGACGTCTAACTTGTTTTTGTCGGGTATGCTTGTAATATGATATGGCCAATGATGTGATGTGATATATTGGATGTATGAGATGATCATGTTGTAATAGTTAATATCGACTTGCACGTCGATGCTACGGCAAACGGCAGGAGCCATAGGGTTGTATTTAAACCAATGTTTGTGTTTGCAGATGTGTTTACTATATTGCTAGGACGTAGCTTTAGTAGTAATAGCATAAGTAGCACGACAACCTCGATGGCGACACGTTGATGGAGATCATGGTGTGGCGCCGGTGACAAGAAGATCATCCCGGTGCTTTGGTTATGAAGATCAAGAAGCACAAGATGATGGCCATATCATGTCACTTATGAATTTCATGTGATGTTAATCCTTTTATGCACCTTATTTTGCTTAAGAACTATGGTAGCATTTTGAGGTGATATCTCACTAAAATTTCAAGACGAAATTGTGTTCTCCCCGACTGTGCACCATTGCTACAGTTCGTCGTTTCGAGACACCACGTGATGATCGGGTGTGATAGACTCAAAGTTCACATACAACGGGTGCAAAACAGTTGCACGGGCAGAACACTCGGGTTAAGCTTGATGAGCCTAGCATGTGCAGACATGGCCTCGGAACACATGAGACCGAAAGGTCGAGCATGAATCATATAGTTGATATGATTTGCATAGAGATGCTTACCACTAAAACTATTCTCAACTCATGTGATGATCGGACTTGAGTTAGTGGATTTGGATCATGTACCACTCAAATGACTAGAGAGATGTACTTTTTGAGTGGGAGTTCTTAAGTAATATGATTAATTGAACTAATTATCATGAACATAGTCTAATGGTATTTGCGAATTATGATGTAGCTTGCGCTATAGCTCTACTGTTTTTATATGTTCCTAGACAAAAATTTAGTTGAAAGTTCATAGTAGCAACTTTGCGGACTGAGTCCGTAAAACTGAGGATTGTCCTCATTGCTGCATAGAAGGCTTATGTCCTTAATGCACCACTCGGTGTGCTACACCTCGAGCGTCATCTGTGGATGTTGCGAACATCTGACATACACGTTTTTCTGACTACGTGATAGTTCAGTGCATAATACTTAATGGCTTAGAAGCAAGGCGCCAAAGATGTTTTGAAACATCGCGGAACATAAGAGATGATCTAAACGATGAAATTGAGATTTCATGCTCGTGCCCTTGTTGAGAGGTAAGAGACCTCCGACAAGATTCTTTGTCTACAAAGTAAAAGAGAAAAGCTCAGTCCTTGAGCGTGTGCTCAGATCGTTTAAGTGCAACAATCGCTTGAATCAAGTGGGATTTAGACTTCCAGATGAGATAGTCATGGTTCTCCAAAGTCACTGCCACCAAGCTGCTAGAGCTTCATAATGAACTATAAACATATCAAGGATAGATATGATGATCCTTGAGCGATTCGCAATGTTTGACACTGCGAAAGTAGAAATCAAGAAGGAGCATCAATCGTTGATGGTTAGTAAAACCACTAGTTTCAATAAGGGCAAGGACTAGAAGGGATACTTCATGAAACGGCAAACCAGTTGCTGCTCCAATGAAGAAACCCAAGATTGAACCCAAACCCGAGACTAAGTGCTTTTGTTATGAGGGGAACGGTCACTTAGGCGGAGCTGCCCTAGATAGTTGGTAGATAAGAAGGCTGGCAAAGTCGACAGAAGTATATTTGATATGCATGGTATTGATGTGTACTTTACTGGTACTCCTAGTAGCACAAGGGTATTGGATACCGGTTCGGTTGCTAAGTGATTAGTAACTCGAAATGAAAGCTACGGTATAAACGGAGACTAGCTAAAGGCGAGGTGACGATACGTGTTGGAAGTGTTTCCAAGGTTGATGTGATCAAACATGCACGCTCCCTCTATCATCGGGATTGGTGGTAAAACCTAAATAATTTTTATTTGGTGTTTGCGTTGAGCATGAACATGATTGGATCGTGTTTATTGCAATACGATTATTCATTTAAAGAGAATACTAGTTATTCTATTTGCTTTAATAATTACCCTCAATGGTTTATTGAATCTCGATTGTAGTGCTACGCATGTTCATCATATTGGTGCCAAAAGATACAAAGTAATAATGATAGTACCACTTACTTGTGGCACTGCCGCTTGAGTCATGTTGGTGTAGAACGCATAAAAAAACTCCATGCAGATAGATCGTTTGGACTCACTTGATTTTGAATCACTTGAGGCATGCAAATCATACCGCATGGGCAAGATGACTGAAGGCCTTGTTTTCATTGAGATGGAACAAGAAAGTAACTTGTTGGAACTAATACATTTTTTATGTGTGCAGTCCAATGAGTGCTGAGGCACGCAGGGGATATCGTTATGTTCTTACTTCACTGATGATTTGAGTAGATACAGGAGTATTTACTTGATGAATCACAAGTCTGAAATACTGAAAAGTTCAAAGCTATTTTAGAGTGAAGATCGTTGTGATAAGAGGATAAACTGTCTACGATATGATCATAGAGATGAATATCTAAGTTGCGAGTTTTGGTACACAGTTAAGACAATGTGGAAATTGTTTCGCAATTCCTGCCACCTAGAACACCATAGTGTGATGGTGTGTCCGAACATCATAGTTGCGCCCTATTGTATATAGCGCATACTAAGATGTCTCTTATCGAATTACCACTATCGTCTATGGGTTATGCATTAGAGACAACCGCATTCACTTTAAATAGGGCACCGTGTATTTCCGTTGAGATGACACATTATAGATTATCGTTTGGAGAAACTTAAGCTGTCGTTTCTTAAAAGTTTGGGGCTGCGATGCTTACGTGAAAAAAGTTTCTGTCTGATAAGCTCGAACCCAAAGCGGATAAATGCATCTTCATAGGATATCCAAAACAGTTGGGTGCATCTCCTATCTCAGATCCGGAAGCGAAGTGTTTGTTTCAAGAAACGGGTCCTTTCTCGAGGAAAGGTTTCTCTCGAAAGAATTGAGTGGGAGGGTAGTGGAACTTGATGAGGTTAGTGAACCGTCACTTCAACCAGTGTGTAGCAGGGCGCATGAAGATGTTCATGTGGCGCCTACACCAATTGAAGTAGAAACTAATGATGGTGATCATTGAGCTTCGGATCAAGTTACTACAAACCTCGTAGGTCAACAAGGTTGCATACTACTGCAGAGTGGTATGGTAATCCTGTCTTGGAGGTCATATTGTTGAACAACAATGAACCTACGAGCTATGGAGAAGCGATGGTGGGCCCGGATTCCGACAAATGGATGGAGGCCATGAAATCTGAGAAAGGATCCATGTATGAAAACAAAGTGTAGACTTTGGGAGAACTACTTGATGGTCGTAGGACTATTATGTAAAGATGGATATTTGAAAGGAAGGCAAATGATGATGGTGAAAAGTCACCGTTAAAAAAGGCTCGACTTGTCGCAAAGATGTTTTCTACAAGATCAAAGAGTTGACTATGATGAGACTTTCTCACTCGTAGCGATGCTAAAAGTCTGTTGGAATTATGTTAGTAGTTGATGCATTATTAATGAAATATTGCACATAGGATGTAAAAACATTGTTTCCTCGACAGTTTCCTTGAGGAAAGGTTGTATGTGATACAACCAGAAGGTTTTGTCGATCCTAAGGATACTAACAAGTATGCAAGCTCCAGCGATCCTTTTATGGACTGGTGCAAGCCTCTCAGTTGGAATATACGCTTTGATGAGATGATCAAAGCTTTTGGGTTTGTGCAAGGTTTATGAGAAACTTGTATTTCCAAAGAAGTGAGTGGGAGGACTATAGAACTTCTGATAAGTATATGTGGTTGACATATTGTTGATCGGAAGTAATGTAGAATTTCTGTAAAGCATAAAGGTTGTTTGAAAGGGGTTTTTCAAACGAAGACCTTCATAGAGCTACTTAAGCATTGAGCATCAAGATCTATGGAGATAGATCAAAAATGCTAAACAGAACTTTCAAATGAAATGCATGCCTTGACAAGTTTTTGAAGGAGTTCAAAATAGGTCAGCAAAGAAGGAGTTCTTGGCTGTGTAGTAAGGTGTGAATATGAGTAAGACTCAAAATCCTGACCACGGCAGAAGAAAGAGAAAGGACGAAGGTCGTCCCCTATGCCTTAGCCATAGACTCTATAGTATGCCATGTTGTGTACCGCACCTGATGTGTGCCTTGCCACACGTCTGTTAAGAGGTACAGAGAGTGATCGAGGATTGAATCACTAAAGAACGGTCAAAGTTATCCTTAGTAACTAATAGACTAAGGAATTTTTCTTGTTTATGGAGGTGGTTGAAGAGTTCGTCGTAAAGGGTTACGTTGATGCAAGCTTTGACACTAATCCGAATAACTATGAGTAGTAAAACGGATTTGTATAGTAGAGTAGATATTTGGAGTATTTCCGAATAGCACATAGTAGCATTATCTATAAGATGACATAAAGATTTGTAAAGCACACATGAATCTGATAGATTCAGAACCGTTGACTAAAACCTCTCTCACGAGCAAGACGTGATCAGACCCCAGAACTATATGGGTGTTGGATTCGTTAAAATCACATAGTGATGCGAACTAGATTATTGACTCTAGTGCAAGTGGGAGACTGTTGGGAATATGCCCTAGACGCAATAATAAATTAGTTATTATTATATTTCCTTGTTAATAATAATCGTTTATTATCCATGCTAGAATTGTATTGATTGGAAACTCAAATACATGTGTGGATACATAGACCACACTGTCCCTAATGAGCCTCTAGTTGACTAGTTCGTTCATCAAAGATGGTCAAGGTTTCCTGGCCATAGGCAAGTGTTGTCACTTGATAACGGGATCACATCATTAGGAGAATCATGTGATGGACAAGACCCAAACTATGAACGTAGCATATTGATCGTGTCGTTCTATTGCTATTGTTTTCTGCGTGTCAAGTATTTGTTCCTATGACCATGAGATCATATAACTCACTGGCACAACAGGAATACCTTGTGTGCATCAAACGTCGCAACGTAATTGGGTGACTATAAAGGTGCTCTACAGGTATCTCCGAAGGTATCCGTTGAGTTAGTATGCATCAAGACTGGGATTTGTCACTCCGTGCGACGGAGAGGTATCTCAGGGCCCACTCGGTAATACAACATCACACACAAGTCTTGCAAGCAATGTGACTAAGTGTAAGTCACAGGATCTTGTATTACGGAACGAGTAAAGAGACTTGGCAGTAAAGAGATTGAAATAGGCATGCGGATACCGACGATCAAATCTTGGGCAAGTAACATACCGAAGGACAAAGGGAATGACATACGTGATTATACGAATCCTTGACACTGAGCTTCAACCGATAAGATCATCAGAGAATATGTAGGATCCAATATGGGCATCCAGGTCCCGCTATTGTATATTGACAGAGGAGTGTCTTGGGTCATGTCTACATAGTTCTCGAATCCGCAGGGTCTGCACACTTAAGGTTCGGTGATGTTTCGGTATAGTTGAGTTATAGGTGTTGTTAACCTAAAGTTGTTAGGAGTCCCATATGAGATCCAGGACATCATGAGGAGCTCCGGAATGGTCCGGAGGAAAAGATTGATATATAGGAAGTCCTGTTTTAGTCACGGAAAAGTTTCGGGCTCATCGGTAGTGTACCGGGACTGCCGGGAGGGGTGCTGGGGACCATCGGGAGGGGTGTCACGCCCCAAGGGGTCTCATGGGCTATGGGAAGAGATAAACCAGCACCTAGTGGGCTGGAATAAGTTCCCACTAAGGCCCATAAGATTTGAGAAGGAAAAAACACAAGGTGGATTGAGTTTCCAAGTGGGAAGGTGGAATCCTACTCCAAGTAGGATTGGAGTAGGACTCCTCCACCTCCAATTTCAGCCAAACCTTGAGGGTTTGAGGCTGCCTCCTCCCCTCCCTCCCTCCTATATATACTAGAGGTATTGAGGGTTTTTGAGACACAACTTTGCCACGTGCTGCTCGACCCTATACCACACAGTTTTTCCTCTAGATCGTATTTCGGTGGAGCTTAGGCGAAGCCCTGCCGGAGTAGATCATCACCACCACCGGCGCGCCGTCACACTGCCGGAGAACTCTTCTACCTCTCCGCCCCCTCTTGCTGGATCAAGAAGGTGGAGATCGTCACCGAGCTGTACGTGTGCTGAACGCGGAGGTGCCGTCCGTTCGGCACTAGATCGGGAAGGATCGTGATGAAGTTCGCGGGACGCATCGTGATGAAGTTCGCGAGACGCATCATGATGAAGTTCACGGGACGCATCGTGATGAGATAGTATGACTACGGCGATCAGAATCTCGGAAACGTTCCACTACATCAACCGCGTTATATTAGCTTCCGCTTAGCGATCTACAAGGGAACATAGATCCAATCTCCCTCTCATAGATGATCGTCACCATCGTAGGTCTTCGTGCGCGTAGGAAATTTTTTGTTTCCCATACGACGTTCCCCAACAGAGTTAGCATGGATCAAGACTGGGATTTGTCACTCCGTGTCACGGAGAGGTATCTGGGGGCCACTCGGTAATAAAACATCACATATAAGCCTTGCAAGCAATGTAACTAAAGTGTTAGTCACGGGATTTTGTATTACGGAATTAGTAAAGAGACTTGCCGGTAACGAGATTGAAATAGGTATAGGGATACCAACGATCAAATCTTGGGCAAGTAACATACCGAAGGACAAAGGGAACGGTATATGGGATTATATGAATCCTTGGCACAGAGGTTCAACCGATAAGATCTTAGTAGAATATGTAGGATCCAATATGGACATCCAGGTCCCACTGTTGGATATTGACCGGGGAGTGTCTCAGGTCATGTGTGCATAGTTCTCGAACCCGTAGGGTCTGCACACTTAAGGTTCGGTGACGTTTCGGTATAGTTGAGTTATAGGTGTTGGTGACCGAAGGTTTGTTCAGAGTCCTGGATGAGATCACGGACGTCACGAGGGTTTCCGGAATGGTCCAGAAATGAAGATTGATAAATAGGATTGTTTCATTTGGCCTCCGGAAAGATTTCGGGCATTGTCGGCAGTGTACCGGGAGTAACGAATGGGTTCCGGGTTTTTACCGGGAGGGGGCCACCCACCCGGGAGAGAACCTAATAGCCCATGGGTGGTGCACCAGCCCTTGGTGGGCTGGTGAGGCCAGCCCAATAGGGCTATTTCGGCCAAGGGGAAAAATCAAAGGAGAAAGGAAAAAAAAGGAAAGAAGAAAAAAAAGGAGGTGGGAAGGAAGGAAGGGACTCCTCCCTCCAAACCGACTTGGAGGAGGATCCCTCGTCCCTCTCGGACGGTTCCCTAGGGCAAAGCCCCACCCCTTGGCTCATGCTATATATACTTGAGGTTTAGGGCTTTTTGAGACACAACTTTTCCACGTGCAACCCTAAACCTCTACTTCGTAGTATTTCCTCTAGATCAGTTTTCTGTGGATCTCGGGCGGAGCCCTGCAGGAATAGATCATCACCATCACCGGAGTACCATCATGCTTCTGGAGAACTCATCTACTTCCCCGTCTCTCTTGCTGGATCAAGAAGGCGGAGATCGTCATCGAGCTGTACGTGTGCTGAACGCGGAGGTACCGTTCGTTCGGTGCTAGATCTGGAGGGATCGTGGGACAATGGTGATTTGAATCACGAAGCTGTTCCACTACATCAACCGCGTTTCTTAACACTTCCCGCTTAGCGATCTACAAGGGTATGTGGATATGATCTCCCTCTCGTAGATAAACATCACCATGATTGGTATTCGTGTGCGTAGGAAAAAAATTGTTTCCCATGCAACGTTACTCAAGAGCGACTACGTCGAAGGAGAGGACGTAAATATTTGCAAAGTGCACACGGATCTGTATGTTGCAGATCTGCTGACTAAACCTCTGCCACGAGCGAAGCATGAACGACACCAGAACTGTATGGGTGTTAGATTCATTACATTGTAAATCACATGAAGATGTGAGACTAGATTATTGACTCTAGTGCAAGTGGGAGACTGTTGGAAATATGCCCTAGAGGCAATAATGAAATAGTTATTATTCAATTTCCTGTTTAAAGATAATCGTTTATTATCCATGCTATAACTATATTGAATGGAAACATAAATGCATGTGTGGATATATAGACAAAATTGTGTCCCTAGTGAGTCTCTAGTTGGCTAGCCTATTGATGAAGGATGGTTAAGGTTTCCTAGCCATAGACAAGTGTTTTCACTTGATGACGGGATCACATCATTAGGAGAATGATGTGATGGACAAGACCCAAACTATGAACGTAGCATATGATCGTGTCATTTTGTTGCTATTCTTTTCTGCATGTCAAGTATTCATTCCTATGACCATGAGATCATGTAACTCACTGACACCGGAGGAATGCCTTGTGTGTATCAAACATCGCAACGTTACTAGGTGACTATAAAGGTACTCTACAGGCATCTCCGAAGGTGTCCTTGAGTTAGCATGGATCAGGACTGGGATTAGTCACTCCGTGTGACACAGAGGTATCTCGGGGCCCACTCGGTAATACAACATCATATATAAGCCTTGCAAGCAATGTGACTAAAGAGTTAGTCACGGGATCTTGTATTATGGAACGAGTAAAAAGACTTGCCGGTAACGAGATTGAAATAGGTATAGAGATACCGACGATCAAATCTCGGGCAAGTAACATACTGAAGGACAAAGGGAATGGTACACGGGATTATATGAATCCTTGGCATAGAGGTTCACCGATAAGATCTTTGTAGAATATGTAGGATCCAATATGTACATCTAGGTCCCACTATTGGATATTGACCGGAGAGTGTCTCAGTTCATGTCTGCATAGTACTCGAACCCGCAGGGTCTGCACACTTAAGGTTCGGTGACGCTTCGGTATAGTTGAGTTATAGGTGCTGGTGACCAAAGTTTTGTTCAGACTCCCGGATGAGATCCTGGACGTCACGAGGGTTTCCGGAATGGTCAAGAAACGAAGATTGATATATAGGAAGTTGATATTTGGATTTCGGAAGGATTTCGAGCATTGTCGGCACTGTACCGGGAGTGACGAATGGGTACCGGAGGCCCAAGAGGTGGGCCCACCACTCCCCAAGAGGGCCACGTGGACTTGATGGTGGCGCAATAGCTCTTAGTGGGCTGTCTAGTCAACCAAAGAAAGCCCATGTGGAAAAAGGTGGAAAATCCAAAAGAGGTGGACAATTTGGGAAGGAGTCCTAATCCAAGTAGGATTGGAGGAGGACTCCTCCCTCCTTTGGTTCCGCCAACCCCAAGGAGTTTCCCTTGGTGGGCGAGGCTGCCTCCTCCCTCCTCCTATATATACTAGAGGTTTGAGGGATTTTGAGACACAATTTTAGCCACGTGCAACCCTCACCTCTAGTTCGTAGTTCTTCCTCTAGATCGGATTTCTGCGGTGCTTAGGAGAAGCCGTGCAGGAATAGATCACCACCACCACCGGCGCGCCGTCACGCTGCCGGAAAACTCATCTACTTCCCCGTCTCTCTTGCTAGATCAAGAAGGCGGAGATCATCATCGAGTTGTACGTGTGTTGAACACGGAGGTGACGTCCGTTCGGTACTAGATCGGGACGGATCGTGGGACGGCGGCAATTTGGATCGCGAAAATGTTCCACTACATCAACCGCGTTTCTTAACGCTTCCCGCTTAGCGATCTACAAGGGTATGTAGATCCGATCTCCCTCTCATAGATGATCATCACCATCATAGGTCTTCGTGTGCGTAGGAATTTTTTTGTTTCCCATGCAACGTTTCTCAATAGAGTTTTGTTTAGATTTAGTTTTGGTTAAGTAGGGCTGAGCACCCTTGTTAGCGACCTCCCTCGTGCAATGACAGCGAATAAACTCCCGTATTGAGAGTAACTTACTTAGCATGGAAGATATCGATTGCCCCTTCACTCCATGAGTGATAAGAGTCTACAAAATTGATGTTTATTTGAAGGTTTTAGAGGTGGCACATGCAAATTTACTTGGGACGGCATGGTAATACCGCATATAGGTAGGTATGATGGACTCATGTGGAATAACTTGGTTTCAGGATATTGGATGCACAAGCAGCATTGCCGCTTAGTACATGTGAAGGCTAGAAATAGGTTGGGAAGCGATCAGCTAGAGAGCAACAAAGGTAATGAGAATGCATTGAAAATAATCAACATTGAGCGCTAGCATGAGTAGGATATGTGGACTTTGAATTTAAACATTATGAAGGCTGCATTTGTTTTGATTCAACTACATGTTTGCACGTGGGCCAAGTCAAACCGCTCGAATTACTCAGAGAGAAATACCATACTGCCATATCACATCATAACCATTTTAATGCATGCTGACACACAAGGTAAATCGTTATTAACTCCTAGCTATTTTAGCATTGTATGAAAATCTATGATCTCTAATTGTTATCATAGACATGCTCACTCATGATACACTGAATCAAGATCGAACAAGCCAACATATTTACAAAAACGAAAAACAAGAAGAGTTCATACCCGTTTTCTTTGCAATGATCACTTCATCTAATATGGTCATTATTGCCTTTCATTTGCACGGTCGAATGATGTGATAATAATAAAAGTGCAAGGGTGCCGTGTACTAAGCTAGAATCTGCAGGGCAGTTTGAAACAAACGAGAAGACATGGTAATATTGGCTCTTCGTTAGATCGACAATAAAGCATATGAGAGCCACTCAATATTTTCATCGTGGTCTTCTCCATTATAACTCAACAAATGGGAAATAAGTTCACACAAACAAGCTTAATATTTTTGGAGTTTTTGTTTTTTCTAAGCAAGAAGGGTGAACTACCGGAAAACAAGAATGAGAAAAATTATTTACGCGTGAAAGCTCCCAACAAGCAAGAGGAAATATTTTTGGGTTTAATAGGAAAGAAAAACTGAAAATAAGCGAGAAATATTTTTGGATTTTTTAAAGTTTTTGTTTTAAACACACAAGAAGAAAGTGGAAAAATAAAGCTAACATCAATATACAAATGAAAGAGGATGAATACCCACAATTTGTGTGAAGTGTGTGAACATGAATGTAATATCGGTGAGAAATGTGTACTCCCCCAACCTTAGGCTTTTGCCTAGCTTGAGTGTTGAGGATACTATCTTTAGAAGCACAAGAGCAAGGAGTTCATCGTTCTACCACATCTATTACCTTTTGTAGAGTGGTGCCTCCTAGATTGGTTAGGTGTCGTTTGGGAGCCTTCTACTTCGTGTTGTGGAGTTGAACCACGATGTTTGTAAGGATAAAGAGATCGCCTACTTCGTGAAGATCTACCGTGAGTGAGGCTAGTCCTGTGTGGACGGAAGTCGTGGTGGAATAGACAATGTCGCTTCTTCGTGCATCCCTTGTGGGTGGAGCCCTCCGTGGACTCCCGTAGCCGTTACCCTCTCTGGGTTGAAGTCTTCACTAACATGGACGTACGATAACGCCACCTATCGGAACCATGCCAAAAACCGACGTGTCAACTTCTTCGCGTTTGATCTTCCTAAACTCTACTCCTTACTACATATGCAAAGTCTTTACTCTCCGCTGCCATACTTGTTGACTAGCATGTGTAGGATGCACTAGACTTGTTAGAATCGTTAAAATCTGCCAACCATTAAATTAGAAAAAGGCTAGCATTTTAATTATGCAAGTAATCTATTCACCCCCTCCCTCTAGACACCTCTTATATCGATCACTCACCCTCCTCTCCGCTTCCTTCTTTTTTGTGTCCAAGGGTGGTGCGGGCCTGCGACCCTCCATGGCATATCACACAGTGGCCATGACCGGTGCCACCTCCACTCCTTCGTTGGTGACGGTTGCGCAACAATTTTTTGCTGGAGCTCGCATCCGTGTGTGTTATAACCGACCATAGAATTGTTGCGACCAGCCACAACATCGTCGGTGGCCACAGGGCGGCATTGTCGTGTGCGGGGAACCAACCCTATTTCTTTTGCTACATCGGCTTGTTTTTTTGCTGGAAGCAGGGTCCATTTTTGCTACCACCATCTCATTTCTTTTGCTGGAACCAACCAATTCTATTGCTACAGCCGGCTTTGTGTATTGCTAGAACTAGGACACATTTTTTCTACATCAGTGTGGGTTTTATGTTGAAACTAGCGTTTCTTTGCTACAACCATCATTGATTTTTGCTACAACCGACAAATGTTTTTGCTAGGTCCATTCACGGAGGAGCTGCGACCCATCACAACGGTGATGCCAACTTTGCTGCAACCATCGTTTATTTTTGCTACAACCGGTAAATATTTTTGCTACGTCCGTTCATGGCGAGTTGCGACCCATCGCGATAATGATGGTGATTTTGCTGTGAGCTTGCCGACGGGTGTTGCGGCCGACGACCATCACCACCAGAGTTGCAACCACGTGATATATGCGGCTTCATTCATGGAGTCAGCCAGGAACACAAGATGCGACGAAGGCGGGATGTTGTTTTGCTTCGGCGGCGACGGTGAGGCTGCGAGCGCCGCGGCAAGCAGGGGTAATAGTGGTCCAAACGAGGGCATTGTGGGCTAGCATGCACGGTCCCGCGAGCCGCGATTCTCTTTGTTTTTTTTCCGTGAGTGAGGATGACGAAAGAGAAGACTCGACAGATCTAACGGTTATGTGCGTTCAGATCGAACGGCTTTGAATGGACCGATCGAAATTTGGGTCGGCGCAACACTGGCCTTTAAAGATCTTATATACATTGGCTAAAAAAAGATCTTGCAGCAAGTTTGCAACGGTTTTCTCTTTCACGTTAGTGGCAAAATCAACCTCATCTATCCTGTACGTCCCGGTTCAGTGACGGTGCCAGGGGTGTTCTGTGTAGCCGGTTGACTACGTAGGATTACAGCAAACACAGTAGAAATCGTTCAAAAAATAATATAAAATTAATCTAAATACAACTACATGACATCATAATTTTGAATTTGACATCGCAATTTTGAACTTCTGGTTTCGCCACTGTCCCGGCCGGTCAGCAAATGTTAGGCAGCCATGCATGAACTGAAGCCCGTTTATTACCCCTGTCACCTCAACGGATTAGCTAGCTAGATCTCCATCAGATCCAGAGAGAAAACCAGAACCCTAACAACTCCCGTAGAAATTAAATCGAGGGCGCAGATTGCACGCCAGGAATGCACGGAAGCTCACCCGCAGCTCAACGAACGAGAACAGTACACGGCTATGGATTTCTTAGCTAATTGGAGGGCCAATCGCATGCATTCTTTGATGTTTCAGGGGTAGGTAAATACATGGAGATAATCTGTTTAGAAAAAAAAACGTGGAGATGAGCGGAGCGGTGCAGGTGAGAAAGAATTCCAATTTGACCTCGAGAAAATTCTGTTTTGTCAGAATAGAACCAACAAAGCTTCGTATACGTCTTAAACTTAAAACTAAATGAAAAAAAAAAGCGAATACCACATCATCATATTCTCCCGTCGTTTTCTTATCCCAACGCAGCCAACACAAATGCACCAACAAAAAGCACAAGCAAAAATGTGATATGTTCCTTTAGTACATGTAACCAAAATAACAATAATAATACAGATCGAGAATATAGTACAATGTCAACGTGTGGGGCAGTGGGGCATCAAACCGAGGCAATAAACAGGGAACCGATAGAATGTTTTATGTGCAACATGCATGAATCTTGTTGCGAACATCTCATCTGGTAAAGCAACCATAACAACTAATCAGCCACTGACCCCTTTTCTTTTTTCCTTTTCCCTTCCAATGACACGATTTTGCCGTTTCAACATGTACGTAGGGTCATCAATCTGCAGTTCCACAACCACCAGACGCAGACGACGAAGGCAACTAGGGAAGTCGCGAGTCGAGTCGCCAGCGTGCATTTTAACTATCCCTAAGCCTAGCTACGTACTCCTGCCTGTTGTGGCTGTCTAGGTCCAAAAAAAAGGGAGATCCACTTGTAATCTCCATCTCCCACACGCAAATGAGCTAGTGCTACCAAACCCTGGTCACCGGCCGGATCTTCACCCTCACCTATCAAATCGGTAAATAAGACACAGCACGGAGCTTGCCCACGTGATCGGATGGATCGCCTGCCTGCCTTTGTGTCATTGTGTGGTGTGATGGGCGGGCCGAAACGTGCGTGCACCATGAAGTGTGATGGCCGGCCGGTCCGGTCCGTCAGGGGGGCGTGCATGTGCGGCGTTCGTTGGCGGCTACTTGCGTTGCGTGGTGCATCGCTGCCTAAAAGAATGGAAAATAATGGGATGGAATGGGAACGGGGAGGAGTTTGCTGATGGAATGCACGGTTGGTACGACTCCACTATGCTGCTCGCCTCGCCAACGAGTAGTATAGTAGTCTGGGACGAAGCCAACATGCAAGCATACCAGTAGTATAGTAGTCAGGGACGAAGCCAGCATGCAAGCATAGGATGACAAGTTCGTTCATGAAAGGGGCGAAGTATATGTGAAGTGAAAAAATTGGCTACAACATTCATTATCATAGTAAAAAAATTAATTTGTTAGGGGGGTCTAGCCCACCCCCCCCCCCTCCCCCCGCGCCCCCCTAGAATCGTCCCTGGTAGTAGTAAGCTGCACCGGAGTGACTGGCCCATGAAGCCCTCGCGATTCGAGACGAAGTCATCTTCGCAAACCTCAAAGGGTTCTTGCACGTGGTAATGGAAGCCGACAGTGTGGAGGTGGTAAACCTTTGGAACTCTTGTCACAACAGTCGATCAGTGCTGGCATCTATTCTTCTAAAAATTGATGAGTTATCTATTACTTGTCACTGTTTTGTAAATCGGCATGTAAGTAGATCAGCCAACGGGCCAGCTCACCTTTATGCAAAGCGTGTTTGTGAAGAGACTATCATCGAAAGTTGGCTTACGGAGACAGGGCCGTTCTTGAGATTTTGGGGGCCCGAGGCTAAACTAAAACACGGGGCCTTTAACATAAACACTGAAACGATGGAGTATGAAAAAAATTAAAGAAAGTTGTGTGTGTTGCTACCATAAGGTCTCTTCAGAAATGCAAAAGGCCATATTTAGTTTCAAGCTTTACTATAACTATTGGAGTAAATTGTAGGTTCAGATACCAAAAGATTAGATAGATAAGCGAAGGTAAGTCTATCTACAGTCCGAATAGAAATTTGAGTATAGTTTAGTTTCTGCACTAACTAATGACAATTGTAAGGTTGTTATCCCAAATAGGAGTATCTGAAAAATTAAAATAGATAAGTAAATTCATATGACTGATGTGAAAAAAATTATTCATATGTTCAAATTTAATGCCCATCATATCCACATAAATCAAATTAACAATATTGAAATTACGAAGTCAGCCATACCTAATTGTGTGAATGAGAAAATAAGAGTTAATTAGACCGTATGTGTCGTCATTGTTAAGTCTGTCTGGAAAATATATAGCAGCCATGATCAAAACCAGAACCACGCTCAAAGAGATCTACATAACATCATCCGCAAAAAAAAATAGAGATCTGCACCACATCAAAACCCTATCAACCATTTTGCTGTTAACTGTTTGAGAATTTGGAAATCGGGATTAGAAGAAAATAAACAGGAAGAGGAATATGCTAGGGAAGAGGGTGCAACAAGACATACTTGTCGCCGCAGTCATCGAGTCGTTCATTCAGCGAGAGCCTAGAGGGTAGGGAAGGACCGAACAATCCGAAGTTTCGGGAGGAAATTATGATTAATTTTTTCTCTGATGGTAGGAAATCATTATTAGTGAATCGAATAATTCCTGTCCTACCAGCAGTCTCCACGTGTGTGCAAACATGGCCAGGCCCTTTGTATCTACTTTTACAGTTTTACTTCCTAGACCTAGCAGGAGCGCTGCTCTTGGGATTGGCTTCAAAAATAAATTCGCTGAGTGCTGCCGCTGAAGACCTATATACCTACGTATATGCCTCGGAGGGCCCCGCTCGCCCCGCCCCAGGGCGGCCCTGTATGAAGACACCTAGCTTCCTGTAACTGACAGGGTAGTGAATGCCTTTATATGAATAAAGCTCTTAATTCTTTGAGAAAAACGAATAGTATAATATCTCAAAACAAGCGTTGATGATCTAGTATAAAATTTATACTAATTTAATATAAAATCCGCGACACTTATTTTGAAACGGAAGGAGTAGTAACTGGTACGAGAGAGACGGACTGACTTGCTCGTCGCCTGGTTAAATTGTTTCTAAAATCTTAAAAGCGACTGCGTACTTATTGAAGAGAACGGGCGGCTGGTCTCTCACATGCATGTATGTGTTGATTTATTTGTCTTCTAGCGCATGTAACAGTTAGAATTAGATACGTTTACTTGGGTTACTTCATTTAAAACAGAACAGATCCACGTACTTTATTTCGTATTTTTAAATTTTTTAAAAAATAATATCTTTTAAACTGTGCATTAAAATTCAGATACGTTTTCATTGTTGAAACTCTCACGACGAGATTTTTGAAACTAGATCCCACATGGATATGTTCCAATGAATTTTTTTCGATGCCAACTTTGGTAATATATTGTGCAACTCTATTATTTAATGGTGCAATTTTAGTGCTACATGATGCAACTTTTTTCTAAAACCAATTTTATTTGCAAGTAATCTTCTCTCCCACCAAATACCTAGTAGTTTATGTGCAAACCCCCCTTCCTATTTGTGGATGTTTAGTTTTTCATTGCTGCACATCGAACCCTACCTATCCTACTAGCGATATGTGCAACTTAGCATGTTGTTCCAGCCAACTGTCTAGTAGTCATTGTGCAACTCCTTACCCTCCTTACTTCTGGATGTGTTGTTTCAGTTCGCGGGAGCAATAGACATAGTTGCACATAGTCTGCTAAGTGGTTGGCCGGGGGCAACAAACGAAGTTGCACATCTCACGGGCAGGGATAGTTGGATGATAAAAACTACGCATCCACGAGGGTACTGTAAATTTGCATACAAACGGGGTGCTAAAATTGCACAATCTCACGAGCATGGGTGGTTTGGACGGGGTGCTAGCAAGAAAAGTTACACATCCACGGAAGTTACTGAGGAAAGTTGCACATTACTGGTAGACAGTTGGCAGTGATAGTATTGAAAGTTGCACGTCCACTGCTAGACAGTTGACTGATGCAGAAAACAGTGAAAGCGCAACCACGGGCAGGAGGAAAGTTGCACATGAACTAGTAGACAGTTGGATGAACATCTCGATAGGAGGAGGTAGTTTGGGGGTGGATGTGCCATTAGTGAAAACTACACTTCCACGGGGTAGGCGGAAAGTTGCACATCCACCATGAGGTAGTTGCACATCCACTGCTACGCAGTTGCACAAAACAGAGGTTAAATTGCACAGAAAAAAATTCGGCAAAACATACCCATGCGTGATCTAGTTTCCAAGATCTCGTCGCGAAAAATCCAACGGTGATGACGGATCTGAATTCCGACGCGCAGTTTGGAAGATATGGCTTTCTAAAAATTTGAAAAGCCCAAATTAGTTGCATTCACATATGTTCGCGTGACTATTTTGCATTTACCTTTTACTTTTTCCGTTCACACATATTCACACGTATTCACTTTTTTTTATATGTACTTAAGGGACAAACTGTTTCTATTTATAGATTATTGAAGAATAACAATATTTTTTTATAAATTAAAGAGCTGAAATTTCCTTTTATGGCCGGCTACTCCGGAGCGCTAGCGAGCAGTCAGCCGCTCGCTAGACGCGTCCTAAATTGTTTGGATGGAAACGAAAGGCCTCTCTTTTTTTTTGAACAAAGGGAACGAAAGGCCTCTCAACAACAACTCGCACCAACTAGTGGTAGTACAAAGATCGCACCAGGTTGCAACAGTGTAGGATTGGACTAGCGTAATCCTAAATTTGTACTGGTTACAAGCGTGCAACTGCAAGGAATGCCCTCACGTAATGAATGGTTGGTACTTTTCTTTAGATATGAGCTTAAGGTGCTATGAAGTGAACATACCCACCGTCAACATTGAATTTGGAACGGGCATGTTCTCTACTTGTTCAATTTCGACATCGCGAGAAATGCAACTTGTTAGAAGATATCTCTATTGTAATCTCAACCTCCTCCTTCTCTTATCCTTCTCGAACTCCTTTTATCTGAATTGTATCCTAGTTGTTCTCCAGAGGTCGGTTGTGCATCTTGTAAGCCACGTTAAGGCTCCTGCCTTGATCAATATATATACACACGTGGCTCCCCATGGAGGAGTAGGAACGCTTCGTAATCTTTTATTGTAATCAGAACCACCTCTTCCTATACATCTAGACACAAAACAGAACCCTAAACCATACCAACCTCGTCTCCATGTCTTCATCAATGGTTGTCGTCCTCAACCTTGGTACGCCGCCATCTGAGAAGCTTACAAGAAGAAACTTCATCCTCTGGAAGGCGCAAGTGCGACCAAACCTGCGAGGAGCGTAGGTGACTGGGCTGTTGGACAACACCGACGTAGCTCCGCCCAAGACGGTGGAGATCACAACGCCAGAAAAGACCTCGGCCATGGTGTCGAATCCTCTCTATGGGCCCTGGATCGCCAAATATCAGCAGGTCCTTTCATATCTACTCACTTCCATGTCGCTAGAAATTCTTGTGCAGGTTGTTGGGAAGGAGTCCACCTTCGAGCTATGGACGACTATCACAACCCTCTTCGCCTCCTAGTCGCAGTCTCGGATCACCAATCTGAGAATTGCGATCACCAACACCAAGAAGGGCAACATGACAACCTCTGCCTACATGGAAAAGATGAAGAATCTAGGGGACGAACTTGCAACTGCTGGACGTCCGGTTTCAGATGCGGAGATGGTGGACTATGATTCGGTTGTTGCTGCAGTTGATGCCGTCAAAAATACAATCATAGGAGATGATCTCTCTGCTCAAATTTTAGCTTTTGATCAGAGGATGGAGATGTTAGGCGACTCCTGCTCGGGTGGTTTTCACACGTCTACAAATGTGGTCTACAAAGGCCGTGGTCAAGCTCGCGGTAGATCCAATCGCAGGAGAAGCTCAAGGGGGCACGACGGCTGTGGTGATCGCTAGTCCTCTCCTGCACATAGTGGCGGTGGCAACTTCACACGACGCCCTCGTCAGCAGCAGTAGCAACAGCATGGACGTGATCAGCAGCAACATGACAATCCAGAGTGTCAAATATGCTACAGGTATCATCCAGGAGGCGCTCGCTTATGTTGGTGATGCTATGAAGAGGATCAAAAAGAAGAAAAGGGAGCACATGATGTTTCCTATGGTGTGGATGCCAATTGGTATGACGACACTAGAGCTACAAACCACATTACAGGGGAACTTGATAAGCTAACGATGCGGGAGAAGTACAATGGAGGTGATCAAGTCCACACGGTGAGTGGATCTGGTATGAAAATCACAGATATTGGTAGTTCAATTGTTAAAAAACTCGTGAATATTTTGCATCTCAAAAATATCTTGCATGTTCCTCGAACATAAAAAAAATCTCGTTTCAGTTCATCGATTTACTCTTGACAATAATGTTCTCATAGAATCATGTCCTTATTTTTTCTTAATTAAGGACTTGGCAACAAGGAGAATCATATTTAGAGGCCGATGCATGGGAGGACTCTACCCACTCATATCATCATCATCATCTTGGTCCAACAAACAAGCATATGTCGTCACAAAGCCATCTTCACCAAAGTGGCACAGTCGCTTGGGTCATCCATTTCCAGTCATTGTTAGATATGTTCTTAGCAAAAAAATAAACTCTCATATGAGTCTAGTAGTAGTGAGTCAGTTTGTGATCCATGTCAACAGGCAAAAAGTCATCAATTACCTTATCCCATTTCCACTACTGTATCCACTGCACCATTGCAACTCATATTTTTCAGATGCGTAGGGACCTGCCCCTACTTCAGTTGGTAGATTTTCCTATTATGTTAGTTTCATTGACGACTATAATAAATTTACTTGGATTTACTTGTTGAAGGAATGGCCTGATGTTTTCCAAGTCTTTATCAACTTTCAAAATCTTGTTGAATGCAAACTAAACTCCAAAATCATCGCCATGCAAACTAATTGGTGTGGTGAGTATGAGAACTTAATTTGTTTTTCCAGAAACTTGGCATCTCACATCATGTCCCTTGTACTCATGCTCACCAACAAAACAGGTCAGCTGAAAGAAAGCACCATCATATTGTTGATGTAGGTCTAGCGTTGCTAGCTAGTGCATCCATGCCACTCAAATTATGGGATGAAGCATTCTTAATTGCTACCTATCTTATCAACTTGCTTCCTAGCAAAGTTATCAAACTTGAAACACCTATTACATGCCTTCTTAGTATAAGACCTAATTATACGTCTCTTCGTATATTTTGTTGTGCGTGTTGGCCAAACTTAGACCCTACAATACACGCAAAATTGCGTTTCGTTCAAAAAATCTGTCTTTCTAGGCTATAGCCCCATGCACAATGGGGTCAAATGTCTTGACGTTCCCATAGGTAGGGTCTACATATCTAAAGATGTTGTTTTTTATGAGTTCGTGTTTCCGTTTGTGTTTCTTCATCCAAATACTGGTGCTCCCCTTCGAAAAGAAATTCTTCTTCTTCTTCCACCCAACCTTCACAATTTTGATCATGGGGGAAACAGTTGTACTGACCAATATGATGATAATTTTGCTAGCACTAGCTCTGCTCTTATGCCTATGTAGGTTCCTGGAGAAATCAAAGAAGAAAATGGTCAAAATCATGAAAATATGGCTAACAATGAAGTAATACTACATGCTCCACAAGAAGACGGACATGGCACGACGTTCAAAGCAGAGTTGACGGCGCCTGGTACTCCTGTGCATCGACAGGTCCTGGATCACACGCATCGCGTCCCTGATAGTGCCAGTTCTAGCTCCCGGGTGAGATTCTCCTACTTCGCCACGTCATCCAGCGGGGAGGGCACAGGGGACATGTTTCCCTAGTCTGATACGCCTCATCGAGCCTCTGCGCATGCGAGCCCTGCGACCTCCTCAACATATGGTGGCGGGGCGGGCACACCCAGGTCTACTGGATCGTCTATCACGCGCACGCAGAATCTGGTGGATCTTTTGCACCCAACACACGCGTGCATCAATCAACAGCCTCTTAACGGGCCATGACTTTGGTACAAAAAGGTATATGTAATCCAGAAATATGAACGAACGGTACTGTACTGTATGGCATGCTTTGTATTTCAGGAGAACCAACCACCTTGAATGATGCTCTTGATGATCCCAAGTGGGAGAAAGCAATGGATGAAGAATATTATGCATTAATGAGGAACAATACTTGGCATCTTCTCCATGTTCAGAGAGTTAAAAACATCATTGATTGCAAATGGGTGTATAGAATTAAGAAGAAATCAGATGGCTCCATTGACAGGTATAAGGCACGGCTAGTTGCAAAAGGTTTAAAACAACGCTATGGCATAGATTATGAGGATACCTTTAGTTCTGTTGTGAAAGTGGAAACTATCTCACTTGTGTTGGCTATTGCCGTGTCCACGGGATGGAGGCTAAGGCAGCTAGATGTACATAATGCATTTTTACATGGTGTTCTCGAAGAGGAGGTATTCATGAGGCAACCGCCAGGGTATGAAAAAAAAACACCACACTTTGTGTGTAAACTTGACAATGCACTCTATGGTTTGAAACAAGCACCTCGAGCTTGGTACTCTAGATTAAGTATACATTTAAAGCGTCTTTGCTTCATTGCTTCCAAAGCCGATACATCTCTGTTTATTTATAACAAGACAGAAGTAGTAATCTTTGTGCTTATATATGTTGATGACGTTATAGTTGCAAGCTCTTCACAAAGTTCTACTAATGCTCTTCTGCATTATTTGAGTTCAGAGTTATCCTTGAAAGATCTCGGTGATTTGCATTTCTTTCTAGGCACCGAAGTCAAGAAAATTCAAGATGGCATAGCACTGAATAAGAAAACAAATGTCAATGAATTTTTATCTCGCATGGGGATGAAGAATTGCAAGCGTGTTCCTACACCTTTGTCTTCTTCTGAAAAACTCTCAACATATGAAGGAGATCCACTTCAGGAGGATGAAAGCACAAGGTATAGGAGTACTGTGGGAGCATTACAGTACTTCACTCTTACATGCCCAGATATCTCATTTGCTATGAATAAGGTTTGGCAATACCTGCATGCGCCTACCACTTCACATTGGTCAGCTGACAAGGGAATTGTGAGATATGTGAAACATACGATTGGAACATGGCTTCATTTCAGAAGGTCTAATTATGCTCTTGTGAGTGCATTTTCCCACGCATATTGGGCTGGTTGCAGTGATGATAGAAAGTCAACTGGAGGTTTTGCAGTATTCTTTGGTCCCAATCTTATCTCTTGGAGTGCCAGAAAATAAGCTACTGTGTCAAGATCAAGTACAGAAGCCGAGTATAAATCTTTAGCAAATGCCATTGCCGAAATCATTTGGGTTGAGTCTCTACTTGAAGAAATGGGAGTGAAGCAAAATCGCATCTCATGTCTATGGTGTGACAATTTGGAAGCAACATACTTGTCTGCTAACCCCAAGGACCAAGCACATAGAAATTGATTTTCACTTTATACGAGAAAGAGTTGCGGCAAAGAAACTTGAGATACGGTTCATTCCTTCCAAGGATCAAGTAGCAGACGGCTTCCGTAAAGCGCTACGAGCAAAATTATTTGAGGAGTTCAAGCATAATCTCAAATTAGGATAGCTGAGATTATGCGAGGGTGTTAGAAGATATCTCAATTGTAATCTTAACCTCCTCCTTCTCTTATCCCTCTCAAACTCCTTTTATCTCAATCGTATCTTAGCTGTTCTCTAGAGGTCGGTTGTGCATCCTGTAAGCCACGGCAAGGCTCCTAACTTGATCAATATATATACACACGCGGCTCCTCGTCGAGGAGTAGAAACGCTTCATAATCTTTCACAACTCACTTACACCACAGCTTTGTTCTCTTTGTATCGAGTAGTTTTTTCAGATGTCATATTAGTGCGGAAATTTGCAAGCACCTAAAAGAGTCTCTCACCTTTGATGCGTGAAAAAATTGTTTTTTTAATTTGTTTGATTATTTTTTAAGTTTACTGTCCACTTAGGTGCAGACGCACCCGAGTTCCGGAAACGCCAACACTACACGTATATAGCTATTCAATAACACTTGGAGCTCCAAAATAGTAGCACTAGCAAAGTCACAACTTAGGAATATATACAATTCTTTTGTTGCTATCCAATTAGGCAAAGCAAAAATGTTTCTACAAAATGATCTACTCTACGAGGAAAGACTATTTGCGCCCACACAGTATGTCAATACTCTAACAATAACTACAAAGAGAATAGAGAAAAGTAAAACAAAAAATATCCTCAAGAGAAACTCCCTGTGTTCTTGCCATCAGAGAGGAGCCTGCCATGGCTGAATGGCATGCCACGTCACATCGTGGTGGACCCATCGGTGCAGGACCGCGACAGTGCTGCCTCGCCGCCGTCCGGGCTATCCTCATGCTCCTCGCATGCGGCAAGGGCCCGCTCGAGCACTCCGACAACCTCGCTCATGGAGGGCCGCTCGCGCCCGGGCAGCTGGACGCAGTCCGCAGCCAGGTACCCGACGTAGGCGACGGCCTCCATCTCCTCCGGCGTCGGCAGCGGAAGCCGGATGTCGAGCACCCGGTGCACGCGGTCCGACTCGATGTACGGCACGGCCATGTCCACCACGTTCCTCGGCGTGCCGCTCCCCTCGTATCTCTGTATCACCTTGCACCCGGACAGCAGCTCCAGGAGCAGCACCCCGAAGCTGTACACGTCGCTCTTGTCCGTCAGGTGCTGCAGCCGGTAGTACTCCGGGTCCATGTACCCCACCGTCCCGGCCGTAACGCACGGCTCCTCGTCGCCGGCATTGTCTCCGGTGCCCAGGTTCTTGAGCAGCGAGAGGCCGAAGTCCGAGACCTTGGCCGACCAGGAGGCGTCGAGGAGTATGTTGGAGGATTTGATGTCGCGGTGGATGATGGGCGGCACGGCGTAGGTGTGCAGGTACTCGATGCCGCGCGCGGCGCCGAGGGCGAGGCGGAGGCGGGACGGCCAGGATGCGAGCGGCGGCGAGAGCGGGGCCGGGCGCTTGTGGAGGTGGTCGTGGAGGGTGCCGTTGTGCATGAACTCGTACACGAGGATGTGCTCGCCGCCGTCGGCGCAGAATCCCAGCAGCCGGACCAGGTTCTTGTGGTTCAGCCGGGAGAGCAGCGAGAGCTCGGAGATGAAGGCGGACTCGTGGTTGACGCGACGGGCCGCCGCAGCGGCGGCGGAGGATGAGGCTCCTGAGTCACGCCGCTCCGCGCGCTTGATGGCGACCTCGCGGCCGTCGGAGAGGGACGCGCGGTAGACGGCACCGAAGCTGCCGGAGCCGATGCGGTGCGCTGGCGAGAAGACGTCCGTGGCGGCCCGGAGCGCTGCCAGGGGGAACTGCTCCACCGTGGTGTTCGGGCCCTTGGAGAGCAGCATGCTGAGCCGCCGCGGCACGCGCGGCCCCGGGGCTGTCATCGGCTCGGCGTGGATGCGCCCGGAGTCATGGGAGCCGCTGCTGCGGCTTCGGCTGCGCCGGCGAAGGCAGTAAGCGACCAAGAGCGCGGCGACGAGGACCACGAGTCCTGAACCAGCTCCAAAGCTTATCATTGCGATCACAAGATCGCTCGGCCGCCGCTTCTTCCTCGTGTGAGAGGTCGACGCCCACGGGTTGGACGCAGGCACCTGCGCATTCATGGGTGGAGTGTAGCCGCAGGGGTAACAGATGGCCGCGCCACCGCCGTCGCAGAGTGCTGCGGAGCCCGACCAGACGCCGCACGGGCACGACCTTGCCGGCGCGCACGGACCCGGCAGGACCTTGTCGAACACCTTCCTCACCCCGCCGGCAACACCTCCGCCCCAGCACACCAGCGAGTAGTCGGACATGAGCACCCCGCACACCACTTTCCCCTTCACTTCCAGAGCGACGAACTGCTGCCGCGACATATCCGGCGGCAGAGCCGCGTCCTCTTCCGGCCAGCAGGAGACCGTCCAGTTTCCCCACAGCACGCACGTGAGCGCGTCGCCCACCGCCACCGTGGACACAGCGCGAATCAGCTTCGGCGGCGCCGCGGCCGCAACAGCGGCCGCCTCTCCCCAGCACCCCAGCATGCCCCTGTGGTCCACCGCGCAGGCGTGCTTCTCACCGGCGGCGAGCAACATGTACCTGCCCCTCGGCTCCCGCCCCACCGCGTCCCCATTGCCATAACACTTCAGCTCCCCTGTCCCGACCACCAGACCGCAGACGAACCCGCCGCCCACCGCCAGCGCCGAGAACCCCACCTCTTCCGGCACGACCCCCCATTCCCACCTCCAGCACTTTATCCTGTTCTTCACTAGCCCGCAGACGTACTCCCCGCCGCCAGCCACCGCAGACAGCGCATCGCCCCTGTACACCCGCTTCGACGGTTCCTCGCTGTCATTCAAGTCCCACCAGCGCATGGACACCGGCGGCGAGGAGATCGGGCCAACCGAGCAGAGGTACCCATCACCAGCGACGACGGCGGAGAAAGGCGTGCTACTGCCGCCGCCATATCCGTACTGGCGGGGGCTAGCGGAGCTGTTGGAGAGGCTTGCACAGGAGAGGTGGTAATCTGTACCGTTGTACACGAGGCCGCAGGCGAGGTGGTGCGGGGAGGCGGTGTTGGTGCCGACGGCGGCGATGGCGATGGTGGGAAGGGGGAAGGAGGAGGAGGAGGCAACGAGGGGTGGGAGGGCGAGGAGGAGAGCGAGCAGGGTTAGAGGTGAGCGAGAGAAAATGGGAGACATTGGGTTTGGGGAGAGGTGGGGGGAGGAGGAGGAGGAGGAGAAGGGGAGGAGATTGTGTAGACCATTGTCGAGTGGGGCGAGAGGGTGGAAGGAGACCAGGAGAGGAGAGAACGGGAGCGAGGGAAGGAAGGAGGTTTAAAGGTTGGTGTCCTTTTCATTGTGCTTTTTCTTTTTCTTATTTTATAATCCCTCTGTTTTTAATTATAAGGTATATTATTTTTTCTAAAAAAATCAAACTTCTCTATTTTTGATCAAGTTTATAGATATAAAAATATCAATGTCTACACTACCATATCATTATCTATAATTCACCGTGAAATGTATTTCTATATTTTATATATTTGATATCGTAAATAATTATATAATTTGCTTAGACCCATATTTGTAATAGAAAACAATTAGATTTCAGGGTGCCTGTGGTTCTTGTTTTTACATGCTTGATTGAT
Organism: Hordeum vulgare subsp. vulgare; assembly: GCF_904849725.1. NCBI lineage: Eukaryota > Viridiplantae > Streptophyta > Magnoliopsida > Poales > Poaceae > Hordeum > Hordeum vulgare. The sequence continues at coordinate 487,196,317 of NC_058519.1, forward strand.
TCACGGTGTGGTCAGTTTATTCATTTATTTTACTATTTCATATCCAACTAATCATTGATGAAATCGCAATACGTGAAATCCAAAAGGAAGACAATTTTTTCGAGGAAGACAAATTCTTGGACATCGATGAAAATACACAGGGTTCATGGTTCGTTAAGGTCTGATATCCGAAAGGATCATACAACGGTGTCTAGACATAAAAGAGTAGCCAAAGGCGATGGACGAAAAAATGATAGCGCAACCATGGGCAACGGCGGCTGCCTGGCTCAGGGCAGATTCCTGTCGCAACTACTGATCATAGGTGACACCTAGAGTAACTTCACTTGACATGAGATTGAGTGGGTAAAAAGATCGCACTAAGGAGGGGATGAAGAAGACTAGTCATGGACATGAGAATGTTGAAAGGACGTGTATGGCGCCTAGAAAAGTGGTGGTGGGTTGAATAGACATTTTAAAATAATTACGGTTTACTCTTGAACAAATGCGGAATAAAACTAGCGTTTAATTAGTCAAGAACAAAACGTAAAATAACTAGGCTCACTTATGTGCACCAACAACTTATGGTAAGCAAGATAAATAACTAAATGATAGCAAGATATATAACATGAATCAATATGGTTATCACAAGGTAAAGTGCATAAGTAAAGGGCTCGGTTAATAGATAACCGAGACACGCGGAGACGATGATGTATCCCAAAGTTCACACCCTTGCGGATGCTAATCTTTATTTGAAGCGGTGTGGAGGCACAATGCTCCTCAAGAAGCCACTAGTGCCACCGTAATCTCCTCACACCCTCACACAATGCAAGATGTCGTGATTTCACTAAGGGACCCTTGAGTGCGGTCACTAAACCCATGCAAATGGCAACCCTTGGAAGCGGTCACCGTACCCGTACACTTTGGCAACCCTTGTGGACGGTCACCGAAACCGGTACAACTTGCTTGGGACAATCTCCACAATCTAATTAAAGACACCGACGCTTATCGAGAGCTTTACACCATAATGATTGAGCTTCGAGGCACCACCAACCGTCTAGGGCACCAAAGCACCCAAGAGTAATAAGCTTCTCAACTTTTCACTTCCACGTATTAGCGTGGAGAACTCAAGCCGATGCAACTAATGCAATGGTAAAAACATATAAAATGGTCAAGTCCCTCACACTCAAATCCCACCACAACAACAAAAGCTATGGAGAAATATAAGAGGAAGAACAAGGAGATCACAAAGAACTCCAAGATCTAGATTCAAAGGGTTCCCCGCACATAGAGGAGAAAGTGATTGGTGGAAATGTGGATCTAGACCTCCTCTCTCTTTTCTCTCAAGAACTAACAAGAATCATTGGAGGGACTGAGAGATAGCAAGCTCGAAGAAGGTCAAAAATGAGGGGAGGGAAAACATGATCTCAAGAGATAAGGCCCATTGGGGAAGAAGACCCCACTTTATAGGAGGAAAAAATCCAACCGTTACCCCCTCAACACGCACACAAGCGGTACTATCGCTCATTGGAGCGGTACTACCGCTTGGGCGGCTGAGCCAGTTGCACATGACAATGACACGAGGCCACGAGATGGTAGTGCCACCGGAGCGGGACTACTGCTCGCCTAAGCGGAGTGGTGGTAGGAGTGGAGGTAGTTCCGCCTAAGCGGTACTACCACTCATGGGAGCGGTACTACCGCTCATGCGAGCGGTACTACCGCAGATAAGAGGTAGTACCACACCCTACTACCGCTCATAGTTTGTTGAGGGTTCCAGGCCCAGAAAGAAGGGTGCAAGCACGGTAGTAATAAGCGGTACTACCGCGCCTACTACCGACCAAAAACCACTCAGTCCGAGACAAAAACTTAGACACCGAAGCCAGCGGCACACGCGCGATACTTGGGCAATGGTACTACCGCTTAGTTACTTCCGGACCAGAACAAAGACAATGTATGAATGCAGGAACATCGGGACTTCCATAACTTTTGCAAATGAACTTCAAATTGAGCAAAATCAAGCTTGTTGGATTCAGGACGATAAGATTTATCTAACAACGAATGATATAGATATATGAACTCTCTGTGAATGAAGAACCGGAAAAAACTCCTACATCGAAAACATCATAGAAGATGCATATGGACTATGTTTTCGATGAAATCGAACTTGTCATGAAGATGACCATAACCTTGAGAACCCACATAGAGAAAAACCAAACAACACACAAGAAAGATGACGATGCCAAGAATACAATGTTTTGAGCACTCAACGAACGATATGATCAAGCTACTCACTTGAAAGCCCCCCTTGATAGTACAACAATCGATCCTATAACCCGGTCTCCCAACTAGGTGAAGTATAAAACCTATAAAGGACAAACATTTTCCTTGCACATAGCCCACAAAGATAGATGAAGACGATATTTTCCTCCTCAAGATGGACCACCTTTCTTGATTGCGTCGGCTCAAAGAAGACTAGCAGATTGCTCCCCCCATACTCCACTATGGGTGAGCCACTTTTTAGCACATCTTCAAAAGTCCATTGTCACCACAATGGACGACAAGCTTCAAGTATGATCTCTTCATGACGATCCACTTGAAGTTGCACTCTATAATCTTGATCACGAGCACCACTTGATGTCATCCTCCATGGGTTGTATGAGATCTTCCTCTTGATGCAATCCCATGGAAACATACCTAACCCCACATAGAACTCTCATGTAGACCGTGGATAAGTACACAAAGTGAATGGACAATGCTTACCATACCATGGGATCACATGATCCCTCTCGGTACATTTTGTATGCTTTGTGGTTGATCAACTTGATTCACTATTTGACTTAGTCTTGATCAACTTTGTATCGTATCTTTTTTCTTCATAAATATGATATCTTGAAGGTAAACATGAATGTTCACACAATCTTCTTCTTCAAGACATATTTGTAATAAGGTCAACTCTCACATGACCAATCTTTGGATAAAACCTTGAATACCACCTTGGTCACCATATAAACTCCTTGAAGCCAATAGATGGACTTCAAAAAGTTCCTATGGACAAATTCTTCGAATATAACTCAAGGCAACCATTAGTCCATAGGGATTGTCATCAATTACCGAAATCACATATGGAGAAATATGCTCTAACAAATGTGATCTGGTAGACAAATGTAATGGTGGAAAAGAAGTTGTTTTCATTCATATATATAAAACTATGTAAAAATTCAAAATAAAAACAAACAAATCAGAAAAATATTGTTGCCTTTGGGCTCAATCAATTTCAGACAGATGTCGCACAACTAGAGCATGTTTAGGTCTAAGGTATCCACATGAAGAAATTGGCCAACAATAGCTAGTTAGATTACTATTCAAGGCATTTATCATTGAATGTGTTTTGGGTGATTCCTTAGCTCTAGTATGGTGATCACATAACATGTTAAGAACACATAAGACTTAGGAGTCAGGACTAGTGAGGCAACCACAAACACACTACCTTGGAGCAGGTGGATAAGTGGTAACCCAAGGGTTTATTTGGCCTTGTTCCCTTTATAAACAAGCACCTACCAATTTCATGACTAATTTTTAGAATAGGCAATGCTCAGCCTACCAAAAAAAATCCAACATTTATGCCCTTTTTCACCACCATGATCATTGTATTTTCTTAAATGGAGGCAATTAAATTACCTCATCGATTAACGATGGAGAAGAGAAATGCGTAGTTAATTAATGAAAATTCAGATGAAACGGATATAGGTAGACCACATGCGAATTACTCATGAAGCATGAAGTCCCATGGTCGGACGGTCAATTCGACAAACATACCCAACATACAACTATCACAAATCCCCCAATTTCTACATTTTAATGAGACCCTCAACAAGGTCACCTCGACTTACAACAAGCATCGACAAATCCATGTGGACAAGGCAATCCATGAAGACAACCCAAGATACCGAAGAACATCCGTTAAGCAACAGTGTGTGCCTTTTGTATGACCGGCCTCCTCTTCCTTTCTCTGCACAGAGCCTTCTTTATTGTCATCATTTTGCCCTTGGTAGCCTTCCCCGTCAGAAAGTAACCTCGCCTTGCCAGATCGAGGCTAGCCACCACCAAGCAAGTAAGGAAGACACGAAGCTCTTTCACAAAACGTCTTGGAATAAGGTGCCAACACACCTACCTCATCAACCTCGTCATGAACATACACCGCCTATCCAACGGTCACATGTGAGCTATCAGTTGGCTCGTATCTCTATGCAATAGTTGCATCACCCCCGCCACTAATATCACTATTGACTTTGTCCATCCATTAGATTTTACGGGTAGTCTTTTTTTAAATCTGTAGGTACCCTTCTCTCTTTTCTGATTCCCTCAGGCCTTGTCGGTATCATGTTCCACTCCCCGAAGCTATCCCTCTAATTCCGTTGGCGTTGGTAACACCTCCTACCTTACTTATAACCCCCGCCTTGAATTCCCCTTGCCCCCGTCATCACAATTGCACTCTCTGTGACATCGCCACCTCCAACTCAAACTCTGCCTTGCCTCCATCATTGTGACCGCCACTACCTTGATCGGTCCATGACCACCTTCGACAATGCAAGGTTGTTGCCGCTGCCGGTGTCATGTTCCATATTGAGGACTCATGGATCACGAAGAAGTCATACGATTAGAAGAATGGGCCAAGAACTGCAAAGATTTCAGCCGTGTAAGCTACCATTGCGCTATATTATTAGGTTTTCGATGAATGCAATGCATCATGCATGCATAAGAATATGATCATAACTTATATTGACTGTTGTAGCTGATTATTACGAAGGAAAAGGAAGATAATTCTCCCACGAGCTTTCCTTCCTGACTTGTGAAACAACCTCCGTTTAATTCTTCACGTGTGGCACTTGCAGTGTAGCCCCAACAGTGTCCAGAACCCAGATTCGGTCCAATGTCCCCCTAAGTGGGAGAAAATGATGTGCATTGTGCTCGTCTGAGTCGTCTCACTCGGTACGTAAAAATGGACAAGAAAAAGTGGACTTAATTGTTGTCAAGAAAGCGAAGCCACATGTAAAGAACACGAGTTACTTCCAGATATAGAGACGAAACTTGTACTCTACTCTATAATCATGACCCGCTAGGAGGTACGGTTTATCCGTAAGGTGGATGATTTGTGTCACACAGGAACTAGTATTCTTGAAAGTTTTGTGCCCGTAGACATATCTGCTGTCAGAAACCTTAATTATCATTTATACTTGTGACAGCATGATTGCAACCCAGAATTTCTTGTGAGTCATACGCCGTATAAAGACATAGACGAAGATCTCATGAGACAGGGAGCTTGAGACTAATCCATACGCGGTTTCATCCTTCCAGGAATGAGGACCCGCTGACCATCAACGTACGTACTCTCTGACTGAATAGCCGAAAGAAAGGTTTTGCTCCATGGCACGCGTTCCTTCCTGCGGCGACGTCCAAACTGGGGTGGATGAAAAGGATGCAACAGTCTCTTTCCACCCCCGGCCCTTGGAGATGTTCGATCAGACCTCCGGTGAAACAGTGATGTACGCCAGTTTGTACAGCCACTCGTTCTGAGATCGGCTGAATTGCGTTTGGATCTTACACGCCACTATATATGTCACCACAACCCGACTAGAATACTACTGTAGATGCTTGCTTGCAAGTGCCAATCGTCATGGTTGGCAAGCCCTCCTAACATCTTTTCTCCTAGCTCCACCCTGTGCTAGTTTTATTTTCCTTGAAGATGGTGGCGCATCTCCTAACATCTTCGTAGAATTTGGGTTGCCCTCGCCAACCTGTTCTTCTGCTTAGTGTTGTTTATGTTGAATAGATAGGTTGGTGCAGGGGATCAGATATTGTACAGCCGTTTGTTTAACCCCAGCTGCTTTACGTTGAAGATCGAGGAGTACGAGTGTGTAATAATATGAACACGAAATGCTGCAGCGTCGCACCTTTCATGTTTGAATTTTTGTGTGCAAGTGGACAAAGTGGTCGTATGTCAATCGGCACTTTTGGACCAAAACCAGTTTTACCTGGTCTTTTCTTTACACAAAGGTTCAGAGCTTCCCCGGAGAAATATTTCCCACCTGAACTTTTAGCTTTCCACTTGTGTTTGATCACTTGCTGAGTTTTCACCCATGGTCAGTTTATCTTGTGAATTCGTAGGGCTTTAGTGTGAGTGCAAAGTTTTCTTCAGACCACTATAGACCTTAAAATGGAAGTTGAATTCTTGATACATCTATGCCATCCGTTGACTACATTTCTTATTCTATTACTGATACACGCATTGTCAAATTCGTCGCCTCTACGATTTACGAAAGTAGCCGCCACTGAATTATTTTTGCAGACTGATGCAGCACTAGCTAAATCCAAAATTTTGCATTTGGCAGTTCGCACTTTTCAGGTTTTAGAAACCACAAAGCATCTAATAAGTCTCTGGCTGCGAATGTGACAAAGCAGCGAGACGTCCCACCGTACTTTAATCCTACCAATAATCATTACCAGAATCCATTTAGAAAAGCAAGGAAGGAAGATCAAGCGGTACTAGCGTAGTACTGTCATAGTACTGTAAGAGTTGGTGGATCCTGAAGGGAACATCTTAACAGCAGGATACCTTGTATGCTGTTTTCTGCATAGGGGCTAATCTAATTCTACGAATATATTCGGCTTGAATATCGACACCAATTAAGTGGTCTTTTGAAAACACTGGCCGATAAGAGAGAGGACCTTTCAAAAACAATACTAACTGTATTCACTGGTATTTAAAACGACACATACACATCATGAAAACCGATGATATTAGAGAGAAACACTAGCATTTTTATTTATCATGTATGTACAATTGTACATTGTTATATTGGCAACCAGATTGCTGGTACACAGAGAAACCTCCCATTCTACCGAATAGAATGCCAATCTTTTCAGTTTTGACCGATAAACTTTTTTTTTTTTCCGATAGAACGATAAACATCATGGGAGAACAAAAAACACGAGAAGTAACAAGGTTTACTTTCATGTCCATGGATCACCTAGCAACGTCACCTAGAATTTCATCAGAATGGAATTGCAGGTTGTTCGAAAAAGGCGAGAGTTCCAACAGATCAATTTTGACACCGTTGCCACAGGGAATTCAACTGAATTCGCCAGTCCTAGCAGAGACCCTGGAAGCTGCTCGAAGTCGTTGTGTGTTCTTGCACCTTGATTGTTGCTGGCGCACTCCAAGTAGTTTCCGATGAAGGCCCGTGCGTCGCGTGAGTGCGTGCGTTGGGTGGCTCTAAAAGTCGAACCTTGCGAGGCGGCGTGTTTCGCTCGGAGGAAGAACGAACGGGTCGTGTTTCCCCCAGTAGGTATCCGCGGACGGCGGTCCGGCGTCGTCGGCGTCCAATCGTTCTGGCTCTGACTAACCCCGTGTAGGCTTTTTCATTTTAGGTAGCCGCTGAAGCGTCTTCCACCGGGCCGGAAAAATGGTTGGCGCGTTACACGGAGAACGGAAAGAAATTGGAAGCAGCGAGCATGTACTACTACACGATGAGTGCGGAGGTGACGCGAGCAGGGAGTTGCTCGGGACGGTAGTCGGTAGAGCTTGACCCTTCCCTGTGCGACCGAGCCAGAGGCGCCCAAGCCCAACGCGGTGCGCTGGTCGTGCCTGGATGTGGTGCCTTGGCGTGGGGTGTCAGGCTGAAACTTGCGTTGGACCGGTCTAGAGCGGCGCCGGAGCTTTCTCTCACAGAAAACGAAACATGATAAAGGCGCTTGCGAATTCACTAGGGGTCCCGACAGAGGATAGGGACGAGCCTAAATTGACGGTGAATGAGCTCTATCAAAATCTGTACACATCCGAGGGTGTCACGGGTATGGAAGAGGTCCTTATAAAAGTCCCACGCAAAGTCACACAACAAATGAATGAAATGCTCCTGCCTCCCTATACCAAGAAGGAGGTGAAGACGGTCCTGTTTCAAATGTTTTCTAGTAATTCCTACTAAATCGCCCGGGCCGAATGATTTTCCAGCACATTTTTACCAACGGCATTGGAATTTATGTGGAGAAGAGGTCTCTGATATAGTCCTCAAAATTGTTCGAGAAGAAGTGAGCGCAGATTGTGTCAACGACACACTTTTGGTGCTAATTCCGAAGGTTTTGAACCCTACTCTCCTATCTCAATTTCGTTCAATAAGTTTGTGCAATGTTATCTACAAAATAGCATCCAAGGTGGTCGCAAATAGGCTCAAAAACATCCTGCCTGATATTATTTCAGAAGAACAATAAGCTTTCGTGTGTGGGAGAATGATAACAGACAATATCTTTTGTGCCTACGTGTGTTTACACTTTATGAAAAAGAGCAAATCTAAAGCAAATAGTTTCTGTGTTTTAAAGTTGGATATGTTGAAAGCCTATGACTAATTGGAGTGGCCATACCTACGGGCGATGATGGAAAAGTTGGGTTTTGCACAGCCATGGATCACAACAGTTATGAGTATGGTGCAGTCAGTTTCATTCTCAGTTTTATTCAATGGCGAGAAGTTGGATTAGTTCATGCCTACACGAGGTATCCGACAGGGAGATTCAATCTCCCCTTACATTTTCTTAATTGCAGCAAAGGGCCTCTCGTGCCTCTTAAAGTCTTGTTCTCAGTCGTCGGGTTTGGAAGGAATAAAGATGGCAACGTCAGCTCCTGCTGTCAACCATCTCTTTTTGCTGATGATAGCCTGCTGCTTTTCAAGTCAAGTGTGGAGGGAGCTCTTATGGTTTCAAACCTATTGGAAAAATAATGTGCTGCATCGGGACAGAGAATCAATCATGATAAATCTTCCATCTTCTTCAGTAGGGGATGTCCCCAAGGTGTGAGAGAGACCATAAAACATAATCTTCAGGTGCATAATGAGTCTCTAAGTGATTGGTATTTGGGGATGCCTACTGACGTGGGGCAGTCTAAGATGGGAACTTTCCAATATCTGAGAGATAGTGTTTGGGAAAAAGTAAGAGGATGGACGGAAAAGCTTCTTTCGGCAGTAGGTAAGGAAGTACTAATCAAGTCAGTTGCCCAGGCTATTCCCGTTTACTCGATGGCTTGTTTTAGATTACCAAGAGGCTTATGTGAAAATATTACCTCTATTATTCGACAATTCTGGTGGGGATCGAAACAAGGTAGGAGAAAACCGGCATGGGTCTCGTGGGATGTTATGACACAACCTAAATACATGGGGGCATGGGGTTCAGAGATATGGAGGTCTTTAATCTCGCATTACTAGCTCGGCAGGCGTGGAGGCTTCTGGTGGATTCGGAATCTTTCAGTGCTCGAATCCGGAAGTCAGTTTACTTCCCAAGCAGCAGTTTTCTAGAGGCGGAACTGGGCAACCATCCCTCGCAAATTTGGAGGGCAATCCTAGATGGAAGGGAGGTTATTAAACAGGGGGCTATCAAGAGGATAGGGACTCGTCAAAGCACAGACATATGGCGATCAAACTAGCTTCTCAGAACAGGGAATATGGGCCCAAGAGTAGTGCTGGTAAATGACCCCCCAAACCGGGTTTCAGACCTGATTGATGCCACAACAACGATGTGGAAGGAGGAGCTGATCCGTTCGTTTTCCTACCGGCTAACGCTGATACAATTCTAGCAATTCCACTGTGAACGAGACCGATAGCTGATTTCTGGGCTTGGTCGTATGAGAGAACTGGCCTCTTCTCGGTCAGTTTAGCATACAAGATGGTGATCAATACCAGGGAGAATAGTGTAAATGGCAACGTTGATACAGCTGGGGCTCCCAGGACTCCAGAAGGAAAAAAAATGGATAGCTTTGTGGCACACCAAAGTCCCTTCCAAAATCAAGGTTTTCCTGTGGAGGTTGGCTAGGAATTCAATGCCATCAATGGATGTGCTGCACCATTGCAACATGGCGATGACACGCCTTTGTGATCTATGTGGTCAGAATGATTCCTGGAGATATGTACTCATGGAATGCACCACGTCGAGGTGCATTTGGGCTCTTTCTGAAGAGACACTGGTTGAGAAAATCAGTCAGAACAATGAGCCCAATGCCAAGAATTGGATCTTTGTGATGCATGATCAATTAACACACACACACAATATACCTTACTGGTTGTCACTTTGTGGGCAATTTGGAAGGCAATTTATGAAGACATCTTTCAAAGCCCCCAATCGGTAAATGAATTCATAATTTCATACATCAATGACCTCACTTTGACAGAGAGTAGGGGACCTTCCTCGCAGTCACAGACTATACAGCGGACGGGGGGACGGAAGGGCCCTCCGGAGTCTTACTTGAAGATCAATGTAGACGCTGCTGTATCACACGACTGCAGAAAGGGAGTGGCAGCTGCTATATGTCGTGACCGTGATGGTCTTTTCTAAGGAGCTTCAGCGATGGTTTTCAAGGGTATAGGGGATGCACCCACACTCAAAGCTTTGGCGATCTGGGAGGCTTTTGCCCTAGAAAATGATCTATACATACATCGTATACATATTGCTTTGGATTGCAAGGTGGTGGTCGATGGTATCAAGGACAAGCAGCCTACAACATATAGTGCTATTTTTCATGAAATTTTAGAACACAAAGCATATTTTCACGCATGCCAATGTAGTGCATGAATATAGGAGCTCGAATGTCGAGGCTCACAATTTAGCGAAACATGTTATGAGGTTAGGGAAAGGCCGACATGTATGGCTAGGCACCCCGGGAGATTTATCTTTTGTACCTTTGAACATTGATCAATAAAGTTTCACGAGATTGTCTAAAAAAAAGCTGACGACCTGCACCAGTCGAGCCACATGCTAAAAGCATATCTTTTCTTCGATAACTTAGAGCATCTACAAACGGACGCCTCAAATGATTCCTCGTACGTCCACAGACACGCCCTGTCAATAACCGAACAGAAGAGAAAACAAAAAATAATAATTAAATCGAACCTCTCATATCATCTCTATACATCCGGGATGTCCGCGAACCCTCATATCAATCTCAAATATAGGAAGGATACGAGCGCTCGCGAAGGCGCCCGATTGAGGGAGCCCGGGATTAGGGGGTCCTTCGACCGTATACCTATTCTCATGGTTTGGACTCTCTGGCCCGTTCGACCGTCAGTACAAGTATGGGATTCGAGATGGACTCTTCCGATGACTTGGCGTGCAGTCCAAGGCGATGTAGTAATCAGTATATTCCTTTTCTGTTGTAACCGATATTGTGTAAATCCTAAACCCCTGACATCTATATAAGCCAGGGGGCATAGTTCGTAGGACACATTAAGCTCATTACGATTAGGGTTTAGACCACAACATCCGAACTCGCAGTAGATCAACTCTGTACTTTGTACTATTCTATCAATAACAACAAGAGCATGACATATGGTTTTACCTCCATCAAGAGGGCCCGAACCTGGGTAAAACACCGTCTTCATCGTCTCTTGTAACCCATCGACCCTAGATCCATAGTTCGGAACCCCTACTCGAGATCGGCCAGTTTTATCGTCTTCATCGTCTCTTGTAACCCATCGACCCTAGAGGAACCATGATCTTATGGAATTTCCGAGAAGCATGCAGGCCATGGTAGGACAAAATAACAACAATGCGTCAAGTTCCAAGTTGTCAGACTTCCAGCTCACTACGCCACCCAACTTTGGTCAAGTCGTGGATCCGATAGAAGCCTATGACTGTCTAAGGACTATTGAAAAGAAGCTAGACATAGCCCGTTGCGATGAAGCAAATAAGGTTCCTTTTTCCACTCACTACTTAGAAGGGCCAGGAGCTATATGGTGGGATAGCACAAAGGCAACATGGCCTTGTGGAGAAGAGATTACTTGGGAAAGATTCAAGGAAGCATTCCGCAAATATCATATCCCTACTGGCATAATGAAGGTGAAGCAAAGATAATTCCATGCACTTACACAAGGAGGTATGTCAGTAGCTGAGTATCTGAACAAGTTCAATAATCTGGCACGATACTCTACCCATGACGTATCCACAGAGGAAAGGAAGATAGATCGCTTCCTAGGAGGATTGAACCATACCCTCCGTTGTCAGCTCTGTATGCTGGATTTTCCGGACTTTCAGACTCTGGTGAACAAGGCTTTCATAGCCGAACGAGAGCATAAGACCGGGTATGATGACCGCAAGAGGAAGTTTGAACCAAAGAAGGACAACAAGGAACATATTGCACAGAAGCCACGTACTTGGCAACCAAGCACATCCGTATATAAGCCTACCTGGAACAACAGCAACAATACCAACAAGGCAGTGAGCCAGAACAAGACCTTCGGCAAACAACCAGTACTAGAGGATTGCCGCCGCAACAACACTTGCTTCACTTGCGGCCAAAGTGGACACTATGCCAAGCAGTGCCCCACCAGCAACGGGAAACGATCCTCCGACGTCAAGCCGCAGGTCAACACCATTGGACGCCACCCTAATCCCAACTATAACCAAGGCCGCGTCTATCATGTCTCCGCCGAGGAAGCGTGCGAAGCTCCAAAAGTCGTCATCGGTATGTTCTCTGTTAACAACATACCCGCAGTAGTTTTATTTGATTCTAGGGCTTCCCACTCATTTATTTCGCGGAGTTTTGCCACCTTGCACAAGTTTTCCCCTTCGTTGTTGGATAAGATCATGGTGGTACAATCCCCTAGCTCTGTGCTCAGAACAAATCTCATATACCGAGATCTGGAAATACTGATACAAGGAGCTAAGTTCCCAGCTGCACTTATTGCTATCGAATCTTCGGGTTTGGATGTGATACTAGGAATGGACTGGTTGACACCCCATCAAGTGTGTATCAACTGTGCCACCAGGACCGTGACGCTGGTTAATCCGGCCGGACAAACCGTCCAATTTATTGCCAACAAGATGATGTCAAGGAAAGCCAAGCTAATGTCACGGACATGAACTTGATTCCGGTGGTACGCGAGTTTCCGAACGTATTCCCCGAGGAATTACCAGGAATGCCACCCGACCGGGAATTGGAGTTCGCAATTGAATTAGTTCCCGGCACTGCCCCTATTTACAAGAAATACTACTGTATGCCAGGTCCGGAGTTGGGACAGCTAAAGAAGCAGTTGGACGAATTATTGCAGAAATGATATATCCGTCCAAGCATCTCACCATGGGGATCACCAGTATTTTATGTCAAGAAGAAGGATGGAAGTTTGTGAATGTGCACTAAATGAGGTCACTATTAAAAATAAGTACCCGCTTCCCCGCATTGATGATTTATTCGACCCGTTAAATGGAGCACGAGTATTCTCCAAGATTGACCTCAGGACGGGGTATCATCAGCTAAAAATCAGAAAAGAAGATATACCCAAGACAACGTTCACCACCAGATATGGCCTGTATGAGTTTACGGTCATGTCATTTGGTCTCACAAATGCTCCATCCTATTTCCTAGACAAATTTGTGGTGGTGTTCATTGATGATATCCGGATATATTCCAAGAATGAAGAAGAGCACAAGCTGTTGGAAATATGCCCTAGAGGCAATAATCAATTAGTTATTATTATATTTCCTTGTTCATAATAATCGTTTATTATCCATGCTATAATTGTATTGATTGGAAACATAAATACATGTGTGCATACATAGATAAAATAATGTCCCTAGTAAGCCTCTAGTTGACTAGCTCGTTGATCAAAAGATGGTTAAGGTTTCCTAACCATAGACAAGTGTTTTCACTTGATAACGGGATCACATCATTAGGAGAATGATGTGATGGACAAAACCCAAACTATAAACGTAGCATATGATCGTGTCAGTTTATTGTTACTGTCTTCTACATGTCAATGTATCTGTTCCTATGATGATGAGATCATGCAACTCCCGGACACCGGAGGAATACCTTGTGGGTTATCAAACATCGCAACGTAACTGGGTGACTATAAAGATGCTCTACAGGTATCTCCAAAGGTGTCTGTTGGGTTGGCATGCATCAAGACTGGGATTTATCACTCCGTCTGACAGAGAGGTATCTTGGGGCCCACTCGGTAATACAACATCACAATTAGCCTTGCAAGCAATGTGACTAAGAAGTTAGTCACGGGATCTTGTATTACTGAATGAGTAAAGGGACTTCTCGGTAATGATATTGAACTAGGTATAGAGATACCGATGATCGAATCTCGGGCAAGTAACATACCGAAGGACAAAGGGAATAGCATACGGGATTATACGAATCCTTGACATAGAGTTTCAACCGATAAGATCTTCATAGAATATGTAGGATCCAATATGGACATCCAGGTCCCGCTATTGAATATTGACTGAGGAGTGTCTCGAGTCATGTCTACATAGTTCTCGAACCCGCAGGGTCTGCACACTTAAGGTTCGATGATGATTTAGTATAGTTTAGTTATATGTGTTGGTGACCTAAGGTTGTTTGGAGTCCCGGATGAGATCACGGACATCACGAGGGTTTCCGGAATGGTCCGGAAACGAAGATTTATATATAGGAAGTTGGTGTTTGGATTCCAGAAATTTTCCGGGGATTGCCGGCAGTATATCGGGAGTGACGAATGGGTTCCGGGGCCCACTGGGTGGGCCCACCACACCCCAAGGGGTCCACATGGGTTTATTGGATGCGAAATAAAGTCATCCAAGGAAATCCCATGAGGAAAAAGTGGAAAATCCAAAAGAGGTGGGAAAATAAGGAAGGAGTCCTAATCCAAGTGGGATTGGAGAAGGACTCCTCCCTCCCACTTCGGCCGACCCAAGGAGGGCCTCTTTGGCCGGCGCCCTAAGGGCTTGCCCCACCCCTTGGCTCCCCCTATATATAATTGAGGTTTAGGGTTATTTGAGATACAACTTTGCCACATGCAACTCAAACCTATACCATGTAGTTCTTCCTCTAGATCGGATTTCTGCGGAGCTCGGGCGGAGCCCTGCACGAGTAGATCATCACCACCACCAGCGCGCCGTCATGCTGCCGGAGAACTCATCTACTTCTCCGTATCTCTTGCTGTATCAAGAAGGCCGAGATCATCATCGAGCTGTACGTGTGCTGAACGCGGAGGTGCCGTCCGTTCGGCGCTAGATCGGAACAAATCGTGGGACGACGGTGATTTGAATCACGAAGTTGTACCACTACATAAACCGTGTTTCTTAACGCTTCCTGCTTAGCGATCTACAAGGGTATGTGGATCTAATCTCCCTCTCTTAGATGAACATCACCATGATAGGTCTTCGTGTGCGTAGGATTTTTTTTGATTCCCATGCAACGTTCCCCAATAGTGGCATCATGAGCTAGGTTCATGCGTAGATTTTATCTTGAGTAGAACACAAAAGGTTTTTTGGGCGTTGATGTTCGATTTGCTTCCCTCCTTAGTCTTTTCTCGATTCGGCGGTATTGTTGGATTGAAGCGGCCCGGACCGACATTACTCGTACGCTTACGAGAGACTGGTTTCATCGACTCACATGCAACTCGTTGCATAAAGATGACTAGCGGGTGTCGGTTTCTTCAACTTTAGTTGAATTGGATTTGACCGAGGCGGTCCTTGGAGAGAGGTTAAATTGCAATTTTTACATCTCCGTTGTGGTTTTTGCGTAAGTAAGATGCGATCATACTAGATACCCATATCAACCACGTAAAACATGCAACAAAAAATTAGAGGACGTCTAACTTGTTTTTGGAGGGTATGCTTGTGATGTGATATGGCCAAAGACATGATGTGATATATTGGATGTATGAGATGATCATGTTGTAATAGTTAATATCGACTTGCACATCGATGCTACTATAACACCCTCGATTTAATCGTACGCTAATCATACACGCAAATGCGTAGGATCAAACCCAAGGACTCACAGGAATTTATCACAACACAACTCTAGACACAAATAAAAACAATACAAGCTCCATATTACAAGCCTCGTGCCTCGAGGGCTAGAATACAGAAGCCCGATAAACACACGAGTCAGCGGAAGCAACAATATATGAGTACAGACATAAAACATGGGGTGCCTTAGAGAAGGCTAGCACAAAATATACAACAATCGAACGAGGCGAGGCCTCCTGCCTGGGAACCTCCTAACTACTCCTGGTCTTCAGCGGGCTCCACGTAATAGTAGGCACCGTCGGGGTAGCAGTCGTCGTCGGCGGGATACTCCATCTCCTGAGCTCCATCATCTGGTCACATCATCGGATCAAGGGAAAAAGGGGGAGCAAAGCAACGGTGAGTACTCATCCAAAGTACTCGCAAGACTTATATCAGAACTATGCTAAGTATGCATCAGTATCAAAGAAGGGGGGGGGGTTATATGTGGACTGGATGCAACAATGCGAGAATAGAGAGAAGGCCTAGTCCTATCGAAGACTAGCATCTTCAGGGTCTTGCAGCAATAGACGAGAGTAGAACAAGGTCCTCCCTCGACATTAATAGTCATATTGTTGCAGCAATATTAATATGAGGTCACACCCAGAGATCCTCCCTCGACTCCCTGCCAGGAAGCAATCCCGGGGCAACTAATCTAGTTAAGTAACAGTTGTAGTTGCATAAGATCAGGGCACAACTCCAAGTCGTCCTGTAACCGTGGACACGGCTATCCAAATAGTTAATTGTCATCCCTGCAGGGGTGCACCAAGTTTCCTGTCACGCTCGATAACACTCTGGCCGGACACACTTTTCTGGGTCATGCCCGGCCTCGGAATATCGACACGTCGCAGCCCCACATAAGCTCAACAGAGAGGTCAGCCCACCGGTCTAACTCCTAAGCACAAAGGGGTCGTGGGCCCACTTGCCCTCCACGCTCCTACACGATGCGAGGGCGGCCGATGTCAGTCCTAGCACCCCTTAATACTAGAGCGATGCATCTCGGGACCACTCGGGCGCGCGCCGCTACATCACTAATGTCTGAAGAGCTTCGGCTGATACCGCGACGTCAAGTACCCATGATTCTTCCCGCGTAGCCAGTTAGTGCAAAAAGGTCTCCGACCAACCCAGATCAAATACCCAAACCATTATCATTTTAATTAAGTCATCGACACAAACACGCGGGAATCCACCCGCCTAACATCTATTCATCAACGTTCCCAGTAACATGGTAAAGTAACTGTGTGGTTGTAACATCGGGGGGAATCCGAGGTACCACCCTCGTTGGATTCTGAACGATGTATCCGTCAAGGTGGACCTAGAGGAATCACCCTCGAGGGTCCCACACTTGAGGGGTTGCACGACAGAGGCAACGTCGGGAATGGTGAAAGATGAATCACCCTCGATAACCACGACCAACAAGATGTACTACAGAGATATCATCAGGAGTACTTCGCGAGGTGTCATCCTCGGTACCCAATAGTATCTATGTAGCGTCGCACATATAAGGGGGGTGTAAGTGTTGTGTCGGGTCTAGCTCGTCGATCAGGGATCGAGACTTGAATTCAAAGCGGGGCAACTGGACTACGGGGTCACAGGGGATGACTTCTCCACCTATACTAAGTAGATCAAAAGTGCAGTGCTGAAAGTAACAGTTCATCAAAAATAGGCTATGCATCTGATATAGGAGCTAACTACAACAGTAGCAAAATTCTAATGCAAGCAGGAGGAAGAAAGACATATGCGATATAGGGATGATCAAGGGGGGTTTGCTTGCCTTGTTGCTCTGCGGAAAAGGGCTGGTCGTCAGGAGGGTAGGTGTACCCGGCAGCAGCGTCAGTCTTGGGGTCTGCCGGTAATAAGAAGGGGAGAAACAGTAAATAATAGCAACAGGTGCAACACTAAGCATGACATGGCAATATGCAGGCTAGGCTTGAGCCAATGCAGTAACATCCATCATAGACGGGTCGGGAGAATATCAGATGATATTTCCCGGGTCTTTGGCTACTACCGGTCACATGAAAAATGATGGAAAAGTTCCATGTTTGCTATGCTAGGGATACATGATAAACGAATGGACCGCGTATCCGGTTTCATCTCGTTCTGCTGATCAACCTTCATGTTGAAAATATTTTGACCTGACTTACGGTTAATTTATTTTAATTTTTAAAGTTTTATTAATATTTAGGAATTAAAATCAGATTTAATTAATTCAATTAATTGCTTTTATGACATCAACATGATGTCATACTCACATTAGCAGTTGACTGGTCAACTCACTAGTGGGTCCTACGTGTCATTAACATAGTTTATACATTATGGTTAATTATCAATTAATCAGATTAATTCAATGGGGGACCCACGTGTCATATTCTACTTAGGATACTAATTTATTTTAGCAAACAGATTTAGCAATTATTTTAAGTAATTAATTTGCCTAATCTTTAAACATTGCAATTAACTAAATACTTATTATTTATTATTGTTATTATTCTTATATCCTAATTTCTTAAAACTAGTTACTGCTTAACTAATTAATTAACCCAATTAATTAATTTATTAATATTAATTATTTATGAAACTATATTATTATTATTATTTTATAGGTTTTTACGAGTGCCCCACGTGTCATTTGATGGGATCTGTGGGGCCCAACTGTCATTGGGACAACGAGCACCCACCTACATGCACACACATGTGTACACACAAATGTACTCATACATACATTTTTACATACATACATATTTTTACATACATACATATTTTGCATATACATACATACGTATACATGCCTATACACATACATATATACCTACACACTCCCTTTTTCATTTTTGTTCTTTACACACACAAATGCATAAGTCACAGGGGTTTTCCCCAATACACAATTCACAGGGGGCGCCGGACCAAATGGAGAAGGAGGAGGGGGGCTCACAACTCCTGTAGGGAGGAGGCAATTGGCGTGGGGAAGGGTGATGGCCGGCGACGACCAGTGCAGGGGCGGATCCGGTGCGGAACGGCGCCGAGGGGCCCGACCATTGGTGGCCGACAGGGGTGACGCGGGGCGGATCCGGTGGAGCGGGGGGGTGCCACGGCACCGCCGACGCGGATCCAGCAGGCGAGAGCGACAAGGGGCCAGGGCGAGGTCGACTGAAGGTGGCAGGGCGTAGGGAGCACGGGGTGAGGGGGGTGAGGGTGCTGGGGGAGCGTCGCTCAGGGAGCGCTGAGGAGTGGGGTGAGGCGCGGGGCGGTGAGGCGCTGCGCAAGCGCAGTGGGGCGAGCAGAGGGAGCCGTAGGGAGGCGCTCGGAGGAGAGGCGAGCTAGGGATGGGGAGGGTCGGCGGCGCGCGGGGGAGAGAGCCGACGCGGTTGGTGCGGGGCGGGGCGGGGCGAGGCGAGCGCCTGGGACGATGGGGAGAGGAGCGCGGGGATCGGAGGGAGCGAGCGGGGCAACGGTACTGGGGCGATGCGCTCGAGGGGGTTTCGTTGGATGGGATCGGGAGGAGCCACGAGGGGAGAGGGAGCCTGGGGCGACCGGGCCAGGTGACGAGGGGCTCGGTCCCCTCGTTGCCACAGGCTGCGCGGCAGGGAGTGGGGAGGGGCTGGACCGAGCGCTAGGCTTCCCCCTCGGGGTCTTATACCTCCAGGTGGGTGGGTCGAATGGGTAGATTAGGTGGGCCCGCGGCCCACTTGCTGTGAGGAGTTTTGTTCTTTTCCTTTTTTGGTTTTATTTCTGTTTTTTAATTATAGTTTTAGATTTATTTTATTTCAGTGCAATAAATACCTCTCACATTTAATAAATTTTAAAGGACAATTCCCAACGTAATTTTGACAAACATCGAACACTTTTATTTTTATACTTGAAAACTTTTATCGTGTGTCTTTATTTTAAACTTGAATTCAAACCATTTTGAACTAATGCAAGATTGACGATAGCAATTATAGTGACGTGGCATCCTTTGCATAGTTTTACTGTAGTTTAATTACAGAGGTTACTGTAGCAACAGTTGGGGATGTCAGAGCTACGACAACCAGCAGGAGCCATAGGGTTGTCTTTAAACTAACGTTTGTGTTTGCAGATGTGTTTACTATATTGCTAGGTCGTAGCTTTAGTAGTAATAGCATAGATAGCACGACAACCTCGATGGCGGCACGATGATGGAGATCATGATGATGGAGATCATGGTGTGGCGCCGGTGACAAGAAGTTCATGCCGGTGCTTTGGTGATGGAGATCAAGAAGCACAAGATCATGGCCATATCATGTCACTTATGGATTGCATGTGATGTTAATCCTTTTACGCACCTTATTTTGCTTAGAACGACGGTAGCATTATAAGGTGATCCCTCACTAAAATTTCAAGATGAAATTGTGTTCTCCCCGACTGTGCACCGTTGCGACAGTTCGTCGTTTCGAGACACCACGTGATGATCGGGTGTGATAGACTCAACGTTCACATACAACGGGTGCAAAATATTTGCACACGCGGAACACTCGGGTTAAACTTGACGAGACTAGCATGTGAAGACATGGCCTTGGAACACAAGAGACCGAAAGGTCGAGCATGAATCGTATAGTTGATATGATTGACATAGAGATGCTTACCAGTGCGTGATGATCGGACTTGAGTTAGTGGATTTGGATCATGTACCACTCAAATGACTAGAGAGATGTATTTTTTGAGTGGGAGTTCTTAAGTAATATGATTAATTAAACTAATTATCATGAACATATTCAAAAGGTATTTGCGAATTATGGTGTACCTTGTGCTCTAGCTCTACTATTTTATATGTTCCTAGAGAAAATTTAGTTGAAAGATGACAGTAGCAACTTTGCGGACTGAGTCCGTAAAACTGAGGATTGTCCTCATTGTTGCGCAGAAGGCTTATGTCCTTAATGCACCACTCGGGGTACTGCACCTCGAGCATCGTCTATGGATGTTGTGAACATCTGACATACACGTTTTTGATGACTACGTGATAGTTCAATGCGTAATACTTAATGGCTTAGAGGCAAGGCGTCGAAGACGTTTTGAAATGTCACGGAACATAAGAGATGTTCTAAGAGATGAAATTGAGATTTCATGCTCGTGCCCTTGTTGAAAGGTATGACACCTCCGACAAGATTCTTTGTCGACAACATAAAGGAGAAAAGCTCAATCATTGAGCATGTGCTCAGATTGTCTGAGTACAACAATCACTTGAATCAAGTGGGAGTTAATCTTCCAGATGAGATAGTAATGATTCTCCAAAGTCACTGCCACCAAGCTGCTAGAGCTTCGTGATGAACTATAACATATCAAGGATAGATATGATGATCCTTGAGCGATTCACAATGTTTGACACTGCGAAACTAGAAATCAAGAAAGAGCATCAATTGTTGATGGTTAGTAAAACCACTAGTTTCAAGAAGGGCAAGGGCTAGAAGGGATACTTCATGAAATGGAAAACCAGTTGCTACTCTAATGAAGAAACCCAAGATTGAACCCAAACCCGAGACTAAGTGCTTCTGTTATGAGGGGAACGGTCACTGAGGCATGGCTATCGTAGATATTTGGTAGATAAGAAGGCTGGCAAAATCGACAGAAGTATACTTGATATACATGATATTGATGTGTAATTTACTAGTACTCCTCGTAGAACGACGGTATTAGATACCGGTTCGGTTGCTAAGTGATTAGTAACTCGAAATAAAGGCTATGGAATAAACAGAGACTAGCTAAAGGTGAGGTGATGATATGTGTTGGAAGTGTTTCCAAGGTTGATGTGATCAAACATCGCACGCTCCCTGTACCATCGGGATTGGTGTTAAACCAAAAATAATTGTTATTTGGCGTTTGCGTTGAGCATAAACATGATTGGATCGCGTTCATTGCAATATGATTATTCATTTAAAGAGAATAATGGTTATTCTATTTACTTGAATAATTACCTGCAATGGTATATTGAATCTCGATCGTAGTACTACACATGTTCATAATATTGATGCCAAAAGACACAAAGTTGTAATGATAGTACCACTTACTTGTGGCACTGCCGCTTGAGTCAGGTCGGTATAAAATGCATGAAGAAGCTCCATGCTGATGGATCTTTGTACTTACTCATTTTTTGAAACATTTGAGACATGCAAACCATACCGATTGGTATAAACGCATGAAGAAACTCCATGTGGATGGATCGTTTGGACTCACTTGATTTTGAATCACTTGAGACATGCAAAACATACCACATGAAACAGGAGAGTAACTTGTTGGAAGTAATACATTTTTGATGTTTGCAATCCAATGAGTGCTGAGGCATGCAGTGGATATCGTTATGTTCTTACTTCACTGACGACTTGAGTATATACAGGAGTATTTACTTGATGAATAACAAGTCTAAAATATTGAAAAGTTCAAAGCTATTTCAGAGTGAAGATCGTCGTGACAAGAGGATAAACTGTCTACGATATGATCATAGAGATGAATATCTGAGTTACGAGTTTTGGTACACACTTAAGACAATGTGGAAATTGTTTTGCAATTCATGCCACCTAGAACACCATAGTGTGATGGTGTGTCCGAATGTCCTAACCGCGCCCTATTTTATATGGTGCATACTATGATGTCTCTTATCGAATTACCACTAGCGTTTATGGGTTATGCATTGGAGACAAGCGCATTCACTTTAAATAGGGCACTGTGTATTTTCGTTGAGATAACACAGTATGAACTATGGTTTGGAGAAACCTAAGCTGTCGTTTCTTGAAAGTTTGGGCTGCAAAACTTATGTGAAAAAGTTTCAGTCTGATAAGCTCGAACCCAAAGCGAATAAATTCATCTTCATAGGATATCCAAAATAGTTGGGTACATCTCCTATCTTAGATCTGGAAGCAAAGTGTTTGTTTCTAGAATCTGCTCCTTTCTCGAGGAAAGGTTTCTCTCGAAAGAAATGAGTGGGAGGGTGGTGGAACTTGATGAGGTTATTGAACCGTCACTTCAACCAGTGTGTAGCACGACGCAGGAAGTTGTTCCTGTGGCGCTTACACCAATTGAAGTGGAAACTGATGATGGTGATCATTAAGCTTCGGATCAAGTTACTACAAACCTCGTAGGTCGACAAGGTTGCGTACTAATACGTCTCCATCATATCTATTTTTCCAAACTATTTCGCCCTTGTTTTGTACTCTAATTTGCATGATTTGAATGGAACTAACCCGGACTGGCGCTGTTTTAAGCAGAATTGCCATGGTGTTGTTTTTGTCTAGAAATGAAAGTTCTCGGAACGTCCTGAAAATTTACGGAGAATATTTTTGGAAAATATGAAAAATACCTACGCAAAGATCCACCAAAGGGGATGGGCTAGTGGGCCACAAGCCCTGTTGCTGCGGCCTCCCCCCTGGCCGGGACAACCAAGCTTGTGGGGCCCACGTGGCTCTGCCGCCCCCCAAACTCAGCTCTATAAATTCACTTTTGCCGAGAAAAAAAATCAGAAGAGAAGATTTCGTCGTGTTTGCGATACGGAGGCGCCGCCACATCCTGTTCTTCATCTGGAGGACAGATCTCGAGTCCGTTTTGGGCTCCGGAGAGGGGAAATCGTCGCCATCGTCATCATCAACCTTCTTCCCTCTCCAATTCCATGAAACTCTTCATCGTTCGTGAGTAATCTATTCGTAGGCTCTCTAGGCGGTGATGAGTAGGATGAGATCTATCATGTAATCGAGTTAGTTTTGACGGGGAATTATCCCTAGTATCCACTATGTTCCGAGATTGATGTTGCTACTACTTTGCCATGCTTAATGCTTGTCACTAGGGCCCGAGTGCCATGATTTCAGATCTGAAATTATTATGTTGTCACCAATATATGTGTGTTTGAGATCTGATCTTGGAAGTTGTAGTTACCTACTATGTGTTATTACCCGGCAACCCCGGAGTGACAATAACCGGAACCACTCCCGGTGATGACCATAGTTTGAGGAGTTCATGTGTTCACCAAGTGCTAATGCGTTGTTCCGGTTCTTTATTAAAAGGAGAACCTCAATATCCCGTAGTATCCTTTTGGTCCCTGCTGCCACGGGAGGGATGGACAATAGATGTCATGCAAGTTCTTTTCCCTAAGCACGTATGACTACACACGGAATGCATGCCTACATCATATTGACGAACGGGAGCTAGCCACATATCTCTCCGTGTTATAACTGTTGCATGATGAATGTGATCCAAACGAATCACCGACCCATTGCCTACGAATTTGTCCCACTGCTGCTACTATTGTTTTGCTCTGCTGCTGTTACTACTGTTGCTACTGCTGTTACTTGCTACTGTTGCTACTTGCTACTGTTGTCACTACTGTTGCTACTTGCTACTGCTGCTGTTACTACTGTTGCTACTTGCTACTGCTGTCACTACTAGTGTTCCTTGCCACTTCTGTTACTCGTTACACTGCTGCTACCTGCTACAATACTTTCTTGGCGCCATTGATACAACCGTTAGAAATAGTCTGCCGTGTGAACAGATCGTTTCTGGCACCGTTGTTATCATACTACTTTGCTACCGATACTCCGCTTGCAAATACTAATCTTTCAGGTGCGGTTGAATCTGACACATTCAGCTGCTAATACTTGAGAGTATACTCTCACTTCCCGTCGTGTGAACCAACAAATTTGGGTTGAATACTCTACCCTCGAAAACTGCCGTGAACCCACACGCTGGTGGGCCATTGCAAGATAATTGCTAATTGTTGAGCAATTGGGAGCAGTTCTGGCTCTGTTGCCGTGGAGGCAGCAAGTCAGGCACACGTCAACAACATTCTTCTAGTGTCGTTGCTGTGGACTGCTAGCAAAGCATCTCTTTTCTGGCGCCGTTGCCGGGGAAGGATTGCTATATTCTTTGAGTCACTTGGGATTTATATCTGCTGATCACTAAGAAGAATCTGAAAGATCCAAGAACCAAAGTCTTGCCCTCAACTACGAGGGGAGGTAAGGAACTGTCATCTAGCTCTACACTTGATTCACTTTCAGTTATGAGTAAGTTTGCGACATCACCTCCTACTAGAAATCTTGATATGTCGCATGTGCTTGATGATGCTTATGATGCTACTGATAGAGATGCTATGCCTGATACTGCTTTGCCTGATGATGCTAGAGATGCTATTTTGCCTGATGATGCTATGCTTGATACTGCTAGAGATACTACTTTGCCTGATGTGCCACTAGGGGTGTTCCTTGATGCTCATATTGATAGAGTTACTGCCAGTGCTCGTGATGCTTCTGAAACTGCCGAGACTATTGAGGTAGAACCTGCTTTTGCTCCTGCTAGATCTAGCTCTCCTATATATGAATTGCCTGATATACCTGGGGGTTACGTTATGGAGGGAGAGATAGCTGAGGATTTTCTTGCGTGTAAGGATGCCTATGACGCTGAGAAATTACTTCTCAAGTGGAAGGAAAAATCTCTCAAAGCTAGGATGAAATACGACCCGAAGTTTGCCACTTCACCTATCTTTATCACCGATAAGGATTATGAATTCTCTGTCGATCCTGAGATAATCTCTCTAGTCGAATCTGATCCTTTTCACGGTTATGAGTCTGAGACGGTCGTAGCCCATCTTACCAAATTACACGATATAGCCACCCTTTTCACTAGTGAGGAGAAGATCCGCCACTATTATATCCTTAAGCTCTTTCCTTTCTCTCTAAAGGATGACGCTAAAGCCTGGTTCACTTCTCTTGCTCCTAAATGTGTGAGTAGTCCCCAGGATATGGTCTATTACTTCTGTGAGAAATATTTCCCTGCCCATAAGAAGCAAGCTGCCTTGTAGGAAATATACAACATTGCTCAACTCATAGAAGAGAGTCTCCCACAAGCTTGGGGGAGGCTCGTCCAGCTACAGAATGCTTTGCCTGATCACCTTCTTAAGAAGAACGAGATACTTTATATCTTCTATAACGGACTTACCGATGCCTCTAGAGACCACCTAGATAGTTGTGCCGGTTGTGTTTTTAGGGAACGTACTATAGAACAAGCTGAGACTCTACTGAATAACATCTTGATCAATGATAATGCTTGGACTATTCCCGAACCACCTCCTAAGCCAACTCCGAAGAAAAGAGGTATTCTATTCCTCAGTCCTGAAGATATGCAAGAAGCCAAGAAATCTATGCAAGAGGAAGGCATTAGATCTGAAGATGTCAAAAATCTACCACCTATCGAAGAGATCCGTGGTCTCAATAACCTGATACAGGTAGTGCAAGTAAATTCTCTGCGTAGGTTTGATGAGAGTGATATTCCTTTTGATAAACCTGCAAGCCTGTCCTTTGATGAATTTGACAACTTTGTTGCCAAACAACAGAGTTTCAATGATTATGTTAGCAGACATTTGGAACAAAGTACTCGTATGCTTAGCCATTTAAGTGCTTGTGTGTACAGAAATGTCAATGATGTGAAGCTTCTGAGTAAACATGCCTCTATGATTACTACTTAGGTAGAACAAGTACTTAAAGCTCAGAATGACCTGCTCAATGAATTAAATGAAAACTCTGTCAGAGTCATTACTGGAGGAGGCAAAATGACTTAGGAACCTTTGTGTCTTGAGGGTCATCCTAAGAGAATTGATCAAGATTCTCAAGGAATTAATGCTGATACACCCAGTCATCCTAAGGAGCAGAAGAAGGATGATAGAAACCTGCATGTTAGTTCACCAAATACTCTCACACCTGAAGAACCAAATGATATTGCTGTGTCTGATGCAAAAACACAATCTGGTGATGAACAGGAACCTGGTGACAATATGGACAGCGATGTTCATAATGATGCTCAACCTAGCAATCATAAGGATGTGGAGATTGAACCTATGGTTAATCCTGATAACCCACAACCTAAGAGATACGATAAGAATGACTTCACTGCTAGGAATCATGGCAAAGAAAGGGAGCCATGGGTTCAGAGGCCTATGCCCTTTCCTCCTAAGCCATCCAAGAAAAAGGATGATGAAGATTTTGAGCGCTTTATTGAAATGATAAGACCCGTCTTTCTGCAGATGCGGTTAGTTGATATGCTCAAAATGTCTCTGTATGCCAAGTACATGAAAGATATCGTGACCAATAAACGGAAGATACCAGATCTTGAGATCTCCACCATGCTTGCCAATTACACTTTCAAGGGTGGAACTCCAAAGAAACTTGGTGATCCCAGAGTGCCCACTATACCTTGCTCCATTAGAGGATACTACGTAAGAACTGCCTTATGTGACCTTGGAGCCGGAGTTAGTGTTATGCATCTCTCTCTCTTTATCGTAGACTTGAACTGGATAAGTTGACACCCACTGAAATCTCTCTGCAAATGGCCGACAAATCAACTGCTTTCCCTGTCGGCATTTGCGAGGATGTGCCTGTTGTGGTTGCTAACACCACCATCTTAACGGACTTTGTTATCTTGGATATTCCCGAGGACGATGCCATGGCTGTCATCCTCGGAAGACCCTTTTTAAACACTGCAGGGGCTGTTATAGATTGCAACAAAGGCAATGTCACTTTCCATGTCAACGGCAATGAGCATATCGTGCACTTCCCAAAGAAACGATATCAAGTACATTGCATCAGTGCTATCGAAAAAACTTAATCGATTCTTATTGGGAGCTTTGAATGCCCTGTTCCTCGTGTCAAGATGAAGTATGATTTGCTTAATGGGGAGATACATATCCCCATTGAGGTGACTTAGTGGCTATTCGAAAATTCTCCGTTCTCTCTTGTGATTCGAGAAAGTTTTGTCATAAGGATTTGATCAACCCCATTGACGGATTTATTTCGATGACCATGAAATGGATGAATCAAAGAGTCACATACCTCTGTTTTAAGCCTTCACTTTCTTTTGCTTAGAAGAAAAATGATAGGTTTAGTTTAGTTTTTCATGTTTCCTGTTTTAGCATCCTGGAGAAAAATACCCTGAAAATAGAAGTTCTCCGATGGTCCTGAAAATCTAGTATGATTTTCTCTGGAATATTTGAAAAATACTGGGACTGAGAGCTGGCCTGGGGGCCACACCAGTGGGCCACAAGCCCTGTCACCGTGGCCACCCCCTCGCCGCGGCAAGCAAGCTTGTAAGGCCCACAGGGCCCCCCTCCACTCATTCCAGCTCCCATCCTCTTCCCCTACCTCCAGAAAAAATTGTTTCGCAGCTCAAACCCGTGTTCTTGCTCATTTGGCTGCGATTTTCCATCTCCTTGCTCAAAGCATCATTCTTCGAACCGTTTTCGGGAAATTACTCCTTGGTAAGTGACTCCTCCATTGGTCCAATTAGTTTTTTCTCTAGAGCTTTATCCTTCACGTATTCTTGTTACCTTGGTGATCCTGTTCTTGAGCTTGAAATGTTGATTTTAGCTGGTCACAAGTAGTTTTAGCGTGTGATACAGTCTCTAGGCACTGGTAGGAGTAGTTGCTACAAGGTGTGGTTGGTCTTTATTCACTTTTCTCTTGAACTTCAAAAATTTCAGCAAAAGGAATTATGTTCAGGAGGAAGTTTCATGGTGGTTCCTCAAGTAAGAAGGGTCCCCGTCTTTCTATTCGGGAGCCCGATCCTTATCAACTAAGGGACGCACCGGTACAACCATGTGAATGGCCTTCCGATGAGTTTATGATCGAAGCAGGCTTCAAGGATGAGTTTGATACACTTGTCTGCAATGCCGGGTTAGAAGAATTCCTCTCAGATAAATGTGAGCAGTATGCTATGCTCACTACCTCTTTCATGCGTAGATTTAAATTTTCAGTTGGCCATGACTCATCCATATTGTTTGATCTGTATGATAAATCCTACGCCATGGATTTGGACGATTTTAACAGAATTTGCAAAATACCCGATGGGGGTAATCTTAAAGATCCTGCTAAATCTTCGATTAGAGATTTTTTCTCTAGTATATCTGTTGGAGAAACTAGAGACATCACGCAAGCTACCATAGGAAGCATTCATTTCCCTGCCTTGCAGTACTTTGCCCTCTTCATAGGTAGATGCATTAACGGTAAGGTTGAACATTGTCACCTATGCGCATCCGACGTTAGTATCTATAAGAGCGCAGTTACGGGTGACAAAAGCTTCAACATGGGAGCTATTATAGCAAGGAGGCTAAATAAGAACGCTATTGAGGGAGATTTCTTTGGCGGCATCTATGCCACTCACGTAGCAAATTTTCTTGGAGTACCCATCCGCGTAGGAGATCCCCCGCTCCATATAACTTTCCTTGACAGCGTTGCTTTGACACGCTACCGTTTCTTGAGAGGGATGATGGATCCCTCCTATACCGATTGATATTTAACCGGCATCGTGTCTTCCATATTACCCTTCCTGCTCCTGCTTTCTTTGACTTTCAGGTAAAACGGAGATACTACATAACCATAGGAGAGGCAGAGGAGTATGAGAGGGAGGCGACGGCTGCTCGTCTTCGTGAGGCAACTATTCAGGCAGTGGCTGCAGCGCTCCCGTATAACCCCGATTATGATTTTGGGTTTCGCCAGGACAGTCCTTGGGAGTAGACCAAGCTAGGCCAAAAGCCTAAGCTTGGGGAGTACGTGTTCTCACCGACCTTACATTCATGCTTATGCTTTTACTTTGTTAGCCGATGTTCACACTTTGCCACTATATTATCCATGCTAGTTTATTTTTGTTTTCTTGTTTTCTTGTTTTGTGTCCTTTAGAGAAAACCCAAAAAGATTTTCCTTTCTTCTTTTGCTTGTTGGGAGCTTTCCCATGTAAATAGTTTTCTTTACCTTTTTCTTTGGGTCAAGGTAGAAGATATTGGTTACAATGTTTAGTGGCTCTTGCATGCATACCTGTTTAGCTTTCAAAGAGCCATATTACTTTGTCTTCTCCTTTGTGTTTGCCTGCAGATTCAGCTTAGTCCAATGCACGAGCACTCTTATTATTGTTCACATCGTTCGATCGTGCAAGTGAAAGGCAATAATGACGATATATGATGAAGTGACTGAGACTGGAAAAGCTGGTATGAACTCTATCTATTTTGTTTTAGTAATATGACTAGCTTGTCGTCCGAGATTCAGCTTGTTGAGAGAGAACCATGTTTGCAATGACAACTTAGAGATCATAGTTTCTGATGCCATGCTTA
Organism: Hordeum vulgare subsp. vulgare; assembly: GCF_904849725.1. NCBI lineage: Eukaryota > Viridiplantae > Streptophyta > Magnoliopsida > Poales > Poaceae > Hordeum > Hordeum vulgare. The sequence continues at coordinate 487,226,192 of NC_058519.1, forward strand.
TTTAGCTAGGAGCTTATAATAGTTTGTCTTGAATGCCAACATAGATTTTGAGATGACTATGATGTAGTATGATAGGATGGTATTCTCCTTTGAATGATTCAAGTGGCTTGACTTGGCGCATGTTCATGCATGTAGTTGAAACAAAGTCAACATAGCCTCTATGATGTTCGTGTTCATGGTGATTTATATCATGTTCATGCTTGCACTCAATGATAGTCAAACTCATTGCATCTTGATGACTGTTGTCGCTCTCTAGTTGGTCGCTTCCCAGTCTTTTGCTAGCCTTCACTTGTACTAAGCGGAATACTGCTTGTGCATCCACTTCCATAAACCCAAAAGTTTTTCCATGAGAGTCCACCATACCTACCTATTTGCGGTATTTACCTGCCGTTCCAAGTAAATTTGCATCTGCCATTCTCTAAACCTTCAAGAAATAATCTGCTTTGCATGCCCGAACCGCTCATGTGGTGACAGGGGGCTATTGATATCTTCCATGTTAGGCGTGTTATCCTCAACATGTGTTTATTCACTGTCATTCACGAGAAAGGGGTCGGTAACTGGAATACCCAGTTCCATGCTTACATCAAAAACATAACTGTAAAACAAGACTCCCCCCAGATTGATGTTAGTATGGATGGTACCCGAGGATTCGGCTAGCCGTGGAGTGTGATTGATTGGTGGTGGGGGAGTTAAAACTTTACATTTCTGTTTGGGAACCGCCTATAGCATGAGTAGCATGGAAGATATTGAGAACTCTTGGTCATTACGTTGACAATGAAAGCATGCCACCCAAAATTATTACCTCCGTTTTCAAAGCTTGAGCTCTGGCACCTCTGCAAATCAATGCTTCCCTTTGCGAAGGGCCTGTCTATTTATTTTCCTGTTGAGTCATCTTCTTCTTATATAAGCACCATTTAGAGAGCACCTCTGTCATTTTTTATGCTTTGCTTTTGATTGATATTGATTATGACTATGACTGGATCTTCGTTGCTATGAATTACAATGTTCAGTCAGCCCTTGATCTTTGAAAGTGCTCTGCATTTTTGTTTGGCGGTCTCAGAAAGAGCTAGCGAGATACCAACTATTCATATTGCTTCATGCTTGTTTTGATTGAATTGTTGGTATCTGAAACTCATTATTATTTGCTCGCTAGCTGATTATGCCATTGATATTAGTTTACCGTGAGACCTTCGTGTCACTTGCTTATGTGGTTAACTTATGATCTTGCTAAAATTAAGGTTACGAGTTAGACATAGTTGCAACAACAAGATCAAACAGAGTTTGTCAAAGTTTTCCTTTCTCTTTTAGTTTGTCAACTGAGTTGCTTGAGGACAAGCAAGGTTTTAAGCTTGGGGGAGTTGATACGTCTCCATCGTATCTACTTTTCCAAACTCTTTTGCCCTTGTTTTGGACTCTAATTTGCATGATTTGAATGGAACTAACCCGGACTGACGCTGTTTTCAACAGAATTGCCATGGTGTTGTTTTTCTGCAGAAATGAAAGTTCTCGGAACGTCCTGAAAATTTACGGAGAATATTTTTGGAAAATATGAAAAATACCTGCGCAAAGATCCACCGGAGGGGATGGGCAGTGGGCCACAAGCCCTGTTGCCGCGGCCTCCCCCCTGGCCGCGGCAACCAAGCTTGTGGGGTCCACGTGGCTTTGTCGCCCCCAAACTCAGCTCTATAAATTAACTTTCGCCCAGAAGAAAAATCAGAAGAGAAGATTTCGTCGCGTTTGCAATACGGAAGCGCCGCCACATCGTGTTCTTCATCTGGAGGACAGATCTGGATTCCGTTTTGGGTTCCGGAGAGGGGAAATCGTCGCCATCGTCATCATAAACCTTCTTCCCTCTCCAATTCCATGAAGCTCTTCATCGTTCGTGAGTAATCCATTCGTAGGCTCGCTGGGCGGTGATGAGTAGGATGAGATCTATCATGTAATCGAGTTAGTTTTGACGGGGATTGATCCCTAGTATCCACTATGTTCCGAGATTGATGTTGCTACTACTTTGCCATGCTTAATGCTTGTCACTAGGGCCCGAGTGCCATGATTTCAGATCTGAAATTATTATGTTGTCACCAATATATGTGTGTTTTAGATCTGATCTTGGAAGTTGTAGTTACCTACTATGTGTTATGACCCTGCAACCCCAGAGTGACAATAACCGGAACCACTCCCGGTGATGACCATAGTTTGAGGAGTTCATGTGTTCACCAAGTGCTAATGCGTTGTTCCGGTTCTTTATTAAAAGGAGAACCTCAATATCCCGTAGTATCCTTTTGGACCCTGCTGCCACGGGAGGGATGGACAATAGATGTCATGCAAGTTCTTTTCCCTAAGCACGTATGACTACACACGGAATGCATGCCTACATCATATTGACGAACGGGAGCTAGCCACATATCTCTCCGTGTTATATCTGGTGCATGATGAATGTCATCCAAACGAATCACCGACCCATTGCCTACGAGTTTGTCCCACTGCTGCTACTATTGTTTTGCTCTGCTGCTGTTACTACTGTTGCTACTGCTGTTACTTGCTACTATTGCTACTTGCTACTGTTGTCACTACTGTTGCTACTTGCTACTGCTGCTGTTACTACTGTTGCTACTTGATACTGCTGTCACTACTGCTGTTCCTTGCCACTGTTGTTACTCGTTAGACTGCTGCTACCTGCTACAATACTTTCTTGGCGCCATTGATACAACCATTAGAAATAGTCTGCCGTGTCAACAGATCGTTTCTGCACTATTGTTATCATACTACTATCATACTACTTTGCTACTAATACTCCGCTTGCAGATACTAATCTTTCAGGTGCGGTTGAATCTGACACATTCAGCTGCTAATACTTGAGAGTATACTCCCACTTCCCGTCGTGCGAACCAACAAATTTGGGTTGAATACTCTACCCTCGAAAACTGCCGCGAACCCACACCCTGGTGGGACATTTCAAGACAATTGCTAATTGTTGAGTAAGTGGGAGCAGTTCTGGCTCTGTTTCCGCGGATGCAACAAGTCAGGCACACGTCAACAACATTCTTCTATTGTCATTGCTGTGGACTGCTAGCAAAGCACGTACTACTACAGAGTGGTACGGTAACCCTGTCTTGGAGGTCATGTTGTTGAACAACAATGAACCTACGAGCTATGGAGAAGCGATGATGGGCCTGGATTCCGGCAAATGGCTGAAGGCTATGAAATCTGAGAGAGGGTCCATGTATGAAAACGAAGTGTAGACTTTGGAAGAACTACTTGATGGTCGTCAGACTATTAAGTAAAGATGGATCTTTAAAAGGAAGATTGACGATGATGGTGAAAAGTCACAATTAAGAAAAGCTCGACTTATCGCAAAAATGTATCCGACAAGTTCAAAGAGTTGACTATGATGAGACTTTGTCACGCGTAGCGATGCTAAAAGTCTGTTGGAATTATGTTAGCAGTAGTTGCATTATTTATGAAATATTGCACATAGGATGTGAAAAAATTGTTTCCTCGACGGTTTCCTTGAGGAAAGGTTGTATGTGATACAACCAGAAGGTTTTGTCGATCCTAAGGATGCTAATAAGTATGCAAGCTCCAGCAATCCTTCTATGGACTCGTGCAAGCATCTCGAAGTTGGAATATACGCTTTGATGAGATGATCAAAGCTTTTGGGTTTATACAATGATTGTGAGAAACTTGTATTTCCAAAGAAGTGAGTGGGAGCACTATAGAATTTCTGATAAGTATATGTGGTTGACATATTGTTGATTAGAAGTACTGTAGAATTTCTGTAAAGCATGAAGGGTTGTTTGAAAGGAGTTTTTCAAAGGAAAACCTGGATAGAGCTAATTGAACATTGAGCATCAAGATCTATAGAGATAGATCAAAACGCTTAATAGAAAGTTCAATGAAATACATGCCTTGACAGGTTTTTGAAGTAGTTCAAAGTAGATCAACAAAGAAGGAGTTCTTGGCTGTGTTGTAAGGTGTGAATTTGAGTAAGACTCAAAGCCCGACCACAGCAGAAGAAAGAGAAAGGACGAAGGTCGTCCCCTATGCCTTAGCCGTAGGCTCTAAAGTATGCCATGTTGTGTACCGCACCTGATATGTGCCTTGCCATGAGTCTGTCAAGGGGTACAAAGAGTGATCCAGGATTGAATCACTGAACAACGGTCAAAGTTATCCTTAGTAACTAACGGACTAAGGAATCTTTCTCGATTATGGAGGTGATTAAAGAGTTCGTCGTAAAGGGTTACGTTGATGCAAGCTTTGACACTAATTCGAATAACTCTAAGTAGTTAAACAGATTCGTATAGTGGAGCAGTCATTTGGAAAATTTCCAAATGGCACATTGGTAGAAGCACCTATAGGATGACATAGAGATTTGTGAAGCACACTTAAATCTGAAAGGTTGAGACCCGTTGACTAAAACCTCTCTCACAAGCAAGACGTGATCAAACCCCAGAACTATATGGGTGCTGGATTCGTTAAAATAACATAGTGATGTGAACTAGATTATTGACTCTAGTGCAAGTGGGAGACTCTTGGAAATATGCCCTAGAGGCAATAATAAATTAGTTATTATTATATTTCCTTGTTCATAATAATCGTTTATTATCCATCCTATAATTGTATTGATTGGAAACACAAATACATGTGTGGATACATAGACAAAACACTATCCCTAGTAAGCGTCTAGTTGACTAGCTCGTTGATCAAAAGATGGTTAAGGTTTCCTAACCATAGACAAGTGTTGTCACTTGATAACGGGATCACATCATTAGGAGAATGATGTGATGGACAAGACCCGAACAATAAACGTAGCATATGATCGTGTCAGTTTATTGTTACCGCTTTCTGCATGTCAATGTATCTGTTCCAATGATCATGAGATCATGCAACTCCCGAACACCGGAGGAATACCTTGTGGGTTACCAAACGTCGCAACGTAACTGGGTGACTACAAAGATGCTCTATAGGTATCTCCAAAGGTGTCTGTTGGGTTGGCATGGATCTAGGCTGGGATTTGTCACTCCGTGTGACGGAGAGGTATCTCGGGGCCCACTCGGTAATACAACATCACAATAAGCCTTGCAAGCAATGTGACTAAGAAGTTAGTCATGGGATCTTGTATTACAGAACGGCTAAAGAGACTTGCCGGTAACGAGATTGAACTAGGTATAGAGATACCAACGATCGAATCTCGGGCAAGTAACATACCGAAGGACAAAGGGAATAGCATACGGGATTATACGAATCTTTGACATATAGGTTCAACCAATAAGATCTTCATAGAATATGTAGGATCCAATATGGACATCCAGGTCCCGCTATTGGATATTGACCGAGAAGTGTCTCGGGTCATGTCTACATAGTTCTGAACCCGCAGGATCTGCACACTTAAGGTTCGATGATGTTTTATTATAGTTGAGTTATATGTGTTGGTGGCCGAATGTTGTTCGGAGTCCCAGATGAGATCACATACATCATGAGGGTTTCCAGAATGGACCGGAAATGAAGATTGATATATAGGAAGTTGGTGCTTGGATTCCGGAAAGTTTTCGGGCATTGCCGGCAGTGTACCGAGAGTGCCGAATGGGTTCCGGGGGCCCACTGGGTGGGCCCACCACGCCCCAAGGGGTCCACATGGGTTTATTGGATGCGAAAGAAGGTATAATGGGCTAACTAAGTCATCCAAGGAAAGCCCATGAGGAAAAAGTGGAAAATCCAAAAGAGGTGGGAAAATAAGGAAGGAGTCCTAATCCAAGAGGGATTGGAGAAGGACTCCTCCCTCCCACTTCGGCCGACCCAAGGAGGGCCTCTTTGGTCGGCACCCTAAGGGCTTGCCCCACCCATTGGCTCCTCCTATATATACTTGAGGTTTAGGGCTGTTTGAGATACAACTTTGCCACGTGCAACTCAAACCTATACCACGTAGTTCTTCCTCTAGATTGGATTTCTGCGGAGCTTGGGCGGAGCCCTACAGGAGTAGATCATCACCACCATCGGCGCGCCGTCACGCTGCCAAAGAACTCATCTACTTCTTCGTATCTCTTGCTGGATCAAGATGGCCGAGATCGTCATCGAGCTGTACGTGTGCTAAACGTGGAGGTGCCGTCCGTTCGGCGCTAGATCGGAACAGATCATGGGACGACGGTGATTTGAATCATGAAGCTGTACCACTACATCAAAAGCGTTTCTTAACGCTTCCCGCTTAGCGATCTACAAGGGTATGTGGATCTAATCTCCCTCTCGTAGATGAACATCACCATGATAGGTCTTCGTGTGCGTAGGAAATTTTTTGTTTCCCATGCAACGTTCCCCAACACAAGCGACATCTCCGTGCTGTCTTGGAAAGACTGAGATCCCATCAATTATACGCCAAGTTCAGTAAGTGCGAGTTTTGGCTAAAAGAAGTGGGATTTTTGGGACACATCCTGTCTGAACAAGGTGTGGCCATTGACCCCAGCAAGGTAACAGCAGTATTAAACTGGAAGACACCAGTCACGGTGACCGAAGTCCATAGCTTCGTGGGATTGGCAGGCTACTACCGGCGGTTCATAGAAGGCTTTTCCAAGATAGCTAAGCCACTGACGGAATTGCTTAAGAAAAATCAGAGATTCGTCTCGACGACAGAATGTGACAACAGTTTTCTGGAACTAAAAACAAGACTAACGACAACACCTGTCCTAGTCCTTCAAGACATCCACAAGAGTTTTGATATTTACTGTGATGCTTCCCGAAGAGGAATCAGCTGCATGCTGATGCAACAAGGAAGGGTTGTAGCATATGCATGCCGACAGCTATGACCGCATGAGCTTGGAATCAACTATCATCCTGGAAAAGCCAATGTGGTCGCAGATGCTCTCAGTAGAAAGCCGATCACTGTGAATGCATTAATGGGGAGCATGCACCCAAGGTTACAAGAGGAATTCGCTAGCCTCAACATGATATTATGCGGTCCAACTACTCCGGATACGTTGGATATCACTCCCACTCTCATAGAAGAGATCAAGAAGGCTCAATAATCAGATGAAGGAATCAAGAAGATCAAAGAGTCAATTCCGAAAGGGAAGGACAAATCCTTTCGAGTAGATGACCAAGGCATCTTATGGTTCGAGAAAAGGATATGTGTCACCGACCAGGATGGCCTGAGACAACAAATACTCAGGGAAGCTCATGATTCCGCATATTCTGTCTATCCAGGAGGTACAAGGATGTACCAGAATCTAAGAGAGACATTTAGGTGGTCAGGAATGCGAAGGGATATAGCCTATTATGTCGCCTGCTGTGACATCTGCAACAAGGTTAAGGCGGAACACCAAAAACCCGCTGGGTTATTACAACCTTTACCGGTTCCCCAGTGGAAGTGGGACGACATATGTATGGACTGTAGGAATTATGCCCTAGAGGCAATGATAAATAAGTTATTATTATAATTCCAGTATCAAGATAATCGTTTATTATCCGTGCTATAATTGTATTGAATGAAGACTTAGATACATGTGTGGATAGATAGACAAAACATTGTCCCTAGCAAGCCTCTAGTTGGCTAGCCAGTTGATCAAGGATAGTCAGGGTCTTCTGACTATGTATAAGGTGTTGTTACTAGATAACTGGATCACGTCATTGGGAGAATCATGTGATGGACTAGATCCAAACTAATAGACGTAGCATGTCGATCGTGTCATTTTGTTGCTACTGTTTTCTGCATGTCAAGTATTTATTCCTATGACCATGAGATCATATAACTCACTCACACCGGAGGAATTCTTTGTGTGTATCAAACGTCGCAACGTAACTAGGTGACTATAAAGATGCTCTACAGGTATCTTCGAAGGTGTTCGTTGAGTTAGTATGGATCAAGACTAGGATTTGTCACTCCGTGTGACGGAGACGTATCTCGGGGCCCACCCGGTAATACAACATCACACACAAGCCTTGCAAGCAATGTGACTTAGTGTAAGTTGCGGGATCTTGTATTACGGAACGAGTAAAGAGACTTGCCAGTAAACGAGATTGAAATAGGTATGCAGATACTGTCGGTCGAATCTCGGGCAAGTAACATACCGAAGGACAAAGGGAATGACATACGGGATTATATGAATCCTTGGCACTGAGGTTCAAACGATAAGATCTTCATAGAATATGGGCATCCAGGTCCCACTATAGGATATTGACCGAGGAGTCCCTCGGGTCATGTCTACATATTTCTCGAACCCGCAGGGTCTGGACACTTAAGGTTTGACGTTGTTTTATGCGTATTTGAGTTATATGGTTGGTTACCGAATGTTGTTCGGAGTCCCGGATGAGATCACGGACGTCACAAGGGTTTCCGGAATGGTCCGGAGACGAAGATTGATATATAGGATGACCTCATTTGATTACCGGAAGTTTTTCGGAAGTACCGGGAATGACGAATGGGTTCTGGATGTTCACCGGGGGGGGGGGGGGCAGCCCACCCCGGGGAAGCCCATAGGCCTTAGGGGTGCCGTACTAGCCCTTAGTGGGCTGGTGGGCAAGCTCAAAGAGGCCCCTGTGTAGGAGATAAGAAAATCAAAGAGAAAAGAAAAAAGGGGAAGTGTGAAGGAAGGGAAGTACTCCACCTTCCAATCCTAGTCTGACTAGGATTGGAGGAGGAATCCTCCTCCCCCTTCGGTCGAACCCCTTGGGGCTCCTTGAGCCCTAAGGCAAGGCCCCTCCCCTCCCACCTATATATACGGAGGTTTTAGGGCTGATTTGAGACAACTTTTCCACGGCAGCGCGACCACATACCTCCACGGTTTTTCCTCTAGATCGCGTTTCTGCAGAGCTCGGGCGGAGCCCTACTGAGATTAGATCACCACCAACCTCCGGAGCGCCGTCACACTGCCAGAGAACTCATCTACCTCTCCATCTCTCTTGCTGGATCAAGAAGGCCGAGATCATCGTCGAGCTGTACGTGTGCTGAACGCGGAGGTGTCGTCCGTTCGACACTAGATCGGAGCGGATCGTGGGACGGATCGCGGGACGGTTCGTGGGACGGTTCGCGGGGCGGATCGAGGGACATGAGGACGTTCCACTACATCAACCGCGTTTATTAACGCTTCTGTTGTGCGATCTACAAGGGTATGCTTGTGATGTGATATGGCCAACGATGTGATGAGATATATTGGATGTATGAGATGATCATGTTGTAATAGTTAATATCGACTTGCACGTCGATGGTACGACAACCGGGAAGAGCCATAGGGTTGTCTTTAAACTAACGTTTGTGCTTGCAGATGCGTTTACTATATTGCTAGGATGTAGCTTTAGTAGTAATAGCATGAGTAGCACGACAACCCCGATGGAGACACATTGATGGAGATCATGGTGTGGCGCCGGTGACAAAGAAGATCGTGCCGTGCTTTGGTGATGGAGATCAAGAAGCACGTGATGATGACCATATCATGTCACTTATGAATTGCATGTGATGTTAATCCTTTTATGCACCTTATTTTGCTTAGAATGACGGTAGCATTATGAGGTGATCTCTCACTAAAATTTCAAGACGAAATCGTGTTCTCCCCGACTGTGCACCATTCCTACAGTTCGTTGTTTCGAGACACCATGTGATGATCGGGTGTGATAGACATAACGTTCACATACAACGGGTGCAAAACAGTTGCACACGCGGAACACTCGGGTTAAGCTTGACAAGCCTAGCATGTGCAGACATGGCCTTGGAACACATGAGACCAAAAGGTCGATCATGAATCATATAGTTGATATGATTAGCATAGGGATGCTTACCACTGAAACTATCCTCAACTCACATGATGATCGGACTTGAGCTAGTGGAATTGGATCATGAACCACTCAAATGACTAGAGAGATGTACTTTTTGAGTGGGAGTTTAGCAAGTAATTTGATTAAGTTAAACTCTAATTATCTTGAACATAGTCTAAGTCCACTTTGAAATAATTTGTGTTGTAGATCATAGCTCACGCGACAGTCACCCTGAATTTTAATACATTCCTATAGAAAGCTAAGTTGAAAGATGATGGAAGCAACTTTGTAGACTGGGCTCGTAATCTTAAGTTGCTCCTGCAAGCTGGGAAGAAGGATTATGTCGTGGTTATAAGTATGACAGTAGATGCGTAGGGTACAAAAGGATGGGCAGAGCCTTAGCTACGGCGAGGTTGTATGAGTTCAGGCCCCTCTACGGTGGAGGTAACAGCCCTACGTCTCAGTGCTCTTGGGAGCTTGTTGTCGAGTGGAATATGGATTACAGTGAATTGCTAACCCCTGCACGAGTGGGGAAGGGCGGCTTATATAGAGTGCGCTACCCTTCACAACGGTTTGGTGCGCAGGGGTGGAGTAGTGGCGAATAAATGCCTACGTTACAGGCAACGTATGTCTTAAATGCTAATAAAGGTACATGGAAACGTATGACCGTTGCCCTCCAGGGGGGTTATGACACACAGAGTGGAATCCAGTTGGTAAGTTTGATATGCTCCGAATGCTCATCTCCGACTGGATGATGGAGGGATCGTCACCGACTGGATGATGGGAAGTCCTTAATTCAGTCGGAACTAACTAAAGGCCTTATCCGTTATGAAGGGTAGTCCTTGGGTAGGACTCATAGGGCAGGCCTATGACCCTACCCTAGGACTATAACCCCATCATTAGTCCCCGAATGGATTGGGGTTGGAACGTCGAAGCGATGCTTGGAGTACGGATCCGACTGGTACGGGTGCGACTTTGGCGTTGTTTGCCTCGATCCATTTTATCCTCTTTGACCAGTGATCCACTCGGATGTATTTGTGAAATGAACCGTCAGGGACCGAGTGCTTCCGTGGTATCTTTTGACGTGACTAGTCAACTGACAGCGGCAGATTTTCCGGGATCCTCAAATTTCGGTTACCGCGCGCTCAGCAGGGATGACGACATCGTAATCGAGTAGTATCTACCGCCTCGATTTCCGCGCCTTCATCTTCTCCACTAATATCGCAGCAACCGGTCGGGGGATAAGATTTTGGGGCCACCTGCTAGTGACCCATTCGGAACCTTACTTAAACCTCTGCAGCGAGGGTTTTTCGTTGCGCTCGCCTGATAGCTCGCACTTGCCCCGCTTCTCTCGCCACCTCCTCCGCATCTCAAACTCCTCCCTTCTCCTTCCCCCTTGCGGATCTGCAGCCCTCACCATGACAAAGGGGCAGACTAGCAAGCTTGAGGCACGGAAGAAGAAGGGGAAGGCGGCGGCTCCTGCTCAGCGGCGGCAGCGAGCGCTACCGGCGGGTTGGATCCAGGGGGATTTCCTCCCCTCCACGGTGATGGAGGGGGACTTGCTGGAGTTGGTGGAGCACGACATGATCGCGCACAAGACGTGGAGGTTGCCTGCGGAGGGCGAGACCGAGCCGGCGCCCCAGGAGGGGGAGCGCGTCTTGCTGCTCAGCCACGTGCACCGAGGCTTCTCTCTGCCTCCTCATCCCTTCTTCAAAGGTATAATGAACCACTTCGGGGTGCAGCTCCACCATTTTCCTCCCAACGCAATAGCTCATCTCTCTGCCTTCGTCGTGCTGTGCGAGTGTTTCATCGGCAGTCCTCCCCATTGGGGGCTTTTGAAACACATCTTCTCTGCTAGATCTCAAACCATAAAAGGCTGAGCCAGTCAGATGACAAAACTCACCTCCTCCAGCTCTGCGGAGGCTTAGGCTTCCAAAAGAAAAGTAAACGTAGCTATCCCGCTCTTCAGTTGTCTGAATCTGTTAGGAACTGGCAATCGACATGGTTCTACTGACAGGATGTTGCCTGCCCGAATGCCGCAACTGGACTGCCTCCTTTTAGCTTAGACCGACCGGCTCCGCCTAGGCAGCTCGCGCTCACGAAGGCGGAGAGATCCAGATCCAGCCTCTGGTCGATGCGCTTGTAGATGTCGTTCGATGGGGAGTCACCGGCATAGACTTGCTGGAGGTTTTTCTGGGTCGGCGTATCCAGCCTCTACAAGCTCGACACCACGCCATGTGGCACTACACGGGGCCCGAGGACTCCACTCAGACTAACGTCGAGTGCGTGATCAGAGAGATGGTGGCGTCATGGGTCCTCAACATCACAGGCGCCTGCGATAACCCCAGAGGGGCCCGGCGAGTGAAGCCCTTCCGCGCGGACAACCCTCCTCCGAATGAGGTGAGTACAACTTGTCGAGTGCACACAATTGTCTTAGATTTATCGCTTTCTTGAATCGCTGTCTCACGTCTGATGTTGTTGACTGTATCTCGTGCAGGCGTGGACCAACTGGTTTTCTCCTGTCTCGAACGGGAATCCGGCCGAGGAAGAGGAAGGTAGCCAGGAGGGCAGCGTGGAGAGCGCCGAGTATGTCTTCGATATGGGGAGACGGAGGAGGAGTCCGAAGAAGAAGAGGAGGAAGATGAGGGCCATAACTCGCCACCCCCACCGCCAGAGCCTCGAACTAAACGGCATCACGAACCCGTGGCTCCGTCGGCTCCTCCAGCATCCTCGAGTGCCCCGCCAGCTGCTCCTGTGGTTCCGAACGCCTCGCCAGCCGCTCCCGTGGTCCCGAGTGCTCGGAGCACAAAGAGGACCAGGGACTCTGCTGCTGAGCCTGCGGGCCAGCCCTCTAAGGTGGCCCAACCGAGTGGATCTAAGCCTTGGAAGGCTTTGCCGCGGATGAGGGTCACAGTTCCTGTCACCTCAACGTAAGTGCATTGTTCTTCTATCTTCTTCCAGTATTTTGATTGAACTCATGCTTATTGGTCGAATGAATTTTACTCGACAGGGCTGCCACCTCCGCCACCTATCCGCCATGCCAGGGGGACGATCCCATGGACATGGACAATGTTGTCACATCCCAGCCAGGTGCGTCGTGGCGGTTCCGAGAGCTTACATTATTGCGTCACGAATTCTGTCTTTGGTCTTGCTTTTTTCCCGTGATCTCACGTTGTTCGGTCGGGTTTCCTTCAGAGGTGATTCCCGTGGAGGAGGACGACCAGGAGAGGCCCGGGCACGCTACGGTGCCTGTCCTTGAGGCTGTTCCACCGGTTACTACTCCTGCCATGGACGCGCCACCGACTGAGACGATGCCGTCGATTGGAACGGCACTTATCGCTGCTGAACCGACTAGAGCAGGACTTGGGATGCCAGGTCCGTCGACTGTCCAGTACAACGCCCGGCGCCTCCCGAAAGATCAGGTGGGAGCTGCCAAGGAGGCCATGGTGCAGGCAGAGTTGATGGCAGGTGACGCCAAGAGAGCGTATGACTCCATCGCGTCTGTGTACAAGCGAAGCTTGGAACTCTGGGACGATATCCGAGTAAGTGGGCTAGTAAGTATTTACTTTCCTCTTGTAACCCACTGGGTGTTTTAGCAATGTACTCGGATACAATATGTTTATTTTGCAGTGGGTTCACTCTTAGTGAACCCAGTGGGCGTAGTCCCCGAGACTTCTGTCGAGTGCTTGCACCGGCAGTTGTCTTTATATACATTTTCTTTAACTTGATCAGATCAAAACTAATCTGTTCGAATGTTATCGGTGGGGACACTCCGAGTGCACCTACTGGATGAGTCCCCGAGAGTAATTTTACTCAGGTCGGGTAGTAGTAACCTCATAGGCTTTTTTGTTGTTATGTATCTCAATAGGGCGGGCCTGTTTGAGCTTCATGCCAGTGGGGTCACTCTTAGTGAACCCACTAGGTGTAGTCCCCGAGACCGCTGTCGACTGCTTGCATCGGCAGGGGTCTGAAGAACTCCAAATTTTTATTTTTGTCCTTGTTGAATTTGTCTGATCGTCTCTTGATGCTGACTTGCAGAAGACTTGCGAGATGGGATCAGCGTACGAGACTCTGAGGGTTGAAAAGGTTCAGTTTGCTGCGGAACTGGATGCAGCAATGCTTGCTTTGGCTGGTATGAAGGATGTTCTGGCTGAACGAGAAAAGTCCTTGGAGGAGTCCCGTGAGGCAAACAAGGCATTGGCGGCTGAAGTGGAGAAAATGGGGAAACAAAGAACCGAGCTGATGGGGCAGATGCAGGTGTTGAACAGGCGGTGCATAGCACAGGAGAATTACGTCAGTGACTGGGCCAGGAAAATGATAGCGCTTCTCGGTGGTAAGTTCTGTTTTTCCGAGTGCTTCTTGACTCTGTATTTCACTCTGTGCTTATTTTTTGCTCGTCCTGTCTGTGCAAATTTTTGCATGGATGCTGAGGCTGAAGCAGCTGATGTTGAGCGGTCGATTCTTCCGAATGTTCCACTCGGCGAGGACGCCAATCGAGATATGCTCCGAGCATACATTCTCCTGGGCAAAGTGGGACCCTTCATCTGTCGACTGAGAGAGGTCGTCGGCTGAATCGACAAGGAGCTATGGCCCGAAGACGAGTCTCGGCAAGAGATGGAAGGTTTGATGACTCGGCTGGAGGAGGTCCGGAACCGAGTGCAGGCGTGGAAGAAATCTGCGGCTCGCTATGGTGCGGACGTGGCGCTGTCGCTGGTCCGAGTGCACTGCAAGGAGGCTCGCGAATAGAAGCTAAAGGCGTTGCAGGTCGCAAACACGAAGAAGCTTCGATTCAAAGGTTTAATGGAGACCTTCCTTGAGAGCGCCACTCGCATCGCAGACGCGATCGACCTCGACACTTTCGTGGAGCCCGCCAGTCCCAGTGCCAGTCCTCATGAGTCTTGAGAAAACTTTTTACCTCGGTATGCCGAGTGTTAGCTGTATGAAACATTGGCCACTGCTGTTGGCCGTCACATTTGTGGTTCGGTGTGGATAAGCTTGATCTACACCGAACCAACTATCTTTAGACGAACTTTGAATTTGAATCGAATCGTTTGCTCTTCCTTTGCCAAAGAGTTGTTGACACGAATTTGGCTTGTGGTTTTTGTTTGGCGTTTCTTGGTGAAGCTAATGGCAAACATGCGGAGCATGTAATTGTCAGTTGTCTTGACATCTGCATGAGCCTCACTGAGGGTCTGCTGTGTCTCCGAGTGGATATGTAGGATACACTCGAAGGCAATTGTGTACTTAGGCGATTCGTGATCGCAGCTAAGTCTTCGAGTGGGACTGTAAGGTCGTACTCGGAGCGAGTTGCTACCCATGTAACTGTCAGTTGTCTTGACATCTACATGAGCCTCAATGAGGTTGTTCTACTCATGTAATTGTCAGTTGTGTTGACATCTACATGAGCCTCAATGAGGGTCTGCTGAGTCTCCGAGTGGATCTGTAGGATACACTCGAAGGCAATTGTGTACTTAGGCGATTCATGATCGCGGCTAAGTCTTCGAGTGTGACTGTAAGGTCGTGCTCGGAGCGAGTTGTTACTCATGTAATTGTCAGTTGTCCTGACATCTACATGAGCCTCAATGAGGTTGTTCTACTCATGTAATTGTCAGTTGTGTTGACATCTACATGAGCCTCAATGAGGGTCTGCTGAGTCTCCGAGTGGATCTGTAGGATACACTCGAAGGCAATTGTGTACTTAGGTGATTCGTGATCGCGGCTAAGTCTTCGAGTGCGACTATAAGGTCGTGCTCGGAGCGAGTTGTTACTCATGTAATTGTCAGTTGTCTTGACATCTACATGAGTCTCAGTGAGGTTCTGCTAAGCCTCTGAGTGGGTCTGTAAGAGACATTTGAAGGAAGCTTTCTATTTAGGCGATTATTGATCGCAGACAAGTCTCCGAGTGCGACGTTTAGTGCACATTCGAAGAAAGTTAGTACTTTGGCGATTCTTGGTCGCAGCTAAGTCCCCGAGTGCGATGTTTAGTGCACACTCGGAGAAAGTTTGTACTTAGGCGATTCTTGATCGCAGCTAAGTCCCCGAGTGCGACGTTTAGTGCGCACTCGGAGAAAGTTTGTACTTATGTGATTCTTGATCGCACCTAAGTCCCCGAGTGCGACGTTTAGTGCACACTCGGAGAAAGTTTGTACTTAGGCGATTCTTGATCGCAGCTAAGTCCCCGAGTGCGACGTTTAGTGCACACTCGGAGAAAGTTTGTACTTAGGCGATTCTTGATCGCAGCTAAGTCCCCGAGTGCGACGTTTAGTGCACACTCGGAGAAAGTTTGTACTTAGGCGATTCTTGATCGTAGCTAAGTCCCCGAGTGCGACGTTTAGTGCACACTCGAAGAAAGTTAATAATTAGGCGATTCGTGATCGCAGCTAAGTCCCCGAGTGCAAGGTTTAGTGCACACTCGGAGAAAGTTTGTACTTAGGCGATTCTTGATTGCAGCTAAGTCCCCGAGTGTGACGTTTAGTGCACACTCGGAGAAAGTTTGTACTTAGGCGATTCTTGATCGGAGTTAAGTCCCCGAGTGCGACGTTTAGTTCACACTCGGAGAAAGTTAATACTTAGGAGATTCGTGATCGCAGCTAAGTTTTTTTTTGAGACCGAAGTCTGCGACCGCGGAAGAATTTTGTATCTGCAGAAACTCAATCTGCTTTGTATTATTTCACCGATACTTGTTCTTTACATTGCTTCAGTCGACGGCCATGTGTAGAAGCGCTTCAGGAGATCTCCGTTCCATGCTCGCGGTCGTCCGTTTCCCTGTCGATGTTGTAGAGTCGGTATGCTCCGTTGTTCAGCACCTTGGAGATGATGAAGGGTCCTTCCCAGGCGGGAGCCAACTTGTGAGGTCTCTGCTGATCCACTCGGAGCACCAGGTCGCCTGCTTGGAATGTACGACTCCTGACGTGTCGCGCATGAAAGCGCCGCAGATCTTGTTGATAAATGGTTGAGCGAGTCAGTGCCATCTCGCGCTCCTACTCTAGAAGATCCACTCCGTCTTGCCTTGCTTGTTCTGCTTCAGCTTCGGAGAAGAGTTCAACTCGTGGAGCATTGTGAAGCAAGTCACTCGGAAGGACTGCCTCTGCTCCGTAAACGAGGAAGAACGGGGATCGCCCTGTAGATCTATTTGGGGTTGTGCGAAGACCCCAAAGCACCGAAGGTAGCTCGGTGACCCATGCGCCAGCGGCATGTCCCACCTCTCGCAGGAGTCGAGGCTTCAAACCTTGCAGAATAAGTCCATTCGCCCGCTCTGCTTGCCCGTTTGTTTGGGGATGCGCCACAGATGCAAAATCCACTCGGATACCTTGGCCTGTACAGAAACTTTTGAATCTGTCTGAGTCAAAGTTTGCTCCGTTGTCAGTGATTATGCTGTGAGGTACCCCGAATCTGGAGATGATGTCCCTCACAAACTTGATGGCCGTTAGGGCGTCGAGCTTCTTGATGGGCTTGGCTTCAATCCACTTTGTGAACTTGTCGACTGCCACCAATAGATGTGTGAACTCCCCTTGGCCTGTCCTGAATGGACCGACTGTATCTAATCCCCATACTGCAAACGGCCAAACAAGAGGGATTGTCTTCAACGCAGATGTTGGCTTGTGGGACTTGTTAGAGTAGAACTGACAGCCTTCACATCGGTCGACCATACCTTTCGCCATTTCATTCGCCTGCAGCCAGAAAAAACCAGCCCTGAATGCTTTGGTGACGATTGCTCTTGAAGAGGCGTGATGACCGCAGGTTCCCGAGTGAATTTCTTCCAGGATTAACTGTCCCTCCTCAGGAGATATGCATCGTTGAAGGACTCCTGAAACGCTTTCCTTGTACAACTGGCCATCAATGACAGTGAACGACTTTGACCTGCAGACGATCTGTCTGGCTTGGACTTCGTCTTCTGGTAATTCTTGCCTCAGGATGTATGCAACGATCGGCATAGTCCACTCGGGGATGATAGCAAGAACTTCCATGATCAAATCAACCACAGCAGGGACTTCGACTTCAGTCGGGTCTGTCGAGCTCTTTGGTTGTACTGGTTCCTCTGTGAAAGGATCTTCTTTAACTGAGGGAAGGTGGAGGTGCTCGAGGCAGACATCACTCGGGACTGGTCTCTGAGTGGATCCAAGTTTTGCCAACTCATCAGCTGCTTGGTTTTTCAGTCGCGGAACGTGGTGGAGTTCCAGACCTTCAAACTTTTTCTCGAGCTTCCTCACCGCATTGCAGTATGTGGTCATGGTGGGGTTCCTGACGTCCCACTCCTTCATCACTTGATTAACCACCAAATCCGAATCGCCGTAGACCATCAGGCGACGGATGCCGAGTGCGATGGCCATGCGCAGTCCATAAAGGAGAGCTTCGTACTCTGCCTCGTTGTTGGAGGAATCAAAGTGTATCTGCAACACGTACTTGAGTTTGTCACCCTTTGGTGATATGATCACAACGCCAGCGCCGGAGCCATTCAACATCTTGGACCCATCGAAGAACATTGTCCAATGAGCCGAGTAGATGTGGGTCGGTTGTTGTTGTTCTACCCATTCTACTATGAAGTCAGCCAGAGCTTGAGACTTTATAGCTTTCTTGGCCTCGAACCTGATGTCACAGTATAACATCTCCATTGCCCACTTCGCCACTCGGCCCGATGCGTCCCGATTGTTGAGTGGTCTTGAAAATAATGAGCCACCTTCTTCGCAGTCATGTAAATCCCGTAGATAAGTTTTTGATAGTGGGGATACCTTTGCTTGGAAGGAGTCAGGACTTCGGAGACATAATACACTGGCCGCTGAACCTTGTATGCTTTGCCTTCTTCTTCCCGTTCGACTGTGAGAACAGTGCTGACGACTTGATTTGTAGCCGCGATGTACAGAAGAAGGGGCTCTTTACTGAGCGGAGCAGTAAGAACAGGCTGGGTGGAAAGTAGGACTTTGTGGTCGTCGAATGCGACTTGGGCTTCGTCTGTCCACTCGAAAGTATCTGATTTCTTCATGATTCGGTACAGAGGAAGTGCCTTCTCGCCGAGTCGACTGATAAACCTGCTCAAAGCCGCTAAGCAACCTGTGAGCCTTTGAACATCGTGTATTCTGACCGGCCGCTCCATTCGGACGATGGTCCCGATCTTTTCGGGGTTGACATCGATCCCTCATTCGGAAACGAAGAAACCGAGTAACTTTCCGCTGGGAACGCCGAATGAACACTTGGCTGGGTTGAGCTTGATATCGTACCTACGAAGGTTGGCAAATGTTTCTGCCAAGTCAGTCAGCAGGTCGGAACCTTTGCGTGACTTGACTACGATATCATCCATATACGCCTCCACATTCCGACCGATCTGGTCGAGAAGGCATTTTTGGATCATGCGCATAAAGGTTGCTCCTGCATTCTTCAAACCAAATGGCATAGTGATGTAGCAGAAGCACCCGAATGGGGTGATGAAGGCTGTTTTTAATTCGTCGGGGCCATACAGACGGATCTGATGATATCCCGAGTAGGCATCAAGAAATGACAAACGCTCGCAACCCGCAGTCGAATCGACAATTTGATCGATGCGGGGGAGCGGAAAATGGTCTTTCGGGCAGACCTTATTGAGATGCTTGAAGTCGATGCACATTCGGAGCGACTTGTCCTTCTTGGGCACCATGACAACATTGGCGAGCCACTCGGAGTGGTGTACCTCGAGAATGAAGTTGGCTGCCAAAAGCTTGGCCACCTCTTCTCCGATTGCCTTCCTCTTGTGCGCGGCGGACCGACGCAGGCGTTCTCGGATAGGCCGAGCGACAGGGTCCACATGCAGTCGGTGCTCAGCCAACTCCCAGGGTACACCTGGCATGTCAGAGGGCTTCCATGCGAAGATGTCCCAGTTCTCACGGAGGAATTGGATGAGCTCGGCTTCCTATTTAGGATCGAGGGTGGTGGAGATGTTCGTCGGGGCGGCGGTGTCGTCTGTCGGGTGGATGCTGACCTTCTTTGTCTCTCCCGCCGACTGGAATGCGGATTCTGAAGCTGGCTTCTTCGAACGCATCAAGTCAGCGGGGTCGACTGTCTTCTTGTACTCGTCAAGCTCGAGGACAGCCATCTGTTGATCGGCGATCCTCGATCCCTGCTGCAGACACTCCTCGGCCCGCTGCCGATTGCCTGTGATAGTGATCACACCTTTCGGGCCTGGCATCTTCAGCTTCAGGTACACGTAACATGGACGGGCCATGAAACGCGCATACGTCGGGCGGCCCAGAATTGCGTGATACACACTCTGGAAGTCCACCACCTCGAACGTCAACTTTTCCTTGCGGAAGTTCTTGTCGGAGCCGAAGACGACGTCCAACGCGATCTGGCCGAGTGACTTGGCCTTTCGTCCAGGGATGACTCCATGGAACTGCATGCTACTCTCGCGAAGTTTGGACATCGGAATGCCCATCCCCTTGAGAGTGTCAGCGTACATGATGTTCAAACCACTGCCGCCGTCCATGAGGACTTTGCGCAGTCGGACTCCTTCCACCATCGGGTCGACGACTAGAGCCTGCCTCCCTGGGGTGGGTACGTGTGCTGAATGATCCGACCGGTCAAAGGTGATCGCAGTCTGAGACCATTTGAGGAACGTGGGGTTGGTCGGCGTGGCCATGTTCACCTCCCTGTTCACCAGCTTCAGTCGACTCTTGCTCTCAACGTCAGCAAAAATCATCAGTGTTGCATGGACTTGGGGGAATGGATCTTCCTTGTCCTCCTCATCCTGTTCATTGCCCTTTTCACTCGGTTGCCCTTCGCCGAACCCCTGGAGCAGGAGGCGACATTGCCGAGTGGTATGCTTCGGATATATGGCGTTGCCCTCTTCATCCATCTTCGTGTGAATCGGACACGGCTGGTCCAGGATGGGGTTTCCGAACTGCTTCTTCTTGGGGGTGAACTGAGCCTTCCCCTTGCCCTTGAACTTGGCATTGGTAACGGCTGCGGCCTCTGCCTGCGGAGTGGACAGAGCTTTCTGCTTCTGCTTCCAACTGTTGTTCCCATCTCCATCGGCGACTGCTTTGTGCTTGCCGCTCCGAATGCGGTCTTCTTCTTCGCCATTTGCATAGCATGCCGCTATCTCCATCATCTTACTCATGGAGATGTCGCCTGTTCGACCGAACTTCAGGTACAAATCTCTGTACCGCACGCTTGCCTTGAAGGCGTAGACTGCTTGGTGCTCTGTGACGTTCTCCACCGTGTGGTAGAGGGTCGTCCAACGCTGAATGAAATCACGCAGGGGCTCATTCTGCTTCTGGACACTGTGCTGGAGCTCCACGAGGCCAGCAGGGCGTTTGCACGTCCCTTCGAAGGTCCTGATGAAGACTCGGGCCAGATCTGCCCAGTTGTAGATTTTTGAGGGGGCCAACTGGTTCAGCCACGCTCGTGCCGAGCCGTCGAGCATCAAAGGAAGGTGTTTCATGGCGACGTGGTCGTCTCCTCCTCCGATCTGGACCGCCACTCGGTAGTCGTCCAACCACGTTTCTGGCTTGGATTCTCGTGTAAACTTGCTGATCCCCGTCGCCAATCGGAAGTTGGGAGGGATGTCAGCCGAACGGATGGCTCGACTGAAACACTCGGGACCAGAGACGATGGTCCTGCTTCCACTCGGACGGTCCATATCGTGACCATCGCGGTGGGCTCGGCCCCGGCCGACCCTCCTCTGGGCGATATGCCCTCTTGCGTCGGTCCTTGGATCATAAGTGTCATCGAATGAACGCCGATCATTAGGATGTCGGGGACCGTAGGGCCCACCCCACGGAGGGGTGCGTGAGCGGCGACGATCTTCGGGATTCATGGAGCGGCTGCCTCCCCTGTGTCGCTGATGAGAACCGGGGCTGTGAACTGACCGGTGTGTGTTCGCGCGAACAGAACTATTGTGAATCCTGTTGTGCGACTGGGAGACCGTCGAATTTTGCTGCTGCACCGTGTGCAGCAGGGCACGGATATGCTCGACCCTCTGCCAGCCTCTGAATCAGTCGGCTGGAGGGAAACGTCTATCCTGGCGGTGGCAGCCAGGTTGAGGACGGGTGTGCGGAACACCTCCACGTTGCTCTGACGAGTGCGCCGACTGGCAGAACGGCGGGGTTGACGGCGAGCGCCAGAGGTTTCGCCGACCTCGTGCTCGTTCCGGCCGGTCTGGCGGGGGCTTTCATGGGAGTTGGCCATGTGCACTTCGGCTGCAGGCCCGCGACCCACGTACTCGGAAGGGAACTTAGTCGGAACTGAATCCGAGCACTGGGACAGCGGCGCAACTACAACCGACTCGAGGACCGCCACTTGTGAAGACGCGCTCTGGCGCGCCTCGGCGTGTTGCACCCAATGCTGGAGCCGCGGATGGCGAGACCGTTTGTTGCGGCGCGCGACAGGGGCGAAGGTCCACACCGGAGCCGATTGCTGGAGAAGAAGAATACCGCGGGCGCCGGTACGGAAGTGCGTAGCCCCGTGACTAGGGAGCGCCTCGACGTCGAGAGTGGCATTCCGAAGCCATGCCGAATCATCGACGATGAAGGAGAGAGCGCCGAAGAGGATCTCGTGACCCATGCTCAAATCTCCACCAGATGACATGATGAGAAAATGTAGTCGCAAACTCGCCGGAAGTCACTTAGACGCCTGCCCCAAGGTGGGCGCCAACTGTCATGGGTATAATTCTGACAGTAGATGTGTAGGGTACGAAAGGATGGGCAGAGCCTTAGCTACGGCGAGGTTGTATGAGTTAAGGCCCCTCTACGGTGGAGATAACAACCCTACGTCTCAGTGCTCTTGGGAGCTTGTTGTCGAGTGGAATATGGATTACAGTGAATTGCTAACCCTTGCACCAGTGGGGAAGGGCGGCTTATACAGAGTGCGCTACCCTTCACAACGGTTCGGTGCGTAGGGGTGGAGTAGTGGCGAATAAATGCCTACGTTACAGGTAACGTATGTCTTAAATGCTAATAAAGGTACATGGAAACGTATGACCGTTGCCCTCCAGGGGGGTTACAACGCACAGAGTGGAATCCAGTCGGTAAGTTCGATATGCTCCGAATGCTCATCTCTGACTGGATGATGGAGGGATCGTCACCGACTGGATGATGGCAAGTCCTTAATTCAGTCGGAACTCACTAAAGGCCTTATCCCTTATGAAGGGTAGTCCTTGGGTAGGACTCATAGTGTAGGCCTATGACCCTACCCTAGGACTATAACCCCATGAGATTATGTCCTTAATGCTGCGCTAGGAGATGAACCACCCGCTACGGCTGACCAAGATGTTAAGAATGCTTGGTTAACACGTAAGGAGGACTACTTAGTAGTTCAATGTGCAGTCTTGTATGGCTTAGACCCGGGACTTCAACGTCGCTTTGAGCGTCATGGAGCATATGAGATGTTCCAGGAGTTGAAGTTTTTCTTTCAGAAGAACGCCCGGATCGAGAGGTATGAGACCTCCAATAAATTCTATGCTTGCAAGATGGAGGAGAATTCGTCTGTCAGTGAAAATGTGCTCAAAATGTCTGGGTACTCAAACCGTCTAGCCGAACTGGGGATTGAACTCCCGCAAGAAGCTATTACTGACAGAATTCTTCAATCACTGCCACCAAGCTATAAGGGCTTTGTGTTGAACTACAATATGCAAGGGATGAACAAGTCACCCGGCGAGTTGTTCGCGATGCTGAAAGTCGTAGAGTCAGAACTCTGTAAAGAGCATCAAGTGTTGATGGTGAATAAGACCACTAGTTTCAAGAGAAACGGCAAAGGAAAGAAGGGTAATTCAAAGAAGAACGGCAAGCCTGTTGCCAATCCGACGAAGAAACCCAAAGCTGGACCTAAGCCTGAAACGGAGTGCTATTATTGCAAGGGTATGGGTCACTGGAAGCGCAACTGCCCCAAGTATCTGGCTGATAAGAAGGCGGCCAAAGAAAAATCAGGTATATTTGATATACATGTTATTGATGTGTACTTAACCAGCTCTCGTAGTAGTGCCTGGGTATTCGATACCGGTTCTGTTGCTCACATTTGCAACTCGAAACAGGAACTGCGGAATAAGCGAAGGCTGGCAAAGGATGAAGTGACGATGCGCGTGGGAAATGGTTCCAAGGTTGATGCAATCGCCGTCGGCACAGTTTCACTTCAGTTACCA
Organism: Hordeum vulgare subsp. vulgare; assembly: GCF_904849725.1. Lineage (NCBI taxonomy): Eukaryota > Viridiplantae > Streptophyta > Magnoliopsida > Poales > Poaceae > Hordeum > Hordeum vulgare. Next base: position 487,250,034 of record NC_058519.1, read on the forward strand.
TCAGGATTAGTTATGAACTTGAATAATTGTTATTTAGTGCTTGCGTTAAGCATGAACATTATATCTGGATCTTGTTTATTGCGAGACGGTTACTCGTTTAAGTCAGAGAATAATGGTTGTTCTATTTCTATGAGTAATATCTTTTATGGTCATGCACCCAATGTGAGAGGATTGTTCATATGGAATCTTGATAGTGATAATACACATATACATAACATTGAGACCAAAAAAGTTAGAGTTAACAATGATAGAGCCATGTTTTTGCGGCACTGCCGCTTAGGTCATATTGGTTTAAAGCGCATGAAGAAACTCCATACCGATGGACTTTTGGAGTCACTTGACTTTGATTCACTTGACACGTGCGAACCATGCCTCATGGGAAAGATGACTAAAACTCCGTTCTCCGAAACAATGGAGCGTGCAAGTGACTTGTTGGAAATCATACATACCGATGTGTGTGGCCCGATGAGCGTGGAGGCACACGGCGGATATCGTTACTTTCTCACCTTCACTGACGATTTGAGTAGATATTGTTATGTCTACTTGATGAAGCACAAGTTTGAAACATTTGAAAAGTTCAAGCAATTTCAGAGTGAAGTTGAAAATCATCGTAACGAGAAGATCAAGTTCCTACGGTCTGATCGTGGGGGTGAATATCTGAGTTTCAAGTTTGGTGCTGACTTAAGACAGTGTGGAATTGTTTCACAGTTGACGCCGCCTGGAACACCACAACGTAATGGTGTGTCCGAACGTCATAATCGTACTTTATTAAAGATGGTGCGATCTATGATGTCCCTTACCAATTTGCCGTTATCGTTTTGGGGTTATGCATTAGAAACAGATGCATTCACTTTAAATAGGGCACCATCAAAATCCGTTGAGACGACACCATACGAATTGTGGTATGGCAAAATACCAAAGCTGTCGTTTCTTAAAGTTTGGGGATGTGATGCTTATGTCAAAAAGGTTCAACTTGAAAAGCTGGAACCCAAAGCGGAAAAGTGCATCTTCATAGGTTACCCGAAAGAGACAGTTGGGTATACCTTCTATCTCAAATCCGACGGCAAAGTGTTCGTTGCTAAGAACGGAGATTTTCTCGAGAAGGAGTTTCTATCGAGAGAATTGAGTGGGAGGAAGATAGAACTTGATGAGGTTGTCGAACCTCTCATTCCTCTGGATGGTGGCGCAGGACAAGGGGAAACCCCTGTTGTTGCGATGCCAGTTGAGGAGGAAGTTAATGATGATGATCATGAAACTCCACATCAAGTTCCTATCGGACCTCGCAGGTCGACGAGACCGCGTACTACTCCAGAGTGGTACGGTAATCCCGTCTTATCAATTATGTTGTTAGACAACAATGAGCCTGTGAATTATGAAGAAGCAATGGTGGGCCCGGATTCCAACAAATGGCTGGAGGCCATGAAGTCCGAGATAGCATCCATGTATGAAAACAAAGTGTGGACTTTGGAAGTACTACCCGAGGGCTGCAAGGCTATTAAGAACAAATGGATCTTTAAGAAGAAGACGGACGCTGACGGTAATGTGACCGTTTATAAAGCTCGACTTGTGGCAAAGGGTTTTTCACAAGTTCAAGGAGTTGACTACGATGAGACGTTCTCACCCGTAGCGATGCTTAAGTCCGTCAGAATCATGTTACCAATAGCTGCATTTTTCGATTATGAAATCTGGCAGATGGATGTCAAAACGGTGTTCCTTAAGGAAGAGTTGTATATTATGCAACCCAAAGGTTTTGTCGATCCTAAAAATGCTAACAAAGTGTGCAAGCTCCAGCGATCCATTTATGGACTGGTGCAAGCATCTCGAAGTTGAAATAAACGCTTTGATGAGGTGATCAAAGCATTTGGGTTTATACAAGTGGTTGGAGAATCTTGTATTTACAAGAAAGTGAGTGGGAGCTCTATGGCGTTTCTAATATTATATGTGGATGACATATTGCTGATTGGAAACAACATGGAGTTTTTGGAGAGCATAAAGGATTACTTGAATAAAAGTTTCTCTATGAAGGACCTAGGAGAAGCTGCTTACATTCTAGGCATTAAGATCTATAGGGATAGATCGAAACGCCTGATAGGACTTTCACAAAGTACATACCTTGATAAAGTTTTGAAGAGGTTCAAAATGGAACAGTCCAAGAAGGGGTTCTTGCCAGTTTTCAAGGTACGAGATTGAGTAAGACTCAGTGCCCAGCAACTGATAAAGATAGAGAGCATATGAGCACCGTCCCCTATGCTTCAGCCATAGGTTCTATCATGTATGCAATGATGTGCACTAGACCAGAAGTTAGCCTGGCCATAAGTATGGCAGGCAGGTTCTAGAGTAATCCAGGAGTGGATCACTGGACGGCGGTCAAGAATATCCCGAAGTAACTGAAAAGGACTAAGGAGATGTTTCTCGTGTATGGAGGTGATGAAGAGCTCGCCGAAAAAGGTTACGTCGATGCAAGCTTTTACACAGATCCGGATGACTCTAAGTCGCACACCGGATACGTATTTATTCTTAATGGGGTGCGGTAAGCTGGTGCAGTTCCAAGCAAAACGTCGTAGCTGATTCTACATGTGAAGCGGAGTACATGGCTGCCTCGGAGGCGGCTAAGGAGGGTGTCTCGATGAAGCAGTTCATGACGGATCTTGGAGTGGTGCCAAGCGCACTGAATCCAATAACCTTGTTTTGTGACAACGCGGGTGCCATTGCCTTAGCAGAGGAACCACAGCTTCACAAGAAGACCACACACATCAAACGACGCTTCAACCTCATCCGCGACTACGTCGAACGGGAGGACGTAAATATATGCAAAGTGCACATGGATCTGAATGTAGCAGACCCGCTGACTAAACCTCTTCCACGAGCAAAGCATGATCAACACCAGAACTGTATGGGTGTTAGATTTATTACAATGTAATTCGCATGGTGATGTGAGGGCTAGATTATTGATTATAGTGCAAGTGGGAGACTGTTGGAATTATGCCCTAGAGGCAATGATAAATAAGTTATTATTATAATTCATGTATCAAGATAATCCTTTATTATCCATGCTATAATTGTATTGAATGAAGACTTAGGTACATGTGTGGATACATAGACAAAACACTGTCCCTAGCAAGCCTCTAGTTGGCTAGCCAGTTGATCAAGGATAGTCCGGGTCTTCTGACTATGTATAAGGTGTTGTTACTTGATAACAGGATCACGTCATTGGGAGAATCATGTGATGGACTAGACCCAAACTAATAGACGTAGCATGTTGATCGTGTCATTTTGTTGCAACTGTTTTCTGCGTGTCAAGTATTTATTCCTATGACCATGAGATCATATAACTCACTCACACCGGAGGAATGCTTTGTGTGTATCAAACGTCGCAACGTAACTGGGTGACTATAAATATGCTCTATAGGTATCTCCGAAGGTGTTCGTTGAGTTAGTATGGATCAAGACTTGGATTTCTCACTCTGTGTGACGGAGATGTATCTCGGGGCCTACTCGGTAATACAACATCACACATAAGCCTTGCAAGTAATGTGACTTAGTGTAAGTTGCGGGATCTTGTATTACGGAACGAGTAAAGAGACTTGCCGGTAAACGAGATTGAAATAGGTATGCGGATACTGACGATCGAATCTCGGGCAAGTAACATACCGAAGGACAAAGGGAATGACATACGGGATTATATGAATCCTTGGCACTGAGGTTCAAACGATAAGATCTTCGTAGAATATGTAGGATCCAATATGGGCATCCAGGTCCCGCTATTGGATATTGACCGAGGAGTCCCTCGGGTCATGTCTACATAGTTCTCGAACCCGCAAGGTCTGCACACTTAAGGTTCGACGTTGTTTTATGCGTATTTGAGTTATATGGTTGGTTACCGAATGTTGTTCGGAGTCCCGGATGAGATCACGGACGTCAAGAGGGTTTTTGGATTGGTCCGGAGACGAAGACTGATATATAGGATGACCTCATTTGATTACCGGAAGGTTTCCGGAATTACCGGGAATGACAAATGGGTTCCGGATGTTCACCCGGGGGGGGGGGGGCAGCCCACCCCGGGGAAGCCCATAGGCCTTAGGGGTGCCGCACCAGCCCTTAGTGGGCTGGTGGGCAAGCCCAAAGAGGCCCCTGTGCAGGAGATAAGAAAATCAAAGAGAAAAAAGGGGAAGTGGGAAGGAAGGGAAGGACTCCACCTTCCAATCCTAGTTGGACTTGGATTGGAGGAGGAATCCTCCTCCCCCCCCCCTTCGGCCGAACCCCTTGGGGCTCCTTGAGCCCCAAGTCAAGGCCCCTCCCCTCCGACCTATATATACGGAGGTTTTAGGGCTGATTTGAGACAACTTTTCCACGGCAGCCCGACCACATACCTCCACGGTTTTTCCTCTAGATCGCGTTTTTGCGGAGCTCGGGCGGAGCCCTGCTGATATTAGATCACCACCAACCTCCGGAGCGCCGTCACGCTGCCGGAGAACTCATCTACCTCTCCATCTCTCTTGCTGGATCAAGAAGGCCGAGATCATCGTTGAGTTGTACGTGTGCTGAACGCGGAGGTGCCGTCCGTTCGGCACTAGATCGGAGCGGATCGTGGGACGGATCACGGGACGGTTCGCGGGGCGGATCGAGGGACATGAGGACGTTCCACTACATCAACCGCGTTTATTAACGCTTCTGCTGTGCGATCTACAAGGGCACGTAGATATGAAATCCCCCTCGTAGATGGACATCACCATGATAGGTCTTCGTGCGCGTAGGAAATTTTTTGTTTCCCATGCGACGTTCCTCAACATGGACTTCATTGTCGAACTACCCAAGTCAACTAGGGGCAATGATGCTATCTCGGTCATTGTGGATATGCTCACGAAAGTAGCCCACTTTCTCCCGGTAAAGACCACTTTCAACTCCAATCAACTGGCACAACTATACATGTCCCAGATAGTAAGCCTTCATGGAGTACCCAGATCTATCACCTCAGATAGAGGCTCCCTATTCACCTCGGCATTCTGGCTACGACTACATCAAGCTTTGGGAACCATGCTGAAGCACATCACAACATACCATCCGCAGACTGATGGACATACGGAAAGAGTGAATCAGATATTGGAGGATATGCTTCGGTCATGTGCTCTCACCCATGGACCCAAATGGGAAGATAGCCTACCCTATGCGGAATTCTCCTACAACAATAGCTATCAGACAAGTCTGAAGATGTCACTGTTTGAGGCATTATATGGACGAAAGTGCCGCACCCCATTGAACTGGTCCCAGAGAGGAGATTGTCAAATTGTTGGCACAGACTTGATGCTAGAGGCTGAGAAACAGGTCAAAGACATTCAGGAGCGCCTTCGAGCAGCCAAGTCCCGTCAAAAGAGTTATTATGATCCTAAGCACCGGGAAGTGACCTTTGAGCCCGGAGAATATGCTTACCTCCGAGTAACCCCCATGAAAGGAATAAAAAGGTTTCGCACACGGGGAAAGCTCGCACCAAGATAGATCAATCCCTTTCCAGTAATCGCTAGAAGAGGTAGAGTAGCATATTGATGACCCACAAGTATAGGGCATCAATCGTAGTCCTTTCGATAAGTAAGAGTGTCGAACCCAACGAGGAGCAGAAGGATCTAACAAGTGGTTTTCAGCATGGTAAAATCTGCATGCACTGAAATTGTCGGTAACAAGTGATTGTGTGGTGAGATGATTCGTAGCAAGCAACAAGTAACAAAAGTAGCAATGGTGCAGCAAAGTGGCCAATCCCTTTTGTAGCAAGGGACAAGCCTGGACAATGTCTTATAGGAGGAAAATCGCTCCCGAGGACACACGGGAATTTCTGTCATGCTAGTTTCATCATGTTCATATGATTCGCGTTCGTTACTTTGATAGTTTGATATGTGGGTGGACCAGCGCTTGGGTACTGCCCTTACTTGGACAAGCATCCCACTTATGATTAACCCCTCTCGCAAGCATCCGCAACTATGAAAGAAGAATTAAGACAAAGTCTAACCATAGCATTAAACTAGTGGATCCAAATCAGCCCCTTACGAAGCAACGCATAAACTAGGGTTTAAGCTTCTGTCACTCTAGCAACCCATCATCTACTTACTACTTCCCATGCCTTCCTCTAGGCCCAAATAATGGTGAAGTGTTATGTAGTCGACGTTCACATAACACCACTAGAGGAAAAACAACATACAACACATCAAAATACCGAACGAATACCAAATTCACAAGACTACTATTAGCATGACTTATCCCATGTCCTCAGGAACAAAAGTAACTACTCACAAAGCATAATCATATTCATGACCAGAGAGGTAATGAGTAGCATCAAGGATCTGAACATAAACTCTTCCACCAAGTAATCCAACTAGCATCAACTACAAAGAGTAATCAACACTACTAGCAACCTTACAAGTACCAATCAGAGTCGTGAGACGGAGATTGGTTACAAGTGATGAACTAGGGTTTGGAGATGAGATGGTGCTGATGAAGATGACGAAGGCGACGATTTCCCCCTCCGGGAGGGAAGTTTCCCCGACAGGATCGTCCTGCCGGAGCTCTAGATTGGTTTTTCTCAAGTTCCGCCTCGTGGCAGCGGCGAATCCACGAAAAAGCTCCTCCTTGATTTTTTTTCCTGGACGAAACGCTTCATATAGCAAAAGAGGGGGGCAAGTGGGCCAGCAGGTTTCCCACAAGCCCTCATGGCACGGCCTGGGGGGTGGCCGCACCGTGCAGGCTTGTGGCCAACCCCTCGCGCCCCTCTGGCACTTCTTTGGCCCAGTATTTTTTATAAATCCGGAAAAAAATCCTCGTTGATTTTTACGGCATTTGGAGTTGCGCATAATAGGTATCTCAACTTTGCTCGACTTTTAGGCCAGAATTCTAGTTCTCGGCATTCTCCCTCTTCATGTAAACCTTGCAAAATAAGAGAGAAAAGGCATATGAATTGTATCGTGAAGTGAAATAACAGCCAAAGAAGAAATAAATATCAACATGAAAACATGATGCAAAATGGACGTATCAACTCCCCCAAGCTTAGACCTCGCTTGTCCTCAAGCGAAAGCCTAGCTCAATAAATATGTCCACATGTTTAGGGAGAGAGGTGTCGACAAAACAAGATATGAACATGCATGAATCATGATCATGATTAGAACAACAATACCAACATATAATCTCTCATGCTAAAGTGATAATTCCTTCACAAAGTAAAGCATGGATCAAGAACCTTACCGAGAAGTTACAACCGATAGCCTTTAGTCATTGAAGCAATTGCAATTTATCACAACATCAGAAAGAGTCAAATAAGAGCCTGTAAAGCAAATCCACATACTCAATCATTCTTTCGTTCTCTACAATTGCTACAACTCACGTGGTACTCATGAGATCAAACTTTCAATTGGACACAGAGAAAGATAGGGGCTTACAGTTTTGCCTCCCAACTGCTTACCTCAAGGGTAATGTCAACAATAATAATTCATGAATGCCTACCTCCAAGTTGACATATGAATATAGATCTTTCCCAAGCATATGACGTTAGCCAAGATAAAGGCGAGATAAGGAATTGGTGAAGATCACCATGACTCTTTCAAGGGCAAAAAGTAAAGGTACAAGATAGGCCCTTCGCAGAGGGAAGCAGAGGTTGTCTTGCACTTTTGAGGTTTGGATGCGTGTCCTCTTAGTGCGGAGGAATGTCACTTTATAGTGCCTCCTGTGATAAAGAACTTTATTATGCAGTCTGTTGCTTTTATGCCGTCCTCATCACAGGTTCGTACAAAGATTATTTTCCACACACTAATAGATCATACATATTAGAGAGCAATTTTTATTGCTTGCAGCGATGACAACTTACTTGAGGGATCTTATTCAATCCATAGGTAGGTATGGTGGACTCACATGGCAAAACTGGGTTGAAGGTTTATGGATGCACAAGTAGTATATCTACTTGGTGCGGGAGTTTTGGCTAATATGAGGTGGAAGCAATCGTCACATGCTAAGGGATCTCTAATCATATAACATTGTTCAGAGCCAAGCAAACACAATTCATTATGTTGTCTTCCTTGTCCAACATCTACTTCTAGGCATGCAATAGTTTAGTGAGTGTTCACAACCATAGATGGTGTCAGAGATGATATATTTTTATGTGAACCTCTCCTTCTTTATCACTTCCTATTAATTGGAATAATGACCAAGGTCTACGTTTGCCTACCCACAACAAGTTTCAATCCTCATTCTTTTTATATGTGAAGCCATCACTTCCCATAAGGTCATTACATGATCTTTCATGCTTTTGTTCTATTTTCACTCTTTTGATCATGGCAAGAGGCAAAGCCCTTCAACTAAGACACTCTTTATTATATGGCTCACGAGTTCAAATACATCGGGGGTGACACAAAGCAAAACTCAAGATTAAAACACTAAGACTTTTAAACTGCTAGAGAAAAAGAAAACTGAAAAGGAAAACTAAAACAAAGGTAAAGGCAAAAGATGTGATGGTGATACGATACCGGGGAAACTCCCCCAAGCTTGGCACAAGCCAAGGGGATTGCCCATACCAATGCTCAGTTGTCTTCCTTTGGTGGTGAAGGTGGTGGAGTTGTTGCAATATTTGACTCCAAGAGAGCCATTAATCTTTGATTTATACCTTGGATATCTGCGATATGTTTTTCCAGCAAAACAACTTCACGAGTGAGACAAGTATTGCGAGCATGAGTTGCTTCACAAAACCTCAAGAGTTCAATCAAAGATGGAGACAGTAGGTGGAGGTAGGGTTGGAGGAAATCCACTTCTTCAACTTCTTCCTTGTTGAGCACCGATTGCACTTCGTCCCATGCCTGATCCTTCTCCTTAGCTTTGCCCTTGGTTTCTTTAGGTAGCCTTTCCTTAGCCTCCATGACCTCCATCCTTTTCAGATCAGCATGAACTTCTCCATAGATTTGACGAAGGTTGTTCTCCCCCACATATTCCTGGGATGACGTCTTGGCCTAGATCTGCGGCAGAAAACAGGCTCGAAATGAAAAACAGAGGAAATCTATGTGATGCAGGGGTCAAACCAAAGGGGAGTATATATAATGATTTTTTTTCAGACAGAAGGAGTACCCTGCACGAAAACGGAGTCCGGTAGGCGCACGAGGTGGCCACAAGCCCTCACGGCGCGGCGTGGGCCCGCGCCGTGCAGGCTTGTCGCCTCCTCCCGCACTTTCTTGACTAGTTCCAATTTTTGTATTTTTTCAAATATTCCAAAACGGAGAAAATTTCCTACTGGAAAAGTTTTGGACTCTGTTTTCTTACCAAATCACATACCTCTTCGTTTTCGGAGTCTGAAACAGGCTGATGAATATCCCTTAGGTATTCTTCCGGAGTTATGGTATTGATGATATTGCATTGAACATTTATGGGAGTACCTAAGATATAATGCTTGATTCTCTGCCCATTTACCACTCTCGGACAATTACCTTCCATGTTGTTGATTTTGATAGCACCGATATGATATACTTTCTCAACAACATAGGGACCTTCCCATTTAGAGAGAAGCTTGCCTGCAAAGAATCTTAAACGAGAGTTATATAGCAAGACATAATCACCTACATTGAACTCGCGCTTTTGTATCCTCTTATCATGCCACCTCTTAACCTTCTCTTTGAACAGCTTGGCATTCTCATATGCCTAAGTTCTCCACTCATCAAGCGAGCTAATATCAAATAACCTTTTCTCATCGGCAAGTTTCAAATCAAAGTTGAGCTCTTTGATTGCCCAATAAGATTTATGCTCTAGCTCAAGAGGTAAGTGACATGCTTTCCCATACCCATGGGATTCTTATAGGCAGTTCTATAAGCCCGCAGTGCATCATCGAGCTTCTTAGGCCAATTCTTTCTAGACCTCTTGACAGTCTTTTGCAGAATCAGTTTAATCTCTCTATTACTTAGCTCTACTTGACCACTGGACTGAGGGTGATAGGCGGACGCAATTCTATGGTTGACATCGTACTTAGCAAGCGTTCTACGGAAAGCACCATGAATGAAGTGTGAACCACCGTAGGTCATTAGATATCTAGGGACTCCAAATCTAGGGAAGATAACTTCTTTCAGCATCCTGATAGAGGTCTTGTGATCAGCACTACTAGTGGGGATAGCTTCTACCCACTTAGTGACGTAATCAACATCAACTAGGATATGAGTATACCCGTTGGATTTTGGAAAAGGTCCCATATAATGAAAGCCCCAGACATCAAATGGTTCAATGACAAGTGAATAGTTCATAGGCATTTCCAGACGTTTGCTAATATTACCTATTCTTTGACATTCGTCACAAGACAAGACAAACTTACGGGCATCCTTGAAGAGAGTAGGCCTCGGAGTGACACTTCTATAGGATCTGTCCTTGTTCATGTTCAGGTACACAACATCTAATAACACCATCTACTCCTTCCTTATAAAGGTGAGGATCATCCCAAAAGTAATGTCTCAAGTCAAAGAAGAATTTCTTCTTCTGCTGGTATGTGAAAATAGGTGGTATGTATTTGGCAACGATATAGTTCGCATAATCAGCATACCACGATGCACTACGTGAAGCATTGATGACATTCAATTGCTCATCGGGAAAGCTATCATCAATAGGTTGTGGGTCATCAAGAACGTTCTCCAACCTAGACAAGTTATCTGCTACTGGGTTATCAGCACCCTTTCTGTCGAGAACGTGCAAATCAAATTCTTGTAGCAAGAGAACCCATCTGATAAGTCTAGGTTCAGCATCCTTCTTCTCCATGAGGTACTTAATGGCAGCGTGATCAGTTTGAATAGTGACTTCAGAATCAACTATGTAAGACCTGAACTTTTCACATGCAAACACGACTGCTAAAAATTCCTTCTCCGTAGTGGCATAGTTTCTTTGGGAACTGTCTAGAGTTTTACTATCGTAGTGAATAACATTCAACTTCTTATCGCCTCTTTGCCCTAGAACAGCACCAACATCATAATCACTAGCGTCACACATGATCTCAAAAGGTAAGTTCCAATCAGGTGGTTGAACAATAGGTGCAGTTATCAAAACCCTCTTAAGTATTTAGAAGGCTTCCTCACAATCATCGTCAAAAACAAAAGGAATATCCTTTTGTAAGATATTGGTAAGAGGCCTAGAAATCTTAGAGAAGTCTTTGATGAACCTTCTATAGAAACCAACATGACCAAGGAAACTTCTTATACCTTTGATATCTGTGGGGTATGGCATTTTCTCGATTGCATCAACCTTAGCCTTATCGACTTCAATACCTCTTTTAGAAATTTTATGACCTAAGACGATACCTTCATTAACCATAAAGTGGCACTTCTCCCAATTCAAGACAAGATTGGTGTCTTTACATCTCTGCAAGACCCGATGAGGGTTGTTGAGGCAATCATCAAAGGAAGACCCGTAAAGGGAGAAGTCATCCATGAAAACCTCAACAATCTTTTCACAAAAGTCAGAGAATATAGCCATCACACATCTTTGAAAGGTGGCACGTGCATTACATAAGCCAAAAGGCATACGTCTATAAGCAAAGGTACCGAAAGGACAGGTGAAAGTGGTTTTCTCCTGATCAGATTGTGCAACTGGTATTTGGGAGAAACCAGAATAACCGTCTAGAAAGCAGAAGTGTGTGTGTGTGTTTGGATAGCCTTTCTAGCATTTCGTCGATAAAAGGCAAAGGGTAATGATCTTTCCTAGTGGCTTTATTCAATTTCCTAAAATCGATCACCATCCTATAGCCAGTAATAATCCTCTGAGGGATCAATTCATCCTTATCATTAGGGACAACGGTAATGCCTCCCTTCTTAGGGATGCAATGCATCGGACTCACCCAATCGCTATGAGCAAGAGGATAGATGATACCTGCTTCCGGGAGCTTTAGTATTTCTTTTCTCACTAATTCTTTCATCTTAGGAGTTAATCTCCTTTGATGATCAGCAACTGGTTTGAAGTCAGGATCAGTTTTAATCTTGTGCTGGCATAGGGTAGGACTAATGCCCTTAAGATCATCAAGAGTATATCCAATAGCAGCACGATGCTTCCTCAGAGTTTTTAGTAACTTCTTTTCTTCATGCTCTGAGAGGCTAGCACTAATAATGACAGGATATATCTCCTTTTCATCAAGATAGGCATACTTAAGAGTACAAGGCAACTATTTAAGCTCGAACACAGGATCACGCTTTGGTGGGGGTGGATCCCCAAGCAGTTCAACAGGCAAGTTATTCTTAAGAATAGGATATTGTTCTAAGTAAACTCTATCTATCTCATCCCTTTCATCCATATGCATATCATTTTCATGCTCAAGAAAGTATTACTCTAAGGGATCAGTAGGAGGCACGACAATAGAGGCTAAGGCAATAGTTTCATCCCTACTAGGCAACTCCTTTTCATGACGTTGTTTACCAAACTTAGAGAAATTGAACTCATGTGACACGCCTTCAAAGCCAACAGTGACAGTTTGCTTCTCACAATTAATATGAGCATTGACAGTATTGAGAAAAGGTCTACCAAATATGATGGGACAAAAGCTATCTTGTGCAGTAGCAAGAATGAGGAAATCAGCAGGATACTTCGTTTTACCACACAAGACTTCAACATTCCTAACAATTCCCACAGGGCAGATAGTATCTCTATTGGCAAGCTTAATAGTGACATCAATGGGCTCTATCTCAACAGGTGCAATCTCATCTTTGATTTCATCATATAAGGATTGAGGTATTGCACTAACACTAGCACCCACGTCACATAAGCCATGATAACAATGATCTCCTATCTTAACAGAAATAACAGGCATGCCAACAACAGGCCTATGTTTGTCTCTAATGTGAGGTTTAGCAATTCTAGCAGCATCTTCACAGAAGTGAATATTATGTCCCTCAACATCGTCGGACAGAAGATCTTTGATAATAGCAATGGTAGGTTCAACTCTAATTTTCTCAGGGGTGTATGTGTTCTAATATAGCCTCTACGTATCACAGTTGAATCTTTAGAACGATCCTTTATCCTAACAGGGAAAGGTGGTTTCTCAATGTAAGCACTGGGAACAACAGGATCATTATAGGCAATGACTTTCTCTTCAACTGGAGTGGGTTTAACTATATTGACTTCTAAAGGAGGATGATATTTAAACCACTTCTCTTTGGGGAGATCAATATGAGCAGCAAAATATTCACACAATGAAGCTACTATCTCAGTGTCAAGTCCATACTTAGCGCTAAAATCACTAAAGGTATTTGTTTCAACAAAGGATTTAACGCAATCAAACTTGAAATTCATACCTGACTCCTTACCTTCTTCAAGCTCCCAATCTTCAGAGTTGCGTTTAATTCTCTCCAATAAATTCCATTTGAAGTCAATATCTCTCTTCATAAAAGAACCGGTACAAGAAGTGTCAAGCATGGTGCGATCATCATGAGAAAGCTGAGCATAGAAGTTCTGAATGATAATTTCTCTCGAGAGCTCATGATTGGGGCATGAATATAACATTGATTTAAGCCTCCCCCAAGCTTGAGCGATGTTTTCTCTGTCACGAGGCCAAAAAATATAAATATAATTCCGATCACGATGTACTAAATACATAGGATAAAACTTTTGATGAAATTCCAATTTCAACCGATTGTAGTCCCATGATCCAGTATCATCACATAGCCTATACCATGTCAACGCCTTATCCTTCAAAGATAAAGGAAAGACCCTCTTCTTGACCTCATCCTCGGGCAAACCTGCAAGCTTAAATAAACCACAAACTTCATCTACATAGATTAGATGCAAGTTGATAACCCACAAGTATAGGGGATCAATTGTAGCCTTTCTCGATAAGTAAGAGTGTCGAACCCAACGAGGAGCTAAAGGTTGGGAAAATATTCCCTCAAGTTCTATCGACCACCGATACAACTCTACGCACACTTTACGTTCGCTTTACCCAGAACAAGTATGAAACTAGAAGTACTTTGTAGGAGTGATAGGAAAGGCTCGCAAGAAAGTAAAGAACATGTAAATAAAACTAGGGGCTGGTTAGATAAAGAAACAACTACGAGTGTCTAACGAGTGTGGAAAAGTGGTTTTAGGAGTTGCGGAATTTTCCCTAAGCAACTGACTACGTTACTAGATCGATATCAAGTATCATGTGGGAGAGGCCTCTGCTAGCATGTCATCCCTTACTTGGAATTCTATGCACTTATGATTGGAACTATTAGCAAGCGTCCGCAACTACTAACGTTCATTAAGGTAAAACCCAACCATAGCAATAAGATATATTGGTCCCCCTTCCATCCCATATGCATCAATTTCTATGCTAGGTTTGAAGCTTCTGTCACTCTAGCCTGCCAATACATAGTCATATCAACATACAACTAACCATATGGTGTGATCCACACGCGCGATCATATGATGGGCATCAAAGGACATCAACATAACCATAAGCAAATTAAACCAATCATAGCAATTCATCAATCACCGATAGGACAACAATAATCTACTCAGACATCATAGGATAGCAACACATCATTGGATAAAAATATGTAGCATAAAGCACCATGTTCAAGTAGAGGGTACATCGGGTTGCGGGAGAGTGAACCGTTGAATATATATGGGGGAAGATGATGGAGATGTTGGTGAAGATGACAAAGGTGTTGGTGTAGATCGCCGTCACACGATGATGTCTCGGGCGGCGTTCTGGCGCCGCCGGGAGAGAGGGGGAGAGAGCCCCCTCCTTACTTTTCTTCCTTGACCTCCTCCCTAGATGGTAGAAGGGTTTCCCCTCTGGTCCCTGGTCTCCATGGCGGCGGAGGAGCAAGAGCCCCTCCGAGATTGGATCTCTCTCTGTGTGTGTCCTTCTATTTCTGTGCTCCCAGATTCTGCGTTTCCCCGTTTCTTAAATTCCTGGAGATCCGTAACTCCGGTTGGGCTGAAATTTTAACACGATTTTCTTCCGGATATTATCTTTCTTGCGGCGAAAGAACAGCACCAACCGCCTTAAGGAGTGGCCACAAGACTGCCAGCCGTGGGCCCACCCCTGGTCGCGGCTGGTGGGCTTGTGTGCACTCTGTGCACCTCTCGCGTTGATTCTTCTTCCCAAAAATCATAAATATTCCAAAAAAAAAATCCCCGTAAATTTTTATTGCGTTTGGAATTCGTTTGGTATGGATATTCTGCGAAACAAAAAACATGCAACAAACACGAACTGGCACTTGGCACTGGATCAATATGTTAGTCCCAGAAATAGTATAAAAAGTTGCCAAAAGTATATGGAAGTTGTAAAATATTGGCATGAAACAATCAAAAATTATAGATACGATGGAGACGTATCACAAGTCTGGATGTGATGTTCCATCTCCTGTAAAAGGATTAGCCAGCAGTTTCACAAGCATACCCGAAGGAAATTCAAAGCAAATATTTTCATAGGTGCAGCAGGTTGAGGAGCAACTCTTTGTGCTTCCGTTCAAGGTGAAGATACCCCGAACAAGCCCCTCAAAGGATTGTTATCCATAGTGACAAGTGACAATAAATTTCAGCACATTATATGAATGTTTCCTTACCAAGTTTCACTTACCAAAGGCGCTTCACTCCCCGGCAACGGCACCAGAAAAGAGTCTTCATGACCCACAAGTACAGGGGACCAATCGTAGTCCTTTCGATAAGTAAGAGTGTCGAACCCAACGAGGAGCAGAAGGATCTGACAAATGGTTTTCAGCAAGGTAAAATCTACATGCACTGAAATTGTTGGTAACAAGTGATTGTGTGGTGAGATGATTCGTAGCAAGCAACAAGTAACAAAAGTAGCAACGGTGCAGCAAAGTCGCCCAATCCCTTTTGTAGCAAGGGACAAGCATGGACAAAGTCTTATAGGAGGAAAAACGCTCCCGAGGACACACGGGAATTTCTGTCATGCTAGTTTCATTATGTTCATATGATTCGCGTTCGTTACTTTAATAGTTTGATATGTGGGTGGACCAGCGCTTGGGTACTGCCCTTACTTGGACAAGAATCCCACTTATGATTAACCCCTCTCGCAAGCATCCGCAACTAACAAAGTCTAACCATAGCATTAAACTAGTGGATCCAAATCAGCCCCTTACGAAGCAACGCATAAACTAGGATTTAAGCTTCTGTCACTCTAGCAACCCATCATCTACTTACTACTTCCCAATGCCTTCCTCTAGGCCCAAATAATGGTGAAGTGTTATGTAGTCGACGTTCACGTAAAACCACTAGAGGAAAAACAACATACAACATATCAAAATACCGAACAAATACCAAATTCACATGACTACTATTAGCATGACTTATCCCATGTGCTCAGGAACAAAAGTAACTACTCACAAAGCATAATCATATTCATGACCAGAGAGGTAATGAGTAGCATCAAGGATCTGAACATAAACTCTTCCACCAAGTAATCCAACTAGTATCAACTACAAAGAGTAATCAACACTACTAGCAACCTTACAAGTACCAATCGGAGTCGCGAGATGGAGATTGGTTACAAGTGATGAACTAGGGTTTGGAGATGAGATGGTGCTGATGAAGATGTTGATAGTGATGAGTCCCCTTCGATGATAGGAGTGTTGGTGATGACGATGGCGACGATTTCCCCCTCCGGGAGGGAAGTTTCCCTGGCAGGATCGTCCTGTTGGAGCTCTAGATTGGTTCTGCTCAAGTTCCGCCTCGTGGCGGCGACGAATCCACGAAAAAGATCCTCCTTGATTTTTCCTGGACGAAACCCTTCATATAGCAAAAGAGGAGGGCAAGTGGGCCAGTAGGTTGCCCACAAGCCCTCATGGCGAGGCCTGGGGGGTGGCCGCGCTGTGCAGGCTTGTGGCCAACCCCTGGCGCCCCTTTGGCACTTCTTTGGCCCGGTATTTTTTATAAATCCAGAAAAAAATCCTCATTGATTTTTACGGTGTTTGGAGTTGCGCAGAATAGGTATCTCAACTTGATCCACTTTCAGGCCAGAATTCCAGTTGCCGGCATTCTCCCTCTTCATGTAAACCTTGCAAAATAAGAGAGAAAAGGCATAAGAATTGTACCGTGAAGTGAAATAAAAGCCAAAGAAGCGATAAATATCAACATGAAACATGATGCAAAATGGACGTATCACATATCAGTTGGAATTACCGTCAGAATTGTCACATGTGCACGATGTCTGTCACATCTCACAGCTAAGGAAGTGAATTGCACCACCCATCAAGCATGCAGATATGAGTGAGCTAGAATTAGCTAAGGATCTGACCAATGAAGAGAAACCCGTGAGGATTTTGGATGAGATGGAAAGGACTACCAGGAGTAAGGTACTTAAGTTTTATAAAGTACTATGGGAACATCATACCGAAGAAGAGTCTACCTGGGAAAGATAAGATTTCTTGAGATCCGCATAGCCATACTTGTTCCCTGAGGAACCGAATCTCGACGACGAGATTCATCCTAAGGGGGGTAGGTTTGTGACACCCTCATTTTTTCAACTTTTTCTTTCAAAACCTTTTGGACTTTTACTTGCAAACCTAATGGATTTGCAAATCTTTTCAACCAAGTTGGATTGTGAGTCTCCAAATTTTTCCAAGCAACACCAAAACCCTCCTCCTCTTCCCAAAACCTTTCTTGGATTAATTTTCAATATTTAATTATTTCCAATAATTCTTTTCTTTACTTGGGGAATTATGGCATCACCATGGGTTGTGAAGCAACCTATAGTTTGGATGCTCTATAAACCCGCAAATTTTTTCCACATCTTCTCATCATCATATGATTCCAAAATCTTCAAAAATATTTCCTTGCCCAATGTAAAATTTTGGCAAGAATAATTATTTATTTTTTGACCAGAATTGTCCCATTTTGAAGCAACCCTATTTTTTCTATTCTAGAAAATTCCCAATAAATTTCCCTAGATCCTAGGGATCCTATTTAGCCCCAATATGCAAAAACATCTGATGGTCCAGTACAAATTTTGAGAAATAAAGCTCTATTAAGTTTCTGTTGAATCTGAACCTTTGTGAAGGAAGTGCTAGCTAGGGGTGGACAAATGATCTATAAATTTTTGGGCATGTGTGCACTACCAAATAACACTCCTCCACCAATTTTCACCCTCAACAGAGCTTGCATGTGAGTGCCCCAAGCTCATTTCCATTCTGGACCAGAAAGATGGTTTTCAAAGGAACTATATTCAATTTTTCTTCAAACCATTTCAAACTTTGCCAGTTTATAGTCTTTCCAATGCTGATAACCCCACATATGTCACCTTGCTCCATCTCTATCTCATTTGAGCTCTAGCACCTCCTCAAGTTGGCTGGCAGAACCTGTTGTTGATTAGAACCATCAAACCAGAGGGCACGTAGTCGAGCCAGTGGCACAGGGAGGCTAGTTGGTCGAAGGACTACCCTGTAGACATGGTGCGCATGCTTGTGTGGCCTCGTGGTAGCCGCACCCGTGGTGATCACGGTGCTGGCATGCAACAACGCGCGCTCTGTGCGGTTCCAGTGGCAGATGTGCTCGCCCGAGCCGTCTCTCATTGTCCCCCCTTGTCCATTGGTGCCAATGTCGTCCCTGGTAGCCGCGTGGCACCTCCCGAAGCCTATGGGTCGCCGGAGAGGGCCGCTGCCGCTCCCAGCCAAGCTCCGCCACGGGCAGCACAGTGAGCTTCGGCCACTGTGATCGTCCGCAAGCCATTAATGGCTCTGGACCCGTCCCGTCACTCCCCTACCCTCCTCCATCACTTCAGCCCCATGCCACGACGGCCAGCTCGCCGTCCTTGCTCCAGTGGCAAGCCCAAGCCTCGCCGCTTCGGGAGATCTCGGCAGCGCTCGTTGCTGGCCTATATAAGGCGCCGCCCGAACCCATCCTAGCCATCACCCCTCTCCACCACCCCTGGATTAGCCCTAGAGACCCCCAGCAAGAGCCGGGAGCTCGTCTCCCTCAGCTCCGGCGAAAGGCTCCGCCGACAAATCGCCTCTGTCGCCACCCACCTCCGCCCTTCCCTAGTCGAATCCGAGGCCACCATCGAGTTCGCCTAGTCTTCCTGGTCCTCCTCGAGCCTTCGGTGAGCCAAGCCCCCACCGAAACCGTCGCCGTCGATGATCACCGTAGCTTCCACCCACCGGAGAACAAGGGCTGACGTCGCCTGTCCACCTTCGGAGGAGCTACGGGTACATGGGGTACCGCCGTCGAGAGCCCGATCCATTCCTGTCATCGCCCAGCCCCGCCGCCGTCTCTATCACCGGTGAACACCGCCGGTGAGCCGCCCTCCTCTGTTACCCTCCTCTCTCTCTGTTTAAAAAGGGCAGGCCCCACCTGCTAGTGTCTGAAGCCCACGCCCAAAGCGGTAAGTGGAGGCGCCTCCTCCACTTTACGCCTTCGACGTGGCCCCTGTTAGGTTTTAGTATTTTTGATTTAATTCCATATTTGACTACTAACTTCGACCCTTTATAACTTTTTATTCCTAAGTCCAAATCAATTGATTCTTTTCGCATTGAGTTGGTACTGATCCCCTCTAATTTCTAGTAGATTTTTGTATTTCCCCCATACTCACAAAATTTCTGGTTAACAAAAAGGTATTATGTGACATTTTCTTTTCTTTTGCAATTTCAACATATTTCAGAGGGAAACTTTGGTGAAGACCAGGAGTGTTTGAACAACCCTACTGATCCAGGCAAGCCAGGATACCCATGTGATGTAGTATTTTCATTGCGTAGCATATTTTCATGCATTATGCCCATTTATTTCTATATAATAAATGCATAGTAAATTATTCAATATAAATGATTGCTCATTGCTATAAACCACTATATTTGAAATAACTTAGTGGTTGATCTAGAGTCACATGTCCGGGCTTAACCGTGCAACCACATTTTGCCGATATGGGGCGGCCGTGACTTGAGCTGATCGCGTGAACTTTCACCGGTACCTCCAAAGAGGGAGGGTATGCACGCGTGCTACCCTGATCAGGTAGGCGATGATAACCCTATGAGCCCAGTTGAGTTGTTTTGGGCCCGTCCCCGGTTGGGACGGTTTTGTTTGGCCATGACGGTGGCAGGTGTCATGAGGACACAGGGCCACCTAGGGAAGGACTCCGGGGGAGGATGATTGCCGGTGGTACGATGAGAGAGTCACGGGTCAGGCAGGTTTCGTTAGAGCAATGCTGGTCCACCCGAATGGGATCATGAGGTTAGTGCTCCATAGTGTGGGTAAAGTGTGCAACCTCTGGAGAGTGTCAAACATATTCGAATAGCCGTGTCCACGGTATTGTACAGCCCGACCAGACCTCAGTAGATGGTCAACCATATCTGTGTTAGTAATGATGGAAGAACTCTTCAAATGATTAGAGATGCTCGATGAGTATTCTGGGTGTTGTGAGACAACCCAGACATGAGTACGTTGATAATTGGTACAATCAGTAATCTTGCTTAATAATTTGATATATTGATTGCCATGCTATTGTTTGCTGCATTACTTGGTTGTTGTGAGCTTGCGAGTACATTCCAAGTACTCACCTGGCGTATCATGCCAGATGCAGGAGAAGCCGAGGACGGAGGTCCTGATGGTTTGTACTAGGAAGTGTCCACAGTAGTGTTCCTGTGGATGGAGTTGCCGCTATGTTCCGCTACGCTGTAGAAGTACTTAGTAGTCCCGAGGCCCCACTATGTTTCATAAATAATGTAGATAATATTGCAGCACCGAGGGTGCCTTTGGCCCCGCTATCCTTGTAAGATATGTACTTGTAACCATATGCTATCAATAAAGTCAGTTCAGTTCTGTTCCAAGTTGTTTAGTGTTTCCAAAAGACATGATCTCTGGGTTGGAAACACTGGTAATCCGGTTCTCTGAGCCGGGGTGCCGCATAGGCATCACATCCAAATCAAGTAGACCGACTCCTACCCGCATCTACTACTATTAATTCACACATCGACCGCTATCCAGCATGCATCTAGTGTATTAAGTTCAAAAGAACGAAGTAACGCATTAAGAACGATGACGTGGTGTAGTCAAGACAAAAGCATATAAGAATTCATCCCAACTTGTTATCCTTAATGGCAACAACACATGCGTATCAACTCCCCTTCTGTCACTAGGACTGAGCACCACAAGATCGAACCCATTACCGAGCACCTCTTCCCATTGCAAGAAGATCTAATCTAGTTGGCAAAACCAAACCAAAACTTCGGAGAAGAAATACAAGGATATACTAAATCATGCATAAAAGAGATCAGCCAAGAACTCAAATAAAACAAGGATATATCTGATCATAAACTCATAATTCATCGGATCCCAAGAAACACACTGCACAAAGTCATTACATCGAATGGATCTCCATGAAGATCATGTAGACAGTTGTATTAAGATACAAAGAGATAGAGAGAGAGCCATCTAGCTACTATATACAGACCCGTAGGTCTGTGGTGAACTACTCACGCATCATCGGAGAGGTGGCAAGGTTGATGTAGAGCCCCTCCGTGAAGAGTTGCCCCCTCTGGCGGAGTATCGAAAAAGGCCTCCAGATGGGATCTGGCGAGAACAAAGGCTTGCGGCGACGGAAAAAGTATTTCTTGGACTCCCTTGAGGGTTTTGGTATATTGCTGAATTTATAGTTGAGGAGGTATGGCAAATGGAGCGTGCAGGGGCCCACAAAACATCAGGTCGCCCCTCCTGTGGCGTGCCCTGGTGTTGTGTGGGGCCCTCCGGAAGATCTTCCTTGGCCTCCAAGTTCCAGGTGATCCTTATCTTCAATAAAAAATCCTCAAAAAAATTTGCGACGATTTGATCTTATCTAATATTGGTTTCCCGCGAAACAAAAACAGGGCAGAAAACAAGAACTGACACTTGTCACTAAGTTAATAGGTTATTCCCCAAAAATGATATAAAAGGTATAAAATGATAACAAAAACATCCAAGAATAATAATATCATAGCATGGAACAAGCAAAAATAATAGATATGTTGGAGACGTATCAAGCATCCCCAAGCTTAACTCATGCTCGTCCTCGAGTAGGAAAGTGATAAAACATATTTTTGATTGTGGAATGCTACCCAACATACTTCAAGTTATTTTCATAGCATAGACATGAGGACTTAGATGATTCAAAGCAATAGTCTATATTTTACATGAAGACACAGAACTCAAGTGATGCTAACAAGCAACCATGCCTTTCAAAATAACAATGCTAAAGTAAATTATCCCTAGCCCATTATGCTCAATCATTGATCCATTCATGATGCACACTCGAATATCAATCATACTCCATGCACACACATGACCACATGACCTCCCTAGTTGGTGATTTTAAAGAGAAGGATGAGACTCAACATAAAAGTTAAATAGAAAGGCCCTTCGCAGAGGGAAGCATTGATTTACAAAGGTCCCAAAGCTCAAGTTTTAAAAGAGATGAAATATTTATTTTGGGTGGCATGCTTTTCTCGTCAATGATAACGATTTAAGGTTACCAACACTTCTCACATTGGATACATAATAGGAGGTTCCAAACAGGAAGTAAATATATTTTTTGTATCTCTATTCCCTTATCATCATTTCAGTGTCATGAAGACTTTGGTCTTTCTACTCTCACATCCAAGAGATTTTTTTTGAAAGTTCTCTCTCTTTTGTAATTTTTGCAATTCGGGACTAGGCATCCCTAATACGGCCACACTCTCGTGCAATGACAAGTGAATAAACACTCATCTTCAGAATGACATATCCAACACAAAAAATATTGACCACCCTTCACCGCTTCATGAGCGATACGGGCATACAAAAGAGAAAATATTTTTGCGATTTTTTAGAGATGGCACATGCAAATTTACTTGAACGGCATTGAAATACCGCATATTGGTAGGTATGTTGGACAAAAGTGGCAAAACAAGGTATAAGGATAATGGATGCACAAGCAGTTTTCCCGCTTAGTACAAATGAAGGCTAGCAAAAAGATTGAGAAGAGCCCAACTAGATAATCATAATGATGCACATCCATACATAAAACATAACCAACATCGAACAATACACCACAAGTAGGATATAACTTCATTGCATAACTATTGAATTTCCGTGCTTGCATAGGGAATCATAAACCTTAACATCAATGTTCATACTAGAGCATAGTTGACTCACTAACATAACTCGCATATCATCATCTACATATCTCAAAAATATTACAAAGAATCAAGTTTTTTATGTCACATAAAAATTTTGTATGCTAGTTTTCATTATTCTACTTGAAAATTAACCACAAAGGGACCAAGCATCATATCTTGTACCAATTATCAAGACTATTTTCACACTCTCAAAAAGATATAAGTGAAGCAAGAGAGGGAATTTCTTCAAAATTTTCTAACATCCTCAAAAAGATACAAGTGAAACATGAGAACAAGTTTCTTCAAAACATTCAACATTCTCAAAAATATATAAGTGAAGCATGAGAACAAGTTTCTTCAAAACATTCGCACCATCGTGCTCAAAAATATATAAGTGAAGCACTAGAGCAACTGCCCAGCTTAACAAATTTAAGTTAAGCACAAGAAGCAATTCCAATAAATTGTGATGATGTGAGGCCATCTCAATCAAATGTGTTCAGAGGTGATGATTGTGAAAAACTAATATGAAAAGACTCATATCATACAAGACACTCCAAGCAAAACACATATCATGTGATGAATAAAATTATAGCCTCAAGTGTGTTACCGTTAGTCGTTAGAAGAAAGAGGGGATGCCTTGCGGGGCATCCCCAAGCTTAGATGCTCGAGTCTCCTTAGATATTAGCTTGGGGTGACATGGGCATCCCCAAGCTTTGGCTTTTGCATCTCTTCATTCCTTCGTCCATCGACGTCACACCCAAAACTTAAAAACTTCAATCACACAAAACTCAACAAAACCTTCGTGTGAGATTCGTTAGTATAACCAAACAAATTACTACTATAAGTACTATTGCAAACCCATTCAAATTTTACAATTACACTATAGGTATTGTATTCTAACCTTCCCATGGCTTGCATCCCCCCCCCCGATGGACCATGAAAATGATATGCATATGCGTGAAAGAAATGAACTAGATAATATGTTCTTTGAGCAAAAGCTTATCCTTAAACACACTTGCATGTTCAAACTCTAGGAGGTCCTCCTCCACCCAAGGGTGATCCTGTGTTTGAATTAAAGCAATTACTTGACACTTTGAAATATGCTTATCTTGATGAAAAGAAGATATATCATGTTATTATCAATGCTAACCTTACAGAGCATGAAGAATAAATATTGTTAAAAACTTTAAGGAGGCACCGAGGTGCTATTTGGTATACTCTTGATGATCTTAAGGGAATTAGTCGCACTCTCCATCGGCACAAGATTAATATGAAACAAGATGCTAAACCCGTTGTTGATCACCAATGTCGGGGGGATGACCCCCTGATAGGCTAAAGGAGACAATACAATGTTTTAAAACATCGGGGGAATTGCCCACAATAAGCCATACCCTACGAATCAACAAAGACGATTGAAGGAGTGAAGACAGAAGACCCATCCGGCTGGAGACCTGTCCGACTGCTGGCTGGAGACCTGTCCTGCTGTTGGGTGGAGTCATGTCCGGCTACGGGTTGGAGACCTGTTCGGTTGCCGGCTGGAATCATGTCCGGCTGCCGACTGGAATCCTCTCCAGCTGCCGGTTGTGCCCTATCCGACTGTAGACCTGTCCGACTGGAACCCGTCCAGTTGGAGACCTGTCCGGCTAGAACCCGTCCGGCTCGAGACTTGTCCGGCTGGAACCCGTCCGGCTGGATACCTGTCCGGGTGCAGCCCAGCGAAGCCAGTTGCAACATCCCATCACACACGACGCAAGGACACTGCACCCTACATCACTACCCCCCTAGTCGAGTCTACATCACTGCGCACCCGTTACCTCCAACAGTGAAGTTAGGCCATGTGGGGCCCCTCATCCATCATCTCCAATCGCAAAGTTAGGCCACGTGGGCCACCCTTTGTCCCCTGACACCCCTTTATAAGGTGACCCAGGGAGCCAGCCCACACGCACACACATAGGAGGGGAGGATTCTCCCTGGATCCCCCATTCTCTTGTTCCCCACTCTCCACGGGAAGAGGAGATCTCATAGCCTTCTTCTTATTCCTCCAGACAGCTCAAGGAGCACCATGTACAACCATTTGCTCTTCATATACACCACACATGCAGAAGTAGGGGTGTTACCTCCACACGAGGGCGCCGAACCAGGGTAAACCACCACGTGTTGTTCCCCAACCCGTTCTGGATCTCCACGGCGGCCTTGCTCTCACTTCTCTAAACCACCCCTAGCACCTGTCAAGCAAAAATACCATGACAGTTAGCGCCCATCGTGGGGCAAGCTGTTGCTGGAACCGCGATCCGGACGGGACCGTGTTTATCATCACCACCGCGGCATAAACACCATCTCTCTGGCGGCGCTCGGGGAATGGACCAACAGGCCCGCGGGGCGGCCGCACGAGACAGCGCATCCCTGTCGCCGGTCTCATCCACCTCTGGCTTGCTCCAGCGCGCCACGAGGGCGAACGTGCAGGTTAGTGCGTCCTCACCATCGGCCTCGTCCCGCTCCGGCCTCCCCTCGGCCACACCTTCGCGTGCAGGCAAGCTGGCCCCCTCTGTTTCTATACATGCATGCACTCGTGCCTAGCTAGCTAGCTAGTAGAGCCAAATCCATTCAGCTCTGTGCATGCTAGCTTAGAGCATCTCCAACAGGCGCGCTATACAAACGCCGCGCCGAAAAAAGGCAGTCTCAGCGCGCGCGCAACGCGGCGGGCAGCTCCAGCGGGCGCGCAAAAACGACGCGCGCGCCATTTCCAGTTCACAGCGCTGGTCGAAACACAATCCCGCGCCCCTTATTTGCTGCGCCGGCTCCCGCGCTCGCTCCTGCTCTCTCCCGCGCTCGCTCCTCCGCTCTCGCGCGCTCGCTCCCCCCCATCCGGCCGCGCCGCCGCCGCCGCTCGCGCCCCCGCGACCGTTCAGCGCTTCCCCGGCCTATCCCCGCGCCGCCGTCGCCGCCCGCGCTCGCCGGCGACCACTCAGGCGCTTCCCCGGCCTGTCTCCGTTGCGGGCGCCGCCCGCGCCCCCCGGCGACCGTTCAGGCGCTTCCCCGGCCTCCCCACGCCGCCGCGCTTCCGCCCCACCCCCTCCTAGTCCGGCCGGCCCTCGCGCGCCTCCGACGTCCGAGGAACAGCGCCCGAGAGCTCGCTGCCGCGCCGCGCCCGCAAGGTGTTCGACAAAACGCATACAAGGTATGTATTGCTCCAAACTTATGAATTTGGTGCATGTTTTGAATGGTAGTTTTTATAGTATAGTATTGAACATTGTAGATGAGTTCGTCGTATGATTCTTTCGAAGAAGAATTTGATATGGAAGAGGAGGAGGATCTTGCAATGATCATAGCTATGCATATCAATAAAATACCGAAGCACGGTGGTTCGGTTATGGGCCGGGAGAAAATTTATTGTTGATTTATTTTGTTTGTTTGATCGTTTTTGCTTCTATTTTTTGAAATGTATATGTGATGTATATGTGGTTTTGTGCGTGCTGCGCGCGCTGCATTTTTGGGCACTGCTGGAGCGGCGCGCGCTGCATTATAGCGCGGTTGTTGGAACGAGCGTCTATCCCCACGCTAAACCAGCCGAAACGTGCGCGGCAAACACATTTTTAGACGCGGCGCGAAGCGCGGCTGTTGGAGATGCTGTTAGCTAGCTAGCTTGGCGCGTGTGCATGCATGAGGTCGGCCGGCCGGTCTTCCCAACTACGACGCCGACGCGAGCTCTCCTTACTGCCACTCCAGCTTGACCTACGCGTTGCGGTCGTGCCCTTCCGCGCACCTCCGATTCCAGCAACGGCAAGCCGCCCCGACCTTGTGCGATGCTCCACAACCACGCTTGTCCGTCCTGTGCTGGCCGGCTCCACTCTGTCTCGTGCGTCCGGCCTTCTCCGACGCTCAATCGCCCGACACACCGCGTCCTGGCCCGCCAGGCTGTGTGGCGGCTGCACCCTTGCGCTCTGCCGTCGCCCGGGCCAACTCCCGCTCTGCTTCGTCCCGTCTGCAAACCCGTGCATCCACGTCGCCTCGGGCTGCCCCGCCTGCCTCGCGCCATCTCCCACGCGCCTGGCTGCACCCAGCGTGTATCAGTCGTCTGCTCCATCGGACGGTTCTCCCAGCTGTACGGCTGCGCAGCAAAGGAGAAAGAAAAAAAATTAATACATGCATGATACGTACGTACTTCAAGTACTTGCATGGCAAGGCCGGATGCATGCACAGCAACATGCATGCTACGAAGCAGCGATCCTTCAGAAATTTGTGTATCGCCGTTCAGTACTTCGCCGATACTCCGATACTTCAGATACGCCTTCGATACTCGTATTCCCGAAGTATCGTCATTTTTAATTTAAAAGAAATGGTGATATGCGTATCCTCAAAGTATCGCCGTTGTGTATTGCCCATGCCTTGATGTATCGTTGATCTGTTCATATAGGTAGTGCATGTGGACTGTACTACTGTAGTAGTTGATAAAAGTGCTTGTTAAGGATGTTGCTTGTGCAATTCATTATTTGGCCCACTCGTGTAATCCAAAGTTGCTCTTTATATATGTTTGTCATTTGACAATCTTAAGTTTTTAATTTTTTAAAAAATATTAATTTTATATTATCATGTTAATAGATATTACAGCGTAAATTATATTGTGATAGTCTATGACCGATTGGTCGTATTATTCATTGATGATAATGAGATTTTAAAATGAGAAATAATAAGGTATGTAAGTAATTAGGCAACCAGTGGATCGGTATTTTGTTATCATCTCATACATTTATTATGTTACTTTTATTGCATGTTATTTTATTATTATTTATATATGCTTGCCGTATCGCTGAATTGCTGTTTTTAAAAATTGCCGTATCCCGTATCGCCGTACCCATATCGGTGTATCAGTGTTGCGTATCGGTGCCACCAGCGGGCAGTTTCGTGCTCAGCCGCGCTTACATAGGCCGCATGCTCGGCTCCTACGTGCGTCGCCATTGCTGCACTCGCCGTTCGCGCTTCCCACTGCCCCGCCCACTGGATGCCTCGCCCAGCCGGCTCCCCGCGCCCCGGTTGTCGCACACGGCTCCTGCGTTGGTGTGCTTCCACGCTGGATGGCTGCCGTGTCCGCACCCGGCTTCCGCGCTCGCGCCGGGCCGCCTGCACTCACCGGCTGCGTGTGCCTGCCGGCTTCCTCATCCGCGCCCGCTGCGGCCACCTGCATGCTGGCTCCGCCTCTCGCCCACGCCCTCGTGAGCTAACTGTCGGACCAAGAAAAAGGAAAAAAGGAGGCCCAGCTAAGAAAAGTCATAGCCGGGCAAAAAAAAAGGTCGAGAAAGAAAAAGAGAAGTCATTTGCTCGCCCGCCAACGTCACCCCTCACTCGGCCAGCCTGCCCGCGTACCTTGACACCGGGCATGCCCGGTTGCCCATCCGCTTCGACGACGATCGTCGAAGGCTCGGCGGCCACACCGAATGGATGCGCCGGCATGCTCCGTTCGTAAAAAGCCGCACCGGCTGTCATCGATAACAACCGCCTCGTCTGCATGAGAGCAATGTGAGCATCCGTCTATGCATCCTTATACGATGCGCAAAAACGGATACCCAGACCAACCCGGTGTCAAAGTACGCGGGCGGGCTCGCCTGGCCAGCCGACTGAGGGGTCACGAAGGCTCGGAGGCTACACCCAGTGGGTACGCTGGCTTGCCCCCACTAGAAGAGAGCTACGTCGGCTATAGCCTGCACCCGGCCGTCATCGGCAACCCTTTTGCTATATCAACAGCAAGAATCCTCCGCATGAATCTTTGAATCGCCCGGAGATTTGAAGGCTGCACCGAGTGGTTGCGCTGGCGCGCCCCCACTGGAAGAAGGCTATGTCGGGCTTGTCAGACTAAGAAGAGTGCACTTGAAAAATCAGAGGCCAAAGACGGCCCAAATCTCGAAGGCTACACCGAGTTGGTGCGCTGGCGCACCGCCACTAGAAGAAAGCTACTACCGCCCGCCATCGGCAATCTTGGGCACGACAATGGCAGGGCTTCGCGCACAAGAACCAGCGGACTCCGCGTCCGCGCATGGCAGTGCCCCATGCACAAGAGCTAGTGGACACCGCATCCACGCACGGCAGCGCTCCGCGCGGAAGAGCCACCGGACTCCGCGTCCGTGCATAGCAGTGCCCCGCGCACAAGAGCCAGTGGACTCCGCGTCCATGCACGGCAGCGCTTCGTCCACAAGAGCCATCGGACTCCGCGTC
Source organism: Hordeum vulgare subsp. vulgare (assembly GCF_904849725.1). NCBI lineage: Eukaryota > Viridiplantae > Streptophyta > Magnoliopsida > Poales > Poaceae > Hordeum > Hordeum vulgare. The sequence continues at coordinate 487,279,289 of NC_058519.1, forward strand.
CACACATGGCAGTGCCCCCCGAACAAGAGCCAGTGGACTCCGCATCCACGCACGGCAACGCTTCACACGCAAGAGCCAGCGAACTTCGTTATCGTGCATGGCAGTGCCCCGCACACAAGAGCCACCGCACTCCGCGTCTGCGCATGGCAGTGCCACGCGCACAAGAGCTTGTGGAATCCGCGTCCACGCATGGCATTGCTCCGCGCTCAAGAGCCACCGGACTTCGCGTTCGCGCATGGTAGTGTCCCGTGCTCAAAAGCCACTGGACTCCCCGCCAACGCATGGTAGCGCTCCATGCGGAAGAGCCAGCGGACTCTACGTCCACGCACGGCACTGCCCTACTCACAAGGAATCAGCGGACTCCGTGTTCTCACCTGGTAGCGCTTCGCGCTCAAGAGCTGGTGGATTCCTCGCCCGCACCTAGCCGTGTTTTGACATCGCCATTTTCTGTGACAACAGCTAAAAGCCTCTGCCCGACTCTTCGAGTCCGGCAGAAGCTCGGAGGCTACTATGGGGGGTGACCCCGGGGTACGCTAAAGTAGACAATATAACGTTCTAAAACATAGGGGGAATTGCCCCCTGATATGCCATACCCCGCGAATCAACAAAGACGGTCGAAGGAGTGAAGACACAAGACCCATCCGGCTGAAGACCTGTCCGGCTGCTCGCTGGGGACCTGTCCGGCTGCTGGCTCGAGACCTATTCGACTGCGGGCTGGAGACCTGTCCAGCTGTATGCTGGAAACCTATTCGGCTGCCGGCTGCCAGCTATGACTTGTCCGGCAAGAGACCCGTCCGGCTGGAATTTGCCCGGCTGGAGACCCGTCCGTCTGCAGATGTGTCTGGGTGGCGCCGAGCGAAGTCAGTTGAAACGTCCCATCACACACGACGCAAGGACGTTGCAGCCTGCATCACTGCTCCCCAGCAGTCGAGTCTGCATCACTGCGCACCCGTCCATCATCTCCAACAGTAAAGTTAGGCCACGTGGGCCACCCTTTGTCCCCTGGGCATCCCTTCATAAGGTGACCCAGGGAGCCAGCCCACAGGAACACGCACAGGAGGGGAGGATTCTCCCTGGCTCCCCCCATTCTCTCGTTCCCCACTCTCCACGGGAAGAGAAGAGCTCATATCCTCCTTCTTCTTCCTCCGGACAACTCAAGGAGTACCATGTGCAACCATATACTCTTCATATACACCACACATGCAGGAGTAGGGCCGTTACCTCTATGTGAGGGCCTCGAACCTGGGTAAACCACCGTCTGTTGTTTCCCAACCCGTTCCGGATCTTCACGGCGGCCTTTCTCTCACCTCTGTAAGCCACCCCTGGCATCTGTCGGGCGAAAATGCCACGACAACCAATGAAGACTGAATCCCAAAATGAAAGAAGTGGTAAGAAATGAAATACTAAAGCTTCTGGAAGCAAGTATAATTTGTCACATAACTGATAGTAGATGGGCAAGTCCCGTTCATTGTGTTCCGAAGAAAGAGGTATTACTGTTGTCCCTAATGATAAAAATGAACTCATTCCACAAAGGATTGTGACTAGCTATAGAATGATAATTGATTTTAGAAGATTAAACAAAGCTACTAGGAAAGATCATTATCCTTTACCTTTCATAGACCAAATGCTAGAAAGATTATTGAGGCACACACATTTTTTCTTTCTAGATGGTTATTATGGCTTCTCTCAAATACCTATGTTACAACCTGATTGAGAGAAACCCACCTTTACTTGTCCTTTTGGAGCCTATGCTTATAGACGTATGTGTTTTGGATTATGCAATGCACCTGCTACCTTTCAAAGATGTATGACTGCTATATTCTCTGATTTTTCTAAAAATACTGTTGAGGTTTTCATGGATAATTTTTCCGTTTATGAAACTTCTTTTGATGATTGCTTAAGCTCCCTTGATCGAGTTTTGCAGAGATATGAGCAAACTAACCTTGTCTTGAATTGGGAGAAGTACCACTTTATGGTAAACTAAGGTATTGTCTTGGGTCATAAAATTTCCGAAAGGTGGATAAGGCTAAAGTTGATGCAATTGAAAAGATTCCATGTCCTAAAGATATTAAAGGTATATGTAGTTTCCTTGGTCATCATGATTTCTATAGCAGGTTTATTAAAAACTTCTCTAAAATTTCTAGGATTCTTACTAATTTATTACAAAAAGATGTCCCTTTCGTGTTTGGTGATGATTGTATAGAAGCTTTTGGAACTCTTAAGAAAGCCTTAACTTCTTAACCTATTGTACAACCATCTGATTGGAACTTGACTTTTAAAATTATGTGTGATGCTAGTGATTATGTTGTTGGTGTTGTTCTAGGACAAATAGTTGATCAAAAATTAAATGTTATTCGTTATGCTAGTAAAACTCTAGAAGTTCCCAAAGAAATTATGCTACCACTAAAAAAGAATTCTTAGTAGTTGTATTTGCATGTGATAAATTCACATCTTACATTGTTGACTCCAAAGTAATTGTTCACACTGATCATGCTGCTATTAAATATTTTATGGAAACTAAAGATGCTAAGCCTAAACTTATTAGGTGGGTTCTCTTGCTACAAGAATTTGATTTGCATATCATTGATAGGAAAGGACTTGAGAACCCCGTAGGTGATAACTTGTCTAGGTTAGAAAATGTTCTTCATGACTCACTACCTATTGATGATAGCTTTCATGATGAACAACTAGCCATGGTCGATGTTTCTCATAATGCACTGTGGTTTGCTGATTATGCTAATTACATTGTTGCTAAATACATACCACCTAGTTTCACCTATCAACAAAAGAAAAAAATCTTCTTGGATTTAAGACATTACTTTTGGGTGACCCACATCTTTATAAAGAGGGAGTAGATGGTATTATTAGATGGTGTATACCTGAGCATAACAGGAACAAATACTTCAGAAGTGTCAATTCGAGGCTTATGGAGGACGCCATGTGAGAGATATAACTACACACATGGTATTATAGTCTGGATTTTATTGGCCTACTCTTTTCAAAAATGCTCGTAAGTTTGTCCTCTCTTGTGATAAATGTCAAGGAATTGGCAATATTAGTAGATGTCAGGAAAGGCCTATGAATTATTCACTTTATATTGAACAGTTTCATGTTTGGGGATTTGATTATATGGGACCATTTCCTTCCTCAAATGGGTATACACATATTTTCGTCGCTATTGATTATGTCACTAAATCGGTACAAGCTATTCCAACCAATAATGATGATCATAACACCTCTATTAAAATACTTAAGGAAGTTATTTTCCACGTTTTGGAGTCCCAAGATACTTAACGACTGATGATGGTTCACATTGTATCCCTAGATACTTAAGGAAGTTGCTTGCTAGATATGATGTTAACCATATAATTGCATCTCCCTATCATCCACAGCCTAGTGATCAAGTAGAATTAACCAATAGAGAAATAAAATTAATATTGCAAAAGACTATCAATAGGTCCCGAAAAAACTGTTCTAAGAAATTAGATGATGCATTGTGGGCCTACAGAACAACTTATAAAAATCCTATGGGTGTGTCTCCTTATAAAATGGTTTATGGGAAAGCATGTCATTTACCTCTTGAGTTAGAACATAAAGCTTATTGGGCAATTAAATAACTCAACTATGATTTCAAACTTGCTCGTGAAAAGAGGTTATTTGATATTAGCTCATTAGATGAATGGAGCGCCCAAGCCTATGAAAATGCCAAACTATTCAAAGAAAAAAGTTAAAGAATGGCATGACAAAAGAATCCAAAAGCGAGAATTCAAAGTTCATGAATATGTTCTATTGTACAATTCTCGTCTTAGATTTTTTGCGGGAAAACTTTTCTCCAAATGGGAAGGACCATATATCATCGAAGAAGTTTATCGGTATGGAGCTACAAAGATCAACAATCCCGAAGGCACTAATACAAAGGTGGTCAATGGACAAAGAATAAAGCACTATATTTTAGGTACACCAATTAATGTTGAAACAAATATTATCCAAACCATGACACCGGAGGAGCACATTAAGGAGACCTTCCAGAACACTCGAGAACCCTTAAAAGTAATATATATGTGATACGGTAATTAAACGGACTCAGAAAAATCCGCAAAAATATTTTCCACCAGTTTTGGAATATTAGAAAAAATAGGAAATTGATAAACACACGGGAAGGCAACCAAGGTGCCCACTAGGCACCAGGGCGCCCGAGCCCCCCTGGCGCAACCTGATGTCAAGTGGGCCTCTAATGCACCATCCTAGCCCTGTTTTCTTGTGGGACACATATTTCCTTTTGTAAAAATTGTCCATATATATCTCCCGATTATTTAACCCCCGTACCACGAAGAAATCCTCCGTTCTTGTTTCGTGTTGTTTTTCTGCTAGAGCTATCAAGTCGGGCTTCATGTCTTCTCCCTCCTCCAACCTCGTAGAAGAGGATGCTTGGCTAATGAAGATGGAATTGAAGGAGGAGGAACCAGTAGGTGTCACCAAGGAGAACAAGGGCAAGGAAGTCAAGTGGGATCAAGCTTGATAAGAAGGGTAGGCCATGACACCAAAGGAAGAGGAGGAAAAAGATTACTTCCAAACCTACTATGAGCATCTCACCCCTAATGCAATTGAAGCCCTTAGAGCCTTCGAAATGGTTCGTGTTCATAATAAATATCTTACTCGTGAAAATGTTTTGTTAAAGGACCAAGCAATCAATCCCCGGAGCGTTATTCAACATATGGATAACCTCATGAGGCTACACTGTAATGCTACTTCATCATCTACACCATCACCTCCATCTTCACCACCAAAGAAGGAGACTTGAGTACACGGGTATGGGCACTCCCCTTGGATTGTGCCAAGCTTCGGGGAGGTGTCCGGTATTGTATCACCATCACTCTTATTATTTGTATCCATCTTAGTTTGATCTTTAGCTATTTTGTGATTTAGTCAAGTAAAATTTTAGTTCGATCCTTTTCTTTTGAGTGCTAGTTTCGTGATCTATCTATCTATCTATCTATGTAATCGAGTCAGAGTTATATAATAAAGTTTAGTTTGAGTTTTGCTTCTATACCTTCTTGCTGCAATAAAAATAAAGGAAAATAATGAAAAATATCATATGCTAATCTTATAGTAAGTAGTGGCATCACATAAGGAAAAGTATAAGTGGTCAAAATTTTGAAGGTTGAGAAACATAGCATTGGTCAGTGGTGCAACACATGAAAGAAGTAATAAGGGAAAAGAAGATTTACATGCAAATACACTATCACTGACATCTTTTATGATTGTGAGCCCCCATTAATTGTAATATGCCAAAACTGTTGACATTGGACAACGAAGACAACGTAATGATTTATGCTTGTTCAAATTCACACAGAAGTTATATTGTTATAGATCCTCTAACATGTGGTGCTTTCCCGATATCTTTGCTATCCAAAACCCCGCAGTAAGTAGAGATACTACTTCTGCATCCAAAACCATAAACCCAAACTTATGTTTCAAGAGTCCACCATACCTACCTATGGATTGGGTAAGATCCTTCAAGTATGTTGTCATCAGGGCACAAAGCAATAAAAAATGTTTCTAAACATGTTTGATAATTTAGTGTAAGGGAAATTAAGTGTTTTACAAACTTGTGATGGCAATAATAAAAGTGACGGATTGCATAATAAAGGTTGCCATCACGAGGGGCATTATAACGTAACTTTCCTTCGCACTAAGAGATTTGACATACAACCGAAAGGCGCATGACAACCTCTGCTTCCCTTTGCGAAGGGCCTATCTTTTACCTTTATGTTTTTACTTTTATGCAATAGTTAAAGTATTCTCCTCTACTCTCCTTTATCTTCTCTTTCGCAAGCATCATGTGGTGGGGAAAGATCTAGACATATATATCCATCTGAATGTGGGTGGTCATGAGTTATTATTGTTGACATCACCCTTGAGGTGAATACGTTGGGAGGTGACACTATAAGCCCCTATCTTTCTATGTGTCTGGTCAAAACCTTTTTCTCATATATATGCGGTGAGCGTTAGCAATCATAGAAGGCTAAATGATGGTTGAGTATGTAGACTTGCTTAAAAGCTCCGATATGTGACCCTTCCTGAAAGTATGATGAATTGTGTTGCAAAGTTGATTGAAAACATAGTTTGTTAGTTTTCAATAGAGATTATGCTTCATACTTCGATATTGTGATGAATTGTTACTTGTTCATAAGAAGCCTTTATGATGAAAATGATGTGATGAAGTATTTTATAAAGTTATATTTGTTGTTATAATAATGAGCATGATGCTGCTATGCGCGTATTTGTTTTATTGACACCTCTCTCTCTCAAAGCTTGTGGTCATGATTTTCGTTATCACCTCTCGCTTGAGGACAACCGAGGTCTAAGCTTGGGGGACTCGATACGTCCATTTTGCATCATGTTTTGTTACTCTTATTTATAGTTCTTTTATGCATTTTTCCACTTGGTGGAGTAATTCCAATGCCCTTTCTCTCGTAATATGCAAGGTTTACATCAAGAGGGAGAATGTCGGCACATGGAATTCTGGACCTGAAAAGGCTACGTCAAAGATACCTATTCTGCACATCTCGAAATGGGATGAAACTTTACGGACATTTGTTTGGAATAAATAAAAAATATTGGAGCAAAGAAGTACCAGGGGGGCTACCAGGCGCCCGGTAGGCACCAGTGTGTGCCAGCCCCCCTAGCGCGGCCTCATGTCTAGTGGGCCCCCTCGCCCACCTCTAGCAACCATCTTCTCGTATAAATTCCCTTTTAACTTGAAAAATTAGGAGATGACTTTCGGTATGAAGCGCGGTTGTCTCGAGGCGGAACCTGGGCATGAGCACTTTTGCCCTCGAATGGAGCGATTCCGCTAAAGGAACTTCCCTCCCGGAAGGGGAAATCGAAGCCATCGTCATCACCAACAACCCTCTCATCTTGGGGAGGCCAATCTTAATCAACAACTTCATTAGCACCATCTCCTCTCAAAACCCTAGTTCATATCGTGTGCTTAATCTTGTAGTGGAACCTCGGATTGGTACCTGGGGTGTGACTAGTAGTGTTGATTACATCTTTTAGTTTATGCTTTATGGTTTATCTGGTGGAAGATCATATGTTCAGATCGAATAGGCTATTTAATACATGTGTGGTCATGAACATCTTTATCACTTGTCAGTAGTTACTTTTGTTCTTGAGGCCACGGGAGAAGTCATGTTGCATGTAGTCATGTGAAGTTGATATTTGTTTGATATTTTGATGATATGAATGTTGTGATTCCCTTAGTGATGTTATGTGAAGGTCGACTACATAAGACTTCACCATCTTTGGGCCTAAGGGAATGCATTGTGGAGTAGTAATTAAATGGTGGGTTGCGAGAGTGACAGAAACTTAGAACCCAGTTTATGCGCTATTTCGTAAGGGGTTGATTTGGATCCCTATGTTTAATGCTATGGTTAGAATTTTTTTCTTAACACTTCTCTCGTGGTTGTGGATGCTTGCAGGAGGGTTAATCATAAGTGTGAGGTTTTTTCAAGTAAGAACAACACCCAAGCACCAGTTTACCCTGTGGGGACCCCATCTTGTAGGTCGAGATCGCCGAATGCACGTGTACAGTGATCCTGGAGATCAATGATCACTCAACACAAAGAAACTAAATAACAAGAGTCTTACATCCATACATACCGTTTAGCTCGGATATGGCCAAGTCTTCATATACGCTGCAACGGAAATATTCAAGGATAGCATGAACCCATGCCATCTCTCTTAACCCTAGACGTGTCCTAGCTCGCAGGAACGTCACCAAGGTACTCTTCACAATATTTTGTTCTCTCTTATGTGGTCAATGCAATAACCACTGGCAAGCCATTGAGTACATTGAATGTACTCGCAAGAAACCCATGTTGTGGAACAAGGCAATAATGAAACATGATATAACACTTGTAGGCTATTTTTGTGGAAAGCACATTTTTCCTAGTGTAATAACATGATCAAATTCTTGTGCGACATGCATCAGAAGGCATAGAGGTAACCCAGAGAACAGGTTACAAATATCAATATCAACTGAGGGTTGAACAACCCTGGTTCACCCATCCCGTCAAGTCACCTGACTTAGCTCAAGCATCATCTTTCTCATCTCATCATATTTTTCTCATACTCTCCAACACACACACACACACACACACACACTTGGTTTAAGCTGAAACAACTGGACGTAGTTTAAGAAGCACCACCCAACTTTTCTTGACCATGGACACGGCTATTAGAATAGTTTTACACTCTGCAGAGGTTGCGCGTTGTACCCACAAGACTCAGGGAACTTCCCTGTCATCCACGACTCGCGGCATATAACATACCCAAGGTAAGCACCCGAACAATGCATTTCCCATGGTGACACTAAACAAAGAGTCCACTCCTTGGTGCCATCACTCATGGTGTACATCATACGAGCCCCGCTCTAGACCGTACCATCCGTGAGGGCACACAACGGGTCCCTGGAACCTGTAAAAATAGCATGGTTACCTTACGTGGCACGAGCCCGTCTCGAGAGTGACCACGTCACTCCCGCCACTAGTAATGCGGGCTCTCTGCTAGTATCGACCAAAGTAATCAACAAAGCCCCGTCCCATAAGGGGTATCATGGTCACACATGTAAGGTGGGAATGGTCGACAAATCTTAAATCTAATCCCGTTTCTGAAACCACGCACATAAAACCTTTCTTGGTACACCACTTCTTTCTCAAGTGGTCATCCATCTCAACGCCATCACCATTGGGCATTAGTGGCACCCGATGTTTTTTTTAAAAGCCTTTGTAATCACTCCCTTCATCGTCACCATGCATATTCCCATACATGTTTGTGTAGCAACTACTAGCAACTAACTATATCTGATACGTCTCCATCGTATCTACTTTTCCAAACTCTTTTGCCCTTGTTTTGTACTCTAATTTGCATGATTTGAATGGATCTAACCCGGACTCACGTTGTTTTCAGCAAAATTGCCATGGTGTTGTTTTTGTACAGAAATAGAAGTTCTCGGAATGACCTGGAAACTTACGAGGATTTTTTGTGGAATATATAAAAATACTGGCGCAAGAATTACCCGAAGACATGGAGCCAGGGGCCCACGAGCCCAGGAGGCACCCCCTACGACGTGCCTGGCAGGATCGTGGGGCCCACGTGGCTCCGCAGCCTCCAACTCCAACTCTATATAATCTCTCTCGCCCAGAAAAAATCCAGAGAGAAGAGTTCATCGCGTTTCACGATACGAAGCCGCCGCCACCGCCTGTTCTTCCTCGGGAGGGCAAATCTGGAGTCCGTTCTGGGCTCCGGAGAAGGGAAATCGACGCCGTCGTCATCATCAACCATCCTCCATCGCCAATTCCATGATGCTCTCCATCGTTCGTGAGTAATCTCATCGTAGGCTTGCTGGACAGTGATGGGCTGGATAAGATATATCATGTAATCGAGTTAGTTTTGATGGGGTTTGATCCCTAGTATCCACTATGTTCTAAGATTGATGTTGCTACTACTTTGCTATGCTTAATGCTTGTCACTAGGGCCCGAGTGCCATGATTTCAGATTTGAATCTATTATGTTTTCATCAATATATGTGTGTTCTTGATCCTATCTTGCAAGTTGTAGTCACCTACTATGTGTTATGACCCGGCAACCCCGGAGTGACAATAATCGGAACCACTCCCGGAGATGACCATAGTATGAGGAGTTCATGTATTCACTATGTGCTAATGCTTTGTTCTGGCTCTATTAAAAGGAGACCTTAATATCCCTTAGTTTCCATTAGGACCCCACTACCACGGGAGGGATGGACAAAAGATGTCATGCAAGTTCTTTTCCATAAGCATGTATGACTAAATACGGAATACAGGCCTACATTACATTGACGAACTGGAGCTAGTTACATATCACCCTATGTTATAATTGTTACATGATGAATGCTATCCGACATAATTATCCATCACCGATCCATAGCCTACGAGCTTTTCCTATACTGGTCCTTGCTAAGTTACTTTACCGCTACTGGTGTCACAATTGCTATACAAATTACTACTGCTACTGTTACCGCCGCTACCGTTACTATCATGCTACTTTGCTACTAAAACTTTGTTGCAGATACTAAGTCTTTCAGGTGTGGTTGAATTGACAACTCAATTGCTAATACTCGAGAGTATTCTTTGGCTCCCCTTGTGTCGAATCAATAAATTTTGGTTGAATACTCTATCCTCGAAAACTGTTGCGATCCCCTATACTTGTGGGTTATCAAGACCTTTTTCTGGCGCCGCTGCCGGGGAGCATAGCTCTATTCTCTGAGTCACTTGGGATTAATATCTGTTGATCACTATGAGGAATCCAGGAGATCCAAAAACTAAAGTCTTGCCCTGAACTACGAGGACAGGTAAGGAACTGCCGTCTAGCTCTTCACTTGATTCACCTTCAGTTATGAGTAAATTTGCGACACCACCACCTACTAGTAATTCTGATATGTCACATGTGCTTGATGATGCTACTTCTGCTATCCATGATGCTTTGCTTGATAATGATATGCCACTGGGTGAATTTCTTGATGCACAAATTGCTAGAGTTACTGTTGAATCTGATGATACTTAAAAAACTAATGAAATTATTGAAATGCAACCTGCTGTTTCACCTGTTAGACCTAGCTCTCCTAGATATGAATTGCCTGATATACCTAAGGGTTATGTTATGGAGGGACGGGTAGCTGAAGACTTTATTGCTTGTAAGGATAGCTATGATCTTGAGAATTTATTACGCAAGTGGAAAGAAAACTCTCTGAATGCTAGAATGAAATATGATCCTAAGTTTGCTACTTCACCCATCTTTGTTACTGATAAGGAGTTAATCACTTTGGTTGAATCTAATCTTTTCATGGTTATGAATCTGAAACTGCTGTAGCACATCTTACTAAACTGAATGATATAGCCACCCTATTCACTAATGAGGAAATTTTTTGCTATTACTATATCCTTAAGTTGTTTCCTTTCTCACTAAAGGGTGATGCTAAAACTTGGTTTACTTCTCTTGCTCCTGGTTGTGTGCATAGTCCCCAGGATATGATTTACTACTTCTCTGAGAAATATTTTCTTGCCCATAAGAAACAAGCTGCCTTGCAGGATATATATATATCTTTGTGCAAATTGTAGAAGAGAGTCTCCCACAAGGTTGGGGGAGGCTTGTCCAGTTACTTAATGCTTTGCCGAATCACCCTCTTAAGAAAAATGAAATACTTGATATCTTTTATAATGGACTAACCGATGCTTCTAGGGACCACCTAGATAGTTGTGTTGGTTGTGTTTTCAGGGAACGAACTGTGGAACAAGCTAAAATTCTATTGAATAATATCTTAAGCAACGATAATGCTTGGACTATTCCCGAACCACCTCCGAAGCCAACTCCAAAGAAAAGAGGTATTTTATTCCTCTGTCCTGAAGATATGCAAGAAGCCAAGAAATCTATGCAAGAGAAAGTTATTAAATTTGAAGATGTTAAGAATCTACCACCTATTGAAGAAATACATGGTCTTGATAACCCGACACAGGTAGTAGAGGTAAATTCTCTTTGTAGATTCAATGAGAGTGATATTCCTGATGATAAACCTGCTAGCTTATGCTTAGATGAATTTGATAACTTTGTTGCCAAACAACAAAGTTTTAATGATTATGTTAGCAGACAATTGAAACAAAATGCTCGTATGATTAATCATATCAGTGTTTGTGTGGATAGAAATGTTAATGATCTTAAGCTTATTGGTAAACATGCTTCTATGGTCACTACTCAAGTAGAACAAGTACTTAAGGCTCAAAATGACTTGCTTAATGAATTGAATGACAATTCTGTTAAAGTTGTTACTAGAGGTGGTAGAATGACTCAGGAACCTTTGTATCCTGAGGGCCATCCTAAGAGAATTGAACAAGATTCTCAAGGAGTTAATACTGATGCACCTAGTCATCTTGGTAATAGGAAGAAAAAGAAAGATTATAGGAACTTGCATGCTAGTAAACCGGTTGTTATTACACCTCAGAATTCAAATGATGTTTCTATTTCTGATGTTGAAACAACATCTGGTGATGAACATGGGCCTAGTGATAATATTGATAATGATGTTCATGTTCATGCTCAACCTAGTAATGATAATGATGTGGAGATTGAACCTGATGTTGATCTTGATAACCCACAACCTAAGAACAAGAGATATGATAAGAATGATTTTATTGCTAGGAAGCATGGTAAAGAAAGAGAACCATGGGTTCAGAAACCCATGCCCTTTCCTCCCAAACCATCCAAGAAAAACGATGATGAGGATTTTGAGCGCTTTGTTGAAATGATTAGACCTATCTTTTTGCAAATGTGTTTGACTGATATGCTTAAAATGTCTCCTTATGCTAAGTACATGAAAGATATTGTGACTAATAAAAGAAAGATACCTGGTGTTGATATTTCCACCATGCTTGCTAATTACACTTTTAAGGGTGGGACTCCTAAGAAACTAGGTGATCCCGAAGTACCCACTATACCTTGCTCCATTAAAGGAAATTATGTTAGAACTGCTTTATGTGATCTTGGAGCCGGTGTTAGTGTTATGCCTCTCTCTTTATATCGTAGACTTGAATGGGATAAGTTTACACCTACTGAAATTTCTTTGCAAATGGCCGACAAATCAACTGCTTTACCTATCAGCATTTGCGAGGATGTGCCTGTTGTGGTTGCGAACGTTACTATCTTAATGGACTTTGTTATTCTTGATATTCCCGATGATGATGCCATGGCGGTCTGATACGTCCATTTTGCATCATGCTTTCATGTTGATATTTATTGCTTTATGGACTGTTATTATACTTTGTGGTACCATACTTATGCCTTTTCTCTCTTATTTTGCAAGGTTTATTTGAAGAGGGAGAATACTGGCAGCTGGAATTCTAGACTAGAAAAGGAGCAACTCTGAGTCCTCTATTCTGCACAACTCCAAATGCCCTGAAAATCAACGTGGAATTTTTTGGGAATATATAAAAAATACTGGGCTAAAGAAGTGCCAGAGGGGAGCTGCCAGGGGCCCACAAGCCTGGTAACCGCGGCCTGCCCCCTAGCCGCGGCTACACGGCTTGTGGGCACCCTGGTGGCCCACTGACCCCCCCTCTTCTGCTATATGAAGGGTTTCGTCGAGAAAAAAATCAGGGCAGAGCTTTTTCGAGGAGGCGCCGCCGCCACGAGGCGGAACTTGAGCAGAACCAATCTAGAGCTCCGGGAGGATGATCCTGCGTGGGAAACTTCCCTCCTGAAGGGGGAAATCGTTGCCATCGTCATCACCAACACTCCTCTCGTCGGAGGGGAGTCATCTTCATCAACATCTTCATCAGCACCATCTCCTATCCAAACCCTAGTCTATCTCTTGTAACCAATCGCCGTCTCGCGACGCCGATTGGTACCCGTAAGGTTGCTAGTAGTGTTGATTACTCTTCGTAGTTGATGCTAGTTGGTTTACTTGGTGGAAGATTATATGTTCAGATCCATTATGATATTCATTACTTCTCTGGTCATGAATATATCCATGCTCTGTGAGTAGTTACTTTTGTTCCTGAGGACATGGGATAAGTCTTGCTATTAATAGTCATGTGAATTTGGTATTCGTTCGGTATTTTGATATGTTGTATATTGTCTTCTCCTCTAGTGGTGTTATGTGAACGTTGACTACATAGCACTTCACCATATTTGGGCTTAGAGGAAGGCATTGGGGAGTAGTAAGTAGATGATGGGTTGCTAGAGTGACAGAAGCTTAAACCCCAGTCTATGCGTTGCTTCGTAAGGGGCTGATTTGGATCCACTAGTTTAATGCTATGGTTAGACGTTGTCTTAATTCTTCTTTTGTAGTTGCGGATGCTTGCGAGAGGGGTTAATCATAAGTGGGATGCTTGTCCAAGTAAGGGCAGTACCCAAGCGCCGGTCCACCCACATATCAAACTATCAAAGTAACGAACGAACCATGTGAACATGATGACAATTAGCTTGACAAATTTCCCATGTGTCCTGAGGAGCGCTTTACTTCCTATAAGACTTTGTTCAGGCTTGTCCCATGCTACAAAAGGGATTGGGCCACTTTTCTGCACCGTTGCTATTACTTGTTACTTGTTACTTGTTACTGTTCACCTGCTACATTTCACCTCACTACACCATCACTTGTTACCTCTACTTTCAGTGCTTGCAGTTATTACCTTGCTGAAAACCGTTTATCAGAGCCTTCTGCTTCTCGTTGGGTTCGACACTCTTACTTATCGAAAGGACTACGATTGATCCCCTATACTTGTGGGTCATCAACACTCTTTTCTGGCGCCTTTTCCGGGGAGTGAAGCGCCTTTGGTAAGTGGAATTTGGTAAGGAAACATTTATATACTGTGCTGAAATTTATTGTCACTTGTCACTATGGAAACTATTCCTTTGAGGAATTTGTTCGGGGTATCTTCACCACAAACGGAAGCACCAGGAGTTGCTCCTCAACCTAAGGTACCTACTGAAAATATCTTTTATGAAATTCCTTTGGGTATGCTTGAGAAACTTCTCGCTAATCCTTTTACAGGAGATGGATCATCACATCCAGACTTGCATCTAATCTATGTAGATGAAGTTTGTGGTTTATTTAAGCTTGCAGGTTTGCCTGAGGATGAGGTAAAGAAGAAAGTCTTTCCTTTATCTATGAATGACAAGGCGTTGACATGGTATAGGCTATGTGATGATACTGGATCATGGGACTACAATCGGTTGAAATTGGAATTTCATCAAAAAAATTATCCTATGCATTTATTACATCGTGATCGGAATTATATTTATAACTTTTGGCCTCGTGACAGGGAAAGCATAGCTCAAGCTTGGGGGAGGCTTAAATAAATGCTATATTCATGCCCCAATCATGAGCTCTCGAGATAAATTATCACTCAAAACTTTTATGCTCGGCTTTCTCATGAAGATCGTACCATGCTTGTCACTTCTTGTACCGGTTCTTTTATGAAGAAGGATATTGACCACAAGTGGAGTTTATTGGAAAGAATCAAATGTAACTCAGGAGATTGGGAGCTTGAAGAAGGTAAGGAGTCAGGTATGAATTTCCAGTTTGATTGCGTTAAATCTTTTGTTGAAACAAACACTTCTAGAGGTTTTAGCGCTAAGTATGGACTTGACTCTGAGATAGTAGCTTCTCTATGTGAATCTTTTGCTGCTCATATTGATCTTCCCAAAGAGAAGTGGTTTAAGTACCATCATCCTGTAGAAGTCAACATAGTTAAGCCCAACCTAGTTGAAGAGAAAGTCATTGCCTATAATGATCCTATTGTTCCTTGTACCAACACTCAGAAACCACCTTACCCTGCTAGGAAAAAGGATTATTCTAAAGCTGCAACTGTGATACGTAGGGGTTACATTAGACCACTTGCACCCCCTGAGGAAATTAGAGTTGAACCTAGTGTTGCTATTATCAAAGATCTCTTAGCCGAAGACATAGACGGGCATTGTGACAGCCCGATGCCGACGTTCCCGAAGATTCCCCTCTCTTTCTGTTTTCGTCGTGTGTCTATTTTTATTTGTCGCATCACCATCGCATCATGTGCATCATCTGCATTGCATCGTCGTCTCCGTTGCCGCCCGTTTTCAAAACTTGCATCCGTTGTTAGTTGCCGGTTCTCGTCGTTGTCCGTTCTGAGCCCGACCACACACGCATGCGCCCGCGGCATCGTTGAAACCCTGTTTTTAAAGTGCGTTTAAAACTTTCTCTGATCAAGGTGAAACTTGGCATGCAGTCGTGATTAGTTATAGCCAGGCCGCCTGTCGAATTTCGTCGCGATCGGAGTCCGTCTGGTACCCGAACGGTCGACCGTAGCGGCACCGTATTCGGTCTATCATCGGACGTTTTTCGGTGTGTTTAATTACGTTGTCGGATGCCCATTTTCCTTCTCATCTCCGCCTAGCCCCTCTGCACAGTGCACCAACCCTACGCGTAGCCTAGTCCGGAAACCTCCCGAAACCCGAACCGGGTGCTCATGACCGATGGGTCCAGATCAACCCCGTTAGTCTGCAAACCGTCATCGGTTTATCCATAGACTCTCCTAACCTTTTTTATTTTTTTTATTTTTTTTTCTCGACCATCCGATATTAATCGAAGGGTCTGAAACTAACTCGTATTTCCTATTTATAGACCACCTAGACCTAAATATAGCCTAACCCTAAAAAGCAGGAGGCTTGTCCCAACCCGCCGCCGCTAGCCTCTCCTACCTCAGGATCATCCCTCATCCCACCCTCGTGGCATTCTGTGCGTGGCAGCCGCAGCCAGCCAACCTCCTTCAGTTGTCGCGGCCCGCCCAGGCCCACGTGGGGCCCGCGAAGCCCGAAGGCAGCCGCCGCCAGCCCGAGCGAGACCGTGCCTCCCTGGCCCCACGTCGCCCTTGCTAGCTCCCGAGCTCCCGTTGGATCTCGCCAGAGTCCTGGTCACCGGATCAAGCCGCTGTTTCCGTCGTCCCGTGCCCCAGATCCCAGCGTGCCGCAGCCCTCTATGCGCAAGGGAGCCTCCGGCCCCGCCTCCCAGCGCCTCGCGCCGTCCTCCGCCCAAGGAATTCGTCGGCCGCCGCGGAACTACCTCGCCCCCAGCCGTAGCTATGCCGCCGCTGATCTCCTTGCACGACTGCCTCCTCGAGCCCCCACCACCGGGAATGAAGCCCCGGTGGCCAGATCCATCCGTGCAGCCGGCTCTCAGCCTGGATCCCCCTCGCGTGAGTGTCCCTCGCCGGAGCCCTTCCCGGCCGCCGCCAGGCTCCTGCACGGGAGGACGAGGCACCCTTCCGCGTTGACCTGGAGCCTCCTGGCGCGTGGGCCGACCTGCCCGAGCCGGTCCAGCTGGGGAGTGGCCTCCTCCCCGGCTCCGCCCACTCCACCAGCCCCTCCAATTCAGCCCACGTGGCTTCCCCAAGGTGAGCTATTCCTCACCCATGTGCAGTTTAGCTATTTTGCGCCCACCAATTCGGCCCAATAGGTTTATTGGAGTTCTCCAAATTAGTTATATTTCCAGGAATTAGACGAATAATAAAACGTTCGTATCTTTTATTCTGTGTGTCGGATCGAGGCGAGTTGTATATGGATTTCATGTAGTTTCTCGCGTAGAATGCGATTCCACAACTTGCATAATTGTGTGACGTAGTTTGAGCAGCCATATGCCTAGGTTTACGTGCTGTCTAGATAGGATAGTGCCCGTATTTATTTTTCACGCAAGTCCGGATTGCTCGAATGCCTTAGATAAAATGTCCATGTTTTAGGAACCCCTTTGCCATGTATTTTAGAGTAGACATTGGTATTTTTGCGTGTAGGGATTTGCCGCTAGTTTAGTTTTCGTGTTTAGGTTATTATCTCGCATTTTCGTGTGGAAATATTTTGTTGTTGCAACCCCACATATTTTATATGTTTTCGGGGTAGAAAAATGATTTTTCTATGCAATTTGTTTTAGATTTTGAGTAAGTTAGTTCGCACGATATTTTGCTGTGATGCCCTTTTGTTTATTTCGTAGGATTTATTCCGTGCGTCGTGTGACGGAGTTGTCAACTAGGAAGTTGTTCTTGGGTGTTTAGACTAGCCCCTGGTATTTTTGGTTGCAACAGAAATGCATGTTTAGGTGTGGTTTGATTGCTCTTAAGTTGCTAGAAATAGTGCTGATTTTGAGGAGCTGAAATATTGCTAAGTCTGGAATCTGTTATATTTTGTTGCTGTTTTGTTTTGCTTCTATCTTTAGATCTGTAGCACTTTTGAGGTTGGTCCCATGGAGTTAGTTGTACCCCTTGTGTTTCTCTAGCATGCTGTGAAGTTTCATGCCATTTGGAGTCATGTATCTATAGGTTTTGCTGCTGTCAATATAGCTTCCGATCGAAAACTGCACTTTCATGAGGTGTTATTTTCACTAAGTCTGAAATAGTATGTGGGAAGCCATTTTGTGACTTCTTTTCCTAGTGTTCAATGATGCCATGCTAGTTGTTGTTAGTTGTTTGTAGTAGTGCTTCTTGCCCTCTTCCGTGCCATGCCTTGCTTGAGCATATCGGAGTTGTGTAGCTCATAGTTGTGGGGCGTAGAAAATGCTATGTGGCTGATTTTGGCAGATTGTAGTGATTTCTTGTTTTGCTCGTAGATGCTGAACCATAGCTCCGTTTTGATCGAGTCCTACATAAAACTTGCTTAGAATCTCGTGTACTTTCATTTTCTCTTGCTGGTTGTATGTTTTGAAGTGCTCGTAGCCGTCGTTGCACACATATTGCATTCATGCCATCATATCTTGCGGTGCTTGTAACTTTTGATCCGTAGCTTCGTTGGAGATGATCTCTATGTGTAGATTGCTTGAAATGACGCGTAGAATCACGTGAACCTATTTCATTTGGTGTTGAACAACTAAATAAATGCATTAGTTCAGATCTGGACAGAATTGTAAATTAACATGTGAGGTCGTCTCGGAGGTGCTATATGTCATTTCCGACCTCATTTAAAATGCCTAGATAGGTAGATTAATTGCACTTCACCTCTTGCCATGTTTAATCACATTTAATATTGTCGTGTGTCCAGTCGGGATAGAACTAAATAATTAACGTGGAGTTTCGTCAATATGCAACTCGTTGCATATTGAGCTTCACTTAATGTGTAGTGTTTGATTGTGTGAATTGTCATGTCGTGACTTGCATACATTCACCTGCTCATGCATCATTTGTGTTGTGCACCATGTGGTGAATTCCGTGTGTTGATGCTTGTTCCGGTTTTCCCCGTCTCGATAAAATTCCGCAGCGTGCCGGATTGTGAGGACCCGTTCAACTACGTTGGTTCGTCTGCTTCACGGAGTCATTCTTCTTCCAAGCGGGATCTCAGGCAAGATGACCATTTCCCCAAATACCGTTACTATCATTGCCATGCTAGTTTATCGCTTCTATCGATTATGTCTCGTTGCCTACCACCTGTTAATTGTCAGCCTCTCAACAATGCCATGTTAACCTTCAACCTGTTCAACCTAGCAAACCACTGATTGGCTATGTTACTGCTTGCTTAACCATGTTGATAGCGTTGCTAATTGCAGGTGCAGATGCTTCCATGTGAAAACATGGGTTCCTTGTTATATCACCTTATTTAAATGCTATTTAATTTAATGCACCTATATACTTGGTAAAAGGTGGAAGGCTCGGCCTTTCTAGCCTGGTGTTTTGTTCCACCTTTGCCCCCTTAGTTTCCGGCTACCGGTGTTATGTTCCATAAATGAGCGCTCCTAACACGATCGCCGTTGTTATGGGGACCCCCTTGATAATTCATTTCAGATTAAAGCTGGTCTGGCAAGGCCCAACTTTGGTACTACATTTGCCTAAACACCTTATAAAATTGCATAGGGACTTTCCGGACCCCGAGGATAATTTAATCAACCCCCGAGCCAGTGCTCCTCATGAGTGTTGGCCCCACCAGAGCGATGTCCGGCGCCCCTCTGGTCACCCACAGGTTTAGCGATCCCGACGTCTAGCTCATCCGCCGTGTCCAGAGAACGAGGTACGCGACTCCTATCGGGATCGTCGACACGTGGGGCGGCCTTGCTGGATTAGTTTTACCTTTGACGAGATATCTTGTGCATCGGGATTCCGGCGATGCTTTGGGTAATCTCAGAGTTGAGGTTTTCCACTAGGGAATCCGACGAGATCGCGAGCTTCGTGATTGAGGATTTCAATGCGGCTTGTGGAAATTTGTGATGGACTAGTTGGAGCACCCCTGCAGGGTTAAATCTTTCAGAATGTCGTGCCCACAGTTATGTGGAAACGTGGAAGCTTTGTTTAACACTGGTTCTAGGTAACTTGAAGTTAACTTAATTAAAACTTGCCAACGGTGTGCGTAACCGTGACTGTCTCTTTCGTGAGTTCCTTCTCCGATCGAGGACACGGTGGGGTTATGTCTAACGTAGGTAGGTGTTCAGGATCATTCATTTGATCATCAGTAGCTCTCGTATGTTATGCGTAGATCTTCCCCCTCTTATTCTCTTGTACTCGTAAGTTTAGCCACCAAATATATGCTTAGCCGCTGCTGCAACCTCACCACTTAACCATACCTCACCCATTAAGCTTTTCTAGTCTTGATACCTTTGGAAATGAGATTGCTGAGTCCCCTGTGGCTCACAGATTACTACAACACCAGTTGCAGGTACAGGTAAAGGTTACTCGACGCGAGCGCATTGGTTGTTCATTTGGAGTTGCTTATTCTTCTTCTTCTTCATCGATCTAGGATGGGTTCCAGGCTGGCAGCCTGGGATAGCAAGCATGGACGTCGTTCTTCTTTTGTCGTTTGTTTTCGTCCGTAGTCGGACCCTGCTCTTACCCTTGATGATTATGTAATGTACTGATGTGACTCTGATGTAGCTTGTGGCGAGTGTAAGCCAACTCTGTATATATAACTCTTCTTTTCAGTACATGTAGTCGTAACGATATCCATTCTTGCGACACGACGAGATGCGCTTCTATCCCTGATGAGGCCTTCGTGCGAAATTGAGGATAGGGTCACATCTTGGGCGTGACAAGTTGGTATCAGAGCAGTACCGACCTAGGAGCCCCCTTGATTGATCGAACTTGGCTGAGTCGAGTCTAGTGAAAAACTGCTTTGAGTCTAGTTATATATCGGAGAGTAGGGTTCTTTTTTCTCCTCTTCTATGCTCTGGTGAGGAGTCTTGACGTAATAATTTAATTCTACTTTTCTTCCCACTCAAAAAAAAATTTGGATCACGCGGATATTATTGGAATCTATATGATGCCGATGTGACGGAGTTCTGTCTTGGTGCCTCCTATCTGCTTTAAGTTTCAGGGGAGTTGAGCTCCAGGGGATTCTTGAGCACATCGTTATCATTCAGATTTCTTAGTATCTCAGAACGAAGGATGTTCGTAATTGCTTCAATACTAGTAGTGGCGAGATAACCCCGATGTCCCCAGTACTGGTGCAGATTGTTCGGGAGTACTGTCATACTTTGTATCGTTGTGATCACGAGGGTCTGTTGTAGATGAAGGTCCGAGATTCTGGTCGTGTGTTGACGGATGTGATACAGGTGACGGGTTAGTATAGGAGTTGTGTGATTATTACTCCTTGTATCCGTGTACCAGATTGCATGACCAGAAATTTCGGGAATTCATAGGTGGGAATTCAAGTAGTTGCTTATAGGACAATCTTCCAACAAATGCATGATGTTAGGTTGGGGTTCGACATCTAGTGGATTCGTTTGTTCACGGTCGACTTATAGCGGTACACGTTGTGTCTTAAAGAGTCCTTGTAGCTTGCTACGACTTGGGGACGCTTCGTATGTCGGGTGCACTGCCTTGCACTTGATGGCTACTGTAAAATCGAGCCCGTGCGATCCTGCCCACGAAAATATCGAACGAAATCTTTCTCATGAGTTTGTTCTGGCTTGTTTCATAAGCCTCACTCTTTGTTTTGTTGGAATATGGTAATTTGAGTTTCTTAGATGTCAAGTGGTGATTTCAGATCTTTTCTAAGCAGTGTTCTCATATTTTTGTGGGAATGCTAATTCTCTTTGCTCAAATCAATTGTCTTATCATTCTTGTCAACCGGAGTCGTCATCTTAATTATTTTCCAA
The DNA here is from genome assembly GCF_904849725.1 of Hordeum vulgare subsp. vulgare. Classification (NCBI taxonomy): domain Eukaryota; kingdom Viridiplantae; phylum Streptophyta; class Magnoliopsida; order Poales; family Poaceae; genus Hordeum; species Hordeum vulgare. The sequence goes on from NC_058519.1 coordinate 487,300,923, forward strand.
CCGGTGTGTTTCTCTCCAAGTGAACTTAATCCTCTCCAATTCTTGCAGATCTTTCTCTCATTTATTCCGGAGTTCATCTCATCTGTCGCGAGTTGTCTTTGTTTTTCCCCACCCTCCCGCCCTTTTTCTCAGTGATTCAATTTTCATCCAAGAGTTTTCTTTTCATTGTGCTTCCACTATCTCTTCTTCCTTTTCATTGTGAACATTCTCAAGAGTCGAGTTCATCATTTCTTCATTTTGTTCCTTCCCGGTGAATTTAATTCAACTATCCGTGTTCATCATATCCTTTTCATCCTTGTAATTCTCTTTCATGTTGGAGATTCTTTCAGCCTATCTTGGTTATTCATTCCTCTCTTTTCATCCGGTGCGTTGAAGTTATCCGAGAAGTTTCTTGTTTTAAATTCTTTTAATTATTTCGAGGTGCTAACCTCATCTTGTTCTCTTCATACCGGTGCAATATCTCTCTTCTAAGCAATCTTTTCTAACGGTGGTTTCTTCGAGTGGGCCCATAACCCACAGGTTTTTCCCAGGATCTTATATGTCTCTTCTAATTTTTTTCCGGAGATCTCTAATTATCTTTCAACTCTCACGTAAGTATGAATTTCATCAGTCATATTTCTTCTTCAATATCGCTTCAAATTTATTTTCATTCTTTGGCTCAACCTTTCATTCTTCATTATTCCGGAGTGTCTCATTAATTCTTGGTGTTGTTCTTGTCATCATTTTCATCTTGCAAATTCGAAGGAGTGTTTCTCTCAATCTTGGTCCATTCTCTTCATGATTCATAGTTTCAGCCTTCTAGCATCATCTTAATTGTTCCAATCATGAGTAATCTCTTTCGTGCTATCCGGTGCTTCTCGAGTTATTTTTATTTCTCGATCCTCCGAAGGCCATCATTTCAGAAGATTCTTCGTTCTCAGCTTTCAGCTTTCATCCTCAATTCTTCTCAATTGTTGTCTCTTCGTTCGTCTCTCAGTTATTCTGGTGTCATGTTCTAGTTTTTCTCTCAGGTGGCTCATGATCTCTTCGTTCTCTTGTATCTCCAGTCACTCATGGTTGCCACGTTCATTTCAATTCTCACCGGTGTTTCTTGCAACAATTCTTCTAGTTTGTGCTCATATCTCTCCTCAATCTTTTCAAGAAGAATAAGTCATATGTTAAATCTGTTGCTTGTCATCAATTTAACTTGATGAAGGATAAGCATAACATAATTATTATTCTTGTTCTTCCTTCTTCCAAGGGATTTCAATTCTTCTTCCGGAGTGACTCGTGATATCAATTCTTTTCGCAAGTGCTTATTTATTTTTTCTGGAGTTCCAAGTTCTTTTAGTATCTCTTTGTGAGGCTTCATCTAAATCTTGGCAAGGTCATAATCTTATTCTTTTATACCTTCATATTTTTGCATCATTCATTTGTATACGGTGGTCCTTCATGGTGGTTCATTAAGATTTCATTCTTTCTTAAATGTTCTTCAAGATTCTTGTTGGAGAACCTCAAGTATCCTTTCTCTTGCATTTATATGTGCAATTGTTCTTTATTTATCCTTTGAGGTGGTATTATAGCATTCTTGTTAGTGTAGGAGTCTCGAAGAGTTTTCCTCTCAAGAATGAGATAATTAAACCCACCAATTCTATGATCATGAGATATTTTCAACCCATGATTTCTTCATTGAGCTATCTTGGTTTGGTCTTCACCTAAAGCTTTTCCTATGGATTGTGCTATCATGGTGCTTGTCTTTAATCTAAGTTCTCAATGGATCTTCTTGGTGTAAGAAATTGTTCATATCTTGTTTCACCTAATAAATCATTGTTCTGTTAGTGGCGGGTTTTCACTTCATTAGTTTGAAAGGTTTCCATAAGCCCACTGTTGCCTTGTTCTTTTCGTTGTTGTTTTTCCAACAACTCCGTTCAATTCTTCTTGCAAGGATGCTTGCCAAGTTCATTGGAGTTAGTAGTTGTCATTATGTTGCTTCATTCTCTTCTTTCGCTTGAGCTAGTTCATATTCTCTTGTTCCGGAGGCATTGTGTTGTTGCTCTTTTGGGTCTATTATGTTGTTCTATCAAGATCATGGTGTTCCCTTGTTCTATTTAGTTGTTTGTTATGTATATTGTCTAATTCTCTCTTCTTATCGAATTTTTTGTCCCTTTTTCCTACCGAAGTGCTGCAGAAATTTTCCATGAATTCTTGCTTCTTTCTCATATCATTCCTCATCTCTTTGCAACTTTCAAGGATCGTTGGTTTCACTCGTTTGTCAAAGAAGCGACTAAGTTTTTACCTCTTGCCTTCTCATCCTCTCCCCCTTTCATTCTTGGATCTCGGGGCGAGATCCTCTTGTAGTGTAGGAGAGTTCTGACAGCCCGATGCCGACGTTCCCGAAGATTCCCCTCTCTTTCCCTTTTCGCCGTGTGTCTATTTTTATTTGTCGCATCATCATCGCATCATGCACATCATCTGCATTGCATCGGCGTCTCCGTTGCCGCCCGTTTTCAAAACTTGCATCCGTTGTTAGTTGCCGGTTCTCGTTGTTGTCCGTTGTGAGCCCGACCACACACTCACGCGCCCGCGGCATCGTCGAAACCCTGTTTTTAAAGTGCGTTTAAAACTTTCTCTAATCAAGGTGAAACTCGGCATGCGGTCGTGATTAGTTATAGCCAGGCCGCCTGTCGAATTTCGTCGTGATCGGAGTCCGTCTGGTACCCGAACGGTCGACCGTAGCGGCACCGTATTCGGTCTATCATGGGACGTTTTTTGGTGTGTTTAATTACGTTGCCGGGTGCCCGTTTTCCTTCTCATCTCCGCCTAGCCCCTCTGCATAGTGCACCGACCCTACGCGTAGCCTAGTCCGGAAACCTCCCGAAACCCGAACCGGGTGCTCATGACCGATGGGTCCACATCAACCCCGTTAGTCTACAAACCGTCATCGGTTTATCCATAGACTCTCCTAACCTTTTTTTTCTCGACCATGCGATATTAATCGGAGGGTCCGAAACTAACTCGTATTTCCTATTTATAGACCACCTAGACCTAAATATAGCCTAACCCTAAAAAGCAGGAGGCTTGTCCCAACCCGCCGCCGCTAGCCTCTCCTACCTCGGGATCATCCCTAATCCCACCCTCCTCGCATTCTGTGCGTGGCAGCCGCAGCCAGCCAACCTCCTTCAGCCGTCGCGGCCCGCCCAGGCCCGTGCAGGGCCCGCGAAGCCCGAAGGCAGCCCCGCCAGCCCGAGCGAGACCGCGCCTCCCTGGCCCCGCGTCGCCCTTGTTGGCTCTCGAGCTCCCGTTGGATCTCGCCAGAGTCGTGGTCACCGGATCAAGCCGCCGTTTCCGTCGTCCCGTGCCCCAGATCCCAGCGTGCCGCAGCCCTCTGTGCGCAAGGGAGCCTCCGTCCCCGCCTCCCAGCGCCTCGCGCCGTCCTCCGCCCAAGGAATTCACCGACCGCCGCGGAACTACCTCGCCCCTAGCCGAAGCTATGCCGCCGCCGATCTCCTTGCCCGGCTGCCGCCTCGAGCCGCCACCACCGGGAATGGAGCCCCGGTGGCCGGATCCATCCGTGCAGCCGGCTCTCCGCCTGGATCCCCCTCGCCTGAGTGTCCCACGCCGGAGCCCTTCCCGACCGCCGCCAGGCTCCTGCATGGGAGGACGAGGCACCCGTCCACGTTGACCTGGAGCCTCCTGGTGCGTGGGCCGACCTGCCCGAGCCGGCCCAGCTGGGGAGTGGCCTCCTCCCCGGCTCGGCCCACTCCACCAGCCCCTCGAATTCGGCCCACGTGGCTTCCCCAAGGTGAGCTATTCCTCACCCATGTGCAGGTTAGCTATTTTGCGCCCACCAATTCGGCCCAAAAGGTTTATTGGATTTTCCAAATTAGTTATATTTCCAGGAATTAGACGAATAATAAAACGTTCGTATCTTTTATTCTGTGTGTCGGATCGAGGCGAGTTGTATATGGATTTCATGTAGTTTATCGCGTAGAATGCGATGCCACAACTTGCATAATTGTGTGACGTAGTTTGAGCAGCCATGTGCCTAGGTTTACGTGATGTCTAGATAGGATAGTGCCCGTATTTATTTTTCACGCAAGTCCGGATTGCTCGAATGCCTTAGATAAAATGTCCATGTTTTAGGAACCCCTTTGCCATGTATTTTAGAGTAGACATTGTTATTTTTGCGTGTAGGGATTTTTCGCTAGTTTATTTTCCGTGTTTAGGTTATTATCTCGCATTTTCGTGTGGAAATATTCTGTTGTTGCAACCCCCACATATTTTATATGTTTTCGGGGTAGAAAAATCCATTGGATTTTTCTGTGCAATTTGTTTTAGCTTTTGAGTAAGTTAGTTCGCACGATATTTTGCCGTGATGCCCTTTTGTTTATTTCGTAGGATTTATTCCGTGCGTCGTGTGACGGAGTTGTCAAATAGGAAGTTGTTCTTGGGTGTTTAGACTAGCCCCTGGTATTTTTGGTTGCAATAGAAATGCATGTTTAGGTGCGGTTTGATTGCTCTCAAGTTGCTAGAAATAGTGCTGATTTTGAGTAGCTGAAATATTGCTAAGTCTGGAATCTGTTATATTTTGTTGCTGTTTTGTTTTGCTTCTATCTTTAGATCTGTAGCTCTTTTGAGGTTGGTCCAATCGATTTAGTTGTACCCCTTGTGTTTCTCTAGCATGCTGTGAAGTTTCATGCCATTTGGAGTCCTGTAGCTATAGGTTTTGCTGCTGTCAATATAGCTTCAGATCGAAAACTGCACTTTCATGAGGTGTTATTTTCACTAAGTCTGAAATAGTGCGTGGGAAGCCATTTTGTGACTTCTTTTCCTAGTGTTCAATGATGCCATGCTAGTTGTTGTTAGTTGTTTGTAGTAGTGCTTCTTTCCCTCTTCCGTGCCATGCCTTGCTTGAGCATATCGGAGTTGTGTAGCTCGTAGTTGTGTGGCGTAGAAAATGCTATGTGGCTGATTTTGGCAGATTGTAGTGATTTCTTGCTTTGCTCGTAGATGCTGAACCATAGCTCCGTTTTGATCGAGTCCTACATAAAACTTGCTTAGAATCTTGTGTAGTTTCATTTTCTCTTGTTGGTTGTATGTTTTGAAGTGCTCGTAGCCATCGTTGCACACATATTGCATTCATGCCATCATATCTTGCGGTGCTTGTAACTTTTCATTTGTAGCTCCGTTGGAGATGATCTCTATGTGTAGATTGCTTGAAATGACGCGTACAATCACGTGAACCTATTTGTTTTGGTGTTTAACAGCTAAATAAACGCATTAGTTCAGATCTGGACAGAATTGTAAATTAACATGTGAGGTCATCTCGGAGGTGCTATATGTCATTTCCGACCTCATTTAAAATGCCTAGATAGGTAGATTAATTACGCTTCACCTCTTGCCATGTTTAATAACATTTAATATTGCCGTGTATCTACTCGGGATAGAACTAAATAATTAACGTGGAGTTTCGTCAATATGCAACTCGTTGCATATTGAACTTCACTTAATGTGTAGTGTTTGATTGTGTGAATTGTCATGTCGTGACTTGCATACATTCAGCTGCTCATGCATCATTTGTGTTGTGCACCATGTGGTGAATTTTGTGTGTTGATGCTTGTTCCGGTTTTCCCCGTCTCGATAAAGTTCCGCAGCGTGCCGGATTGTGAGGACCCGTTCGACTACGTCGGTTCGTCTGCTTCACGGAGTCATTCTTCTTCCAAGCGGGATCTCAGGCAAGATGACCATTTCCCCAGATACCATTACTATCGTTGCCATGCTAGTTTATCGCTTCTATCGATTATGTCTCGTTGCCTACCACCTGTTAAATGTCAGCCTCTCAACAATGCCATGTTAACCTTCAACCTGGTCAACCTAGCAAACCACTGATTGGCTATGTTACTGCTTGCTTAACCATGTTGATAGCGTTGCTAGTTGCAGGTGCAGTGCTTCCATGTGAAAACATGGGTTCCTTGTTATATCACCTTATTTAAATGCTATTTAATTTAATGCACCTATATACTTGGTAAAAGGTGGAAGGCTCGGCCTTTCTAGCTTGGTGTTTTGTTCCACCTTTGCCCCCTTAGTTTCCGGCTACCGGTGTTGTGTTCCATAAATGAGCGCTCCTAACACGATCGGGGTTGTTATGGGGACCACCTTGATAATTCGTTTTAGATTAAAGCTGGTCTGGCAAGGCCCAACTTTGGTACTACATTTCCCTAAACACCTAATAAAATTGCATAGGGACTTTCCGGACCCCGAGGATAATTTAATCAACCCCCGAGCCAGTGCTCCTCATGAGTGTTGGCCCCACCTGAGGGATGTCCCGCGCCCCTCTGGTCACCCGGAGGATTAGCGATCCGGACGTCTAGCTCATCCGTCGTGTCCTGAGAACGAGGTACGCGACTCCTATCGGGATCGTCGACACGTCGGGCGGCCTTGCTGGATTAGTTTTACCTTTGACGAGATATCTTGTGCAAAGAGATTCCGGTGATGCTTTGGGTAATCTCAGAGTTGAGGTTTTCCACTAGGGAATCCAACGAGATCACGAGCTTCATGATTGAGGATTTCTATGCGGCTTGTGGAAATTTGTGATGGACTAGTTGGAGCACCCCTGCAGGGTTAAATCTTTCGGAAAGCCGTGCCCGTGGTTATGTGGCAACGTGGAAGCTTTGATTAACACTGGTTCTAGATAACTTGAAGTTAACTTAATTAAAACTTGCCAACGGTGTGCGTAACCGTGACTGTCTCTTTCGTGAGTTCCTTCTCCGATCAAGGACACGGTGGGGTTATTTCTAACGTAGGTAGGTGTTCAGGATCATTCATTTGATCATCAGTAGCTCTCGTCCGTTATGCGTAGATCTTCCCCCTCTTATTCTCTTGTACTCGTAAGTTTAGCCACCAAATATATGCTTAGCCGCTGCTGCAACCTCACCACTTAACCATACCTCACCCACTAAGCTTTGCTAGTCTTGATACCTTTGGAAATGAGATTGCTGAGTCCCTTGTGGCTCACAGATTACTACAACACCAGTTGCTGGTACAGGTAAAGGTTACTCGACGCGAGCGCGTTGGTTGTTCATTTGGAGTTGCTTCTGCTTCTTCTTCTTCATCGATCTAGGATGGCTTCCAGGCCGGCAGCCTGGGATAGCAAGGATGGACGTTGTTCTTCTTTTGTCGTTTGTTTTCGTCCGTAGTCGGACCCTGCTCTTACCCTTGATGATTATGTAATGTACTGATGTGACTCTGATGTAGCTTGTGGCGAGTGTAAGCCAACTCTGTATATATAACTCTTCTTTTCAGTACATGTACTCGTAACGATATCCATTCTTGCGACACGATGAGATGCGTTTCTATCCCTGACGAGGCCTTCGTGCCAAATTGAGGATAGGGTCGCATCTTGGGCGTGACAGGCATGTTATCAAATTCTGTGAGGACTCCGCTAGAATTGCTAAACCTCACGCGAAAGACAAATACGGACCTGTAGTTGGCCTGCCCGTTGTCTGTGACAAGATAGGAGATCACTGTTATCATGGTTTATGTGATATGGGTGCTAGTGTACCCCGGTCCCTATATGATGAAATCAAAGATGAGATTGCACCTGCTGAGTTAGAACCCATTGATGTCACTATTACGCTAGCTAATAGCGACACTATCTTCCCTGTGGGAATTGTGAGAGACGTAGAAGTCCTGTGTGGTAAGATGAAATATCCTACTGATTTCCTCGTCCTTGCTACTGCACAAGATAGCTTTTGTCCCATCATATTTGGTAGACCCTTTCTCAACACTGTCTATGCTCATATGGATTGCATTAAACAGACTATCACTGTTAGGTTCGAGGGTGTGTCTCATGAATTTTACTTCTCCAAGTTTGGAAGACAACCCCATGAAAAAGAGTCGTCTGTTAGGGATGAAATCATTGCTCTTGCCACTATTGTCGTACCTCCTACTAATCCTTTAGAGCAATATCTGCTTGAGCATGAAAATGATATGCATATGGATGAAAGAGATGAGATAGATAAAATTGTTTTAGAACAATATCCTATTCTTAAGAATAATCTGCATGTTGAACTGCTTGGGGATCCTCCCCCACCAAAGGGTGATCTTGTGTTCGAGCTAAATCAGTTACCAGATACACTTAAGTATGCCTATCTTGATGAGAAGGAGATATATCCTGTTATTATTAGTGCTCACCTCTTGAATCACGAAGAAAAGAAGTTATTAAAAACTTTGAGGAAGCACCGTGCTGCTATTGGATATACTCTTGATGATCTTAAGGGTATTAGTCCCACTCTATGTCAGCACAAGATTAAAACCGATCCAGATTCTAAGCCAGTTGCTGATCATCAACGGAGATTAAATCCTAGGATGAAAGAGGTCGTGAGAAAATAAATATGAAAGCTTCTCGAAGCAGGAATCATTTATCCTGTTGCTCATAGCGATTGGGTACGTCCTGTGCATTGCGTACCCAAGAAGGGAGGTATCACCGTCGTTCCTAATGATAAGAATGAACTAATCCCACAGAGGATTATTACTGGCTATAGGATGGTGATAGACTTCCGGAAACTGAACAAGGCAACCAGGAAAGACCATTATCCTTTGCCGTTTATCGACCAAATGCTAGAAAGGCTATCTAAACACACACACACTTCTGCTTTCTAGACGGTTATTCAGGTTTCTCGCAAATACCTGTTGCACAATCTGATCAGGAGAAAACCACTTTCACCTGCCCTTTCGGCACCTTTGCTTATAGACGTATGCCTTTTGTCTTATGCAATGCACCTGCCACCTTTCAAAGATGTATGATAGCTATATTCTCTGACTTTTGTGAAAACATTGTTGAGGTTTTCATGGATGATTTCTCCGTTTACGGTTCTTCCTTTGATGATTGCCTCAGCAACCTTGATCGAGTCTTGCAGAGATGCAAAGATACCAACCTCGTCTTGAACTGGGAGAAGTGCCACTTCATGGTTAATGAAGGCATCGTCTTAGGACACAAAAAATTTGAGAAAGGCATTGAAGTTGATAAGGCTAAGGTTGATGCAATTGAGAAAATGCCTTGCCCCACAGATATCAGAGGTATACGAAGTTTCCTAGGTCATGCTGGTTTCTATAGAAGGTTCATTAAGGACTTCTCTAAGATTTCTAGGCCTCTTACCAACCTCTTGCAAAAGGATGTTCCTTTTGTTTTTGATGAGGATTGTGAGGAAGCTTTCTAAATACTTAAGAAGTCCTTGATAACCGCACCTATTATTCAACCACCTGATTGGAACTTGCCCTTTGAAATCATGTGCGATGCTAGTGATTACGCTGTTGGTGCTGTTCTAGGACAAAGAGTTGACAAGAAGTTGAATGTTATTCACTACGCTAGTAAAACTCTAGACAGTGCCCAAAGAAATTATGCCACTACGGAGAAGGAATTTTTAGCAGTCGTGTTTGCATGTAAAAAGTTCAGATCTTTTATAGTTGACTCCAAAGTCATTATTCACTCTGATCATGTTGCTATTAAGTACCTTATGGAGAAGAAGGACGCTAAACCTAGGCTAATCAGATGGGTTCTCCTGCTACAGGAATTTGATCTGCACGTTGTTGACCGAAAGGGTGCTGATAACCCTGTAGCAGATAACTTGTCCAGGCTAGAGAATGTCCTTGATGACCCACGACCTATTGATGACAGCTTTCCCGATGAGCAATTGAATGTCATCCGCACTTCACATGGTGCACCGTGGTATGCCGATTACGCGAACTATATCGTAGCCAAATACATACCACCCAGTTTCACCTACCAGCAAAAGAAGAAATTCTTCTTTGATTTGAGACACTACTTTTGGGATGATCCTCACCTTTATAAGGAAGGAGTATATGGTGTTATTAGATGTTGTGTGCTTGAACATGAAGAGGGACAGATCCTGCAGAAGTGTCATTCCGAAGCCTACGGAGGGCACCATGCTGGAGATAGAACTGCTCATAAGGTATTGCAATCAGGTTTCTATTGGCACACTCTCTTCAAGGATGCTTGTAAGTTTGTCTTGTCTAGTGACGAATGCCAAAGAATAGGGAACATCAGTAAACGTCAGGAAATGCCTATGAACTATTCACTTGTCAATGAACCATTTGATGTCTCGGGCTTTGATTATATGGGACCCTTCCCGAGTTCCAATGGGTATACTCACATCTTAGTTGCTGTTGGTTATGTCACTAAGTGGGTAGAAGCTATCCCCACTAGAAATGCTGATCACCACACCTCTATTAAGATGCTTAAAGAAGTCATTTTCCCAAGATTTGGAGTCCCTAGGTATCTGATGACTGATGGCGGTTCACACTTCATTCATGGTGTTTTCCGCAAGATGCTCGCTAAGTATGATGTCAACCATAGAGTTGCATCTCCTTATCATCCTTAGTCTAGTGGTCAAGTGGAGTTGAGTAATAGGGAGATCAAATTGATCTTACAAAAGACTGTCAATAGATCTCGAAAGAATTGGTCTAGCAAACTTGACGATGCACTATGGGCTTATAGGACTGCTTATAAGAATCCCATGGGTATGTCGCCATATAAAATGGTTTACGGTAAGGCCTATCATTTACCTCTTGAGCTAGAACACAAAGCTTATTGGGCAATCAAAGAGCTCAACTTCGATTTCAAACTTGCTGGTGAGAAGCGGTTGTTTGATATCAGCTCATTAGATGAATGGAGGGTCGAGGCATATGAGAATGCCAAGTTTGTTCAAGGAAAAGGTTAAGAGATGGCACGATAAATGAATACAAAAATATGAGTTCAATGTAGGTGATTATGTCCTGCTATACAATTATCGCTTAAGATCCTTCGCAGGCAAGCTTCTCTCTAAATGGGAAGGTCCCTACGTTGTCGAGGAAGTATATCGTTCCGGTGCCATCAAAATCAATAACACATAAGGTAATTTTCCTAGAGTGGTAAATGGGCAAAGAATCAAGCATTATATCTCTGGTACTCCCATAAATGTTGAGAGCAATATCATCAATATCATAACTCCACAGGAGTACATAAGGGATGTTTATCTGCCTGTTTCAGACTATGAAAACGAAGAGGTATGTGTTTTGGTAAGTAATTGGACTCCAAAACTTTTCCAGTAGGAAATTTTCTCCGTTTTGGAATTTATGGAAAAATAGAAAAATAAAAATCAGTCCGGAGAGCGCACGAGGCGGCCACAAGCTTGGTAGCCGCGGCCTCCCCCCTGGTCGCGGCTACAGGGCTTGTGGGCACCTCGTGTGCCACCCGGACTCCGTTTTCTTGCGGAGCACTCCTTCTGGTCCAAAAAAAATCATTATATATACGCCGGAGGGTTTTGATCTCCATATCACGCAGTTTTCCTCTGTTTTCATTTCGAGCCTGTTTCTGCTGCACATCAAGATTGCTATGGCTTCCCCAAAAGCTCCGAAGGACAAAGTCTTTGAGAAGGTTATCAATCCTTACCTCGCGGAAGTGTTGCAGCACCCTCAATCTATCAAGATGAGTGAGGGGATGTTTCACATCCGTGATGTTGAGGGGCCTAAGAATACCGGGAGCATGGAGATGAGGCTTGAAGCAATGGAGCAACAAGTCTTCAGGTGCCAAGGGATGGTGGAGCGTAGACTCAATGCCAACCACATGATGATCACTGAGTTCACCAACAAGCACAAGATCGATGTCAACAACATGGAGAAGCAACTCTCACGGCTCTATGACAGAGTTGATCATCTCCAAGCCCAGATCTATGACCTGCAGAATCAAAACTGTGAGTATGAGTATAGATTTAAATCAATAAGGTTGGCTGCAGATTTGAGGATCCCGGAGACTCGCTCATCTTTCCATGATGGAGCGCCTATGCCTTGGAAGACGGAGGACCAAACCCAGGATGCAAAAACTCCACCACCATCACCACCAAAGGAAGACAACTAAGCATTGGTATGGGCAACTCCCTTGGCTTGTGCCAAGCTTGGGGGAGTTGCCCTGGTATCGTATCACCTTTATATCTTTTGCTTTTACCTTTGTTTTAGTTCTTTATTTTTTCAGTTTTTACTTTCTTCTCTTAGTGGGATAAGTCTTTAGTGTTTAGTTTGAGTCTTTTTCCTTGTGTCTCCCCCGATGTATTCGAGCTTGCGAGCTATATAATAAAGAGTATCTTAGTCAAGGGCTTTGTTTTGTGTCGTGATCAAAAGTATGAAAAGAACGATAGCATGAAAGATCATGAGATGATCTTATGGAAAGTGATAGCTTTACATATAACAAGTATGATGATTGAAACTTGTTGAGAATAGACCAACATAGACCCTAGTCATTGTTGCAATTAATAAGAAGTAATAAGTAAAGAGAGGTTCACATATAAATATATCATCTTAGACACTTTTTACAATTGTGAGCACTCATCAAACTATTACATGCTTAGAAGTAGAATGGACAAGGAAGACAACATAATGAATTGTGTTTGCTTGATTCCAAACAATGTTATATGTCTAGAGATCCCTTAGCATGTGACGATTGCTTCCACCTCATATTAGCCAAAACTTCCGTACTAAGTAGAAATACTACTTGTGCATCCATAAACCTTCAACCCAGTTTTGCCATGAGAGTCCACCATACCTACCTATGGATTGCGTAAGATCCTTCAAGTAAGTTGTCATCAGTGCAAGCAATAAAAAGTTGCTAACTAAAGTATGTATGATTTATTAGTGTGTGGAAAATAAGCTTTGTACGAACCTGTGATGAGGAAGACATAAAAGCGACAGAGTGCATAATAAAGTTCTTTATCACAGGGGGCAATATAAAGTGATGTTCCTTTACACTAAGAGGTCGTATATCCAAACCTTAAAAGCGCATGACAACCTCTGTTTCCCTCTGCGAAGGGTGTATCTTGTACCTTTACTTTTGTCCTTGTGAAAGTCATGGTGATCAACACCAATTCCCTATTCCGTCTTCATCTTGGTGAACGTCATATGCTAGGGAAAGATCTATATTCATATATCAACCTGGAGATGAGTATTTATGCTTTATTATTGTTGACTTTACCCTTTAGGTAAATGGTTGGGAGGCAAAATTATAAGCCCCTATCTTTCTCTATGTCCAACTGAAACTTTGATACCATGAGTACCACGTGAGTTGTAACAATTGTGGAAAACAAAAGAGATGATTGAGTATGTGGATTTGCTTTACAAGCTCTTATTTGACTCTTTCTGATGTTATGATAAATTGCAATTGCTTCAATGACTATGGACTGTTGTTGGCTACTTACCGGTAAGGTTTTTGATTCATACTTTGCTTTGTGAAGGAATTGTTACTTTCCCATAAGAATCTTTATGATGTATTGTTGTTCTATGTGTGATCATGATGCCCTCATATCCGTATTATGTTTTATCGACACCTTCATCCCTAAACATGTGGACATGTTTATGTATCTTGGTTTTCGCTTGAGGACAAGCGAGGTCTAAGCTTGGGGGAGTAGATACGTCCATTTTGCATCATGCCTTCATGTTGATATTTATCGCTTTATAGACTATTATTATACTTTGTGGTACCATACTTATGCATTTTCTCTCTTATTTTGCAAGGTTTATTTGAAGAGGGAGAATACCGGCAGCTAGAATTCTGGAGTAGAAAAGGAGCAAGTCTGAGTCCTCTATTCTGCGCAACTCCAAATGCCCTGAAAATCAACGTGGAATTTTTTGGGAATATATAAAAAAATACTGGGCTAAAGAAGTGCCAGAGGGGAGTTGCCAGGGGCCCACAAACCTGGTAGCCGCGGCTACAGGGCTTGTGGGCACCCTGTGTTGGGGAACGTCGCATGGGAAACAAAAAAATTCCTACGCGCACGAAGACCTATCATGGTGATGTCCATCTACGAGAGGGGATGAGTGATCTACGTACCCTTGTAGACCATACAGCAGAAGCGTTAGTGAACGCGGTTGATGTAGTGGAACGTCCTCACGTCCCTCGATCCGCCCCGCGAACAATCCCACGATCAGTCCCACGATCTAGTACCGAACGGACGGCACCTCCGCGTTCAGCACACGTACAGCTCGACGATGATCTCGGCCTTCTTGATCCAGCAAGAGAGATGGAGAGGTAGAAGAGTTCTCCGGCAGCGTGACGGCACTCCGGAGGTTGGTGAGACCTTGTCTCAGAAGGGCTCCGCCCGAGCTCCGGAGAAACGCGATCTAGAGGAAAAACCGTGGAGGTATGTGGTCGGGCTGCCGTGGAAAAGTCGTATCAAATCAGCCCTAAAACCTCTGTATATGTAGGTGGGAGGGAGGGGACATTGCCTTGGGGCTCAAGGAGCCCCAAGGGAGTTGGCCGAGCCAAGGGGGGAAGGTCTCCCCCCCCCCCAAACCGAGTTGGACTTGGTTTGGTGGGTGGGAGTCCTTCCTTCCCTTCCCACCTCCTCTTTTTTTTTCTCTTTGATTTTTCTTCCAATGCGCATAGGGCCCCTTTTGGGCTGTTCCACCAGCCCACTAAGGGCTGGTGCGCCACCCTCAAGGCCTATGGGCTTCCCCGGGGTGGGTTGCACCCCCCCGGTGAACTCCCGGAACCCATTCGTCATTCCCAGTACATTCCCGGTAACTCCGAAAACCTTCCGGTAATCAAATGAGGTCATCCTATATATCAATCTTCGTTTCCGTACCATTCCAGAAACCCTCGTGACGTCCGTGATCTCATCCGGGACTCCGAACAACATTCGGTAACCAACCATATAACTCAAATACGCATAAAACAACGTCGAACCTTAAGTGTGCAGACCCTGCGGGTTCGAGAACTATGTAGACATGACCCGAGAGACTCCTCGGTCAATATCCAATAGCGGGACCTGGATGCCCATATTGGATCCTACATATTCAATGAAGATCTTATCGTTTGAACCTCAGTGCCAAGGATTCATATAATCCCGTATGTCATTCCCTTTGTCCTTCGGTATGTTACTTGCCCGAGATTCGATCGTCAGTATCCGCATACCTATTTCAATCTCGTTTACCGGCAAGTCTCTTTACTCGTTCCGTAATACAAGATCCCGCAACTTACACTAAGTTACATTGCTTGCAAGGCTTGTGTGTGATGTTGTATTACCGAGTGGGCCCCGAGAAACCTCTCCGTCACACGGAGTGACAAATCCCAGTCTTGATCCATACTAACTCAACTAACACCTTTGGAGATACCTGTAGAGCATCTTTATAGTCACCCAGTTACGTTGCGACGTTTGATACACACAAAGTATTCCTCCGGTGTCAGTGAGTTATATGATCTCATGGTCATAGGAACAAATACTTGACACGCAGAAAACAGTAGCAACAAAACGACACGATCAACATGCTACGTCTATTAGTTTGGATCTAGTCCATCACGTGATTCTCCTAATGATGTGATCCAGTTATCAAGCAACAACACCTTGTTCATAATCAGAAGACACTGACTATCTTTGATCAACTTGCTAGCCAACTAGAGGCTTGCTAGGGACAGTGTTTTGTCTATGTATCCACACATGTAAATGAGTCTTCATTCAATACAATTATAGCATGGATAATAAACGATTATCTTGATACAGGAATTATAATAACAACTATATTTATTATTGCCTCTAGGGCATAATTCCAACACCCTGGTGGCCCACTGGGCACCCTCTTCTACTATATGAAGGGTTTCGTCCGGAAAAAAAATCAGGGCGGAGCTTTTTCGAGGAGGCGCCGCCGCCACGAGGCGGAACTTGAGCAGAACCAATCTAGAGCTCCGGTAGGACAATCCTGCATGGGAAACTTCCCTCCCGGAGGGGGAAATCGTTGCCATCGTCATCACCAACACTCCTCTCGTCGGAGGGGAGTCATCTCCATCAACATCTTCATCAGCACCATCTCCTATCCAAACCCTAGTCTATCTCTTCTAACCAATCGCCGTCTCGCGACGCCGATTGGTACCCGTAAGGTTGCTAGTAGTGTTGATTACTCTTTGTAGTTGATGCTAGTTGGTTTACTTGGTGGAAGATTATATGTTCAGATCCATTATGATATTCATTACTTCTCTGGTCATGAATATATCCATGCTTTGTGAGTAGTTACTTTTGTTCCTGAGGACATGGGATAAGTCTTGCTATTAATAGTCATGTGAATTTGGTATTCGTTCGGTATTTTGATATGTTGTATGTTGTCTTTTCCTCTAGTGGTGTTATGTGAACGTCGACTACATAACACTTCACCATATTTGGGCCTAGAGGAAGGCATTGGGGAGTAGTAAGTAGATGATGGGTTGCTAGAGTGACAGAAGCTTAAACCCGAGTCTATGCGTTGCTTCGTAAGGGGCTGATTTGGATCCACTAGTTTAATGCTATGGTTAGACGTTGTCTTAACTCTTATTTTGTAGTTGTGGATGCTTGCGAGAGGGGTTAATCATAAGTGGGATGCTTGTCCAAGTAAGGGCAGTACCCAAGCGTCGGTCCACCCACATATCAAACTATCAAAGTAACGAACGCGAACCATGTGAACATGATGACAATTGGCTTGACAGATTTCCCATGTGTCCTCGGGGGCGCTTTACTTCCTATAAGACTTTGTTCAGGCTTGTCCCTTGCTACAAAAGGGATTGGGCCACTTTGTTGCACCGTTGCTATTACTTGTTACTTGTTACTTGTTACTTTTCACCTGCTACGTTTCACCTCACTACACCATCACTTGTTACCGCTACTGTCAATGCTTGCAGTTATTACCTTGCTGAAAACCGTTTACCACAACCGTCTGCTCCTCGTTGGGTTCGACACTCTTACTTATCGAAAGGACTACGATTGATCCCCTATACTTGTGGGTCATCACGGTCATCCTTGGAAGACCCTTTTTAAACACTGCAGGGGTTGTTATTGATTGCAACAAAGGCAATGTCACTTTCCATGCTAATGGTAATAAGCACACGGTGCACTTTCCGAAGAAACAATATCGAGTTCATTGCATTAATGCTATTGAAAAATCTTCATCAATTATTATTGGAAGCTTTGAATTCCCTATACCTACTGTCAAGATGAAATATGATATACCTGTTATTGGGGATATGCACATCCCCGTTGAGGTAACCTAGTGAATATTCAAAAATTCTCTAGTTTTATGTGATTCGAAAAAGTTAGTCAAGGAGACTTGATCAAGCTCATTGACGGATTTATTTTGATGACCATGAGATGGATGAATCTAGAAGTCACAACCTTCTGTTCCCAACTTTTACTTTCTGTTATTTAGTAGAAAAATAATAAATTTAGCATTGTTTTCCTGTTTTCTGCTTTATCCGTTCAATAAAAAAGTGACCTGGAAATAAAAGTTGTCCAAATGCCCTGAAATTCAAGTATGATTTTTCTGGAATATTTAAAAACTTCTGAGATAGATAACTAGTCAAGGGGATGCACCAGTGGGCCACAAGCCCAGGAGGCACGCCCCCCTACGGCATGCCTGGTAGGCTCGTGGATCCCACGTGGCCCCCTCCACTTATTCCAGCACCCATCTCCTTCGTCTACCTCTAGAGAAAATCATTCCACAGCTCAAACCCGTGTTCTTGCTCATTTTGCTACTTTTTTCGATCTCCTTGTGCAAAGCCCCATTCCCCAAACTGTTTTGGGGAATTGTTCCTTGGTATGTGACTCCTCCATTGATCCAATTAGTTTTTGTTCTAGTTCTTTATTCATTGCATATTATTGCTGCCTTGGTGACCCTGTTCTTGAGCTTTGCATGTTAATTTCAGTTGGTCCCAAGTAGTCTTGATGCATGATATGGCCTCTAGGCACTTGTAGGAGTAGTTGCTTTGAGTTTTGTTAAGCCTTGTTCACTTTTGTTTTGAGTCACTAAAAATTTCAGAAATTTTCAGAGAAAGAAAAAGGAAAAGATGAGGAGGTTCCTAAGAGGCTCTTCGAACCGTGACCCCAAGGAAGATGAAAATGATAAGAAGAAACCCAAGTATCCGGTCCCTCGAGTTGCAGAAGTTCGAGCATGCGAGTGGCCAAGCGATGTGTTCTTACACGCCGTCGGTCTTTATGAGGATTTCTATTACTTGGTGGAGAACGCAGGCCTTACCGCATTTGTCGAAGATAAGTGTCCACAATACCTCCTCCTTACTAATACTTTCGTGCAAAGCTTTAATTTTTATCCGAGGAAGGGTCCTCCTATAGTTGAGTTCAAGTTATATGATATCCCCCAGCGCATGTCACTTCAGGATTTCTGCAATGTTTGCAATTTACCTTATGTTGGGGATATTCATGAACCTCGTCCATGGGACGTGGAGGCTTTCATTGCTAATATTGATGTAGGAGAGGAGAGAGGGGTGTCTGGCGCTAGAGTTCTAGTGTACATTTTCCCGTGCTTCGGTATCTCTCATTATCCGTGGGAAAATGTTTGATAGGCCGTGGGAAAGCTGGGGCTCTTAGCTCCCCAGATCTTGTGGTTTTGCGCGAAGCTCTTTATAATGATAAAACTTATAGCTTGGGCGCTATAGTGGCTCAATGGTCGAACACGAACAGAACCAAAGGCATTGTTTATGGAGGTATCTATGCTACCCGTCTTGCTAAACATTTTGTGATACCTATTAGACTGTACGAGGAAGAAGAGATGCTTCTTCCTGAGGGATATTCAGATTATGATAGCATGGTTCGCCATGATTTTCTTGATAAAGATAGTGATAAGAGGATGATTTATAACTTGGTATTTAGCCAGGGTACTCGTAAGACTATTACTTTGCCTGCTCCTTCTTTGTTCAACCTTCATCTAGGCAGGTACATTCTTATGCCCTCGGACATCTACGCATATTGGGGCATAGTGCCACCACAGGCGCCCATGCCCGAGCCACCAGTCGAGTACCAGACGCCAGTTTATTAGTGGGAGCCAGAGGAGCTCACCCAGCAGTGGCACCCTCAGTACACTCCGGAGTACCCCAGAGACGGTTACTTCCCTCCTTGGTAGTAGACCAACTTAGGCCAAAATCCTAAGCTTGGGGGAGTACGTCTTTCTCACCGACTTTATATTCATGCTCACACATTCACTTTGATAGTCGGTGTTCACACTTTTCCATTGTATCATCCATGCTAGTTTACTTCTTTTTCTTGCTTTCTTCTCGTGTGTTTGTTTAAAAATAAGAAAAACAAAAAAATTGGTTGTAAGTTTACTTTCGAGCATGCTTAGTGGTAATTAAATAGAAAACCCAAAAAGATTTCCCGTTTTTCTTTTGCTTGTTGGGATCTTTCCTGTGTAAATAGTTTTCTTTTTCTTTGGGTCGAGATAGAAGACCATGATTAAAATGATTAGTGGCTCTCATATGCATTATTGTTCATCCGTCAAAGAGCCATATTACTTTGTCTTCTCCTCTGAATTTGCTTGTAGATTCCATCTTAGTCCAATGCACGAACACTCTTATTATTATTCACATCATTCGGTCGTGCAAGTGAAAGGCAATAATGACGATATATGATGAAGTGACTGAGTCTGGAAAAGCTGGTATGAACTCGACCTATTTTGTTTTTGTAAATATTACTAGCTCATCGTTCCTAATTCAGCATTGTTATGAGAGAAACATGTTTGCAATGACAACTTAGAGATCATAGTTTCTGATGCCATGCTTAGTTAGCTAGGAGCTTATAATGGTTTGTCTTGGATGCCAACATGAATTTCAAGATGATTATGATGTAGTATGATAGGATGGTATCCTCCTTTGAATGCTTCAAGTGGCTTGACTTGGCACATGTTCACGCATGTAGTTGAAACAAAATCAACATAGCCTCTACGATATTCATGTTTATGGTGATTTATATCCTACTCATGCTTGCACTCAACATTGGTTAATTTCAATGCATATTGATGACTGTTGTCGCTCTCTAGTTGGTCGCTTCCCAGTCTTTTGCTCGCCTTCACTTGTACTAAACGGGAATACTGCTTGTGCATCCACTTCCATAAACCCAAAGTTGTTCCATATGAGTCCACCATACCTACCTATATGCGGTATCTACCTACCGTTCCAAGTAAATTTGCATGTGCCACTCTCTAAATCTTCAAATAATAATCCGTTTTGTATGCCCGAACCGCTCATGTGGTGACAAGGGGCTGTCAGTATCTTCCATGCTAGGCGTGTTATCCTCGATACGTGTTTATTCACTATCACTCACGAGAAAGGGGCCGCTAATCGGAATGCCCAGTTCCATGCTCAAATCAAATCAAAAATATAATTGCAAACAAAACTCCCCCTGGATTGTTGTTGGTATGGACGGCACTCGAGGATTCGGCTAGTCGTGGAGTGTGATTGATCAGTGGTGGGGGAGTCAAAACTTTACTATTCTGTTTGGGAACCGCCTATAATATGTGTAGCATGGAAGATGGTGAAAACTCTTGGTCATCGCATTGACAATGAACGCATGCCACCCAAAATTATTTATCTCTGTTTTAAAAGCTTGAGCTCTGGCACCTCTGCAAATCAATGCTTCCCTCTGCGAAGGGCCTATCTACTTACATTACATTTGAGTCATCCTTTTCTTATTAAAGGCACCAATTAGAGAGCACCTCCATCATTTTTATGCTTTGCTATTAATTGATATTGAGTATGACTATGACTGGCGCTTCTTTGCCATGAATTACAATGTTCAGTCAGACCTTGATCTTTGAAGGTGCTCTGCATTTATGTTTTGCGGTCTCACAAAGGGCTAGCGAGATACCATCTGTTCATATTGTATCATGATTGTTTCGATTGAAGTGTTGACGTTTGAAAGTTATTATTATTGCTTGCTAGTTGATTATGCAATTGATATGAGTACACCATGAGACCTAAATGTTATTGATTATGTGGTTAGCTTATGATCTTGCTGAAAATCCGAATATGAGTTAGACATAATTACAACAACAAGATCAAACAGAGTTCGTAAAAGTTTTTCTTTTGTCTCTTTCAGTTTGTCAACTGAATTGCTTAAGGACAAGCAAGGCTTTAAGATTGGGGGAGTTGATACGTCTCCATCGTATCTACTTTTCCAAACTCTTTTGCCCTTGTTCTGGACTCTAATTTGCATGATTTGAATGGAACTAACCCGGACTAACGATGTTTTCAGCAGAATTGCCATGGTGTTGTTTTTTGTGCAGAAATAAAATTTCTCGGAATGACCTGGAAACTTACGAGGATTTTTTGTGGAATATATAAAAAATACTGGCGCAAGAATTACCTGAAGACACGGAACCAGGGGCCCACGAGCCCAGGAGGCGCCCCCCTAGGGCGCGCACTGGCACGCTCGTGGGGCCCATGTGGCTCCGCAGCCACCAACTCCATCTCTATATAGTCTCTCTCGCCCAGAAAAAATCGAGAGAGAAGAGTTCTGGGAGCCGCCGCCACCGCCTGTTCTTCCTCGGGAGGGCGGATCTGGAGTCCGTTCTGGGCTCCGGAGAAGGGAACTCGACGCTGTCGTCATCATCAACCATCCTCCATCGCCAATTCCATGATGCTCTCCATCATTCATGAGTAATCTCATCATAGGCTTGCTGGACGGTGATGGGTTGGATGAGATCTATCAAGTAATCGAGTTAGTTTTGATGGGGTTTGATCCCTAGTATCCACTATGTTCTAAGATTAATGTTGCTACTACTTTGCTATGTTTAATGCTTGTCACTAGGGCACGAGTGCCATGATTTCAGATCTGAACCAATCATGTTTTCATCAATATATGTGTCTTATTGATCCTATATTGCAAGTTGTAGTCACCTACTATGTGTTATGACCCAGCAACCCAGGAGTGACAATAACCGGAACCACTCCGAGAGATGACCATAGTATGAGGAGTTCATGTATTCACTATGTGCTAATGCTTTGTTCCGGTTCTCTATTAAAAGGAGACCTTAATATCCCTTAGTTTCCATTAGGACCCCGCTGCCACGGGAGGGATGGACAAAAGATGTCATGCAAGTTCTTTTCCATAAGCACGTATGACTAAATACGGAATACATGCCTACATTACATTGACGAACTGGAGCTAGTTACATATCACCCTATGTTATAACTATTACATGATGAATGCCATCCGACATAATTATCCATCACCGATCCAATGCCTACGAGCTTTTCCTATACTGGTCCTTGCTAAGTTACTTTACCGCTACTGCTGTCACAATTGCTATACAAATTACTACTCTACTGTTACCGCCGCTACCGTTACTATCATACTACTTTGCTACTAAAACTTTGTTGCAGATACTAAGTCTTTCAGGTGTGGTTGAATTGACAACTCAACCGCTTATACTCGAGAGTGTTCTTTGGCTCCCCTTGTGTCGAATCAATAAATTTGGGTTGAATACTCTACCCTCGAAAACTGTTGCGATCCCCTATACTTGTGGGTTATCAATATCCCACATGCACAACCCTCATAGGTGGTAGGGTCATGCCTAAGTGCAGGTTTCAACGAGATGTTCGTCGGGGTTATCCCAACAAGGGGGGTCTCGAATCCAACATGAATATATGCATAAGTAAGGTGTTAAATGACATGCAAATAAAAGTTTCTTAGGCATGGTCGAAGGGCTACTTCCCTGGTTCAGCAAAGTCTTCAGGGTCTTCTCATGCTTCTTGTCTATCTCTGAGTACTTCGTCTACTACGTCAACTATTGTCAAAAACAACCACAGTAATCCACACAACAAGCAGAAAACAAAAGTGCTCTATAATAGGAGTTTTATTTTTCTTGGACATCTCTGGTCATAAGAAAATTCCTAAAGCTTGTACTAAGGGAGTTGCATCACTAGGGATTTATAAACGATGGAAATGGAGGCATCACTGTCCCCACAAGAAGTATACAGAAAATGTTTTATTAAAAATGAGTGGAGACACTCATTTAATGGTGCATGAATTTAGAAACATTTAGGAAGTAGTTTCATTCGATTTGGAGTTGGTATGAATTTCTTATGGATTTTCCAACATAGAATAAATGGAAATAGGTGCTATTTATTTGACCCAGCACACACAATGCTACATAAAAATGTTCACCAAGGCTACAAAAATAGAGAATTATATTTGAAGTATCTCAAAATTCGAATCACCCATTTGGAGTTGATTTGAGCTCTCTAGGAATTTTACAAGGTGGGATTTGAAATACTCAAATTTGCATTTGAATATTAACACCACAGAAAGTTTCATTGAAAAAATGTGCAATGCACATATTTGGGTAGGTCGTGATTTTATGGATCTATACGAATTTGAGTCACCTATTTTGGAGTTCATATGAATTTATTGTGGATTTTTTAATCTACCCAAACAAAAAAAGGATAAATATTTACCATCAGAAAAAAGGCGCTCAGTGTGCAGGATGGGCAGTTGGGCCGGCCCAGCAGTCGAGTCGGACCATGTAGAAGGCACACTTCACAAAAGGCACTTTCGCCACGCGGTCGCGCAGTCCGCCAGAACCTGCATCCACTAAAAGGGTTGGGCCCAACCGTCGTGCTGATTACATGCAGGCCCCGCTCGACTGCCTTCTCTCTCTATCTATCTATCTCTCTCTGTCTCTCTTTCTTTCTTTCTCTCTCTCTATCTCTCTCTCTCTCGTCCCCGTCTCCTACCTCTCGACGGAAGAACAAGGGGGTGCCAGCCGCCGTGGCCTGGCTACCCCGCTGCACCGGAGGACGCGTCGGGGGGGCGGGCGGGTGCCCCGCCCCACGCCGCGCTCGGGGGTGGCCCCTTTAGCCGGAGGGCGACCGGGAGCGAGGAGCTCGATGAGGGTGCGTCAAACAATGGCGTTCGCTGAAGCTAGGGTCATGCCACGATTGCGGATAGGGAGCCCCGGGGCATCTAGGGGTCTACCGCCGTCGTCGGGATGCTCCAGGTGCTCTTGGCCGAGGCGAGGGAGGGTCGGCTGGCTCGGGCTCGAGCGGAGCCGAGCGGCATCAATGGCGGTCGCGGGAAGAAAAGGAGAGCGCGGGAGCTCCAATGGGGTGGCCCTGGAGGTCCACAAAGGGAGGAGGGAGCGAGAGGGAGAAAGAGTGGGCTAGGGCAAGGTCAAATGGAGGGGACAACCGAGGGGAGCTTGGATGTGCCTCGGGTGCTCTAGGCATGGAGGGCATTCGACCTGAGCAGCTTTGGAGCCTTGCTGGCGTCGTGGAGGGGGTCAAGGGTGGAGAAAGGAATCCTATGGCATGTTGGGGATTGTTTTCGCTGCCATACGTGGGTTGTAGGATGAGGACAAGCTGCAGAGCACTAGTTCTACATGCCAGGTATGTGGTCACCACGCGCATTCATGTCCACAGTGGCATCTTGGTCAGTCAAAGGTGTCTTGCATGCAAGGCATTGATACGTCTCTGTCGTATCTACTTTTCCAAACTCTTTTGTCCTTGTTTTGGTCTCTAATTTGCATGGTTTGAATGGAACTAACCCGGACTGACGTTGTTTTCAGCAGAATTGCCATGGTGTTGTTTTTGCGCAAAAACAAAAGTACTCGGAATGACCTGGAAATTTACGAGGAATTTTTGTGGAATGTATAAAAAATACTGGCGCAAGAATCAACTGGAGGGACGGAGCCAGGAGCTCACAAGCCCGCCAGGCCCCCCCCCCTAGCCGGGCCTGGCAGGCTTGTGAGCCCCTCGGGGCTCTGCCGCCTCCAATTCCGGCTCTATATATCCTCCTTCGAACGGAAAAAAAATAAAGGAGAAGAGTTCATCGCGTTTTACGATACGGAGGTGCCGCCACCACCTGTTCTTCCTCTCGAGGGCAGATCTGGAGTCCGTTCTGGGCTCCAGAGAGGGGAGATCGTCGCCATCGTCATCACCAACCATCCTTCATCGCCAATTCCATGGTGTTCTTCACCGTTCGTGAGTAATCTCATCGTAGGCTTGCTGGATGGTGATGGGTTGGATGAGATCTATGATGTAAACGAGTTAGTTTTGATGGGGATTGATCCCTAGTATCCACTATGTTCTGAGATTGATGTTGCTACTACTTTGCTATGCTTAATGCTCGTCACTAGGGCCCGAGTGCCATGATTTCAGATCTGAATCTATTATGTTCTCGTCAATATATGTGTGTTCTTGATCCTATCTTGCAAGTTGTAGTCACTGATACGTCCATTTTGCATCATGATTTCATGTTGATATTTATTGCTTCTTGGGATGTTATATTAGTTGTGGTACCATATTTATGCCTTTTCTCTCTTATTTTGCAAGGTTTATTTGAAGAGGGAGAATTCAGGCAGCTGGAATTCTCGACTGGAAAAGGAGAAAATCCTAGTCCACTATTCTGCACATCTCCAAATGCCCTGAAAATTTACGTGGATTTTTTCTGGAATATATTAAAAATACTGGGCGAAAGAACTACCGGAGGGGGCCACCAGGCCCCCACAAGCTTGCCCACCGCCACCACCCCCCTGGTGGCGCAGGGCAGGCTTGTGGGCTGCCTGAAGGCCCACTAGCCCCCTCTCTTGCTATATGAAGCGTCCTGGTCTGGAAAAAATCAATCGGGAGCTTTTTCGTGGTTTCGCCGCCGCCACGAGGCGGAACTTGAGCAGATCCAATCTAGAGCTCCGGCAGGATGATCCTGCCGGGGAAACTTCCCTCACGGAGGGGGAAATCGTCGCCATCGTCATCACCAACACTCCTCTCGTCGGAGGGGAGGCATCTTCATCAGCACCATCTCCTCTCCAATCCCTAGTTCATCTCTTGTAATCAATCTTTGTCTCACGACTCCGATTGGTACTTGTAAGGTTGCTAGTAGTGTTGATTACTCTTTCTAGTTGATGCTAGTTGGATTACTTGGTGGAAGAGTTTATTTTCAGATCCTTGATGCTATTCATTACACCTCTGGTCATGATTATGATTATGTCTTGTGAGTAGTTACTTTTGTTCCTGAGGACATGGGATAAGTCATGTAAATAATAGTCATGTGAATTTGATAATCGTTTGGTATTTTGATATGCTCTATGTTGTTTTTCCTCTAGTGGTGTTATGTGAACGTCGACTACATAACACTTCACCATATTTGGGCCTAGAGGAAGGCATTGGGAAGTAGTAAGTAGATGATGGGTTGCTGGAGTGACAGAAGCTTAAACCCCAGTTTATGCGCTGCTTCGTGAGGGGCTGATTTGGATCCGCTAGTTTAATGCAATGGTTAGACTTTGTCTTGATTCTTCTTTTGTAGTTGCGGATGCTTGCGAGAGATGTTAATCATAAGTGGGATGCTTTTCCAAGTAAGGGCAGTACCCAAGCGCCGGTCCACCCACATATCAAACTATCAAAGTAACGAACGCGAATCATATGAACATGATGAAACTAGCATGACAGAAATTCCCGTGTGTCCTCGGGAGCGTTTTTCCACCTATAAGAGTTTGTTCAGGCTTGTCCCTTGCTACAAAAGGGATTGGGCCACTTGCTGCACTGTTGCTACTACTTGTTACTTGTTACTCTTTGCTTGCTACCTTTCATCTGCTACACAATCACTTGTTACCGCTACTTTCAGTGCTTGCACTTATTACCTTGCTGAAATCCGTTTATGAGAGCCTTCTGCTCCTCGTTGGGTTCGACACTCTTACTTATCGAAAGGACTACGATTGATCCCCTATACTTGTGGGTCATCAAGACTCTTTTCTGGCGCCGTTGCCGGGGAGTGAAGCGCCTTTGGTAAGTGGAAATTGGTAAGGAAACATTTTTATACTGTGCTGAAATTTATTGTCACTTGTCACTATGGAAACTCTTCCTTTGAGGAGTTTGTTCGGGGTATCTTCACCATGAACGGAAGCACGAGGAGTTTCTCCTCAACCTGAGGTACCTACTGAAAATATCTTTTATGAAATTCCTTTGGGTATGCTTGAGAAACTGCTGGCTAATCCTTTTACAAGAGATGGATCTTCACATCCAGACTTTCATCTAATCTATGTAGATGAAGTTTGTGGTTTATTTAAGCTTGCAGGTTTGCCCGAGGATGAGGTAAAGAGGAAAGTATTTCCTTTATCTTTGAAGGATAAGGCGTTGACATGGTATAGGTTATGTGATGATGCAGGATCCTGGGGCTACAATCGGTTGAAATTGGAATTTCATCAAAAGTTCTATCCTATGCATTTAGTACATCGTGATCGGAACTTTATTTATAACTTTTGGCCTCGTGACAAGGAAAGCATATCTCAAGCTTGGGGGGCTTAAATCAATGCTATATTCATGCCCCAATCATGAGCTCTCGAGAGAAATCATCACTCAAAACTTTTATGCTCGGCTTTCTCATGAAGATCGTACCATGCTTGACACTTCTTGTGCATGTTCTTTTATGAAGAAGGATATTGATAACAAGTGGAATTTATTGGAGAGAATCAAACGCAACTCTAAAGATTGGGAGATGGAGGAAGGTAAGGACTCAGGTATAAATTTCCAGTTTGATTGTGTTAAATCTTTTGTTGAGACAAACACTTCTAGAGATTTTAGCGCTAAGTATGGACTTGACTCTGAGATAGTACCTTCTCTATGTGAATCTTTTGCTGCTCATGTTGATCTTCCCAAACAGAAGTGGTTTAAATATCATCCTCCCGTAGAAAGAAACATAGCCAAAACCAATCTAGTTGAGGAGAAAATCATAGCTTTTAGTGATCCTGTTGTTCCTTGTGCTTACACTGAGAAACCACCATACCCTGCTAGGATGAAGGATTATTCTAAAGCTCCAACTATCATACGTAGGGGTTACATTATACCAATTGCACCCCCTGAGGAGATTAGAGTTGAACCTAGTGTTGCTATTATCAAAGATCTCTTAGCCGAAGACATAGATGGGCATGTTATCAAATTTTGTGAGGACTCCGCTAGAATTGCTAAACCACGTGAAAGACAAGCACGGACCTGTAGTTGGCCTGCCCGTTGTTTCTGTTAAGATAGGAGATCACTGTTACCATGGTTTATGTGATATGGGAGCTAGTGTTCATGCAATACCCCGTTCTCTATATGATGAAATCAAAGATGAGATTGCACCTGCTGAATTAGAACCCATTGATGTCACTATTACACTAGCTAATAGAGACATTATCTTCCCTCTGGGAATTGTGAGAGACGTAGAAGTCCTGTGTGGTAAGACAAAGTATCCTACTGATTTTCTCGTCCTTGGTACTGCACAAGATAGCTTTTGCCCCATCATATTTGGTAGACCCTTTCTCAACACTGTTAATGTTCACATTGATTGCATTAAGCAGACTGTCACAGTACGTTTCGAGGGTGTGTCTCATAAATTTAACTTCTCCAAGTTTGGAAGACAACCCCATGAAAGAGAGTCGTCTGGTAGAGATGAAATCATTGCTCTTGCCTCTATTGTTGTACCTCCTATGGATCCTTTAGAGCAATATCTCCTTGAGCATGAAAATGATATGCATATGGAGGAGAGAGATGAGATAGATAGAATTGTCTTAGAAAAACATCCTATTCTCAAGAATAATCTGCCTGTTGAACTGCTTGGGGATCCTCCCCCACCAAAGGGTGATCCTGTGTTAGAGCTTAAACAGTTGCCTGATACTCTTAAGTATGCCTATCTTAGTGAGAAGGAGATATATCCTGTCATTATTAGTGCTCTCCTCTCAGAGCACGAAGAGAAGAAGTTACTAAAAACTCTGAGGAAGCACCACGCTGCTATTGGATATACTCTTCATGATCTTAAGGGTATTAGTCCTACTCTATGTCAGCACAAGATTAAAACCGATCCTGACTTTAAACCAGTTGCGGATCATCAAAGGAGATTAAATCCTAAGATGAAAGAGGTCGTTAGAAAATAAATATTAAAGCTTCTGGAAGCAGGAATCATTTATCTTGTTGCTCATAGTGATTGGGTAAGTCTAGTACATTGCGTACCCAAGAAGGGAGGTATCACCGTCGTTCCTAATGATAAGGATGAACTAATCCCACCAAGGATTATTACCGGCTATAGAATGGTGATAGACTTCCGGAAACTGAACAAGGCAACCAGGAAAGATCATTATCCTTTGTCGTTCATCGACCAAATGCTAGAAAGGCTATCAAAGTACACACACTTCTTCTTTCTAGACGGTTATTCATGTTTCTCGCAAAAACCTGTTGCACAATCTGATCAAGAGAAAACCACTTTCACCTGCCCTTTCGGTACCTTTGCCTATAGACGTATGCCTTTTGGCTTATGTAATGCACCTGCCACCTTCCAAAGATGTATGATGGCTATATTCTTTGACTTTTGTGAAAATATTGTCGAGGTTTTCATGGATGACTTCTCCGTTTACGGGTCTTACTTTGATGATTGCCTCAGCAACCTTGATCGAGTCTTACAGAGATGCGAAGAAACCAACCTCGTCTTGAATTGGGAGAAGTGCCACTTTATGGTTAATGAAGGTATCGTCTTAGGACACAAAATCTCTGAAAGAGGCATTGAAGTTGATAAGGCTAAGGCTGATGCAATTGAGAAAATGTCGTGCCCCACAGATATCAGAGGTATATGAAGTTTCCTAGGTCATGTTGGTTTCTATAGAAGGTTTATTAAAGACTTCTCTAAGATTTCTAGGCCTCTTACCAACCTCTTGCAGAAAGATGTTCCTTTTGTTTTTGATGAGGATTGTGAGGAAGCTTTCAAAATACTTAAGAAGGCTTTGATAACCGCACCTATTGTTCAACCACCTGACTGGAACTTGCCCTTTGAAATCATGTGTGACGCTAGTGATTATGCTATTTGTGCTATTCTAGGATAAAGAGTTGACAAGAAGTTGAATGTCATTCACTACGCTAGTAAAACTCTAGACAGTGCTCAAAGAAACTATGCCACTACGGAGAAGGAATTTTTAGCAGTCGTGTTTGCAGTTGAAAATTTCAGATCTTACATAGTTGACTCCAAAGTCAGTATTCACTCTAATCATGCTGCTATTAAGTACCTTATGTAGAAGAACGACACTAAGCCTAGGCTGATCAGATGGGTTCTCCTGCTACAGGAATTTGATTTGCACGTCGTTGACCGAAAAGGTGTTGAGAACCCTGTAGCAGATAACTTGTCTAGGCTAGAGAATGTCCTCGATGACCCACTACCAATTGATGACAGCTTTCCTAATGAGCAACTAAATGTCATCCGCACTTCACTTAGTGCACCGTGGTATGCCGATTATGCAAACAATATCGTAGCCAAATACATACCACCCAGTTTCACCTATCAACAAAAGAAGAAATTCTTCTTTGATTTGAGACACTACTTTTGGGATGATCCTCACCTTTATAAGGAAGGAGTAGATGGTGTTATTAGACGTTGTCTGCCTGAACATGAACAGGGACAGATCCTGCAGAAGTGTCATTCCTAAGCCTACGGAGGACACCATGTTGGAGATAGAACATCCCATAAGGTATTGCAATCAGGTTTCTATTGGCCCACTCTCTTCAAGGATGCCCGTAAGTTTATCTTGTCTTGTGACGAATGCCAAAGGATAGGGAACATCAGTAAGCGTCAAGAGATGCCTATGAACTATTCACTTGTCATTGAACCATTTGATGTTTGGGGCTTTGATTACATGGGACCCTTCCCGAGTTCCAATGGGTACACTCACATCTTAGTTGTTGTGGATTACATTACTAAGTGGGTAGAAGCTATCCCCGCAAAAATGTTGATCACCACACCTCTATTAAGATGCTTAAAGAAGTCATATTCCCAAGATTTGGAGTCCCTAGATACTTGATGACCGATGGCGGTTAACACTTCATTCATGGTGTTTTCCGCAAGATGCTAGCTAAGTATGATGTCAACCATAGAGTTGCATCTCCTTCTCATCCTCAGTCCAGTGGTCAAGTTGAGTTGAGTAATAGGGAGATCAAGTTGATCCTACAAAAGACCGTCAATAGATCTCGAAAGAACTCGTCAAGCAAACTTGACGATGCACTATGGGCTTATAGGACTGCTTATAAGAATCATATGGGCATGTCACCGTATAAAATGGTTTATGGTAAGGCCTGTCATTTACCTCTTGAGCTGGAACACAAAGCTTATTGGGCAATCAAAGAGCTCAACTTTGATTTCAAACTTGCCGGTGAGAAGCGGTTGTTTGATATCAGCTCGTTAGATGAATGGAGAGCCCAGGCATATGAGAACGCCAGGTTGTTCAAGGAAAAGTTTAAGAGATGGCACGACAAACGAATATAGAAACGAGAGTTCAATGTAGGTGATTATGTCTTGGTATACAATTCTCGTTTGAGATTCTTTGCAGGCAAGCTTCTCTCTAAATGGGAAGGTCCCTATGTTGTCGAGGAAGTATATCGTTCCGGTGCCATCAAAATCAATAACACAGAAGGAAATTTTAATAGAGTGGTAAATGGGCAAAGAATCAAGCATTACATCTCTGGTACTCCCATAAATGTTGAGACCAATATCATCAATGTCATAACTCCAAAGGAGTACATAAGGGATGTTTATCAGCATATTTCAGACCTTGAAAACGAAGATGTATCTGTTTCGGCAAGAAATTGGACTCAGATACTTTTCCAATAGGAAATTTCCTCAGTTTTGGAATTTTTGGAAAATTAGAAAAATAAAAAGCAGTCCGGAGAGCAAACGAGGAAGCCACAAGGGCCCACTCCGCCACCACCCCGCTGGTGGCGGTGGGCAAGCTTGTGGGCACCTCGTGTGCCTCCCGGACTCCGTTTTGTTGCGGAAGACTCCTTCTGGCCCAGAAAAAAATCAATATATAGTCGCCTGAAGGTTTTGATCTCCGTATCGCGTAGTCTTCCTCTGTTTTCGTTTCGAGCTTGTTTCTGCCGCAGATCTAGATCATCATGACTTCCCCAAACGCTCCTAAGGACAAGATCTTCGGGAAGGTCATCAATCCCTACCTCACGGAAGTGCTGAAACACCCTCAATATATCAAGATGAGCGAGGGGATGTTGCACATCCGTGATGTTGAGGGGCCTAAGAAGACCGGAAGTGTGGAGACGAGGCTCGAAGCAATGGAGCAACAAGTCTTCAAGTGCCAAGGTATGATTGAGCGTGGACTCAACGCCAACCATACGATGATCACGGAGTTCACTAGCAATCACAAGATGGATGCCATTGATATTGGGAAACACCTCTGCAGACTTTACGATAGGGTGGACCAACTTCAGGGCCAGATCTGTGACCTGCAGAATCAAAATTGTGAGTATGAGTACAGATTTAAATCAATAAGGTTGGCTGCAGATTTGAGGATTCCGGCGACTCGTTCATCCTGCCATGATGGAGCACCTATGCCTTGGAAGACGGAGGATCAGACTACTCCAACAACACCACCATCACCACCAAAGGAAGAGAACTAAGCATTGGTATGGGCAATCCCCTTGGCTTCTGCCAAGCTTGGGGGAGTTGCCCTGGTATCGTATCACCTTTATAACTTTTGCTTTTACCTTTGTTTTAGTTCTTTCCTTTTCAGTTTATATTTCTTCTTGTAGAGGAATAAGTCTTTAGTTTTTAGTTTGAGTCTTTTGCTTTTGTCTCTCCCCCGATGTATTTGAGCTTACGAGCTATATAATAAAGAGTGTCTTAGTCAAGGGCTTTGCTTTGTGCCATGATCAAAGAGTATGAAAAGAACGATAGCATGAAAGATCGTGAGACGATCTTATGGAAAGTGATAACTTCACTTATGACACGTATGATGATTGAAACTTGTTGAGAATAAATTAACATAGACCTCAGTCATTGTTGCAATTAATAAGAAGTAATAAGGAAAGAGAGGTTCACATATAAATATATCATCATAGACACTTTTTACAATTGTGAGCACTCACCAAACTATTACATGCCTAGGAGTAGATGTTGGACAAGGAAGACAACATAATGAATTGTGTTTGCTTGGTTCCAAACAATGTTATATGATTAGACATCCCTTAGCATGTGACGATTGCTTCCACCTCATATTAGCCAAAACTCCCGCACCAAGTAGAGATACTACTTGTGCATCCATAAACCTCCAACCAGTTTTGCCATGAGAGTCCACCATACCTACCTATGGATTGAATAAGATCCTTCAAGTAAGTTGTCATCGGTGCAAGCAATAAAAATTGCTCTCTAATATGTATGATCTATTAGTGTGTGGAAAATAAGCTTTGTACGAACCTGTGATGAGGAAGACATAAAAGCGACAGACTACATAATAAAGTTCTTTGTCACAGGGGGCAATACAAAGTGACGTTCCTCCGCACTAAGAGGACAAGCATTCAAACCTCAAAAGCGCATGACAACCTCTGCTTCCCTCTGCGAAGGGCCTATCTTGTACCTTTACTTTTTACCCTTGTAAGAGTCATGGTGATCATCACCAATTCCCTTTTTGCCTTTGTCTTGGCTACTGTCACATGCTTGGGAAAGATCTATATTCATATATCAACTTGGAGTTGAGTACTCATGCTTTATTGTTGTTGACTTTACCCTTGAGGTAAACCGTTGGGAGGCAAAACTATAAGCCCCTATCTCCCTTTGTGTCAAGCTGAAACTTTGACACCATGAGTACCACGTGAGTTTTAACAATTGTGGAAAACAAAAGAGATGATTGAGTATGTGGGTTTGCCTTACAAAATCTTATTTGACTCTTTGTGATGTTGTGATAAATTGCAATTGATTCAATGACTATGGACTATTGTTGGTTACTTCTCGGTAAGGTTTTTGCTTCATGCTTTGCTTTGTGAAGGAATTGTTACTTTCCCATAAGAATCTTTATGATATATTGCTGTTCTATGTTTGATCGTGATGCCCTCATGTTCGTATTATGTTTTATCGACACCTTCGTCCCTCAACATGTGGACATGTTTATGGAACTTGGTTTTCGCTTGAGGACAAGCGAGGTCTAAGCTTGGGGAGTTGATATGTCCATTTTGCATCATGTTTCATGTTGATATTTATTGCTTCTTGGGTTGTTATATTACTTGTCGTACCATATTTATGCCTTTTCTCTCTTATTTTGCAAGGTTTATTTGAAGAGGGAGAATTCAGGCAGCTGGAATTCTGGACTGGAAAAGGAGCAAATCCTAGTCCACTATTTTGCACATCTCCAAATGCCCTGAAAATTTACGTGGATTTTTTCTGGAATATATTAAAAATATTGGGCGAAAGAACTACCGGAGGGGGGCACTAGGGCCCCACAAGCTTGCCCACTGCCACCACCCCCCCCCCCTGATGGCGCAGGGCAGGCTTGTGGGCTGCCTGAAGGCCCACTAGCCCCCCTCTTTTGCTATATGAAGCGTCCTGGTCTCGAAAAAAATCAATCGGGAGATTTTTCGTGGTTTCGCCGCCGCCACGAGGCGGAACTTGAGCAGATCCAATCTAGAGCTCCGGCAGGACGATCCTGCCGGGGAAACTTCCCTCCTAGAGGGGGAAATCATCGCCATCGTCAGCACCAACACTCCTCTCGTCGGAGGGGAGGCATCTTCATCAACATCTTCATCAGCATCATCTCATCTCCAATCCCTAGTTCATCTCTTGTAATCAATCTTCGTCTCGCGACTCCGATTGGTACTTGTAAGGTTGTTAGTAGTGTTGATTACTCTTTGTAGTTGATGCTAGTTGGATTACTTGGTGGAAGAGTTTATGTTCAGATCCTTGATGCTATGGATTACACCTCTGGTCATGATTATGATTATGTCTTGTGAGTATTTACTTTTGTTCCTGAGGACATGGGATAAGTCATGTTAATAATAGTTATGTGAATTTGATATTCGTTCGGTATTTTGATATGATGTATGTTATTTTTCCTCTAGTGGTGTTATGTGAACGTCGACTACATAACACTTCACCATATTTGGGCCTAGAGTAAGGCATTGGGAAGTAGTAAGTAGATGATGGGTTGCTGGAGTGACAGAAGCTTAAACCCCAGTTTATGCGCTGCTTCGTGAGGGGCTGATTTTGATCCACTAGTTTAATGTTATGGTTAGACTTTGTCTTAATTCTTCTTTTGTAGTTGTGGATGCTTTCGAGAGAGGTTAATCATAAGTGGGATGCTTGTCCAAGTAAGGGCAGTACCCAAGCGCCGGTCCACCCACATATCAAACTATCAAAGTAACGAACGCGAATCATATGAACATGATGAAACTAGCATGACAGAAATTCCCGTGTGTCCTCGGGGGCATTTTTTCACCTATAAGAGTTTGTTCAGGCTTGTCCCTTGCTACAAAAGGGATTGGGCCACTTGATGCACCGTTGCTACTACTTGTTACTTGTTACTCTTTTCTTGCTACATTTCACCTCGCTACACAATCACTTGTTACCGCTACTTTCAGTGCTTGCAGTTATTACCTTGCTGAAATCCGTTTATCAGAGCCTTCTGCTCCTCGTTGGGTTCGACACTCTTACTTATCGAAAGGACTACGATTGATCCCCTATACTTGTGGGTCATCAGTCACCTACTATGTGTTATGACCCGGCAACCCCAGGGTGACAATAGCCGGAACCACTCCCGGAGATGACCATAGTATGAGGAGTTCATGTATTCACTATGTGCTAATGCTTTGTTCCGGTTCTCTATTAAAAGGAGAACCTTAATATATCTTAGTTTCCATTAGGACCCTGCTGCCACGGGAGGGATGGACAGTAGATGTCATGCAAGTTCTTTTCCTTAAGCACGTATGACTACATACGGAATGCATGCCTACATTACATTGACGAACTGGAGCTAGTTACGTATCTCCCCATGTTATAAATGTTGCCTGATGAATGTCATCCGGCATAATTATCCATCACCGATCCAATGCCTACGAGCTTTTTCCTACTGGTCCTTGCTACGTTACTTTGTCGCTGTTGTTGTCACTGCTGCTACTGTTTCTGCTACTGTTGTTACTGCTGCTACAGTTACCATTGCTACTGCTACTATCACACTACTTTGTTACTGAAACTTTGCTACAGATACTAAGTCTTTCAGGTGTGGTTGAATTGACAACTCAACTGCTAATACTCGCGAATATTCTTTTGCTTCCCCTTGTGTCGAATCAACAAATTTGCGTTGAATACTCTACCCTCGAAAATTGTTGCGATCCCCTATACTTGTGGGTTATCAGGCATGCGTGCAGAAGAGTGATGGAGAAGTTTGGTCTCATATGGGGCAATGCAGGTGGGCTTCCTCTCTGTTTAAGTTTGCAACACCAAACTCTGGGCTGGCTTAAAGTGTTTTTACTAGGAAGAATTTGAAATGAAACCATGTCTAGTAGTCATAGGCATGGAGGGACTACAAGACTGCCAGATTTGAGATCAGCGAGAGGAGTGTAGCTAGCACTTGCAGTTCAAGGCCACATTTGTACCAAAAATCAAGTTTCAGAAGGGCTGCTCATATTCTCCACATGAGCATGCCATATATTTGCTTGAAATAGTGCATTAGCATACTAGAGGTGCTCTGGAAGGATGTGGGGGCATTGGCTTGAACAAAAATATTGAAAGAGGGGTAAAAGAGGTGTTGCCATGGTAAAAAGGAGAGGTAGAGAGATGGAGTCACCCCCCCAATAATTGACTAGGGACCAGGGCAAAGTTACTTGAGGTGGTAGAGGGCTAGAAGAAGGTGTGGTAAAAATTTGAGCTGAGGGAGAATAGTAGAAGGGGCCAATGAAGCAAGTTTGTAAGTGAGCAGAAGGTGTTTGATGGGTGTTAGGGATAGCAACTATATTCCAATTGCTATGAACCTTAACAGAATCACATGATAGGTGAAAATAAGATTGGACACCAAATTTAGGATTTGTTGGAGAAAGTTTCCAATGTAGACTTGAAAACCCCTAGAAATGGGCAAAATTGGTTTTATGGACATAAAACCATGCAAATTAATTCCCACTAATGCACCACTTGGTGTGGTGGCACTATTTGAGTATTATAGCATTCCCAAAAAGTTTGGGATCAATTGGAGAAACTTCACAATGTAAAGTTTCCCAATTCTAGAAATCAACACAGAAGGTTTTGAGGGGTTTTGGACAAGTTCATCTATTCTCCTTGATGCACCACTTGGTGTGGATGCATTATTGGAGCATTAAAACATGGCCACAAAATTTTAGAACAATTGGATACACTTTGCAATGTATAGTTGCTCAAATTTGGATCTGGACAGATAGGGTTTTGGAATATTTAGCTGAATCAAATCAACTTGGATTGAGATGAAACTTGGAAAGATAATCACATATATCATGTGTGAAATTCTAGAAATTTACTAGGACCTCTTGAGCATATTTCTTATGGAAATATTCCAAAAGCTTGAAATAGGCAAAAAGGGTTTTGAAGGGTTTTGTCCAATATTTTGAACATGACCATGTGTTAAAACTCTTATATATGGAATATATATGTCCACTGAGTTTCCCTAAATTTTCGCAAATATTTTGAAAGCGGGGAAAATAACCTTTCTTCATAAAAGACCATTTCTGGCCTCAAAAATGTATTTAAATAAAATAGTAAAATAGCTTTTAAAATAATAATCTTGTGGTTTTGGGAAGTCTTTCTGATAATGGGATTCAAATAAAATATTGGATGCAAAACAACTTCCCTAGTTTGAGGACTTGTAGAACAAATCCCAACTCAAGGGGTTTTGAAAGCTTAAATTAAGTAAAAGCTCTTTGGTAAAAAACAATAATTGCTAAAAATTGTTTCTGGTCCTATACACATGGTATGGTCATTGAGCAAAGACTTTCGGCATGGATGTGAGTCTAAAGAGTAGTAGGAACTTTGTGATTTAAACACAAGCAAACAAGCAAGCAAGCAACAATCACATCAAGCATCACAAGCACTCACAAAAATTTTAATTGGACCTAATTTTTGAGTTATGTTAGTTTAACCACGAGAGTTAAAACACACGGTGTGACACACCCACATATCAAATTATCAAAGTACCGAACGCGAATTAACCCAACATGACAAAAGTGACTAGATGAAATTCTCGTGTGCCCTCAAGAACGATTTGCCTATTATAAGAATCTGTTCTGGCATGTCCTTCGCCACAAAAGGATTGGGCTACCTTGCTGCACCTATTGTTACTATTGCTACTTGTCACGTGTTACAATTATCTTGCTATCAAACAACTTGTTACCGCTATTTCAGTGCTTGCAGAAATTACCTTGTTGAAAACCACTTGTCATTTCCTTCCGCTCCTCGTTGGGTTCGACACTCTTACTTATAAAAAGGACTACGATTGATCCCATATACTTGTCGGTCATCAGTGTACACCGCAAAGAGCCATGTGAACCTTCTGTGGGTGTCCACCACGGCATGCATGGTGAACTCTTGCTCGTCGTTGGTGGCCATTAGGAGAGCCATTGGATTCGCGCGGGATACCCTCTAGGAATTTGTCGTGGTGGGTGTGCTTCTTGCAATATTGGGATGCAATTGAAAGGTTGAAGAGACACAAGGGTTAAATGGCCATTGCAATAAATGGTGGCCGACCAGCCTGTAATCGTCACGTCTTGTCACCACATTCATATAGAATCGTGATGTTGGACACTCGAGTGCCATAATTAATTATAAGCTCTACAGGGCACATGGTTGAAGAAACCAACTTTGTGCAATAATGCCCAAGATCGCAGTCGAGTTAGCTATATAGATCGTTTGTGATGAGATCGATAGGGGGAACACATTCGAGAATGGTTAATAAAATTTAAGTCCATTTCATATTAAGATCAAAATAGTACTACCATATACGAGTCTCATACGATGCCATTTCAACAATTGTACCACAAAAGCCCAAAATATTACAAGGTTTAAATTCCATAGTTATATGGCTCAAATTCCAAGATTACAAGGTTCAAACTGATATTAGAAATGAAATTCATCTCTTTCAGCTGCAAACACCCGCGTTGATCAGCTGGACATGGATATAAGAGAGATTCAAACTAATATTACCACTTACAAGGCTAGTTTCGAAACCTGGTCACTTTTGGAAAGGGATCAGCCACTCAAAAGTCATGTATGGGGTTGACACAATAACTTCCGATTACTCTGCCATCTGAAGTTCCAAAATGAAATTCAGCTTTTTAGGAGCCTTTTCCATTCTATCGTAGCCGCCAGCGCTGATCAACAAACCATTCATTTTTGCAAAATAAATGTAGGGAAAACCTTATTCCCTTCAGCATCCTTGCTCTAACAACAAAGAATTTGGCGAATATAATATCCGGTAAGGTCCCTCGGTAGGAGTTCAAAGTAATTTCTAGGAGATCCAGATCTATGCATTCGACGTGATTGTTATACTGTATCGCATTATCCACAACTGGGCCTAATCTTATATGCAAAACAAGAGAACTTATTAGTGCCTACATGTAGTTTTGAACACTACTACAGGCCTATTTGGTTTGCAGGATTTGTAAAATGCACTAAAGTGACATCTTCGATCCGACATGATTAACATGGACATTTCATTAAAATCTAGAAAAATGTAGCCTTCTTCACGAGAGGTTGGAGTGGATGAAAAATTCCTTAAGAAAACTAGTACAAATGAATCCAAAGGAGAAATGCTTATGGATTGTAACCATACGAATCAAGCAACCAATATGGGGGGAAAACATCTATGTAGTGAAATCCTCCAAAATTCCTTCAGAAATCATAGTACATTGTCATTGTAAACTTGGGGAAAGGTTCCAAAAATTGAACTCGCTTATGGTTAACATTTAACAGGAAAGCAACATCACCTCGATATATAGCTTCTCCAGGCACACAAAGCATCCACGAGACTAACAACTTGGTCCAGGTTGGGGTCAATAGATTCTAGTGTCAAGACCTTCACTGCACGCAGATTCGGGGTCAAGCTTGTCAGAATCATTTTTTGGATGACACACGAACATACATCTTCAAAATTAGAAATAATGTTGATTTCAATAAGGAGTGGTAGAAGGAGACGGTTGTACCTCAACGGGTGTGGATCCAATAACAAGCTCGGAGTATTTGACAGACGAGTAGCCCATCAATGTCAATTTTGGCGCAAAAATGACATTGATTCTTGTTGGACCTTGTTGATCAACAACAAGTAATCTCTCAAGTGAAGGTGTGTCCTCAGTGACCATACTGTGGTACACCTTTTGTGATCTCTTGTTGCGGCACTAGCAACACACATAAATAGTCTGCAGAGTCATGGAGGTGATGTGGAAGCTACTCAACCCATTGATCGCGTGAAGACGAAGGTACTCGGGTGCAGTAGATCTATGGAGCAGTCACTCCATGTCATCCTTTGGGATGGTAACGGTGACGAGATCGAGGTGCTTCAGTTGTGGTAGAAAAAGAGTGGGCGCGCCATTAGGGGGTGGCAGTTCATGAACTTGGCGAGGTGCAACATGGGCGCGAGGCGGAGCGCGGACATTGGTAGCGAGTGCATATGCCCATCATTAAAACTGAGCTTCTCGAGCTGATCTGGGGCGGGGGATCAGAACCACTTGTCAAGATTATCTTGATCCTTGTTGTTGGAATGGAACTTGCCCGTGCTAAGGCCTCTAATTGGGCCATGGTGACTGCCGAGGATCTGGGACAACGCGTCCAAGCTTTTGCAATAGCCATGGCAGAGCTTGTGGGCATTGATGAGGTCGATAGGGGTGGAGTGCTATAGGGGGCGCCACCCTTGGGAAAGGACGGTTGTCTGTGCCCCATATTTGATTGGGAGGAGGGAGATGATGACTATCAACATATCATCGGGGAGGCTCGTGATGAAGTCTAGGCGTGCTGGAGTCGCTTGCAGTTCTTGCTCAACCCGCCTCCGCTTGTTCGCACCCTTGTTCTCCACCTCCAGAGTCTCCTCGTCGGTGGCACTTTCTGATAGAAGTGTGAGTACAGGGAATATTTAGTTAAAACAGGGCAAAAGAAAAGTGTATTGGTAACTAGAAGTTAGTAGGTAGGACTAGAGTAAGAAAATGGAATAACAATTGGTTGCTTAAATACTACACAATTCCTTTGATATTGCTCGGTAAGTCAACATGCAGATACTTGAAAACAACACTTACTTCGAACAAAGTCTAGATGGATGATATCGTCAGGGAAGTTAGCATATATCTCACAACCAGGCTCTTCTATGTGCAGTGTAATTTTAGTGCCAACTTTCAGTACATAAAACTTATAAATTTCTATCCAAAGGCTCGTGCCAAAATAGGAGTGACCACGTTCATCAAGTCTTACAGAAGCAACAATTGTAAATCCATGGTTTGTGTTCAGTATGACATCCCTGCAGTCTTGAGTTATGTAAAGGGCAAGATTGTGTACTACATATGATGTTGCATAGCAAGGGATGTGATGCAGGAAATGGTAGGATTGTTAAATAATATGGTAACATGCAAATATTGACGAAATTGAAAGAACAGTACATTGAAAGAACAGTACAACAGTTGAAATCAAAGTACAAAAATCTATAATTAAACAGATAGTGTAACCATGACGTCATGGAATATAAGAGTAATCGAAAGAACAATACCTCATCAATTTTCCTAATATAGAAAGAATAGGGGGGAAATCTCCTTTGACGTATGTGTTGGACGTGGCACCTTTTATCCAAATATAGCAATATATAATATAGGTTCAGGAAAGTAGGCCATGCCAACCGATGTAGGGTGAGACTGAGCATACCATGCGCATCCTGAAGTCATCTGGTACAGTGAGATGGAACTCCATGGATGTTTGGCCGAGGCCGCAAAGTCCTGATGTGTCCGCGCACTATACACTCTATGAATGAAATAAACACCTCAAATCATCTCGAGTAAAAATGTATTCACGGTGATTTCGGTCTGGTGATTAAAGGAGGCAGATTTACTACGATAAGAGATGAGAGAATATCTTAGTAAACTAGTTACCTTGTTGTCCATGAGAAAAACCATCAATACCGCGGATTTCCCTATCGGGCAGAACTGGGTCGACGACGAGCAGCATCGAGAAAGTCGATGGTGATAGCCGGCGGCAAGCGGAAGTGGCAAAATGTGATGGAGTTTGCTGTCAGCGTGCCAGCGGCGATAGACATCGAGCTAAGTTGTTGCCTCGGCGATAGGTTGGGCCATGCAGAGTTGCGGAGGAGCTTGTGCATGTGTGAATGGGGACCAGAGGGGAGTGGCGTGCGGGGTGGGGGGTTTTGTGACATGGGGATGGTGAGGGTTTTCTTTTTTCCTCTTTGAATTGGGTGGTGAAGGTTTTCTGTCCCACAAAGAGTTTCGGAGGCAACGGTTTGCTAGAGCCAACTGTGTGATTGACGTAACTGGGAAAATGAAAGTCATTGCACAAGGTTATGATTTGGGAAAATAACCATGTTTCAGGGTGGTTCCACTTTTCCTTCGTTGGTTGAATCTGGTATTTTTACCCACGCTAAACATTCACCCTAATATGCATAAAGTGTTTACCCTAAATTTTATCAACCAAACTAATTGCATCCATATCCCACATTTATATATAAGTAAACATAGATTAAACATACTCACGCATAGATAATAAGTGTACACAAGCATAGTTCAACCATATATAGTTCAACCGTCATTAAGCATACGCAAGCACATTTATAATTAAAAACACTACATAGCCATACATAGTTCAATCTCACATCTCTTCTACCGACACGATCGTGAAGCTTCTCCAGGTACAGACCAATGTTAAAAAATGGCACAAACATAAATGGGTATAGATTACTAACCGGTTATCCATCATTGTGAGAGTCGTCACTGGAATGGTCGTCGGAGTCGTCCGTGGAGTCGTCACTGGAGTCGTAGCCGGAGTTGGTGTGGAGCTACGGCTCTAGCTGTGGAAGCACGACGCCGTCTATGACGTTAAGGTCCAGTGAGACCTTATCGGTGGCGACGACAACCTCTATCTCCATCTTCACGCTGTGCTCCGGTGCTTCAGCAGCCCCGGTTTCGCCACACCCTTGATGGGGCGCTTCGGTAGCATCCTCATACACTGACGACAGTGAGGACTGAGAGCAACGTCGAGGATTCAGGCGGAGAGATAGGATTGTGTGTGGGGCGAGGATGGGGGTTCGGCCGCTCG
The DNA here is from genome assembly GCF_904849725.1 of Hordeum vulgare subsp. vulgare. Taxonomy (NCBI): domain Eukaryota; kingdom Viridiplantae; phylum Streptophyta; class Magnoliopsida; order Poales; family Poaceae; genus Hordeum; species Hordeum vulgare. Next base: position 487,343,744 of record NC_058519.1, read on the forward strand.
GGCACGCGATTAATATCATAATATGGAGTAGTGGGAGAGAGGCGGACGGCGATCAACCCGCTGGCTTGCCTCCCGGTGAGTCTCCGCACCAGACTGTTGGCATGCCTACCATCATTTCACAGAGCTACTCGCACGCCTCCCGATGTCACTGTGCAGCGCCCATGCCTCCCAACAATTCACACACATGCACACATGCCTCCCGGTCTACTTGCATGGCGGACTACTCGCATGCGGGCCGTCAACTCACGCCTACTCGCATGGCACACGGGACGTGTGGCGGCACGTATATTATTTTCTATTTTGATGATTAATGTTGTCGTTTCATTGCTTAACCAAGCATGACATGTATCCATTGTTGGTCTAACATCCACGGTTCGAATACATAATTTGTTTACGATATTGGTTCCCAATTATTAATGATCTCCCGTTTGTACGTAAGGAGATAAAATTTACATCAAAACTTGTTTCAAATTTGACAAAAAGTGCAATACTACTGTGTTGGTGTCCATATGACAACACAATAAGTTTCATGAATTTCAACTAAGTTTTGGATTTACTAGATTTTAAAAATCAAGATTCTCAATGTTTGAAATGTCTTGCACGGGGACTAAAGATGCACCCAGTGACACCATGTGTTTTTCCAATCCATTTAGGTGCACGGTCACATGTGTATGTAACTCAAATTTTATTTGTGCACATTATACCCCTAGAAAATCAATCAATCTACTAAAACGTCTTAATGATCTCTTGGTTTTCTTTCGAAATTGAAACATCCCTTCTTTGGTCGCATATGTTCACCGCGGAAAATTTTAATAGGCCTCGTAGTTGTGGTGGATGTGCGGTGTGTGTGTGTGTGCGTTTGGGGGTGTCAATATACTACGAGTTATGAGCCACCGTGTGGTATTGGTCGTTTTGTGAGGAAGGTGCCACATCAAAGTCGTGAATTTCATTATTTAAAATATTACACAACCCTTTCATACATACATGTTTGGGCTACATGAACTCAATGATTGTCCTACAAAACACTCACTCACGTGTGATGCTTTTTGTGGGCCTGCGAGGTCGTCGTCCATCACTTTGACCTACAGCCGGTAGAGAGGTTAGTTTGACCATCAAGGTTGATTCTTTTTCGTTAGTGTTAGGGTAGGAGTATATAGTACACGTTGAAGAGGTGGAATGGGTTCAGCATATATACTATATAAGCGTCCATGTACACACCTCACTCGGTGTGGGGACTTTTCGGTTTCCGAGGCACGTGCCACATCAAAGGTGTGCATTGGTGATTCAAACATCACACAACACCTCTTTGGGCACATGCATGCAGGCGATGGTTATCCTAGGACACTCACGTGTGACGATTTCGTCTATGGGCATGTGGGGTCGTCGTCCATGCATGCATCACTTTTACCTACACCGCGAGAGGTTAATTAATTTGACTATCAAGAAGAACTCTTTTTGGTTTGTATTACGGTAGGAGATATAGTACGCGTCGAAGCAGGGGAAGAGGACCAACATATACTACACTTCATGAACCTTCTCTGTGTGAGGACTTTACGGTTTTCGAGGCATGTGCCACATCAAAGTTGGGCATTTTGGGTATTCAAACATCACAACCACACATACACCTCCATACATTTGTTCGGCCCACATGCAAAGCGATGGCGGTTGTCCTCTGGCACCCACTCACGCGGTTATCAACGATATCGATGGTTTCCATCTATGGGCCCGCTTGGTCCATCACTACTTTCATCTAGAGCGAGAGAAGTTAACTCGACCTAGGCGGGGATTATTTTTTGGTTTGTATTATGGTATATAGATCATGCTCTCAGTTGACATGATATAGTTTGAGAATATGCATGTGTACACATGAATCCCTCCCACCAGGTCTAAGTGGATAGCGGGGGAGGGACAGCACCACAACACATCGTGAACCGATCTCGCTATGTGTGGGGACTGTATGATTTTCGACGCACGTGCCACATCAGACTTGTGCATGGTATTCAAACATGCATGCATCATCTCCATATATATTTTATCTACCATCGGTGGTAGTTATCACCACTTGCGTTTTGTATGTTGTATGTAGTATCTATCAAATCGGAGAGTATGTACGCGTAGTATGTAGTATTTAATAATGTTTAGATAGTATATATACTATTTTTTTGATAGTATGTATCATATTTTGTGTATGTTTTTTTTACATATAAAATATATGTATTTCACAAATATAATAAAACTATGGGCTATCTTGTAATTTTTTCATGTAACTCACTTTGAAAAATCTTATATATAATATATAAACATAATAAAAATGATAAATTAATATATATACTACCACATGATAGTATATGAAACATGTGAGGTAACTACCCCTGGGTGGTAGGATGTATTTTTCCTATATATATATGTGGGGGGGGGGACACGTGCATGCAATGGTTGTCTTCGAATGGTACTCTCCCTCACGTGGTTATCGGCGACAAGCTTGTATATTCATGGGTCCGCGTGGACATCCATGATCACTTTAAACGACAATGAGATAGGTTACCATGGTGGATTCTTCTTCTTTTGTTTGTGTTATCATATTATCATGGTGAGATTCCATATCTAAGTTTAAGCCCATACATACATACGCATGCATGAATCCCCGTCACTGGCTCGAAGTGTGGTGTGACATACATATATACAACGCGTTGTCAGCTAACCATCGCTCCATGTGGGGATTTCTGGTTCAAAAGCACGGTGCCACATCAAAGTTTTGCATTTGGGTATTCAAACATCAACATTCCATACATATGTTCGGGCCACATGCACGCACTGGTTGTCTTTGGACACTACTTGCGTGATTATTGGCGAGCTAGCCCATCTCTCGGGTCGCGTGGACGTCCATCACTTTGGCCAACAACAAGAGAGAGGTTGTACGACTGACGTGGATTCTTCTTGGTCCGTTTTACGATACATCTTGGTGAGATGCCCTCTCTTGTCAACTCAATGTGTGTGTGTGTGTTTGAGGGGGGCTACTTCGCACTTTGCTAGGTGAACCTCCATGGGGTCGGGATGTCCGGTTAATTTGCAAGGCACATGTGCCACATCAAAGTTGTGAATTGGGTATTTAAATATCACACCACCCTTTTCATGCATATAGTTGGGCTACCCGCGGGTGGTTCGTATTTGGTCTCACCCCATCTCACGCGAGAAGCACACATTTGTGGGCCCGCACACCGTCCACCTTTCACTTGAAGCGAAAGGGGCGGGGTTTGACCATGATCGACTCCCATAGGTTTAGTGTTACGGTAGGGTGATATGTTAGACCTAACTATTTGGGGCATGCGTTTATAGCTAGGATTCACCTCGTGCCGACAGGAAAGGGAGAAGCAATGTCGTGCACTTTGTGAGACACGTGCCACATCAAAGTTTTACATTTGGTATTTGAACATCAAACCACCATTTTCATACATATTTTTGGTCCACATGCAAGTGTGTTCGTGTTCCGACCCTTTCCCTTTTTATTTTCACCAAATTTATAAACATTAGACACGTCGGATGACGCAACACACAATTCACTCACACTACCCGGGTGCCATGCCCGTGCCCCTGTCACTCACGTCAGCATAGTACATTGGGCTCCACGAGGCTTCCCTCGCAATCTCAAAAATATCTACCCGCCTTCAAGGTTTTTCTATTTGATAACACACGGTTATTATGTTTTGACCGTGTGTGATGTGTGTTGTTCCCGCTCCCGCGTGCATCCCTCGAAAATATTCTCCCGACTCGAGGGTTTTTCTATTTGATAACACATTGTTGTTATCTCGGGACCGTGTGCGATGCATCATCCAAATTTTCAATAGCCATCGCAGTTTACTTCCGTGTAGTATATTTTCAGTAGCCGCGTCATTTCCTCAAACACCACCCCCTTGCACACACACACACACACCCCAAAAACTCCGAGCGCGCACACACACACACCACAACCCCTCCCTTGCTTGAAATCCTAGCAAGGTCGTTATCGCCACCGCCACAAGGCCTCCATTGGAACCATGTGTCGGCTTGCCCGTGCAGCTTACCCACCGATCTCCATACCCTATCCGCCCTGAGTCTCTTAGATGACGTCTGTCAAACGCCCCCTTTCCCATAGATCCCCATCTCCCACTCCAGAGATTCCAGCTTAAGCCCGGCTACGCTTCCCGTGGAGCTCGAGGAGCGACTCGCCCAAAAGAGGTGTATCGCGGCCTCTTCGCTCGATGTCGCCGAGGTGTCCGGCGAGGAAGATGACAAACACTACTCGGTGCAGGCTCTCGATCAGTGGGCTAGGGTAAGTTGGTATGTCACTTACTCTTGCTACGACATCGAGGTCATCGACAACGATGTCCTGATGCGGGCTATGTCACAGGTTAAGTGTCCCACCCCAACCCATCGGGTTCAACTATCGTCGATCTCATCCATGGCCCCGCCGTTGATCTCCTCTGGCTCGTTGTCAAGAATTTGCCATCCTGCATTGCCATCGATCCCCTTTTGTCATTTCTGAAGCAAGCGTTCTGCGACGCTGGCTTGGGATCCACAACTGCCAAGTCATACCTCATTGACAGCGACCACGAGGAGGGCACCCTCTCCGGCTCTTCCAGTGCGAAAGATCCCATCTACGACATCAGGGAGGGCACCCTATAGTTGTGCTCTTCTAAGGGGAAGGAGCCCATATGCAACATGGATCACACCCAGGGTCCATGCTCTTCCCACGGGAACGAGCCCATCTGTGACAAGTGAGGAAACCCATTATTTGTTTTGACGTGCCTCTTCACAGGGGGAACCCATGATGTGTTTTGTCCAGTCCCTTTTGTAGTGTAGTGAGAATATGTCCAGTTTTAATTGCTATATTTGGTTGTTTGCAGTATGCCTTGTTTATTTCAGTTGTTCACAATGTGATGGACTATATGTGCAACTATTTAGTGTGTAGTACATTTTCATCAATGTCAGTTTTAAACATACCGATAGGAAGAATATATTTGCTTGTTGTTAAGCCTGTTATAGTTAGCATATGCCTCTTTTAAAGTTTTTTTGGTTCTTCGGTTGTTTGTAGTTAGCATATGTACATTTTAAAATGCTATCTTTAGTTGTTCGTAGTATGACTTGTTTATTCCATTTATTCACAACCTGATGTTCTATATGTGCAAGTATGAACTCTACAGTTCAATTTCATCAATGTCAGTTTTCACAATACCATTCTGAATGACTATATTTGGTTGTTGTTAAGCATGTTGTAGTTAACATGCCTTACCATTTTTATTTAACAATAACCAGTGTACTTAGACCGGCACAATGCCAGTTTCAATGACTACATTTGCTTGTTATTAAATGTTAGGCCTGTTGCAGTTAACACACATTTCCACTTCTTGTTTTGCTTAAATAGTGTGCTTAAATCTGCACATTGAAGCTATCATTTGAAGATTATTTTGTCTACCATGGATATATTTGGTTGATGTTTAGCATGTTGTCCTTAACATGCCTCTCGGTGTACTTACACATGACAATTTTGGGAACGACTATTATTTTCCGTCGAGGTTAGTTTCATCCCATGGCTTATATTTACTCATTGTTAAAGACATCGGTAGCCGGTACCATATAGGTCGGGGCTGATAAGGGATTAATCGGTGAATCGGACTTTTAACTGAATATATTTGTAACCCATTTATCGATAGATTGACTAGGGACATATCTAATATATCTGAGGCTACATAGGAATATGTCGTGTATTGAATATCCAAATATGCAATCCTAGGCTACATAGCAACAAGGAAGAGTGTTACCTTAATGTCCCCATGATGTCTAGATATACGTAGAAGAGCAGCAGCAACAGCAACAACAACAACAACAACAACACAGCTAACTGCAGTTAATCGGCCGATATTTTGTAAAAATGCAATAACCTCCCTCCGGTCTATAGTATAAGATGTTGATTCATTCAATATGAGAGTATATTGGATGCTATAAGATATTATATAATAGAACGGAGTGAGTGTTTGTTGGAAATATGCCCTAGAGGCAATAATAAAATGGTTATTATCATATTTCCTTGTTCATGATAATCGTCTATTGTTCATGCTATAATTGTATTAACAGGAAACAGTAATAAATGTGTGAATAAATAGATCACAATGTGTCCCTAGCAAGCCTCTAGTTGGCTAGCTCGTTGATCAATAGATGATCATGGTTTCCTGATCATGGGCATTATATGTCATTGATAACGGGATCACATCATTGGGAGAATGATGTGATGGACAAGACCCAATCCTAAGCATAGCACTATATCATATTGCTCGTATGCTAAAGATTTTATAATGTCAAGTGTCTTTTCCTTCGACTGTGAGATCGTGCAACTCCCGGATACCGTAGGAATGCTTTGGGTGTATCAAACGTCACAACCTAACTGGGTGACTATAAAGGTGCACTACGGGTATCTCTGAAAGTGTCTGTTGGGTTGGTACGAATCGAGATCGGGATTTGTCACTCCGTATGACGGAGAGGTATCTCTGGGCCCACTCGATAGAACATCATCGTGAGCTCAATGTGACTAAGGAGTTAGTCACAGGATGACGTGCTACGGAACGAGTAAAGAGACTTACCGGTAACGAGATTGAACAAGGTATAGGTATACCGACGATCGAATCTCGGGCAAGTTTTATACCGACAGACAAAGGGAATTGTATACGGGATTGATTGAATCCTTGACATCGTGGTTCATCCGATGAGATCGTCGTGTAACATGTGGGAGCCACCATGGGTATCCAGATCCCGCTGATAGTTATTGGCCGGAGAGTGTCTCGGTCATGTCTGCATGCCTCCTGAACCCGTAGGGTCTACACACTTAAGGTTCGATGACGCTAGGGTTATAGGGAATTATTATACGAGGTTACCGAAGGATGTTCGGAGTCCCGGATGAGATCCCGGACATCACGAGGAGCTCTGGAATGGTCCGGAGGTAAAGATTGATATATAGGATGGATGGGTTTGGACGTCGGAAATGATTCGGGCGTCACCCGTAGCGTACCGGGACCACCGGGACCATCGAAAATGGTTCCGGGGGTCCACCGGGAGGGGCCACCAGCCCCAAGAGGTAGCATGGGCGAAAACGTGGAGGGCAACCAGCCCAAAGTGGGCTGGTGCACCACCCACAAATGGGCCCAAGGCGCGGGAGGTGGAGAGGGGGGGAACCCTAGGCGTTGGTGGGCCTAAGGCCCACCTAGGGGTGCGCCATCCCCTCCCCCTGCCCTGGCCGCCGCACCTCCCATCTGGGGGGGGGGCTACCTCACCACCTAGGGTGGGAACCCTAGGGGTGGCACCCCCATCCCCTCCTCCTATATATAGAGAGGGTTTTGGGGCTGTTTTGCACACGGTTTTCCCTCTCCCTCGGCGCACCCCTTCTCCCCTCCTTCCTCCTCTCCCACGGTGCTTGGCAACCCCTGCCGGGAGACATCGTCTCTCCATCGACACCACGCCGTCGTGCTTCCGGAGATCTTCCCCAACCTCTCCCTCCTCCTTGCTGGATCAAGGTGCGGGAGACGTCACCGGGCTGCACGTGTGTTGAACGCGGAGGTGCCGTGGTTCGGCACTAGATGGGAATCACACCGCAATCTGAATCGCCGCGAGTACGACTCCATCAACTGTTTTCTAGTAACGCTTCCGCTTAGCGATCTTCAAAGGTATGAAGATGCACTCACCCCTCTATTGTTGCTGGTCTCTCCATAGGAAGATCTGAATATGGCGTAGGAAAATTTTGAATTTATGCTACCTTACCCAATAGTGGCATCCGAGCCAGGTTTTCTATGCGTAGATTCTATGCACGAGTAGAACACAAAAGGTTGTGAGCGATGATTTGTCAATTGCTTGCTGCTACTAGTCTTATTCTTTTCCGGTGGTATTGTGGGATGAAGCGGCCCGGACCGACCTTACACGTATGCTTACGTGAGACTGGTTCCACCGACACACATGCACACCGTGCATAAAGGTGGCTAGCGGGTGTTTGTCTCTCCCACTCTAGTCGGATTGGATTTGATGAAAAGGGTCCTTATGAAGGGTAAATAGCTTTGGCATATCATCGTTGTGGCTGTCACGTAGGTAAGAAGGCGTTCTTGCTAGAAACCCAAATCAGACACGTAAAACTTGCAACAACAATTAGAGGACGTCTAACTTGTTTTTGCAGCGTTTGACATGTGATTTGATATGGCCAAAGTTGTGATGTTGCATGTATGATGTATGAGATGATCATGTTATTGTAATAGGTTTCACGACATGCATGTCGATGAGTATGACAACCGGCAGGAGCCATAGGAGTTGTCTTAATTTATTGTATGAGATGCAACGCCATGTGCTTACTACTTTTATTCATTGCTAACGGATAGCTATAGTAGTAGTGGTAATAGTAGTTGGCGTGACGACTTCACGGAGACACGATGATGGAGATCATGGTGTCACGCCGGTGACAATGATGATCATGTGATTCCTGAAGATGGAGATCGAAAGAGCAAAGATGATAATGGCCATATCATGTCACTATATGATTGCATTGTGATGTTTATCATGTTTTTCATCTTATTGCTTAGAATGACGGTAGCATAATAAGATGACCCCTCTTAAAAAATCGAGAACGTATTCCCCTAAGTGTGCACCGTTGCGAATGATCGTTGTCTCGAAGCACCACGTGATGATCGGGTGTGATAGATTCTAACGTTCGCATACAACGAGTGTAAGCCAGATTTACACACACAAAACACTTAGGTTGACTCGACGAGCTTAGCATGTACAGACATGACCTCGAATACAAGACACCGAAAGGTCGAACATGAGTCGTATGGTTGAATACGATCAGTATGAAGTTGCTCACCATGCCGACTAGTTCGTCTCTCGTGATGATCGGACACGGGTTAGTCAACATGGATCATGTATCACTTAGATGACTAGAGGGATGTCGATTTAAGTGGGAGTTCATACCTAATTTGATTAAATGAACTTAATTGTCATGAACATAGTCTAAAAGTTGTCTTTATAAATATTGTAGATGGCCAACGTCAACCTCAATTTCAACGCATTCCTAGAGAAAAACAAGCTGAAAGATGATGGTAGCAACTATGTGGACTGGGTCCGCAACTTGAAGCTCATCCTTGAAGCAGCTAAAAAGGCTTATGTCCTTGATACGCCGCTAGGTGACCCTCCTGCTCCCGCGGCAGCCCAGGACATTCTGAACGTCTGGCAAAAGCAGAGTGATGACTACTCTCTGGTTAGGTGTGGCATGTTATACAGTTTGGAAATGGGGCTCCAAAGGCGTTTTGTGCAACACGGTGCATATGAGATGTTCCAAGAGCTGAAACTAGTTTTTCAAGATCATGCCCGTGTCGAGAGATATGAAGTCTCCGACAAGTTCTTTAGTTGTAAGATGGAGGAGAACAGTTATGTCAGTGAGCACATACTCAAAATGTCTGGATTACACGGTCGTTTGACTTCACTTGGAGTCGAACTTCCGGATGATGCTATAATTGACAGAATCCTCCAGTCTCTCCCACCAAGCTACAAAGGTTTTGTGCTGAACTACAACATGCAAGGGATGGAGAAGACCATTCCTGAGTTGTACTCGTTGCTCAAGTCTGCAGAAGTAGAAATCAAGAAAGAGCATCAAGTGTTGATGGTCAACAAGACCACCAGTTTCAAGAAGGGCAAGGGTAAGAAGAACTTCAAGAAATACGGCAAAGCCGTTGCCGCGCCCGGTAAGCCAGATACCGGGAAGAAGAAAAAGAATGGACACAAGCCTGAGACTGAGTGCTTCTATTGCAAGGGAAAAGGCCACTCGAAGCGGAACTGCCCCAAGTACTTAGCGGACAAGAAGGCCGGCAACGTTAAAGGTATATGTGATACACATGTTATTGATGTGTACCTTACAGCGCTCGTAGTAGCTCCTGGGTATTTGATACTGGTGTTGTTGCTCACATTTGCAACTCAAAGCAGGAACTGCGGAATAAGCGGAGACTGGTCAAGGACGAGGTGACGATGCGCGTCGGGAATGGCTCCAAGGTCGATGTGATCGTCGTCGGCACGCTACCTCTACATCTACCGTCGGGATTAGTTTTAAACCTTAATAATTGTTATTTAGTACCAGCTTTGAGCATGAATATTGTATCAGGGTCTTGCTTAATGCGAGACGGCTACTCATTTAAGTCAGAGAATAATGGTTGTTCTATTTATATGAGTGATATGTTTTATGGTCATGCTCCGCTAGTGAATGGTTTATTCTTGATGAATGTCGATCGTGATGTTACACATATTCATAGTGTGAGTACCAAAAGATGTAAAGTTGATAATGATAGTCCCACATACTTGTGGCACTGCCGCCTTGGTCATATCGGTGTTAAGCGCATGAAGAAGCTCCATACCAATGGACTATTAGAGTCTCTTGACTTTGAATCATTTGACACATGCGAACCGTGCCTCATGGGCAAGATGACTAAGACTCCATTCTCAGGAATAATGGAGAGAGCGACCAACTTATTGGAAATAATACATACTGATGTGTGTGGTCCAATGAACGTTGAAGCTCGCGGTGGCTAACGTTATGTTCTCACTCTCACCGATGATTTGAGTACGTATGGGTATATCTACTTGATGAAGCACAAATCTGAGACGTTTGAAAAGTTCAAGGAATTTCAGAGTGAGGTTGAGAATCAACGTGACAGAAAAATTAAGTGTCTACGGTCTGATCGTGGAGAAGAATATTTGAGTCACGAGTTTGACACACACCTAAGGAAGTGTGGAATCGTTTCACAACTGACGACGCCTGGCACACCACAACGCAACGGAGTGTCTGGACGTGGTAATCGCACTTTATTAGATATGGTACGATCTATGATGTCTCTTACCGACTTACCGCTATCATTTTGGCGATACGCATTACAAACTGCAACATTCACTTTAAATAGGGCATCGTCTAAATCCGTTGCGACGACACCGTATGAACTATGGTTTGGCAAGAAACCTAAGTTGTCGTTTCTTAAAGTTTGGGGTTGCGATGCTTATGTGAAGAAACTTCAACCAGAGAAGCTCGAACCCAAAGCGGAGAAATGCGTATTCATAGGATACCCTAAGGAAACTATTGGGTATACCTTCTATCTTAGATCCGAAGGTAAAACCTTTGTTTCCAAGAACGGATCCTTTCTAGAGAAAGAGTTTCTCTCAAAAGAAGTAAGTGGGAGGAAAGTAGAACTTGATGAGGTAATTACACCCCCTCTCGAACCGGAAAGGAGCGCAGCGCGGGAAATTGTTCCTGTGGCGCCTACACCAACTGAAGAGGAAGTTAATGATGATGATCATGAAGCTTCGGATCAAGTTGCTACTGAACCGCGAAGGTCCACAAGGGTACGCTCCACACCAGAGTGGTATGGCAACCCTATGATGGAAATCATGTTGTTAGACAACAGTGAACCTTCGAACTATGAAGAAGCAATGGCGGGCCCGGATTCCAACAAATGGCTTGAAGCTATGAAATCCGAGATAGGATCCATGTATGAGAACAAAGTATGGACTTTGGTGGACTTGCCCGATGATCGGAGAGCCATAGAAAATAAATGGATCACCAAGAAGAAGACTGATGCAAATGGAAATGTGACCGTTTATAAACCTCAACTTGTCACAAAGGGTTTTCGACAAATTCAAGGAGTTGACTACGAAGAGACTTTCTCTCCCGTAGCGAAGCTGAAGTTAGTACGAATCATGTTAGCAATTGCCGCCTTTTATGATTATGAAATTTGGCAAATGGACGTCAAAACAGCGTTCCTTAACGGGAATCTTAAGGAAGAGTTGTATATGATGAAACCAGAAGGTTTTGTCGACCCTAAGGGTGCTAACAAAGTGTGCAAGCTCCAGCGCTCCATCTATGGGCTGGTGCAAGCATCTCGGAATTGGAACATTCGCTTTAATGAGGTGATTAAAGCGTTTGGGTTCATACAGGTTTATGGAGAAGCCTGTCTGTACAAGAAAGTGAGTGGGAGCTATGTAGTTTTCCTCATACTGTATGTGGACGACATATTATTGATGGGGAATAATATAGAGATGTTGGAGAGCATAAAGGCCTATTTGAACAAGAGTTTCTCAATGAAGGACCTTGGAGAATCGGCATACATATTAGGCATCAAGATCTATAAAGATAGATCAAGACGCCTCATAGGTCTTTCGCAAAGTACATACCTTGACAAGATATTGAAGAAGTTCAATATGGAAAACTCAAAGAAGGGGTTCTTGCCAGTTTTGCAAGAAATGAGATTGAGTAAGACTCAGTCACCGACCACGACAGCAGATAGAGAGAAGATGAGTAATGTCCCATACGCTTCAGTCATAGGCTCTCTAATGTATGCCATGCTGTGTACCAGACCTGATATAAACCTTGCCATAAGTTTGGTAGGAAGGTACCAAAGTGATCCCGGTATGGAACACTGGACAGCGGTCAAGAATATCCTTAAGTACCTGAAGAGGACTAAGGGGATGTTTCTCGTTCATGGAGGTGACAAAGAGCTCGTCGTAAAGGGTTACGTCGATGCTAGCTTCGACACAGATCCGGATGACTCTAAGTCACAGGCCGGATACGTGTATGTTTTGAATGGTGGGGCAGTGAGCTGGTGCAGCAGCAAGCAAGAAGTCTTCGAAGCATCTACATGTGAAGCGGAGTACATAGCTGCTTCAGAAGCGGCTCATGAAGGAATTTGGATGAAGGAGCTCATCACCGACCTTGGAGTGGTTCCAAGCGCGTCGGGTCCAATGACACTCTTCAGTGATAACACTGGGGCCATTGCCATAGCCAAGGATCCCAGGTTTCACTGAAAGACCAAGCACATCAAACGCCACAACAACTCCATCCAGGACCATGACCAGAGTGGAGTGATAACACACGGATCTGAATGTTGCAGACCCGTTGACTAAACCTCTTCCTCGAGCAAAACATGATCAACACCATAATGCTATGGGTGTTCGATACATCACAATGTAACTAGATTATTGACTCTAGTGCAAGTGGGAGACTGTTTGAAATATGCCCTAGAGGCAATAATAAAATGGTTATTATCATATTTCCTTGTTCATGATAATCGTCTATTGTTCATGCTATAATTGTATTAACAGGAAACAGTAATACATGTGTGAATAAATAGATCACAATGTGTCCCTAGCAAGCCTATAGTTGGCTAGCTCGTTGATCAATAGATGATCATGGTTTCCTGATCATGGGCATTAGATGTCATTGATAACGGGATCACATCATTGGGAGAATGATGTGATGGACAAGACCCAATCCTAAACATAGCACTAGATCGTATTGTTCGTATGCTAAAGCTTTTCTAATGTCAAGTGTCTTTTCCTTCGACTGTGAGATCGTGCAACTCCCGGATACCGTAGGAGTGCTTTGGGTGTATCAAACGTCACAACGTAACTAGGTGACTATAAAGGTGCACTACGGGTACCTCTGAAAGTGTCTGTTGGGTTGGTACGAATCGAGATCGGGATTTTTCACTCCATATGACGGAGAGGTATCTCTGGGCCCACTCGGTAGAACATCATCATGAGCTCAATGTGACTAAGGAGTTAGTCACAGGATGACGTGCTACGGAACGAGTAAAGAGACTTACCGGTAACAATATTGAACAAGGTATAGGTATACTGACGATCGAATCTCGGGCAAGTTTTATACCGACAGACAAAGGGAATTGTATACGGGATTGATTGAATCCTTGACATCGTGGTTCATCCGATGAGATCGTCGTGGAACATGTGGGAGCCATCATGGGTATCCAGATCCCGCTAATGGTTATTGGTCGGAGAGTGTCTCGGCCATGTCTACATGCCTCCCGAACATGTAGGGTCTACACACTTAAGGTTCGATGACGCTAGGGTTATAGGGAATTATTATACGAGGTTACCGAAGGATGTTCGGAGTCCCGGATGAGATCCCGGACGTCACGAGGAGCTCCGGAATGGTCCGGAGGTAAATATTAATATATAGGATGGATGGGTTTGGACGCCGGAAATGTTTCGGGCGTCACCGGTAGCGTATCGGGACCACCGGGACCACCAGAAATGGTTCCGGGGGTCCACCGGGAGGGGCCACCAGCCCCAAGAGGTAGCATGGGCCAAAAGTGGAGGGCAACCAGCCCAAAGTGGGCTGTTGCGCCACCCACAAAGGGGCCCAAGGCGCAGGAGGTGGAGAGGGGGAAACCCTAGGCGCTGGTGGGCCTAAGGCCCACCTAGGGGTGTGCCACCCCCTTCCCCTGCCCTGGTCGCCGCACCTCCCATCTAGGGGGCTTCCGCACCACCTAGGGTGGGAACCCTAGGGGTGGCACCCCCCTCCCCTCCTCCTATATATAGAGAGGGTTTTGGGGTTGTTTTGCACACGGTTTTCCCTCTCCCTCGGCGTAGCCCTGCTCCCCTCCTTCCTCCTCTCCCACGGTGCTTGGCGAAGCCCTGTCGGGAGACCTCGTCTCTCCATCGACACCACGCCGTCGTGCTGTCGGAGATCTTCCCCAACCTCTCCCTCCTCCTTACTGGATCAAGGTGCGGGAGACGTCACCGGGCTGCACGTGTGTTGAACGTGGAGGTGTCGTGGTTCGGCACTAGATCGGAATCACACCGCGATCTGAATCGCCGCGAGTACGACTCCATCAACCGCGTTCTAGTAACGCTTCCGCTTAGCGATCTTCAAAGGTATGAAGATGCACTCACCCCTCTCTCGTTGCTGGTCTCTCCATAGGAAGATCTGAATATGGCGTAGGAAAATTTTGAATTTATGCTACGTTACCCGACAGTGTTGTACTACATCATTGTGCAATTGTTGTTTAGCTTCTAATATTAACTTGGTGCTTTTAGGTACATATGTGATTGGTAAAGATCCACGCTTCGACCCTTTATGCGTATGGAGTAATGAGATATTGATCAACCAGCATCAAGTGAGGAGGCTGATAAAGATTGTTAGCAAAATGGATCAAAAGATGGCAATTACACTATTTGCTTATACTTTATCCAAGACAACAGTGAACTGCAGGATGGTAAGTAAGAACTCTACAGCCTTTTTACTACCCATAATGAGTTGTTTTAGATGAAAATGTCTGAACTTTGTTCCTTTGCAGTGGTTCCCAAAGCAGTTTAGTCAAGATTACCTCTCAGACTACATGATCGGTGGGCATGCAAAGGTTAAAGTATTTCTACAGAACACGATGACTATCTAGATGCGTTCATGAAAACAGTGAAGGATGGGTGGTCAGTCATCACAAGGGGTTGGACTAGAGTCGTGCGTGCCTTCTGCATGAAGGAGGTCACAATATGAACATTCCGCTTCACCTTGTTCAACAACCAGAATGTCTTTCGCCTCTTTCTTTACCATCTTTAATAGTACAAGTATACAAATGTGGTTCGTCATTCTTTATTTGGTGCTTATGTAATTCTTGAACATATGTACATGTGGATCGAATAATGCATTGGTTGTTTGAACCTGATGGATATGAATAAAGTTGTAGCCTACTTTCAAATCCAAATTTGGTACAATTTTAGGGTGAAATTATGCTCTCTTGGTCATTACGGCGAACACGGTCGGTAAAACACAAACGTGTTTGATATACACCATAATCCGACACGGTTCATAGAGAGGAAACGTGTGCGACTATGCACACAATTGTCGTTTAAAAGCATGTGTGATGGCAGATAATATCACAAACGGTTCGAGCAAACTAAATGTTTGTCATGGTCGCCTTATCGTACATGCTTTACAATCATGAACTATTTCTGATGTGGTACGCATCGTAAACATTGCACCATAGAATAGTGTGTGCGATAGCTATCCTGTACGACACTCTTACGATGGTCCGACATTTCCTAATCCTATCCGACACTCGTAAGATGATTGGCTAATCTTCTTAATTTTTTGTCACATACGGTTCGGGAGAAGTGAATGTGTGTGATTGTCTGCTTATCATACACGTTCTATAATCGTATATTGTTTGTGATGGGGCGCACATCGTCAACGTAACACCACAGAATACCGACTGCGATGGTAATGCCAGCACACATGAGTAGCAAGGATGGAGCATTTGGCATATTAGATATATCACAAACAGTTATGTGAAGAATCGCGTTTGGGATACATACGGGCATCGCATACGCTTTGTTCTGGAAAAGTATACATTCATACTTCCTATCCCCGACGGTTTCTGGGTCGTATGGGAAGGACCCCCTATCGCCCACACTAGCAAGGCGACAGTTTAAAATACCGTCGCGGAAAGGGGTTAAAACCCGTTTGCATAGCACGTCGCTGCACGAGTAATGGTAGCAAAGTTCCTCCAGCAATTAGGGAACTTAGCAATTATACACCCCGCAACAAATTTGCCTAGTCATTTGCACTTAAGGAGCTCAAGCTCCTTAGCGATGCATATTATCTCATAAGCTTGTTCCAATACAGAACGATTCTCGGTCATTTTGTAATCGTGGAACTGCTCCATAACATACATCTCGCTCCCAGCATCGACGGCCCCGAATTTAGATCCGAGCGCCTCTCACAAATCCTTGGCAACCTGCATATGTAAATATGCGTCCACCATCTTATCTTCGATCACGCTCAGAAATGCTTCGAAAAAGTAGACGGTGTCCTCCCTGAACGCCTTCTCCTTATCAGGAGCAATCGTTTCCTTGAGAGTAACACCGCAGCAACCCAGAACACATGCATAACCGTGAGTCATAAAGTGGTTTTGGTTTGCCAACGTTTAAAGTATGTACGGTAAACTTATCCGCTTTCAGTGCAGCAGCAAAACCATGACTTCAAAAATTCCTACACAAATTATGTTCCATGACTCAAAAAAATTCTTACACAAATTACGTTTTTGGATTGCTAAGTAAATAGACAATTTTTCAATTAAATTAATCCAGGAAATAATTACAATCATGGCATTGACAAGATTACTGACATACTGATTACGAACCAGACTAGCATGTATTACGCATATAGTAAAAACATCTACGTATATAGCTAGTACTATCAAAACAGAATTAACAAAAGCGGGGTAAATGTGTTATACCCTCCAGTGGGCCAGTTGGTCGTAGCCGCGAAAATGGCGAAGGCAGCCTCCTCGGGCGCTTTCTTGTCGGCGAATACATGGTGATGACGAAGGCGTAGAGGAAGTAGTCGAATGGAGGCGAGCACTTGCGTAGTCGCTCCCTAAAAACCTAATAGGCCAAAATAAGCACATAGCTTTGAGCTTGGCTAGGTTCAATCTCGTAACCCGCGATGAGGCGTGGCAACACATGCGAAGAATGCGTGAGGACCCCTTCACTAACGGAATGATACTAAATTTTTCATTAACCCCTTATCATGAAATCTACATAGGTCCTTAAGATATTTTTCTAAAATTGTTAGATGGGTCTAAAGTCCACCCCATATCTCAACATCTTTCAACATAACACACATGTTTTTAGAAGATCCTAATTCCCTTTCATAGAAGAGAAAAAATAGGAAACTATTTTTCCTACGACGGGAGGCCTCCTTATGCTCGAATAGAGACGAATATGGTTATTCCAAACTAATTGTGCGCGCAACCCCTATCGTTGCCGTCGCTATGGCTTATGGATGCGAGCCACCATGACCCACCTGGCCCCGCACAATTATCCCTCCTTCCATTTTCTCATGAGCATGCTGTTTGAATACAGTCAAATCATATGTGCAGTTCTGCACCATGCCTACACACCCTACCTATTTTCTCTCCATGTCCACCGGACACCACCGATCTTTCTCTCACTCTTTCTCCATTATCTCAAGATCCAGCCGGCCCTTCCATCCCTTCCACCATAGGCGGCCACCCTCCGGATCTGGAGGTCTCCGACTAGATCATGGTCCTCCCCACCACGGCGTGCGGTACAGAGTCCCCGGATCGCTCGCCATCAATCAGTATGGTGCAGATCTGGCAGTCCGCCATCCCCAAACCTCCGTTGCATTGACGCCTCCTAGCACCAGATCCCGCGACGAACGAGTTGTGTTGTGCATCCTCCGGCAGTTAATCCCCCCTTCCCCGCTTGCCAAATCTAGGAGCTGTTTTACAAGGTGATAAGGATTGGGATTGCTTTTTCCTGCTTGCCCATGGATTTGTATTACATGGTGATAAGGATTTTTATTGCAAGTGTGCAAAATTTCTTCTGTCGTGAGTGATCTAGGATCGGGATCCATCACTTTTGGTTTTGGTCTTTTGGTTTTGGCCTGATTTCATCTTTCTTAACTTTCATACTCCACTTACAAGGATGAAATGGAGGCTGGATGACGACTGCCATACACGATGGAAGAGTGTTGCTGGTTCCCAGCATAGATTGCAATTATTTAGGCAGAATTGCACAAGAACTTTTTGGATGCCCTAATTGTACTTTGCTGAAATTTGGCGAAGGACTTTCCGTTTTAACGGAACTCTGTATAATTTACCAAAGAACTTTATTGTTGTATGTGACGAGGACTTCCTGAAAACTTTGCCATAGCTTCATATAAGTACAGTAACTTTATTAATCCCGTTTTTGAACTCTATCATTGAAACCTAAAGAACTTCAATTTCATGGCAAAGTTCAGAAACAACGTTACAAAGTATAGTTTTATTTATACAATTTTTTCCTTCTAGAATAAACTAAAATGAAATTTGATACATTTTTATTTATCACTTATAAAAAGAACTTTTGAATCGCATGCAACCAAGATAACCCGTGTTTGAATTTTAAATCTTAAAAAGTTTCATGTACATAGTGGTCAGGAATCTGCAGGACAGTGCATGACCTAGTGATAGACGAATCTATAGGTCCCGACCCTGCATCTATTTTTTATCAGTAATGCTACATCGACGGACCCATACGGGGTTTTACGACTGGGTTTGAGGTGTCAAATTAGCATTGGATTAAGGTGAAAGAGGGGCCACCCATCTGAAAATCAGGGGATGGAGAGTATTAGAGGAGAGGCCTTCGTAAAACTCATGTAAGTGTCCGTATGTTTAGCATTTTTTGATTTTTTTTATACGGCCTGATATACATGCGCTAGACCCCCATGTGAGGATGGAATACCATGCATGGCTGGCAATTTGGTGGGCCACGCTGATGGGACTGCATGCTGGATGGGCGGCGAGGATACAAGTTGCGCGTGCATAGTGTTAGACAAAATCCAGGTCCGAATAGAGATCGGTTTCATAAGAACAGCCGAGTTCGGCTCGAACCGTTTTTTCACGAAACAAAAGAAAAATGCCTCAAAAAGGAACGAGCTCGGCTCGAACCAGGAGCCCCAGCCTCCCAAGACGGTTCGTGGTCTGTCCATATATTGATTGACGCGCATATGCATCTCGCAACAGGTTTTTCGGCTGCACCAGGCTTTTCGGCTGCTCCCTTGCTCTACAGTCCGCATGGCCATAAGCATCGACGTCTCTGCGCTGCTCGACGGGACCGACTCCGCCGAGAACAAGCCGCCCAACCCATCCGACATGTCGGGCAGCTTGGCATTTCCCAGCCGGGCGGTGGCCAACATGATGCGGCGATGGAATTACCGGGAAGGCTCAGGCCTCGGCGCGCAGGGGCAAGGAATCGTCCTGCCTATACAGGCCGTCGTGCGGGTGCGGCGGCGTCCAAGGGCCGGCCTCGGCTACCGTGAGAAACCATACGACAATGGTCTCCACGTGCCGCCGGAGCCACCCGTGGATGAGGAGTGCCGCGAGTGGGAGGATATTGCACGGGCCATGCGGCTCGAAACCGAGTGCTGCGAGACGATCCTCGCGCTCCTGCATGACATGAGGCTTCAAGGGGACGACCGCGTGGAGACGGCGGATGCGCTCAAGGCCGTGGCTAAGTCCAAGAAGGGGCTCCATGGGAAGTGTGTGCCAGGGACGTTCAAAGCCGGGCTGCCTCCTTCCGCCGCGCGCTACATAATCGAGCAGGTGATCATGCCGAGGATGGTCGCCGGCGTGCGAGAGTGGAAGCCGTCGTCATGGGATCCGGACTGTGGCGACTGGCTACGCCCGTGGATTCCCCTCATCGGACACTTGCCAGAGAGCCTCTACGGCATCGTGGAGAGCAAGATCAGCAACCGTGGTTACGAAGTCGTATCGCCATGGAAGGGATACCTTAGCCCGGTGCAATGGGACACCTTCAGCAAACGTGACATCCTGCCATATCTAACACGGTTAGTACGGGAGATGAGGATCACGCCGCCCAAGCAGACGGACCCTTCGTTCCGGACCGTGATGTTGTGGGCACCTCTGATGCGCGCTCAAGACGTGGTGTCGATCCTTGAAGCCGAACATTTCTTTGACAAGTGGGAAGACGCGTTGCGACACTGGCTGCAAGCCGCCAAGCCCTCGTTGGGGGAGGCCACCGCATGGTGCACCGGCTGGAAGAAGCTCTTCACGCCGGAGCTGCTCGCCGACCAAAGTGTGCTCGCGCATCTTGATGCTGGCCTTGATATGGTCGATCCTGTAATGCAAGACCTCGACAGTCTTTTTAGCAAGTTGTAGTCTGCATCTACTGTAATTTGTCTTGCATGACAATTTGTATTGTAGAGATGCAGTTACTCGTTATCTTCTAAAAATAATATCATGGAACATCAGAGACAGTCAAGATTAAGAAATGTTCCTTTCTTGAAGCCGCAAGGAATGTACATTTTCACTCGAGTCCCACGGAATTAATTGGAATAATTTGTTTGTTTAATTTACAAGAGATATAATTACAAACAGATGTATATCGTGGTGTATTGTAGTGTGTTGGAGTTATAATGACAGAAACATGTTATCATCCTGCGGAACATAAGATATACCGGCATTCTAGGTAAAAATGTGACGAGAAAAGGTATCATCCAGACAACTGCTTCCATAATGTTGAAAACACTTGAACAATCTTCGTTTCTGAGTATCCACTCGTTTACTAACAGACATTACAAGGAAACAAATGGTCGAAAGTTCACACTGGAGTGAGCATCAGCTGATATAATAATGGTGAAACAGCCGAGCTGCATTTGCAGCACATCAATCAGATCATGTAAAATATGTCATCATAAAGATATATGCAACTCATGTGGCAAGCACATCAATAAGAGGTGCACCTCGTCTGACAGAAACATCGGTACGCCTGCAAGTTTTAGCTAGTAAACATCTTTCTTCTGCTGTCCCATGGTCCTTGAGCAGAGCCAGAAATTCACGGATATGCTAGTGAGTCGCATCAGTTTCAGAAGGCAACACTTGGGAAGGATATATTTACATTCAATCATTTACTCGTATTAATAATGAATCTGAAATACAGTAAACGTCTGAGGAAATGACTGCTGGTCCCAACTCTCGGAACATATCTCCGAGAAAATGCAGTGATGGCATGTGAAAAGATCAAAATCGATCCCTCAACAGCAGGCTACAGATCAAGTTGTCGACAAATCATAAAGAATCAACTCTAATTTAAGCCATCTTAATCTCCGCAAAAATATATTGGCTTGTTTTAGAAAAGTTCATCCTTGTTCATAGCTAAAGTAATGATTATCTGGAGTATAGCGGATCAGTTATCTTCTCAAAAAAAAAAAAGATTAGTTATCCTTGTTATATGTAAATCTCCCTTTATCACTTTTGCTTGTAAACTCCTGTCAAAGTGCTAAGGTTATGTATGTTAGGGCATCTCGTAGAGAGAGGAGTTGGCAATACAATAGTTGATGTATTGATGGATGACAAGGACACATATATATATATATAAGGTACAAGGAGTGGCGAATCTAAGTGGGTGCTTAAACAGGCTTGAGCCACCCCTCCAAAAATTGAAAAACAAAATTTAATAGTATTCATCATAAAAAAATTAATATTATTTGAACTAAAAAACTAAGAGTTAGTGCATTTTTCGTCACATAGTTAACATTGAACCCCTCCTTCATTTTGTTTCAAGATTCGTCACTGGGTACAAGTGGGCTTCTATCTCAATATACAAGATTAGGAGATGGGCTAGACTATACGTAATATACATGCAACATATGTTCAATCCCCCCCCCCCCCCCGCGCGCGCGCGCGCGCGCGCAGTTGAAGCGTCGTCAGAGACACAAAGACTGGACCGAAACTCCTCAAAGACCGCAGTCAGCAATCCCTTAGTCATTACGTCAGCAAACTATTGTGAGGTCAGCACGTGGAGAACTCGAACTCGACCAAGGGCAACCTGCTCGCGAACGAAGTGAATGTCGAGCTCGATATGCTTCGTTCATCGATGATGCACCGGGTTGGCGGAGAGGTAGACCACGCTGACGTTGTCACAAAAAATAAGAGTGGCTTTGGAAGTGTCACAAAGCAACTCTTGTAGTAGCTGACGGATCCAAGAGCACTCTGCCACGACGTTAGCTACGGCCTTGTACTCAGCCTCGGCACTGGAGCGGGGGACCGTGGGCTGGCGCTTCGAAGACCAAGAGATCAACGAGGGGCCAAGGTAGACGCAGTAGCCGGATGTGGAGCTGCGAGTGTCGGGCCAGCCAGCCCAGTCGGTGTCGCAGTACGCGACGAGGTCGGTGGAGGCGACGGCTGTCAGGGTGAGACACAGAGACGTGGTGTCGCGTATGTACCGAAGAATACGCCGTACCAAAGTCCAGTGAGTATCTCGCGGTGACTGCATGTGGAGGCACACCTGATGAACAGCATACTGCAGGTCCGGACGTGTGAGCGTCAGGTACTGAAGAGCACCAACACTGGAGCGATAAAACCGTTGCATCGGTGGCGAGAGGCCCCCTCTGTAGAGGACACATTCGCCTTGGTGTCGACTGGGGTGAGCGCCGGCTTTGCAGTTAAGCATGCCAGCGCGCTCCAGAACCTCGTGAGCATACTTCTACTGATGCAGAAAGAAGCCGTCAGCCTGACGGACCACCTCAATACCGAGAAAGTAATAAAGCGGCCCCAAGTCCTTTAGGGCAAACTCAGCGCGAAGGCAAGTTGTGACCCGCTGAAGGAGCTCGGCAGTGGACGTCGTGAGGATGATGTCGTCGTAGTAGAGGAGCAGGTAGGCCGTGAGTGTGCCCTGATGGAACACGAAGAGCGAGGCATCGGAGCGGGTGGACCGAAACCCCAGCGACTGCAGAAAGGCAGCGATACGCTGGTACCAGGCTCATGGTGCCTGCTTAAGCCCATACAGAGGGCAGGAAAGCAAGCATACGGAGTCAAGATGCTCGGCGTCGACAAAGCATGTGGGCTGCTCGTAGAAGACCTGCTCGTCCAGATGACCGTGCAGAAAGGCGTTGGAGACGTACAACTGATGAACTGGGCAAGTGCGCGAGACCGCAAGCTGAAGCATAGTGTATATCGTGCCCGGTTTCACCACCTGGGCGAAGGTGTCGGTGAAGTCCACGCCTGCGCGTTGCCAAAAACCACGAACTACTCATCGGGCCTTGTAGCGCTCAAGAGAGTCGTTCAGACGAGTCTTGTGGCGGAACACCCACTTGCCAGAGATGACGAGGCGTACGGGGACCCGGGCCTCAATGTTGAGATAGCAAATGGCGGTGGCGGAGGGCTCGGGACCCGCAAAGGGGTTGGACGAGTGGTGGAGGAGAAACCGGGAGAGGCCATCGGAGGGTGCGGCGGTGGTGGTGGGTGGCGATCGTCGGGACGTGGCAGCGGCGGTACGGGAAGGCGCGACGGCGGTGGCTGCAGTGGTTGAGGCGATCGGGGGCTGAGGGCCAGCAGAGGTGGATGGGGTGCGGCGATGGCGGTGGGAGGTGGTGGCGACGACGGGGCGGCTGCGGCGGCAGGGTAGATCGCGGCGACAGAGAGAGGAGGAGGCAGCGGAAGAGGGTGGCACGTAGCGGCGGCGGCGTGGGGAAGGGACGCGGCAGCGGCTTGGTGCGGAGGTGGTGGGTAGCGGCGGCGGCGGCGGAAGAGGGCGCGGCGGCGGCGACGACGACTAAAACCCTAGGGTTTGCGTCAAGAGGATGATACCATGTAGAGAGAGGAGTTGGCAATACAATAGTTGATGTATTGATGGATTTTTTTTTTTAGAATCATGTATTGATGGATGCCAAGGGCACATACATATAAGGTGCAAGTGGACCTCTATCTCAGTTATACAAGATTAGAAGATGGGTCAAACTATATAAAATATACATGCAACATATGTTCAACAATCTCCAACGCAGATTACCAAACAAACATCATCAAATGCTGCCGACACGTCTGAACGTTCATGGGCATCCGGCGGGATGGAGGCCATCCAAGCGCGATCACCAAGGTCTGGCCCATTTCAAACGGATCAAACACAAAGACGAACAAAATTTAAGCTATACGAATGAAGCAAGTATCGTATATTACATGCAAACGGATGATATTTAACAAGTTGAACCTAAACTTAAACTAAAACTAGGTCAGGTATCGGGCAGTGATCTCATGGGCATGGCCATTGAGGCCATCAACAACTCCGCCGTCGTCTGATCCGCCGCGGTTGTCGTGCCAAAGGCCGGAGGCACGTCTGGCATCGCGGCATCCCTACTCGTCCATCACGGTGCCCTTGCAACGCGGATGCTCCGCCACATCCTCCACCGCCTTGCCACACTTGCCTTCGGCAGCCCGGATGAAGAGGAACGCTTGGACTCCGCCGGCCTCACTTGGAGGAGCTGGGTAATGAGTCGGCGTCGGCGGAGAGGCGTCCGACTCGACGGTGGTCTTGGACCGGTCGATGGTCGTATCCTTCATGTGTGCGGGGTCCGCGAGCACCCAGGTCGACGCCACCTAGGTAGGTCTTAGTGAGTGTCGTGATGTGATGCGCCGCTTCCGACGACACGCCTCTGCCTAGGCTTTCGACTTGCACAATGAGGCGTCGGCACCTTGAGGCCTTGTTTGCTTAGCTCTCGAACCATGTGGATTGCCAGGGATCTTGGCCCAATCCACGTGGGTCGTCATGGCCGGTATCTATTACACATGGATCATGATTTCGATGTTTGGTTTGGGCTAAGGCATGAAAAATCCCGAACGAAACCACGCTGATCTGCTCCGTTTCACGTGGTCCAGAAGAATCGACTTCTATTCGTGGAACGAATCCACGTGAGGCGAGCGCAAGAAACCATGTGAAGCGAAGGTTGCGGCGCAAGAAACATGAGGCGTGGAGACGCGGAGCCCGCCGGCAACGACGAGGGCGCCACCAGTGAAGACGAGTGTTGACACGGTGGAGACGGCTTCCTTTTCTCCTTTCTTCCTTGCCATGAACTGAATTCTCTCCTTAGTTTCTTCCTGCTGCACCTAGAACGTCATGAACTGGATTCCACTTCTTTCTTCTTGTTCGATGTACCCAACCCTTCATGCTAGCTACTGTAGTTGTCTAACCTAGGACGTCACCGATCTAGCTACTTGTCTTCTGTTAGTCCTATGATGATATACTAGTATTGTGATGGTTCTTGCTAAATATCTGATCAGATTCTAATAAAAGAATGTTGAAAAACAGAGGTACCTGCGGTGATGTCTTCCAAGGGATTAAGACTAGGGGGAACCAAATGAGAATACAGCGATGGGGGTCTAGGCTGGATGGAGATTGAGTGGATTGGTGACAGAAGAGGATCGACCCAATCCCTAAGGCTTTGTTTGTTAGAAGTGAATTGGGGAGGTTTGGAGAGGGAGGATTTGAGAGGATTTGGTAAATTCTTTTCTTCCACCCAATCTCTCTAATCCTCGGGGATTTGCTTTCACCAGTCCATGGAGGAGGGTCCTGAAACACATGGATAGAAAGGGATTGAAGGAAAACGGATGGGATTCGGTTAAGCAACCCCTCTTACCAAATGGACGCCTGAGGTTCTGTGGGGTTTCTGTCCCTTCCGAGGATTTTCCTCTCGAAATCTCCTGAATCCTTCCGTGTTAAATGAGCCCCAAGTGATTTAGTTCCAGTAGGGGATTGGTTCCCCCGGAATCAAACAAGGCCTGATGTGGTAGTGTAGGCACAGGGATGGCTTGGACAACGACGGGGAGGACGGGTGCTCTTTCTTGTCGACGGGGAGGACGGATGCTCCTTCTTGTCGACGGGGAGGACTGTTTGCCGCCACCTGCTGCCGGTTGGTGACAAGGGGACAAGGGCGGCTCCTCCTTCATCTGACTTGATTTGGACGTCACGGTTGTGCGACGGGCACGAGGACTTCTTCACGCGACGGCGTCTGATTTGGACGCCATGGTTGCATGGAGGGGATGACTGCCGCGGCGAACCGACCAGCGTGCCTCCTCCATATGTGCAGCAAACTCAACGTCCGTTGACGCGGCTGCGGGGACAAGGGCGGTTTTTTCTCCCCGTTGTATGAGGAGAGCAGCTACACCTTCACGATGGACAGAGCCTTGGATGACGATCGCGGACTGCCATGAACGCGCATCAAAGCTCAGGTGGCAGACGACGTGCGCTAGGATTCATGCCCGAAAATCCAACGGTTCTGTCGTTTGCTGTAAATCACCAAAAAATTGTCGCCATCCGAATTGCATTTCCCTTTGTTTTTCGGTTATGGCTAACAGAAGAAAAAGGGCAGGCTAATAACTGCTGTCAGCTGAAGAGCATTTCCCTTTGTTTTTCAGTTATGCCTGATAGAAAAGAAAAATGGCAGGCCTTTTATTATATCAAAACAGAAGGGAATCAACTAACAAATGTGAGATGCAACATGCACATTTATTCTCACATAAAAGATCACCAGCTAATCTCCTGACCACAAAAGATCCAAAAGCAAAGTCGAGGCAACTTCCACCCGTCATGGAGCTCAGGTTACATTCCGACTAAACAAGTTGGGACAACATAGCCAACATTTTCATGCACTGTCATGGTAACACAATGTATCAAAATTGAGGTGATATGAACTACATCGGCACCTTCACATCCTACAGCAAACCATATAGTGTCAAAGCACCAACTACACAATTCTACAGAGCGGTGGCGTAAATATATATCTCAAACTTTGCTACTTCACTACTCTGACTTCAGGTATGGTCGCAACCAAACCGAAACGCTGGATCATATGATGTGCATTGGCAACTCAAAAACCTTGACAGCAAGGATACATCTTTGCGCAAAATGACCGAACACATGAAGTTTCACTGTTCCTCAGCCGGTTAACAGATGCTACTGCAGTCGCTTAGGCTGGAGATAACAGGCCAAGGCAAATCAAAAACTGCAATTCCGTGATGCACATCCACTAGCCATTAATTTGGGGGAAGATTTGCGATATCTTCATAAAAACATCCATGACCTAGCATCAGAGACATTCAAGTGAAAGAGAAACCAGGTGAGTTTGATCATAAAGTTACCATGTGAGTCGACAACCCAAGTTTACAAAATTAAAAAATACCTCTTGGTCATTTTGGTATTTTACAATATTCAGAGGGTTCTGCGAGCACTGCATCAAAAAGACGCCATGTCAGAATAAGCAAATGACTAGGAATAACTGAATATATCCGCTCCAAATGTTTGCAATTTGAAAAATGCCATTAATTATGAGAACAGCCACACAAACTTTATAGTGGCGTAAATCCAAATTTCCAAATAACTAAGCAGCAGTCCAACAAAGTTTATACAGAAACTTACATCCATGATGGCCGTTTGAATTTTTGGATTCTGGAATGCAACAGCAACTTCTGGGTTCGCCATTATTTTCGATACAACTTCCTCAGGAGTCATGCCAACTTGCGCTGTACAAGCAATTAAAAAGCTTCAGAATTCACATGTAATCATTTTAATCCGAAATCAAATTTAAGAGTCTTACAGCAAAAATAAAAAGCTGATTTGGGGAAGAATGAAGTCGTAACCCAAATCTCAACAATTTTCATGAACCACCAAGTAGTATAGTAAGAACCGCAAAAATAGGAGCATGTAGCAAGCTATGACAGCCATTTAGAACAAGAAAATAGCAAGGGTACAGAAAGAACTAAAAACATAGGAGCATGCATCGACACTATGCTAGGCGTTTAGAAAGAAAATGGTAATGATATTAGAAGAACACTAAATGTTCAATACTCCCACCGTTGCTCAATCTAGTGCGCATATTTTTTTTCACAAAAATTGCACTTTGTAGTGACTAGTGTGTATCAGCACCCGTTACCGATTCTGGTCCTGCGCCGCACAGACGCGCTCGGCCTCCTCTCCCTGTCCCTTCCTCCTGCATGTGATGCATCACCTAGCACACACGGTAGTCAAGGGCATGATGGATGTAGGAGGTAAGGGGTGGAGAGGAGGAAGCTTGTGCCACCGTCCGAGAGGGCGACGGTCATGCAGGCCATCAGGATTGGACCAGCGGCGGCGGAAATTCAAGGAGATGGGAGGAAGAAGTTGGTGGATGGCGCCACAGGCAGGAAGACGAGGAGCCACCTGACAATGACGGCAGTAGGGGCTGGCTGGACGTCCTCAACACAGCAGGTTGGCGCTGTCATGCCCTCTGCCAATGTTGAGCTCAATGGAAGGTTGGTCGCTGCCTCCCAACCTCAAACGTCCGCCTCGGACACAACCACGCCCAGCGTCACCTCATCCACGACCGCTAGGGACTGGCTGGACACGCTCAACACACAGGAGGTTGGCAGTTTGGCACGGCCATGCCCTCTGCCAATGTTAACCTCAACGAAAGGTTGGCCGCTGTATCCTAACCTCAAGCGTCCGCCTCGGGCACGACCATGCCCAGCATCACCTCATCCATGACCAGTGTCTCCACGTCCAGGCTGCTGACAGCATCACCATGTCCATGGCCGGCGTCTCCACGTCCAGTGAGACCAAGTCACGAGGACATGCCGCCGGCAAGACCTAGTCGCAACGGCACGCTGCCACTTTCTTCTCTACATGCTTGTGCACATGGGACTGGGACAAACCATTGGTATTCAGAATTTTCTTCATATAGCTTTAGAAGGGAAAAAGGTATTGAATGGTAGGTAATGGGAAATTTCCAGCAGAGTTCATGATTTTGAATTTCCAAACAGCACCCGGTTAAATGTGGAAGTGTTGAACCACTCACCAAACTGCTGCCTGACTTCAGGACTGCTAAGGTCGAAGTTCTTCAAGTGATCAACCATGCGGTTATCCCATTGATCAGGAGATGCGCCCATGTTGTTTCTGTTAATAGCCACAACATTGGCATAAGAAGGTTAGAGAAGATCTGCACACTATTACGTTCATAGATTGGTACAGTTCAACTTCACTGCAAGAGGCATAATAGACTGTTACAGTAAGCAACATCATGGGTCATCGGCATGAATATGTGCTAACATATGTTAGATAAACATATAAGCAGAAACAGATGCACAGATAAGCAGTGCTAAGAATAACTGTATTACAGCATATCCTCCAGTTGCTGGCGGTACATCGGATTCTGAAGCATCGCTGCAAAATAAATTCTCACGTCACAATATAAAACAGAAAATAAACTCCAATTTATGTGATACTTAAGTGTTAAAATAAATTCACAGGAGCATACACTTGAATGACTCTGGGTTCCTCATCTCCTCAGGCAAGTAGCTGCAACATGTGAAGAAATCAGCATCGTTAAAAATACTGAAGAGATATAAGTTACACTTAAAAATACAGACATGAATAACTTCATATTACTGAAACTGGCACATACATATGTTGTCAATTATATGGGAGGCAATGTCAGTACAACCACCAAACTAAGCCATGAACGCAACGCTGAAAAAATACTAATGCAAATTATATAGTTATTTTAAGTTAGGACCTTTATAACTACCAAACGTTCGGATTTTAGTAATAGGCAAGAATGACCCTTATTTCACTCTAATTATATGCATGCATGCATTAGAATGACTAATTTTCCTTTCACCTACACTTCTCCCTCTAATTACATGCATATATGCACTAGAGAACGAAAAGCTGATGTCATCCTATATTCTTTCTTTTTCAAACTTTAAAATGTTTTGTAGCTCAAACCGTCACTCCGATTGAAAAACCGTCTTCAGAAGAAAAATAATCTTCTCGACGAGATTTTCAAAACTAGATCCCATGTTGATATGTTCTGATGTTTTTTTTAGTTAAATACACCACGGGTGCCTTAACTTGTCATATCCGGTCAGTTTAGTGCCTAAAGTTGAAAAATACATGGAAGTGGTGCTCTAACTTGTCCGGCTGTGCAAATACGATGCCTCATACAGTATCCAGGCATATGCCTTGCCCGCATAATGAGCCAGTATGATGGCGGCCCGCATGTCAGTGACCGGGAGAATTTTTTACATCCAACCCCCTCACATTTTATTTATTTACTCATAATTGTATCACATACGGATGCATACTGATGGATCCAACCTGTCAGGTTTGGGTCCCGCATATCAGCTACACCAAGCACCGCTGTATGTGCAAATCATAGATATAATGCAATTTATAATAATGATACCGTGCGAGATATTGAAGAGAAATAAGAAAGAAAAAAGGGATCTGAAGTTTCGAACCTAGGAGCTCACGTGTGCCACCCTTGCAATCTAGCCGATAAACCAAGCAAAATTTTATGTTTATTTAGAGCATCTAGTTGGAATTTTCCTACGAATTTATTTATCTCACCCTCTAAAAGATGTAAATATTATTTCTCCCTCTTAGGCATCACGTGGTGTCGTGCCTCGTGGTTATATTGTTCACCGAGGGACCTCTGCTAACCAACAGACAAGACACCATTTGATGCCTAAATGAGATAATTTACTTCTTTAAACATTTTAGTATCAAGGGAGATTTAGGGAATGTGCTGGTACATTTGAAAAAAAAATGCTTTTGAAACATGTTTCACGGGTATTATAAAATTATAAATTTATATTTGAAAGATGTTTGTCATGTGTTCAAAAAAATGACAACATGTATTTTTATAAATGTTCAATGTGCATTGGAAATGTTATTTTGTAAAATTGTTCTTACATTTCTACAAACACCTTTTAAGATATTTTAATACATTTCTAAAATTACTATTATTACACATTAATTTCTAATACACATCGAACAGTTACATTGTCAATTTTTCTGTGATTGTGTATTTTAAAAATATAGTAATACAATGAAGATACACACAAATTGTCCCTGCTTGTGGTCCTGCATGAAGATACATAAATTTACACAACAATTTTCAATATACGTTGAACTGTCTAAATCCACATAAATTTTTGAAAACGTTCACGTTAACCTCTTCAAAGTACACAATAATGAAAATAGAATAGATATTTAAAATACACAATAATGCCCTACCGATAATTACTGTATTTTTTATTTGGTAAAATTTACATATCATGAAAACTAAACAAGATCTCAATTTTTTCTATAAAAAATGTAGAAAATGTGTTGAAGAATTGCAGAACGATACGCCGAATTGGTCTGTATACATTTCTAGCTAATACTACTATGTATAACTTAGTTTGGCCCGGTGACCAGCATGCTATTGCATTAAGCAGGATGTCCCAGCTTCAAATTTTCATCCCAACAAAAATAAAAAATTACTCGTTCACTTCCAGCCACTGACTCGTGGGCCGCCGCCATGCTGGCACGCCACACGGGCAAGGCGTACACCCGAATACGGTAGGAGGCATTGTATTTGCACGATCGAACAACGGAACAAGTTAAAGCACCCATTTTGTGTATTTTACAACTTTAGGCACCAAACTGACCGCACATGACAAGTTAAGGCACCCGTGATGTATTTAACTCTTTTTTTTTCGGACCAAAAGTTCCACATCTCGGCTACGTAAGTTATCACGTCTGTCATACGTAAGTTACCATGTCATTTACACAAAAGTTTTCGGGGTATGTTTTCAACAAATTTTTATCCCAGGGTCAAAAAGTGATTGTGATGTTTGCAGTGAGTTATCAGCTTTGTTGTGTATATTACCATGTTGCACAAACCTTATTGCGGTATGTTTTTCAACAATTATCATTCCCTCAGTCAAAAAATTACCGCGATATTTGTATATGAGTTATCAACTCTCATGTGTGTGTATTATCATGTTGTTTACACATGAGTTGTTGGGAGGTATTTTTTAACAACATTTTTCCCTGGTCAAAAAGTTACCACGTCTGGATTAAGTAAGTTATCAGCTCTGCTGTATGTATATTACCATGTTATTTGCACAGAAGTTATCGGGTATGTTTCAACAACTTTTTGTGCCGGATAAAAAAGTTATCAATTTATTTGTATATACATTATCAGGTCTACAATGCATATATCAGAAAGTTACCGGTGTATGTTTCAAGAAGCAAAAAATCCCCGAGTGAAAGTTAACATGGCGTTTATATGTAATCACACATGAATTATCGAGGGTATGCTTAGACCATTTATTTTTCTCAGGCACGATTACCATGGTGTTTATACGTGAGTTTTCAACTCTTTAATTCATATATTACAATGATATTTACACATAAATTATCGGATGCATGTTTTTGAACAATTTTTATCCCGAGTCATGAAAGTTATCACGTATGGACTTTGTAAGTTATCAGGT
This sequence comes from Hordeum vulgare subsp. vulgare, assembly GCF_904849725.1. NCBI lineage: Eukaryota > Viridiplantae > Streptophyta > Magnoliopsida > Poales > Poaceae > Hordeum > Hordeum vulgare. Next base: position 487,376,185 of record NC_058519.1, read on the forward strand.
CTGTTGTACGTGTGTACCATGTTACTTACATATGAGTTACCGGAGGTGTTTTCCTGTATTGCAAATGCTAGTTTGTTCCACTACAGAACACAGTAAGCAATTTAGGTGAGTTGGTTAATGGGCCTGAGCTCTCTTCCTAGAGACTCAGGTTCGAGGCCAAAACATCAAATTTATTTTCCTAGTTTTTGAGCTGGACATGCAAAGTAACCAGCGACGTGACAAAAAAAGAAGTAACGTACTACTAACTAATCGAAAAACGGAGGTAGTCGAGGTGGTTACCAGGAAGAGATCGCAAGCAACAGGTGTGAGGTTCGACTCTGTCAGCGAACTCGTTCGGATCTATACCTAAATACCGAACGTTTGGAAATTACAAATTCCCTTTAAGTTATAGATTTACATCCATGCGGAACTAATCTATGCACGAGCAGGTGTCCACCTATAGATTGATGCAAACTAAACTAGTTAAATTCAGTAATTAATTCTTTGTCTGCTAATCAAAGTGTTTATTTTAGCATAATGAATCCTTCATTATCCTCATCGTCCAGAAAATGAATACAGGAAGAAACCCTCTACAGACAGGAGTACCGCTGATGCCATACTGAACACAGATGTTGTGATTCAATAAACCATATAGAACCACTTGGACTCATATATAGACCAGAAACCCATTTGTGCCACAAGTGGCAACACAAAACAGGAAAGGACCTAGCCACTAAGGTGTGCTAGGTCCCAGCTGGCTCCTAAGGTGCTACATGCGACATTATAAATTGGGTGTGCAGATGTCCAGCATGACATATTAAGCCCTTACAACCAAATGGTGAATGCATCCTAAGAAATGAAAATATGAAGGGAAAACATGGCACAGAGTGTTCTAGAGGGCATTAGGTGTTACGCAGGTGGTGCCTACAGCTAGTCACAAGCTAGTCACAGAGAGTGGAGACTAGTGCCTAGGTGAGCAACAAAGACGCATTTACAAGAGTGGGCACAAGATGTAAAGTTGAACTTGGTTGCAAACTTACGGGTAAACCATCTTCTGCACAGCTGGGTCTTCCATCATTTTCTCAATTGTATCAATAGATAGCATAGGTCCTGACTTACCTGTACAGCATAATCATAATAAATTTCATTCATTTGCACACACATGGAAACAACGGACAAAAGGAATATTACAACATCATTTTAGGAAAATAGAGATGAGCGAATGAAATACAAATCCTAAATTTGAGAAGTACATAAGTGTGCAATTACTAACTGGATTCAGTTGTCCAGGTAGAGGAATCTTCACTTGGCTTAAAAGCAGCACCATTTGTAGGAACCTTTAAGAACCATCGGGGAAGTATTAATTACAAGGAATTGTACAGGGAGCCTATTACCAAGCTTCTGAAGGAAACTTACTTGTTGTTCGGAATCATCCTTCGTTTCACTCCCAGTGCTATCACTTCTTATATCTACTGTCTCCAATGAAGATTGAAGCTCCTTCTGTTTTTGCAACTCTTCGGGAGAAACATCAACAAAGGCTGCAAACATTTTGTTAACAAAAACACAATCAGATACAGATGCCAAATATCTGAAGGATATGATGTAAGCACTATTAAGAAAAGAAGCAGCACAGTCAAGCCCATTTAGATCATGTTCAGGCTTATTAGTGGTGTGTGTTTAACTGTTTATTTCCTAATGTTGTGCTACAAAAGGAGACCTAAATAGGACCAGAGAAATATAAAATAGATGTATCAAGATGTATAATTTCAGCATTTTATAGCCAATTTGGCAAATAGAAGAGCCCATTCACCACTCAACTGTAGTTCGCAGGAAAAAATCCGGATATGAAAGGTCATACCAAATTTCTTTGAAGGCTTAGATGTTTCGGCCACATCGGCTGCTTCCGAAGATCCAGTTGCTGCCACATCACTAGCTGAAACATCAACAGTTGCACCTTTTGGCGTATTTTTCCTTGGCCCTGAGTATGGATAACTACTTGGTGCCGTGGAACCTGCCTGTGGTGGCATGGAGAATGGGAATGGCGAGTTCGCACCAAATGTGTTTGGTGGTGCCTGGGTCATCATTGACTTGAATGCTTGTTCCATTGCATATTTCTGCAACAAACAAGTAACACGTTAAAACAGGAATAGGCACTAGGCAGGCAAGTAAATGGTGGTCATGTACAGCTAAATACATGTGTTTTTAAGTTGACCAACCAGGACTAGGCCTTGATGGCCTTTTTTTAAAGAAGAGGATACTTGTGCAGCAGGTAGAGCCTCAAACGCAGGCAGCAGGGCTAGATACACCAACCTACTCAAGCTAGCAACATATGCTAACACAGAGCTATACAAGAAATACCGTAATGGCAACAGTAAAGTGTACATGACCAAGGCGACAAACAAAATATTGAATTACTTAAAGCCATGCAGCAACATACTAAGCCATGCAGAAGGGGTTTATCATAATACTCCATCCGTTCTTAAATATAGATCTTTTTAGAGATTTCACTAGGGGGCTAAATACGAAGCAAAATGAATGAATCTATACTTTGAAACACATCGGCACCCTTATCAGGCCATAAAAAAATCTTTGAAACAGCAAAGTGAACTGATATAATAAGATGTGTCGGAAGGTTAAGCAGGTTCAAGCAGAAAAAGGCTCAATAATTTTACCTCCCTGACTCATGTACTATTATACAAAGGTACACAATGGATTATTCTGAGGAACACTGTGCAAATGATTGAGGATACATACTCTTTCTCGAGTACAGAAACAAAGAATAACTGTGAGCTCACCTTTACCATCGAAGAGACCTGATACACCAACCACCAAGTATTAATAATTTATAAAGAGAAGATATGCACAAAAATAAACTAAAGCATAACAGGAAGCAGAATTTCACACCATGGAAAATGCCGCGGACAATGCTACACCAATGCCAATCCAGAAAACAGGTGAACCACTGCAAAGATTTTGGAACTCGCCATCATGGGAAGGTCAACTTGAGAACACGAAATGTAGGCAAACAAAGAGAGAACTCACATATATGATGAGGGGGGCGGCATGGGAGGCAGGGTACCAGTTCCCGTCGATGTATTCTCGCTGCTGGTTGAAGAAGATATGCTGGCAAATCCCTTTGTGTACAATCCATCTGAAACTGATGTGGCAAACATCATATAGTATGTAAAAAATAAGAACAAGAATATCAAAATGGGTGCAAACTAAGGCCCTGTTTGGAACCACAATAGATTATAATAATCTGGATTATGAAGATAGATTATATAATCTGGTTTATAAAAATAATCTAGGTGGATATGTTTGGAGGCCAGATTATATAAACTGTAATCTAGGTTTTATATTGTACAATGACATGTCTGCCCTCTGTTTTTTAGCTGCAAAGGTAATAATCTAGGTGGGCATGTTTGGAGGACGGTGGCGGTGGCAGTAGGTAATTATCTCCAAGTTTCCAAGGGTAATGGGTCATTAGTAATCCATAATCTGATTTTAGCTGGGGTAGAGTAGATTATGAGTTTTTAATAATCTGGACATCTAGTTTTTATAAACTGCAATATAATTTGTCATGTTTGGAGACATAATAGATTATAAAAATCAGATTATATGATCTGAGTGGTTCCAAACAGGGCCTAACACACTATGCTTATCAGCTACTCGTACTATAAAAAAAGAATTATGATGAATGAGGTGCGCATTATCTACTTATTATCAAGCAGTATGTCAGAGACACGGATGGATAAGCTAACCCTTCCTAATCTCAAGCTATCATCCAGGCTGCTATCATCTGCCCGTACTGCAAATACATATAGGAGAAGTACAAGGTCGAATCATCAGCCGTGGATCTAGCTAACGTATAGAGCCCCACAGACGCCGGTAGAATCTCAAGAGAATTAGAGCTCGGACTAGTCAAGTGCCGCATGCTCCTCCAATCAAAGAGCGCATCGGGGTCGCATCGCATCCAAACACAGCACAATTCACGGAGACGACAGAAGAAGGCCCTCACCGTTCCTAGATCCGCGGGACGCGGCGGAGACGACGAGCCTCGGCCGCCTGGACCCCCTCCGGCCGGCGGCAGCAGAGAGCGGCGCCGCCGGGAGGGGCCGCGACGGGCGGCTGGAGGCGGAGAGGAGGGGCAGGCGGGGAGACGCGGAGCACGAGGAGGCGAGGACGAGGCTCTCCATCACGAGCCTGGGGGAGGCAGCCTAGCCTAGCTTCACTCCGGTCTCCGGGTCACGAGGCCTTGTTGCTCTCGCCTGTGGCTGGCGCTAGGGTTTTGGGTTTGCGTGCGGAGAAGCCGAACTGGATGGCGAAACCAAAGCCCTCTCCCTCTCCCTCTCGCTGTAAGGGTGGTTAGCGAGCAGGCAGGCTATAGTAACAGCTAACAGGGGAGGGAGAGCAACATCTATCCACTCGTACAATACAAGACTTTCTGCTGGAAGAACGACGAGATTCCTACTAGTACAAGTGTGCAACATTCTGGGTTTTTTTAGGTGAAATAATGTATTTATTAAAAAAAATAGGTTAATAATGTACTTATTACTCGTCACGAAAGGTTCATACAATCAATCGCAGATAGCGAGACATATAGCAGTTTGTGGGGGGAGAGATGTGTGTGGGCTCTCGCGACGCGCTCGGCGACTCCGCCGCCCCGCTTGGCCCCGCCGGGGCTCCCGATGCCCCTGCCTCTCCTCTCCCCGTTGTCGTCGACCACCCCCCAACCGCCGATGTGGACGTTGGCTTCCCCTGAGGTAACCCTTGTTTGCTCTCTCATGGTAGTGTGACACGTGCTCGTCCCTGTGTCGTTGGTTCGTGTCCAGGCTCGGCCTTCAAGAGCGTGTGCTCGCGCCTTTCTCTCCTCCATGTCCCATGATCCTGGGTCCTTCCCTGACCTGGGCAAGCCCGACGTGCTCTGGGTCATCGCGCCCTTCCCGGGGGCGTGTTTCTCGGCTGCAGGGGTCACTGGCCTCCCTTTCTACTTCTTCTGTGCCCCGGACGAGTCTCTCAAGGTCGTCCGCGTCGGTGAGCTCGTCTTCTGTGTCGAGGTCGCCAGTCCGGCGATCGCCGCGTTCCTCATCGTGTTGGCCCTGGCCTCATGCCTGCCATTAACCTGTCCCTCTTTGCGTCGCGTGGAAGGGCCCGCGTGGCAGCGGCCATGCCTCTGGCTCGAGTGAGGCGAATTGGTGTCCCTTGCCACCCACCGGCTGTAACTGTGGCCTCTAGCTACTCTCGCCTCATTAGCCTGTTGGGCATTTGGTGCCCTGTCCCCTCCGGAGTTAATAGCCTCGGTTTGCTCCCCTGCCTTCGGACACCGTTTCGGTTGCTGATTCGCCAAAAACCCCTGCGAATCCATTGTCCATCATGCTCCCGATCTCCCGACGGGATTGGTCGTGCCTCCCGGCAACAACGCAGGCGTTGCTAGCAGTTGTCCATTGCGCATTGACTGCCTGGAGGTTGACAGCTCCGCGGTGATGGACCCGGTTGCGTTTACTTCCCTGACTCCCGTGGGGAAAAGTTCTTACAAGGACACGTTGCTTTCACCTGCCTTGCGTAGGGAAAAAACTCGCGCTTCGCCCCTCCTCTCTCCCGGGCTAGTTGTTTTCACTGCCTCTCCTCCCACCATCTCGTACGCGACTATCGCGACCCCGTTCGCTGCCGCCGTTGTCGGGTCTCTGGGCACCGCGCAGGCTCGCCTCGCTGTGCCATGGCCTCCCTCCTCGGCTCTCGTCCCCCGCCGCGGCCTCTGCCTCCCCCGCACGGCCAGCCCCCGTCCCGAATCTGCCCCCTCCTCCGCCGCCTCCCCCTGCTCGTCGTCCGCTCACTCCATACCCGACGATGCGTGCCCACTCCTCCAAACACCTTGCAAGCCTGGCCCTTCTTGGGGGCGAGTTGGGAGAGCCTAGCTCCCTTGCCCCTGTTGCGGAGCCGATGGACGCGGCGCCGGTGGAGCCGCGTTTTCGTGATATCTCCACGTCGGAGGATGTCTCCTCGCCGCCTCCCTCCCCGATCCCTTCCTCGTCGGTGTCCAGCCACCCGGAGTTGGTCGTGCCGGTGCCACGTGCCCCCGACCACGTTCTAGTTGCGGGCTTCCCTATGAGGCAGGGCGGGGGTGGAGCTGGCTCGGGCGACGCCCTCTCCTCTCCCGTGGGCTCATTTGCCACATCGGAGTCGTCCAGGTCCTCTGGGTGCTCCATTGATGCAGAGTCAAGGCGCCCGGACTCGGTTGAGGTTTTCATGCCTAAGGGTGACTACACCGCGGCTATGAGGTTGGCGGTTGTCACCATCAAGTCGTCGAACGCGTTCCACAACGACAGATATCGGTTTAAGCGGTCGTCCTTCGCTCCATCGGCCACCTCCTCCCGGAGACGATTCTGTCGTCGATCGGCGCCATGTACCTCCGATTTGCCTCGATGGCGGATCGCGAGGAGGCCATGGGCCACCAGCCCTTCATGCATGAAGGGGCCCGTATCGAACTCCACCGCGAGGAGGTGTATGGGCGGGTGGACATGCAGTTTGGTACGTGTGCCCTCCTGGCGGCAACTTGCTTCCCCACCGAGCACCTGAACCCAAAAAGGATTGTTGCGGCCTTTGCTCCTTTCGGCGGGGTGCTCGAGGTTGATCCGCTGGTGCTCACGGGAAGGGAGCTTGTAACCGTAAGGCTTGTGGCACAGCTCCGGGGGACGCGCGATGTGCCTTGCGACGTCTGGCCCATTGAGGGCAGATGGGGGGTGCGTGTGATCTTTGTTTGGCCCATTCGTTCTTGGGCGGCAGAGGACTCCTTCTCTAGAGACGGGGTTTACATCTCGTTCTTCCATGACCCCCCGCCTCCTTTCACCCACAACTACCCTCCTCTCTAGGGGTCCCCGCGGGGCGTGGGCGCGGCGGAGGCATGCATGCTTCTGCTACCCGGGGGCATGGGCGCGGCGGAGGCCGCCATCTCACCTCAGTGCTGCGCATACTGGGCGCGCCGCCACTTCCGGACCCCTTCCACGTCATGATGTGGGTCAAAGGCAGTGACGAGCCGTGGTGCCTCGTGGTGGCTCACCCCGCTCCGCCAAGAGACGTCATGTCGTCTCTGGGCTCCACCATGAGCTCTGGCTCGGGCAGTTTCAGCTTTGGGGTGACCATTGTCGAGATCGACGGGGGTCAGTGCTACTTCTGTAGCTTGCGTTGGTTTTCCCTTGAAGAGAAAAGGGTGATGCAACAAAGCAGATAAGTATTTCCCTCAATTTGTTGAGAACCAAGGTATCAATTCAGTAGGAGGAACAAGCAAGGCCCCAATCTTAGCACCTACACAAACAATCAAACACTTGCACCCAACGCTACAAAGGGGTTGTCAATCCCTTCACGGTTATTTGCAAGGATGAGATCTGGTAGAGATAGATAAAAGATTGCTAGAAATAAAAGTAAAACAAAAGTAAATAAATGGCAGCAATATATTTTTTGTATTTTTGATTTATAGATATGAAAGTATAATATGGAAAATAGACCCGGGGGGCATAGGTTTCACTAGAGGCTTCTCTCGTGAAGGAAAATAATATGGTGGGTCAACAAATTACTATCGAGCAATTGATAGAAAAGTGAATAATTATGAAGATATCCAAGGCAATGATTATGCAGCATCACGTCCGTGTCAAGTAGACCGAAATGATTCTGCATCTACTACTATTACTCCACACATCGACCGACTCCTACCTGCATCTGGAGTATTAAGTTCATGAAGAACAGAGTAATGCATTAGGTAAGATGACATGATGTAGAGGGATAAACTCAAACAATATGATGAAAACCCCATCTTTTTATCCTCGATGGCAATAATGCAATACGTGCCTCACTACCCCTACTTTGTCACTGGGTGAGGACACCGCAAGATTGAACCCAAAACTAAGCACTTCTCCCATTGCAAGAATTACCAATCTAGTTGGCCAAACCAAACCAATAACTCGAAGAGACTTGCTAAGATATGAAATCATGCATATAAGAATTCAGAGAAGATTCAAATAATATTCATATATAATCTGAACATAAACCCACAATTCATCGGATCTCGACAAACACACCGCAAAAGAGCATTACATCGGATAGATCTCCATGAAGATCATGAAGAACATGGTATTGAAGAACAAAGAGAAAGAGGAAGCCATCTGGCTACTAGCTATGGACCCGTAGGTCTATGGTGAACTACTCACGCATCATCGGAGGGGTAATGGAGTTGATGTAGATGCCCTCCATGGTCGATTCCCTCTCCGGCAGATTAATGAAAAATGCTCCCAGATTGGATCTCACGAGAACAGAGGCTCCCGGCGGCGCAAAAGTTTTTTTTGTTCTCTTTCTGGTATTGGGCGAATATTTGGGAATTTTTAGGACAAATATTAGGGTTAGGAGGACTGTAGGGGGCCCACAAGCCAGGGGCACACACCCCCTAGGGCGTACCGTGCAGGCTTGTCGTCTCCCGGCAGGTCTCCTGCCCCCTTCTCCAATTGTGGCAGGTTTCTTCTGGTCCAAGAACAACCATTCCCGAGATTTTATTCCGTTTGGACTGCGTTTAATATTCCTTATCTGCAATACTCAAAAACATGGAAAAACATAAACTGACACTAGGATCTAGGTTAATAGGTTAGTCCCAAAAATAATATAAAATTGCATATTAAGGCATATAAAACATCCAAAACAGATAATATAATAGCATGGAACAATAAAAAATTATAGATACGTTGGAGACGTATGAGCCAGCCCGAGGGGTGCGATGTGCTGGAGAGGGGGTGGACATGGTCCACCACAGTGCTTGTCTGACTAGGAAGGAATCCAACGGTTGGATCAGCACGGAGACCAAAGATGTCTGACTGCGGGCTTTGAAAGATGTTGTCTCTGGCTGTTCCCTAAGACTCGAATCTAGGGTGATGAAGGATAAGCTCCTAGATGCGGTGATTGCCCCCTTGGGAAAGAAGCCGATGGCTGGCATGCGCATAGCCGCCTCTATCCTTGCTGCCATGGTGTCTCCGCCTCGTGATGTTTAGGAGGCTCCGTGTGGGCAAAGAGCCACAATGGGGCATGAGCCTTGTTCGTGGCGACATCGACCTCCCCTCGAGGCGTCTTATTTTCATTCCTTCCTTGTGTTTCTCATTTAGTCGTGTGCGTGTGTGCGTCCGTTGGTCTAGTGTGTGCTATTGTAATGTCTAGTAATCATGTGAGGTCGATCCGCATTCTATCCTGGAACGTCCAATGCTTGGGAGCTAGGAATAAATGTGATGTTAAGAACTTTGTCCTCTCCTCCTGTCGGGGGGATAACCCCGGGGTAGGCTCATCAAGCCTACTCTTTCATTTCCGGCCCAATGGACATGAAGGTACGGAGCTTCCCAAGGCCCAAGTCTTTTGACCGGCTAGGCATCGCCTGTCGGCTGGAAGACGAGGCGGCCACCTTTCTGGCCGGCCAGGCATCCCCCGCCGGCTAGAATGCAAGCGGCCTCCCCTTCGGAGCCGGCCTGGTCCCGCCAGCCGGATTGGGGAGGAGGCGGCCACCCGCGAGCCGGCTAACCAAGCAGGCTAGTCGGCTGAGGATCACCAGTCACATCAGATCGTAGGTCAGGAAAGGACCTCACGATTAAAGGTAGCTACGTGTCAGCAAAGGTACTGGATCGGGGCGCCCGGCAGGTACGAGCGTCGGCGGCCATGCCGCTGACCTACCCCGGCTCTGATCCATCACCTAGCCTGATGTCGGACCGTCACACTCCCACTCCATTACTGCACTCGGCGTGGGGAACAGTGGAGGCGGTCGTACTACCTGCCCATGAAGAATCTCACGGGGCGACACTTGACGTACAGCGCGTGCTCAACGTCAACCTTACGCGGGAGCCCCATTGGCCAGCCGGCGGGTCCCACAGGTAAACGAGACCATGCAGCCGGCGGGCCCCTCATCGACAAGACAAGACCCTTGTGGGCCCCTGGCCAGCCGGCGAAGCAGCCAGCCGGGTCCCACGCTTGTACCCTTTATCCATATTGTAGGCCGGCGGGTTCGTCTATAAAACCCCCTGGTCGCCCCCATGCAGAGGGGTCAATCACTTACCAGTCATTCAACACTACACACTCACCAACCAACAGAGAGCAAGGTAGAGACGAGCCAGCTGCTCCCCTCTTCCTCCTCCCAACACAACTCCAGGAGCAACATTGTACTCTGTTCCCATACATCCAACACACAAGCAGGATTAGGGGTATTATCTCTACGGAGAGCCCTGAACCTGGGTACATCGTGCGTCCCATGCATGTACCAACCTCGTTCCCAGCGCCCACCTTTGTCCCTTCGGTTCTCACCGACTTTAGCCTACCTATGGCATATGTTGTGAGTATTGACATTTGGCGCCCACCATGGGCCCGATCGCGGCATCGGCTGGCTTTACGCGCTGGGCGGGGCCCCGCACCTGCACCACCGGATGCATCGCGTCCGGACCAGTCTGCATGCCCGTGGAGCTCGCTTTTGATGAGGCGACGCCCATGATGATCGACGTCCCCGTCCGTCATGCAGATTCAGACGAAGATTCTGATGACGAGGCGCTCCCTAGCGTTGTCGTTGCCGCCATGGAGAACCTCAGCGACCTTCGCCTCAACGACGGCCCGCGCTACTTTGGCGAGGACTAGGACATGGAGGCGCTCTGCGCCAGCTTCAGCAGGCTCTCTATCGCTGAGATGCCTGCCCACGACGTTTACCCCAGTAACGTCCTCATCTTCGACGGCCCTCCGCCGTCGGTAGGGTCCTTCACCCCTTACCACGTTGCCGCCGTGTCCAACACCGTGGAGGTGATGGTTATCGGCACCGGCACCAGCGCGGCTCCCGGCAAGGCCTCCGGAGGCGCCGGCGAGCCCGCTGCGGCCGCCGCTGATACCCTTCGGGACGCCATCGCCGGCCTGAAGACACCGGTCGCCGCTTCCCCCGACCCTGCAGACGCTCGGGCCTCGCTAGAGGAGGCTCGCAGGCGTATCTTGGAAGAGGGCATCGCTATCGCCTCGGCGAAACATCGGTTGGAGGCTACGCACCGCAAGTACAGCTCCGGTACGGCCTCACTCCGATTTCCGCGGCCCCTAGTCGGCTTGGATCGGTCCGCAGCCGCGACCGGTTCGTCGCCGAAGTTCTAGGCGGTGATCTGCCCACCTACGAGACTCCTGCGGCCAACATGCGGGCGGCGCAGGCGGCCATGGAGGAGATGGCGAGCCTGGAAGGCGAGGAGCGTGCCTTCCAGGAGAAGCGTGTCAAGGATCTCCTTGACGCCTCTAACCAGCAACACGCTCGGATTGACCCTGGTCAGGCTCAATCAGAGTCCCCGGACCGAACTCGGGGGCTCGCCGCAACCCTAGCGGCCAGCACCACGCCGAAGGATCTTCCTCGCATCGCCCTTCCGGCTGGAGGGGCGAGGGAAGCCAAGACCGGCACTCGCGGCACCAGAGCGAGCACACCTCGGGCTTACGTCGCGGAGGCGACGAGGGCGATTCAGAGTACGGGGATCTTCTCCCGCGAAGAACCCATTCCTCTGGCTCCCGAGGCGCCTCCCCTCTCGTCACCAGGGCTGGCGCCCCCGCCACCCAGGATGAGCGGGAAACTCACCGGCGCATCATCGCCCTGGCCCATGCGGCCCTCCTAGAGGAAGACGGACCCGTCGGTCCGGCATGCTTCGGCCCCCGGATCCAAGGGGAGCCGTTCCCCCGAGGCTTCACCTTGCCTCGGGATACGCCAAAATATAACGGCACGCCCAAGCCAGAAGACTGGCTGATTGACTACACCACGGTCGTGGGCATCGCCACGGGCAACAAGCGTGTAGCGGTTCGCTACGTGCCACTCATGCTGGCCGGCTCGGCCCGGACGTGGCTTAACAGCCTCCCGGCCGACAGCGTCAACTCCTGGGTGGATTTCGAGGAGGCGTTCATCCGCAACTTCACCGGCACCTACAATCGCCCTGGTCGGCCTCGCGAGCTGGCCATGTGCGTCCAGAAGGCCGACGAACCCCTCCGCGACTACGTCACCCGGTGGACCGAGCTCCGCAACTCCTGTGAGGGGGTGCATGAGGTACAAGCCATACAGTACTTCATCGACGGATGCCGAGACGACACCCTCCTCAAGCACAAGCTCATGTGCACCGAGCCCACCTCTTTGGCGGTGCTCATGGACAAGGCGGACAAGTACGCCACGGCCGACTCCGCAATGCGCATCAAGGTGACCGCCTTGGACAAGGTTGTGCCTGCGCCGGCTACTCCCAAGCCCGCTGGGGACAACCGAGGCGGCCAGAACAACTACAAGCGCAAGGCGGATCAGATGGCCAACAACAAGCTAGTGGCCAACGTGGAGGGCGAGGCGTCGGCTTCCCAAGCCGGCCCCCCACGAAAGCGTCGCAATCAGGGCAACCCCAACCGACAGCCCAGACAGTCTCTCGAGCAGCTGCTCGACGCCCCCTGCAAGATACATTCGGGGGCGACGCCGTCTACCCATACCCTTCGACAGTGCAGCATCGCACGCCGGCTGTCGCAAGGGGAGGGAATGCCGGCTCCCCCAGGTGCGCAGGCGGCACCCCGTGCGCTGGCTCCCCATCACGCTCCGCTTCCGGCGCCGCCGCCTCGCGACGACCCCCCGGTTCCCCAGTACATGCATTGGTCTGACAAACCAATTACATGGAGCCGGGTGGACCACCCTACGGTGCTGCCCAACCCGGGGTCATACGCACTCGTCCTCGACCCCACCTTCGCCTCCAAGAGGCTCACCTGCCGATTCTCCCGGGTGCTGGTCGATGGCGGCAGCAGCATCAACATCCTCTACCTCGACACTCTCTGCAAGCTCGGGCTCAAAGAGACGGACGTCCTGCCAACCAGCACTGTCTTCCACGGCATCGTGCCTGGGCAGTCGTGCTCGCCCATCGGCAAGATCCAGCTGGACGTCCTCTTCGGCGACAAGGCCCACTTCCGCCGAGAGTCCATATGGTTCGAGGTGGTGGACCTCAGCAGCCCGTATCACGCACTGTTGGGGAGACCGGCTCTGGCCAAATTCATGGCTATCCCGCACTACGCCTACCTGAAAATGAAGATGACGGGTCCCAAGGGCATCATCATTGTTGTTGGCGACTACAAGAAGTCGCTCGAGTGTGCCCAAGATAGCAGCCGCCTCGCCGACGCCTTGGTGATTGCCGAGGAGAAGCGGCAGATCGACCGGCTCGTGGCCCAGGCTACCGAGCAGCCGACGATTCCTTCTCCTCTGTCCAATTCGGTCGGCGAGGGCTCTTTCAAGCCGGCTAAAGAGACCAAGCAGGTCCCACTCGACCCTGCCAACCCAAAGCAGTGCATCACCATCGGGGCTGGCCTCAGCCCCAAATAGGAAGGCGAGCTCGTCTACTTCCTCCGTGAGAATCGGGACATCTTTGCATGGTCCCCCAAGGACATGCCGGGTGTTCCGAGGAGGTACGCCGAGCACAAACTTCACGTACCACCGGATGCAAAGCCGGTGAAACAACCTTTGCGCCACTTCGCCGAGGGGAAGCGGCGCACAATCGGAGAAGAGATCACCCGGCTCCTTGCAGCCGGCTTCATCATGGAGGTTTTCCACCCGGACTGGCTGGCGAACCCAGTCCTGATGCCGAAGAAGAACAACACATGGCGAATGTGCATCGACTACACTAGCCTGAATAAGGCCTGTCCGAAAGACCCTTTCGCGTTGCCTAGGATAAATCAAGTGATCGACTCCACTACAGGCTGCGAACTGCTGTCATTTCTGGATGCTTATTCAGGCTACCATCAAATCAAGCTGGATCCAGCTGATCGCCTAAAGACCTCCTTCGTCACGCCCTTCGGGGCCTACTGCTACACCACCATGACGTTCGGTCTGAAGAACGCAGGTGCGACATTCCAACGCTGCATGCAGCAGTGCCTACTGCCACAGATTGGCAGAAACATCCACGTCTATGTGGATGACATCATCGTCAAGACGAAGCAGCACTTCAGCCTCCTCGACGACCCGCGAGAGACATTCGCCAATCTGCGCGAATACAAGATCCGGCTCAATCCGGAGAAGTGCGTCTTCGGGGTCCCAGGCGGCAAACTCTTGGGGTTCTTCGTATCCGCCCGCGGCATCGAAGCGAACCCTGAGAAGATCAGCACCATCGAGCGGATGGTGCGGCCGGCTCGGATCCTCGACGTCTAGAAGTTCGCCGGCTGCTTGGCGTCCCTCAACCGGTTCGTCAGCCGGCTTGGCGAGAAGGCCCTTCCACTCTACCAGCTCATGAAGAAGATGACGAAGTTCGAGTGGAACGACCAGGCGGACGAAGCCTTCCGCGACCTCAAGCGGGTAATCTCGAGCCTGCCAATCTTGGCAGCCCCATCTAAAAGGGAACCCATACTCATATACATCACGGCGACCACTCACGTGGTCAGCGTAGTGTTGGTAGTTCAGCACAAAGAGGAAGGCAAGGCCCTGCCAATGCAGTGCCCTGTCTACTACCTTAGTGAGGTCTTGTCCGCCTCTAAGAAGAACTACCCTCATTATCAAAAAATGTGTTATGGTGTTTACCTTGCTGCGAAGAAAATAAAACAATACTTCCAAGAGCATGCCATCACTGTGGTGAGCACGACTCCACTCTTAGAAATCATGGGCAACCGAGATGCCACGGGCAGAATCGCCAAATGGTCCATCGCCATGGCGGACCATGACATTTGGTATGAGCCTCGCACCGCCATCAAATCACAGGTGGTGGCCGACTTCTTAGTCGACTGGGCCGAGATCTAGTTCGAGCCACCGCCTCCAGACTCCACGCATTGGCGGATGCACTTCGACGGCTCGAAGATGCGGACGGGACTGGGAGCTCGCATCATCTTGACGTCTCCAAAAGGGGACCAGCTCAAGTACGCTCTCGAGATCCACTTCGTCGCCTCCAACAACGTCGCCGAATACGAAGCACTGGCCCACGGCCTCCGGCTTGCCAAGGAGATTGGCATCCGGTGGCTCATATGCTTCGGTGATTCGGACTTGGTGGTGCAGCAGGTCTCTGGCGAATGGGACGCTAGGGACGCCAACATGGCAAGCTACCGCTTCCTCATCCAGCAACTCAGCGGCCCCTTCGACGGCTGTGAGTTCCACCACGTTCCCAGGGCGGAAAATGAGGCGGCAGATACGCTGGCAAAGATCAGCTCCACGAGGCAGGCCATCCCAGCCGGCGTCTCCCTCGAGCAACTCCACAAGCCGTCCATCAAGCCGTCTCCGGAGTCGGCATCAATCTTCGTACCAGCCGACTCTACGATACAAGCGCCGCCGGCTCCGCCAGTTATGTCGGCTGCGGACCCCACGCCGGATGCACTGACGGCACCGGCTCCAAATACGGCACCGACTGAGTCTACGGTGCAAGCGCCGTCGGCTCCACCAACTACGCCGGCTTCAGATCCTAATCTGGCTCCATTGGTCCACCCGGCTCCAACAACGACAACCCCCGCTCTGCCCAGGCTCGAATCCTCCCAGTGGGTGGACGTCATGGAGATAGACGATGAGCCGGCTGCAGCAATAGCACCGGAGACGCCATCAAGCTCGGGGGCTGCAGAAGCCCCCAACAGTCAAGACGAAGCGGAGGCGACCCTTGTGTCGGCTCCATCATGGGCTCAGGCCATTCTGGCCTTCCTTCTTCGCGACGAACTTCCTCAGAATGAGGTGGAGGCGAGACAGACCCAGCACAGGTCCGCCGCCTACGCCATCATCAATCGCGAGCTGGTGCGACGTAGCACGACCCGTGTGTTCCAACGCTGCATCGAATCAGAAAAGGGCACGAGATCCTTAGAGACATCCACCAGGGGGAGTGTGGGCATCATGCCGCCTCTAGAACCCTGGTGGCCAAAGCATTCCGCCATGGATTCTACTGTCCCACGGCCCTCGAGGAGGTTGTGGATCCGGTGGACAAATGTGAAGGCTGCCAACGTTTCAGTGCACAAAGCCATATGCCGCCTTCAGCGCTGAAAACCATTCCCTTATCATGGCCATTCATCGTCTAGGGACTAGACATGGTTGGGCCCTTGAAGACGGCTCGCGGAGGGATGACGCATCTTCTGGTAGCCGTCGACAAGTTCACCAAGTGGATCGAAGCCGGGCCTATCAAGAAGCTTGACGGCCCCACTGCTGTCAGGTTTATCACAAACATCTCTATCCGATATGGCGTTCCCCACAGCATCATCACCGACAACGGCACCAACTTCGCCAAGGGCGCCCTTGCGCTCTACTGTTCCAAGGTAGGCATCTGGCTCGACCTGGCCTCGGTGGCACACCCCTAGTCAAACGGCCAAGCGGAGAGGGCCAACAGCCTGATCCTAGCCGACATCAAGCCAAGGCTGGTGGCACCACTGGTCAGGTCAGCCGGCTGCTGGATCGAAGAACTGCCGGCTGTGCTATGGAGCCTCTGCACCACGCCCAACCGGTCGACCGGCTTCACTCCATTGTTTCTGGTATACGGGTCTGAGGCTATCATCCCCACGGATGTCGAATTCGACTCGCCTCGGGTCACCCTATACACAGAAACGGAGGCGAAGGAGGTCAGAGAAGACTGTGTGGATCTCCTCGAGGAAGCAAGGGACCTGGCTTTGAGCCGAACGGCCATCTACCAATAGAAGCTGAGATACTACCACAGCAAAAGGATCAGGCCTCTCTCTTTCAGGGAGGGAGACTTGGTCCTCAGAAGAATCCAGCGCACTACGGGCCAGCACAAGCTCTCACCCCCCTAGGAGGGACCCTTCATCATCAGTAGGGCATTACACAACAACGCTTACTACCTGATTGATGCCCAGAAGCCAAGGAAGCGCAAGAGGGACGACTCCGGCCAAGAAACGGAGCGCCCATGGAACACGGCGTTGCTTCGCCTGTTCTATTGCTGAAAGGCGGAAGACAAGCAAAGGAAAGAGCATACACATGTATCTTCCTCCCTCTTTAGGGAACAAAGAAGGCAATAAAAAGGACATGCTCCATGTTTCTTTTTGTCAAGAGTTCTCACTCATGTGTACGGGATAGACAACGTACCACCTCTTGCTGGCTTGCTTAAGCTCGGAGGCTACGCAGCGCTACCCCTTGCTAGCTTTAAACAAGCTTGGGGGCTCGCCAGCCGCCTGAACGGTCAATCCTTGTAGTCGAGCACATAGTGTACCGACTGACTCCCGGTCCTTCGCTTGAACCTGCGGGCTGGCTCTGATCGCTTGGTTCGCGATATGACGCCGGGTCAGGTCGAATACATGCAAAGTCCGGCTATACTAGTGACGACCAGCTCGGGCTGGCTCGATCGTACATACGATCTCATTCAAGACTCAAGACGGCCTCCGACTGCCGGAAACAACAAATATGGTGAAAAAAGCAGGCTCCATGCTTTCTCTTGCTAAAAGAGTTTTCACTCAGTGTACGGGCTACACCGCGTACCACCTCTTGCTGGCTTGCTTAAGCTCGGAGGCTACGC
Organism: Hordeum vulgare subsp. vulgare; assembly: GCF_904849725.1. Classification (NCBI taxonomy): domain Eukaryota; kingdom Viridiplantae; phylum Streptophyta; class Magnoliopsida; order Poales; family Poaceae; genus Hordeum; species Hordeum vulgare. The sequence goes on from NC_058519.1 coordinate 487,393,620, forward strand.
AGAAAAAAGCAGGCTCCATGCTTTCTCTTGCTAAAAGAGTTTTCACTCAGTGTACGGGCTACACCGCGTACCACCTCTTGCTGGCTTGCTTAAGCCCGGAGGCTACGCAGCGCGGCCCCTTGCTAGCTTTAAACAAGCTCGGGGGCTCGCCAGCCGCTCGGACGGTCAATCCTTGTAGTCGGGCACATAGTGTACCGGCTGAATCCCGGTCCATCGCTTGAACCTGCGGGCTGGCCCCGATCGCTCGGTTCGTGATGTGACGCCGGGTCAGGTCGAATACATGCACAGTCCGGCTATACTAGTGACGACCGGCTCGAGTTGGTTCATTCAAGACGGCCTCTGATTGGCTTATGTCTTGTTCTTTACGTCTTGATGGCTTCGGATAAGAGAAGTCAACCAGGAATCAAAAGACGGGATCATAAGACAACACGCTTGGTGAGGAATATAATGCTGAATATATACATTCATAAAAAGCATTGGCCCACGACCCGCGTTCGTTACATCCCTCCGGGGGTAGAACCAAAAACACAAAAGGACATCAGTCACGGGACAACGGCCTCGGTGGTCGTCTCGGCTGCTGCTCCTGATGTGGTAGCATCGCCGCCTCCGGCTCCTCCCGAGGTGGATGCGCCGTCTCCCCCGTTGCGGCCCCCGGCTCCGCTGATCCCGGAGTCGGCATACGCCCCACCGCTGGAGGCGACCGCAGATTTCGCAGCCCAGGCCGCCTCGTCAGAGCTGCCATCGACGTCGTAGGGCTGAAGGCCGTGCAGATCATCAGCGATCACGTCGCCGTTCTCGCCCCGCTCCAAGACGAAGTCATCCCAGGCAGCATACTCAGCGACGGCGCTGGCTCTCACCCGGAGCTCCTCCTCCATGCCTTGCAGCTCCGCCTCTGAGCCGTCGCGCTGGGCAGCCAGCTTGCCCAAGTTCAGGTTGCGATACCATGATTTGGCCAAGCGCAGGGCCATATAAGCCCCAAACCACGCGACGGAGGCTCGCTAGGCGCCCAGGCGCTCTCCACCCGTTGCGAGCCACCGGGCAAGCCGGCTCATGGTCGTCGGCTCCACGCCCTCCGGCCACAGGGCCGCCACCATCGACGAACCTGCAACCTGGAGCTGAGTCACAGACTTGCTCAGGACGTGCATGCGGGCCCGAAGGCCCACACCGATCTCCTCGACGCTCCAGCCGGAGGTAGTATCTACCTCCTGCCCGGCCATGCGGCGCTCCTCGCAGCACACCTCAACGGCGGTGTCGGCTGCGACCTGGGTCTCGAAGAAGAGATCTGGGGTAAAGATAGCCGGGACGTAAGAACACAGCAAGAGGAGGAGACGGCCAAAAAACCAAACGCAAAACAAGGAAAGGAAACCTACGCTGGAAGGCGCCGTTGGTCTCATGAAAGATCTCGAGGACCTCGCGCTCCCGCACCTCACTCGCATGAGTGAGGCAGGCGATTTCCTCCTGGATGGTCGCGACGGACTCCAGCGCCTTACCCAGTCGCGTTTGCTTCTGGGTAAGGGCTTCGTCCTTCGCCCTCAAGGCGGCGTCCTTGAGGTTCGCCTCCTCAAGATGAAGCGACGCGAGGCGGTCCATGTCTACAGAGTAGGAGGCCTCCTTCTACTGCAGCATAGCCCGCAGCCGCTCCAACTCGACCCGGCCGGCCGCCTCGAGCTCCTTCTTCTCCGCCTGAAGAAGGTCCAGCTGTTCTTGGAGCCGGCCGCCGGCTTCGCGAAGGGCATCACGCTCCGCGGCAGCCTCGCCCAGCCGGACTTCAAGCTCGGCGATCCGGCTATCAGCCCCCAGGTGCTTGTCCCGAAGCTCGTTGTACGCCTGTACCTGAGCATCGTACATCACCTGCCAAAGGGGAGAGAAAGGGAACAGGATTAAGATTCGACCTGGTTAAAAGCATAACCAGCCCGATTCTCGGGGGCTACACCCAGTGGGTGCGGTTGCCCGCCCCCACTGAAGAAAAATATACAGAAGAAAAAGGCCTCCAAGAGATTCGGACCGGTTGGCAATCAACCCGCCCGATTCTCGGGGGCTACACCCAGTGGGTGCGCTGTCGCACCCCCACTAACGTCAAGAGAAGAGAAAAAAGCGCAAAGAAAAATAGGCAAGGCCTACCTGGGTGCGGGCTTCCAGGCGCACCATCTCGCCGCGTACCACGCGGGCCGCGTGCTCCACCTTCGTCCGGCCGCTGTCAAACAGCGTCACCAGCTCCGACACGCCGGAAAGAACGGTGCCGGCGGGCATTCGCAGGCGGGCCGCGTTCGCCGCCCGCCATGACTTCATGGGCCGGCTCCCAGGCCGGCCCCCTGCCCTTGGCGCAACAGGGCCCCGCTGGGGACGACGATGGCGCCGACTCCTGGTGCCGGCTCGACGGCCGGCTCAGGTGCCGTCCCAGCCGGCGCTACCTCCTCCGCAGGAGGCGAATGAGCCGCGTTCGGCGCATCCATGGTCGCCCCTGGAGCATCAGGGGCCGCGTCCGGCGTGGTCAGATCCTGCGCCGGCGCGTCAGGAGCCGTTTCGGCCCTGGGAGAAATCGGGATCGTCTCGAGGACCACCTGCTCCGGGGCTGCCGGTTCAGACGGTTGGGCCCCTTCGGTCCTTGGGTCTGGCCTCGAGGCGGCCTCACTAGCTGGCTCCTCCACACGGGCGTGTGCGGAGGGATCATGTATAGCCTTCGCACGCTTCTCCGCCGGCCTCTCAACCCGGCTGGGGCAAGGCTGATCCACGGCGGCCTTCCCCGCAGCCGTGTCTCACCGGCGCTTGGACTCTATCTCCAACTCCCTATCGACAGCATCAGCCGCTGCCCAGCCGGCCCGCTCGGCCGCGGAGGCGGTGTCTTCATCCGCATCCTCCGCCTCCCTGTCAAGCCAAGCTTCTCAGGAACAAAGTTCATCTCAAAATATGGAAGGGAGAAGAGGAGGAAACCATACCCGACAACTACCGGGACCTGCCTCCGGCCACCGCCACGGCGCCTCTTGGCGCCGCCTGCTCGCTGCCCAGCTAGGGGACCCGGCGCCAGTCGCTTAGAGGCCGGCCGAGAAGTTGTGGCACCCTTGCCCTTCTTCCCGGCTGCCTCGTCAGCAGCGGTCGCTCCGCCACCTTGACGCTGGCCGCGCGACGGTAGTGGGTCGGTGACCTCCTCCACCTCGTCGGAGTCTCCCTCGAAGGCTGCATCAAAGCAGAATGAGGCTTCCTCATCGTCGTCCGTCCAGTCTGCTAGGGCATGCTGCGGGTACTCACCAGACGGCTCGGTCCCTTCCGACTCCAGGGGATCTCCCATGCCGGCGGAGGAGTCTGAGCGAGGCTCCATCGCGTCCTCATCCTCCATCTCGGAGGCGTCGGACGCCTCCACGTCAGGGGCAGGCTGGGGGAGGGACCTCTGCAGGGTCTTGAACATCTACAAGAAAGGAATTCAGCCAGGCTCAGCAAACACCACCGGCTTTAAAACAAAACGACAGAAAAGAAGGGAGTAAGGCTACCATCGGAGGCGGATGAGCCCGGTTGAACGGGGACATCCCCCATGTCCATTCCCCGCCCTCATCCATGCGGGCGGTGGAGATCAGGTTCACCCTTCGCGCTACAACTCCTGGGGTGAACCTATTGATGGACAGCCGGCATGGATCAAGCCGACCGCTCATCTGGCAGACCAGATGTGGCCGCCTCTGCAGAGGCAGAATCCAGCGAACCACCATGGTGGCGAGAAGGTCGCGGCCGAGGAGGCTGCTCTCCCTCAGGATATCGAGGTGGGCGCGAATGAGCGCCACCTCAGGATGCGGCTTGGGAGTCTTTGCTTCCCAGTTCTGCCGCGTTGGAGGGGTGATGGTGAACGGGGGCATGTTGAGGGCGTCCTGGGCCGGGTCAGTGCTCCTCACGTAGAAGAACCCCTTCCGCCAATGCTTGACGGAGTCTTGCAAAAGCATTTGGGGGAAGCTGGACTTCGGGCGGTGATGCACCAACGTGGCCCCACACGGCGTCATGGGGCGCGGCCCCTTGAGCTTCTCCACCTCGGATTTCTCCATGGCGATGGATTGCTGCTTGAAGAAGAACAAGCTGTCCCGCAGATCGACGCGAGGCTCGATCCCCACGAAGCCCTCGCACAGGACCACAAAGACGGCCAGCTGCAGTATGGCATTCGGCGCCAGATGATGCGGCCGCAGGCCAAAGAACTGGAGCCACTCGGCGAAGAAAGAGCTAGCCGGGAGCCCGAAACCCCGGTAGAAGTGCTCGGCGAAGACCACGACCTCTCCCGCGACAGGTGCGGGAGAGGCCTCGGAGCCAGGAAGGCGCACCGACACTTGGGAGGCCGGGGGCAGCAGTCGATGATGGCGGAGCGCATCGATGAACTCCTCATCGACATCGCTGCCCAGCCAGGCCCCCTGCAAGGACGCGTGCTGCGCCGACGACCTCTTCGAAGAAGATCCACTGGCCATGGCTGCGGGTGGCGAGAGCTCGAAGCGGTCGGCGGAGGCCTCGACGGCGAAGAAGAAGGAGACGAAGGGCGCGAGCTCTTCTTCTCAGGGCGCAAGAAGGAAGAAAGCACGGAGCAGGGCGAGAAGAGGGGGCGAGTGGCCTCCTCAAAACTCTCGCGTCCCATTTAAACACCCACGAAGCATTGTGGGGAGGGGATCCGGTGCGCGTCGGGCCCCATTAATTCCGTGTATTACGGGCGGTAACGCCCCCCTAAGCCCAACCGCCGCGGAGTAAATCCGCAGAGGATCTCCCACGCGGAGGCCGAGGGGCGTCATGGCGGGACCCAGGGCCCAGGCCCGGCCCCGTCAGTAGTAATCGCCATCATTACGCCAGGCGGGGCCTGGCACGTGGCGATCTCCGGGCCAGTTACGACTGGACCGAAGCGTCGCTTCGAAGCTACCCGGCTCCGAAGCTGGCGTCCTTCGCCGCAAACAACGACCAAAATATCAAGACAAGACAACAAGCCGGTGAGGCCGCCCGCCCGCAGGCGGCAGGCCTCGCCAGCTTCGGGGACTACTGTCGGGGGGGTAACCCCGGGGTAGGCTCATCAAGCGTGCTCCTTCATTTCCGGCCCAATGGACATGAAGCGGAGCTTCCCAAGGCCCAAGTCTTCTGACCGGCTAGGCATCGCGTGCGGCTGGAAGACGAGGCGGCCACCTTTCTGGCCGGCCAGGCATCCCCCGCCGGCTAGAATGCAGGCGGCCTCCCCTTCAGAGCCGGCCTGGTCCCGCCAGCCGGATTGGGGAGGAGGCGGCCACCCGCGAGCCGGCTAACCAAGCAGGCTAGTCGGCTGAGGATCACCAGTCACATCAGATCGTAGGTCAGGAAAGGACCTCACGATTAAAGGTAGCTACGCGTCAGCAAAGGTACTGGATCGGGGCGCCCGGCAGGTACGAGCGTCGGCGGCCATGCCGCTGACCTACCCCGGCTCTGATCCATCACCTAGCCTGATGTCGGACCGTCACACTCCCACTCCATTACTGCACTCGGCGTGGGGAACAGTGGAGGCGGTTGTACTACCTGCCCATGAAGAATCTCGCGGGGCGACGCTTGACGTGCAGCGCGTGCTCAGCGTCAACCTTACGCGGGAGCCCCATTGGCCAGTCGGTGGGTCCCACAGGTAAACGAGACCATGCAGCCGGTGGGCCCCTCATCGACAAGACAAGACCCTTGTGGGCCCCTGGCCAGCCGGCGAAGCAGCCAGCCGGGTCCCACACTTGTACCCTTTATCCATACTGTAGGCCGGCGGGTTCGTCTATAAAACCCCCCGGTCGCCCCCCATGCAGAGGGGTCGATCACTTACCAGTCATTCAGCAGTACACACTCACCAACCAACAGAGAGCAAGGTAGAGACGAGCCGACTGCTCCCCTCTTCCTCCTCCCAACACAGCTCCAGGAGCAACATTGTACTATGTTCCCATACATCCAACACACAAGCAGGATTAGGGGTATTATCTCTACGGAGAGCCCTGAACCTGGGTACATCATGCGTCCCATGCGTGTACCAACCTCGTTCCCAGCGCCCACCTTTGTCCTGTCGGTTCTCACTGACTTTAGCCTACCTATGGCATATGTTGTGAGTATTCACCGACACCTCCAATCCATGTATTGCTTTCCTCCAAGAGACCAAAGTTGTTGATCTTGGCTCGAGTAAGGTGATTACTTTCTTCCCTAGCCGGCTCTCGGCCTTTGTGGCCAAACCTGCGGATGGCAGCCGTGGGGGGATCATCACTGCATGGGATCCCGCTCGTTTTGCTATGGTTTCTTCGTTTGAGTCTCGCTTCTCTCTCACCACCACGATCGAGTGCATGTCCTCTGTCGCGTGTTTTGTGATCACAAATGTGTATGCCCCATTTGATCACTCCTTGGCTGGCGCTTTTGTTGAGGATATGGTGATCGTGCCTGTCATCGTCTCTCACGCCTGGCTTGTGGTGGGCGACTTTAATCTCATCCAGCTCTCGTGCGAGAAAAACAATGCTAATTTTGACGTAGGGGGGCTGCTAAATTTAACTCGATGATTACCATCCTTGTTCTCCACGAAATTCATATGTCTGATCGTCTATTTACTTGGACGAACCGACAGGACCCCCAATCCTCGTTCGGCTTGATCGGGTGTTCTTTGACAATAGGTGGAATGCGTCCTACCCTGACTCGATCCTGTTCTCCCTTCCCCGCACTACATCTGACCATGCCCCCCTCATTGTCTCCGCGTCAACCAAGGTTTCGACCCCGACCCATTTTTATTTTGAAAACGCTTGGCTGGTCGATACCCTATTTCTTCCTGTTACCATCTCGTCCTAGGTTGGTTCGGTTCACGACACGGATGCAGTAGGGATTCTTTCTGCTAAGAAGAAAGCTTTCAGGGTTGCCTCTAGGTTGTGGAAAAAGCGATACCGGTTCAATCCACTTTTGATAATGATTGATGGTTTTTGATTGACCTTCTTGATTTCTGGGAAGAAAATCATAATTTGTCCACAGATGAGATCGCCCTTCAAAGTGATGCTCGGCTAGCTCTAATAGACTCGGTTCTCCGGCAAAGCACTCATTGGCGCCAGTGGGGGAAGAGGTGGGCGGTGTGTGAGGGGGATGAGAACACCCAGTTCTTCCATGCCTTCGCCTTGCACCGTCGATGATGCAACACCATCCCCGTCTTGGACGTGGATGGGGTGCGCATGGTTGACCATGCAAGGAAGGCTGTCGCGCTCCTGGGCTTCTTCTCCGAGCTCCTGGCCCGGGAGTGTCGACCGGCATGGCAGTTCGACCTTCGTGGACTCTATGCACATGCCGTGTGTGTTGACAGGCCTGCCCTCGTGGTGCCGTTTGACAAGCGCGGGGTCAAGGCGGCCGTGGACGCCCTCGACCGAACCAGCGCCCCTGGCCCCGACGGGCTAGGCCCTGCTTTCTACCACGCATCCTGGGTGCGGTGGCTGAAGATATGCAACAGTTGTTCGATGAGTTCCATTCAGGTGCTGTTCGTCTGGATGTTATAAATCGCGCCTACATCGCCCTTCTCCTAAAAACAAGCGGAGTTCCGACTCGTGCGAATTTTCGACCTGTGTCACTGCAAAACGGGGATGTCAATATCTTGTGTTGTGTGCTGACCTCCCGTCTATAGCAGCACATCGTGAGCTTGATTGACAAAGATCAGTCTGGTTCGTGCGGGGGAGAAGCATTTCCGAATTTTTTTGTCTATGCAACCGAGCTGATTCAATGTTATTGCAAGAGGAAGGCCCCCGCGATGGTTCTCAAATTGTACATCACTAAAGCGTTTGACTCGATCAACTCGGGGAGTCTGCGTATGGTCATGGAGTCCCGTGGATTCCCTGCTTGCTGGTGTGATTGGATCGATGCCATCCTTCACTCTTCACTCTCTTATGTTCTGCTTAATGGGGTCCCTACACATTCCGTTGAGAGGCAGCTATGGAAGTTATAGCAAGTCAAGTACACACTACAGATGCAGTTCTAAGAGTATAGTAGCGAAAAGTAAACCATGCAAGTGTAAAGTAGAGGAGTAAGGTAGGTAGAACAAACGCATGAGGTTGACACGGCGATTTTTGGCAAGGGTCCGATAGGTGGCGCTTTCGTACGTCCATGTTAGTGGAGACTTCAACTCAGAGAGGGTAACGACTGCGAGTGTCCACAAAGAAGCGGCCTTGTCTATTCCACGGCGGCTTTCGTCCATGGAGGACTAGCCTTAGTCACGGTAGATATTCACGAAGTAGGCGATCTCCTTGACCTTACAAACATCTTGGTTCAACTCCACAACACGAAGTAGGAGGCTCCCAAGCGACACCTAACCAATCTAGGAGGCACCACCCTCCAAAAGGTAATAGATATGGTAGATCAATGAACTCCTTGCTCTTGTGCTTCTAAAGATAGTCTCCTGAACACAAAATCACTCTCTCATAGAATATGCATGGGTAGGAGAGATTGATTTGGTGGAAAGCAGTTTGGCGACGCTAGAGATGAAGTTTCAAATGGTTGGATTGGAATATCTTAGTCTCAACACATGAGTAGGTGGTTCTCTCTCAGAAAATGGATCCCGCAATGAAGTGTGTGTTCCGAGTGCTTCTTCCATGAATGAGAGGTGGGTGAAGGGGTATATATAGGCAGCACACAAAATCCAACCGTCACGCACAAAGTGGCAAACTCGGTGACACCGAAGTGAAAAACTCGATGGTACCAATTAGGACAAAGGTAGCAAATTTTGAATCTCGGTGACACGGATATATGAAACTCGATGGCACCAAAAAGTTGGCTAACGGTCAGATGGCCCAAACTCGGTGGCACCGATACTCAAACTCGGAAATTCCGATTTTGTACCGAGGCACCAGAAAGTTGGTCACCCAAACTCGGTAGCACCAATTTGGATTCGGTTGCACCGATTTGGTGGGAATGGCTAGGGTTTATGTATGAGGTCAAACTCAGTGAGTCCGAAATGTGAAAGTTGGTGACACTGAATTTGTGTATATGGAATTTGACAGAGTGGATATGTGGGGAAAATGTCTGAGTATGTTGGTGGCTAACTTTGAGCATTTTGAGCAATCGGTTCATTTTACTACCTCGTCCCCTTTTAATAGTAGGGTATTTAATTGTGTGCCCCACTTCGCTTAGTTTTGCTTGTTTTTGCCCCACCGGCTTAGCTTTCCTCGTTTTTGCCCTACTTCGCTCCATCCACTCTCGCAGGCGGCCAAACGATGTGTTTCCGTCTAGTCAACCTCCTTTGACCGTTGCGTCGCCTCACTAGTGGGGTCGGTCTGGGGCACAAAAGTAAATAACCCAACAACGAGTGGGGCTCGATCAGGCAAGCATGCCCACGCGGGAACGACTTGTCTCCCGTTGGCCCATTGGGCAGCGACAACGGCTATGCCGAGGCTACTTTGACATGTCCACGTGGGAACGACTCATCTCCCGCAGGCCCACCGGGCAGCGACAGCGGCGACACTTCTACTTTGACCGGTCCCAACGGAGGAACGACTCATCTCCCGCTGGTCCACAAGGCAGCGACAACGGCGAAGCTTCGGCTGTTTTGATGGGTCCCATTAAATAGGAACCGCTGCCACCTTCTTCCCCACTTGTCTACCCCATTCGTCTACCACACTCGTCCACCCCACTCCCCGAGCCAAAAAACCTTGGAGAGATAGCGAAGCGCAACCTCGCCGCCCGCGACGGCGACGTAGGTTCGTCGAGCCCTAATTGGTGTCGGACGGTGAACGAGGACTTCACACAGTACTTTTGGGAGAGAAATGAGCCGGTGCCATGGCCAAGCGTCGTGCTCCCGGAGCGGTGGAAACTCAACGAGGGCCGGGTGCCTGTGTCATAGGTTTCCGCAGATGGCATCGAGCGGCGGCGCGAGATCAGGCGGCAATGCATCATCCTGCCGCTCGATCTCAAGTTGGACCCGGTGTTTGCACTCACTAGCAACCTCTAGGAACGCTGGTTCATCCCCGAGATCGTGCCCGAGAGGCGCCAGCGGATGTACTTCGCGTACGCCAGGTCGGGGCCGCGTCCACCGCCTCTACCGACGCAAGGACAGGTGGCTCCACTGTCGCTAGAGGTGGCTAATCCACCGACAGAGGAGCAGGCGGCTCCACTGCTACTGGAGCTGGCGGATCCACCAACAGAGGAGTAGGCGGCTCCACTGCCGCTGGAGGAGGCGCCTCCTGCATCTGACAGCAACGAGGAGTAGGCGATGGCGGCGACGGTTGCGACGGCGCGGCGGCGACGGTTGCGACGGCGAAACTAGTATAGGGTTCGCCTTTTTGTTTATATATAGGTGATACGTCCATTTTGCACCATGCTTTCATGTTGATATCTATCGCTTTATGGACTGTTATTATACTTTGTGGTACCAAACTTATGCCTTTTCTCTCTTATTTTGCAAGATTTGTTTGAAGAGGGAGAATATCGGCAGCTGGAATTCTGGACTGGAAAAGGAGCAAGTCTGAGTCCTCTATTCTGCGCAACTCCAAATGTCGTGAAAATCAACATGGATTTTTTTTGGGAATATATAAAAAATACTAGGCAAAAGGAGTGCCAGAGGGGAGCTGCCAGGGGCCCACAAGCCTGGTAGCCGCGGCCTGCCCCCTCGCCGCGGCTATAGGGCTTGTGGGCACCCGGGTGGCCCACTGGCCCTCCTCTTCTGCTATATGAAGGGTTTCGTCCGGAAAAAAATAAGGGCGGAGCTTTTTCGAGGAGGCGCCGCCGCCACGAGGTGGAACTTGAGCAGAACCAATCTAGAGCTCCAGCATGACGATCCTGCTCGGGAAACTTCCCTCCCGGAGGGGAAAATCGTCGCCATCGTCATCACCAACACTCCTCTCATCGGAGGGGACTCATCTCCATCAACATCTTCATCATCACCATCTCATCTCCAAACCCTAGTTCATCTCTTGTAACCAATCTCCGTCTCGTGACTCCGATTGGTAGTTGTAAGGTTGCTAGTAGTGTTGATTACTCTTTGTAGTTGATGCTAGTTGGATTACTTGGTGGAAGAGTTTATGTTCAGATCCTTGATGCTACTCATTACACCTCTGATCATGATTATGATTATGCTTTGTGAGTAGTTACTTTTGTTCCCGAGGACATGGGATAAGTCATGCTAATAATAGTCATGTGAATTTGGTATTCGTTCGGTATTTGGATATGTTGTATGTTGTTTTTCCTCTAGTGGTGTTATGTGAACGTCGACTACATAAGACTTCACCATATTTGGGCCTAGAGGAAGGCATTGAGGAGTAGTAAGTAGATGATGGGTTGCTAGAGTGACAGAAACTTAAACCCCAGTCTATGTGTTGCTTCGTAAGGGGCTGATTTGGATCCACTAGTTTAATGCTATGGTTAGACGTTGTCTTAATTCTTCTTTCGTAGTTGCGGATGCTTGCGAGAGGGGTTAATCATAAGTGGGATGCTTGTCCAAGTAAGGGTAGTACCCAAGCGTCGGTCCACCCACATATCAAACTATCAAAGTAACGAACGCGAATCATATGAACATGATGAAACTAGCATGACAGAAATTCCCGTGTGTCCTCGGGAGCGTTTTTCCTCCTATAAGACTTTGTTCAGGCTTGTCCCTTTCTACAAAAGGGATTGGTCCACTTTTCTGCACCGTTGCTATTACTTGTTACTTTTCACCTGCTACGTTTCACCTCACCACACCATCACTTGTTACATCTAATTTTAGTGCTTGCAGTTATGACTTTGCTGAAAACCGTTTATCAGAGCCTTCTTCTCCTCGTTGGGTTCGACACTCTTACTTATCGAAAGGACTACAATTGATCCCCTATACTTGTGGGTCATCAAGACTCTTTTCTGTCGCCGTTGTCGAGGAGTGAAGCGCCTTGGTAAGTGGAATTTGGTAAGGAAACATTTATATATTGTGTTGAAATTTATTGTCACTTGTCACAATGGAAACTGTTCCTTTGAGGAATTTGTTCGGGGTATCTTCACCATGAACGGAAGCACGAGGAGTTGCTCCTCAACCTAAGGTACCTACTGAAAATATCTTTTATGAAATTCCTTCGGGTATGCTTGAGAAACTGCTGGCTAATCCTTTTACAGGAGATGGATCATTACATCCAGACTTGCATCTAATGTATGTAGATGAAGTTTGTGGTTTATTTAAGCTTGCAGGTTTGCCCGAGGATGAGGTAAATAAGAAAGTTTTTCCTTTATCTTTGAAGGAGAAGGCATTGACATGGTATAGGCTATGTGATGATACTGGATCATGGGACTACAATCGGTTGAAATTGGAATTTCATCAAAAGTTTTATCCTATGCATTTAGTACATCGTGATCGGAATTATATTTATAAATTTTGGCCTCGTGACAGGGAAAGCATAGCTCAAGCTTGGGTAAGGCTTAAATAAATGCTATATTCATGCCCCAATCATGAGCTCTCGAGAGAAATTATCACTCAAAACTTTTATGCTCGGCTTTCTCATGAAGATCGTACGATGCTTGACACTTTTTGTACCGGTTATTTTATGAAGAAGGATATTGACCACAAGTGGAATTTATTAGAAATAATCAAACGTAACTCTGAAGATTGGGAGCTTGAAGAAGGTAAGGAGTCAGGTATGAATTTCCAGTTTGATTGCGTTAAATCTTTTGTTGAAACAAACACTTCTAGAGATTTTAGCGCTATGTATGGACTTGACTCTGAGATAGTAGCTTCTCTATGTGAATCTTTTGCTGCTCATATTGATCTTCCCAAAGATCAGTGGTTTAAGTATCATCCTCCCATAGAAGTCAACATAGTTAAACCCAATCTAGTTGAAGAGAAAGTCATTGCCTATAATGATCCTATTGTTCCTTGTGCCTACACTGAGAAACCACCTTACCCTGCTAGGAAAAAGGATTATTCTAAAGCTCCAACTGTGATACGTAGGGGTTACATTAGACCACTTGCATCCCCTGAGGAAATTAGAGTTGAACCTAGTGTTGCTATTGTCAAAGATCTCTTAGCCGAAGACATAGACGGGCATGTTATCAAATTCTGTGAGGATGCCGCTAGAATTTCTACACCTCACGCGAAAGACAAACATAGACCTGTTGTTGGCCTGCCCGTTGTTTCTGTCAAGATAGGAGATCATTGTTATCATGGTTTATGTGATATGTGTGCTAGTGTTAGTGCAATACCTCGGTCCCTATATGATGAAATCAAAGATGAGATTGCACCCCTGAGCTAGAACCCATTTATGTCACTATTACGCTAGCTAATAGAGACACTATCTGCCCTGTGGGAATTGTGAGAGACGTAGAAGTCGTGTGTGGTAAGACGAAGTATCCTACTGATTTCCTCGTCCTTGCTACTGCACAAGATAGCTTTTGTCCCAGCATATTTGGTAGACCCTTTCTCAACACTGTCAATGCTCACATTGATTGCGTTAAACAGACTGTCACTGTTAGTTTCGAGGGTGTGTCTCATGAATTTAACTTCTCCAAGTTTGGAAGACAACCCCATGAAAAAGAGTCGTCTGGTTGGGATGAAATCATTGCTCTTGCCTCTATTGCCGTACCTCTTACAGATCCTTTAGAGCAATATCTGCTTGAGCATGAAAATGATATGCATATGGATGAAAGAGATGAGATAGATAAAATTGTTTTAGAACAATATCCTATTCTTAAGAATAATCTGCCTGTTGAACTGCTTGGGGATCCTCCCCACCAAAGGGTGATCCTGTGTTCGAGCTTAAACAGTTACCAGATACTCTTAAGTATGCCTATCTTGATGAGAAGGAGATATATCCTGTTATTATTAGTGCTCACCTCTCGAATCACGAAGAGAAGAAGTTATTAAAAACTTTGAGGAAGCACCGTGCTGCTATTGGATATACTCTTGATGATCTTAAGGGTATTAGTCCCACTCTATGTCAGCACAAGATTAAAACCGATCCTGATTCTAAGCCAGTTGTTGATCATCAACAGAGGTTAAATCCTAGGATGAAAGAGGTCGTGAGAAAAGAAATATTAAAGCTTCCGGAGGCAGGAATCATTTATCCTGTTGCTCATAGCGATTGGGTAAGTCCAGTGCATTGCGTACCCAAGAAGGGAGGTATCACCGTCGTTCCTACTGATAAGAATGAACTAATCCGACAGAGGATTATTACTGGCTATAGGATGGTGATAGACTTCCGGAAACTGAACAAGGCAACCAAGAAAGACCATTATCCTTTGTCGTTTATCGACCAAATGCTAGAAAGGCTATCTAAACTCACACACTTCTGCTTTCTAGACGGTTATTCAGGTTTCTCGCAAATACATGTTGCACAATCTGATCAGGAGAAAACCACTTTCACTTGCCCCTTCGGTACCTTTGCTTATAGACAAAAGCCTTTTGGCCTATGCAATGCAGCTGCCACCTTTCAAAGATGTATGATGGCAATATTCTCTGACTTTTGTGAAAAAGATTGTTGAGGTTTTCATGGATGATTTCTCTGTTTACGGTTCTTCCTTTGATGATTGCCTCAGCAACCTTGATCGAGTCTTACAGAGATGCAAAGATACCAACCTCGTCTTGAAATGGGAGAAGTGCCACTTCATGGTTAATGAAGGCATCGTCTTAGGACACAAAATTTCTGAGAAAGGCAATGAAGTTGATAAGGCTAAGGTTGATGCAATTGAGAAAATGCCGTGCCCCACAGATATCATAGGTATACGAAGTTTCCTAGGTTATGCTGGTTTCTGTAGAAGGTTCATTGAAGACTTCTCTAAGATTTCTAGGCCTCTTACCAACCTCTTGCAGAAGGATGTTCCTTTTGTTTTTGATGAGGATTGTGAGGAAGCTTTCGAAATACTTAAGAAAGCCTTGATAACCGCACCTATTGTTCAACCACCTGATTGGAACTTGCCCTTTGAAATCATGTGCGATGCTAGTGATTATGCTGTTGGTGCTGTTCTAGGACAAAGAGTTGACAAGAAGTTGAATGTCATTCACTACGCTAGTAAAACTCTAGACAGTGCCCAAAGAAACTATGCCACTAGGGAGAATGAATTTTTAGCAGTCATGTTTGCATGTGAAAAGTTCAGATCTTATATAGTTAACTCAAAAGTCATTATTCATTCTGATCATGGTGCTATTAAGTACCTTATGGAGAAGAAGGACGCTAAACCTAGGCTAATCAGATGGGTTCTCGTGCTACAGGAATTTGATCTGCACGTTGTTGACCGAAAGGGTGCTGATAACCCTGTAGCGGATAACTTGTCCAGGCTAGAGAATGTCCTTGATGACCCACGACCTATTGATGACAGCTTTCCTGATGAGCAATTGAATGTCATCCGTACTTCACATAGTGCACCGCGGTATGCTGATTACGCAAACTATATCGTAGCCAAATACATACCACCCAGTTTCACCTACCAGCAAAAGAAGAAATTCTTCTTTGATTTGAGACACTACTTTTGGGATGATCCTCACCTTTATAAGGAAGGAGTAGATGGTGTTATTAGACGTTGTGTGCCTGAACATGAACAGGGACAAATCCTGCAGAAGTGTCATTCCGAAGCCTACGGAGGACACCATGCTGGAGATAGAACTGCTCATAAGGTATTGCAATCAGGTTTATATTGGCCCACTCTCTTCAAGGATGCCCGTAAGTTTGTCTTCTCTTGTGAAGAATGCCAAAGATTAGGGAACATCAGTAAACGTCAGGAAATGCCTATGAACTATTCACTTGTCAATGAACCATTTGATGTCTTGGGCTTTGATTATATGGGACCCTTCCCGAGTTCCAATGGGTATACTCACATCTTAGTTGCTGTTGATTACGTCACTAAGTGGGTAGAAGCTATCCCCACTAGAAATGCTGATCACCACACCTCTATTAAGATGCTTAAAGAAGTCATTTTCCCAAGATTTGGAGTCCCTAGATATCTGATGACTGATGGCGGTTCACACTTCATTCATTGTGTTTTCCGCAAGATGCTTGCTAAGTATGATGTCAACCATAGAGTTGCATCTCCTTATCATCCTCAGTATAGTGGTCAAGTGGAGTTGAGTAATAGGGAGATCAAATTGATCTTACAAAAGACTGTCAATAGATCTCGAAAGAACTGGTCTAGCAAACTTGATGATGCACTATGGGCTTATAGGACTGCTTATAAGAATCCCATGGGCATGTCGCCGTATAAAATGGTTTACGGTAAGGCCTGCCATTTACCTCTTGAGCTAGAACACAAAGCTTATTGGGCAATCAAAGAGTTCAACTTCGATTTCAAACTTGTCGATGAGAAGCGGTTGTTTGATATCAGCTCATTAGATGAATGGAGGGCCCAGGCATATGAGGATGCCAAGTTGTTCAAGGAAAAGGTTAAGAGATGGCTGAAAATACCTCGATGACGCCTAGAGGGGGGTGAATAGGCTATTTAAAAACTCCTTCGGATTTGGCTTAAACCTAATGCGGAAATAAACTAAGAGGATACTTGTCAAGCACAAATCCTAAATGCACTAGGCACTGCAACGTGTATCAACAACACGATCTACCAAGATGGACACAATACAGTTACTAACAAGCACAAGTAAGTTACACAAACTTACTTGAGCTATATCACACGACAAGTAGGTGAACGACACAAGATACTAGATCACACTATAGCACATGATATATCAAAAGCTGCAAGTGTGAACGTGTGGATATAGAGGGTATGCTTGAATGATTAATCTTGTACAAGAAATAGCCAACACAATATAATGAGCACAAACAATATGCAATGTATGTATGCTCAAGTAACACAAGTAAACCACAAGTAAGGAGTTAGGGTTAAGGATAACCAAGGTCACTGAGACGAAGATGTATCCCGATGTTCACTTCCTTGGAGGGAAGCTAGTCACCGTTAGAGAGGTGGATGTTACCACGAAGGCACACCAACGCCACGAAGGCTCCCCCTATTCTCCCTTTGAGATAACACCACGAAGGCGTTTCTCGACCACTAGTGGTAAGCCTTTGAGGTGGCTTCCAAACCCTCACAAACTTTTTCGGGGGGTAATCACACTGATTGATTCCTCTCCGAAGAACTCCTACCACCTAGGAGTCTCCAACCTCCAAGAGTAACAAGATCACGGGGAATGCTCAAAACTTGCTCAAATCTCAAATAGCTTGGGTTGAGAGAAGGAGAGGGAGACGATCTATCTTTTGATTGGAACAACTCTCAAAGGGGCTCACAAATGCTCTTGGGATCTAAGATTTGGTGTAAGAAAATGTGCGTGAGGTAGAAATGTGTTCTTTTGAGGATATGGCTGTGTTGGGCACCCTCTCACGAAGTGGGAGGGGGGGGGTATATATAGTGGGGAGAGTAAAACAGCCGTTGGGGGCACTTAAGTCTGGCAGTGGTCGGACATCTGACAGTTTCTCAGATGTCCGGACGCCCACAAGGTGTCGGACGTCCGACAGGGGTCGGTCGTCCGAGAGATGTATATATATCTAGAATCACTGTGTAGTTGAACAGGGACCGGACGTCCGGAGGAAGCCGGAAATCCGAGTTATTCAACTCAAACTTCTCTGGTGCAAGATTCCGGATTCCCGAAGGAGGTCGGACGTCCGGACCTCGGACGTCCGGAGGGAGGCGGAAGTCCAACTTATATGGCTCAAATTTCTCTCGTGCAAAGCTCCGGATTTTCGAAGCTGGTCGGACGTCCGGCCCTCGGACGTCCGGAGGGAGCCGGAAGTCTGAGTTATATGGCTCTGATTTCTCTAGTATAGGATTCCGGATTTCCAAAGCAGTCAGTCGTCCAGCCCTCGGACGTCCGGAGGAAGCCGGATGTCCGAGGCATTTGTTCTGTTTTCAGATAACAGAAGAGCAGTGGAGATGTGGTCTGAGCAGAAACAGTGGAGATGTAGTTTGAGAAAGTTCATCGCAAAACCTGTGATCCCCTCTTAATAGTGCGGGATCCCTAAATACTCAAGAATTATAAAAGGGGTACCGATGATCCATATTTGAGTGTATACTTTTATTTGCTGATCATCACTCCGCACCACTAACGTCAAAGGGACTGATACCTTTGAGTTAGCCCTTTCACCTGAGCTTGATGTTGTTGTTCCTTCTTGGCTCAAGTTGAAAGCAATACATGATGAAGTCTTCAAGTAGCTCTCCCATACACAATGTGGAAAGCCTAGCTTATGTACTCATCTTCATTTGTCCACCATGTGAACATCCACAAGAATCAAGCATGTAGTGCTCAGGAATGCTTATCTTGATCTTGTCCTTGTTAGCACATGAGCTTGTCCTTATCAACACATGATCATTCACAATAGCTTAAAAGGGGATTAGTGATTAGTTATCTATATGTGTGTTGTCAGCAACACCAAAACACGATTAAGGGCATGACTGCACTTTCAATCTCCCCCTTTTTGGTAGTTGATGACAACATACATATAGTTCTCAAAAATAGTAATAAACATGTGTGGCTTAGGAGAGATTTGTTACGATGCTTATGAAACTCCCCCTTATTATATGCATAGTAAAATAGGTAAGTGCAGGAGCTCCCCCTTAATGTGTGCATTGAAGATAATAGCATGATATAACACCATAATAGTTCAACAATACATAGCATATCATAAGAATCAATAATTCATAGCATATCATATGAATCAAGGCATATCATATGAATCAATAGGATAGCATAAAACTCATCATCATATGACACAACGATAATATCATGATATCTCATCACCACATGATAGTTCAATAATACATCATCCATAAGTGATGGCATAGCACATCATCCATAAGTATCGTTACATGATGACACATCATTAAGTTCGACATAATACATCATACCATACATTATGAGAGAAACTAAAATCGAAACTAAGATAAGATAATGTTCTCCCCCTTTGGTATCAACGACCAAAAAGGAGGGAAACTCGGCAATGCTAGCACATACTCAAATATCACCCTCGTCAATATCATCATCATCAGGCATCATCCTCATCATCCTCATCCTCAGGCAAGCCACTGTCGCTAGACTCGTCAAGAAAGTCAGCCCTCTCAGGACCAGATGGGAAGCCAAAGTTAGAAGGAGGAGCAGCAGGAAGATCCTCATCGTCACTCACATCAAGAGCGCCCGAGTCTCTGAGACGAGCCTTGAGGGCATTCTTGGAGGAGACGAGGCGAGAAACCACATCATGAGTTTGACCGCACTGGAAAGAGAAGGCCTTCATCGTAGCAGAATGTGCCTTGCCAATGAATTTGGCAAAGCGACCGAGAGGAGCTGAGCTGGATGAAGGGGTTGTTGTCCGGGCAGCAGTGCGGCGAGTGAAGGTGGATGGTGGGTTTTTCTTGGGAGCATAGTTATCCGCCATGTGAGCGGGAATGACCCACTTGTGATGCGAGTGAGTGGCAGCAATAGTGAATTCAGCAACACGGTTAATAAGAGCCTGGATGAAGGGGGCATGAGGGAAGGCTCGCTTGTATTGAAAACTAGCGAGCCGAATCTCATGCCATAGAAAGTGAGGCACATTAATTTTGCGCTTGGGGTTCTCGTGCAAATGCGACATGATGTCAATACAGTAGCCACTTCAGGATCCCCTATCACCCATCTTGGGATAGATGGTGCGGATAAGACACTGAAAGATGATAAAGTCGGGAGAGCGCCAGATGGATACTTGGTTAACATCCTTTATCCGTTCGTCCGCATCAAGTTCACGGAGTGGTTTGAGGAGAAACCCACACGCCTCAATTGGCTTATGTGCATGGTTAGGATCATTCTTATGGATTTTGAAGCCGGAGTCGGGGAAACCGAGTGCGGCAACAAACTCATCATAAGAGGCTGTGAACTGAACGTCAGAGGTCATCCAGCTAACAGTGTTGTTTGGGCCAAAGAAACACGTGGCATAAAATTGGTGAATAGCGGCACTGTTAAAATTGCACCGAAAAGCAAAGGGGGCAGCAAGCCCCGATGACTCAATGAGCTCAATGGCACCCGGGTATTTCGCCGGGTGCGTGCGAATATGCTCAAGATCAATAAAGTGATGGACAGAGAGACCCTTAGGAACAATGACAATAGTAAAGATGTCTGCTTGGACGTTTGTGCGGAAACGTGAGTCCATAGAGTCACGTACAACAGAAAATTGGTCAACATCGCGGCGGAAAGTGAAGTAGGAAGACTTAGCAACCGTGGTGAAGTCCTTGACTTCACGACCTAAAGTAGGAGGAGGTTCAAGAGAGATGCGACGAGCTTCACCTTCAGGCTGTTCAGGAGGAGGTGGTGGTATATAGGACGGCCTGCGAGTCCCAGGCTTCGGCATAGACTTCCGAACGGCGGGCTGATCAGCACAGTCCTCAGCTGCAAGGTCATCCTCGAAGTCAGAGCCATCAGACGACGAGGGGAGCTATTGAGGAGGAGGACACCGGGCAAGGCGTTTGAAGGGACGGTGTTGCCCATCGGAGTCATCCGACCCCGTGCCAGTAGGGGCACGAGCGGATGAGCCAACAGTGTTCTTCCGGGCGGTGTGCTTAATCTTGGGCATGATGAACAAGGCCTACACGGTTGGAAACCCAATGGGGAACGGTCACGGTCAAACCACATGAACGAACACATGAACAAGGGAGAAAGGGGAACCAACCGCGAGTGAGACCGAGGGGATACCTGCAGATCGAGAGAGGAGAGGTGAAGGGAAGACGGATCCCGCGGAGGAGATCAGCCAGATCCCGGAGCAGGGCCACCGGTGGCGGCGCGGGCGAGCTCCTCTGGCGCTGGTGGCGGCGGCTGTGGTGGCGGCTGGGAGAAAGGAGACGCGTGGGGGGCTAGGGCAAGGCCCAGCCCGTGCCCTTCTATTTATAGAGCTCCCGATGTGTCGAACGTCCGAAGGGCGTTGGACGTACGGAGAATGTTTAGCCGTCGGACGATCGACATGTGCCGGACGTCCAGAGTGCGTTTAGCCATCAGACGTCCGAGATCCGTCGGACGACCGAGAGAGAGAAGGCAGAGGCAATTTCTGGGATTTGGATGATGAGGTGATAAGGAGTATTCTCGCATGTGTAGCAACCAAAGGGGCCTCTCAACTAACATATTTTGGACATGGTATGATGTAATTCTTTTAATACAATTACTATGATAAGTGTGGGTCCAAAAATACCGTCAAACGCATGAGTGCATAGAATCATGCACAAGTTATCCTCTTATAAGAGCAAGGCACATGACACAAGGGTCATGGCACAAATTTATCTCATTCATATGACCATGAAGTGCTAAGAGAACACCAACACTAAGCATTTCATCAATGTGATTGACAAGGACATGCAGGAAATTACAAAGTGGAGGAAGTATTATGTTCATGCCATGATGAAACCTACACAGTGTTGACTCTAATGTTGTACATGCATGAAGTAAATACTTGTTACCGGAAAAGCATTGGTATGGCGTAGAAGTAGTCGAGTCCTGTCTTGACTCTAATTTCTTCGTGACCAGCACCATCTTCTTCTGAGAGTAAGTCAAGATAGCAATGCTTCTCCAAAGTACCTAAACCACCAATTAAGCACAATATAGTCCCAAACTTATTGGGTCCGAAGTAGTTAGTCCAACCACAATATATATAGGGTAAGATCACTCAATTATGTGCATATAGATATAAGTTTTACTTTCAAGCACACCTTAACCTTTAGTGGATACGTCTGATTTACCATATACATATATTGGATCAAAGATATGATAGACACGGCATGTGCATCTACACATAGTAGATATGCCTACACAAGCCTGTCAAAATCCAAGGATATACAATTTGGACAAATGAACACATAATTTTCTATTACAGAACATTCATGTCGTCCAGAATGGATCAGGGTGACAAATCAACATATGGTAGCACCCCAAGTTCAACACATGAACCGGTCAAGGCATCAAACCATGTAAGGTATGCATTTTGCACAACCTTACATGCATGTCTCACCCCAGTAGATGTATAAGTGTATGTAATATGATTATAACTCCCACAACATTATGAAATAAATAGTGCGAGCTTAAATACATGCATGGGAGATTACCGGGAGAGACATGAATTTCTCGCCAAGTCAAGTAGGTCAAATGAAGACAAAGCCGAAAATAAAATAAACATGGAAAACACTACCAAGCCAGAGATACCATGTGTGAGAGAACACAATGGCATTTAGAATTATCAGTGGTGGTAGGTGCCAAACGAGCACAAAGATTGTTTTATACTCACACAAGTGTGATATGGGAGTTCAACCATAAGCATAATGTTTAGATGTCATACGTTAACATCCCAATTAGTTAGATCATAGTGTGGAGAAAATAATTCGAAAGGCATGCATCAACTATGCCCTTCTTTTAGATACGATCTAGCGGCTAAGCCATGAGTATTGGTGTAGTAGGACATCATACTCACGCACATCTAAGGGATTTAGACACCAACAGAGTTATAATGCGAATTAAGACATGTGGAGCATGACACGCCACATAGTTATAGAATAACCCCATGTGGTAGATTCTGAGTGGCATACATCGGATGTTTTATCTTACCAGGGGATGTGACGTGCACAAAGCATATCACACTCCCATAATGTGATAATCCATGTATTTATCATACAAGGCAATCAATCATCCAACTAAGCTGATAAGTGGATGCCAATTTGACCTTCGGATGGCTTTGACATCAAACAAATTGATTGGATAATCTTGCACCGTGAATACCAGATGGAGTCCAATACATATATACACATTTTGGGTTAGTGATGTGCGTAGAGCAGAACACTCCCCCTTAATGTGATGAGCTATTAACGTCTCAAAAGACCCACACATCGGTGCAGCTAGGATGCAAGTAATGATCAGGACTACACACAACTATATGACATACATAACGACCTACACATGATATATAACACATAACAATCATACTAGTAGGCGCAACATGTCAAAGTACATGCTAGGTACCAAACCTACACATGAGAAGGAGTGGGACAGGCAACTTTCAATGTAAACAATTTAAGTACAAGTTACCGCAAAGAGGCACATTGGATATGGGATATGGGCTCGATAATCCAAATGACTTGGCTTGAGATAATACGAATGATGAAGAGTCCTTAAATCTTCATTGTGTATCCAAGTCTCCAATGTCCTCCAAAACCACCTATTGATCAAGTTTGAGCTTGTTGGTCCCCAACTACGTTGGGTCCTAAGAGGTTAGTCACAATAGGCTTGGCAACCCAAATGGTTCTTTTCTTGACACCATTTTGAGTACCAACAAACTTGGCAAACACATTGCCAACCTTATCCTTCCCAAGGGAATAGCTATCATCAATAGTGATTGGGTTGGATAAGTTACCTCTCGTGCAAGACGAAGCGACGTGACCCTTCTCACGACATAAGTAGCAACATCTACCCTTTGTTTTCTTCCCAGTTGATTTCTCACCTCGGGGAGTGTTGGCTTGGGTCTTATTGGGAAGAGGCCTTCCTTCAACTTGTAGCTGAGTGTGTGATTGAGTTTGTGGCCGCTTCCCTTGTTGCTTGTGACTTTGAGACTTCGTCTTCAGAGGGCAAGATCTAACATGGTGCCCTTTAACTTTGCACTTGAAGCAAATGATTTTGGTCGAATTCTTAACTTGTTCTAGGTCACTCTTGTTCTTGTTTGAGTTTACTCCAACATCATTTTTGTCATTCGGAGATGTTTGCTCACACAGGACGTTGTTGAGTGTGGACATTCCTTCAGGACACTGTTCCAAGTCTTTCTTCAAAGAAGTGACTTGGGCCTTGAGCTCTTCGATTTCCTCTGCACGGTTAGTGTCAATGCAAGTACTAGAGGAAGTGTAAGCTTCAATGTTAGAGCAACAAGGCAAGGAAAGTAATTCATCACACGAGGTAGCAACATTATGAGTAGACGAATTACGAGGACTAGCACATGGAAATATAGTACTTTGATTAGAAGTGGTGCCATTGTCCACATGAGGCCCACTTGTTGTTACCTTGGTGATGATAGCCTCATGAGCTAACTTTTGCACATTATGGGACGTTAGAAGATCGCCATGAGAGCTTGTGAGCATTACATGGCTTTCTTCCAACTTCCCATAATTGCTAGTTAGTAAATCAAGTTGAGCACGTAGCTCAACATTCTCCTTCAATGTTGATACTTCAAAAGAGATAGGGTTAGATGTACAAGTATCATCAACAATATGAGAGGAGTAAGTAGCGATTAGAGACTTCTCATGAGTAGATTGAAGCTCCTCATAGATCTTAGAGGTTTTGATGAGCTCTCCCTTGACATTCTTGCATTCAAGGAGAAGGACCTCAAAATCATTTTTAAGTTTATCATGAGAAACTTCAATCTCTCCTTTTGAAGATCTTAAGTCTCTACATGCTTGATGACTCTTCTCAAGTTCATGTTCAAGTTGTTCACTTTTAGCTTGTTCATGATTAAGTGAATCATTACAATTTTCAAAGTAAGCAAGAACATCTTGGAATCTTTGAAGAGCGTTATTTTTAGCTTTATGAAGAATTTTACTGATCACATAGATATTTCAGTCAAGTCATCATCATCATCCTCATCGCAAATATCATCGTTATTGCACGGGGAAGATGATATCTCATTATTACCTCTTGCCATGAGGCACATGTGAACTGGAGGAGTTGATGATGATTCTTTTGGTGAATCAGATTCTTCATTAGTGAAAGGTACTTCATATTTCTTGATTTCCCCTAAATGATTAGTCATAGACCAACTAGGGAGAAACAAGATATTTTGATCAAGAGGACACGGGAAAGCAGGCATATCACCACAGACATTTGTCAAGGGATCTTTAGGTGAAATGCATGACCTATTAGCACAATAATTTACACTACGTGTGGTGCTAGATATGCTCGTGTCCATAGAGGCTATGACATTTTCATCAACATATATTTCTTCACTCACCATGTCATTACCTTGTGAGATTGAAGATGCTGAGGTGTGCAAGCAATCAGATATGGAAGTAGTGGTGGACTCTTTATGATAAAAAAGAGTGAAGAGCTCATGCACCAACTCCTTCATCATAATATCATCTTCATCAAGATTGGACCCACCATATATATCTTCAAGTTTAGTCCAAACTTCATGAGCTGACTTGCAAGTCGAGATAGACTTAAACACTTCAGGACTTATGGTTCGATGAATGGCAAGAAAAGCCTCACAATCAAGATACATTTCATTAGTAGATGAAGATGCATCATCCTTTTTGTCAGCAATCCCTACAAGCACAATTCGTAAAGTACTTGGGCCCATGGCCCGAAAGTGATGAAACATACGAATTCTCCATAGGGTATAATTTGTGCCATCAAAGTCAAAGGTGTCATTGTGCACTAATCCAATAGTCGACATCGATACTCTCTAGGTCATCAAACCTAATTAAAGAGAGACCTTGCTCTGATACCAATTGCAAAGACCTCGATGACGCCTAGAGGGGGGTGAATAGGTTATTTAAAAACTTCTTCGGATTTGGCTTAAACCTAATGCAGAAATAAACTAAGAGGATACTTGTCAAGCACAAATCCTAAATGCACTAGGCACTGCAACATGTATCAACAAGACGATCTACCAAGATGGACACAATACAGTTACTAACAAGCACAAGTAAGTTACACAAACTTACTTGAGCTATATCACACGACAAGTAGGTGAACAACACAAGATACTAGATCACACTATATCACACGATATATCAAAAGCTGCAAGTGTGAACGTGTGGATATAGAGGGTATGCTTGAATGATTAATCTTGTACAAGAAATAACCAACACAATATAATGAGCACAAACAATATGCAATGTATGTATGCTCAAGCAACACAAGTAAACCACAAGTAAGGAGTTAGGGTTAAGGATAACCAAGGTCACTGAGACGAAGATGTATCCCGATGTTCACTTCCTTGGAGGGAAGCTAGTCACCGTTAGAGAGGTGGATGTTACCACGAAGGCACACCAACGCCACGAAGGCTCCCCCTATTCTCCCTTTGAGATAACACCACGAAGGCGTTTCTCGACCACTAGTGGTAAGCCTTTGAGGTGGCTTCCAAACCCTCACAAACTTTTCCGGGGGGTAATCACACGGATTGATTCCTCTCCGAAGAACTCCTACCGCCTAGGAGTCTCCAGCCTCCAAGAGTAACAAGATCACGGGGAATGCTCAAAACTTGCTCAAATCTCAAATAGCTTGGGTTGAGAGAAGGAGAGGGAGACGATCTATCTTTTGATTGGAACAACTCTCAAAGGGGCTCACAAATGCTCTTGGGATCTAAGATTTGGTGTAAGCAAATGTGTGTGAGGTAGAAATGTGTTCTTACGAGGATATGGCTGTGTTGGGCACCCTCTCACGAAGTGGGAGGGGGTATATATAGTGGGGAGAGTAAAACAGCCGTTGGGGGCACTTAAGTCTGGCAGTGGTCGGACATCCGGCAGTTTCTCGGATGTTCGGACGCCCACAAGGTCTCGGACGTCCGACAGGGGTCGGTCGTCCGAGAGATGTATATATATCTAGAATCACTGTGTAGTTGAACAGGAACCGGACGTCCGGAGGAAGCCGGAAATCCGAGTTATTCAACTCAAACTTCTCTGGTGCGAGATTCCGGATTCCCGAAGGAGGTCGGACGTCCGGCCCTCGGACGTCCGGAGGGAGCCGGAAGTCCGAATTATATGGCTCAAGTTTCTGTGGTGCAAAGCTCCGGATTTCCGAAGCGGGTCGGACGTCCGACCCTTGGACGTCCGGAGGGAGCCGGAAGTCTGAGTTATATGGCTCTGATTTCTGTGGTATAGGATTCCGGATTTCCTAAGCAGTCGGTCGTCCGGCCCTCGGACATCCGGAGGAAGCCGGATGTCCGAGGCATTTGTTCTGTTTTCAGATAATAGCAGAGCAGTGGAGATGTGGTCTGAGCAGAAACAGTGGAGATGTAGTTTGAGCAAGTTCATCGCAAAACCTGTGATCCCCTCTTAATAGTGCGGGATCCCTAAAGACTCAAGAATTATAAAAGGGGCACCGATGATCCATACTTGAGTGTATACTTTTATTCACTGATCATCACTCCGCACCACTAACGTCAAAGGGACTGATACCTTTGAGTTAGCCCTTTTATAATTCTTGAGATGGTGCTGATGAAGATTGGTTACAAGAGATGAACTAGGATTTGGAGATGAGATGGTGCTGATGAAGATGTTGATGGTGATGAGTCCCCTCCGATGAGGGTTGGTGATGATGATGGCGGCGATTTCCCCCTCTGGGAGGGAAGTTTCCCCGGCAGGATCGTCCTGCCGGAGCTATAGATTGGTTCTGCTCAAGTTCCGCCTCGTGTCGGCGGGGAATCCTCCGAAAAGCCTCCTCTTGTTTTTTTCCAGACCGAAACCCTTCTTTTAGCAAAAGAGGGGGGCCATTGGGCCAGCAAGGAGCCCACAAGCCCCCTAGGCGCGGCCAGGGGGGTGGCCGCGCCTAGCAGGCTTGTGGCCACCTGCTGGCGCCCCTCTGGCACTTCTTCGACCCAATATTTTTTATAAATCCCAAAAAAAATCCACGTTGATTTTCACGGCTTTTGGAGTTGCGCAGAATAGGTATCTCAAACTTGCTCCTTTTTCAGGCCAGAATTCCAGCTGTCGGCATTCTCCCTCTTCATGTAAACCTTGCAAAATAAGAGAGAAAAGGCATAAGTATTGTACC
This sequence comes from Hordeum vulgare subsp. vulgare, assembly GCF_904849725.1. Taxonomy (NCBI): domain Eukaryota; kingdom Viridiplantae; phylum Streptophyta; class Magnoliopsida; order Poales; family Poaceae; genus Hordeum; species Hordeum vulgare. The sequence continues at coordinate 487,421,224 of NC_058519.1, forward strand.
GTGAAGTGAAATAACAGCCCAAAAAGCGATAAATATCAACATGAAAGCATGATGCAAAATGGACGTTGATACATCTCCGTCGTATCTATAATTTTTGATTGTTTCATGCCAATATTCTACAACTTTCATATACTTTTGGCAACTTTTTAAACTATTTTTGGGACTAACATATTGATCCAGTGCCAGTGCTAGTTCCTCTTTGTTGCATGTTTTTGTTTCGTCGAATATCCATACGAAACGAAGTCCAAACGCAATAAAAATTTACGGGGATTTTTTTTGGAATATTTATGATTTTTGGGAAGAAGAATCAACGCGAGATGGTGCATGGAGTGCCCACAAGCCCACCAGCCGCGGCCAGGACGTGGGCCCGCGGCTGGTAGGCTTGTGGCCACTCCTTAAGGCGGTTGGTGCCCTTCTTTCTCTGCAAGAAAGATAATATCCGGAAGAAAACCGTGTTAAAATTTCAGCCCAATTGGAGTTATGGATCTCCGAGAATTGAAGAAATGGTGAAACGCAGAATCTGGGAGCGCAGAAACAGAAGGACACACAGAGAGAGATCCAATCTCGGAGGGGCTCTCACCCCTCCGCCGCCATGGAGACCATGGACCAGAGGGGAAACCCTTCTCCCATCTAGGGAGGAGGTCAATGAAGAAGAAGAAGAAGGAGGGGGGCTCTCTCCCCCTCTCTCCCGGCGGCGCCGGAACACCGCCCGAGACAACATCATGTGACGGCGATCTACACCAACACCTCCGTCATCTTCACCAACATCTCCATCATCTTCCCCCATCTATATTCAGCGGTTCACTCTCCCGCAACCCGCTGTACCCTCTACTTGAACATGGTGCTTTATGCTACATATTATTATCCAATGATGTCTTAGTAGATTATCGTTGTCCTATCGGTGATTGATGAATTGCTATGATTGGTTTAATTTGCTTGTGGTTATGTTGCTGTCCTTTGGTGCCCATCATATGATCGCGCATGTGGATCACACCATAGGGTTAGTTGTATGTTGATAGGACTATGTATTGGCAGGCTAGAGTGACAGAATCTTCAAACCTAGCATAGAAATTGATGCATATGGGATTGAAGGGGGACCAATATGTCTTATTGCTATGGTTGGGTTTTACCTTAATGAACGTTAGTAGTTGCGGACGCTTGCTAATAGTTCCAATCATAAGTGCATAGAATTCCAAGTAAGGGATGACATGCTAGCAGAGGCCTCTCCCACATGATACTTGATATCGATCTAGTAACGTAGTCAATTGCTTAGGGACAATTCCGCAACTCCTACCACCACTTTTCCACACTCGTTAGACACTCGTAGTTGTTTCTTTATCTAACCAACCCCTTGTTTTATTTACATGTTCTTTACTTTCTTGCAAGCCTATCCTATCACTCCTACAAAGTAATTCTAGTTTCATACTTGTTCTAGGTAAAGCAAACGTAAAGTGTGCGTAGAGTTGTATCGGTGGTCGATAGAACTTGAGGGAATATTTGTCCTACCTTCAGCTCCTCGTTGGATTCGACACTCTTACTTATCGAGAAAGGCCACAATTGATCCCCTATACTTGTGGGTTATCAAGACCTTTTTCTGGCGCCGTCGCCGGGGAGCAATAGCGTGGGGTGAATATCGTCGTGTGTGCTTGTTTGCTTTATCACTAAGTAGATTTATTTGCTGTTCTAAGTTGTTCTCTATCTTTAGTTATGGATATGGAACATGAAATACCAAAAACATTAGGTGTACTTGCTACTCATGGAGATGGGGAACCTCCTAAAACCCTCGAGGCTCGTTATGTGGAAAATATTATGCACTTCTTTAATAATCCTGTGAAAGCCCCATTCAATTATATAATGGGATACACGTTGGATCAACGTGAATACTTTAGGGATTATCGTTTGACTCAAAAAGGGAAAATTTTGTGGGATCAAATCCATTTGTTGAAATGGTATGCCTGGGAACTATGCAAGAGATATGGTGTTACTTGTTGCTCTAGGATGAAGGCTCCACACCTTCCCTTTTCTTATGAATTTAATGATCATAGAACCTTGGCTTCTTATGCTAATGGTATATATGATTACTATGATGTGGAGCAAATAGAAGAGTTTGTTGCTTTTGTGGGTGCTTATGAAATTGAGGCTGTGTTTAAAGGGTGTGATGATAATGATGATGCTCCTTGCCGATCTGAAAATTTGGCTATGCTTTGTTATTTTTATACTAATTATGAATATAATGCCCATATTGAACGATTTAAGGAGAAATTCTATGCTGCCCAAGAAGAGACTATTATTTTGCAGGAAACTATGGAAGAAGAAAATGCTGAAATTGTGAGCTAATTAGATGAAAAAGATGAAGAGGAGAGCGAAGAAAAAAAGGAGGAAGAGCGGACTAGCTACCCTTGTCCACCTTCTAATAAGAGTAACTCTTCTACTCATACATTATTTAATTTCCCTTCGTTCTTACCGAAGAATGAATGCTATAATCCCTTGGATTCGTTTGAAATATCCCTTTTTGATGAACTTGATGCATGCTATGCTTGTGGCCATGTTGCCAATATGAATGATGCTTATGAAGATGAGCTAGCTATAGTCCCTTATGTTAAACATGATGATTTTGGTGAATATAATATGCATGTGCTTGCTGCTCCTACTTGTAGTTATTATGAGAGAGGAACTACATCTCCACCTCTCCATGTTTCCAATACGATAAAATTGCAAGAAACTGCTTATGCTATGTATTGGCCTTTACTTGGTGTGCATGACTTGTTCTTTTATGACATGCCAATGCATAGGAAGAGAGTTAGACTTCGTCATTGCTTGATATATGTTACCTTGTGCTCACTACTAAATTTCAAATCATTGCTAATTAAAATTGGCTTTGATATACCTTGGGATCCGGGTGGATCCATTACTTGAGTACTTTATGCCTAGCTTAATGGCTTTAAAGAAAGCGCCTCCTGGGAGACAACCCGGAAGTTTTATAGAGTCATTTATTTCTGTTGGGTGCTTTTATTTAGTTTAAAAAATATATAGAGGGGAACTTAAAACTTTTTCAAAAAGAGAAGCGATTGAAAGGTGATGCATTGCGGAAGTGAGGGTCGACCTTGAACACTTGTGTTCATGCTCATAGAAACAATGTAGAATTTTTAATGGAAGTTTCTCACAAAAATAATTATCCCCTTGTAAAATTCCTTTGTGTTTTTAAAAATAATGTGCCAAGTAAAGCCTTTACGATTAGTTTGGGTGATAGTTGTTTGATCATGCTGAGAAAAGACAGAAACTTTCTGCTCACGGAATTAATTTTCATTTTTATTCTGGAAGAGATTTTGAGTTGATTCTTTTTGCTTCTGATTGATATGCAAATTTTCCAGACTTTCGTAATTTTTCATATTTTTTGAGATATCAGAAGTATACGGAATATACAGATTTCTACAGACTGTTCTGTTTTGACAGATTCTCTTTTCTATGCATTGTTCTCTTATTTTGATGAATCTATGGGTAGTATCGGGGGGGGGGGGTATGAACCATGGTGAAGTTGGATTACAGTAGGTATAATGCTAATATGAATTTAGAATGAGTTCACAACAGTACTTGAAGTGGTGATTTATTTTATTATACTAACGGATCTCACAAAGTTTTGTTGAGTTTTGTGTGATTGAAGTTTTCAAGTTTTGGGTGAGAGCACGATGGATGAAGGAATAAGGAGAGGCAAGAGCCTAAGCTTGGGGATGCCCGAGGCACCCCAAGGTAATATTCAAGGAAGACTCAAGCGTCTAAGCTTGGGGATGCCCTGGAAGGCATCCCCTCTTTCGTCTACAATCTATCGGTAATTTTACTCGGAGCTATATTTTAATTCGTCACATGATATGTGCAAATGCTTGGTGCGTATTTTGTGTTTATTTTTCCTTTTTCTTTTATGCACCATGCTGGTATGAGATAGTTCTTGGTTGGATTTATAGAATGCTTCTTGTGCTTCACTTATATCTTTTGAAGTTTGGATTGCCTGTTTCCCTACACATAGAAAACCACCATTTGTAGAATGCTCTTTTGCTTCACTTATATTTGTTAGAGCGGGGCATATCTTTTGTAGAAAGAATTAAACTCTCATGCTTCACTTATACCTATTTAGAGAGTTAACAAGAGTTGGTCATTCACATGGTTAGTCATAAAATCCTTCATAAAACTTGTAGATCACTGAATATGATATGTTTGATTCCTTGCAATAGTTTTGCGACCTCAAGATATGATATTAGAGTCATGCTAGTGAGTAATTGTGTATTCGTAGAAATACTTGTGCTAAGGTTTGTGATTCCCGTAGCATGCACGTATGGTGAACCGTTATGTGACAAAGTCGGAGCATGATTTATTTATTGATTGTCATCCTTTGTGTGGAGGTCGGGATCACGCGATGGTTAACTCCTTCCAACCTTTTCCCTAGGAGAATGCGTATAGTACCTTGTTTCGATGACTAATAGACTTCTGCAATAAGTATGTGAGTTCTTTATGACTAGTGTTGAGTCCGTGGATTATACGCACTCTCACCCTTCCGCCATTGCTAGCCTCTTTAGTACCGCGCAACTTTCGCCGGTGCATTACACCCACCATATAGCCTCCCTCAAAACAACCACCATACCTACCTATTATGGAATTTTCATAGCCATTCTGAGATATATTGCCATACAACTACCACCGTTCCGTCTCATGACATGTGCCACCACTTCCATATTGCCATTGCATGACCGTAAGATAGCTAGCATGATGTTTCCATGGCCTGTCCGTTTTTTGATGTCATTGCTATGCTAGATCATTGTCATGGTACACTACCGAAGGCATTTCATATAGAGTCATCATTGCTCTGAATATTGAGTTGTAAGTGTGATGATCATCATTAATAGAGCATTGTCCCATGTGAGGAAATAAAAGAGGCCAGCGAAGCCCATTTACAAAAAAAGAGGCCAAAGATGTCCACCAAAATAAAAATAAAAATAAAAAAAAGAGGCCAAAGAGCCCACAAAAAAAATGAGAGAAAAGAGAGAAGGGACAATTGCTACTATCCTCTTTCCACACTTGTGCTTCAAATAGCACTATGATCTTCATGACACAGAGTCTCCTATGTTGTCACTTCCATATACTAGTGGGCAATTTTCATTATATAACTTGGCATCTATTGATGATCTATTGATGGGCATCTCCATAGCCCGTTGATATGCCTAGTTGATGTGAGACTATCTCCTCCTTTTTGTCCTCTCCACAACCACCATATTCTATTCCACCTATAGTGCTATGTCCATGGTTCACGCTCATGTATTGCGTGAAAGTTGAAAAAGTTTGAGAACACTAAAGTATGAAATAATTGCTTGGCTAAAACCGGGGTTGTGCATGATTTAAATACGTTGTGTGGGGAAGAGGGAGCATAGCCAGACTATATGATTTTTTAGGGATAACTTTCTTTGGCCATGATATTTTGAGAATACATGATTGCTTTGTTAGTATGCTTGAAATATTATTGTCTTTATGTCAAATGATAGACTATTGCTTCGAATCACTCGTCTTTTAGTATTCATGCCATGATTAGATTATACAATCAAGATTATGCTAGGTAGCATTCCACATCAAAAATTATCTTTTTTATCATTTACCTACTCGAGGACGAGCAGGAATTAAGCTTGGGGATGCTGATACGTCTCCGTCGTATCTATAATTTTTGATTGTTTCATGCCAATATTCTACAACTTTCATATACTTTTGGCAACTTTTTATACTATTTTTGGGACTAACATATTGATCCAGTGCCTAGTGCCAGTTCCTGTTTGTTGCGTGTTTTTTGTTTCATAGAATATCCATACCAAATGAAGTCCAAACGCAATAAAAATTTACGGGGATTTTTTTTTGGAATATTTATGATTTTTGGGAAGAAGAATCAGTGCGAGATGGTGCATGGAGTGCCCACAAGCCCACCAACCGCGGCCAGGGGGTGGGCCTGCGGCTGGCAGGATTGTGGCCACTTCTTAAGGAAGTTGGTGCCCTTCTTTCGCCGAAAGTAAGATAATATCCGGAAGAAAACCGTGTTAAAATTTCAGCCCAATCGGAGTTACGGATCTCCGGGAATTTAAGAAACGGTGAAACACAGAATCTGGGAGCGCAGAAACAGAAAGACACACAGAGAGAGATCCAATCTCGGAGGGGCTCTCGCCCCTCCGCCGCCATGGAGACCATGGACCAGAGGGGAAACCCTTCTCCCATCTAGGGAGGAGGTCAAGGAAGAAGAAGAAGGAGGGCGGCTCTCTCCCCCTCTCACCCGACGGCGCCGGAACGCCGCCCGGGACATCATCGTGCGACGGCGATCTACACCAACACCTCCGTCATCTTCACCAACATCTCCATCATCTTCCCCATCTATATTCAGCGGTTCAGTCTCCCACAACCCGTTGTACCCTCTACTTGAACATGGTGCTTTATGCTACATATTATTATCCAATGATGTCTGAGTAGAGTATCGTTGTCCTATCGGTGATTGATGAATTGCTATGATTGGTTTAATTTGCTTGTGGTTATGTTGCTGTCCTTTGGTGCCCATCATATGATCGCGCGCGTGGATCACACCATAGGGTTAGTTGTATGTTGATAGGACTATGTATTGGCAGGCTAGAGTGATAGAATCTTCAAACCTAGCATAGAAATTGATGCATATGGGATTGAAGGGGGACCAATATATCTTATTGCTATGGTTGGGTTTTACCTTAATGAACGTTAGTAGTTGCGGACGCTTGCTAATAGTTCCAATCATAAGTGCATAGAATTCCAAGTAAGGGATGACATGCTAGCAGAGGCCTATCCCACATGATACTTGCTATCGATCTAGTAACGTAGTCAATTGCTTAGGGACAATTCCGCAACTCCTACCACCACTTTTCCACACTCGTTAGACACTCGTAGTTGTTTCTTTATCTAACCAACCCCTAGTTTTATTTACATGTTCTTTACTTTCTTGCAAGCCTATCCTATCACTCCTACAAAGTACTTCTAGTTTCATACTTGTTCTAGGTAAAGCAAACGTAAAGTGTGCGTAGAGTTGTATCGGTGGTCGATAGAACTTGAGGGAATATTTGTCCTACCTTTAGCTCGTCGTTGGGTTCGACACTCTTACTTATCGAGAAAGGCTACAATTGATCCCCTATACTTGTGGGTTATCAGACGTATCAACCGCGATGTAGTCATATCCCACCTTAACTGGGTATGTATATTTCTAGGTTTTCACAGTTTTGGCTTGTAAATTCATAATGATACCATGAGTGCTTTAGGCCGTCCACAACATATGTTTTCGGATACCGCCATACAATTACAACCTATCTTTGCTCAAATCGAAAAATAGGGATTTACCAAAATCCCTATTTTTGAGCTTTTTAACTATATTCCATGCATTATATGAGTTTAATAGCATTTACCAAAATGCCTATTATTCCTGGTACCCAAAATACTGCTAGTGATTATTTGGCTAAGTTTGCTAGAATTGAGAATAGAACTGTAGTTTGGCTTAACTCTGGCTTGTGAGAGGCTATTGATCTTTGTAATATGGACCGTGGCCATACCACTTGAGCAATACAAATTTCATTCGCAAAAAATAGCATTTACCGGCAATAATGAAATTATTTTCTGTTCTTTTACAAGCTGAAAAGGAGGGTTAATGAGATAAAGGGTATATACTGGGCATTGCGCACGACCGACTCAAGAAAACTATGGTCATTTCGGTCTAAGACAAAGGGAGAGAGTGTATGAATCCAAAAAAATTAGGCCCAAAAAATATGAGGGCAATACACTCGGATTAATTAGGCCCTGTTTGTATACTCTAATTCGATTAGACGTTAGAGTTAGATTCTTCGGTGGGTTAGTTACATCTAATAACAATACATTTAGCATATGATCCATCACATTAAGCTTACATGGATTAAGCTACACAAATAATTGATCCATCACATTAGTCACATTAAGTTACATCTAATAACCTCTAACGACTCATGATTAGCAAGTCAGCAAATCCTAGAGCAACTATACACAAATAAAATGTTGCAGCTATCAGATTAGCCTGTTTCGTGAGATTAATCATCTGCCTTAAGTGCTTGTTCAACTTATTCAGTTCCCCTTTGAGTTCTGCATCCCCCATAGTTGGAGGGACGTTGTGTTGGGGAACGTTGCATGGGAAACAAAAAAATTCCTACGCACACGAAGACCTATCATGGTGATGTCCTGCTACTTCTTGAGCTTGCGTTGGTTTTTCCCTTGAAGAGGAAAGGGTGATGCAGGAAAGTAGCGATAAGTATTTCCCTCAGTTTGAGAACCAAGATATCAATCCAGTAGGAGTATCAAGATGAGGTACCAATGCACCTGCGCAAACAAACAAACTTGCACCCAACACGATAAAGGGGTTGTCAATCCCTTCACGATTATTTGCAAGGTGATATCTGAAGGTGAAAAGTGCAACAAAGTATTTTTGGTATTTTTGTAGATTTGAATATAGGATGTGAAGTAGACCCGGGGGCCATAGTGTTCACTAGAGGCTTCTCTCATGGTAGCAAGTATTACAGTGGGTGCACGAATTACTGTCGAGCAATTGATAGAATCGAGCAAAGTCATGACGGTATCTAAGGCAATGATCATACATATAGGCATCACGTCCGAGACAAGTAGACCGATACTTTCTGCATCTACTACTATTACTCCACACATCGACCGCTATCCAGCATGCATCTAGTGTATTAAGTTCATAACAAACGGAGTAACGCCTTAAGCAAGATGACATGATGTAGAGGGATAAATTCATGCAATATGATATAAACCCCATCATTTTACCCTTGATGGAAACAACACGATGCGTGCCTAGCTACCCCTTCTGTCACTGGGTGAGGACACCGCATGATGTGAACCCAAAACCAAACACTTCTCCCATTGCAATAATTATAGATCAAGTTGGCCAAACGAAACCCATAACTTGAAGAGAATTACAAGGATACGAAATCATGCATATAAGAGATCAGAGGAGGCTCAAATAACATTCATAGATAATCTGATCATAAATCCACAATTCATCGGATCTCGACAAACACACCGCAAAAGAAAGTTACATCGGATAGATCTCCATGAAGATCATGGAGAACTTTGTATTGAAGATCCAAGAGAGAGAAGAAGCCATCTAGCTACTAGATATATACCCGAAGGTCTTTGTAGAACTACTCACGCATCACCGGAGAGGCAATGGTGTTTATGAAGAAGCCCTCCGTATCCGAATCCCCCTCCGGCAGGGCACCAAAACGGTCCCCACTTGGGATCTTGCGGAGACAGAAGCTTGCGGCGGCGGAAAAGTATTTTCGTGGCTCTCTTCTTTGGTTTCGGGATTTAAATAATTTATAGGCGAAAGAGGTAGGGCAAAGGAGGCTGATACGTCCATTTTGCATCATGCTTTCATGTTGATATTTATCGCTTTATGGGCTGTTATTACACTTCACGGTACAATACTTATGCCTTTTCTCTCTTATTTTGCTAGGTTTACATCAAGAGGGAGAATGCCGGCAGCTGGAATTCTGGCCTGAAAAGGGAGCAAGTTTGAGATACCTATTCTGCGCAACTCTAAAAGCCGTGAAAATCAGTGAGGATTTATTTTGGAATTTATAAAAAATACTGGGCCGAAGAATGACCAGAGGGGCGCTAGCAGGAGGCCACAAGCCTGCTAGGCGAGGCCTCCCCCCTAGCCACGCCTAGGGGGCTTGTGGGCTCCCAGCTGGCCCTCTGGCTCCCCTCTTTTGCTACAAGAAGGGATTCGTTCCAGAAAAAATCAGGAGGAGGCTTTCGGGAGGAATCGCCGTCACCACGAGGCGGAACTTGAGCACAACCAATCTAGAGCTCCGGCAGGGTCATCCTACCGGGGAAACTTCCCTCCCGGAGGGGGAAATCGTCGCCATGGTCATCACCAACACTCCTCTGATCGGAGGGGACTCATCACCATCAACATCTTCATCAGCACCATCTCATCTCCAAACCCTAGTTCATCTCTTGTAACCAATCTCCATCTCGCTACTCCAATTGGTACTTGTAAGGTCGCTAGTAGTGTGAATTACTCTTTGTAGTTGATGCTAGTTGGATTACTTGGTGGAAGATTATATGTTCAGATCCTTGATGCTATTCATTACCTCTCTGGTCATGAATATGATTATGCTTTGTGAGTAGTTACTTTTGTTCCCGAGGACATGGGATAAGTCATGCTATAAGTAGTCATGTGAATTTGGTATTCATTTGATATTTTGATGTGTTGTATGTTGTTTTTCCTCTAGTGGTGTTATGTGAACGTCGACTACATAACACTTCACCATTATTTGGGCCTAGAGGAAGGCATTGGGAAGTAGTAAAAAGATTATGGGTTGGTAGAGTGACAAAAGCTTAAACCCTAGTTTATGGGTTGCTAGAGTGACAGAAGCTTAAGGGGCTGATTTAGATCCACTAGTTTAATGCTATGGTTAGACTTTGTCTTAATTCTTCTTTCATAATTGCGGATGCTTGCGAGAAGGGTTAACCATAAGTGGGATTCTTATCCAAGTAAGGGAAGTACCCAAGCGTCGGTCCACCCACATATCAAACTATCAAAGTAGCGAACACGAATCATATGAACATGATGAAAACTAGCTTGACAGAAATTCCCGTGTGTCCTCGGGAGCGCTTTACCTCCTATAAGAGTTTGTCCAGGCTTGTCCCTTGCTACAAAAGGGATTGGGACACTTTGCTGCACAGTTGTTACTTTTGCTACTTGCTACTTGCTACAAATCATATCATCACACAACTACTTGTTACCGATAATTTCAGTGCTTGTAGAGATTACCTTGCTGAAAACCACTTGTCAGATCCTTCTGCTCCTCGTTGGGTTCGACACTCTTACTTATAGAAAGGACTATGATAGATCCCCTATACTTGTCGGTCATCAAGACTCTTTTCTGGCGCCGTTGCCAGGGAGTGAAGCGCCTTTGGTAAGTGGAATTTGGTAAGGAAACATTTATATAGCATGCTGAAATTTATTGTCACTTGTCACTATGGAAACTAATCCTTTGAGGAGCTTGTTCGGGGTATCTTCACCTCGAACAGAAGCACAAAGAGTTGTTGGAATTATGCACTAGAGGCAATAATAAATATAGTTATTATTATAATTCCTGTATCAAGATAATCATTTATTATCCATGCTATAATTGTATTGAATAAAGACTTGTATACATGTGTGGATACATAGACAAAACACTGTCCCTAGCAAACCTCTAGTTGGCTAGCCAGTTGATCAAACATAGTCAGGGTCTTCTGATTATGAACAAGGTGTTGTTGCTTGATAACTGGATCACGTCATTAGGAGAATCACGTGATGGGCTAGACCCAAACTAATAGACGTAGCATGTTGATTGTGTCATTTTGTTGCTACTGTTTTCTGCGTGTCAAGTATTTGTTCCTATGACCATGAGATCATAAAACTCACTGACACCGGACGAATGCTTTGTGTGTATCAAACGTTGCAACGTAACTGGGTGACTATAAATATGCTCTACAGGTATCTCCGAAGGTGTTCGTTGAGTTAGTATGGATCGAGACTGGGATTTGTCACTCCGTGTGACAGAGAGGTATCTCGGGGCCCACTCGGTAATACAACATCACACACAAGCCTTGCAAGCAATGTGACTTAGTGTAAGTTGCGGGATCTTGTATTACGGAACGAGTAAAGAGACTTGCCGGTAAACGAGATTGAAATAGGTATGCGGATACTGACGATCGAATCTCGGGCAAGTAACACACCGAAGGACAAAGGGAATGACATACGGGATTATATGAATCCTTGGCACTGAGGTTCAAACGATAAGATCTTCGTAGAATATGTAGGATCCAATATGGGCATCCAGGTCCCGCTATTGGATATTGACCGAGGAGTCTCTCGGGTCACGTCTACATAGTTCTCAAACCCGCAGGGTCTGCACACTTAAGGTTCGACGTTGTTTTATGCGTATTTGAGTTATATGGTTGGTTACCGAATGTTGTTTGGAGTCCTGGATGAGATCACGGACGTCACGAGGGTTTCCGGAATGGTCCGGAAACAAAGATTGATATATAGGATGACCTCATTTGTTTACCGGAAGGTTTTCGGAGTTACCCGGAATGTACCGGGAATGACGAATGGGTTCCGGGTGTTCACCGGGGGGGGGGGGGGGCAACCCACCCCGGGGAAGCCCATAGGCCTTGGGGGTGGCGCACCAGCCCTTAGTGGGCTGGTGGTACATCCCAAGGAGGCCCTATGCGCCATAGGAAGAAAATCAAAGAGAAAAAGAAAAAAAAGAGGAGGTGGGAAAAGGGGGAAGGACTCCTCCTTCCAAACCTAGTTGGACTCGGTTTGGAAGGGGAGGGTTGCCCCCTTTGGCTCGGCCGAACCCCTTGGGGGTCCTTGGACTCCAAGGCAAGGCTCCCCCTCTCCCCCCTATATATACGGAGGTTTTAGGGCTGATTTGAGACAACTTTGCCATGGCAGCCCGACCACATATCTCCACGGTTTTACCTCTAGATCGCGTTTCTGCGGAGCTCGGGCGGAGCCCTGCTGAGATTAGATCACCACCAACCTCCGAAGCGCCGCACGCTGCCGGAGAACTCATCTACCTCTCCGTCTCTCTTGCTGGATCAAGAAGGCGAGATCATCGTCGAGCTGTACGTGTCCTGAACGCGGAGGTGCCGTCCGTTCGGCACTAGATCGTGGGACTGATCGCGGGACGGTTCGCGGGGCGGATCGAGGGACGTGAGGACGTTCCACTACATCAACCGCGTTCACTAACGGTTCTGCTGTGCGGTCTAGAAGGGCACGTAGATCGAATACCCCCTCTCGTAGATGGACATCACCATGATAGGTCTTCGTGCGCGTAGGAAATTTTTTGTTTCCCATGCGACGTTCCCCAACAAGAGTTGCTCCTCAACCTGCTGCACCTACTGAAAATATTTGCTATGAATTTCCTTTGGGTATGCTTGAGAAACTGCTGGCTAATCCTTTTACAGGAGATGGAACATCACATCCATACTTGCATCTAATCTATGTAGATGAAGTTTGTGGTTTATTTAAGCTTGCAGGTTTGCTCGAGGATGAGGTCAAGAAGAAGGTATTTCCCTTATCTTTAAGGGATAAAGCATTGACATGGTATAGGCTATGTGATGATACTAGATCATGGAACTACAACCGGTTGAAATTGGAATTTCATCAAAAGTTTTATCCTATGCATCTAGTACATCGTGATCGGAATTATATTTATAATTTTTGGCCTCGTGACAGAGAAAGCATTGCTCAAGCTTGGGGAGGCTTTTATCAATGTTATATTCATGCCCCAACCATGAGCTCTTGAGTGAAATTATCATTCAGAACTTCTACGCTCGACTTTCTCATGATGATCGCACCATGCTTGATACTTCTTGTACCGGTTCTTTTATGAAGAGAGATATTGACTTCAAATGGAATTTATTGGAAAGAATTAAACGCAACTTTCAAGATTGGGAGCTTGATGAAGGTAAGGAGTCAGGTATGCATTTCAAGTTTGATTGCGTTAAATCCTTTGTTGAAACAAATACTTTTTGTGATTTTAGCGCTAAGTATGGACTTGACTCTGAGATAGTAGCTTTATTGTGTGAATCATTTGCTGCTTATATTGATCTCCCTAGAAAGAAGTGGTTTAAATATCATCCTCCCTTAGAAGTCAATGTAGTTAAACCCAATCCAGTTGAAGAGAAAGGCATTGCCTATAATGATCCTATTGTCCCTAGTGCTTACATTGAGAAACCGCATTTCCCTGTTAGGATTAAGGATCATTCTAAAGTTTCAACTGTGATACATAGGGGCTACATTAGAACACCTACATCCCCTGAGCAAACTAGAGTTGAACCTAGCATTTCTATTATCAAAGATCTTCTCTCCGACAATGTCGAGGGCCATGATATTCACTTCTGTGAAGATGCTACTAGAATTGCTAAACCTCATGCTAGAGATAAACATAGGCCTGTTGTTGGCACGCCTGTTGTTTCTTTTAAGATAGGAGATCATTGTTACCATGGTTTATGTGATGTGGGTGCTAGTGTTAGTGCAATACCTCGATCCTTATATGATGAAATCAAAGACGAGATTGCACCTGTCGAGATAGAACCCATTGATGTCACTATTCAGCTTGCCAATAGAGATATTATCTGCCCTTTGGGAATTGTTAGGGATGTTGAAGTCTTGTGTGGTAAAATGAAGTATCCTGCTGATTTCCTCGTCCTTGCTACCACACAAGATAGCTTTTGTCCCATCATATTTGGCAGACCTTTTCTCAACACTGTCAATGCTAATATTGACTGTGAGAAGCAAATTGTCACTCTTGGCTTTGAAGGTGTGTCACATGAGTTCAATTTCTCCAAGTTTGGTAGACAACCTCATGAAAAAGAGTTTCCTAGTAAGGATGAAACTATTTCCCTAGCTTCTATTGTTGTGCCTCCTACTGATCCTTTAGAGCAATACTTACTTGAGCATGAAAATGATATGCATATGGATGAAAGGGATGAGATAGATAGAGTTGTCTTTGAACAATATCCTATCCTTAAGAATAATTTGCCTGTTGAACTGCTTGGAGATCCACCCCCACCAAAGGGTGATCCTGTGTTCGAGCTTAAACAGTTGCCAGATACTCTTAAGTATGCTTATCTTGATGAAAAAGAGATATATCCTGTTATTATTAGTGCTAGCCTGTGAGATCATGAAGAAAAGAAGTTACTAAAAACTCTGAGGAAGCATCATGCTGCTATTGGATGTATTCTTGATGATCTTAAGGGCATTAGTCCCACTCTATGCGAGCACAAGATTAAAACTGATCCTGATTCCCAACCAGTTGCTGATCATCAACGGAGATTAAATCCTAAGATGAAAGAGGTAGTAAGAAAAGAAATACTAAAGCTCCTGGAAGCAGGTATTATCTATCGTGTTGCTCATAGTGATTGGGTAAGTCCGGTGCATTGCGTCCCTAAGAAGGGAGGTATTACCATTGTCCCTAATGATAAGGATGAATTGATCCCACAAAGGATTATTACTGGCTATAGGATGGTGATCGATTTTAGGAAATTGAATAAGGCCACTAGGAAAGATCATCACCCTTTGCCTTTTATCGACCAAATGCTAGAAAGACTATCTAAACACACACACTTCTGCTTTCTAGATGGTTATTCTGGTTTCTCCCAAATACCTGTTGCACAATCTGATCAGGAGAAAACCACTTTCACCTGCCCTTTCGATATCTTTGCTTATAGACGTATGCCTTTTGGCTTATGTAATGCACCTGCTACCTTTCAAAGATGTATGATGGCTATATTCTCTGACTTTCGTGAAAAGATTGTTGAGGTTTTCATGGATGACTTCTCCGTTTACGGGTCTTCTTTTGATGATTGCCTCAACAACCTTGATCGAGTCTTGCAAAGATGTAATGACACCAACCTTGTCTTGAATTGGGAGAAGTGCCACTTTATGGTTAATGAAGGCATCGTCTTAGGACATAAAATTTCTGAAAGAGGTATTGAAGTCGATAAGGCTAAGGTTGATGCGATCGAAAAAATGTCATGCCCCACAGATATCAAAGGTATAAGAAGTTTCCTTGGTCATGCTGGTTTCTATAGAAGGTTCATTCAAGACTTCTCTAAGATTTCTAGGCCTCTTACCAATCTCTTGCAAAAGGATATTCCTTTTGTTTTTGACGATGATTGTGAGAAAGCCTTCGAAATACTTAAGAAGGCTTTGATAACTGCACCTATTGTTCAACCACCTGATTGGAACTTACCTTTTGAAATCATGTGTGATGCTAGTGATTATGCTGTTGGTGCTGTCCTAGGACAAAGAGTTGATAAGAAGTTGAATGTTACTCACTATGCTAGTAAAACTCTAGACAGTGCCCAAAGAAACTATGCTACTACGAAAAAGAAATTTTTAGCAGTCGTGTTTGCATGTGAAAAGTTCAGATCTTACATAGTTGATTCCAAAGTCACTATTCACACTAATCACGCTGCTATTAAGTACCTCATGGAAAAGAAAGATGCTAAACCTAGACTTATCAGATGGGTTCGCTTGCTACAAGAATTTGATTTGCATGTTGTCGACAGGTAGGGTGCTGATAACCCAGTAGCAGATAACTTATGTAGGTTGGAGAATGTTCTTGATGACCCACAACCTATTGATGATAGCTTTCCCGATGAGCAACTGAATGTCATCAATGCTTCACGTAGTACATCGTGGTATGCTCATTATGCAAACTATATCGTTGCCAAATTTATACCACCTAGTTTCACATACCAGCAAAAGAAGAAATTCTTCTTTGACTAGAGATATTTCTTCTGGGACGATCCTCACCTTTATAAGGAAGGAGTAGATGGTGTTATTAGACGTTGTGTACCTGAACATGAACAGGGACATATCCTACAGAAGTGTCACTCCGAGGCCTACGGAGGACACCATGCGGGAGATAGAACTGCACACAGAGGGTATGGGATTGAACCATTTGATGTCTGGGGATTTGATTATATGGGACCTTTTCCAAAATCCAACGGATATACTCATATCCTAGTTGTTGTTGATTACGTCACTAAGTGGGTAGAAGCTATCCCCACTAGTAGTGCCGATCACAACACTTCTATGAGGATGCTTAAAGAAGTTATTTTCCCTAGATTTGGAGTCCCTAGATATCTAATGACCGACGGTGTTTCACATTTCATTCATGGTGCTTTCCGTAAAATGCTTGCTAAGTACGATGTCAACCATAGAATTGCGTCTCCCTATAACCCTCAGTCCAGTGGTCAAGTAGAGCTAAGCAATAGAGAGATTAAACTAATTTTGCAAAAGATGGTCAACAGGTCTAGAAAGAATTGGTCCAAGAAGCTCGATGATGCACTGTGGGCTTATAGAACTGCCTATAAGAATCCCATGGGCATGTCTCCGTACAAAATGGTGTACGGCAAAGCATGCCATTTACCTCTTGAGCTAGAGCATAAAGCTTATTGGGCAATCAAAGAGCTCAACTTTGATTTCAAACTTGCTGGTGAGAAGAGGTTATTTGATATTAGCTCGCTTGATAAATGGAGAGCTCATGCATATCAAAATTCCAAGTTGTTCAAAGAAAAGGTTAAGAGGTGGCATGATAAAAGGTTACAAAAGCGTGAGTTCGATGTAGGTGATTATGTCTTGCTATATAATTCTCGTTAAGATTTTTTGCAGGCAAGCTTCTCTCTAAATGGGAAGGTCCCTACATTGTTGAGGAATTATATCGTTCCGGTGCCATCAAGATCAACAACACGGAAGGTAATTTTCTGAGAGTGGTAAATGGGCAAAGAATCAAGCACTATATCTCACGTACTACCATAAATGTTGAAAGCAATATTATCAATACCATAACTCCGGAGGAGTACATAAGGGATATTTATCAGCCTGTTTCAGACTCCGAAAACGAAGAGGTATGTGATTCAGTAAGTAAACAGACTCCAAAACTTTTCCAGTAGGAATTTTTCTCCCTTTTGGAATTTTTGAAAAAATAGAAAAATTTAAAGCAGTCCGGAAAGCGCACGAGGAGACGACAAGCCTGCCTGGCGCGGGCCATGATACGTCTCTGTCGTATCTACTTTTCTGAACTCTTTTGCCCTTGTTTTGGACTCTAATTTGCATGATTTGAATGGAACTAACCCGGACTAACGTTGTTTTCAGCAGAATTGCCATGGTGTTGTTTTTGTGCAGAAATAGAAGTTCTCGGAATGACCTGAAAATGTATGGCGATTTTTCTAGAATTAATGAAAAATACCTGCGCAAAGATCCACCGGAGGAGGTGAGTGATGTCCCACAAGCGTCTGGGATCGCAACAGTTTTTGAGGGTAGAGTATTCAACCCAAATTTGTTGGTTCGCCAAGGAGAAGCGAAAGAATATTGTCAAGTATTAGCAGCTGAGTGTGTCAGATTCAACCCCACCTGAAAGATTACTGTCTGCAAGCAAAGTATCAGTAGCAAAGTAGTATGATAACAATGGTGCTAGAAATGATCTGTTGACGGCAGACTATTCCTAACTGTTGTATCAATGGCGCCAGAAAAAGGTACGTTGACGAGCAACTATTCTTCCCCGACAGCAGCGTTGGAAAAGATCTTGCATGACATCTACGATAACAACAGAGTAGCAAGGAACAACAGTAGCAACAGCAGCAAAGTGACAACAGTAGCAACAGTAGCAGCAAAGTGGCCCAATCCCTTTTGTAGCAAGGGACAAGCCTAGACAAAGTAACGTAGCGAGGACCAGTAGTAAAAGACTCATAGGCAGTGGATCGGTGGTGGATGAGTGTGACGGTTGTGATTCATCATGTAATAGCTATAATACTGAGAGATATGTGACTAGCTCCCGTTCATCAATCTAATGTAGGCATGTATTCCGTATGTAGGCATACGTGCTTAGGGAAAAGAACTTGCATGATATATATTGTCCATCCCTCCCGTGGCAGCGGGGTCCTAATGGAAACTACGTGATATTAAGGTTCTCCTTTTAATAAAGAACCAGACCAACGCATTAACACGCGGTGAATACATGAACTCCTCATACTATGGTCATCTCCGGGAGTGGTTCCGGCTATTGTCACTCCGGGGTTGCCGGGTCATAACACATAGTAGGTGACTACAACTTGCAAGATAGGATCTAAAACACACATATATTGGCGACAACACAATAGGTTCAGATCTGAAATCATGGCACTCGGGCCCTAGTGACAAGCATTAAGCATAGCCAAGTAGTAGCAACATCAATCTAAAACATAGTGGATACTAGGGATCAATCCCCGTCAAGAACTAACTCGATTACATGATAGATCTCATCCAACTCATCACCATCCAGCAACCCTACGATGAGATTACTCACGAACGATGAAGAGCATCATGGAATTGGCGATGGAGAAAAGTTGATGATGACGATGGCGACGATTTCCCCTCTCCGAAGCCCGAAACGGACTCCAGATCTGCCCTCGAGATGAAGAACGGGATGTGGCGGCGCCTCCGTGACTTCAGCTGTGCTTCCCTCTCAATGGCTCCAGAAAAGTGCTGATCCTACAATCTCTAGTGTTAGCTAGACGGATGCTTATGACAACGAACCTTCCCCGGCAACGGCACCAGAAGAATGCTTGTAGCACTCCCCGGCAATGAAACTGGAAGAATGTTGTTGATGGCCCACCAGTGCGTGTGTAGCGACCCGACTCAAGACGAGTCAAGCTTCTGTGTTTCTGTGCCATCCCTGGATCAGTATGCTGGCACACACAGTACATCAATGTATATATCAAAGTGCAATCACATGTAAATAGCGTAAAACTGATATATACCTTAAATATCTCAGCGGAAGCAGTCAAGGGAGTGGAGTCCCAATAAACACCAACCGCAAGTTGAGTGTAGACCATAACCCTGAATCGTACTCTTACTCGTCGAAGAAAAATATCTGCAACATAAGACATTGCAGCCGTGTAGGTCAGCATATTGAATATGCCGGCAAGTCACATAAGAGAGGGGTGAAAAGTAATCATCTATACTATATGCATATATGGTAGGTGGGGCTATAAGTTTTTAGCAAAAAGCAAGTTTTCTCCTACATCAAGAGAGGGCTAAAAGCAAAATGTTACTACATTGTTGGTTGCTAACGAGATGGTTCCACCAACCAATTCTCGTACCCATGTTGTCAATAATACCCACATCAATATTGTTATTTGTGTTGAGAATTTCAGATAACTTCAGTTCCTTTGGCTCAAGTTGTCCATGACCGTGGACACGACTAATCGATTAGGTTTGAGTACTCTGCAGAGTTTTGCACACGTTCCCCACAAGATTTGATCGCCTCCGTGTATGTCCTCGCACTTCAGGGTGTTTGAAGACCGGATGATCAAAACATGGTCTTTCAACGGGTCCCTCTGAATCCCTGTCGGTGCCCATCCAATCCTACCGTTCTTCTACATCTGCTAGCACCGCCTGTCTAGAGTCGCCGCGTTGTCCAACCAAGCCAGAGCCCATAATGACTTGTGGCTGTGCAGGTAAGCCTTGGGTCTTGAAAATATCTGTCCGTATCTTTGAGCCTGGGTGAAGATTTCCGCAAGATGTCATGGCCGTCTCCAGCATCCCGGGTCATCCACTGGTTTCTCCAGGGAGCCGATCAACCGTCCTTCACCTAGAGTTGCATTGCATCACGACGTCTTGAAAAGTCTTGACTTAACCGGTCTTGGTTATTAAAGTATCCTCGCATCACTCGTGATAAACTCTCAACTAGAATCCCGTCTACTCAAGCATAGCAATATGAAATTTGTCGTCCCGGGCCTAGTAATGGGGTTGTTGGGTGCCTACCACATGATACTACAATATGTAACCATAATTTCCAAGTACCTAGTCAGCATGCAATTGGGCATAGGATGGTAGAACTACGATGCATAAAACATAGGTGATACATGATCAAATGACTTGCGTGGTGATGTTGACGAAGAAGAATTTTCGTTCTCGGGAAATACGTGATAGAACTATTCGTCACTCTCTGATGAAATATATATAATCAAACATAGTATTCACATAAGCACTCACACTAGCAATCATTCTAGCAATCAATTAACAAACAGCAATAAAAGTTGATGCAATCAAAAATCAATAAGAGAGAGCGGATAAAAATCCAAATGAAACTTCAAAGAAGCTAGAAAGCCTTCTACTACATCAAACACTATATAGTTTTTGTTCTAACTAAAAATAAAACACTAAAATAGAAAAAATAACAGAAAACAAAATATAACTTGTCACAATTACAAAAATAAACAAATTAAGAACAATTAATACAAAAGAAATAGCAAGAAAACAAAAAAGGCTAAAACAGAATCTGTTTTGCTTAAAACCCTAAGTAAAAAGATTTAAAAAACATTGAAACTTAATATACTGAAAGATATGATCAATAGGAAACAGTAGCAAAAAGAATTAATTTAAAAGATATTTTTAAACTCCAGGTATAAGCAAAACAAGATTTAAATCAAATCTGATCTAATTCAAATTTTATAAACCCAAACATAGACAAATTATATATCTACAGAAACTACATAAAATTTGGGATCCAACGCAAAAAGAATCACCTAATTCGAAGTTATAGACTAATAGATATGAATTTTCTAAGATTGCAATTTTCTGAAAAAACTGCAATACGGGATTTCGTGAATCTCACCATGGGTGACAGAGAGGAAGAACTCCGGCGAGGTAGCTGCTCCGGCGAGGTGGGGAGGTCGCCGGCGGGGGTGGGGGTGTGATGGAGAAGGGTGGCGGCGAGGTAGGGAAGGTGTGGGAGGTGGTGCAGGGGGGCCGGAGGTGGCGCAGGGGCGACAGGGGAGAGCTCCCTTGTGCGTTCTTGACAGGGAAAAGGGGAGGTGGTGGAGAGATGCTACGGACATGGGAACGAGACGTTTCTCGAGGGGAATGGAACGAGAAGGACGAGGGGATCCTTTATAGGTGGCGAGGACGTGCTGGGAGGGAAGGAGATTCGCGAATTCCGGAAGGGGAGGATCTCTTGGTTCCTGCCATGGAAGTTCCTGGTAACGTGAATGACCAGAGGAAGGAGAAGATACTAAACGGGTCAGATTTGGAAACTCCTTAATGGGCCAGCTCTTTATTTCCTATTAAACGCGATTTCTTTCCTTTTTTCAAAACTAGGAAACTAAAACGATAAAAGGGAAATCAAATCAATTCGGAATATAGAGTTTCTATATACTAAAATTATCAGAAAAATAAAATCTAAATGATGGGCATTTTTCCACGGCCAAAATAAAAACTTAAAAAAAATGTTTTTCCAAAAAATCCCTAAAAGCATTATTTCTTTTTGCAATTATCTTCTCAAATTAAATTTTGGTTTTTTCTTGGCTCAAAATATTTCAATGAATGGCCCTGGTTTTTTGGAGGGTCATTTTCCTCCGCTCTTTCTTGCGTGCAAGAATTTTGTCGGGGCATTTTCTCGGGGAAGAAAAATATAGAAGCAAGGGCAAATATTTTGAATGGATTCAAATGCAAACTCCGTTCAAATTCTTTATAGTTGAAGAAGTCATGTCATCTTCTCTCTTTTCTTTTAAAAGATTGAATTTGAATTCATCGGAGATGGGGAAAGTCATTTTATTCCCTCTCATTCAAAAGTTTTTGAAAAGTTTCAAATTTCACACAAGTTTCAATCACTCAAGCAAACAAACAAACAATCTAATAATTATTTTAACATTCCAAAATTTGGGATGTTACAAACCTACCACACTTAAAATGAATCTCGTCCTCGAGATTCGAAGAGGCTAGAAAGAAAGGTTAGGGTTTGGGGGTCTTCTAACAAATCCAACTTCCGGCAAAGTGGGATGCTACCACACTTAAAATGAGTGCTACTGGTCCCTTAAGATTTTAACAAACCTCTGGGGTTTTTCGCATCTGACTCCTCACAGTCTTCATATCTTCCGCTATATTCATAACGTTTCCATTAAAATGAGGGTCCTTCTGTTGATATAAGCTTCTTCCTTTACTGGGTCTTCTTAACTAACAGTCTCGTGATCAATTCTAAATAACCTATCGATGATTCTCATGGTGGTCTACCATTTGTGGTTATCCTGCAGAGAGAGGGGTCTTGGTTTCATTCTCACCGTAAAATTTCCTACGCGTGACAACAAATGCCATGTACATGGGGCTTTCATCATACCATTCTAAGGCTTAAACAAAATCTTCAAAGAACGTCGTCTCTCACTATGGGTAAGTCTCTCAGATTTACCATTTCGAATAGCAAGAGAATGATAATAGTAAGTCGTCATGGTGGCCAAGCCATGTCGCACTGAAATCATTACCTTGTATAAGGCTTAGTGAATCTCGTATTCTAACACTTGGGCATCCTCACAAGCGTCGCAGAATTTCTCTTGTACACGAACGAAGCTCGGATAAATCCAATGATTCTGCAAGCTAAACAAAACATCTATCGTATCTTCACAACTCTCTGGCTTTCGTATGTTCCTAAGAAAACGTTTGTTGATCCATCATAGCTTCTTCCAAGTTTTTTGTCCAAAAAGGTAGTACTTGATCCTTATTAGTCCCGGGGTCTGTGGGTTTCAGGCATACTTGGAATTACTCCGCCTTTAAATTTCCATAGTGTTTTAATCCATCATATTCTTGGGGTAACCATCATATAATAATAATCCTTGGACTTATTTTTGGTACACACTCCATTCTGTGGGATACTTTCCATTGGTGTGTTTACCATAAAAGGTATTGCTTCATCCATAAACCATATTCATTTCATAATCAATCCTTTATTACATCCTTACTTTCTTCAAAATTCTAACTCAAAAGTAATTTATTACAAATGCTGCCATCCACATTGTTCGGTATGGTCAAGCATTTCTGCCAACTTTATTCATCTGTCTCTCTTGGAGGTACTTTAGTTCCATTGGAACTTTCCGAGGTGCTCCTTGAAATCATCCATCTTTTGCTTCATCATGGTGGCCATGAGCTTCATCTCCATCATCTCCGCATGCACTTCACTCAGGTATTCCTGGGTATGACGGAGTCTTGCTTCAAGTATTTCTCCAATCTGACGTATGGCTTCCATGGCAGCTTCACGAACAGCATCAAAGAAGGTTGCTCGTGGTACACGTGAAATGAAAAAGTATTGCCCCATAGTCTTTGGACAAACTCCTTTCACATGGTGGAGGTGTACTTCCACATACCAAAGTTCTACTCCACTTTCCATGAATGGGTAGCCTTTGTAGACTGCATCTCCTTAAAGATAAATGTGCTTCATCATGTCCTTCAGGATTTCCGGGTAATCATGATCACTGGTCAGGGTCATGATCGTTTCTGGGCCCTTGAGGAATGACTCGTAGAGAGTTGTCATCTGCAGGTGTCAGTAAATAGGTACTCAGAGGAATGTATATGTCTCCTTCGTAGTTATGGCACATTCCTACTCAGTGGATCCTGTGGGTTTACCGATTACTACCACACTTAAAATGAATTATACTCATGCCTGCATAGACCATATTTCCTCATATCCTCATAATTGTTCAGAGATCTTTGTTCGAAGAGAAACAACGCATACAATTTCAACATAGGCAATCATGAGATAATAAATTCCATTTATTCATGATGTTATTACAATCTCAGGGACTTCGGTTACAAAAGAAATTCACTCCATGGTCTCATGAAAAACAAGAGTTCTTCAGATTACACTAATTGCCGCAGTCAAAACTTAACTACTCCTTTTTAGCTTTCTTCCTTTGTGGACAATCGCTAGCAAAATGTCCTGCTTCCTTGCAACGAAAGCAAATGAGTTCTGACAAGTCTCGAGGCGTCTTAGTGTTTGCTTTTGCTCCTTGGGTTTCCGGCTTCCTTCCTGAGCACATGTATTTGTGGTGGCCAAATTCCATACACTTGTAACATCTGACATGACTCAGGTCTATATCTACAGAGATTTGGCTCTTCCGAGGGTACTTTTTCTTCTTTCCGGACTCCTTTATTTTGGCCAGTTCTTCTATTTCAAGTGGATCAATCTCCACTTTTTCCGTCGAGAAGTTTCCCAGATACTCTTGGCTTCCCTTCGTGCAATCCTGTGAATAATGTCCTTCTTCTCCACATGAGTAGCATGCATTGGAGAAAAATCTGGTCAGACCTTGTCCATCACGGTCTTCAATATTTTCGTTCATCACTGACTCTTCTAGACTCTTCTTCTTGAGTGTTTCCTTCATTGCTTCTTTCTGCTGCTGGACAACTTGTTGTACCTTGGGGTAAATGTGACATTGAGCTAGGTAGTGGGTGGTTCCTTCACAAATGAAGCAAGTCACCTGACTACTTGGGCACTCCTCAGCTGGGTGATTTTCTTCACAATGAGTGCATCCATCCTTGTGTTCTTCCTGGGTATGTCCTATTTCTCCACAGATCTTGCATGCACAAGTCTTCTCCTTCGGATTATCACAGCACTTTCGAATGAGACGGGATCTTAACAGGGTGTTCTTGAATTCGTCCCAGGTTTCTGCTCCACTAAATCCTTGTATGGCATGGTGCATTTTCCACCAGATTGCAGCACTTTGGGTAAAGTACTGGAGAGCATGTTCCACTTCATACTTCCTTGAGATCAAGTTGCTCCCGAAGTGGTTCTCCATGTTCTGGATCCATATTTCAGCCTCTAGCCGGGTCATTGGTCCAGAGACTACAAGTCCAGCTTCATACTCCATCTGGTAGGGTTGAGGTTTTGGGGATGAGACGGGTAAGAGAGGGTGGGAGATACACACAATACAAACAATATTTTTGAGAATAGGTTTTATTTGTGGCCGTCGGAAAACACACACCAATGACGGCTCACAAATCACCGTATCTAACGTGGGTATATAACAGGGGTTTGGACTTCTAATGGTCATATAAATATTCGAACGCTTCAAGGTCTTCGAATTCTTCGGGTCTTGAGAGTCTTCAATTGGTGCAGCTTCAACTGCATGATGAAATCCTCTTTACTTTGAAGTGGGAGTCGGTTGATCCTTCACGTGGTCAAAGGGGAAAGGGCATTGTCTAATTATGTGAGGTGAGAGAGAACGTTTGATGAAATCAGAAGAGATGAGAAGTAAAAGGTGTTCTTGAAAAATAGAAATTTCGAGAGATCCTTTCCTAAGAAATTTCCAGTTTCTAGGGTCACGTCCTACAGTCAACATGTTCTCTGATACCATTTCTGTAGCGACCCGACTCAAGACGAGTCAAGCCTCTGTGTTTCTGTGCCATCCCTGGATCAGTATGCTGGCACACACAGTACATCAATGTATATATCAAAGTGCAATCACATGTAAATAGCGTAAAACTGATATATACCTTAAATATCTCAGCGGAAGCAGTCAAGGGAGTGGAGTCCCAATAAACACCAACGGCAAGTTCAGTGTAGACCGTAACCCTGAATCGTACTCTTACTCGTCAAAGAAAAATATCTGCAACATAAGACATTGCAGCCGTGTAGGTCAACATATTGAATATGCCGGCAAGTCACATAAGATAGGGGTGAAAAGTAATCATCTATACTATATGCATATATGGTAGGTGGGGCTATAAGTTTTTAGCGAAAAGCAAGTTTTCTCCTACATCAAGAGAGGGCTAAAAGCAAAATGTTACTACATTGTTGGTTGTTAACGAGATGGTTCCACCAACCAATTCTCGTACCCATGTTGTCAATAATACCCACATCAATATTGTTATTTGTGTTGAGAATTTCAGATAACTTCAGTTCCTTTGGCTCAAGTTGTCCATGACCGTGGACATGACTAATCGATTAGGTTTGAGTACTCTGCAGAGTTTTGCACACGTTCCCCACAAGATTTGATCACCTCCGTGTATGTCCTCGCACTTCAGGGTGTTTGAAGACCGGATGATCAAAACATGGTCTTTCAACGGGTCCTTCTGAATCCCTGTCGGTGCCCATCCAATCCTACCGTTCTTCTACATCTGCTAGCACCGCCTGTCCAGAGTCGCCGCGTTGTCCAACCAAGCGAGAGCCCATAATGACTTGTGGCTGTGTAGGTAAGCCTTGGGTCTTGAAAATATCCGTCCGTCTCTTTGAGCCTGGGTGAAGCTTTCCGCAAGATGTCATGGCCATCTCCAGCATCCCGGGTCATCCACTGGTTTCTCCAGGGAGCCGATCAGCCGTCCTTCACCTAGAGTTGCATTGCATCACGAGGTCTTGATAAGTCTTGACTTAACCGGTCTTGGTTATTAAAGTATCCTCGCATCACTCGTGATAAACTCTCAACCAGAATCCCGTCTACTCAAGCATAGCAATATGAAATTTGTCGTCCCGGGCCTAGTAACGGGGTTGTTGGGTGCCTACCACATGATACTACAATATGTAACCATAATTTCCAAGTACCTAGTCAGCATGCAATTGGGCATAGGATGGTAGAACTACGATGCATAAAACATAGGTGATACATGATCAAATGACTTGCGTGGTGATGTTGACGAAGAAGAATTTTCGTTCTCGGGAAATACGTGATAGAACTATTCGTCACTCTCCGATAAAATCTATATAATAAAACATAGTATTCACATAAGCACTCACACTAGCAATCATTCTAGCAATCAATTAACAAACAACAATAAAAGTTGATGCAATCAAAAATCAATAAGAGAGAGCGGATAAAAATCCAAAGGAAACTTCAAAGAAGCTAGAAAGCCTTCTACTACATCAAACAATATATTGTTTTTGTGCTAACTGAAAATAAAACACTAAAATAGAAAAAATAACAGAAAACAAAATATAACTTGTCACAATTACAAAAATAAACAAATTAAGAACAATTAATACAAAAGAAACAACAAGAAAACAAAAAAGGCTAAAACAGAATCTGTTTTGCTTAAAACCCTAAGTAAAAATATTTAAAAAAATTGAAACTTAAAATACTGAAAGATATGATCAATAGGAAACAGTAGCAAAAATAATTAATTTAAAAGCTATTTTTAAACTCCCGGTATAAGCAAAACAAGATTTAAATCAAATCTGATCTAATTCAAATTTTATAAATCCAAACATAAACAAATTATATATCTTCAGAAACTACATAAAATGTGATCCAACGAAAAAAGAATCACCTAATTCGGAGTTATAGACAAATAGATATGAATTTTCTAAGATTGGAATTTTCTGAAAAAACTGCAATACGGGATTTCGTGAATCTCACCATGGGTGAGAGAGAGGAAGAACTCCGGAGAGGTAGCTGCTCCGGCGAGGTGGGGAGGTCACCGGCGGGGGTGGGGGTGCGATGGAGGAGGGTGGCGGCGAGGTAGGGAAGTCGCGGGAGGTGGTGCAGGGGGGCTGGAGGTAGCGCAGGGGCGACAGGGGAGAGCTCCCTGGTGCGTTCTTGACAGGGAAAAGGGGAGGTGGTGGAGAGATGCTACGGACATGGGAACGAGACGTTTCTTGAGGGGAATGGAACGAGAAGGACGAGGGGATCCTTTATAGGTGGCGAGGAGGTACTGGGAGGGAAGGAGATTCGCGAATTCCGGAAGGGGAGGATCTCTTGGTTCCTGCCATGGAAGTTCCTCGTAACGTGAATGACGAGAGGAAGGAGAAGATACTAAACGGGCCAGATTTGGAAACTCCTTAATGGGCCAGCTCTTTATTTCCTATTAAACGCGATTTCTTTCCTTTTTTTAAAACTAGGAAACTAAAACGATAAAAGGGAAATCAAATCAATTCGGAATATAGAGTTTCTATATACTAAAATTATCAGAAAAATAAAATCTAAATGATGGGCATTTTTCCACGGCCAAAATAAAAACTTAAAAAAAATGTTTTTCCAAAAAATCCCTAAAAGCATTATTCTTTTTGCAATTATCTTCTCAAATTAAATTTTGGTTTTTTCTTGGCTCAAAATATTTCAATGAATGGCCCTGGTTTTTTGGAGGGTCATTTTCCTCCGCTCTTTCTTGCGTGCAAGAATTTTGTCAGGGCATTTTCTCGGGGAAGAAAAATATAGAAGCAAGGGCAAATATTTTGAAAGGATTCAAATGCAAACTCCGTTAAAATTCTTTATAGTTGAAGAAGTCATGTCATCTTCTCTCTTTTCTTTTAAAAGATTGAATTTGAATTCATCGGAGACGGGGAAAGTCATTTTATTCCCTCTCATTCAAAAGTTTTTGAAAAGTTTCAAATTTCACACAAGTTTCAATCACTCAAGCAAACAAACAAACAATCTAATAATTATTTTAACATTCCAAAATTTGCGACGTTACAGCGTGGGTTCGCAGCAGTTTTCGAGGGTAGAGTATTCAACCCAAATTTGTTGGTTCGCACGACGGGAGGTGAGAGTATACTCTCAAGTATTAGCAGCTGAATTTGTGAGATTCAAGCACACCAGAAAGATTAGTATATGCAAGCACAGTAGTAACAGCAAAGTAGCGAGTAACGGCAGTGTAACGAGCAATATCAGTGGTAAGGAATAGCAGTAGTGACAGCAGTGGCAAATAGCAACAGTAGCAAGCGACAGTAGTAGCAACCGTAGCAGCAGAGCAAAACAAGTAACATCAGTAGCAAGAGTAGTAGCAGCAGCATCAGAGCAAGACAAGTAACAACAGTAGCAATAGTAGTAGCAGCAGCAGAGCAAGACAATTAACAACAGTAGTAGGACAAACTCGTAGGCAATGGGTCGGTGATTTGTTTGGATGATATTCATCATGCAACAGCTATAACACGGAGAGATATGTGGCTAGCTCCCGTTCGTCAATGTGATGTAGGCATGCATTCCGTGTGTCGTCATACGTGCTTAGGGAAAAGAACTTGCATGACATCTATTGTCCATCCCTCCCATGGCAGCGGGGTCCAAAAGGAAACTACGGGATATTAAGGTTCTCCTTTTAATAAAGAACCGGACCAACGCATTAGCACTTGGTGAACACATGAACTCCTCAAACTATGATCATCACCGGGAGTGGTTCCGGTTATTGTCACTCTGGGGTTGCCGGATCATGACACATAGTAGGTAACTACAACTTGCAAGATCAGATCTAAAACACACATATATTGGTGACAACATAATAATTTCAGATCTGAAATCATGGCACTCGGGCCCTAGTGACAAGCATTAATCATGGCAAAGTAGTAGCAACACCAATTTCAGAACATAGTGGATACTAGGGATCAATGCCCATCAAAACTAACTTGACTACATGATAGATCTCATCCTACTCATCACCACCCAGCGAGCCTACGAATAGATTACTCACGAACGACGAAGAGCTTGATGGCATTGGAGAGGGAATAAGGTTGATGATGACGATGGCGACGATTTCCCCTCTCCGGAGCTCAAGACGGACTCCAAATCTGCCCTCGAGATGAAGAACAGGAGGTGGCGGCGCCTCCGTATCGCAAACGCGACAAAAACTTTTTTTTTGGGACGAAAGACAACTTATAGAGCTGGAGTTGGGGGCGACAGGTGCCTGTGGGCCCCACAAGCCTGCCCACCGCCACGAGGGGGGTGGTGGCGGAGCGAGGGCTTGTGGCCCACTGGCCCACCCCTTGAGGTGGAACTTGGCGCAGATATTTTTCTTATTTTCCAAAACTGCTCCCCGTAAATTTTCAGGACGTTTGGAGAACTTTGATTTCTGCACAAAAATAACACCAAGGCAATTCTGCTGAAAACAGCGTCAGTCCAGGTTAGTTCCATTCAAATCATGCAAATTAGAGTCCAAAACAAGGGCAAAAGAGTTTGAAAAAGTAGATACGATGGAGACGTATCAACTCCCCCAAGCTTAAAACCTTGCTTGTCCTCAAGCAACTCAGTTGGCAAACTGAGAGAGAAAGAAAAACTTTGACAAACTCTGTTTGATCTTGTTGTTGCAACTATGTCTAACTCATAACCAGAATTTCAGCAAGATCACAAGTTAACCACATAAGCAAATGACAAAGAGGTCTCACGGTAAACTAATATCATTGGCATAATCAGCTAACGAGCAAATAATAATGAGTTTCAAATACCAACACTTCAATCAAAACAAGCATGAAGCAATATGAATAGGTGGTATCTCGCTAGCTCTTTCTGAGACCGCAAAACATTAATGCAGAGCACTTTCAAAGATCAAGGGCTGACTAAACATTGTAATTCATAGCAACGAAGATCCAGTCATAGTCATACTCAATATCAATCAAAAGCAAAGCATAAAAATGACAGAGGTGCTCTCTAATTGGTGCTTATATAAGAGGAGGATGACTCGACAGGAAAATAAATAGACATGCCCTTCGCAGAGGGAAGCATTGATTTGCAAAGGTGCCAGAGCTAAAGCTTTGAAAACAGAGATAATAATTTTGGGTGGCATGCTTTCATTGTCAACGCAATGACCAAGAGTTCTCAATATCTTCCATGCTACTCATGCTATAGGCAGTTCCCAAACAGAAAAGTAAAGTTTTAACTCCCCCACCACCAATCAATCACACTCCACGGCTAGCCGAATCCTCGGGTACCGTCCAGACTAACATCAATCCGGGCGGTAGTCTTGTTTTACAGTTATGTTTTCGATTTAAGCGTGCAACTGGGCATTCCAATCACCTGCCCCTTTCTCGTGAATGGCTGTGAATAAACACATGTCGAGGATAACACTCCTAGCATGGAAGATACCAATAGCCCTCTATCACCACATGAGCGGTTCGGGCATGCAAAACAGATTATTTCTTGAAGGTTTAGAGAATGGCACATGCAAATTTACTTGGAACGGCAGGTAGATACCGCAAATAGGTAGGTATGGTGGACTCTCATGGAAAAACTTTTGGGTTTATGGAAGTGGATGCACAAGCAGTATTCCGCTTAGTACAAGTGAAGGCTAGCAAAAGACTGGGAAGAGACCAACTAGAGAGCGATAACAGTCATCAAGATGCAATGAGTTTGACTAACATTAAATGCAAGCATGAACAGGATATAAATCACCATGAACACAAACATCATAGAGGCTATGTTGATTTTGTTTCAACTACATGCATGAACATGCGCCAAGTCAAGCCACTTGAAACATTCAAAGGAGAATACCATCCTATCATACTACATCATAGTCATCTCAAAATCTATGTTGGCATTCAAGACAAACCATTATAAGCTCTCAGCTAAATAAGCATGGCATCAGAAACTATGATCTCTAAGTTGTCATTGCAGACATGGTTCTCTCACAACAAAGCTAAATCTGGGTCGACAAGCTAGTCATATTTACAAAAACAAAATAGATAGAGTTCATACCAGCTTTTCAGTCTCAGTCACTTCATCATATATCATCATTGTTGCCTTTCATTTGCATGATCGCACGATGTGAACAATAATAAGCGCATTGGATTAAGCTGAATCGGCAGGCAAACACAAAAGAGAAGACAAAGTAATATGGCTCTTTGAAAGCTAGACAATTAAGCATGCAAGAACCACTAAGCATTGTAACCAACATCTTCTACCTTGACACAAAGAAAAAGAAAACTATTTACACGGGAAAGATCCCAGCAAGCAAAAGAAGAAAGAAAATTCTTTTTGGATTTTCTCGAAAGGACAGAAAACAAGAAAACAAGAAAATGAAAAGAAACTAGCATGGATAATACAGTGGCAAAGTGTAAACACCGGCTAACAAAGTGAAAGCATAAGCATGAATGTAAAGTCGGTGAGAACACGTACTCCCCCAAGCTTAGGCTTTTGGCCTAGCTTGGTCTACTCCCAAGGTGGGAAATAACCAGCTCCAGGATACTCCGGAGCAGACTGTGGATGCCACTGCTGTGTGAGCTCCTCTGGCTCCCACTGATAAACTAGCGTCTGGTACTCGACTGGCGGCTTGGGCACGGGCGCCTGTGGTTGGGCCAAGCTCCAATATGCGTAGATGTCCGCGGGCATAATAGTGTACCTGCCTGCATGAAGATCAAACAAAGAAGGAGCAGGCAAAGTAATAGTCTCTCGAGTACCCTGACTAAACACCAGGTTATAAATCATCCGTCTACTAGCATCTCTATCTAGAAAATCATAGAGAACCATGCTGTCATAATCCAGATATCTCTCAGGGAGAAGCATCTCTCCTTCCTCTCCCAGTCTAATGGGTATCTCAAAGGGTCTGGCAAGACGGGTAGCGTAGATACCTCCATAGACGACACCTTTAGAACGGTTCAGGTTCAACCGTTGAGCTACTATAGCGCCCAAGCTACAAGTCTAATCGTTATAAAGGCCTTCACGCAAAACCGCAAGGTCTGGAGAACTAAGTGATCTAGCCTCCCCACGGCCAATCAAACATTTTCCCACAAATAGTGAGAAGTACCGAAGCACAGGAAAATGTATGCTAACAATTCTAGCGCGAGACACTCCTCTCTCCTCTCCAACAGCAATAGAACCAATGAAATCGTCCAAGTCCCGTGAATGAGGGTCACGGATATCCCCAACATAAGGTAATTTGCATACATTGCAAAAATCCTGCAGCGTCATGCACTGGGGGACATCGTATATCATAAACTCAACCATGGGAGGATTCTTCCTCGGATAAAAGTTGAAGCTTTGAACGAAAATATTGGCGAGGAGGAGATATTGTGGGCACTTATCTTCAACAAACGCAGTAAGACCTGCGTTCTCCACCAAGTAATAAAAGTCTTCATAAAGTCCGGCGGCGCGCAAAAATTCATCACTTGGCCACTCACATGCTCGAACTTCTATGACTCGAGGGACTACGTACTTGGGGTGATTCTTCTCATCCTCCTTGGGGTTACGGCTTGAAGAGCCTCTCAAGAACCTCCTCATCTTTTCCTTTTTCTAGCTCTGAAAAATTCTGAAATTTTTAGAGACTTCGAAAGAAAAGTGAATAAGGATTAACCCAACTTGTAGCAACTACTCCTACTAGTGCCTAGAGACCGTATCACGCGCTAACACTACTTGGGACCAGCTAAAATCAACATTTCTAGCTCAAGAACAGGGTCACCAAGGTAGCGAGAATACGTGAAGGATAAAGCACTAGAGCAAAAACTAATTGGACCAATGGAGGAGTCACTTACCAAGGAGTAATTTCCCTAAAACAGTTCGGAGAATGGTGCTTTGAGCAAGGAGATCGAAAATCACAACCAAATGAGCAAGAACACGGGTTTGAGCTGCGAAACAATTTTTTTTCTGGAGGTGGAAGAAGAGGCTGAGAGCTGGAATGAGTGGAGGGGGTGCCTGTGGGTCCCACAAGCTTGCACCCCGCCACCAGGGGGGTAGGTGGCGGTGGCAGGGCTTGTGGCCCACTGGTCAGGCCCCCAGGCCAGCTCTCAGGCCCAGAAATTTTCAAAAATTCCAGAAAAAATCATACTAAATTTTCAGGACCATCGGAGAACTTTTTATTTTCGAGGTATTTTTCTCCAGGACGCTAAAACAGAAAATAGGAAAACTAAACTAATTCTATCAATTTTCTTCTAAGCAAAAGAAAATGAAAACTCAAAACAGAGGTATGTGACTCCTTGATTCATCCGTTTCATGGTCATCGAAAGAAATCCGTCAATGGGGTTGATCAAGTCCTTATGACAAAACCTTCTCGAATCGTAAGAGAGAACGGAGAATTTCCGAATAGCCACTAAGTCACCTCAATGGGGATATGTATCTCCCCAACAAGCAAATCATACTTCATCTTGACACGAGCAATAGGGCATTCAAAGCTCCAAATGAGAATCGATGAAGTCTTTTCGATAGCATTGATGCAATGTACTTGATATCATTTCTTCGAAAAGTGCACTGTGTGCTCATTACCGTTGACATGGAAAGTGACATTGCCTTTGTTGCAATCTATAACAGCCCCTTCAGTGTTTAAAAAGGGTCTTCCGAGGATGATAGCCATGGCATCGTCCTCGGGAATATCCAAGATAACAAAGTCTGTTAAGATAGTGGTATTAGCAACCACAACAGGCACATCCTCGCAAACGTCGATAGGGAAATGAGTTCATTTGTTGGCCATTTGCAGAGAAATTTCAGTGGGTGTCAACTTATCCAACTCAAGTCTACGATAAAGAGAAAGCGACATAACACTAACACCGGCCCCAAGGTCACATAAGGCAGATCTTATGTAGTTTCCTTTAATGGAGCAAGGTATAGTGGGCACTCCGGGATCACCAAGTTTCTTAGGAGTTCCACCTTTGAAAGTGTAGTTGGCAAGCATGGTGGAGATCTCAAGATCTGGTATCTTCCGTTTATTAGTCATGATATCTTTCATGTACTTGGCATACGGAGACATCTTGAGCATATCAGTTAACCGCATTTGCAGAAAGACGGGTCTTATCATCTCAACGAAGCGCCCAAAATCCTCATCATCCTTTTGCTTGGATGGCTTAGGAGGAAAGGGCATAGGTCTCTGAACCCATGGCTCCCTCTCTTTACCATGCTTCCTAGTAGTGAAGTCATTCTTATCGTACTTCTTAGATCGTGGATTATCAGGATTAACCGTAGGCTCAATCTCCACATCCTCATCATTGCTAGGTTGAGCATTACTATGAACATCACTGTCCATATTGTCACCAGGTTCATGTTCATCACCAGATTGTGTTTCTGCATCAGACGCATAGATATCATTAGGTTCTTCAGGTGTGATAGTATTTGGTGAACTGGCGTGTAGGCTCCTATCATCCTTCTTCTTCTCCTTAGGATGACTAGGTGTATCAGCATTGATTCCTTGAGAATCTTGATCAATTCTCTTAGGATAACCTTCAGGATACAAAGGTTCCTGAGTCATTTTGCCTCCTCTAGTAATGACTCTAACAGAGTTGTCATTTAATTCATTGAGGAGGTCATTCTGAGCTTTAAGTACTTGTTCTACCTGAGTAGTAATCATAGAGGCATGTTTACTCAGAAGCTTCAGATCATTGACATTTCTGTCTACACAAGAACTTAAATGGCTAAGCATACGAGTACTTTGTTCCAGATGTCTACTAACATAATCATTGAAACTCTGTTGTTTGGCAACAAAGTTGTCAAATTCATCAAAGCATAGGCTAGTAGGTTTATCAAAAGGAATATCACTCTCATCAAACCTACGCAGAGAATTCACTTCCACTACCTGTATCGGGTTATCGAGACCATGGATCTCTTCGATAGGTGGTAGATTTTTGACACTTCAGATCTAATGCCTTTCTCTTGCATAGATTTCTTGGCTTCTTGCATATCTTCGGGACCGAGGAATAGAATACCTCTTTTCTTCGGTGTTGGCTTAGGAGGTGGTTCGGGAATAGTCCAAGCATTATCGTTGATCAAGAGGTTATTCAGTAGGGTCTCACCTTGTTCTACAATTCATTCCCTAAAAACACAACCGGCACAACTATCTAGGTGGTCTCTAGAGCCATCAGTAAGTCCGTTATAGAGGATATCAAGTATGTCGTTCTTCTTAAGAGGGTGATCAGGCAAAGCATTCTGTAGCTGGAGGAGCCTCCCCCAAGCTTGTGGAAGACTCTCTTCTTGGAGTTGAGCAAAGTTGTATATTTCCTACAAGGCAGCTTGCTTCTTATGGGCATGGAAATATTTCTCACAGAAGTAATAGACCATCTCCTGGGGACTACGCACACATCCAGGAGCAAGAGAGGTAAACCAGACTTTAGCATCATCCTTTAGAGAGAAAGGAAACAACTTAAGGATATAGTAGTGGCGGATCTTCTCCTCATTAGTGAAAAGGTTGGCTATTTCGGATAGTTTGGCAAGATGGGCTATGACCATCTTAGACTCATAACCGTGAAAAGGATCAGATTCGACTAGAGAGATTATCTCAGGGTCGACAGAGAATTCATAATCCTTATCGGTGACAAAGATAGGCGAAGTGGCAAACTTCAGATCATTTTTCATCCTAACTTCCCGAGATTTTTCCT
Source organism: Hordeum vulgare subsp. vulgare (assembly GCF_904849725.1). NCBI lineage: Eukaryota > Viridiplantae > Streptophyta > Magnoliopsida > Poales > Poaceae > Hordeum > Hordeum vulgare. The sequence goes on from NC_058519.1 coordinate 487,457,619, forward strand.
TCCACTTGAGAATTAATTTCTCAGCGTCATAGGCATCCTTACAGGCAAGAAAATCCTCAGCTATCTCTCCCTTCGTAACGTAACCCTCAGGTATATCAGGCAATTCATATCTAGGAGAGCTAGATCTAGCAGGAGCAAAAGCAAGTTCTATCTCAATAGCATCGGCAATTTCAGCAGCATCACGAGCATTGGCAGTAACTCTAGCAATATGAGCATCAAGGAACACTCCTAGTGGAACATCAGGCAAAGGAGTATCTCTAGCAGTATCAAGCATAGCATCATCAGGCAAAATAGCATCTCTAGCATCATCAGGCAAAGCAGTATCAAGCATAGCATCTCTAGCAGTATCAAACATAGTATCAAGCATAGCATCATCAGGCATAGTATCAAGCATGGCATCTCTAGCAGTAGTATCAAGCATAGCATCATCAGGCATAGTATCAAGCATGGCATCTCTAGCAGTAGTATCACAAGCATCATCAAGCACATGCGACATATCAAGATTTCTAGCAGGAGGTGAAGTCGCAAACTTACTCATAACTGAAGGTGAATCAAGTGCAGAGCTAGATGGCAATTCTTTACCTCCCCTCATAGTTGAGGGCAAGACTTTGGTCTTCGGATCCTTCAGATTCTTCATACTGATCAGCAGATATAAATCCCAAGTGACACAGAGAATATAGCAATACCTCCCCGGCAACGACGTCAGAAAAATGCTGACGTCAGTTGTGCTTCCCTGGCAATGGCTCCAGAAAAGTGCTAATCCTGCAATCTCTAGTGTTAGCTAGACGAATGCTTATGACAACGAACCTTCCCCGGCAACGGCACCAGAAGAATGCTGCTAGCACTCCCCGGCAATGAAACTCGAAGAATGTTGTTGATGGCCCACCAGCGTATGGGTTCGCAGCAGTTTTTGAGGGTAGAGTATTCAACCCAAATTTGTTGGTTCGCACGACGGGAGGTGAGAGTATACTCTCAAGTATTAGCAGCTGAATTTGCGAGATTCAACCACACCTGAAAGATTAGTATCTGCAAGCACAGTAGTAACAACAAAGTAGCGAGTAACGGCAGTGTAACGAGCAATAGCAGTGGCAAGGAACAACAGTAGTGACATCAGTGGCAAGTAGCAACAGTAGCAAGCGACAGTAGTAGCAACAGTAGCAGCAGAGCAAAACAAGTAACAACAGTAGCAACAGTAGTAGCAGCAGCAGAAGAGCAAGACAAGTAATAGCAGTAGCAACAGTAGTAGCAGCAGCAGAGCAAGACAAGTAACAACAGTAGTTGGACAAACTCGTAGGCAATGGGCTAGTGATTTGTTTGGATGATATTCATCATGCAACAGCTATAACACGGAGAGATATGTGGCTAGCTCCCGTTAGTCAATGTGATGTAGGCATGCATTCCGTGTGTCGTCATACGTGCTTAGGGAAAAGAACTTGCATGACATCTATTGTCCATCCGTCCCGTGGCAGCGGGGTCCAAAAGGAAACTACGGGATATTAAGGTTCTCCTTTTAATAAAGAATCGGACCAACGCATTAGCACTTGGTGAACACATGAACTCCTCAAACTCTGATCATCACCGGGAGTGGTTCCGGTTATTGTCACTTCGGGGTTGCCGGATCATAACACATACTAGGTAACTACAATTTGCAAGATCAGATCTAAAACACACATATATTGGTGACAACATAATAATTTCAGATCTGAAATCATGGCACCCGGGCCCTAGTGACAAGCATTAAGCATGGCAAAGTAGTAGCAACATCAATCTCAGAACATAGTGGATACTAGGGATCAATCCCCATCAAAACTAACTCGATTACATGATAGATCTCATCCTACTCATCACCGCCCAGCGAGCCTACGAATAGATTACTCACGAACGACGAAGAGCTTCATGGAATTGGAGAGGGAAGAATGTTGATGATGATGATGGCGACGATTTCCCCTCTCCGGAGCCCAAGACAGACTCCAGATCTGCCCTCCAGATGAAGAACAGGAGGTGGCGGCGTCTCCGTATCGCAAATGCGATGATTTTTTTTCTGGGACGAAAGACAACTTATAGAGCTGGAGTTGGGGGTGGCACGTGCCCGTGGGCCCCACAAGCCTGCCCACCGCCACCAGGGGGGGATGGCGGAGCTAGGGCTTGTGGCCCACTGGCCCACCCCCTGAGGTGGAACTTGGCGCAGATATTTTTCTTATTTTCCAAAACTTCTCCCCGTAAATTTTCAGGACGTTTGGAGAACTTTGATTTCTACACAAAAATAACACTAAGGCAATTCTGCTGAAAACAACGTTAGTCCAGGTTAGTTCCATTCAAATCATGCAAATTAGAGTCCAAAACAAGGGCAAAAGAGTTTGGAAAAGTAGATACGATGGAGACGTATCACTCCGTATCGCAAAACGCGATGGAAACTTCTCCCTGAATTTTTTCCAAGCGGAACGGAAGATATAGAACTGAGATTGGGGGCGGTGGTGCCACGTGGGCCCCACAAGCCTGCACGGCGCGACCATAGGGGGTGGCCACGGCCTCTGGGCTTGTGGCCTACTCGCACGCCCCCTCCGATGGATCTTTGCGCAGGTATTTTTCTTTTATTCCAGAAAAAATCTCCGTAAATTTTCAGGACATTCCGAGAACTTTTATTTCTGCACAAAAACAACACCATGGCAATTCTGCTGAAAACAGCGTCAGTCCGGGTTGGTTCCATTCAAATCATGCAAATTAGAGTCCAAAACAAGGGCAAAAGAGTTCGGAAAAGTAGATACGATGGAGACGTATCAACCCCCCCAAGCTTAAAGCCTTGCTTGTCCTCAAGCAACTCAGTTGACAAACTGAGAGAGACAAAAGAAAAACTTTGACGAACTCTGTTTGATCTTGTTGTTGCAACTATGTCTAACTCACAACCAGAATTTCAGCAAGATTACAATTAAACCACATAAGCAAATGACATCTAGGTCTCACGGTAAATTCATATCAATGGCATAATCAACTAGCGAGCAAATAATAATAAGCCTCAAATGTCAATACTTCAATCAAAACAACATGAAGAAGTGCGAATAGATGGTATGTCGCTAGCTCTTTCCGAGACCGCAAAACATAAATGCAGAGCACCTTCAAAGACCAAGGGCTGACTAAACATTGTAATACATGGCAATGAAGATCCAGTAAAAGTCATACTCAACACAGTTAAAAGCAAAGCATAAAAATGACAGAGGTGCTCTCTAATTGGTGCTTTTGTAAGAGGAGGATGACTCAACAGGGACATAAATAGACAGGCCCTTCATAGAGGGAAGCATTGATTTGCAGAGGTGCCAGAGCTCAAGCTTTGAAAACAGAGATAATAATTTTGGGTGGCATGCTTTCATTGTCAACGCAATGACTAGGAGTTCTCAATATCTTCCATGCTACACATGCTATAGGCGGTTCCCAAACAGAAAAGTAAAGTTTTGACTCCCCCACCACCAAGTAATCACACTCCACGGCTAGCCGAATCCTCGGGTACCGTCCAAACCAACATTAATCCTGGGGGAGTTTTGTTTGCAATTATCTTTTCGATTTGAGCATGGAACAAGCAAAATAAGAAAAAGAAAATCTTTTTGGTTTTTCTCAAATTAGACAGACACACGAAAAGAAAACGAGAAAAAGAAAATAAACTCACATGGATGATAGAGTGGCAAAGTGTGAACACCGGCTAACAAAGTGAAAGAATAAGCAAGAATGTAAAGTCGGTGAGAACACGTACTCCCCCAAGCTTTGGCTTTTGGCCTAACTTGGTCTACTCCCAAGGACGGTCCTACCGAAACCCAAAATCATAATCGGGGTTATACGAGAGCTCTGCAGCCACTGCCTGAATAGCTGCCTCACGGAGACGAGCAGGCGTCGACTCCCTCTCATACTCCTGTGCCTCTCCTCTGGTTATGTAATATCACTGTTTTACCTAAAAGTCAAAGAGAGCAGGAGCAGGAAGGGTAATATAGAAAACACGCTGCCGGTTAAATATCAATCGGTATAGGAGGTATTCGTCATCCCTCTCAAGGAACTGGTAGCGTGTCAAAGAGATGCGGTCAAGGAAAGCTGTATGGAGCGAGGGATCTCCTTCGCGGATGGGTACTCCAAGAAAATTTGCTATGCGAGTGGCATAGATGCCACCAAAGAAATCCCCTTCAATAGCATTCTTATTTAGCCTCCTTGCTCTAATAGCTCCCATGTTGAAGCTTTTGTCACCCGTCACTGCGCTCTTAAGGATACTAAGGTCGGGTGCGCAAAGGTGACAATGCTCAATCTTGCCATTAATGCATCTGCCTATGAACAGGGCAAAGTAATGCAAGTCAGGAAAATGAATACTGCCCATGGTAGCTTGCGTAATGTCTCTAGTTTCTCCAACCGTAATACTAGTGCAAAAATCTCTAACCGAAGATTTAGGAGGATCACTGAGGCTACCCCAAGTAGGTATTTTGCAAATTCTATTGAAATCCTGTAAATCCATGGTATATGATTTATCATAGTGATCAAACAGTACCGATGGCTCACGGCGATATGAAAATTTGAATCTACGAACAAAAGAGGCAGTGAGAGCAAATAATAATAAGCCTCAAATGTCAACACTTCAATCAAAACAACATGAAGCAGTAAGAACAGATGGTATCTCGCTAGCTCTTTCAGAGACCGCAAAACATAAATGCATAGCACCTTCAAAGACCAAGGGCTGACTAAACATTGTAATTCATGGCAAAGAAGATCCAGTCACAGTCATACTCAACACAGTTAAAAGCAAAGCATAAAAATGACAGGAACATAAATAGACAGGCCCTTCGCAGAGGGAAGCATTGATTTGCAGAGGTGCCAAAGCTCAAGCTTTGAAAACAGAGATAATTATTTTGGGTGCCATGCTTTCATTGTAAACGCAATGACTAAGAGTTCTCAACATCTTCCACGCTACACATGCTATAGGCGGTTCCCAAATAGAAAAGTAAAGTTTTGACTCCCCCACCACCAATCAATCACACTCCACGGCTAGCCGAATCCTCGGGTACCGTCCATACCAGCATCAATCCTGGGGGAGTTTTGTTTGCAATTATCTTTTTGATTTGAGCATGGAACTGGGAATACCAATTACCGGCCCCTTTCTCGTGAATGATAGTGAATAAACACATATCGAGGATAACACGCCTAGAATGGAAGATACTAATAGCCCCCTATCACCACATGAGCGGTTCGGGCATGCAAAACACATTATTTCTTGAAGATTTAGAGAGAGGCACATGCAAATTTACTTGGAACGGTAGGTAGATACCACACATAGCTAGGTATGGTAGACTCATATGGAACAACTTTGGGTTTATGGATGTGGATGCACAAGCAGTATTCCCGCTTAGTACAAGTGAAGGCTAGCAAAAGACTGGGAAGCGACCAACTAGAGAGCGACAACGGTCATCAAAATGCATTGAGATTAACTAACATTGAGTGCAAGCATGAGTAGGACATAAATCACCATGAACATGAATATCATAGAGGCTATGTTGATTTTGTTTCAACTACATGCGTAAACATGCGCCAAGTCAAGCCACTTGAATCATTCAAAGGAGGATACCATCCTATCATACTACATCATAGTCATCTCAACATTCATGTTGGCAACCAAGACAAACCATTATAAGCTCCTAACTGATTAAGCATGGCATCAACAACTATGATCTCTAAGTTGTCATTGCAAACATGTTTCTCTCAAAACAAAGCTGAATCAGGCATGATGAGCTAGTCATATTTACAAAAACAAAACAGATCGAGTTCATACCAGCTTTTCCAGGCTCAGTCACTTCATCATATATCGTCATTATTGCCTTTCACTTGCACGACCGAATGATATGAACAATAATAGGAGTGCTCGTGCATTGGACTAAAGCTGGAAGCTGCAGGCAAACACAAAGGAGAAGACAAAGTAATATGGCTCTTTGAAAGCTAAACTGGTATGCATGCAAGAGCCACTAAACATTGTAACCATGGTCTTCTACCTTGACCCAATGAAAAAGAAAACTATTTACACGGGAAAGCTCCCAACAAGCAAAAGAAGAAAAGAAAATCTTTTGTTTTTTCTCAAACTAGACAGACACACGAAAAGAAAACGAGAAAAAGAAAATAAACTAGCATGGATGATACAGTGGCAAAGTATGAACACCGACGAACAAAGTGAAAGCATAAGCAAGAATGTAAAGTCGGTGAGAACACGTACTCCCCCAAGCTTAGGCTTTTGGCCTAAGTTGGTCTACTCCCAAGGATGGTCCTGGCGACACCCAAAATCATAATGGGGGTTATACGGGAGCGCTGCAGCCACTGTCTGAATAGCTGCCTCACGGAGACGAGCTGCCTTTGCCTCCCTCTCATACTCCTCTGCCTCTCCTCTAGTTATGTAATATCTCCGTTTTACCTGAATGTCAAAGAAGGCAGGAGCAGGAAGGATAATATGGAAAACATGCTGCCGGTTAAATACCAAACGGTATAGGAGGGATTCATCATCCCTCTCAAGGAACTGGTAGCGTGTCAAAGCGACGCGGTCAAGGAAAGCTGTATGGAGCGGGGGATCTCCTTCGCGGATGGGTACCCCAAGAAAATTTGCTATGTGGGTGGCATAGATCCCACCAAAGAAATCCCCTTCATTAGCATTGTTATTCAGCCTCCTTGCTACTAAGGTCGGGTGCGCAGGGGTGACAATGCTCAACCTTGCCATTAATGCATCTGCCTATGAAAAGGGCAAAGTAATGCAAGGCAGGAAAATGAATACTCCCCATGGTAGCTTGCGTAATGTCTCTAGTTTCTCCAACAGTAATACCAGAGAAAAAAAATCTCTAATCGAAGATTTAGGAGGATCATTGAGGCTACCCCAAATAGGTATTTTGCAAATTCTATTAAAACCCTGTAAATCCATGGTATATGATTTATCATAGAGATCAAACAGAACCGAAGTGTCACGGCCAACTGAAAATTTGAATCGACGAACAAAAGAGGTAGTGAGAGCAACATACTGTTCACATTTGTCGGAGATGAATTCTTCGAGTCCGACGTTGCGAACAAGTGCATCAAACTCGTCTTTGAAACCTGCCTCAATCATAAATTCATCAGAAGGCCATTCACATGGTTGTACCTGCGTGTTCCTTGGTTGGTAAGGATCAGGCTCCCGAATCGCAAGACGGGGACCTCTCTTGCTTGAAGAACCACCATGATAGTTTCTCCAGAACATCTTCCTTTTCTGAAATTTTCAGTGACCCAAAAGAAAAGTGAACAAGGCTCAACAAAACTCATAGCAACTACTCTCACAAGTGCCTAGAGGCCATATTACGCATCAAAACTACTTGGGACCAGCTAAAATTAGCATGCAAAGCTCAAGAACACGGTCACCAAGGTAGCAAAAATACGCGAAGTATATGACACTAGAGCAAAAACTAATTGGACCAACGGAGGAGTCACTTACCAAGGAGTAATTTCCCCAAAACAGTTTGGAGAATGGTGCTTTGAGCAAAGAGATCGAAAATCCCAGCAAGAGGAGCAAGAACACGGGTTTGAGCTACGAAACGATTTTCCTGAGGTAGGAGAACCAGATGAGAGCAAGAATGAGTGGAGGGGGTACCTATGGGCCCCACAAGCCTGGCTGGCACGGCCAGGTGGGTGCCCGCGCCCCTGGGATTGTGGCCCACTGGTGCAGCCCCAGACAAGCTCTTCGTCTCAGTATTTTTCAAAAAATCCAGAAAAAATCATACTTGATTTTCAGGATGTTCGGAGAGAACTTTTACTTTCGGGGTACTTTTCCACAGGACGCTAAGACAGAAAACAGGGAAAAGTAAACTAAATCTATCATTTTTCTTCTAAGCAACCGAAGGTGAAAGCTTAAAACAGAGGTTTGCATCTCCTTGATTCATCCATCTCATGGTCATCGAAAGAAATCCGTCAATGGGGTTGATCAAATCCCCTCGACAAAACTTCTCGAATCGCAAATGAAGACGGAGAATTTTCGAACAGTCACTAGGTTACCTCAATGGGGATGTGTATCTCCCCAACAAGCAAATCATACTTCATCTTAACACGAGGAATAGGGCATTCAAAACTCCCAATAAGAATCGATGAAGTTTTTTCGATAGCATTGATGCAATGTACTCGATATTGTTTCTTCGGAAAGTGCACCGTATGCTCATTACCGTTGACATGGAAAGTGACATTGCATTTGTTGCAATCTATAACAGCCCCTGCAGTGTTTAAAAAGGGTCTTCCAAGGATGACAACCATGGCATCGTCCTCGGGAACATCCAAGATAACAAAGTCTGTTAAGATAGTGACGTGAGCAACAACAACAGGCACATCCTCGCAAATGTCGATAGGGAAAGCAGTTGATTTGTCGACCATTTGCAGAGAGATTTCAGTGGGTGTCAACTTATCCAGTTCAAGTCTACAATAAAGAGAGAGAGGCATAATACTAACACCGGCTCCAAGGTCGCATAACGCAGTTCTAACGTAGTTACCTTTAATGGAGCAAGGTATAGTGGGCACTCCGGGATCACCTAGTTTCTTAGGAGTTCCACCCTTGAAGGTATAATTAGCGAGCATGGTGGAAATCTCAACCTCAGGTATCCTCCTCTTATTAGTCACAATATTTCATGTACTTAGCATACGGAGACATTTTGAGCATATGTGTCAAACGCATTTGTAGAAAGATAGGTCTAATCATTTCAACGAAGCGCTCAAAATCCTCATCATCCTTTTTCTTGGATGGTTTGGGAGGAAAGGGCATGGGTTCCTGAACCCATGGTTCCCTTTCTTTACCATGCTTCCTAGCAGCGAAGTCATTCTTATCGTATCTTCTATTCTTAGGTTGTGGGTTATCAAGATCAACTGGTTCAATCTCCACATCCTTATCATTGCTAGGTTGAGCATGATCATGAACATTACTATTGATATTATCATTAGGCTCATGTTCATCACCAGATTGTGTTTGAGCATCAGAGACAGAGACATCGTTTGGACTCTCAGGTGTAGCAACAACAGGGTTGCTAGCGTGCAGGTTCCAATCATCTTTCTTCTTCTTTCTAGGATGACTAGGTGCATCAGTGCTAACTCCTTGAGAATCTTGTTCAATTCTCTTCAGATGACCCTCAGGATACAAAGGTTCTTGGGTCATTCTACCGCCTCTAGTGATGACTCTAACAGAATTGTCATTCAACTCATTGCGCAAGTCATTTTGAGCTTTAAGGACTTGTTCTACCTGAGTAATAACCATAGAGGCATGTTTACTCAGGAACTTAAGATCGTTGACGTTTCTGTCCACACAAGCACTTAAATGACTAAGCATACGAGCATTCTGTTCCAATTGTCTGCTAACATAATCATTGAAACTCTGTTGTTTGGCAACAAAGTTATCAAATTCATCCAGGCATAAGCTAGCAGGTTTATCAAAAGCAATATCACTCTCATCAAACCTACGTAGAGACTTTACTTCTACTACATGTATCGGGTTATCAAGACCATGGATCTCTTCGATAGGTGGTAGATTTTTGACATCTTCACATTTAATGCCTTTCTCTCGCATATATTTCTTAGCTTCTTGCATATCTTCGGGACTGAGGAATAGAATACCTCTTTTCTTCGGAGTTGGCTTAGGAGGTGGTTCGGGAATGGCCCAAGCATTCTCATTGCACAAGATGTTATTCAATAGAATCTCAGCTTGTTCTACAGTTCGTTCCCTAAAAACACAACCGACACAACTATCTAGGTGGTCTTTGGAAGCATCAGTAAGTCCATTGTAGAAGATATCAAGTATTTCATTCTTCTCAAGAGGGTGATCAGGCAAAGCATTCAGCATCTGGATAAGCCTCCCCCAAGCTTGTGGGAGACTCTCTTCTTCAGCTTGAGCAAAGTTGTATATTTCCTGCAAGGCAGCTTGCTTCTTATGGGCAGGGAAATATTTTTCAGAGAAGTAGTAGACCATATCCTAGGGGCTACGCACACAACCAGGAGCAAGATAAGTGAACCAGGTCTTAGCATCATCCTTTAGTGAGAAAGGAAACAGCTTGAGGATATAGTAGTGGTGGATCTTTTCCTCACTAGTGAATAGGATGGCTATATCGTGCAGTTTGGTAAGATGGGCTACAACCGTTTCATACTCATAACCGTGAAAAGGATCAGATTCGACTAGAGTGATTAACTCAGGGTCGACAGAGAATTCATAATCCTTATCGGTCACAAAGATAGGCGAAGTAGCAAACTTCGTGTCGTACTTCATCCTAGCGTTCAAAGATTTTTCTTTCCACTTGCGCGGTAATTTCTCAACATCATAGCTATCCTTACACGCAAGAAAGTCCTCAGCTATCTCTCCCTCCAAAACATAAAGCTCAGGCATAACAGGCAATTCAGGCATAATAGCAGGTTCTACTTCAATAGTATCAGCAGTTTCAGAAGTATCATCACATATAGCAACAACTCTAGCAATTTGTGCATCAAGGAATGCACCTAGTGGCAAAGCAGTATCAAGCATAGCATCATCACGCATAGTATCAAGCATAGCATCATCAGGCATAGTATCAAGCATAGCATCATCAGCCATAGTATCAAGCATAGCATCATCAGCCATAGTATCAAGCATAGCATCATCAGCCATAGTATCAAGCATAGCATCATCAGGCATAGTATCAAGCATAGCATCATCATAAGCATCAGGGGCAGCAGAAGTAGCATCATCAAGAACAGGTGACATATCAAGATTTCTAGCAGGAGGTGATGTCGCAAACTTACTCATAACTCAAGGTGAATCAAGTGCAGAGCTAGATGGCAGTTCCTTACCTGTCCTCGTAGTTGAGGGCAAGACTATAGTTCTTGGATCTATCGGATTCCTCATACTGAACAGCAGACGTCAATCCCAAGTGACTCAGAGAATATAGTTGTGCCTCCCCGGCAACGGCGCCAGAAAATAGTCTTGATAACCCACAAGTATAGGGGATCGCAACAGTTTTCAAGGGTAGAGTATTCATCCCAAATTTATTGATTCGACTCAAGGGGAAGCGAAAGAATATTCTCAAGTATTAGCAGCTGAGTTGTCAATTCAACCACACCTAAAAGATTAGTATCTGCAAGCAAAATATCAGTAGCAAAGTGGTATGATAGCAACGGTGCCAGAAAAAGGTCTTGCAGCAGGTAACAGCAAAGTAACTTGCATGACATCTATTGTCCATCCCTCCCATGGCAGCGGGGTCCTAATGGAAACTACGGGATATTAAGGTTCTCCTTTTAATAAAGAACCGGACCAATGCATTAACACTTGGTGAATACATGGACTCCTCATACTATGGTCATCTCCGGGAGTGGTTCTGGCTATTGTCACTCCGGGGTTGCCGGGTCATAACACATAGTAGGTGACTACAACTTGCAACATAGGATCTAAAACACACATATACTGGCGACAACATAATAGGTTCAGATCTGAAATCATGGCACTAGGGCCCTAGTGACAAGCATTAAGCATGGCAAAGTAGTAGCAACATCAATCTCAGAACATAGTGGATACTAGGGATCAATCTCCATCAAAACTAACTCGATTAAATGATAGATCTCATCCAACTCATCACAGTCCAGCAAGCCTATGATGAGATTACTCACGAACGGTGAATAGCATCATGGAATTGGCGATGAAGGAAAGTTGATGATGACGATGGCGACGATTTCCCCTCTCCGGAGCCCAGAACGGACTCCAGATCTGCCCTCCAAATGAAGAACAGGAGGTGGCGGCGCCTCCGTATCGTAAAACGCGATGAATCCTTCTCTTTGATTTTTTTATGGATGAAACGGAATATATAGAGCTAAGATGGGAGGCGGTGGAGCCTCGTGGGCCCCACAAGCCTGCCAGGCGCGGCCAAGGGGGTGGCCGCGCCACCTGGTCTTGTGGCCCACTAGCTCACTGATACGTGTCTGTCGTATCTACTTTTCCGAACTCTTTTGCCCTTGTTTTGGACTCTAATTTGCATGATTTCAATGGAACTAACCCGGACTAACGCTGTTTTCAGCAGAATTGCCATGGTGTTGTTTTTGTGCAGAAATAAAAGTTCTCGGAATGTCCTGAAAATTTACGGAGATTTTTTCTGGAATAAAAGAAAAATACCTGCGCAAAGATCCACGGGAGGGGCGTGCGAGTGGCCCAAAAGCCCACAGGCCACGACCACCCCCTATGGCCGCACCGTGCAGGCTTGTGGGGCCCACGTGGCACCACCGCCCCCAATCTCAGTTCTATATTTTCCGTTTCGCCTGGAAAAAAATCAGGGAGAAGTTTTCATCGCGTTTTGCGATACGGAGGTGCCGCCACATCCTGTTCTTCATCTCGAGGGCAGATCTGGAGTCCGTTTCGGGCTCCGGGGAGGGGAAATCGTCGCCATCGTCATCATCAACCTTTCTCCATCGCCAATTCCATGATGCTCTTCATCGTTCATGAGTAATCTCATCTTAGGCTTGCTGGACGGTGATGAGTTGGATGAGATCTATCATGTAATCGAGTTAGTTCTCGACGGGGATTGATCCCTAGTATCCACTATGTTCTAGATTGATGTTGCTACTACTTGGCTATGCTTAATGCTTGTCACTAGGGCCCGAGTGCCATGATTTCAGATCTGAACCTATTATGTTGTCGCCAATATATGTGTGTTTTAGATCCTATCTTGCAAGTTGTAGTCACCTACTATGTGTTATGACCCGGCAACCCCGGAGTGACAATACCCGGAACCACTCCCGGAGATGACCATAGTATGGGGAGTTCATGTATTCACCGCGTGTTAATGCGTTGGTCCGGTTCTTTATTAAAAGGAGAACCTTAATATCCCGTAGTTTCCATCAGGACCCCGCTGCCACGGGAGGGATGGACAATAGATGTCATGCAAGTTCTTTTTCCTAAGCACGTATGACTACATACGGAATACATGCCTACATTAGATTGATGAATGGGAGCTAGTCACATATCTCTCCGTATTATAGCTGTTACATGATGAGTCACATCCATCACACTCATCCATCACTGATCCACTGCCTACGAGTCTTCTACTACTGGTCCTCGCTATGTTACTTTGTCTAGGCTTGTCCCTTGCTACAAAAGGGATTGGGCCACTTTGCTGCTACTGTTGCTATTGTTGTCACTTTGCAGCTGTTGCTACTGCTGTTCCTTGCTACTCCGCTGTTACTCGTTGCAAGATCTCTTCCGAAGCTGTTGTTGGGGAAGAATAGTTGCTCGTCAACATACCTTTTTCTAGCGCCATTGATACAATATTAGGAATAGTCTACCGTCAACAGATCGTTTCTCGCACCGTTGTTATCACACTACTTTTCTAGTGATACTTTGCTTGCAGGCACTAATCTTTCAGGTGTGGTTGAATCTAACACACTCAGCTGCTAATACTGGAGAATATTCTTTCACTTGTCCTTGGAGAACCAACAAATTTGGGTTGAATACTCTACCCTCGAAAACTGATGTGGTCCCATACGCTTGTGGGACATCAAGGCTTTTTCTCGCGCCGTTGCCGGGGAAGCACAGCTATATTCTCTGAGTCACTTGGGATTGACGTCTGTTGATCACTATGAGGAATCCGAAAGATCCAAGAACTAAAATCCTACCTTCCACTACGAGGAGAGGTAAGGAATTTCCATCTAGCTCTGCACTTGATTCACCTTCAGTTCTGAGTAAGTTTGCGACTTCGCCTCCTACTAGAAATCTTGATATGTCGCATGTGCTTGATGATGCTATGCTTGATACTATGCCTGATGATGCTATGCTAGATATTATGCCTGATGATGCTATGCTTGATACTATGCCTCATGATGCTATGCTTGATATTGCTTTGCCACTTGGTGCCCTTGATGCACATATTGCTGGAGTTGCTGCTAGATGTGATGATACTTCTGAAACTGTTGATACTATTGAAGTAGAACCTACGACTATGCCTGAATTGCCTGTTATGCCTGATACGCGCTATGTTATAGAGGGAGAGATAGCTAAGGATTTTCTTGCATGTAAGGATAGCTATGATGTTGAGAAACTACTCCGCAAGTGGAAAGAAAAATCTCTGAACGCTAGGATGAAATATGACCCGAAGTTTGCCACTTCACCTATCTTTGTGATCAATAAGGATTATGAATTCTCTATCGACCCTGAGTTAATCACTCTGGTCGAATCTGATCCTTTTCACGGTTATGAATCTGAAACGGTTGTAGCCCATCTTACCAAACTGCACGATATAGCCACCCAATTCACTAGTGAGGAAAAGATCCGCCACTACTATATCCTCAAGATGTTTCCTTTCTCGCTAAAGGATGATGCTAAGACCTGGTTCACTTCTCTTGCTCCTGGTTGTGTGCATACCCCCGAGGATATGGTGTACTACTTCTCTGAAAAATATTTCCCTGCCCATAAGAAGCAAGCTGCCTTGCAGGAAATATACAACTTTGCTCAAGTTGAAGAAGAGAGTCTCCCACAAGCTTGGGGGAGGCTCATCCAGCTACTGAATGTTTTGCCTAATCACCCTCTTGAGAAGGATGAGATACTTGATATCTTCTACAATGGACTTACCGATGCTTCCAAAGACCACTTAGATAGTTGTGCCGGTAGTGTTTTTAGGCAACGAACCTTAGAACAAGCTGAGATTCTATTGAATAACATCTTGTGCAATGAGAATGCTTGGACTATTCCCGAACCACCTCCTAAGCCAACTCCGAAGAAAAGAGTTATTCTATTCCTCGGTCCTGAAGATATGCAAGAAGCCAAGAAATCTATGCAAGAGAAAGGCATTAAATCTAAAGATGTCAAAAATCTACCACCTATCAAAGAGATCCATGGTCTCGATAACCCGATACAGGTAGTAGAAGTAAATTCTCTGCGTAGGTTTGATGAGAGTGATATTCCTTTTGATAAACCTGCTAGCTTATGCATGGATGAATTTGATAACTTCGTTGCCAAACAACATAGTTTCAATGATTATGTTAGCAGACAATTGGAAAAGAATGCTCGTATGCTCAGTCATTTAAGTGCTTGTGTGGACAGAAACGTCAATGATCTTAAGCTTCTGAGTAAATATGCTTCCATGGTTACTACTAAGGTAGAACAAGTACTTAAAGCTCGGAATGACTTGCTTAATGAGTTGAATGACAATGCCATCAGAGTCGTTACTAGAGGCGGTAGAATGACCCAGGAACCTCTGTATCCTGAGGGTCATCCGAAGAGAATTGAACAAGATTCTCAAGGAGTTAGCACTGATGCACCTAGTCATCCTAGAAAGAAGAAGAAAGATGATAGGAACCTGCACGCTAGCAACCTTGTTGCTGCTACACCTGAGAGTCCAAACGATGCCTCTGTCTCTGATGCTGAAACAGAATCTGGTGATGAACATGAGCCTAATGATAATATCAATAGTGATGTTCATGCAGATGCTCAACCTAGCAATGAAAAGTATGTGGAGATTGAACCTAGCATTGATCTTGATAACCCACAGCCTAAGACTAGAAGATACGATAAGAATGACTTCACTGCTAGGAAGCACGGTAAAGAAAGGGAACCGTGGGTTCAGAAACCTATGCCCTTTCCTCCCAAACCATCCAACAAAAAGGATGATGAGTATTTCGAGCGCTTCGTTGAGATGATCAAACCCGTCTTTCTGCAGATGCGTCTGACTGATATGCTCAAGATGTCTCCGTATGCTAAGTACATGAAAGATATTGTGATTAATAAGAGGAGGATACATGATCTTGAGATCTGCGCCATACTTGCCAATTACACTTTCAAGGGTGGAACTCCGAAGAAACTAGGTGATCCAGGTGTGCCCACTATACCTTGCTCCATTAAAGGCAACTACGTTAGAACTGTGTTATGCGACCTTGGAGCCGGTGTTAGTGTTATGCCTCTCTCTCTTTATCGTAGGCTTGAACTGGATAAGTTGACACCCACTGAAATCTCTCTGCGAATGGCCGACAAATCAACTGCTTTCCCTATCGGCATTTGTGAGGATGTGCCTGTTGTGGTTGCTAACACCACTATCTTAACAGACTTTGTTATCTTGGATATTCCCGAGGACGATGCCATGGTTGTCATCCTCGGAAGACCCTTTTTAAACACTGCAGGGGCTGTTATAGATTGCAACAAAGGCAATGTCACTTTCCATGTCAACGGTAATGAGCATACGGTGCACTTTCCGAAGAAACAATATCGAGTACATTGCATCAATGCTATCAAAAATACTTCATCGATTCTTATTGGGAGCTTTGAATGCCCTATTCCTCGTGTCAAGATGAAGTATGACTTTCTTGTTGGGGAGATATACATCCCTATTGAGGTAACTTAGTGACTATTCGAAATTTCTCCGTTCTCTTTTGCGATTCAAAAAGTTTTGTCGAGGGGATTTGATCAACCCCATTGACGGATTTCTTTCGATGACCATGAGATGGATGAATCGAGGAGTCACAAACCTTTGTTCCAAGCTTTTACTTTAGGTTGCTTAGAAGAAAAAAGGTAGATTTAGTTTAGTTTTCCCTGTTTTCTGTTTTAGCGTCCGGTAGAAAAGTACCCCGAAAATCAAAGTTCTCCGAACACTGTGAAAATCTAGTATGATTTTTTCTGGAATATTTGAAAAATACTTGGACAAAGAGTCTGTCTGGGGGCCACACCAGTGGGCCACAAGCCCTAGGGGCGACGGCACCCCCTGGCCGCGCCACCCAGGCTTGTGGGGGCCAGACGCACGCCCTCCACTCATTCTTGCTCCCATCTAGTTCTCCTACCTCCGAAAAAAATCGTTTCGCAGCTCAAACCGGTGTTCTTGCTCCTCTTGCTGGGATTTTCGATCTCTTTGCTCAAATCACCGTTCTCCGAACTGTTTTGGGGAAATTACTCCTTGGTAAGTGACTCCTCCATTGGTCCAATTAGTTTTTGCTCTAGTGCCTTATACTCCGCGTATTTTTGCTGCCTTGGTGACCATGTTCTTGAGCTTTGCATGCTGATTCTAGCTGGTCCCAAGTAGTTTTGATGCGTAATATGGTCTCTAGGCACTTGTTGGAGTAGTTGCTACTAGTTTAGTTGAACCTTGTTCACCTTTCCTTTGGGTCACTGAAAAATTTCAGAAAAGGAAGATGTTCAGGAGAAACTTTCATGGTGGTTCCTCAAGCAAGAGAGGTCCCCGTCGCATGCGATTCTGGAGCCTGATCCTTACCAACCTAGGACGCGCACGTACAACCATGTGAATGGCCTTCTGATGAATTTAAGATTGAGGCAGGCTTCAAAGATGAGTTTGATGCACTTGTTCACAACGTCGGACTCGAAGAATTCATCTTGGATAAATGTGAACAGTATGTTTCTCTCACTGCCTCTTTTGTTCGTAGATTCAAATTTTCATATCGCCGTGAGCCATCGGTACTGTTTGATCACTATGATAAATCATATACCATGGATTTACAGGATTTCAATAGAATTTGCAAAATACCTACTTGGGGTAGCCTCAGTGATCCTCCTAAATCTTCGGTTAGAGATTTTTGCACTAGTATTACGGTTGGAGAAACTAGAGACATTACGCAAGCTACCATGGGCAGTATTCATTTTCCTGACTTGCATTACTTTGCCCTGTTCATAGGTAGATGCATTAATGGCAAGATTGAGCATTGTCACCTTTGCGCACCCGACCTTAGTATCCTTAAGAGCGACAAAAGCTTTTAGAGCAGTGACGGGTGACAAAAGCTTCAACATGGGAGCTATTAGAGCAAGGAGGCTAAATAAGAATGCTATTGAAGGGGATTTCTTTGGTGGCATCTATGCCACTCGCATAGCAAATTTTCTTGGAGTACCCATCCGCGAAGGAGATCCCTCGCTCCATACAGCTTTCCTTGACCGCATCTCTTTGACACGCTACCAGTTCCTTGAGAGGGATGACGAATACCTCCTATACCGATTGATATTTAACCGGCAGCGTGTTTTCTATATTACCCTTCCTGCTCCTGCTCTCTTTGACTTTTAGGTAAAACAGTGATATTACATAACCAGAGGAGAGGCACAGGAGTATGAGAGGGAGTCGACGCCTGCTCGTCTCCGTGAGGCAGCTATTCAGGCAGTGGCTGCAGAGCTCTCGTATAACCCCGATTATGATTTTGGGTTTCGGTAGGACCGTCCTTGGGAGTAGACCAAGTTAGGCCAAAAGCCAAAGCTTGGGGGAGTACGTGTTCTCACCGACTTTACATTCTTGCTTATTCTTTCACTTTGTTAGCCGGTGTTCACACTTTGCCACTCTATCATCCATGTGAGTTTATTTTCTTTTTCTCGTTTTCTTTTCGTGTGTCTGTCTAATTTGAGAAAAACCAAAAAGATTTTCTTTTTCTTATTTTGCTTGTTCCATGCTCAAATCGAAAAGATAATTGCAAACAAAACTCCCCCAGGATTAATGTTGGTTTGGACGGTACCCGAGGATTCGGCTAGCCGTGGAGTGTGATTACTTGGTGGTGGGGGAGTCAAAACTTTACTTTTCTGTTTGGGAACCGCCTATAGCATGTGTAGCATGGAAGATATTGAGAACTCCTAGTCATTGCGTTGACAATGAAAGCATGCCACCCAAAATTATTATCTCTGTTTTCAAAGCTTGAGCTCTGGCACCTCTGCAAATCAATGCTTCCCTCTATGAAGGGCCTGTCTATTTATGTCCCTGTTGAGTCATCCTCCTCTTACAAAAGCACCAATTAGAGAGCACCTCTGTCATTTTTATGCTTTGCTTTTAACTGTGTTGAGTATGACTTTTACTGGATCTTCATTGCCATGTATTACAATGTTTAGTCAGCCCTTGGTCTTTGAAGGTGCTCTGCATTTATGTTTTGCGGTCTCGGAAAGAGCTAGCGACATACCATCTATTCGCACTTCTTCATGTTGTTTTGATTGAAGTATTGACATTTGAGGCTTATTATTATTTGCTCGCTAGTTGATTATGCCATTGATATGAATTTACCGTGAGACCTAGATGTCATTTGCTTATGTGGTTTGCTTGTGATTTTTCTGAAACTCTGGATATGAGTTAGACATAGTTGCAACAACAAGATCAAACAGAGTTCGTCAAAGTTTTTCTTTTGTCTCTTTCAGTTTGTCAACTGAATTGCTTGAGGACAAGCAAGGCTTTAAGCTTGGGGGAGTTGATACGTCTCTGTCGTATCTACTTTTCCGAACTCTTTTGCCCTTGTTTTGGACTCTAATTTGCATGATTTGAATGGAACTAACCCAGACTAACGCTGTTTTCAGTAGAATTGCCATGGTGTTGTTTTTGTGCAGAAATAAAAGTTCTCGGAATGATCTGAAAATTTACGAAGAATTTTCTGGAATTAATGAAAAATACGTGCGCAAAGATCCACTGGAGGAGGTGAGCTAGTGGGCCACAAGCCCAGGTGGCGCGGCCACCCCCTTGGTCGCGCCTGGCAGGCTTGTGGGGCCCACGAGGCTCCACTGCCTCCAATATCAGCTCTATATATTCCGTTTCGCCCGAAAAAAAATCAGAGAGAAGGATTCATCGCGTTTTACGATACGGAGGCGCCGCCACCTCCTGTTCTTCATCTGGAGGGGAGATCTGGAGTCTGTTCTAGGCTCCGGAGAGGGGAAATCGTCGCCATCGTCATCATCAACCTTCCTTCATCGCCTATTCCGTGATGCTCTTCACCGTTCGTGAGTAATCTCATCGTAGGCTTGCTGGACGGTGATGAGTTGGATGAGATCTATCATGTAATCGAATTAGTTTTGACGGGGATTGTTCCCTAGTATCCACTATGTTCTGAGATTGATGTTGCTACTACTTTGCCATGCTCAAGGGCCCAAGTGCCATGATTTCAGATCTGAACCTATTATGTTGTCGCCAATATATGTGTGTTTTAGATCCTATCTTGCAAGTTGTAGTCACCTACTATGTGTTATGACCCGGCAACCCCGGAGTGACAATAGCCGGAACCACTCCCGGAGATGACCATAGTATGAGGAGTTCATGTACTCACCAAGTGTTAATGCATTGGTCCAGTTCTTTATGAAAAGGAGAACCTTAATACCCCGTAGTTTCCATTAGGACCCCGCTGCCACGGGAGGGATGGACAATAGATGTCATGCAAGTTCTTTTCCATAAGCACGTATGACTACATACGGAATACATGCCTACATTAGATTGACGAACGTGAGCTAGTTACTTATCTCTCCGTGTTATAGCTGTTACATGATGAATCACATCTGGCATAATCATCCGTCACCGATCCAATGCCTACGAGTCTTTTACTACTGGTCCTTGCTACGTTACTTTGCCGCTACTGCTGTCACTACTGCTGTTACTTGCCACTGCTGTCACTACTGTTGTTACTTGTTACTTTGCTGTTACCTGCTGCAAGACCTTTTTCTGGCACCGTTGCTATCATACCACTTTGCTACTGATACTTTGCTTGCAGATACTAATCTTTCAGGTGTGGTTGAATTGACAACTCAGCTGCTAATACTTGAGAATATTCTTTCGCTTCCCCTTGAGTCGAATCAATAAATTTGGGTTGAATACTCTACCCTCGAAAACTGTTGCGATCCCCTATACTTGTGGGTTATCAGGCCACCCCCCTGGCCGTGCCTGGGGGGCTTGTGGCCACCTCGTGTTCCTCCCGGACTCCGTTTTCTTGCGGAGTACTCCTTCTGGTCGAAAAAAATCATTATATATTCTCCCGAAAGGTGTGACCCTCGTATCGTGCAAATTTCCTTTGTTTTCGTTTCGAGCCTGTTTCTGTTGCAGATCTAGATCGCTATGGCATCCCCAAAATCTCTGAAGGACAGGATCTTCGAGAAGGTCATCAATCCCTACCTCGCGGGAGTGCTGCAACACCCTCAATCTATCGAGATGCGTGAGGGGATGCTGCACATCCATGATGTTGAGGGGCCCAAGAAGACCGGAAGCGTGGATGTGAGTCTCGAAGCAATGGAGCAACAAGTCTTCAAGTGCCAAGGGACGGTGGAGCGCGGACTCAACGCCAACCACATGATGATCACGGAGTTCACCAACAAGCACAAGATCGATGCCAATGACATCGGGAAGTACCTTTCCAGGCTCTATGACAGAATTGATCACCTCCAAGCCCAGATCTATAACCTGCAAAACCAAAACTGTGAGTATGAGTATAGATTTAAATCAATACGGTTGGCTGCAGATTTGAGGATTCTGGAGACTCGGTCATCTTTCCATGATGGAGCACCTATGCCTTGGAAGACGGAGGGTCAAACCCATGTTGCAACAACTTCACCACCATCACCTCCAAAGGAGGACAACTAAGCACGTGTATGGGCAATCCCCTTGGCTGGTGCCAAGCTTGGGGGAGTTGCCCCGGTATCGTATCATCATCACATCTTTTGCCTTTACCTTTTCTTAGTTCGATCCTTTTTGGTTTTATCTTTCTCTAGTAGAATAAAGGTCTTAGTGTTTTAGGCTTGAGTTTTGCTTTGTGTCAACCCGATGTATTCGAGCTCGTGAGTCATATAATAAAGAGAGTTTTAGTTAAGGGCCTTGCTTCATGCCATGATCAAAAGAATGAGAAAAGAACAAAAGCATGAAGGATCATGTAATGATCTTATGGGAAGTGATTGCTTCACATATAAAAAGAATGTTGATTGAAACTTGTTGAGGGTAGACAAATATAGACCTTGGTCATTGTTGCAATTAATAGGAGGTGATAAAGAAGGAGAGATTCACATATAAATATATCATCTTTAACACCATCTATGATTGTGAACACTCACGAAACTATTACATGCTTAGAAGTAGATGTTAGACAAGGAAGAGAACATAATTAATTGTGTTTTCTTGGTTCCGAACAATGTTATATGACTAGAGATCCCTTAGGATGTGACGATTGCTTCCACCTCATATTAGCCAAAATCCCGCACCAAGTAGAGATACTACTTGTGCATCCATAAACCTTCAACCCAGTTTTGCCATGAGAGTCCATCATACCTACCTATGGATTGAATAAGATCCCTCAAGTAAGTTGTCATCGGTGCAAGCAATAAAAAATGCTCCCTAATATGTATGATCTATTAGTGTGTGGAAAATAAGCTTTGTACAAACCTGTGATGAGGAATACATAAAAGCGACAGACTGCATAATAAAGTTCTTAATCACAGGAGGCAATATAAAGTGACGTTCCTCCACACTAAGAGGACACACATCCAAACCTCAAAAGCGCATGCCAACCTCTGCTTCCCTCTGCGAAGGGCCTATCTTGTACCTTTAGATTTTGCCCTTGAAAGAGTCTTGGTGATCTACACCAATTCCTTATTTCGCCTTTATCTTGGCTAACGTCATATGCTAGGTGAAGATCTATATTCATATGTCAACTTGGAAGTAAGTATTCATGAATTATTATTGTTAACATTACCCCTGAGGTAAATGGTTGGGAGGCGAAACTATAAGCCCCTATCTTTCTTTGTGTCTGATTGAAACTTTGATCTCATGAGTACCACGTGAGTTGTAGCAATTGTAGAAGACGAAAGGATGATTGAGTATGTGGATTTGCTTCACAAGCTCTTATTTGACTCTTTCCGATGGTATGATAAATTGCAATTGCTTCAATGACTATAGGCTATTGGTTGTTAATTCTCAGTAAGGTTCTTGATCCATACTTTACCTTGTGAAGGAATTGTCACTTTAGCATAAGAGTTCATATGATGGTATTGCTGTTCTGACTAGGATCATGATGCATGCATGTTCGTATCTTGTTTTGTCGACACCTCTCTCTCTAAACATGTGGGCATATTTATTGATCTCGGCTTTCGCTTGAGGACAAGCGAGGTCTAAGCTTGGATGAGTTGATACATCCATTTTGCATCATGCTTTCATGTTGATACTTATCGCTTTATAGGCTGTTATTACACTTAACGGTACAATACTTATGCCTTTTCTCTCTTATTTTGCTAGGTTTACATGAAGAGGGAGAATGCCGGTAGCTGGAATTCTGGCCTGAAAAGGGAGCAAGTTTGAGATACCTATTCTGTGCAACTCCAAAAGCTGTGAAAATCAACGAGGATTTATTTTGGAATTTATAAAAAATACTGGGCCGAAGAAGTACCAGAGGGGCGCCAGCAGGAGGCCACAAGGCTGCTAGGCGCGGCCTACCCCCTGGCCGCGCCTAGGGGGCTTATGGGCTCCAAGCTGGCCCTCTGGCTCCCCTCTTTTTCTACAAGAAGGGTTTCATTCCAAAAAAAATCAGGAGGAGGCTTTCGGAAGGAATCGCCGCCGCCACGAGGCGGAACTTGAGCAGAACCAATCTAGAGCTCCGGCATGGTCGTCCTGCCGGGGAAACTTCCCTCCCGGAGGGGGAAATCGTCGCCATCGTCATCACCAACACTCCTCTCATCGGAGGGGACTCATCACCATCAACATATTCATCAGCACCATCTCATCTCCAAACCCTAGTTCATCTCTTGTAACCAATCTCCATCTCGCTACTCCAATTGGTACTTGTAAGGTCGCTAGTAGTGTGAATTACTCTTTGTAGTTGATGCTAGTTGGATTACTTGGTGGAAGATTATATGTTCAGATCCTTGATGCTATTCATTACCTCTCTGGTCATGAATATGATTATGCTTTGTGAGTAGTTAATGCTATGGTTAGACTTTGTGTTAATTCTTCTTTCGTAGTTGTGGATGCTTGCGGGAGGGGTTAATCATAAGTGGGATGCTTGTCCAAGTAAGGGCAGTACCCAAGCGCCGGTCCACACACATATCAAACTATCAAAGTAGCGAACGCGAATCATATGAACATGATGAAAACTAGCTTGACAGAAATTCCCGTGTGTCCTCGGGAGCGCTTTACCTCCTATAAGAGTTTGTCCAGGCTTGTCCCTTGCTACAAAAGGGATTGGGCCACTTTGCTGCACCGTTGTTACTTTTGCTACTTGCTACTTGCTACAAATCATATCATCACACAACTACTTGTTACCGATAATTTCAGTGCTTGCAGAGATTACATTGCTGAAAACCACTTGTCAGATCCTTCTGCTCCTCGTTGGGTTCGACACTCTTACTTATTGAAAGGACTACGATAGATCCCCTATACTTGTGGGTCATAAGAGGCACGTGGGGCCCACAAGCCTGCGAGGCGCGCCCCCTAGGGCATGCCTAGGGGGCTTGTGAACTCCCACGAGGTCTCCCGCCTTGGTTCTCAAGTCCTCTGCGTATCTTCTGTTATGGAAAAATCATCCCGTAGGTTTTATTCCATTTGGACTCCGTTTAATATTCTTTTCTGAAAAAGGTCAAAAACACGGAAAATACAGAAACTGGCACTGGGCACTGAGTTAATAGGTTAGTCCCAAAAATGATATAAAATAGCATATTCATGCATATAAAACATCCAAAGTTGATAACATAATAGCATGTAACCATAAAAAATTATAGATACGTTGGAGACGTATCAAGCATCCCCAAGCTTAACTCCTGCTCGTCCTCGAGTGGGGATGTGATAAAGACCGAATTTTTGATGTGGAATGCTACCTAACGTATTTGTTCTTTATAACTTCTTTCTTGTGGCATGAATGTTCAGATCCGTAAGATTCAAAACAATAATTTACTATTGACATGAGAATAATAATGATTCAAGCATACTAGCAAAGTAATCATGAACTTTTGAAATAACTAGGCCAAAGAAAGTTATCCCTACAAAATCATATAGTGTGGCTATGCTCCATCATCCCCACACAACGAATTTAAATCATGCACAACCCCGGTATTGGCCAAGTAATTTTTTTCGCACTCTTACTTTCTCAAACTCTTTCAACTCTCACGCAATACATGAGCGTGAGCCATGGATATAGCACTATAGGTGGAATAGAGTGTGGTGGAGGTTGTGAGGCGAAAAGGAGGATATGGTCACATCGACTCGGCGTATCAATGGGCTATGGAGATGTCCATCAATAGATATCAATGTGAATGAGTAGGTATTTCCATGCAACGGATGCACTAGAGCTATAAGTGTATGGAAGCTCAAAAAGAAAACTAGTGGGTGTGCACCCAACTTGCTTGCTCACGAAGACCTAGGGCAATTTTGAGGAAGCCCGTCATTGGAATATACAAGCCAAGTTATAAAATGAAAATTCCCACTAGTATATGGAAGTGACAAAACGAGGACTCTCTATCATGAAGAACATGGTGCTATTTTAAAGCACAAGTGTGGAAAAAGATAGTAGCATTGTCCCTTCTCTCTTTTTCTCTCATCTTTTTTTTGTTTGGGCTCTTTGGCCTCTTTTTTCATTTTTTTGTGGGCATCTGTGGCCTCTTTTTTTATTTCCGCACATGGGACAGTGCTCTAATAATGATGATCATCACACTTTTATTTACTTACACTCGATACTTAGAACAATAATGACTCTATATGAAATGCCTCCGGCAGTGTACCGGGATGTGCAACGATCTAGCTTAGCGTATGACGTTGAAACATCTCGCTAGCTATCTTACGATCATGCAATGTCAATATGAAAGTGACGGCACATGTCATGAGACGGAATGGTGAAAGTTGCATGGCAATATATCTCGGAATGGCTATGAAAATGCCATAATAGGTAGGTATGGTGGCTGTTTTGAGGAAGGTATACGGTGAGTTTGTGCACCGGCGAAAGTTGCGCAGCACTAGAGACGCTAGCAATGGTGGAAGGTGAGAGTGCATCTATACCATGGACTCACATTAGTCATGAAGAAGTCATATACTTATTGCGAAAGTTTTATTAGTAATCGAAACAAAGTGCTAAGCGCATACTCCTAGGGGAAGGGTTGGTAGGTGTTAACCGTCGCGCGATCCCGACCGCCACACAAAGGATGACAATCAATAAATCAATTATGCTCCAACTTCCTAACATAGCGGTTCACCATACGTGCATGCTACAAGAATCACTAACCTCAACACAAGTATTTCTAGATTCACAACACCCTACTAACATGACTCTAATATTACCATATCCATATCTCAAAACTAATTGTGAGGAATCAAACTTCTCTTACTAATCAATGCACTTGAATATGAAAGTTTTTATTATATCCCCTTTGGATGCCTATCATATTTAGGATTAATTTCATAGCACACGCCAATTACCAAGTTACTTAGAGAGAGCACTCTCAAAATGGTATAAGTGAAGATCGAGGGTTTTTATTTCTACAAAATATGACACCGCCGTGCTCTAAAAAGATTTAAGTGAAGCACTATAGCAAAATTATCTAGCTCAAAAGATAGAAGTGAAGCACATGCGAGCTAAATTGCCTAACTCAAAAGATATAAGTGAAGCTCATTGAGTATTCTAGCAAATTCAGGATCAGTGCATGTCCCTCTCAAAACAGTGTGCAGCAAGGATGATTGTGACAAAACAAAAAGAAAATATCTTATAATACACGATGCTTCAAGCAAAACACATATCATGTGGTGAATAAAAATATATCTCCAAGTAACGTTACCGATGGATTGAAGATGAAAGAGGGGATGCCTTCCCGGGGCATCCCCAAGCTTAGGATTTTTGGTGTCCTTGAATTTGGCTTGGGATGACATGGGCATCCCCAAGCTTAAGCTATTTCCACTCTTTATTCCATTGTCCATGAGAACATCACCCAAAACTTGAAAACTTCACAACACAAAACTTAAACAGAAACTCGTGATATCATTAGCATAAGAAAACAAACTACCAACTTTTTAGGTACTGTAGTAAACTTGATTTATATTTAGATTGATGTTATATTACTGTATTCTCACTTTCCCATGGCTCGTACCCCCCGACTAACCATAGTTTCATCAAAATAAGTAATCAACACAACAAAAACAGAATCTGTCAAAAACATAACAGTCTGTGGCAATCTGTATATTTCGTATACCTCTGCTATCCCAAAAATTCTGAAACATTATGACAATTAGGGAAATTTGCATATCAACCAGCAGCAAAAAGAATCAACTCAAAAGCTCTTTCTGGATAGGAACTAAAAATAATTTCGTGAGCCCAAAGTTTCTGTCTTTTTCAGCATGATTAAACAACTATCACCAAAACTAATCATAAAGGTTCTACTTGGCACAAACACTAATTAAAACATAAAAAACACAATCATAACAGAATCATGATGGCGTGGACTCAACAAAAAAGAAAGTAAAAAGCAAAAATAAATTTATTCATTGGTTGCCTCCCAACAAGCGCTTTTCTTTAAAGCCTTTTAGCTAGGCATTGATAATTCAATGATGGTCACATAGAAGATAGTAATCGGACACGAAGAGAGCATCATGAAATATGTGACAAACATATCTAAGTCTAACATAATTCCTATGCATAGGCATTTTATAGTAAAACAAATTATAAAGACAAGCAATAACTACCATATGCAAAGAAGAAGAAAGAGACAACATCAATCTCAACATAACGAGAGGTAAATTAGTAACATGAAAGCTTCTACCACAATATTTTCCTCTCTCATAATAATTACATGTGGGATCATATTCAAATTCAACAATATAACTATCACATAGTATATTATTTTCATGATCCACATGCATGCAAAGTTGACGCTCTTCAAAAATAGTGGGATTATCATCAACTAAAGTCATGACTTCTCCAAACCCATTTTCAATATTATTGCAAACATTATTATCAATATCATATTCATCATGAGGCTTAAACAAATTTTCAAGATCATAATAAAAACCATCACCCCAATCATGATCATTGCAACAAGTAGTGGACATAGGAAAACTAGCATCCCCAAGCTTAGGGTTTTGCATATTTTTAGCATGATTGACATTAATAGAATTTATAGTGAAACCATTGCAATCATGATTTTCATTCAAGGAGCCCTCGTGAATCACTTCATAAATTTCTTCATCACAATTTTCAGATTCACGCATCTCAAGCAAAACTTCATAAAGATAATCCAGTGCACAAAACTCACTAGAAATTGGTTAAACATAATTGGATCTCTTAAAGAGATTAGCAAGTGGGTGAGGATGCATATCAATAGATTTTGAGCAAGCGAAGATGCAAGCAAATTGAAGGCACATGGCAACACAAGCAAACATAGCAACAAAAAGGCGAACGGAAGAAGAGCGAATAAAAAGGAAAATCTTTTTGGTATTTTCGGAAAATCGTTTTAGAAGTGGGGGAGAGGAAAACGAGAGGAAAAAGGCAAATAATGTAAATGCAAGAGATGAGTTTGCGATAGGTACTTGGTAGATATGCTTCACTTGAATACTCCCCGGCAAGGGCGCCAGAAATTCTTCTTGCTACTTCTTGAGCTTGCGTTGGTCTTTCCCTTGAAGAGGAAAGGGTGATGCAGCAAAGTAGCGATAAGTATTTCCCTCAGTTTGAGAACCAAGGTATCAATCCAGTAGGAGTATCAAGATGAGGCACCAATGCACCTGCGCAAAAAACAAACAAACTTGCACCCGACGCGATAAAGGGTTGTCAATCCCTTCACGATTATTTGCAAGGTGAGATCTGAAGGTGAAAAGTGCAACAAAGTATTTTTGGTATTTTTGTAGATCTGAATAGAGGATGCGAAGTAGACCCGGAGGACATAATGTTCACTAGAGGCTTCTCTCATGATAGCAAGTATTACAGTGGGTGAACGAATTACTGTCGAGCAATTTATAGAATCGAGCAAAGTCATGACGATATCTAAGGCAATGATCATACATATATGCATCACGTCCGAGACAAGTAGACCGATACTTTCTGCATCTACTACTATTACTCCACACATCGACCGCTATCCAGTATGCATCTAGTGTATTAAGTTCATAACAAACGGAGTAACGTCTTAAGCAAGATGACATGATGTAGAGGGATAAATTCATGCAATATGATATAAACCCCATCTTTTTACCGTTGATGGCAACAACATGATGCATGCCTCGCTACCCCTTCTGTCACTGGGTGAGGACACTGCACGGTATGAACCCAAAACCAAGCACTTCTCCCATTGCAAGAATTATAAATCAAGTTGGCCAAACATAACACATAACTCGAAGAGAATTACAAGGATACAAAATCATGCATATAAGAGATCAGAGAAGACTCAAATAATATTCATAGATAATATGATCATAAATCCACAATTCATCGGATCTCGACAAACACACCACAAAAGAAAGTTACATCGGATAGATGTCCATGAAGATCATGGAGAACTTTGTATTGAAGATCCAAGAGAGAGAAGAAGCCATCTAGCTACTAGCTATGGCCCCGAAGGTCTGTGTTGAACTACTCACACATCAGCGGAGAGGCAATGGTGTTGATGAAGAAGTCCTCCGTATCCGAATCCCCCTATAGCAGGGCACCAGAATGGTCCCCAGATGGGATCTTGCGGAGACAGAAGCTTGCGGCGGCAGAAAAGTATTTTCGTGGCTCTCTTCTTTGGTTTCGGGATTTTAGAGAATTTATAGGCGAAAGAGGTAGGGCAAAGGAGGCACGTGGGGCCCACAAGCCTGCCAGGCGCGCCCCCCTAGTGCGCACCTAGGGTCTTGTGACCTCCCACGAGGTCTCGTGCCTTTGTTCTCAAGTCCTTTGCATATCTTCTGTTATGGACAAAATCATCCCGCATGTTTTATTCCGTTTGGACTCTGTTTAATATTCTTTTCTGAAAAAGGTCAAAAACACGAAAAAAACAGAAACTGGCACTGGGCACTGAGTTAATAGGTTAGTCCCAAAAATGATATAAAATAGCATATTCATGCATATAAAACATCCAAAGTTGATAACATAATAGCATGGAACCATAAAAAATTATACATACGTTGGAGACGTATCATGTCCATCTACAAGAGGAGATTATATCTACGTACCCGTGTAGATCGCTAAGCGGGAAGCGTTAATAAATGTGGTTGATGTAGTGGTACAGCTTCGTGATTTAAATCACTGTCGTCCCGAAATCCGTCCCACGATCCGTTCCGATCTAGCGCCGCACGGACGACACCTTCGCGTTCAGCACACGTACAGCTCGATTACGATCTCGGCCTTCTTGATCCAGCAAGAGAGACGAAGAAGTAGATGAGTTCTCTGGCAGGGTGACTGCGCTCCGGTGGTGGTGATGATCTACTCCTGCAGGGCTCCGCCCGAGCTCCGCAAAAATCCGATCTAGAGGTAAAACTACGTGGTATAGGTTTGAGTTGCACGTGGCAAAGTTGTTTCTCAAAAGCCCTAAAACCACCAGTATATATAGGAGGAGGGGAGGGGCTAGCCTTGGGGATCAAGGAGCCCCAAGGTGCACCGGACGAAGGGAAGAGGTGGACTCCCACTCCTATTCGGTTTGGGGGAAGGAGTCCACTCCTTCCTTCCCACCTCCTTCTTTCCTTTTTTTCCTTTCCTTTGGTGTCTTTCCACTTGTGGCGCCATGGCCCTATTGGGCTGGCCTCACCAGCCCACTAAGGGCTGGTGCGCCACCCTAGGGTCACTGGGATCACTCCCGGGTCGGTGGGCCCCTCCCGGTGAATACTCGGAACCCATTCGTCACTCCCGGTACACTGCCGGTAATGCCCGAAACTTTCCGGTGACCAAATGAAACCATCCTATATATCAATGTTCATTTCCGGACCATTCCGGAAACCCTCGTGACCTCCGTGATCTCATCCGGGACTCCAAACAACATTAGGTAACCACACATATAACTCAACTATACTAAAGCATCATCGAACCTCAAGTGTGCAGACCCTGCGGGTTCGAGGACTATGTAGACATGACCCGAGATACTCCTCGGTCAATATCCAATAGCGGGACCTGGATGACCATATTGGATCCTACATATTCTCCGAAGATCTTATCGGTTGAACCTCGGTGCCAAGGATTCATATAATCCCATATGCCATTCCCTTTGTCCTTCGGTATGTAACTTGCCCGAGATTCGATCGTCGGTATCTGTATACCTATTTTAATCTTGTTACCGGCAAGTCTCTTTACTCGTTCCGTAATACAAGATCCCGTGACTTACACTTAGTTGCATTGCTTGCAAGGCTTATTAGTGATGTTGTATTACCGAGTGGGCCCCGAGATACCTCTCCGTCACACGGAGTGAAAAATCCCACTCTTGATCCATACTAACTAACCGGACACCTTCGGAGATACCTGTAGAGCACCTTTATAGTCACCCAGTTACGTTGCGACGTTTGACACACACAAGGTATTCCTCCGGTGTCAGTGAGTTATATGATCTCATGGTCATAGGAATAAATACTTGACACGCAGAAAACAATAGTAACAAAATGACACGATCAGATGCTACGTTTATAGTTTGGGTCTAGTCCATCACATGAGTCTCCTAATGATGTGATCCAGTTATCAAGTGACAACACTTGCATATAGTCAGAAAACCTTGACTATCCTTGATCAACTGGCTAGCCAACTAGAGGCTTGCTAGGGACATTGTTTTGTCTATGTATCCACACATGTATCTATGTTTTCATTCAATACAATTATAGCATGGATAATAAACGATTATCTTGAAACAGGAAACATAATAATAACTATTTTATCATTGCCTCTAGGGAATATTTCCAACAGTCTCCCACTTGCACTAGAGTCAATAATCTAGTCCTCACATTGCCATGCAATTTATGTTGTAATAAATCTAACACCCATACAGTTCTGGTGTTGATCATGTTTTGCCCGTGGAGGAGGTTTAGTCAATGGATCTGCTACATTCAGATTCGTGTGCACTTTGCAAATATTTATGTCCTCTCCTTTGACGTAGTCGCGGATGAGGTTGAAGCGTCGTTTGATGTGTCTGGTCTTCTTGTGAAACCTTGGTTCCTTTGCTAAAGCAATGGCACTAGTGTTGTCACAGAACATAGTTATTGGATTTAGTGCGCTCGGCACAACTCCAAGATCCGTCATGAACTGCTTCATCCAGACACCCTCCTTAGCTGCCTCCGAGGCAGCCATGTACTCCGCTTCACATGTAGAATCTGCTACGACGCTTTGCTTGGAACTGCACCAGCTTACCGCACCCCCATTAAGAATAAATACGTATCCGGTTTGAGACTTAGAGTCATCCGGATCAGTGTCAAAGCTTGCGTCGACGTAACCCTTTACGACGAGCTCTTCGTCACCTCCATAAACGAGAAACATTTCCTTAGTCCTTTTTAGGTACTTCAGAATATTCTTGACCGCCGTCAAGTGATCCACTCCTAGATTACTTTGAAACCTGCCTGCCATACTTATGGCCAAGCTGACGTCTGGTCTAGTGCACAACATTGCATACATGATAGAACCTATGGATGAAGCATAGGGGACGGAACTCATTTGTTCTCTATCTTCCACAGTTATTGGGCACTGAGTCTTACTCAATTTTATACCTTGTAACGCTGGCAAGAACCCCTTCTTGGACTGTTCCATTTTGAACTTCTTCAAAACTTTATCAAGGTATGTGCTTTGTGAAAGTCCTATCAGGCGTATCGATCTATCCCTATAGATCTTAATGCCTAGAATGTAAGCAGCTTCTCCTAGATCCTTCATAGAGAAACTTTTATTCAAGAAATCCTTTACGCTCTCCAAATATTCCACGTTGTTTCCAATCAGCAATATGTCATCCACATATAATATTAGAAATGCCACAGAGCTCCCACTCACTTTCTTGTAAATACAAGATTATCCAACCACTTGTATAAACCCAAATGCTTTGATCACCTCATCAAAGCACTTATTCCAACTCCGAGATGCTTGCACCAGCCCATAAATGGATCGCTGGAGCTTGCATACTTTGTTAGCATTCTTTGGATCGACTAAACCTTCGGGTTGCATCATATACAACTCTTCCTTACGAAAACTGTTAAGGAACGCCGTTTTGACATCCATTTGCCAAATTTCATAATCAAAAAATGCAGCTATTGCTAACATGATTCGGACGGACTTAAGCATCGCTACCGGTGCGAACGTCTCATCGTAGTCAACTCCTTGAACTTGTGAAAATCCCTTTGCCACAAGTCGAGCTTTATAAACAGTCACATTACGGCCCGCGTCCGTCTTCTTCTTAAAGATCCATTTGTTCTGAATAGCCTTGCGACCTTCAGGTAATACTTCCAAAGTCCACACTTTGTTTAGATACATAGATCCTATCTCAGACTTCATGGACTCCAGCCATTTGTTGGAATCCGGGCCCAGCATTGCTTCTTCATAATTCATAGGTTCATTGTTGTCTAACAACATGATTGATAAGACAGGATTACTGTACCACTCAGGAGTAGTACGTGATCTTGTCGACCTGGGAGGTCCGATAGGAACTTGATCCAAAGTTTCAAGATCACCATCATTAACTTCCTGCTCAACCGGCGTTGCTTCGATAGAGGTTTCCCCTTGCCCCGCGCAACCATCTAGAGGGATTAGAGGTTCGACAACCTCATCAAGTTCTATCTTCCTCCCACTCAATTGTTTCGAGAGAAACTCCTTCTCAAGAAAAGCTCCGTTCTTAGCAAAAAACACTTTGCCCTCAGATTTGAGATATAAGGTGTAACCAACTGTCTCCTTTGGGTAACCTATGAAGACGCACTTTTCCGCTTTGGTTCCAGCTTTTCAGGCTGAAGCTTTTTGACATAAGCATCACATCGTCAGACTTTAAGAAACGACAACTTTGGTCTTTTGCCATACCACAGTACGTATGGTGTCGTCTCAACGGATTTTGATGGTGCCCTATTTAAAGTGAATGCAATTGTCTCTAATGCATAACCCCAAAACGATAACGGCAAATCGGTAAGAGACATCATAGATCGCACCATTTCTAACAAAATACGATTACGACGTTCGGACATACCATTAGGATGTAGTGTTCTAGGCGATGTCAACTGTGAAACAATTCCACATTGTCTTAAGTGAGCACCAAACTCGAAACTCAGATATTCACCCCCACGATCAGAATGTAGGAACTTGATATTCTTGTTACGATGATTTTCAACTTCAATCTGAAATTGCTTGAACTTCTCAAACGTTTCAGACTTGTGGTTCATCAAGTAGATATATCCATACCTACTCAAACGTCAGTGAAGGTGAGAAAATAACGATATCCGCCGCGCGCCTCCACACTCATTGGACTGCACACATCGGTATGTATGATTTCCAACAAGTCACTTGCACGCTCCATTGTTCCAGAGAACAGAGTCTTAGTCATCTTGCCCATGAGGCATGGTTCGCACATGTCAAGTGATTCAAAATCAAGTGACTCCAAAAGCCCATCGGAATGGAGTTTCTTCATGCGCTTTACACCAATATGACCTGAGCGGCAGCGCCATAGAAACATGGCGCTATCATTGTTAACTCTACATCTTTTGGTCTCAATGTTATGTATATGTGTATCATCGCTATCAAGATTCAATATGAACAATACTCTCACATTGGGTGCATGACCATAAAAGATATTACTCATAGAAATAGAACAACCATTATTCTCTGAGTTAAACGAGTAACCGTCTCGCAATAAACAAGATCCAAATATAATGTTCATGCTTAATGCAGGCACTAAATAACAATTACTTAAGTTCATAACTAATCCTGATGGTAACTAAAGTGAGACTGTGCCGACGGCGATTGCATCAACCTTGGAACCATTTCCTACGCGCATCGTCACTTCATCCTTCGCGAGCCTTCATTTATTCCGCAGTTCCTGCTTCGAGTTGCAAATATGAGCAACAGAACCGGTATCAAATACCCATGCACTACTACGAGAGTTGGTTAAGTACACATCAATAACATGTATATCAAATATACCTGATTTTTCCTTGGCCACCTTCTTATCAGCCAAATACTTGGGATAGTTGCGCTTCCACTGACCCATTCCCTTGCAATAATAACACTCTGTTTTAGGCTTAGGTCTAGCCTTGGGTTTCTTCGTCGGATTGGCAACACGCTTGTCGCTCTTCTTGGAGTTACCCTTTTTGCCTTTGCCGTTTCTCTTGAAACCATTGGTCTTATTGACCATTGATACGTCTCCGTCATATCTACTTTTCCAAACTCTTTTGCCCTTGTTTTGGACTGTAATTTGCATGATTTGAATGGAACTAACCCGGACTAAAGCTGTTTTCAGCAGAATTGCGATGGTGTTGTTTTTGTGCAGAAATAAAAGTTCTCGGAACGTCCTGAAAATTTACAAAGAATTTTTCTAGAATAAAAGAAAAATACGTGCGCAAAGATCCACTGGAGGGGGCGTGCGAGTGGGCCACAAGCCCCTGGGCCGCGGCCACCCCCCTAAGTCATGCCGTGAGGGCTTGTGGTGCCCACGTGGCACCACCGCCCCCAAACTCAGCTCTATATCTTCCGTCTCGCCCGAAAAAAAATCAAAGAGACGGATTTATCGCGTTTTGCGATACGGAGGCACCGCCACATCCTGTTCTTCATCTGGAGGGCAGATCTGGAGTCCGTTTCAGGCTCTGGAGAGGGGAAATCGTCGCCATGGTCATCATCAACCTTTCACCGTCGACAATTCCATGATGCTCTTCATCGTTCGTGAGTAATCTCATCGTAGGCTTGCTGGACGGTGATGAGTTGGATGAGATCTATCGTGTAATCGAGTTAGTTCTTGACGGGGATTGATCCCTAGTATCCACTATGTTCTAGATTGATGTTGCTACTACTTGGCTATGCTTAATGCTTGTCACTAGGGCCCGAGTGCCATGATTTCAGATATGAACCTATTATGTTGTCGCCAATATATGTGTGTTTTAGATCCTATCTTGCAAATTGTAGACACCTACTATGTGTTATGACCCGGCAACCCCGGAGTGAGAATAGCCGGAACCACTCTCGGAGATGACCATAGTATGAGGAGTTCATGTATTCACCGCGTGTTAATGCGTTGGTCCGGTTCTTTATTAAAAGGAGAACCTTAATATCCCATAGTTTACATTAGGACCCTGCTGCCACGGGAGGGATGGACAATAGATGTCATGCAAGTTCTTTTCCCTAAGTACGTATGACTACATATGGAATAAATGCCTACATTAAATTGATGAACGGGAGCTAGCCACATATCTCTCTGTGTTATAGCTGTTACATGATGAATCACATCCATCACACTCATCCATCACCGATCCACTGCCTACGAGTCTTTTACTACTGTTCCTCGCTATGTTGATTTGCCTAGGCTTGTCCCTTGCGACAAGAGGGATTGGGCCACTTTGCTGCTGTCACTTTGCTGCTACTGTTGCTATTGCTGTTACTTGTTACTTTGCTGATGTTGCTGCTACTATAGTTCCCTGCTACCCTGTTGTTACTTGTTGCAAGACTTTGCTGGCGCTGTTGCCGAGGCTTGGT
The DNA here is from genome assembly GCF_904849725.1 of Hordeum vulgare subsp. vulgare. Taxonomy (NCBI): domain Eukaryota; kingdom Viridiplantae; phylum Streptophyta; class Magnoliopsida; order Poales; family Poaceae; genus Hordeum; species Hordeum vulgare. Next base: position 487,493,898 of record NC_058519.1, read on the forward strand.
AAGCGATACTGACAATCCCGTCAACCAAGGCTTTTTCTGGCACCGTTGCTATCATACTACCTTGCTACTGATACTTTTCTTGCAGACACTAATCTTTCAGGTGTGGTTGAATTGGCAACTCAACTGCTAATACTTGAGAATATTCTTTCGCTTCCCCTTGATTCGAATCAATAAATTTGGGTTGAATACTCTACCCTCGAAAACTGTTGCGATCCCATACGCTTGTGGGACATCAAGGCTTTTTCTAGCGCCGTTACCGGGGAAGCACAACTATATTCTCTGAGTCACTTGGGATTGACGTTTGCTGATCACTATGAGGAATCCGAAAGATCCAAGAACTAAAATCCTACCTTCCACTACGAGGAGAGGTAAGGAATTGCCATCTAGCTCTGCACTTGATTCACCTTCAGTTCTGAGTAAGTTTGCGACATCACCTCGTGCTAGAAATCTTGATATGTCGCGTGTGCTTGATGATGCTACTTCTGCTGCCCATGATACTTATGATGCTATGCTAGATACTATGCCTGATGATGCTATGCTTGATACTATGCCTGCTATGCCTGATACTGCTTTGCCACTTGGTGCCCTTGATGCACATATCGCTAGAGTTGCTGCTAGATGTGATGATACTTCTGAGACTGCTGATACTATTGAAGTAGAACCTGCTACTATGCCTGAATTGCCTGTTATGCCTGATACGCGCTATGTTATGGAGGGAGAGATAGCTGAGGATTTTCTTGCGTGTAAGGATTGCTATGATGTTGAGAAACTACTGCGCAAGTGGAAAGAAAAAATCTCTGAACGCTAGGATGAAATACGACCTGAAGTTTGCCACTTCGCCTATCTTTGTGACCGATAAGGATTATGAATTCTCTATCGACCTTGAGTTAATCACTCTGATCGAATCTGATCCTTTTCACGGTTATGAATCTGAAACGGTTGTAGCCCATTTTACCAAACTGCACGATATAGCCACCCTATTCACTAGTGAGGAGAAGATCCGCCACTACTATATGCTCAAGATGTTTCCTTTCTCGCTAAAGGATGATGCTAAGACATGGTTCACTTCTTTTGCTCCTTTTTGTGTGCGTAGCCCCCAGGATATGGTCTACTACTTCTCTGAAAAATATTTCCCTGCCCATAAGAAGCAAGCTGCCTTGCAGGAAATATACAACTTTGCTCAAGCTGAAGAAGAGAGTCTCCCACAAGCTTGGGGGAGGCTCATCCAGCTACCGAATGCTTTGCCTGATCACCCTCTTGAGAAGAACGAAATACTTGGTATCTTCTATAATGGACTTACTGATGCGTCCAAAGACCACTTAGATAGTTGTGCCAGTAGTGTTTTTAGGGAACGAACTGTAGAACAAGCTGAGATTCTGTTGAACAACATCTTGTTCAATGAGAATGCTTGGACTATTCCCGAACCACCTCCTAAGCCAACTCCGAAGAAAAGAGGTATTCTATTCCTCAGTCCTGAAGATATGCAAGAAGCCAAGAAATCTATGCGAGAGAAAGGCATTAAATCTGAAGATGTCAAAAATCTACCACCTATCGAAGAGATCCATGGTCTCGATAACCCGATACAGGTAGTAGAAGTAAATTCTCTGCGTAGGTTTGATGAGAGTGATATTCCTTCTGATAAACCTACTAGCTTATGCATGGATGAATTTGATAACTTCGTTGCCAAAGAACAAAGTTTCAATGATTATGTTAGCAGACAATTGGAAAAGAATGCTTGTATGCTTAGTCATTTAAGTGCTTGTGTGGACAGAAACGTCAATGATCTTAAGCTTCTGAGTAAACATGCTTCCATGGTTAGTACTCAGGTAGAACAAGTACTTAAAGCTCAGAATGACTTGCTCAATGAGTTGAATGACAATGCCGTCTGAGTCGTTACTAGAGGCGATAGAATGACCCAAGAACCTCTGTATCCTGAGGGTCATCCGAAGAGAGTTGAACAAGATTCTCAAGGAGTTAGCACTGATGCACCTAGTCATCCTAGAAAGAAGAAGAAAGATGATAGGAACTTGCACGCTAGCAACCCTGTTGCTGCTACACCTGAGAGTCCAAACGATGCCTTTGTCTCTGATGCTGAAACACAATCTGGTGATGAACATGAGCCTAATGATAATATAAATAGTGATGTTCATGAAGATGCTCAACCTAGCAATGAAAAGGATGTGGAGATTGAACCTAGCATTGATCTTGATAACCCACAGCCTAAGACTAGAAGATGCGATAAGAATGACTTCACTACTAGGAAGCACGATAAATAAAGGGAACCGTGGGTTCAGAAACCTATGCCCTTTCCTCCCAAACCATCCAAGAAAAAGGATGATGAGGATTTTGAGCGGTTCGTTGAAATGATCAGACCCGTCTTTCTGCAAATGCATTTGACGGATATGCTCAAGATATCTCCGTATGCTAAGTACATGAAAGATATTGTGTCTAATACGAGGAGGATACCTGAGATTGAGATCTCCGCCATGCTTGCCAATTATACCTCCAAAGGTGGAACTCCGAAGAAACTAGGTGATCTCGGTGTGCCCACTATACCTTGCTCCATTAAAGGCAACTACGCTAGAACTGCGTTGTGCGACCTTGGAGCCGGTGTTAGTGTTATGCCTCTCTCTCTTAATCGTAGGCTTGAACTGGATAAGTTGACACCCACTGAAATCTCTCTACAAATGGCCGACAAATCAACTGCTTTCCCTATCGGCATTTGCGAGGATGTGCCTGTTGTGGTTGCTAACAACACTATCCTAGCAGACTTTGTTATCTTGTATATTCTCGAGGACGATGCCATGGCTCTCATCCTCGGAAGACCCTTTTTAAATATTGCAGGGGATGTTATAGATTGCAACAAAGGCAGTGTCACTTTCCATGTCAACGGTAAGGAGCATACGGTGCACTTTCCGAAGAAACAATATCGAGTACATTGCATCAATGCTATCGAAAAAACTTCATCGATTCTTATTGGGAGCTTTGAATGCCCTATTCCTCGTGTCAAGATGAAGTATGATTTGCTTGTTGGGAGATACACATCCCCATTGAGGTAACGTAGTGAGTATTCTAAAATTCTCCGTCTTCTTTTGCGATTCGAGAAAGTTTTGTCGAGGGGACTTGATCAACCTCATTGACGGATTTCTTTCGATGACCATGAGATGGATGAATCGAGGAGTCACGAACCTCTGTTTCAAGCTTTCACTTTAGGTTGCTTAGAATAAAAATGATAGGTTTAGTTTAGTTGTCCTTGCTTTCCGTTTTAGCGTCCGGTGGAAAAGTACCCCGAAAATCAAATTCTCCGAACGCTGTGAAAATCAAGTATGATGTTTTCTAGAATATTTGAAAAATACTGGGACAAAGAGTCTGTCTGGGGGCCACACCAGTGGGCCACAAGCCGTAGGGGCACGGGCACCCCCGTGGCCGCGCCACCCAAGCTTGTGGGGCCCACAGGCACCCCCTCCACTCATTCTTGCTCCCATCCAGTTCTCCTACCTCCAGAAAAAATTGTTTCGCAGCTCAAACCCGTGTTCTTGCTCCTCTTGTTGGGATTTTCGATTCATTTGCTCAAAGCACCGTTCTCCGAACTGTTTTGGGGAAATTACTCCTTGGTAAGTGACTCCTCCATTGGTCCAATTAGTTTTTGCTCTAGTGCCTTATACTCCGCGTATTTTTGCTGCCTTGGTGACCATGTTATTGAGCTTTGCATGCTGATTCTAGCTGGTCCCAAGTAGTTTTGATGCGTAATATGGTCTCTAGGCACTTGTGGGAGTAGTTTCTACAAGTTTAGTTGAACCTTGTTCACCTTTCCTTTGGGTCACTGAAAATTTCAGAAAAGGAAGATCTTCAGGAGAAACTTTCATGGTGGTTCTTCAAGCAAGAGAGGTCCCCGTCTTGCGATTCGGGAGCATGATCCTTACCAAACTAGGGACGCACAGGTACAACCATGTGAATGGGCTTCTGATGAATTTATGATTGAGGCAGGCTTTAAAGATGAGTTTGATGCATTTGTTCGCAACGTCGGACTCGAAGAATTCATCTCCAATAAATGTGAACAGTATGTCGCTGTCACTACCTCTTTTGTTCGTAGATTCAAATTTTTAGCTGGCCGTGAGCCATCGGTACTGTTTGATCTCTATGATAAATCGTATACCATGGATTTAGAGGATTTCAGTAGAATTTGCAAAATACCTATTTGGGGTAACCTCAATGATCCTCCTAAATCTTCGGTTAGAGATTTTTGCGCTGGTATTACGGCTGGAGAAACCAGAGACATTACGCAAGCTACCATGGGGAGTATTCATTTTCCTGCCTTGCATTATTTTGCCCTCTTTATAGGCAGATGCATTAATGGCAAGATTGAGCATTGTCACCTCTGCGCACCCGACCTTACTATCCTTAAGAGCGCAGTGACGGGTAACAAAAGCTTCAACATGGGAGCTATTATAGCAAGGAGGCTGAATAAGAATGCTATTGATGGGGATTTCTTTGGCGGCATCTATGCCACTCGCATAGCAAATTTTCTTGGAGTACCCATTCGCGCAGGAGATCCCCCGCTCCATACAACTTTCCTTGATCGCGTCGCTATGACATGCTACCAGTTCCTTGAGAGGGATGATGAATCCCTCCTATACCGATTGATATTCAATCGACAGCGTGTTTTCCATATTACCCTTCCTGCTCCTGCTCTCTTTGACTTTCAGGTAAAACAACAATATTACATAACCCGAGGAGAGGCAGCGGAGTATGAGAGGGAGTCGACGACTGCTCGTCTCCGTGAGGCAGCTATTCAGGCAGTGGCTGCAGCGCTCCCGTATAACCCTGGTTATGATTTTGGGTTTTGCCAGGACCGTCCTTGGGAGTAGACCAAGTTAGGCCAAAAGCCTAAGCTTGGGGGAGTACGGGTTCTCACCGACTTTACATTCTTGCTTATGCTTTCACTTTGTTAGCCGGTGTTCACACTTTGCCACTGTATCATCCATGTCAATTTATTTTATTTTCACGTTTCTTTTCGTGTGTCTGTCTAGTTTGAGAAAAACCCAAAAATATTTTCTTTTTCTTCTTTTGCTTGTTGGGAGCTTCTTTTGCTTGTTGGGAGCTTTCCCGTGTAGATAGTTTTCTTTTTCTTTGGGTCAAGGTAGAAGATATTGGTTACAATATTTAGTGGCTCTTGCATGCATACCTGTTTAGCTTTCAAAGAGCCATATTACTTTGTCTTCTCCTTTGTGTTTGCCTACAGATTCCAGTGTAGTCCAATGCACGAGGATGCTTATTATTGTTCACATCATTTGGTCGTGCAAGTGAAAGGCAATAATGACGATATATGATGAAGTGATTGAGCCTGGAAAAGCTGGTATGAACTCGATCAATTTTGTTTTTGTAAATATGACTAGCTCATCATGCCTGATTCAGCTTTGTTGTGAGAGAAACATGTTTGCAATGACAACTTAGAGATCATAGTTGCTTATGCTATGCTTATTTAGCTAGGAGCTTATAATGGTCTTGTAGCGACCCGACTCAAGACGAGTCAAGCCTCTGGTGTTTCCGTACCATCCCAAGATCATGCTGGTACACACTCAGTACATAATGTATATATTCCAGAGTTCAATCACACAACTTAATTAATCGAAATCTCATAAAGAGTACTTTATTACAATAAAGGATTACAATAAAGTGGCTGAAGGCCATCTCATGAGATATCTAACGAAGACTAGCGGAAGCATCAGGTAGACGAGTCCATCCGACTCGAGGGCATGTCGCTGAGCGTAGATCGTAGCCTCACTGTTGGTCGGAAAAGTACTCTGCAACATGATACGTTGCAGCCGTGTAGGTCAGCATATGGAATATGCCGGCAAGTCATCAAAGAGAGGAGTAAAATAATAATCAACTATCTCTACATGCATATTTGGCCGGTGGGGCTAGGTTTTGCATAAAGCCAGTTTTATCCTACAACAAGAGGGCTGGAAGCAAAATATTACTACATTGTTTGTTGTTAACGAGATGGTTCCGACAACCAATTCTCGTACCCGAATAGTTGTTAACACCCACATCATTATTAAGTTGTGTCGAGAGTTCTGGGGAATTTCAATGCCTTCGGCTCAAGTTGTCCATGACCGTGGACACGGCTAATCGATTAGGTTGGGCACTCTGCAGAGTTTTGCACACGTTCCCCACTAGATTTGATTGCCTCCGTGTTTGTCCTCGCACTTCAGGGTGTTTGAAGACCGGATGATCAAAACATGGTCTTTCAACGGGTCCCTCTGAATCCCTGTCGGTGCCCATCCATTCCTACCGTTCTTCTACATCTGCTAGCACCGCCTGTCCAGAGTCGCTGCGTTGTCCAACCAAGCCGGAGCCCATAATGACTTGTGGCTGTGCAGGTAAGCCTTGAGTCTTGGAGTCTCCGTCCGTTTCTTCGAGCCTGGGTGAAGCTTTCCGCATGATGTCATGGCCTCTCCAGCATCCCGGGTCATCCACTGGGTTCTCCAGGGAGCCGGTCAACCGTCCTTCACCCAGAGTTGCATTGCGTCCGAGGTCTTGAAAATCTTGTCTTAACCGGTCTTGATTATTTAATCAACCTCGCATCACTCGTGTTATGCACTCAACCGAAAACCCGTGTACTCAAGCATAGGAAATATAAAATTGTCGTCCCGGGGTCAAGTATCGGGGTTGTTGTGTACCTACCACATGATACTACAACCTATTCTAAAATTTCCAAGTACCTAGGCAGCATGCAATTGGGCAAAGAAAGGTGAACTACCATGCATCAAAAACATAGGAAAATAACATGATCAAAATGACTTGCCTTGATGATAGTTGTCTTGATCGAGCGCTTCTAAGTAACACGCTTCGCACTCCGGGTGATCTACCGATACATGCACAATACACAACATAAGCACTACAATCAAGCAACAAGTAAAAATAACATCACAAGTAAGAATTTGCTAAGGCCTAAGTAGAAGAATTCAATACGCGTCACTAAGGCAGAAACTTGTTTCTGTTAAAAAACTCAGTAAAAATACTTGAATTTTTTTTAAACTTCTACCACAGTAAGATATAATCACTAGGAAGCAGTAGCAAAAAGAATCAACTCAAAATCATTTTTTAAACTCCTGGAATAGGCAAAACAAGGTTTAAACTAAATCTGATCAAATTATATTTGCAAATTTCAAACATAGACAAATTATATGTTTTTAAAAACTACAGAAAAATTGGGATTTACTGGAACAAGAATCAATATCATTGGACTTCGGGATCAAAAGTTATGGCCAAAACAAAACAGAAACTTTGCTGTTTTTGGAACTCGACAGAAAAAAGAAACTAATTTGCTAGCAGACACGGGCTACACGTGGCACGCTCTGAGTGGCTGTGGGGGTGTATGTTGCTAACGTTAGGAGCAAACGGCCGAGAACTAACAGAACTTACTGGCTAATAGTTAAGTGAAATAAAAACCGGCGCTTTTCTGAGCTAAACCGAACAGGTATCTAAGAACTAATCTAACGCGTCCGTCCTAGATCCAACGGTGCATGGAGGGAGATGGAGTGCTCACCGGCGGGAAGACTCCGGCGAGGTCTTGGCAGCGGCCGAAGGTGGTGGAGGCGGCTGCGGGGGTTCTCCGGCGACGGCGACGGGACGGGGAGGCGGCGGCGAGGTCGGGGAGCGTGACGGCGGCGTCGGGGAGTGCTCCGGGGGGCTCGGGGTGGCTGCCCCAGGGGTGCGGGCAGGGGTGCGGGCTTTTATAGGCGCGGGAGGAGCTGGGGAAGGAAGGGGCAGAGGGTGGAGGGGATCCCGGCGGACCTGGGAGCTCGGGCTTGGTTCGGGCATAGATTAGGAAAGGGGAGAGAGGTGGGGGGTGACCGAGGGGAAGAGTGGTCGGGCGGGGGCCCATGCGGCAGGAGAGGAGGCTGGGCAAGGAAGGGGTCGGCCAGCCGAGATCTAGGGGATTCGGATCCCGGGCCTAGGGGGATTCGGCCGAGGGCTATTAAGTGCCCAGGCGGCGGTTGCCTTTTAAAAAAAACTTCCCTAATTTAAATCTTTTTCCGAAACAGAAAATAAAAGGAGTAAAAAGGAAATAAATCAAATATTTAATATGGAGTATTATATACCAAAAAAATCAGAAAAATATCCTCTACCCGAATAACATTTTTCCAAAGAAAAAATAAAAACTTTAAAAAAATGTTTTTTCAGAAATTGCCCAAAATGCTTTATTTTCTTTTTGCAAATATTTTTGCAAATAAACTTTGGATTTCTTGGCTCCAAATATTTCCGAAATGCCCGCACTTTGGAGGGTCATTTTCCTCCGCTCTCTCTCTCTTGCGTGCAAGAGAGCATTTTCCCGGCATTTCTCGTGTGAGGAAAAAAATGAAAATGCAAAATCAAAAGACGAAAGAATTCAAGTGCCAATTTTATTTCAATCAATATGCATAGATGATTAGCTACAATGTAAAACATTCCCAATTAGGAAAATTGGGATGTTACAAACCTACCCACCTTAAGATGAATCTCGCCCTCGAGATTCGGGTTGGCTAGAAAATAGGTGCGGGTGGTCTCGACGAAGATCCTCTTCTCGTTCCCAGGTGGCTTCTTCCTCGGTGTGGTGGCTCCACAACACCTTGCAGAACTTGATGATCTTGCTGCGGGTAACTCTGTTGGCAGTCTCGAGAATCCTGACGGGTTTCTCCTCATACGTCAGATCACTGTCAAGCTGTATGGCCTCTAGGGGCACTGTATCTCTCAACGGAACATCGACCATCTTAGTGTGGCATTTCTTCAACTGGGAAACATGGAAGACATCATGAACTCCGGACAATCTTTCCAGCAGTTCCAGTTTATATGCAACTTCGCCTCTACGTTCAAGAATTTTGTACGGGCCAATGAAACGGGTGCTAACTTTCCCTTCACACCAAATCTCTTAATTCCTCGAAGTGGCGACACCCGAAGATATGCTTGGTCTCCCACTTCGTACGTTACTTCCTTGCGTTTGCTGTCGGCATAAATCTTCTGCCTGGACTGAGCTATTTTGAGTCGGTCACGAATTAGCTTGACCTTCTCTTCAGAATCTCGGATAAGGTCGGAACAAAAAAGTTGTCGGTCTCCAACTCCATCCCACATCAACGGTGTTCTGCACCTCCTTCCGTATAGAGCTTCGACAGACTGGTCTGGTAGCTGTTGTTGTATGAGAACTCGGCATAAGGAAAATTGTCATCCCAACTAGACCCATAGTCTAGTGCGCAAGCTCTCAACATGTCCTCCAGAATCTGATTGACTCTCTCGGTCTGTCCATCTGTGTGTGGGTGAAAAGCTGTACTGAACTCCAATCTCGTTCCCAAGGTTTCATGCAGTTGGTGCCAAAATTTGGATGTGAACTGAGTCCCTCTATCTGACACAATGCTCTTCGGTACTCCGTGCAGACATACGATCCTCGTCATATATATCTTGGCCAGCTTGGCACTCGTGTAAGTAGTCTTCACAGGGATGAAGTGAGCTACCTTGGTCAAACGATCAACCACAACCCAAATAGAATCATAGCTAGAACGGGTCCTGGGTAATCCTATGATGAAGTCCATACCAAGCTTTTCCCATTTCCACTCGGGTATCGGTAGAGGTTGGAGCAAACCTGCTGGCTTCTGATGCTCGGCTTTTACTCGCTGACAAACATCGCATAATGCTACAAACTCGGCAATGTCTTTCTTCATTCCTGTCCACCAGAAACTTTCTTTCAGATCCAGATACATCTTGGTGTTGCCGGGGTGTATTGAGTACGGGGAATCATGGTCCTCCTGAAGTATCAACTTCCTGAGTTCGGGATCATTGGGCACACAGATGCGATCCTCAAACCATAAAGTTCCGTGTTCATCCTCACGAAAACCTTTAGCCTTCCCGTCTTTCATTTTTTGCTTAATCTCAGCTATCTCCTTGTCTGATTTCTGTGCCTCGCGGATCTTTTCGGTCAAAGTGGACTGAATTTCTAGTGTGGCAACAAATCCTCTTGGAACTATTTCCATTTTGAGCTCTCGGAGATCATCGGCTAACTCCTGGGGTAATCCTCCTGCTATGAGTGTGTTCACATAACTCTTGCAGCTCAACGCATCGGCTACAACATTTGCCTTGCCTGGGTGATAATGCAATCTCATGTCATAGTCCTTGATCAACTCTAGCCATCGCCTTTGTCTGAGGTTAAACTCCTTCTGCGTGAAGATATATTTCAGGTTCTTGTGATCGGTGTAAACATCACAACTATTTCCGATCAGGAAATGTCTCCAGGTCTTGAGAGGGTGCACTACGGCTGCTAGTTCCAAGTCATGTGTGGCATAATTCAACTCATGAGGTCTGAGCTGTCTGGATGCATAGGCTACAACTTTACCTTCTTGCATGAGCACTCCTCCGAGTCCTTGACGAGAAGCGTCATAGTAAACCTGGAAATCCTTCCGAATGTTCGGCAATATCAGCACTGGGGCTGTAACAAGACGTTTCTTCAGCTCTTGAAAACTGGTTTCACATTCCTCAGTCCAAACATACTTGGATTCCTTCTTCAACAACTCTGTCATGGGCTTGGCGATCTTTGAGAAATTCTCAATGAACCTCCGGTAATATCCGGCAAGTCCGAGGAAACTGCGGATCTCCTTTACTGAAGTGGGTGCTACCCATTCGGTGACTGCTGCAACCTTGGTAGGGTCCACTACTATTCCTTCTCCTGAGATGACGTGTCCGAGGAATCCGACTTCCTTCAACCAAAACTCACATTTGCTAAACTTTGCATACAGCTTATGCTCTTGAAGCTTCTCCAGAACTAGACGCAGATGTTCCTTGTGTTCCTCTTCGTTCTTGGAGAATATCAGTATGTCATCGATGAACACCACGACAAACTTGTCCAAGTATTCCATAAATACCTTGTTCATCAGATTCATAAAATATGACGGAGCATTAGTCAGTCCAAATGACATGACCGTGTACTCATACAAGCCGTACCGGGTGGTGAAGGCTGTCTTGGGTATATCCTGTTCACGAATCTTCAACTAATGATACCCGGATCGAAGATCGATCTTTGAGAATACGCGAGCTCCAACTAACTGATCAAACAGATCATTGATCATCGGCAAGGGGTACTTGTTCTTGATAGTCACCTCGTTCAATGCACGATAATCGACGACCATTCTCAGGGACTTATCCTTCTTTTCAACCAAGAGCACTAGGGCTCCCCAAGGTGAAGAACTTGGGCGAATATACCCTTTGTCCAACAACTCCTTAATTTGCTTCTTGATTTCTACCAAGTCATTTGCGGGCATCCGATAGGGTCTCTTGGATATCAGAGCTGTTCCGGGTAATAGCTCAATCAGGAACTCAATCTCTCTATCGGGTGGCATGCCCGGCAATTCCTCCGGAAATACATCTGGGTACTCCTGTACAATCGGTACTTCCTCCTGGACTACTCCCGTGAGAGAGTTTACTCGCTTACTCCGTGTCGGGCGCTGAGACACGTACTTAATCCGCTTCTGCTCGAGGGTGGTGAGAAAAATAGACTTAAGGGCACAATCAATATTCCCTTCATACTTGGCCAACCAATCCATGCCTAGAATTACATCCAATCCCTGGGACTCTAATACGATGAGGTCGGTGGGGAAATTATGGTTCCCGATGTTGAGACTCAAAGCATGGCATCCTATCCCGGCTGTCATCATGCCTCCTGGGGAACTGACCTTAATGGGCTGGCTGAGGGTTCTAGTTGGCAAACTATACTTTTACACAAATACCCTTGATATGAATGAATGTGTTGCACCAGAATCAAAAAGTACCAATACTGGACGTGAATTTAGCAAAAACTTACCAACCACAGTATCGAGGTGATCATAGACCTCTTCAACATCATTGTGGTTCACCTGAGCTCGAGGAAAAGGATTGGGCTTCCTTGCTATAGAGTTGCCGTTGCCGTTTCCATTTCCCTGCTTGTTCTGGGGACATTCAGTGGCATAGTGTCCCGTCTTCTGACACGTGAAGCAGGTGATGTGATTCAGATCCTTCTGAGCTGGAGCTGAATGCTGCTGAGTGCCAGTGCCGCCATTCTTGAAGTTGCTGTTGTTGCGGTGGTTCCCATTTCCTCCATGGTTGTGGCCTCCATGGTTGTGCATTGGGTGGTTATGCTGGACGTGTCCTCCAAACTTACCGGATCCAGTCTCGGTATTCCCTGAATAGGGGGTGTAGTGAGGCTTCTGCTGAGTGCCGGAGTTGAACTTTCCAATCCCATACTTCCGCTTGTGGTTCTCCATCTGCTGGTGTTTCCCCTCCAAGATGAGGGCCTTATCCACCAGCGCCTGGTAGTTGTTGAAGGTGGCTACAGTCAACTGAATGCTCAGCTCATCATTGAGTCCTTCCAAGAACTTTTCCTGCTTGGCCGCATCATCGGCCACATCTCCAGGTGCATAACGGGCGAGCATGCTGAATTCATCGACATACTGAGCTACAGAGCGATTCCCCTGGCGTAAGTTGTGAAACTCACGCTTCTTCAGACTCATTGCACCAGCTGAGACATGTGCGGTACGGAAGGCTTGCTTGAACTTCTCCCAAGTGACACCAGCAATGGGGCATGTGGTGGTGTAATTCTCCCACCATGCAGCTGCAGGGCCTTCAAGTTGATGCGCGGCAAAGCGCACCTTCTCAGCTTCAGTACAACCAGCAGTGATAAGTTCATGCTCCATCTTGCGGAGCCAATCATCTGCCACAATGGGATCAATGCTGCTGGAGAAAGTCGAAGGGTTCAACCTCAGGAAACGGGTGAGATTGTCGGCCTGGGGTGGATGACGGTTGTTGTTATTGTTCTGGTTCTGGATGATCAGCTGCATCAGGGTGTTCTGTTGCTGGATCAACTGGGTGAGTTCCGGCAGAAAGTTGGAGGTAGGGGCACGTCTCGGAGGCATCTGATGTTTGTAGAGGGGTGAGATTAGCATAGAACAATGGTCTAAGAGTCATTACACTACCCACATGAAATGCAACAACAAGTATCACACCACACATTTTATTCAATACCATCACAAAGGTTCACACGAGGATACAAAATTCGATAATCCTAAACATCGGCCTAAGCGTTTAACGATAAAGTAAATTTGGTGGTCTAGTCTAAGTGTCCTCCTCGGAAAAGCATGGTGATGGGTCCTTCGGTGGAGCTTTCTTCATAGTCCTCGTCATTGCTGATCAAGGGGGCTACGTCGCCTTCGGGATGAAGGTTCTCGCCCATTTCCAGTTCCTCCTCCACGTATGCAACTCGAGTCTTCAGCTTCACGATCCGCTCCAGAAAGTCCTTCACCTCCACTTCGTGCTCATAGTGGGCTTCCCGGGCTGCTTCTTCGAGTTCGAGCTCGCGGAGTGACAGTTTCTTGATCTTCCTAGCGTCCTTGATCACACGATGCTCCAGAGTCCCGCTGTGCTTCTCCAAGGTCTGGGCATAAGACAGGAGAGCGTCCTTGGTCTTGCTTGAGATGATTTCTCCGTCTTCACTTCTCCGGGATACGGTGAATAGGTCTCGTGAAATAGGGCAGCCTTTGTACTCTTCCTTGATACGTCCGAGTGCACAATGGATCGCCATGTCCCTTCCGAGAATCCAGTTGGGTGCGATGAACTTGAAATCCACCGGCTCAGTGCGCGGCTGGAATGTCCTTCCGGGAACGTGCACCTCGATCCTGTAGCGTGAATCCTCCGGGTAAGACGAAGTTGGATTCCCTGTGATAGTCGGCACAGCAATCCTCAAGTCCTTGGTGATCTGCACCAGCTCCTTTCCGAAAGGCATAGTGGCGTCGGGCTGGCAAAACTCCGTGAACTTAACAGGGATGAAGGTGGCCATCTAAAACATTGGAAAATCGGAGAGAAGTCAGAAATGATCAGAAGAGGAAATAGAAGATTTATAGACATAAGAAAATAGTTTTCTTCCTAAGGCTTTTCCATTCCTAGAGGTTACGTCCTATGGTCAGCGTGTGCTCTGATACCATTTCTGTAGCGACCCGACTCAAGACGAGTCAAGCCTCTGGTGTTTCCGTACCATCCCAAGATCATGCTGGTACACACTCAGTACATAATGTATATATTCCAGAGTTCAATCACACAACTTTATTAATCGAAATCTCATAAAGAGTACTTTATTACAATAAAGTGGCTGAAGGCCATCTCATGAGATATCTAACGAAGACTAGCGAAGCATCAGGTAGACGAGTCCATCCGACTCCAGGGCATGTCGCTGAGCGTAGATCGTAGCCTCACTGCTGGTCGGAAAAGTACTCTGCAACATGATACGTTGCAGCCGTGTAGGACAGCATATGGAATATGCCGGCAAGTCATCAAAGAGAGGAGTAAAATAATAATCAACTATCTCTACATGCATATTTGGCCGGTGGGGCTAAGTTTTGCATAAAGCCAGTTTTATCCTACAACAAGAGGGCTGGAAGCAAAATATTACTACATTGTTTGTTGTTAACGAGATGGTTCCGCCAACCAATTCTCGTACCCGAATAGTTGTTAACACCCACATCATTATTAAGTTGTGTCGAGGGTTCAGGGGAATTTCAATGCCTTCGGCTCAAGTTGTCCATGACCGTGGACACGGCTAATCGATTAGGTTGGGCACTCTGCAGAGTTTTGCACACGTTCCCCACAAGATTTGATCGCCTCCGTGTTTGTCCTCGCACTTCAGGGTGTTTGAAGACCGGATGATCAAAACATGGTCTTTCAACGGGTCCCTCTGAATCCCTGTCGGTGCCCATCCATTCCTACCGTTCTTCTACATCTGCTAGCACCGCCTGTCCAGAGTTGCTGCGTTGACCAACCAAGCTAGAGCCCATAATGACTTGTGGCTGTGCAGGTAAGCCTTGAGTATTGAAGTCTCCGTCCGTCTCTTCGAGCCTGGGTGAAGCTTTCCGCAGGATGTCATGGCCTCTCCAGCATCCCGGGTCATCCACTGGGTTCTCCACGGAGCCGATCAACCATCCTTCACCCAGAGTTGCATTGCGTACGACGTCTTGAAAATCTTGTCTTAACCGGTCTTGATTATTTAATCAACCTCGCATCACTCGTGTTATGCACTCAACCGAAAACCCGTCTACTCAAGCATAGCAAATATAAAATTGTCGTCCCGGGGCCAAGTATCGGGGTTGTTGTGTACCTACCACATGATACTACAACCTATTCTAAAATTTCCAAGTACCTAGGCAGCATGCAATTGGGCAAAGAAAGGTGAACTACCATGCATCGAAAACATAGGAAAATAACATGATCAAAATGACTTGCCTTGATGATAGTTGTCTTGATCGAGCGCTTCTAAGTAACACGCTTTGCACTCCGGGTGATCTACCGATACAAACACAATACACAACATAAGCACTACAATCAAGCAACAAGTAAAAATAACATCACAAGTAAGAATTTTCTAAGGCCTAAGTAGAAGAACTCAATACGCGTCACTAAGGCAGAAACTTGTTTCTGTTAAAAAGCCCAGTAAAAATACTTCAAAAAAAATTTGAAACTTCTACCACAGTAAGATATAATCACTAGGAAGCAGTAGCAAAAAGAATCAACTCAAAATCATTTTGAAACTCCTGGAATAGGCAAAACAAGGTTTAAACTAAATCTGATCTAATTCATATTTGCAAATTTCAAACATAGACAAATTATATGTTTTTAAAAACTACAGAAAAATTGGGATTTACTGTAACAAGAATCAATATCATTGGACTTCGTGATCAAAAGTTATGGCCAAAACAAAACAGAAACTTTGCTGTTTTTGGAACTAGACAGAAAAAAGAAACTAATTTGCTAGCAGACAGGGGCTACACGTGGCACGCTGTGAGTGGCTGTGGTGGTGTATGTTGCTAACGTTAGGAGCAAACGGCCGAGAACTAACAGAACTTACTGGCTAATAGTTAAGTGAAATAAAAACCGGCGGTTTTCTGAGCTAAACCGAACAGGTATCTAAGAACTAATCTAACGCGTCCGTCCTAGATCCAACAGTGCATGGAGGGCGATGGAGTGCTCACCGGCGGGAAGACTCCGGCTAGGTCTTGGCAGCGGCCGAAGGTGGTGGAGGCAGCTGCGGGGGTTCTCCGGCGACGGCGACGGGACAGGGAGGCGGCGGCGAGGTCGGGGAGCGTGATGGCGGCGTCGGGGAGTGCTCCGGGGGGCTCGGGATGGCTGCCCCAGGGGGCCGAAGTGGTGGAGCTTCGGGCTCGCCGGCGAGGCTGCGGCAGGGGCTCGGGGGGGGCGGCGGCTCGGCGAGGCGGTGGGAACGGGGTGCGGGCTTTTATAGGCGGGGGAGGAGCTGGGGAAGGAAGGGGCAGGGGTGGAGGGGATCCCGGCGGACCTGGGAGCTCGGGCTCGGTTCGGGCATAGATTAGGAAAGGGGAGAGAGGTGGGGGTGACCGAGGGGAAGAGGGGTCGGGCGGGGGGCCCATGCGGCAGTGAGAGGAGGGTGGGGAAGGAAGGGGTCGGCCAGCCGAGATCTAGGGGATTCGGATCCCGGGCCTAGGGGGATTCGGCCCAGGGCTATTAAGTGCCCAGGCGGCGGTTGCCTTTTAAAAAAAACTTCCCTAATTTAAATCTTTTTCCGAAACAGAAAATAAAAGGAGTAAAAAGGAAATAAATCAAATATTTAATATGGAGTATTATATACCAAAAAAATCAGAAAAATATCCTCTACCCGAATAACATTTTTCCAAAGAAAAAATAAAAACTTTAAAAAAATGTTTTTTCAGAAATTGCCCAAAATGCTTTATTTTCTTTTTGCAAATATTTTTGCAAATAAACTTTGGATTTCTTGGCTCCAAATATTTCCGAAATGCCCGCACTTTGGAGGGTCATTTTCCTCCGCTCTCTCTCTTGCGTGCAAGAGAGCATTTTCCCGGCATTTCTCGTGTGTGGAAAAAAAATGAAAATGCAAAATCAAAAGACGAAAGAATTCAAGTGCCTATTTTATTTGAATCAATATGCATAGATGATTAGCTACAATGTAAAACATTCCCAATTAGGAAAATTGGGATGTTACAGGTCTGTCTTGATTGCCCACATGAATGTTGAGATGATTATGATGTAGTATGATAGGATGGTATCCTCCTTTGAATGTTTCAAGTGGCTTGACTTGGCGCATGTTCAGGCATGTAGTTGAAACAAAATCAACATAGCCTCTATGATGTTCATGTTCATGGTAATTTATGTCCTACTCATGCTTGCATTCAATGTTAGTTAATCTCAATGCATTTTGATGGCTGTTGTCACTCTCTAGTTGGTCGCTTCCCAGTCTTTTGCTAGACTTCATTTGTACTAAGCGGGAATACTGCTTGTGCATCCACCTCCTCAACCCCAAAGTTGTTCCATATGAGTCCACCATACCTACCTATGTGCGGTATCTACCTGCCGTTCCAAGTAAATTTGCATGTGCCACTCTCTAAATCTTCAATAAATAATCCGTTTTGCATGCCCGAACCGCTCATGTGGTGACAGGGGGCTATTGGTATCTTCCATGCTAGGCGTGTTATCTTCGATATGTGTTTATTCACTATCATTCACGAGAAAGGGGCCGGTAATTCGAATTCCCAGTTCCATGCTCAAATCGAAAAGATAATTGCAAACAAAACTCCCCCAGGATTGATGTTAGTTTGGACGGTACCCGAGGATTCGGCTAGCCGTGGAGTGTGATTGATTGGTGGTGGGGAGTCAAAAATTTACTTTTCTGTTTGGGAACCGCCTATAGCATCTGTAACGTGGAAGATATTGAGAACTCTTAGTCATTGCATTGACAATGAAAGCATGCCACCCAAAATTATTATCTTTGTTTTCAAAGCTTGAGCTCTGGCACCTCTGCAAATCAATGCTTCCCTCTGCGAAGGGCCTGTCTATTTATGTTCCTGTTGAGTCATCCTCCTCTTACAAAAGCACCAATTAGAGAGCACCTCTGTCATTTTTATGCTTTGCTTTTAACTGTGTTGAGTATGACTATGACTGGATCTTCATTGCCTTGAATTACAATGTTTAGTCAGCCCTTGGTCTTTGAAGGTGCTTTGCATTTATGTTTTGCGGTCTCAGAAAGAGCTAGCAAGATACCATCTATTCGTACTACTTCATGTTGTTTTGATTGAAGTGTTGATGTTTGAGACTTATTATTATTTGCTCACTAGTTGATTATACCATTGATATGAGTTTACCGTGAGACCTAGATGTCATTTGCTTTTGTGGTTTGCTTGTGATCTTGCTGAAACTCTGGTTATGAGTTAGACATAGTTGCAACAACAAGATCAAACAAAGTTCGTCAAAGTTTTTCTTGTGGACAACTGAATTGCTTGAGGACAAGCAAGGCTTTAAGCTTGGGGGAGTGGAGACATCTCCGTCGTATCTACTTTTCCGAACTCTTTTGCTCTTGTTTTGGACTCTAATTTGCATGATTTGAATGGAACTAACCCGGACTGACGCTGTTTTCAGCAGAATTGCCATGGTGTTGTTTCTGTGCACAAATATAATTTCTCGGAATGTCCTGAAAATTTACGGAGAATTTTTTTGGAAGAAAAGAAAAATACCTGCACAAAGATCCACCGGAGGGGGCGTGCCAGTGGGCCACAAGCCCCTGGGCCGCGGCCACCCCCCTAGGCCGCGCCGTGAGGGCTTGTGGTGCCCACGTGGCACCACCACCCCCAAACTCAGCTCTATATCTTCCGTCTCGCCCAGAAAAAAATTAGAGAGAAGATTTTATCGCGTTTTGTGATATGGAGGTGCCACCACATCCTGTTATTCATCTAGAGGGCAGATCTGTTGTCCGTTTCGGGCTTCGGAGAGGGGAAATCGTCGCCATCATCATCATCAACCTTTCTCCATCGACAATTCCATGATGCTCTTTATCGTTCGTGAGTAATCTCATCGTAGGCTTGCTGGACGGTGATGAGTTGGATGAGATCTATCATGTAATCGAGTTAGTTCTTGACGGGGATTGATCCCTAGTATCCACTATGTTCTAGATTGATGTTGCTACTACTTGGCTATGCTTAATGCTTTTCACTAGGGTCCGAGTGCCATGATTTCAGATCTGAACCTATTATGTTGTCGCAAATATATGTGTGTTTTAGATCCTATATTGCAAGTTGTAGTCACCTACTATGTGTTATGACCCGGCAACCCCAGAGTGACAATAGCCGGAACCACTCCCGAAGATTACCATAGTATGAGGAGTTTATGTATTCACCGCGTGTTAATGCGTTGGTCCGGTTCTTTATTAAAAGGAGAACCTTAATATCCCGTAGTTTCCATTAGGACTCCGCTACCACGGGAGGAATGGACAATAGATGTCATGCAAGTTCTTTTTCCTAAGCACGTATGACTACATACGGAATACATGCCTACATTAGATTGATGAACGGGAGCTAGCCACATATCTCACTGTGTTATAGCTATTACTTGATGAATCACATCCGTCACACTCATCCATCACCGATCCACTGCCTACGACTCTTTTACTACTGGTCCTCGCTACGTTACTTTGCCTAGGCTTGTCCCTTGCTACAAGAGGGATTGGTCCACTTTGTTGCTGCTGCCACTTTGCTGCTGTCACTTTGCTGCTACTGTTGCTAGTGTTGTTACTTGTTACTTTGTTGTTGTTGCTGCTACTACTATTGCCTGCTACCGTGCTGTTACTTGTTGCAAGAATTTGCTGGCGCCGTTGCCGAGGCTAGGTAAGCGGTACTGACAATCCCGTCAACCAAGGCTTTTTCTGGCACCGTTGCTATCATACTACCTTGCTACTGATACTTTGCTTGTAGACACTAATGTTTAAGGTGTGATTGAATTGACAAATCAACTGCTAATACTTGAGAATATTCTTTCGCTTCCCCTTGAGTCGAATCAATAAATTTGGGTTGAATACTCTACCCTCGAAAACTGCTGCGATCCCATATGCTTGTGGGACATCAACCATCAACACGTGATGCTCTTTCTGGAGTTCTGACTCTGCTTCTTTCAGCATCGCGAATAACTCGCTGGGTGACTTGTTCATCCCTTGCATGTTATAGTTCAACACAAAGCTCTTATAGCTAGGTGGCAGTGACTGAAGAATTCTGTCAGTGATAGCCTCTTGCGGGAGTTCAATCCCCAGCTCAGCTAGACGGTTTGAGTACCCAGACATTTTGAGCACATGTTCACTGACACACGAATTCTCCTCCATCTTGCAAGCATAGAATTTATCAGAGGTCTCATACCTCTCGATCCAGGAGTTCTTCTGAAAGATAAACTTCAACTCCTGGAACATCTCATATGCTCCATGACGCTCAAAGCTACGTTGAAGTCCCGGTTCCAAGCCATACAAGACTGCACATTGAACTACTGAGTAGTCCTCCTTACCTGTTAACCAAGTGTTCAAAACATCTTGGCTAGACGTAGTGGGTGGTTCATCTCCTAGCGTAGCATTAAGGACATAATCCTTCTTCCCAGCTTGCAGGAGCAGCTTTAGATTACGAGCCCAGTCTACAAAGTTGCTTCCATCATCTTTCAACTTAGCTTTCTCTAGGAACGTATTATAATTCAGGGTTGCTACTGCGTAAGCCATTGATCTACAACACAGATATTATAAAGTGGACTTAGACTATGTTTAAGATAATTAGAGTTTAACTAATCAAATTACTGATAAACTCCCACTCAAAAAGTACATCTCTCTAGTCATTTGAGTGGTACATGATCCAAATTCACTAACTCAAGTCCGATCATCACGTGAGTTGAGAATAGTTTCAGTGGTAAGCATCTCTATGCTAATCATATCAACTATACGATTCATGCTCGACCTTTCGGTCTCATGTGTTCCGAGGCCATGTTTGCACATGCTAGGCTCGTCAAGTTAAACCCGAGTGTTCCGCGTGTGCAACTGTTTTGCACCTGTTGTATGTGAACGTTGAGTCTATCACACCCGATCATCACGTGGTGTCTCGAAACGTCGAACTGTCGCAGCGGTGCACAGTCTAGGAGAACACAATTTCATCTTGAAATTTTAGTGAGAGATCACCTTATAATGTTACCATCGTTCTAAGCAGAATAAGGTGCATAAAAGGCTTAACATCACATGCAATTCATAAGTGACATGATATGACCATCATCTTGTGCTTCTTGATCTCCATCACCAAAGCACCGACATGATATTCTAGTCACCCGCGCCACACCATGATCTCCATCATCATGCTGCCATCGAGGTTGTCATGCTATCTATGCTATTACTACTAAAGCTATGACCTAGCAATATAGTAAACGCATCTGCAAACACAAACGTTACTTTAAAGACAACCCTATGGCTCCTACCGGTTGCCGTAGCATCGACATGCAAGCTGATATTAACTATTAGAACATGATCATCTCATACATCCAATATATCACATCACGTCATTGGCCATATCATATCACAAGCATACCCTGCAAAAACAAGTTAGACGTCCTCTAATTTTTTCTTGCATGTTTTACGTGGCTGCTATGGGTATCTAGGACGATCGCATCTTACTTATGCAAAAACCACAACGAAGATGTGCAAATTGCTATTTAACCTCTCTCCAAGGACCGCCTCGGTCAAATCCAATTCAACTAAAGTTGAAGAAACAGGCACCCGCCAGCCATCTTTATGCAACGAGTTGCATGTTGGTCGATGAAACCAGTCTCTCTAAGCGTACGGGTAATGTCGGTTCGGGCCACTTCAATTCAACAATACCGCCGAATCGAGAAAAGACTAAGGAGGGCAGCAAATCGAACATCAACGCCCACAAAACCTTTTGTGTTCTGCTCGAGATAATATATATGCATGAACCTAGCTCATGATGCCACTGTTGGGGAACGTTGCATGGGAAACAAAAAAATTCATACGCACACGAAGACCTATCATGGTGATGTCCATCTACGAGAGGAGATTAGATCTATGTACCCTTGTAGATCACTAACCGGGAAGCGTTAAGAAACGCGGTTGATGTAGTGGTACAGCTTCGTGATTCAAATCACCGTCGTCCCACGATCCGTCCCACGATTCTTTCTGATCTAGCGCCGAATGGACGGCACCTCCGCGTTCAGCACACGTACAGCTCGATGACGAACTCGGCCTTCTTGATCCAGCAAGAGAGATGGAGAAGTAGATGAGTTCTCCGACTGCGTGACAACGCTCCGGTGGTGGTGATGATCTACTCCCGAAGGGCTTCGCCCGAGCTCCGCAGAAATCCGATCTAGAGGTAAAACTACGTGGTATAGGTTTGAGTTGCATGTGGCCAAGTTATTTCTCAAAAGCCTTAAAACCACTAGTATATATAGGAGTAGGGGAGGGGCTCCAAGGTGCGTGCTAACCCACAAGTGAAGGGGACCGCAACAGTTTTCGAGGGTAGAGTATTCAACCCAAATTTATTGATTCGACTCAAGGGGAAGCGAAAGAATATTCTCAAGTATTAGCAGCTGAGTTGTCAATTCAACCACATCTGAAAGATTAGTATCTGCAAGCAAAGTATCAGTAGCAAAGTGGTATGATAGCAACGGTGCCAGAAAAAGGTCTGTTGACGGCAGACTATTCCAAACTTGTTGTATCAATGGCGCCAGAAAAGTCTTTTAACAAGTAGCAGCAAAGTAACAAGTAACAGCAGTAGTGACAACAGTAGCAAGGAACAGCCGTAGTGACAGCAGCAACAAGTAACAACAGTAACCAGTAGCAGCGGAGTAACAACAGTAGCAACAGTAGTAGCGACAAAGTAACGGAGCAAGGACCAGTAGTAAAAGACTTGTAGGCATTGGATCGGTGATGGATGATTATGTCGGATGTGATTCATCATGTAACAGCTATAACACAGAGAGATAAGTAACTAGCTCTCATTCGTCAATCTAATGTAGGCATGTATTCCGTATGTAGTCATACGTGCTTAGGGAAAAGAACTTGCATGACATCTATTGTCCATCCCTCCCGTGGCAGCGGGGTCCTAATGGAAACTACGACATATTAAAGTTCTCCTTTTAATAAAGAACCGTACCAACACATTAACACTTGGTGAATACATGAACTCCTCATACTATGGTCATCTCCGGGAGTGGTTCCGGCTATTGTCACTCCGGGGTTGCCGGGTCATAACGCATAGTAGGTGACTACAACTTGCAAGATAGGATCTAAAACACACATATATTGGCGACAACATAATAGGTTGAGATCAGAAATCGTGGCACTCGGGCCCTAGTGACAAGCATTAAGCATGGCAAAGTAGTAGCAACATCAATCTTAGAACACAGTGGATACTAGGGATCAATCCCCGTCAAAACTAACTCGATTACATGATAGATCTCATCCAACTCATCACCGTCCAGCAAGCCTACGATGAGATTACTCACGAACGGTGAAGAGCATCATGGAATTGTCGATGGAGGAAGTTGATGATGACGATGGCGACGATCTCCCCTCTCTGGAGCCCAGAACAAACTCCAGATCTGCCCTCCAGATGAAGAACAGGAGGTGGCGGCGCCTCCGCATCGTAAAACGCGATGAATCCTTCTCTCTGATTTTTTCCGGGCGAAATGGAATAAATAGAGCTGAATTTATAGGCGGTGGCGCCAATTGGGCCCCACAAGCCTGGTTGGTACGGCCTGGGGGATGGCTGCGCCGTCTGGGCTTGTGGCCCCCTGGCTCACCCATCCGGTGGATCTTTGCGTAGGTATTTTTCATTAATTCTAGAAAAAATCTCCGTAAATTTTCAGGTCATTCCGAGAACTGTTATTTCTGCACAAAAACAACACCATTGCAATTCTGCATGAAAACAGCGTTAGTCCGGGTTAGTTCCATTCAAATCATGCAAATTAGAGTCCAAAACAAGAGCAAAAGAGTTCAGAAAAGTAGATACGACGGAGAAGTATGAGTGCGCGGGCCGAAGGGAGGGGGTCGACTCCCACCCCAATTCGGTTTGGGGGAAGGAGTCCACTCCTTCCTTCCCACGTCCCTCTTTCCTTTTTTTTCTTTCCTTTGGTGTTTTTCCACTTGTGGCTCCATGGCCCTATTGGGCTAGCCTCACCAGCCCACTAAGGGCTGGTGCGCTACCCTAAGGTCACTGGGCTCACTCTCGGGTGGGTGGGCCCCTCCCGATGAATACCCGGAACCCATTCGTCACTCCCAGTACACTAACGGTACTGCCCGAAACTTTCCGGTGACCAAATGAAACCATCCTATATATCAATCTTCGTTTCCAGACCATTCCAGAAACCCTCGTGATGTCCGTGATCTCATCCGGGACTCCGAACAACATTCGGTAACCACACATATAAGTCAACTATACTAAAACATCATCGAACCTTAAGTGTGCAGACCCTGCGGGTTCGAGAACTATGTAGACATGACCCGAGATACTCGTCAGTCAATATCCAATAGCGGGACGTCGATGCCCATATTGGATCCTACATATTCTCCGAAGATCTTATCGGTTGAACCTTAGTGCCAAGGATTCGAGAACTATGTATGGCATTCCCTTTGTCCTTCGGTATGTTACTTGCCCGAGATTCGGTCGTCGGTATCCGTATACCTATTTCAATCTCGTTACCGACAAGTCTCTTTACTCGTTTCATTATACAAGATCCCGTGACTTACACTTAGTCACATTGCTTGGAAGGCTTATTTGTGATGTTGTATTACCGAGTGGGCCTCGAGATACCTCTCCGTCACACGGAGAGACAAATCCCAGCCTTGATCCATACTAACTCAACGGACACCTTCGGAGATACCCGTAGAGCACCTTTATAGTCACCCAGTTACGTTGCGACGTTTGATACACACAAGGTATTCCTCCGGTGTCAGTGAGTTATATGATCTCATGGTCATAGGAATAAATACTTGACACGCAGAAAACAATAGCAACAAAATGACACGATCACATGCTATGCTTATAGTTTGGGTCTAGTCCATCACATGATTCTCCTAATGATGTGATCCAATTATCAAGTGATAACACTTGCATATAGTCAGAAAACCTTGACTATCCTTGTTCAACTGGCTAGCCAACTAGAGGCTTGCTAGGGACATTGTTTTGTCTATGTATCCACACATGTATCTACGTTTTCATTCAATACAATTATAGCATGGATAATAAACGATTATCTTGAAACAGGAAATATAATAACTATTTTATCATTGCCTATAGGGCATATTTCCAACACGCTGTCATAGCGCAAAATCTCCGCAGCCCCCATCGTCTTCCGAGCTGACCGCAGATCGAGCACCATCTTTGCTGCCCCTGTCCAATCAATTAAGCCCTCCATTTCAAGCCTCTCAAGGTATTCATCCATCCACTCAAAATGGTTGCATGGAGGAAGGTCCTGAAAACGTAAACATGAACCATAAATCTCAAATCCGAGCAAAAAAAACTAATCTGGAGAGATCTTACCTTCCCCACCTTTGGCATGCTCTCGCATGTCACAAACTCACGCCCTTTGTTCCCATTCTCCTTTTTCCGAGTAACACGATGCACCAGTGGCCTGATGCATGGGCAATCCGGACATTGCGTCAGCGACACTTCACCATACCGTGTCCATGTGGGGTTGGAGGCTGAGGTAGAGCTCGACATCTCTCACCGGCCGGCGTTGCTACCGCGACAGAAATCCTTCTGTCGTCTCTTGAGCTTGCATTGGTTTTTCCCTTGAAGAGGAAAGGGCGATGCCGCACAGGAGTAGTAAGTATTTCCCTCAGTTTGAAAACCAAGGTATCAATCTAGTAGGAGAATCGCGTCAAGTCCAGAGTACCTGCGCAAACACAAAAGAGCTTGCACCCAACGCTATAAAGGGGTTGTCAATCCCTTCAAGATTGATTGCAAAGTGAGATGTGAAGGCGGAAAGTGCAACGAAGTAAAATTGTAAGGCTGAAAACATGGTGTGAAGTAGACCCGGGGGCCATAGTGTTCACTAGAGGCTTCTCTCTAAATAGCAAATAATACGATGGGTGAACAAATTACTGTCGAGCAATTGATAGAACCACGCAAAGTCATGACGATATCTAAGGCAATGATCATACATATAGGCATCACGTCCGAGACAAGTAGATCGATACTTTCTGCATCAACTACTATTACTCCAGACATCGACCGCTATCCAGCATGCATCTAGTGTATTGAGTTCATGACGAACAGAGTAAGGCTTTAAGCAAGATGACATGATGTAGAGGGATAAACTCAAACCAATGTTGAAAAGTCCATCTTTTTACCATTGATGGCAACAACATGATGCATGCCTCGCTACCCCTTTTGTCACTGGGTGAGGTCACCGCATGGTATGAACCCAAAACCAAGCACTTCTCCCATTGCAAGAATCATAGATCAAGTTGGCCAAACAAAACCCACAACTCGAAGAGAATTACAAGGATATGAAATCATAAATAAGAGAGATCAGAAGAAACTCAAATAAGATTCATAGATAATCTGATCATAAATCCACAATTCGTCGGATCTCGACAAACACACCGCAAAAGAAGATTACATCGGATAGATCTCCATGAAGATCATGGAGAACATTGTATTGAAGATCCAAGAGAGAGAAGAAGCCATCTAGCTACTAGCTATGGACCCGAAGGTCTATGGTGAACTATTCACGCATCATCGGAGAGGTCATGGTGTTGATGAAGAACCCTCCGTATCCGAATCCCCCCTCCAGCAGGGCACCAGAACGTGCCCTGGATGGGATCTTGCGGAGACAGAAGTTTGCGGCGGCGGAAAAATATTTTCGTGGATCTCTCCTTCAGTTTTGGAATTTTTCTGAATTTATAAGCGGAAGAGGTAGGGCAGACGTTCCACAGGGGGGCCACAAGCCTTCTAGGAGTGGCCCCCCTAACCGCGCCTAGGGGGCTGGTGGGGTCCCCTGCTGGCCCCTTCCTTGGTTCTCAAGTCTGGTGCGTATCTTCTGTTCTAGAAAAAATCTTTTTGGAAGTTTTATTCCGTTTGGACACCGTTTAAAACCCTCCTCTGAAAAGGGTCAAAAACACAGAAAAAACAGGAACTGGTACTTGGCACTGAGTTAATAAGTTAGTCCCAAAAAAGATATAAAAGTCATACAAAACATCCAAAGTCTGACAAGATAATAGCATGGAACCATCAAAAATTATAGATACGTTGGAGACGTATCAGGCGTTTCTGCCCTTCGTAGCCGGAGACGAAGAAGAATAAGAATGGGTGGGGGAAAGGGGAGGCAACGGTGAGCGAGCACGGGGAGAAGAATAAGAATGACTGCTCTGTTTGTTGGGGGAAAGGGGAGGCAATGGTGAGCGAGCTTATGGACCCACATTTTATGGAGCCACATGTCATTGGGACTGATGCCCACTAGTCAGCGGCAACACTTGGACAGAGAATTTCCTTCGGCAGCGCTAGTTTATGATCGAACGGCTATGGTTAGGCGCTAGGGTATGATCGAACGGCTTTAGTTCGGTGCTAGGTTATGATCGAATGGTTGTAGTTCGGCGCTAGGGTATGATCGAACGGTTGTAGTTTGATGCTAGGGTTAGCTGGGTTTTGAGGCGGTCAACGGGATTTTCTAAGGTTTGACCAACATTGAAATGAGCATAACTAATTCAAAAAAAAATTAAAAAATACAATGCATGCACGAATTGTCGTTTTATGTGATATAGTAACCATAAAAAATAATAAACTTGGTCTACGGACATTTTCATAAAAGAACCTTCACAAATGAGCTACCACGAACGAAGTTGTTCAGAGTTCAAGGAGGTGAGGAAGGGTTTAGGGTGTTCCAAATGTAAAAATATCAAACATTTCACCAAGCGCTTCATATTGGGGTGAATATCCATAGCTAGATGATCATGGGACATGCGCGTTCGCGCCAGAATGAGCCAGAGAGCGTCCGAGCACACACATCAATTATTCAACAGAAGTACCACTACAAATAGGGTATTACAAATTCAATGTTCACACTCTTCTCTTGCTCCTTGTGTTAGATGATGGGGCCACGACCTTGCTCCTTGTGTTCTTTGCTGGAACACTCATTGGTTGCACAACCTTCTTGGATTGTTTTTTCCTTAATGGGTTCTTGGCTGGGACAAGGGTGATCTCAGGAATAGAAGTATGTGGCGTAGGTGTCGCTCCTTGGTTACTTCCAGTAGCTCTCTGTCACGAAAAGAAGTACCATCTCCAAATCCAGCACAACCATCGATACAAATTCTTCTCCTTCTTTGCCATGAACAAAAGCATCTCCTTTTGTTGATGTCATAAATTCATGTATCTTCCTTTTATTACTCCTTGGTTGCCAATGTTGTTTGGTTTTACCCTTCTTACTTATCCTAGAGATTGCATTCGAGACAGAAGTGCAACAAAGATTTCAAAATGTGGAAAATATAAAACTAGTGCACAAAACAATCAAAGACACACATACCTAGCTAAAACCGCGGCGGCTGCGGCTTTTGCTATTGGAAATATCCCTAGAGGCAATAATAAAATAGTTATTATTATATTTCCTTATTCATCATAATTGTCTATTGTTCATGCTATAATTGTATTAATCGCAAATCGTAATACATGTGTGAATGAATAGACCACACCATGTCCCTAGTGAGCCTCTAGTTGACTAGCTCGTTGATCAATAGATGGTCATGGTTTCTGACCATGGACATTTGATGTCATTGATAACGGGATCACATCATTAGGAGAATGATGTGATGGACAAGACCCAATCCTAAGCATGGCACAAGATCGTGTGGTTCATCTGCTTGAGCTTTTCTAATGTCAAGTTTCTTTTCCTTAGACCATGAGATTATGCAACTCACAGATACCGTAGGAATGCTTTGGGTGTATCAAACTTCACAACGTAACTGGGTGACTATAAAGGTGCACTACAGGAATCTACGGAAGTGTGTGTTTGGTTGGTACGAATCGAGACTTGGATTTGTCACTCCGTGTGACGGAGAGGTATCTCTGGGCCCACTTGGTAATACATCACAATAATGAGCACAATGTGACTAAGGAGTTAGCCACGGGATCATGTGTTACAGAATGAGTAAAGAGACTTGTCGGTAACGAGATTGAACAAGGTATAGGGATACCCACGATCGAATCTCGGGCAAGTATTATACCGATAGACAAAGGGAATTGTATACGGGATTAATCGAATCCCCGACATCGTGGTTAATCCGATGAGATCATCGTGGAACATGTGGGAGCCAATATGGGTATCCAGATCCCGCTATTGGTTATTGGCCGGAGAGGTGTCTCGGTCATGTCTACATGGTTCCCGAACCCGTAGGGTCTACACACTTAAGGTTCGGTGACGCTAGAGTTGTAATGGGAATTGTATATGTGGTTACCGAAAGTTCTTCGAAGTCCCGGATGAGATCCCGGATGTCACGAGGAGTTCCAGAATAGTCCGGAGGTGATGATTTATATATGGGAAGTCCAGTTCCGGTCACCGGAAAGGTCTCACGGTTTATCGGTCTTGTACTCGGACCACCGAAAGGGTACCGAGGGTCCACCAGGAGGGTCCACCTGTCCCGGAGGGCCACATGGGCCGAAAGTGGGAGGGAACCATCTCCCTGGTGGTCTGGTGCGAGCCACCAAAGGGGACCAAGGCGCCTAGGGCTGAAACCCTAGTGCGTGGGGCTGCCTCCCACCAACATGGGAGGCAAGCCCACCCCTTGGCCACCCCGCCCCCTCCTAGGGTTTCCTTGGGTGGTCGGTCCCCTCTCGCCTTCCTCCTATAAATAGAGGAGGGTTGGGAGGGATGTGCACACACCTGAACCCCCCCCCCCCCCTTGGCAGAGCCCTGCCCCTCCTCTTCTCCTCCTCCGCGACGCTTGGCGAAGCCATGCCGGAGAACCACAAGCTCCACCGCCACCACACCGTCGTGATGCGGAGCTCTCCCTCAACTTCTCCTTCACCCTTGCTGGATCAAGAAGGAGGAGACGTCCCCGGGTTGGACGTGTGATGAACACGGAGGCGCCATTTGTTTGGTGCTTGGGTCGGATCGCCACGAGTACGACTCCATCAACCACATTCATAGTAACGCTTCCGCTTAGCGATCTTGAACGGTATGAAGATGCTCTCCCTCTCTATCGTTGCTAGCATCTCCTAGATTGATCTTGGTGACACTTAGGAAAATTTGAATTATTACTACGTTCCCCAAAAGTGGTATCATGAGCTAGGTCTATGCATAGATTCTATGCACGAGTAGAACACAAGTAGTTGTGGGTGATGATTTGGTCAATTTGCTTACCGTTACTAGTCTTATCTTGATTCGGCGGCATTGTGGGATGAAGCGGACCGGGCCGACTTTACACGTACTCTTACGTGAGATTGGTTCCACCACCTAACATGCACTTGTCGCATAAGGTGGCTAGCAGGTGTCTGTTTCTCCCACTTTAGTCGGATCAGATTCGATGAAGAGGGTCCTTATGAAGGGTAAATAGCAATTGACATATCACCATTGTGGTTATAACGTAGGTAAGAAACATTCTTGCTAGAAACCCATAGCATCCACGTAAAACTTGCAACAACAATTAGAGGACGTGTAACTTATTTTTGCAGGGTATGCTATGTGATATGGACAAAAGGATGTGATGAAATATATGTGATGTATGAGATTGATCATGTTCTTGTAATAGGATTCACGACTTGCATGTCGATGAGTATGACAATCGGCAGGAGCCATAGGAGTTGTCTTAATTTATTATATGACTGTTGTCAATCAAAAGCGCCATATGATTACTTTACTTTATTGCTAACCGTTAGCCATAATAGTAGAAGTAGTAGTTGGCGAGACAACTTCATGAAGACACGATGATGGAGATCATGGTGTCGTGCCGGTGACAATGATGATCATGTCGCGCCCTGAAGATGGAGATCAAAGGCGCAAGATGATATTGGCCATATCATGTCACTTTATGATTTGCATGTAATGTTTATCATGTTATTACATCTTATTTGCTTAGAATGACGGTAATAAATAAGATGATCCCTCACTAAAATTTCAAGAAATGTGTTCCCCCTAAGTGTGCACCATTGTGAAGGATCGTTGTTCCGAAGCACCACGTGTTGATTGGGTGTGATAGATTCTAACGTTCGCATACAACGGGTGTAAGCCAGATTCACACGTGAAACACTTAGGTTGACTTGACGAGCCTAGCATGTACAAACATGGCCTCGGAACACGAGAGATTGAAACGTCGAACATGAGTCATATGGTAGATACGATCAACATGGAGATGTTCACCATTGATGACTAGTCCGTCTCACGTGATGATCGGACACGTCCTAGTCGATATGGATCATGTATCACTTAGATGACTAGAGGGATGTCTATCTGAGTGCGAGTTCATTAAATAATTTTATTAGGTGAACTTAGTCTAAAATTGTCTTTACAGTTTATATTGTAGATCCAATGGCTCACGCAATGTCCCCCTAAACTTCAATGCGTTCCTAGAGAAAACCAAGCTGAAAGACGATGGAAGCAACTATACAGACTGGGTCCGTAACTTGAGGCTCATCCTCATAGCTTCCAAGAAAATATATGTCCTTGATACGCCGCTAGGTGATGCACCCATTTTCCCAGCGGCTCAAGATGTTCGGAAGTAGCGCATGAAGGAGTTTGGATGAAGGAGTTCATCACCAACCTAGGAGTGATTCCGTGTGCGTCGGGCCCGATGAGTCTCTTCTGTGACAATACTCGAGCTATTGCCATTGCCAAGGAGCCCAGGTTTCACAAGAAGAGCAAGCACATCAAGCGCCGCTTCAACTCCATTTGTGGATACATTCAGGATGGAGATATAGATATTTGTAAAGTACATACGGATCTGAATGTCGCAGATCCGTTGACTAAACCTCTTCCACGAGCGAAACATGATCATCACCAGAACTCTATGGGTGTTCGATTCATCACAATGTAACTAGATTATTAACTCTAGTGCAAGTGGGAGACTGTTGGTGCCCTAGAGGCAATAATAAAATGGTTGTTATTATATTTCCTTGTTCATGATAATTTTGTATTGTTCATGCTATAATTGTATTAACGAGAAACTGTAATACATGTGTGAATGAATAAACCACACCATGTCCCTAGTGAGCCTCTAGTTGACTAGCTCGTTGATCAATAGATGGTCATGGTTTCCTGACCATAGACATTGGATATCATTGATAACAGGATCACATCATTAGGAGAATGGTGTGATGGGCAAGACCCAATCCTAAGCATAGCACAAGATCGTGTAGTTCGTGTGCTAGATCTTTTCTAATGTCAAGTATCTTCCCCTTAGACAATGAGATTGTGCAACTCCCGGATACCGTAGGAATGCTTTGGGTGTATCAAACGTCACAACGTAACTGGGTGACTATAAAGGTGCACTACATGTATCTCTGAAAGTGTATGTTGGGTTGGTACGAATCGAGACAGGGATTTGTCACTCCATGTGATGGAGAGGTATCTCTGGACTCACTCAGTAATACATCATCATAATGAGATCAATGTGACTAAGTAGTTAGCCACGGGATCATGTGTTATGAAATGAGTAAAGACACTTGCCGTTAACGAGATTGAACAAGGTATATGGATATCGACGATCGAATCTCGGGCAAGTATTATACCGATAGACAAAGGGAATTGTATACGGGGTTAATCGAATCCCCGACATCGTGGTTCATCGATGAGATCATCGTGGAACATGTGGGAGATAATATGGGTATCCAGATCCCGCTATTGGTTATTGGCCGAAGAGGTGTCTCGGTCATGTCTACATGGTTCCCGAACCCGTAGGGTCTACACTGAAGGTTCGGTGACGCTAGAGTCGTAATGAGAATTGTATATGTGGTTATCAAAAGTTGTTCAAAGTCCCAAATGAGATCCCAGACATCACGAGGAGTTCCGGAATAGTCTGGAGGTGAAGATTTACATATGGGAAGTCCAGCTTCGGTCACCGGAAAGGTTTCGGGGTTTATCGGTATTGTATCGGGACCACCGAAAGGGTACGGGGGTCAACCGGGTGGGGCCACCTATCTCGGAGGGCCACATGGGCCAAAAGCGAGAGGGAACCAACTCCCTAGTTGTCTGGTGCGAGCCACCAAAGGGCCCAAGGAGCCTAGGGTTGAAACCCTAGGGCGTGGGGCTGCCTCCCACCAACTTGGGAGGCAAGCCCACCCCTTGGCTGCCGCCGCCCCCTCCTAGGGTTTTCCTAGGGTGGTCATCCCCATATCCCCTTCCTCCTATAAATAGAGGAGGGTTGGGAGGGTTGCGCACACACCTGAACCCTCCCCCTTGGCGCAACCCTACCCCTTCTCATCTCCTCCTTCGCGGCGCTTGGCGATGCCATGCCGGAGAACCACGAGCTCCACCGTCGTCACGTCGTCGTGCTGCTGGAGTTCTCCCTCAACTTCTCCTTCATCCTTGCTGGATCAAGAAGTAGGAGACGTCCCCGGGCTGTACGTGTGTTGAACGTGGAGGTGTCGTTCGTTTGGTGCTTGGATCGGATCGTCACGAGTACGACTCCATCAACCGCGTTCATAGTAACGCTTCCGCTTAGCGATCTTCAACGGTATGAAGATGATCTCCCTCCCTCTCGTTGCTAGCATCTCCTAGATTGATCTTGGTGACACGTAGAATTTTTCTGAATTATTACTACATTCCCCAACATTTCCTGCTTTTAGTGCTGCTGTTGTGGCTGCGGTGGCCTGATATGTGTCATTATCTCCAAAACCCACAGGCACTGCATTGCTGCATTTCCTACCTATATGTCCCAGTTCTCCACATGTATTGCACTTTCTCCTCTTAACAGTCCCACCCTCGGCAGCACCTCTAAATCTGTTAACCCCTGACCTACCAGGTGGTCTCATCAGAAATGGTGGGCACGGCTTGAATCCTGGATCGACCTTGTCCCATTGGTCTTTTCCCAACAAAGCAGACACATTATCTTCATATGTTTTTGCGGAACTTGTCAACAGAAAAATATTCAGACACATACGAATCAGCTTTGCCCTGCTCACCTTCGATGATCTTTAGGAAATACAGGGCATGTATGCATGGCTTGCCAGTGATCTGCCATCACATACGACTACATGTTATTTCTCTCAAATTCACTAGGTACCTCCAACACCCTCCTTGCCCGTTATCATATGCCACCTCAGCCTCAACTTCCGACCGTCTAAGATAACTCATATTACCCTGGTAATGTCTACCTTTCAAATGCATAGCTTTGATCACAAATGGAATAATGAGATGGCCAGCATAGGAAACATGCCCGATTCTATTTCGCAATACCATCTTCTGCATTATCATCTGCCTTATCTTGTCAAATATTTCCCACACAAAAATAGCTTTCAATCCCTTAATCTTTGCGTTGAAACTTTCAGCGTGGTTACTTGTCACATAGTCCACCTTGCATGTGTGACCAAATTTTCTTTGTGTCCACAACTTGTCGTGATGTGTTTCCAAGTATGTCTGCATCGAGGGATTTTTAGCGTACATCACCCTCAAGTGGTGGCTATGCTTCTTCTGGCTGCATGTGTACGACGCCGGCCACATGTTGTCATCAAAAACTTCCCCCCTGAATTTCCTCATGAAATTACCAGCAAGGTGTCGCATACATTCCCTATGCTCTGCTTCAGGGAACACTTGTTCTACTGCAGTCTCCAAACCCTTGCAAGCATCTGTGTGTATAGGCAATCCTTCTCGGCACCCTATGACATTGCGCAGATTCCCCAAGAACCACCTCCAAGTTTCCTCTGACTCCACCTCCACCACACCAAAAGCAACTAGAAAAAGCCAGTTGTGTGCATCAACTGCACAAGCAGCTACTAACTGTCCTTTCCATCTTCCGTTCAGCGCAGTTGCATCCACAACCAAATAGGGCCTGCAACCTATGAGAAACCCCTCATGGGAAGCCTTGAAAGATACAAAAGCCCTCCCGAAGCATGTTCTCTTGAGCATCTTCCCTTTTTTCCCTAGGCAACTCACAGTGTGATGATCGATCTCTACCACACTGCTTGGACTTGCCTTCTCCACCTCAGCTTTGTATGTGTATAACAACTCAAAACTTCCCTCCCATTTGTTGGGGAACATCGCATGGGAAACAAAAAATTTCCTACGCGCACGAAGACCTATCATGGTGATGTCCATCTACGAGAGGGGATGTGTGATCTACGTACCCTTGTAGACCGTACAGCAGAAGCGTTAGTGAACGCGGTTGATGTAGTGGAACGTCCTCACGTCCCTCGATCCGCCCCGCGAACCGTCCCGCGATCAGTCCCACGATCTAGTGCCGAACGGACGGCACCTCCGCGTTCAGCACACGTATAGCTCGACGATGATCTCGGCCTTCTTGATCCAGCAAGAGAGACGGAGAGGTAGAAGAGTTCTCCGGCAGCATGACGGCGCTTCGGAGGTTGGTGATGATCTTGTCTCAGCAGGGCTCCGCCCGAGCTCCGCAAAAACGCGATCTAGAGGAAAAACCGTGGAGGTATGTGGTCGGGCTGCCATGGAAAAGTCGTCTCAAATCAGCCCTAAAACCTCCGTATATATAGGGGGAAGAGGGGGAGCCTTGCCTTGGGGTACAAGGACCCCTAAGGGTTTCGGCCGAGCCAAGGGGGGAAGGTCTCCCCCCCCCCCAAACCGAGTCCAACTTGGTTTGGAAGGTGGAGTCCTTCTCCCTTTTCCCACCTCCTCTTTTTTTCTCTTTGATTTTTCTTCCTATGGCGCATAGGGCTCTTTTGGGCTGTCCCACCAGCCCACTAAGGGCTGGTGTGCCACCCCCAAAGCCTATGGGCTTCCCCGGGGTGGGTTCCCCCCCCCCCCCCCGGTGAACTCCCGGAACCCATTCGTCATTCCCGGTACATTCCCGGTAACTCCGAAAACCTTCCGGTAATCAAATGAGGTCATCCTATATATCAATCTTCGTTTCCGGACCATTCCGGAAACCCTCGTGACGTCCGTGATCTCATCCGAGACTCCGAACAACATTCAGTAACCAACCATATAACTCAAATACGGATAAAACAACGTCGAACCTTAAGTGTGCAGACCCTGCGGGTTCGAGAACTATGTAGACATGACCCGAGAGACTCCTCGGTCAATATCCAATAGCGGGACCTGGATGCCCATAGAGGTTTCCTCAACCGGCATCGCAACGATAGAGGTTTCCCCTTGCCCTGCGCCACCATCCAGAGGGATGAGAGGTTCGACAACCTCGTCAAGTTCTATCTTCCTCCCACTCAATTCTTTCGAGAGAAACTCCTTCTCGATAAAAGCTCCGTTTTTAGCAACAAACACTTTGCCCTCGGATTGGCAACAGGCTTGCCGCTCTTCTTTGATTTACCCTTCTTGCCTTTGCCGTTTCTCTTGAAACTAGTGGTCTTATTCACCATCAACACTTGATGTTCTTTACGGAGTTCAGACTCTGCGACTTTCAGCATCGCAAACAACTCGCCAGGTGACTTGTTCATCCCTTGCATGTTGTAGTTCAACACAAAGCCTTTATAGCTTGGCGGCACTGATTGAAGGATTCTGTCAGTGATAGCTTCTTGCGGGAGTTCAATCCCCAGCTCAGCTAGACGGTTTGAGTACCCAGACATTTTGAGCACATGTTCACTGACAGACGAGTTCTCCTCCATCTTGCAAGCATAGAATTTATCGGAGGTCTCATACCTCTTGATCCGGGTGTTCTTCTGAAAGATAAACTTCAACTCCTGGAACATCTCAAATGCTCCATGATGCTCAAAGCGACGTTGAAGTCCCGGTTCTAAGCCATACAAGACTGCACATTGAACTACTGAGTAGTCCTCCTTACGTGCTAACCAAGCATTCTTAACATCCAGATCAGCCGTAGCGGGTGGTTCATCTCCTAGCGCAGCATTAATGACATAATCCTTCTTCCCAGCTTGTAAGATTAGCTTAAGATTACGAGCCCAGTCTACAAAGTTGCTTCCATCATCTTTCAACTTAGCTTTCTCTAGGAACGTATTAAAATTCAGGGTGACAGTCGCGTGAGCCATGATCTACAACACAAATATATTCAAAGTGGACTTAGACTATGTTCAAGATAATTAGAGTTTAACTTAATCAAATTATTCGCTAAACTCCCACTCAAAAAGTACATCTCTCTAGTCATTTGTGTGGTTCATGATCCACTTACACTAGCTCAAGTCCGATCATCACGTGAGTTGAGTATAGTTTCAGTGGTAAGCATCGCTATGCTAATCATATCATCTATATGATACATGATCGACCTTTCAGTCTCATGTGTTCCGAGGCCATGTCTACACATGCTAGGCTCGTCAAGCTTAACCCGAGTGTTCCGCGTGCGCAACTGTTTTGCACCCGTTGTATGTGAACGTTGAGTCTATCACACCCGATCATCACGTGGTGTCTCGAAACGACGAACTGTAGCAACGGTGCACAGTCGGGGAGAACACAATTTCGTCTTGATATTTTAGTGAGAGATCACCTCATAATGCTACCGTCGTTCTAAGCAAAATAAGGTGCATAAAAGGATTAACATCACATGCAATTCATAAGTGACATGATATGGCCATCATCACGTGCTCCTTGATCTCCATCACCAAAGCACCGGCACGATCTTCTTGTCACCGGCGCCACACCATGATCTCCATCAACGTGTCGCCA
Source organism: Hordeum vulgare subsp. vulgare (assembly GCF_904849725.1). NCBI lineage: Eukaryota > Viridiplantae > Streptophyta > Magnoliopsida > Poales > Poaceae > Hordeum > Hordeum vulgare. The sequence continues at coordinate 487,531,482 of NC_058519.1, forward strand.
TCGGGGTTGTCGTGCTACTCATGCTATTACTACTAAAGCTACATCCTAGCAAAATTGTAAACGCATCTGCAAGCACAAACATTAGTATAAAGACAACCCTATGGCTCCTGCCGGTTGCCGTACCATCGACGTGCAAGTCGATATTATCTATTACAACATGATCATCTCATACATCCAATATATCACATCACATCGTTGGCCATATCACATCACAAGCATACCCTGCAAAAACAAGTTAGACGTCCTCTAATTTTGTTGTTGCATGTTTTACGTGGTGACCATGGGTATCTAGTAGGATCGCATCTTACTTATGCAAACACCACAACAGACATATATGAGTTGCTATTTAACCTCATCCAAGGACCTCCTCGGCCAAATCCGATTCAACTAAAGTTGGAGAAACTGACACTTGCCAGTCATCTTTGAGCAACGGGGTTACTCGTAGCGATGAAACTAGTCTCTCGTAAGCGTACGAGTAATGTCGGTCCAAGCCGCTTCAATCCAACAATACCGCAGAATCAAGAAAAGACTAAGGAGGGCAGCAAAACGCACATCACCGCCCACAAAAACTTTTGTGTTCTACTCGAGAAGACATCTACGCATGAACCTAGCTCATGATGCCACTGTTGGGGAACGTCGCATGGGAAACAAAAATTTTCCTACGCGCACGAAGACCTATCATGGTGATGCCCATCTACGAGAGGGGATGTGTGATCTACGTACCCTTGTAGACCGTACAGCAGAAGCGTTAGTGAACGTGGTTGATGTAGTGGAACATCCTCACGTCCCTCGATCCGCCCCGCGAACCGTCCCGCGATCAGTCCCACGATCTAGTGCCGAACGGACGGCACCTCCGCGTTCAGCACATGTACAGCTCGACGATGATCTCGGCCTTCTTGATCCAGCAAGAGAGACGGAGAGGTAAAACAGTTCTCCGGCAGCATGACGGCACTCCGGAGGTTGGTGATGATCTTGTCTCGGCAGGGCTCCGCCCGAGCTCCGCAGAAACGCGATCTAGAGGAAAAACCGTGGAGGTATGTGGTCGGGCTGCCGTGGAAAAGTCGTCTCTAAAACCTCTGTATATATAGGGGGAAGAGGGGGAGCCTTGCCTTGGGGTCCAAGGACCCCTAAGGGTATCAGCCGAGCCAAGGGGGGAAGGTCTCCCCCCCCCCCAAACCGAGTCCAACTTGGTTTGGAAGGTGGAGTCCTTCTCCCTTTTCCCACCTCCTCTTTTTTTTCTCTTTGATTTTTCTTCGTATGGCACATAGGGCTCTTTTGGGCTGTCCCACCAGCCCACTAAGGGCTGGTGTGCCACCCCCAAAGCCTATGGGCTTCCCCGGGGTGGGTTGCCCCCCCCCCCCCCGGTGAACTCCCGAAAACCATTCGTCATTCCCGGTACATTCCCGGTAACTCCGAAAACCTTCCGGTAATCAAATGAGGTCATCCTATATATCAACCTTCGTTTCCGGACCATTCTGGAAACCCTCATGACGTCCGTGATCTCATCCGGGACTCTGAACAACATTCGGTAACCAACCATATAACTCAAATACGCATAAAACAATGTCAAAACTTAAGTGTGCAGACCCTGCGGGTTCGAGAAGTGTGTAGACATGACCCGAGAGACTCCTCGGTCAATATCCAATAGCGGGACCTGGATGCCCATATTGGATCCTACATATTCTACGAAGATCTTATCGTTTGAACCTCAGTGCCAAGGATTCATATAATCCTGTATGTCATTCCCTTTGTCCTTCGGTATGTTACTTGCCCGAGATTGGATCGTCAGTATCCGCATACCTATTTCAATCTTGTTTACCGGCAAGTCTCTTTACTCGTTCCGTAATACAAGATCCCGCAACTTACAATAAGTCACATTGCTTGCAAGGCTTGTGTGTGATGTTGTATTACCGAGTGGGCCCCGAGATACCTCTCCGTCACACGGAGTGACAAATCCCAGTCTCGATCCATACTAACTCAACGAACACCTTCGGAGATACCTGTAGAGCATCTTTATAGTCACCCAGTTACGTTGCGACGGTTGATACACACAAAGTATTCCTCCGGTGTTAGTGAGTTATATGATCTCATGGTCATAGGAACAAATACTTGACACGCAGAAAATAGTAGCAACAAAATGACACGATCAACATGCTACGTCTATTAGTTTGGGTCTAGTCCATCATGTGATTCTCCTAACGACATGATCCAGTTATCAAGCAACAACACCTTGTTCATAATTAGAAGACACTGACTATCTTTGATCAACTGGCTAGCCAACTAGAGGCTTGCTAGGGATAGTGTTTTGTCTATGTATCCACACATGTAAATGAGTCTTCATTCATTACAATTATAGCATGGATAATAAACGATTATCTTGATACAGGAATTATAATAATAACTATATTTATTATTGCCTCTAGGGCATAATTCCAACACCATTCAGTACCGTTATTGTTCTGAAGAGCAACCATTCTAGCAGTCCATAACCTCATGTAAGGTAGTTTCTCCTCAAAGCCATAAATCTATGATATTTTTTTACCAAGGGCAGTTGCTCCAATGGATGGATCCTTTCTTAGCATTGGCGCCATTACCTGTGCGAGCCAATATTTGATTGCTAATTTTGATTTATGCGTCTGCACTTTGGCTGGACAAGTGTGTGGATTGTTGTTGTACCTGATCTGAAATACAATGAGAAGTATATGTTAGACAATGGGATTGAGATCAAGCAAACATTTAACAAAAAAGGACCCAGCAACAAATTACCTAAATAGTCTTCTTCCCACACATACCAGTGGCATGCAACTTCCAACTACACCTAGGATCTGGGCAATGCACCGTCAACTTTCGTTTCTCATTCTTCTCAATGCCTTAAACATTATTGCTCTGAATGCAGTACATTGTAAGTGCATTCGGAAATTCAGCCCTATTTTTGTATACTACACCTGCATTAAGATTAGGATTATCCCTGTTCCATTCAATCTATGGCGTGTCTTCGTTGTCGTATTCCTCTTCAACCAACATGTCCTCGTTCTCTTCCTCCTCTTCAGAATCAGTATCTACAAATGGAACGAGGCCCAATTGCTCGGATGACCCACATGTTCAAGGAACATCTTCTCATCTTCATCATCATTGCGAAGCACGACCTCATTGGGCAACACATCCTCGTCTACACTGGCTGCAGTGGTCTGAATTACACTGCCATTAGGTTTAGATGGATTGGTGACACGTCCCAAACGTATCTATAATTTCTTCTTGTTCCATGATCTTTTGGGTGACATTCTTATATGTTTTGCTACACTTTTATATAATTTTACACATATTTGGACTAACCTACTAACTCAGTGCACCCAGTGCCAATTTCTGTCTGCTAATGTCTTTTTTGCAAGGGCTTTTACCCAATTTTCTGAAGCCCGAAAAAATCCAGAAAAATATATAAAAAATCAGCTAAAAAGAAGCTTCGGGATCACCGAAGGAGGGCCAAAGGGGGGCCAGGGGCCTCCCTGGCGGCCTACTGGCGTGGCCTGGCCCTAGGCCGCGCCAGGAGGTTGCCTGGGTGGGCCCCATCTCCTCCGGTGCCCTCATTTGGCCTATATTTAGTGTTCCGTGAGGAAACCCTCGCAGACTATCTGGAATCGCGAATTTATCCATCGTTCCGCCGCCGCAGCGCTTCCGAGATCGGGAGCGTGAGGAGACCTCTTCCCGGCACCCTGCCGGAGGGAGGATTGACCTCCGGGAGCTTCTCCACCGCCATGGACGCTTCCCAGATGTGCCGTGAGTAGTTTCCCTTGGACCATGAGTCCATGACCAGTAGCTATGTGGTGTCTTCTCTCCAATCTTGTGCTTCAACGGTTAGTCTTTGTGAGGTGCCCTACATGATCAACGCATCTATGTAATTCTCTTGCTATTGCTATGCTCGGTTTGTTGGGATCCCATGGATTATGAGATTATGTTCAGATTGTTATGAGTTATATATTTGATTATCCTTTTAAATTATGTTCCTTAGTGATTCTTGCATGTTCTTCGTTGATTTTTATTGCTTTGGCCAAGTAGTAGATCGTAACTCCAAGAGGGAGCGTTATGCATGATTGTAGGTTCGGGCCCCTCGATGTCTAGCTTGAGTGACAGAAACATGAGACTAGGGGATGTGCTTGTTGCCACCAGGGAGAAAACAACGGTGCTTGTGACCAAGGATTCAAGGATTGTTTACCTTACGCATAGTTTGTAAATGCAGTTGTCCGCTGCTTTGAGTTTACACTTTGGGTGGGGCTCGGAACTTAATGCCGGAGAGATGTTCTCGATAGATATCTCAAGGTGGATGATTAGTAAGTAGATGCTGATGAATAAACGGTCTACTTGTCTTAGCGTATTGCCCATTACTATTGAACCTCTAACTATCAAGGAGCATAATTAGCATTGCGGTGCGATCATAATTCTGTCAATTGCCCATCTGTGATTTGTTTACCCTAGCATAGTTGTTTATCGTCTTTTGGGAGAAAGACATCACTAGTGAACATCATGTGACTCCGGTCCATATCACCACCATTTCTTACACCTCCACTATTTACCGTTTTATTTACTTTTCCGTTGCAATCACTATTACCTCCCCGCTTTTGGTTTGCTCCTTTGCAAACTACAAGGCCGGAGAGATTGACAACCTCTCTGTACTCATTGGGAGCAAAGTTATTTGTTGTGTGTGCAGGTCCACGTCTTCTGCTAGCGTCAGGGTGGGAAACACCTACTTGTTGAACCTAGGAGTCTTACTGGTTCGATAAACCTTACAGTCTCTGTGTGAGGGAAATTTGTTGCTGACTACATCTCCACCTTCCACTTGGGGTATCCAACGAGGGGCGAGAAGTATATACACCACCACGTCATCAAGCAAATTTCTAGTGCCGTTGCCGGGGACTCCACTCTTCAAGATAGCGGAGTTGCACACTATCTTTACCGTTTCTTTTTAGTCTTGTTAGTTTGCTTTTTAGTTTTTGCTTTAGAGGCTTATACCAAAAACCACAAACAAATTAGTTGCTTTGCTCTTGCTTGTTGTTGCTGCTATGGGTTCCACTAAGAACACTATGTTGTGTGACTTCACTAGTTAGGCTTATGGAAAACTGCACTCTTAGTTCGCTGCTTGGGGTAGGCCGCTTTACCACACCCATAGTAGAAAAGTCTCCTCCACCTACTGATTGTATCCCATTCAAAATACCACTTGGGATAATTGAAATAATTAGGAATGATTGTTATGCAGGAGATGGAACAATCAATCCTAGTATTCATTTGTTGAAACTTATAGAACTTTGTGAGTTGTTTAAGATTTCAGGTTTGACAAGCGATGGGGTCATGCGGAATTTTTTTGCCTTGTAACTGAAAGGAAAACCATTGGAATGGTATAGGCTACTAGATGATTCTCACCTACGAGATTGAGAAGAGATACAGTCTCTCTTTTACTCCAAGTTTTATCCTCTTCATGAAGTCCATGTGGATCATGGTAACAATGCTTTATGTGATACTTATATTGTTGAGTTTATTCATTATCCCACTAAAAATTATTATGAGAAGGGAACATATGCTTATAGATATTTCAATAACATAAAGTTCCCTCTCTTTATGTTGAAGGTTTTGAAGCTGCACTTGTTTTGCCTTTCTATGGTTATTGCTTTGTTCTTCAATGAATTATTCTATTGCAATATTCCCATGCATAGGAAGCATGTTAGACTTAAATGTGTTTGGTATTTGATTTTTGATGTTCTCTTTTGTTCTACAACTCTTATTCCTATGAGAGCATCATTAAAATCTTAAGTCTGTCTTTATGGCTATATAGAAAGAGCTCTAGGGAGACAACCCTTGTTATCTTTACTTTGAGTTTTCTACTTTCCGTTTTAGTGGTCTTGATGTGTGTTACTACTGTAGCAACATTATTGTATCTTTATTTTTAAGCTTTGTACCAAGTTATAGCCTCCGATTGCAAGAAAGTTCAAAAATTGTGACATGTTGTCCAGAAACAGATTTTGTATGCTTGACGGAAACATTCGCTAAAAATCACCATATCATCTTTTTGATCTGAATTGTTTTGACAGAATGATCTATATAATTGCCTTTCTCGCATCAGTTCTGAGTTTTTTTGATTTGAGTTGCAGAAGTGCCCCGAATAAATTACTTACTACACGTTGTTCTGTTTTTCATAGATTGTGCCATGTTTTGTGTTTTCATTGTTTTGCGAATCCTAAGCCTGCTTTTTATTTCCAAAAATCTTTTGGCATTCATGAGAAGCAGTAGGTTTTCATGAAAATATTTATTTCTAGCAGGTATTGAATTATTTTATTAAGGGTACTAACCACTCTAATCAACTTATGATGAGTTTCATATGAACGGAGTTTTCAAGTATTGCGCTGGGAGAGATGATAAAAGAAGATAATGGAGTGTCAAGCACTCAAGCTTGGGGATGCCCCATGCATCCCAAGAAATATTCAAAGGAGACTCAAGCGTCTAAGCTTGGGGATGCCCCCGTGCATCCCCTTCTCTATCAACAATCATCAGGTCGTCCATCCCTATACCATATTTTTATCACTTCATATGATATGTGCTATGCTTGGAGCGCCCCGCTATTTACTTTTTAGCTTGTTTTAGTTTTGATTGTTGTTCATAACAATTCGGAACCTAGCCTACCTTGTTTGGGAGACACACACGCTCCATTCCACTCTAGAACACAACATAGTTTTTCATGTTTATCCTTTTTGTGTGTTCTTCATCTTTTCGTAGCTACTGTCATGCTTAGCTCTTAGCTTTCATGCTTATCATTTTAAGAGCTTTTATTTAGGTTGATTTTGGAACTCTCTTGTGTTATCATGCTTATCTTGTTTAGAGAGTTGGCTTGTTGCACTGAGTTGTTTGTCTTGCATAAGTAGGTAACTGAGGTTGCTATTTAAGTATAGTAGTAACTTGCAATAGTTTTGAGGTATTTATTTGAGTAATGTTTGGACTATTGGTGCCAAGAGCTTGAGCCTATTAGTGATAGGTGCCGTATTTTGGGAAATCCGTGTGTTTTTCAAAATTAAAAATTAGTTGAGAACTCTAGCTACTAAACTGGTCGCTAACCTCTGGAGGGGTTGGAATATATAGAGTACCCTCACGTTACCATGAGTCGAGGATGCGCAAGGATAACCAAACCCCCAAACATTCCTCCTCGGGGTAATTTTCTTTTTGTGAATTTCCTAACTAGATAGAGAGTTACCGGTAATAAGTGTATGAGTTCTTCGGGCTAATGTGAGTATTCGATTGTTTGCACTTCCACCATCCATATTTTGCCAGCCTCTTCGGTATCGTGCATTGCCCTTTCTCACATTGAGAGTTGGTGCAAACTCCGCCGGTGCATCCAAACCCATGACATGATACGCTCTGTCATACATAAGCCTCATTATATCTTTCCTCAAAATAGCCACCATACCTACATATTAAGGCATTTCCATAGCCTTTCTGAGATACATTGCCATGTAACATCCATCATCTCATGACTTGATCTTCATGTCATACATGCTTTTGCTTGATCATGGAGTTGCATGATAGTTTGGCCTTGCCCTCGTTACTGCTACATGACGCGCTAGTATCATTGCATATCCTGCTACACTGGCAGATGCATACATTTGCATACATCATGATAGTTTTCACTTGTCTTTATGTTGAGTACGTCTTATAAAGTGTGATGATTTTTCTTTCTATTCATGTAAAACATAGAGTGTTGCCCTTAAGAGAGGAAAAGATCCCAAAGAGGACAAATGATAGGAAAAAGAAAGAGCCAAAGAGGCAACAAAAAATAAAAAAATGAGAAAAAGAAAAAGAAAGAAAAAGAAAAAAGAGAGAATGGGCAACACTACTATTCCTTTTGAAAGATCCACACTCGTACTCCATTACTATGTTGGTACTACATAGAGATTATCATTCATGCATAACTATGTGGGGATCCTTACACTATAGAATTTGGTTTGCATATTCCAATGATGAGCCTCCTCAAATGAGCTCTAGGTCTTCATGATCAAACAAGTTGGATGCACCCCCACTAGTTCCATTGGAGAGCTTACCTTAGCTCATATGGGCATCTGTTACATGGCAATCCCTACTCCTCACATCATATCTATCATTTGGCTTTCTGTCGCCTATGGTTGTCCTCATTGATGTGAGATTTCACACTTTTTTGTCTTCCTTCCCCATCATTATTCTATTTGCCATTGTAAGTGCCAACATATCTTGCTTACGCTCATCCATTGCATGAGTGCTCAAAATCGAAAGGGAAAGGATCATTTTGACTTCTGCCTGACAAGTGGTCTCGGGATGAGCCAAAATAAGATTCCAAAGGAGACTAAGTGTGAGGTTTAGTAGATTGAGTTCTCAATTAAAAATATATTATCTCTGAACCCATCTCCCACTTCTTGCACGCAAACACCATTAGGAGACATTCGAGTCATGGACAGCGAGAGCTGTTGCACCTTTATGTTCTTACTTTGCTAAACTCAATACTAGATATAGACTCTTGCTTGTTATTGTCTTGACTTGAATTGCATATCTCACTTGCTTTACTTTGAAGTTCTTATATGTGTGTTAGCATGTCACCACAGAATTTATTGTGCTATCATTTATCTACTCGAGGACGAGCAGAAATTAAGCTTGGGGATGTTGATACGTCCCAAACGTATCTATAATTTCTGCTTGTTCCATGATCTTTTGGGTGACATTGTTATATGTTTTGCTACACTTCTATGTCATTTCACACATATTTGGACTCAGTGCCCCCAGTGCCAGTTTCTATCTGCTGATGTCTTTTTTGCAGGGGCTTTTACCCAATTTTTCGAAGCCCGAAAAAATCCAGAAATATATATAAAAAATCAGCGAAACACAAGCTTCAGGATCACCGAAGGAGGGCCAGAGGGGGGCCAGGGGCCTCCTAGGCGGCCTGCTGGCACGGCCTGCCCTAGGCCGCACCAGGAGGTCGCCTGGGTGGGCCCCCTCCTCCGGTGCCCTCCTTTGGCTTATATTTAGTGTTCGTGAGGAAACCCTCGCACACTATCTGGAATCGCGAATTTCTCCATCATTCCGCCGCCGCAGCGCTTCCGAGATCGGGAGCGTCAGGTGACCTCTTCCCGGCACCCTGTCGGAGGGCGGATTCACCTCCGGGAGCTTCTCCACCACCATGGATGCTTCCCCGATGTGTCATGAGTAGTTTCCCCTGGACCATGAGTCCATGACCAGTAGCTATGTGATGTATTCTCTCCAATCTTGTGCTTCAATGGTTAGTCCTTGTGAGCTGACCTACATGATCAAGGCATCTATGTAATTCTCTTGCTATTGCTATGCTCGGTTTGTTCGGATCCGATGGATTATGAAATTATGTTCAGATTGTTATGAGTTATATATTTGATTATCCTTTTATATTATGTTCCTTAGTGATTCTTGCATGTTCTCCATTGCTTTTTATTGCTTTGGCCAAGTAGTAGATTGTAACTCCAAGAGGGAGTGTTATGCATGATTGTGGGTTCGGGCCCCTCGATGTCTAGCTTGAGTGACAGAAACATGAGACTAGGGGATGTGCTTGTTGCCACTAGGGAGAAAACAACGGTGCTTGTGACCAAGGTTGCAAGGATTGTTTACCTTACACATAGTTCGTTAATGCAGTTGTCCGTTGCTTTGAGTTTACACTTTGGGTGGGGCTCGCAACTTAATACTGGAGAGATGTTCTAGATAGATATATCAAGGTGGATGATTAGTAAGTAGATGCTGATGAATAAATGGTCTACTTGTCTCGGCGTATTGCCCATTACTATTGAACCTCTAACTATCAGGGAGCATAATTAGCATTGCGGTGCGATCATAATTCTGTCAATTTCCCAACTGTGATTTGTTCACCCTAGCATAGTTGTTTTACCGTCATTTGGGAGAGAGACATCACTAGTGAACATCATGTGACTCCGGTCCATATCACCACCATTGCTTACACCTCCACTATTTACCGTTTTATTTACTTTTCCGTTGCAATCACTATTACCTTCCCGCTTGTGTTTTGATCCTTTGCAAACTACAAGGCTGGAGAGATTGACAACCTCTCTGTACTCGTTGGGAGAAAATTTATTTGTTGTGTGTGCAGGTCCACGTCTTTTGCTAGCGCCAAGGTGGAAGACACCTACTTGTTGAACCTAGGAGTCCTACTGGTTCGATAAACCTTATAGTCTCTGTGTGAGGGAAATTTGCTGCTGACTACATCTCCACCTTCCACTTGGGTTATCCGACGAGGGGCGAGAAGTATATAAATCACCTCGTCATCAATTAGGCCTACGAGGTGTGGGTGGAAGCTCAGAATTAGCAGACTTCAATTTCTCAACAGCCGCCCCCTTTCCCGATTCCTTTGGCAATACTTTTATTTTCTTAAACACTTTGACTACAATTCTACCAAAGCGGCTAGTCATGTTGTGAGCAAACATACAACCTATATGCTCATCATTTTGTAGTGGGACAAATTCCTCATCAATCATTTCCCAGTATTTCAACTGAACCGAATCACATCCGGACCAAGCATATTTCATACACATTGCACCCAACAAATCTTTAAACGTACAACTCGTCTCCACCACTAACGGATACTAAAACCCCTTGGACGGTTCATTTGAACCCCTAACGGAAGTTTCCGTTCTTACCGCCAAACGATAAACACTCTGTTTGTTCATCCTATACCCATGTAATGAACGAAAATCAACATACTATTGCCAATTCTACCTGTATTTAATAGCTAAATCACACAAATGAGAGATTCATTACTTACTTCTGTGGAATCCAACTGTTATTGGATCCCGGAATGATCCAGTCCTCGTCGCGATCAATGGCATAAGAAACACTCGCCATTGATGCAGAATAAACGCTCGCCATTGATGCGTCGTCGTAGATCCCCTCAAGCAGAAGTAACAGGGCGAGGCGCAGCGGGGCTGGTCGTGGTGGCGGTGGTAGCTCGGCGAGTGGTTGTTGCGGCGGTGAGATCTGTCGGGTGGTGGATTCAAAATGGCGCACGAGAGTAGCTATTGCGGCGATCTGATCGGTATTGGGCGTGGGGTGGATTCAAAACGAGTCCCCAGGCCAATCCCATGATACGCCTCCAACGTATCTATAAGTTTTTTATTGTTCCATGCTATTATATTATCTGTTTTGGATGTTTTATATGCATCAATATGTTGTTTTATATTATTTTTGGGACTAACCTATTTTTTTCCATGTTTTTGAGTATTGGAGATAAGCAATATTAAATAGAGTCCAAACGGAGTAAAATATCCGGAATGATTTGTCTTGGACCAGAAGAAACCCACAAGACTTGGAGTAGGGGGCACGACACCTATCGGGAGCCACAAGCATGCACGGGCGCCTTAGGGGGGGGGCTGTTGGGGAACGTAGTAATTTCAAAAAAATTCCTCACTTCCTATATATGAATATTTACCTCCCGACCATTCCGGAACTCCTCGTGACGTTCGGGATCTCATCCGGGACTCCGAACAACCTTCGGTAACCACGTACACTATTCCCCTATAGCCCTAGTGTCATTGAACCTTAAGTGTGTAGACCCTACGGGTTCGGGAGGCATGCAGACATGACCGAGACACCTCTCCGGTCAATAACCAACAGCGGGGTCTGGATATCCATGTTGGTTCCCGCGTGTTACACAACGATCTCATCGGATGAACCATGATGTCAGAGATTCATTCAATCCCGTATGCAACTCCATTTGTCTACCGGTATGATACTTGCCCGAGATTCGATCATCGTAATCCCTATACCTTGTTCAATCTCGTTATCGGCAAGTCTCTTTACTCGTTCGTAACACATCATCCCCTGCCTAACTCCTTAGTCACACTGAGCTCAATATGGTGATGGACTATCGAGTGGGCCGAGAGATACCTCTCCGTCATACGGAGTGACAAATCCCAGTCTCGATTCGTACAACCCAATAGATACTTTCGGAGATACCTGTAGTGCACCTTTATAATCATTCAGTTACATTGTGACGTTTGGTACACCCAAAACACTCCTATTGTATCCGGGAGTTGACAATCTCATGGTCTAAGGAAATGATACTTGACATTAGAAAAGATTTAGCAAATGAACAACACGATCTAGTACTATGCTTAGGATTGGGTCTTGTCCATCACATCATTCCCCAATGATGTGATCCCGTTATGAATGACATCCAATGTCCATGATCAGAAAACCATGACCATCTATTGATCAACGAGCTAGCCAACTAGAGGCTCACTAGGGACACATTGTGATCTATATATTCACACATGTATTATGGTTTCCGGTTAATACAATTATAGCATGAATAATAGAAAATTATCATAAACTAGGAAATATAATAATAACCACTTTATTATTGCCTCTAGGACATATTTCCAACAGTCTCCCACTTGCACTAGAGTCAATAATCTAGTTACATTGTGATTAATCGAACACCCATAGAGTTCTGGTGGTGATCATGTTTCGCTCGTGGAAGAGGTTTAGTCAACGGGTCTGCAACATTCAGATCCGTGTGTACTTTACAAATATCCATATCTCCATCGTGGATGTATCCACGAATGGAGTTGAAGCAGCGCGTGATGTGCTTGGTCTTCTTGTAAAACCTGGGCTCCTTTGCAATGGCAATAGCTCTAGTGTTGTCACAGAGCAGAGTCATCGGGCCCGACGCACTTGGATCACTCCTAGGTTGGTGATGAACTCCTTCATCCCGACTCCTTCCTGTGCTGCTTCCGAAGCAGCTATGTACTCCGCTTCACATGTAGATGCCGCCACGACGCTTTGCTTGCAACTGCACGAGCTAACTGCCCCATTATTCAAAATATACACGTATCCAGTTTGTGACTTGGAGTCATCCGGATATGCATCGAAGCTAGCATCAACGTAACCCTTTACGACGAGCTGTTCGGCACCTCCATAAATGAGAAACATATCTTTAGTCCTTTTCAGGTACTTAAGGATGTTCTTGACCGCTGTCCAGTGATCCACTCCTGGATCACTCTGGTACCTCCCGACCAAACTTATGGCAAGGTTCACATCAGGTCAGGTACATAACATGGCATACATAATAGAGCCTATGGCTGAAGCATAGGGGACGGAACTCATCTTTTCTCTATCTTCTGCCGTGGTCGGTCGTTGAGTCGCACTCAACCTCACACCTTGTAATACAGGCAAGAACCCCTTCTTAGCCTTATCCATATTGAACTTCTTCAATATCTTGTCAAGGTATGTGCTTTGTGAAATACCTATGAGGCGTCTCGATCTATCACTATATAGATCTTGATGCCTAATATGTAAGCAGCTTCTCCAAGGTCCTTCACTGAAAAAACTCTTATTAAATAGGCCTTGATGCTTTCCAATAGTTCTATATCATTTCCCATCAACAATATGCCATCCACATATAATATGAGAAATGCTACAGAGCTCCCACTCACTTTCTTGTAAATACAGGCTTCTCCATAAGTCTGTATAAACCCAAACGCTTTGATCACCTTATCAAAGCGAATGTTCCAACTCCGAGATGCTTGCACCAACCCATAGATGGAGCGCTGGAGCTTGCATACCTTGTTAGCATTGCCAGGATTGACAAGACCTTCCGGCTGTATCATATACAATTCTTCCTTAAGAAATCCATTCAGGAATGCCGTTTTGACGCCCATTTGCCAGATTTCATAATCATAAAACGCGACAATTGCTAACATGATTTGGACCGACTTCAGCATTGCTACGGATGAGAACTTCTCATCATAGTCAATCCCTTGAACTTGTCGATAACCCTTAGCGACAATTCGAGCCTTATAGGTGGTCATATGAATCAGGAAGTTGTACCACTACATCAATCGCATATAAACGACTGTTCTATTTATATGAGTGGTATGTTTTATGGTCATGCCCCGTTGGTCAATGGTTTATCCCATTTATTTTCTATGGCTCACCGATCACCGGGCAAGTCCACCAAAGTCAATACTTTGTTCTCATACATGGATCCTATCTCGGATTTAATGGCCTCAAGCCATTTGTTGGAATCCGGGCCCGCCATCGCTTCTTCATAGTTCGAAGGTTCACTGTTGTCCAACAACATGATTTCCATGACAGGGTTGCCGTACCACTCTAGTGCGGAACATACTCTCCCGGGCCTTCGAGGTTCAATAGTAACTTGATCCGAAGTTTCATGATCATCATCATTAACTTCTTCTCTAGCCAGTGCAGGCGCCTTAGAAACATTTTCTTGCGTTGCACTACTCTCCTGTTCGAGAGGAGGTACAATTACCTCATCAAGTTCTATTTTCCTCCCACTTACTTCTTTCGAGAGAAACTCTTTCTCTATAAAGGATCCGGTCTTGGCAACAAATACATTGCGTTCAGAGCTAAGATAGAAGGTATACCCAATAGTTTGCTTTGGGTATCCTATGAAGACGCATTTTTCGCTTTGGGTTCGAGCTTCTTAGGTTGAAGATTCTTCACATAAGCATCGCAACCCCAAACTTTCAGAAACAACTACGTAGGTTTCTTGCCAAACCATAAATCATACGGTGTCGTCTCAATGGATTTAGACGGTGTCCTATTTCAAGTGAATGCAATAGTTTCCAATGCGTATCCCCAAAATTATAGCGGTAAATCGGTAAGAGACATCATAGATCGCACCATATCCAATATAGTGCCATTACAACATTCAGACACACCATTACGCTACGGTGTGCCAAGCGGCATGAGTTGTGAAACAATTCCACATTTCCTTAGGTGTGTGCCAAACTCATGACTGAAATATTCTCCTCCACGATTAGATCATAGAAACTTTATTTTCTTGTCACGTTGATTCTCCACCTCACTCTGAAATTCCCTGAACCTTTCAAAGGTTTCAGACTTGTGCTTCATTAAGTAGACATAGCCATATCTACTTAAATCATCAGTGAGAGTGAGAACATAACGATAACCTCCGCGAGCCTCAACGCTCATCAGATCGCATACATCGGTATGTATTATTTCCAATAAGTTGGTTGCTCGCTCCATTGTTCCAAAGAACGGAGTCTTGGTCATCTTTCCCATGAGGCACGGTTCACATGTGCCAAGTGATTCAAAATCAAGAGACTCCAAAAGTACATCTGTACGGAGTTTCTTCATGCGCTTAACACCGATACACAAGTATGTGGGACTATCATTATGAAACTTACATCTTTTGGTACTCATACTATGAATATGTGTAACATGACGATTGAGATTCATCAGGAATAAACCATTGACCAACAAGGCATGACCATAAAACATACCACTCATATAAATAGAACAACCATTTATATGTGGTTGATGTAGTGGTACAGCTTCGTGATTCATATGACCATCTGTAAGGCTCGACTTGTCGATAAGGGTTATCGACAAGTTCAAGGGATTGACTATGATGAGAACTTATCACCCGTAGCGATGCTGAAGTTGGTCTGAATCATGTTAGCAATTGCCACGTTTTATGATTATGAAATCTGGTAAATGGACGTCAAAACGGCATTCCTGAACGGCTTTCTTAAGGAAGAATTTTATATGATACAGCCGGAAGGTTTTGTCGATCCTAGCAATGCTAACAAGGTAGCAAGCTCCAGCGCTCCATCTATGGGCTGGTGCAGGCATCTGGGAGTTGGAACATTCGCTTTGATGAGGTGATCAAAGCGTTTGGTTTTGTACACACTTAAGGAGAAGCCTGTATTTACAAGAAAGTGAGTGGGAGCTCTGTAGCGTTTCTCATATTATATGTGGATGACATATTGTTGATGGGAAATGATATAGAACTATTAGAAATCATAAAGGCCTATTTGAATGAGAGTTTTTCAATGAAGGACCTTGGAGAAGCTCCTTACATATTAGGTATCAAGATCTATAGAGATAGACCGAGACGCCTCATAGGTCTTTCACAAAGCACATACCTTGACAAGATATTGAAGAAGTTCAATATGGATAAGGCTAAGAAGGGGTTCTTGCCTGTATTACAAGGTGTGAGGTTGAGTGCGACTCAACGACCGACCACGGTAGAAGAAATAGAGAAGATGAGTACCATCCCCTATGCTTCAGCCATAGGCTCTATCATGTATGCCATGCTGTGTACCAGACCTGATGTGAACCTTGTCGTAAGTTTGGTAGGGAGGTACCAGAGTGATCTAGGAGTGGATCACTAGACAGCGGTCAAGAACATCCTTAAGTACCTGAAAAGGACTAAATATATGTTTCTCGTTTATGGATGTGTCGAAGAGCTTGTCGTAAAGGGTTACGTCAATGCTAGCTTCGACACAGATCCGGATGACTCCAAGTCACAAACCGGATACATGTATATTTTGAATAATGGGGTAGTTAGCTGGTGCAGTTGCAAGCAAAGCGTCGTGGCGGCATGTACATGTGAAGCGGAGTACATCACTGCATCGGAAGCAGCGCAGGAAGGAGTCTGGATGAAGGAGTTCATCACCGACCTAGGAGTGATTCCAAGTGCGTTGGGCCCGATGACTCTGTTCTGTGACAACACTCGAGCTATTGCCATTGCAAAGGAGCCCAGGTTTCACAAGAAGACCAAGCACATCAAGCGCCGCTTCAACTCCATTCGTGGATACATCCAGAATGGAGATATAGATATTTGTAAAGTACATATGGATCAGAATGTCCAAGATCTGTTGATTAAACCTCTTCCACGAGCGAAGCATGGTCAGCACCAGAACTCTATGGGCGTTCGATTCATCACAATGTAACTAGATTATTGACTCTAGTGCAAGTGGGAGACTGTTGGAAATATGCCCTAGAGGCAATAATAAAGTGGTTATTATTATATTTCCTAGTTCATGATGATTGTCTATTATTCATGCTATAATTGTATTAACCGGGAACCGTAATACATGTGCGAATATATAGATCACAATGTGTCCCTAGTGAGCCTCTAGTTGGCTAGCTCGTTGATCAATAGATGATCATGGTTTCCTGATCATGGACATTGGATGTCATTGATAACGGAATCACATCATTGGGGAATGATGTGATGGACAAGACCCAATCCTAAGCATAGCACTAGATCGTGTTGTTCGTCTGCTAAAGCTTTTCTAATGTCAAGTATCATTTCCTTAGACCGTGAGATTGTGCAACTCCCGGATACCGTAGGAGTGCTTTGGGTGCATCAAACGTCACAACGTAACTGGGTGATTATAAAGGTGCACTATGGGTATCTCCGAAAGTGTCTGTTGGGTTGGTACGAATCAAGACCGGGATTTGTCACTCCGTGTGACGGAGAGGTATCTTTGGGCCCACTCGATAGAACATCATCATAATGAGCTCAATGTGACTATGGTGTTAGCAACGGGATGATGTGCTACGGAATGAGTAAAGAGAGTAGTTGTTGGGGAACGTTGCATGGGAAACAAATAATTTCCTACACACACGAAGACCTATCATGGTGATGTTCATCTACGAGAGGGAGATCGGATCCACATACCCTTGTA
This sequence comes from Hordeum vulgare subsp. vulgare, assembly GCF_904849725.1. Classification (NCBI taxonomy): domain Eukaryota; kingdom Viridiplantae; phylum Streptophyta; class Magnoliopsida; order Poales; family Poaceae; genus Hordeum; species Hordeum vulgare. The sequence continues at coordinate 487,548,986 of NC_058519.1, forward strand.
GATTGCTAAGCAGAAGCGTTATTAAACGCGGCTGATGTAGTGGTACGTCTTCACGATCCGTTCCATGAACTGTCCCATGATCCATCCCACGAACCATCTCACGATCCGTCCCGATCAAGTGCGGAACGGACGACACCTCCCCATCCCGCACACGTACAGCTCGATGACGATCTCCGCCTTCTTGATCCAGCAAGAGGTATGGAGAAGTAGATGAGTTCTCCAGCAGCGTGACGTCGCGCTGGTGGTGGTGATGATCTACTCCTGCAGGGCTCTACCCGAGCTCCACAGAAATCTGATCTAGAGGAAGAACTACGTGGTATAGGTTTGAGTTGCATGTGGCAAAGTTGTGTATCGAAAAAGCCCTAAACCACCAATATATATAGGAGGAGGGGAGGGGCTAGCCTTGGGGCTCAAGGGAACCCCAAGGGCGCCGGCCAAGGAGGAAGTGGTGGACTCCCACCCGAATTCGGTTTGGGGGAAGGAGTCCACTCCTTCCTTCCCACCTCCCTCTTTCCTTGTTTTTCTTTTTTCCTTTGGATTTTTCTTCTTGTGGCGCCATAGTCCTCTTGGGCTGGCCTCACCAGACCACTAAGAGCTGGTGCACTACCCTTAGGGTTACTGGTCTCACTCCCGGGTGGGTGGGGCCCTCCCGGTGAACACCCGGAACCCATTCGTCACTCCCGATACACTACCGGTAATGCCCGAAAACTTTCCGGTGACCAAATGAAACCATCCTATATATAAATCTTTGTTTCCGGACCATTCCATAAACCCTCCTGACGTCCGTGATCTCATTCGGGACTCCGAACAACCTTCGGTCACCAACACATATAACTCAACTATACTAAAACATCATCGAACCTTAAGTATGCAGACCCTGTCGGTTCGAGAACTATGCAGACCTGACCTGAGACACTCTCCGGTCAATAACCAATAGCGGGACCTCGATGTCCATATTGACTCCCACATATTCTACAAAGATCTCTATCTGTTGAACCTCTATGTCAAGGATTCATATAATCATGTATACTATTCCCTTTGTCCTTCGGTATGTTACTTGCCCGAGATTCGATCATCGGTATCTCTAGGCCTAGTTCAATATCGTTACCGACAAGTCTCTTTACTCATTCCATAATACAAGATCCCGTAAATAACTCTTTAGTCACATTGCTTGCAAGGATTATTGTGATGTTGTATTACCGAGTGGGCTCCGAGATACCTCTCCGTCACACGGAGTGACAAATCCCAGTCTTGATCCATGCCAACCCAACCGACACCTTTGGAGATACCTGTAGAGCATCTTTATAGTCATCCAGTTACGTTGCGACGTTTGATAACCCACAAGGTATTCCTTCGGTGTCCGGGAGTTGCATGATTTCATGGTCATCGGAACAGATACATTGACATGCAGAAAACAGTAACAATAATCTGACACGATCATATGCTACGTTTACAGTTTCGGTCTTGTCCATAACATGATTCTCCTAATGATGTGATCCCGTTATCAAGTGACAACACTTGTCTATGGTCAGAAGACCTTGACCATCTTTGATCAACGAGCTAGTCAACTAGAGGCTTACTAGGGACAGTGTTTTGTCTATGTATCCACACATGTATTTGTGTTTCCAATCAATACAATTATAGCATGGATAATAAACGATTATCATGAACAAAGAAATATAATAATAACTAATTTATTATTGCCTCTAGGGCATATTTCCAACAGTCTCCCACTTGCACTAGAGTCAATAATCTAGTTCACATCACAATGTGATTTTAACGAATCCAACACCCATACAGTTATGGGGTTTGATCACGTCTTGCTTGTGAGAGAGGTTTTAGTCAACGGTTCTGAACCTTTCAGATCCGTGTGTGCTTTTCAAATCTTTATGTCATCTTATAGATGTTGCTACTATGTGCTATTCGGAAATACTCCAAATATCTACTCTACTATACGAATCCGTTTTACTACTCGGAGTTATTCGGATTAGTGTCAAAGCTTGCATCGACGCAACCCTTTACGACGAACTCTTTAACCACCTCCATAATCGGGAAAAAAAATCCTTAGTCCATTAGTTAATAAGGATAACTTTGACCGTTGTTTAGTGATTCAATCCTGGATCACTCTTTGTACGCCTTGACAGACTCATGGCAAGGCACTCATCAGGTGTTGTACACATCATGGTATACTTTAGAGTCTACGGCTAAGGCATAGGGGACGACCTTCGTCCGTTCTCTTTCTTCTGCCGTGGTCAAGCTTTGAGTCTTTACTCAAATTCACACCTTACAACACAGCCAAGAACTCCTTCTTTGCTGATCTGTTTTGAACTCCTTCAAAAACTTGTCAAGGCATGCATTTCATTGAAAGTTCTATTAAACGTTTTGATCTATCTCTATAGATCTTGATGTTCAATGTTCAAGTAGCTCTATCCAGGTTTTCCTTTGAAGAAAAACTCCTTTCAAACAACCCTTTATGCTTTACAGAAATTCTACGTTACTTCCGATCAACAATATGTCAACCACATATACTTATCAGAAATTCTATAGTTCTCCCACTCACTTCTTTGGAAATACAAGTTTCTCATAAACCTTGTATAAGCCCAAAAGCTTTCATCATCTCATCAAAGTGTATATTCCAACTCTGAGATGCTTGCACCAGTCCATAGAAGGATCGCTGGAGTTTGCATACTTGTTAGCATCCTTAGGATCTACAAAACCTTCTCGTTGTATCACATACAACTTTTCCTCAAGGAAACCGTCGAGAAAACCATGTTTTGACATCCTATGTGTTGGGGATATTACCTATGGGTAACCCGCCCTTAATCGGTCGGGTCACCAAAGGGGCGACTCACCATTGGATGTGCGTCCCGGAGGTCCAGGAACTGAAGGGCGGTTCAGAAGATCGTGCGGATGATGGAATATAAAGGAAGCTCCAGATCGTGGAGAACACGGCGACTTAGAGATAAGGAAAGCTACGAAAAGTAGAATGGCAGGACTTTGTAAGCCCTAGGGCCTCGACCTATATATAAAGGTGAGTCCCAAGGAGAGGTCAGGCGAGTTAGAGAGAATTGAGTGCTAGGTCAGGCGAGTCACGCCCTCCTTGTAATCGAAACCACCATTAATCCATACAAAGCAGGACGTAGGCTTTTACCTCCTCACGAGGCGCCGAACCTGGGTAAATCTGAGTCTTGCTTTCGCTCACCCCCTTCGAGTCGCCACCAAGGTGCGATGGCTCCATGTCTAAGTCCTTTCACGAGGACATCTGCCGTGACAAAACCACGACAGTTGGCGCCCACCGTGGGGCTAGCGCACGTTGGAGTTGAGTTCTCGAAGGGAGCCCTACAAGGGTTAGAAAGCTATGCGGTCGGCATCATGACTAAGAGCCGCCGCGGGAAGTACTACATCGACAACTCACTATGGGAGCCGGAGGCCGATTCCGTCGAATCTGGCTACCGAGTCCCCTTCGGCAAGATCAACATCTTCATCGGCATGATCGCGACACCCGTGCCCGAGCCGGACATCTCCACGGACATCATCGAGCCGGCCACGTACGTCCTCCCCACTACACGGCAGGACAAGAGTCGCCATGTCTTCATCGGTTTTACGCAGGGAGACGACACGCAAGGCGAAGTGGCGGGTCAGAAGATCAACCCTGTCAATTCTGATGGCGAGTCATCCATGGGCGAGACGGGATCGATCCACCCTCTTAAGGAAGGACAGCTCGGGGGCTGTCGTTAGCGATGGATCCTGAGGTCTTTGAGAGGTCTCACCGGCAAATCGCCATCTACATGGCGGGGTCAGCACAGCCTCAACAGAATCCGACTGGCAATAATGAGATCGGGGGAACATCCAAACCCCGAGCACAAACCATGATGGAGATGGCGGCAGAGATCGCTAGCCTCATGGCGACCACGATCACGTCTGAAAATCAAGAGTCTGTCAACGCAGAGCTAACTAAGCTGCGGGAGGCAATGGCCAAGGCCCAGCGGGACATGGAAGCAGAGGCCGCCAGAATCGAGACACAGCGAGCCACGGTGGCAGCGGAGACGGAGCGATTGAATACTGAGGGCTGGCGGCTCGAGAGACAACAACGCGCGTATGATGCCGTTCACCAAAGGAGACACAATGGGCGCATCCCGGCCAACTTACAGCCAACTCGCCTTTTCGACACTCCGTGCACCCCCGGGGCGGGTCCAGATCGGCCTTTACAAACCATCCCGAGGGGAGGAGCGGCTCCGCCGCCCAATCCACCATCGCCTCAGCCAATGGATGCCCATGCGACTCGATTCCACACGCCGCGGGGTCACTTCTCAAATCCCGTCAACAATGTGCTGGCAGCGACCTGCCACCTGGAGTCCCTTCCGATCTACGAAAACACTCCGGCCGAGATAGAAGCCACAAACGCCATCGAGATGCTAAAAATGGCCGTGGTTCAGCACGCGCAGTATTCCCATAGCCTTGATCGGCTCCACTCCACGCCTCACGCAAGTCACACTAGAAGTCACCATGAGGACTTCCCCGAAGTAACCAGCGGGCCGCGGCGACTCCCCCAACACGACCCACTCGGGATGCCCGACACACGAGCCCAGGATATTGTGGATGCAGCACGAGCCGCGCGGCACATGGAGCCAACGGCCGCAGCGGGTCAGACTTACCCGGCTTACATACCGTCACCGCCCGCGCCCCTGGACGACGGGGGCAAACACATTGGGGTATCGTGCCTCACGCCGGCTTTGCGAAACGAGCGCTTGCCGAAGGACTTCAAAGGGCCCAGGAAGGTTCCCAACTACTCGCCGGATCTCGAGCCCGGGTCATGGATCGAGAGCTATGAACTCGCGATGGATATGCTTGACGTAAGCGAAGCGGTCTGCGCTAAATACTTCACTATGATGCTTGAAGGGACGGCACGCACGTGGTTGAAAAACCTGCCGCCCAACTCCATCAACACTTGGGCGGAGCTGAAGGAGCACTTCATCAAGAACTTCAGAGGGACCTGCAAGCGCCCGATGACTATCGTCGACTTACAGCACTGCATCCAGCGGTCGGATGAGTCGGCCCACCATTGGACCCGGCGGGTTGCGGAAGTTATTCACTCATCGGAAGGCATTTCGGCGGCTCGGGCGGTGTTGATCCTGGAAAAGAATTGCCATTACGAGCCTTTGGTACTAAAGCTAGGGAGACTTAAGCGAAAAGTACATGACATGTGCGAGCTAATGGACGCCCTTACCAGGTACGCTGAGTCGGACGACACCAAGGATCCTGGAGAGGGCGACGACAAAACTGGTGCCGCCAGGAAGGGCGAGTTACATAAGGGCCTATCCCAGTTTCTGAACCGGGGCAATAACCACCACGGTGGGCACGGCAAGAAGCGGCAACAGGAGGGTCCTATGAAATTTGTTGGTAATACTAATATCGGCAACGCAAACCCACGTCAGAAGAAGCGGTGCTTTAGTGGGAAGAAACCACGTAACTAACACGAAATGCTTAAGGGCCCGTGCCCGCAGCACGCCACGGCCGAGGGACTGGTGAATCACTCATTGGAAGATTGCTACGTGATGCAAGAATTTCGGGACGAGGTGCTCAAAAGAAGCCAAGGCGGCGAGCGGGGCCAGCGGCAGGAGCAACCCGGCGCATCTGGGTCACGCCAGGTCACGTTCGGAGGTTTCCCTAACAAAGGACCACAGGGCGGGTCGCAGCACAATGTTGGCCAATACCCAGTTCATAACCAGCAGTACCACCCACCGGGAATATTCCAACACCCCCCCCCCCCCCGCAAGGAGACCCCCAGCGGCAGGAGGATCGGGGCGGGTTCCAAAATAACCCCAAACAGTTGAACAGTGGACAGTACCACGTGTTCACCACCAACACGTGTAAACGGGGTCATAAGGTGAAGCATAGAACTTTCATAGTTGAGTCGGCGCTCCCCCGATACCTCCACTGGTCAGAACAACCCATAACATGGAGCCGGGAAGACCTTCCACCCCGAGTCGACAACCCTGGTGACTTAGCCCTGGTCGTAGCTCCCCAAGTCGGGGGTACACCCTCTCCAAGGTCCTCATGGACGGGGGCAGCAGCATCAACATCCTGTATTTCGACACTTTCCGGCGGATGAACCTCTTAGAGAAGGACCTGATGCCATCATCCACGGTCTTCCACGGCATTGTCCCCGATAAGTTGACGTACCCGATTGGGCGGGTTAAGCTTAATGTGGCTTTTGGCACGGAATCAAACTACAGGAGCGAGTCCCTCCTGTTCGAGGTGGTCAAAATCAAGAGCCCCTATCATGCGCTGTTTGGACGGTCGGTGTACGTCAAGTTCATGGCCCGCCCATGCTATGTTTATCTCAAGATCAAGATGCCTGGACCCAAGGGTCCCATTACCGTCCACGGTGATAGGAAGATAGCCCAAGAGTGCGAAGAAGGAGATGCGGCTTATGCCGAGTCAGCTTGCGCGGCCGAGGAGCTCAAATTTCACCAATCCCGTGTCGACCCGGCAGACATGACGCCGCTCAAAAGGTCGACTATTGATTCTAAGTCGCCTCTCAAGTTTAAACCAACGGACGACACCAAGGTTATCGACTTTACGCGAGGCGACTCCACCAAGCAGTTCACTATTGGGGCGGGTCTCGACCCCAAATAGGAAAGCGCGCTCATCGAATTCATCCGTGAGAATCGGGACATCTTTGCATGGAAACCTTCTGACATGGTCGGGTGTACCGAGAGGATTCGCTGAGCACCATCTTAATACTGACCCTAAAGTTAAGCCAGTGCGACACTACCTTCGCAGGTTTAATGAAGAACGTTGTAAGGCGATTGGAGAAGAAGTAGCCCGGCTCCTTGCCGCTGGGTTCATCATCGAGGTTTAACACCCAGAATGGCTAGCTAACCCAGTCTTGGTGCTCAAGAAGAACGGAACTTTCTGCATGTGCATTGACTACACTGACCTTTACAGAGCCTGTCCGAAGGATCCGTTCGCCCTACCCCGCATTGGTCAAATTATTGATTCGACGGCGGGTTGCGAACGTCTGTGTTTTTTGGACGCTTATTCGGGATACCACCAGATAAAGATGGCGGTGGCGAATCAGGAGAAAACATCCTTCATAACCCCATTTGGAGCTTTTTGTTACGTGTCCATGCCGTTTGGGCTCAAGAGTGCACGGGCGACTTACCAGCGCTGCATCCAAAACTGATTACACGGCCAGATAGGATGTAACGTCCACGCTTATGTGGACAACATCGTGCTCAGATCTCACCGCAAGGAGTCGCTCTTGGAGGACCTCAAAGAAACCTTCGACAACCTGCGTGTTTACCAGATGAGGCTTAACCCCACCAAGTGTGTTTTTGGTGTCCCTGCGGGGAAGTTATTGGGTTTCCTGGTATCGAAACGTGGCATCGAGGCCAACCCGGACAAGATTGAGGCAATTACTTCACTTGGGAAACCAGCCAACGTTAACCAGGTGCAGCGCATGGCGGGTCGAATCGAGGCCTTGAGCCGTTTCATAAGTCGCCTTGGGAGAAGGCCATCCCTCTCTACCAGCTGCTCAAGAAAACCGATCGTTTTGTATCGATAGACGGGGCCAACGAAGCCTTAAAGTGGCAATTAGCTAACCCGCCAGTGTTGGCGGCTCTGGCAGACAAGGAGCCTATGCTCCTGTACATTGCAGCCAATTCCAAAGCAGTCAGCGTGGCGGTAGTTGTCGAGCGAAAGGAAGAAGGAAAGGAATACCCCGTCCAGCGACCGGTGTATTTCATCAGCGAGGTCCTCACCCTCTCCAAGAAACGCTACCCACATTGGCAAAATTTGGTTTTGGGGGTGTTCATGGCGAGTCGAAAGCTGAAACATTACTTCCAGGAACACCCGATCACGGTCGTCAGCTCCTCCCCCCTCGGCGACATCATACAGAACCTAGAGGCTACCGGACGGATTGCCAAGTGGGCCATCGAGCTTGGGTCCCATCAGGTACGATATACGCCTTGGAAAGCCATCAAATCTCAAGCGTTCGTGGACTTCATCAATGATTGGACCGAGTTACAAATCCCTGAGGAAAGACCAGATCTTACATATTGGACCATCTATTTCGATGGGTCCAGACAGTTGGAAGGCTCAGGGGCTGGTGTGGTGATAACTTCGCCTCAAGGTGACAAGTTTTGTTATGTCCTCCCGCTCATGTTCCCATGTACCAATAATGCAGAAGAATACGAAGCTTTGCTCCATGGTTTGCGACTCGCCAAGGAGATGAACCTCACACGAGTGAGATGTTTGGGCGATTCAGATCTGGTGGCACAGCAGGTTTCTGGCACCTGGGATTCACGAGACCCTCTGATGGCGGCTTACAGACGAGCTGTGTCGGATGTGGCGGGTCACTTCAATGGCTATCAAGTGGATCACGTCGACCGACGGCTTAACGAAGCAGCGGACGCTCTTTCCCGCCTTGGTTCACAGCGTAAGCCAGTTCCTCCCAATGTCTTTTTGGATATATTACATAACCCTTCAGTAAAACTGCCTTCGGGGGAAAATCTAGCGGTACCAGACCCCGAGTCTCAACTCGTGGCGGATCTCCTTGCTACTCCAGACTGGGCAATTCCCTACATGGTGTACCTCACCAGAGGCGAGTTACCAGCCGACGAGTTGTTAGCTCCCCAAATCGTCCGTCGATGCAAATCCATGGTCATACACAATGGTGAGTTACACAAACGAAGCACCTCAGGGGTATTTCAAATATGTGTTTCTTCTGAGGAAGGATGTATGATTCTCAATGAGATTCACGCGGGCGACTGTGGTCATCATGCTGGGTCCCGATCCTTGGTTTCTAAAGCCTTCAGACATGGATTTTATTGGTTGATGGCTAATACGTCTCAAACGTATCTATAATTTTTGATGGTTTCATGTTGTTATCTTGTCAACTTTGGATGTTTTATGTACCTTCTATATCTTTTTTGGGGCTAACTTATTAATTCAGTGTCAAGTGCCAGTTCCTGTTTTTTCTGTGTTTTTGACTCTTTTCAGATCTGATTTTGGAACGGAGTCTAAACGGCATAAAATCATCGAAATAATTTTTTTGTAACATCCCAAATTTCCTACTTTGGAATGATTTACAAATAGAGCTAAGCACCTATGCATTTTGTTTGCAATAAAGTTTGCATTTGAATTCTTTAATTTTTTGCTCCTTGCTTTTCTATTTTTTCTTCCCACAAGAAATACCCCGCAAATAATTCTTGCAAGCAAGAAAGAGTGGAGGAATATGACCCTCCAAAATCAGGGGTATTTGTGAAAATATTTGAGCCAAGAAAAACCAAAGTTTTATGGAGAAATTAATTGCCAAAAAGAAAATAAAGGCTTAGGGGTTTTTTCTGAAAAAAACATTTTTTAAAAGTTTTTATTTTGGTCTTGGAAAAATGATAAACGAGTAGGAAATATTTTTCTCAAAATTTCGGTATATAATACCCCTATTTTAGGATTTTATTTACTTGCCTTTTATTTTGATTTACTTTCTTTTTTTTAGATAGAAAATCAGGAATGTTTTTTTATTATTTGGAAAGCGCCCTCGGCGCTTTATAACCCTGCCGGCCCAATTCCCCCTTAGCCGGACCGAATCCCTTAGGATCCGGCCGACCGAGCCTCCGCGCTCCCCCTCTCTCTCTCTCTGCCCAGTGGGGCCCGCGTCCGACCCCCACCCCGAGCCGGTCTTCTCCCTCTCCTACCTGCTCTCCCTCCTCTCTCTTTCCTTCCCACCGCCAGATCCCGTGCCATGCCACGCCGGCCGGCCGATCCCCGCTCGGATCCGCGAGTCCCTGCCTTCCCCGAGCCCTCTCTCCCCCTATAAATAGTCCCCCTCTCCACCGCACCCCGTTCCCCTCCTCGCCACGCCGCCTCGCCGCCCCTGCCATGCTGCCTCGCCGGAGCCAAGCTCCAGAGAACCACCCCGCCACCCTACCGCGCCACCCCTCGCCTCCCCGCACCACCCGAGACCGCCACGAGCTTCCTCACCGCCCCCGCAACCCATTTCCCCCCTAGCCCGAGCCCTCGCCGCCCCCACGCCACCGCAGCTCCCTCGCCGGAGTTCAGCCGTTCCAAGAGCTCGATAAGCTCTAGCACCACGCCCCCGACTCCCTCTCGCATCGACGTCGCCGCCATCCTCTGGTGCCCTCGGCCCCGCCGGAGACGCAACACCGACCTCGCCACCTTCTCTGCCTCGCCGGAGGAGAAGCACCAGCAGCCCCCATGGTGAGCTACCCTCATCCCTCCCTTAGCCGTGCAATTAGATTTCAACGCGCTAGATTAGAAGTAGAATACCCTTTCGGTTTAGTTAAGAAAACCTATCGGTTTTTCTATTTACTTTACTTTAGCCGAAGCAATTTAGTTACATTGCGGGCGTTTGTTAGTTTTCCCCGCAGCAAACTCCCTTCCAACCAATCAGAGAGCGCCACATACCCCCTCCCGTGTGCTAGTTAATTTACTATGTTTTTAGTTTCAGTTCAAAAACAGAGAGAGTTTCAATCTTGTTCCCCCCAGAACTTTTGATCCAGAACTCCAATGGAGTTGAATCTTTTTCGAGTAGATCACAATTTTCCTGTAGTTTTCAAAAACATATTATTTGTCTATGTTTGAAATTTTTGAAATTTGAATTAGATCAGATTTAGTTTAAACCTTGTTTTCTTATTCTGGGAGTTTAAAAATAGCTTTTAATTTGATTCGTTTTGCTACTGCTTCCTAGTGATTATATCTTTCTGTAGTATAAGTTTCAAAAAATTTAAATAATTTTACTTGGGGTTTTATCAAAAACAGATTCTGTCTTTGTTAGGTGAAGTGAATTCTTTCACTTTATGCCATAGTAACTTTATGCTAGTGATGTTATTTTGCTTGTTGATGATTGTAGTGCTTATGGTGTGTATTTGTTTTTATCGATAGATCACCCGGAGTGCGAAGCGTGCTACTTAGAAGCGCTCGATAACGACAAAAGGCAAGTCATTTGATCATGTATTACCTATGTTTTATAAATTGTAGTTCTACCTTTCAAACACCCTATTGCATGTTGAGTAGGTACTTCGAAATTTGGTTACTTGTTGTAGTATCATGTGGTAGGCACCCAACAACCCCGTTACTTGGCCCGAGACGACAAATTTTATATTGCTATGCTTAAGTAGACGGGATTCTGGTTGAGAGTTTATCACGAGTGATGCGAGAATAATTTAATAACCAAGACCGGTTAAGTCAAGACTTTTCAAGACCTCGTGAACCAATGTAACTCTGGGTGAAGGACGGTTTTGACGGGCTCCCTGGAGAAACCAGTGGACGACCCCGGGATGCTTGGAGACGTGCCATGACATCTTGCGGAAAGCTTCACCCAGGCTCGAAGAGACGGACGGAGGCTTCAAGACCCAAGGCTTACCTACACAGCCACAAGTCATTATGGGCTCTGGCTTGGTTGGACAACACGGCGACTCTGGACAGGCGGTGCCAGCAGATGTAGAAGAACGGTAGGATTGGATGGGCACCGACAGGGGATCAGAGGGACCTGTTGAAAGACCATGTTTTGATCATCCGGTCTTCAAACACCCTGAAGTGCGAGGACATACTCGGAGGCGATCAAATCTTGTGGGGAACGTGTGCAAAACTCTGCAGAGTGCCCAAACCTAATCGATTAGCCGTGTCCACGGTCATGGACAACTTGAGCCGAAGGCATTGAATTTTTCTTGAACTCTCAACACAATTTAATAATGATGTGGGAATTATCAACAACTCGGGTACGAGAATTGGTTGGCGGAACCATCTCGTTAACAACAAACAATGTAGTAATATTTTGCTTTCAGCCCTGTCTTTTTGTAGGAGAAAACTTGCTTTTCGCTAAAAACTTATAACCCCACCTGCCATATATTCATGTAGAAATAGTTGGTTATTATTTTCCCCCTCTCTTTGATGACTTGCCGGCATATTCCATATGCTGACCTACAGAGCTGCAACGTATCATGTTGCAGAGTACTTTTTCGACCAGGAGTGAGGCTACGATCTACGCTCGGTGACATGCCCTGGAGTCGGATGGACTCGTCTACCTTTGAAGCTTCCGCTAGTCTTTGTTAGTTATCTCATGAGATGGCCTTCAGCCACTTTATTGTAATTCATTATTGTAATAAAGTACTCGATATGAGATTTTGATTAATAAAGTTGTGTGATTGAACTCTTGATATATACATTGATGTACTGAGTGTGTACCAGCATGATCTTGGGATGGTACGAAAACACCAGAGACTTGGTCGTTTCAGGTCGGGTCGCTAAAGATATGGTATTCAGAGCACATGCTCACCGTAGGACGTAACCTCTAGGAATGGAAAAGCCTTAGGAAGAAAACTATTTTTCTTATGTCTATAAATCTTCTATTTCCTCTTCTGCTCATTTCTGACTTCTCTCCGATTTTCCAATGTTTTAGATGGCCACCTTCATCCCCGTTAAGTTCACGGAGTTTTGCCAGCCCGACGCCACTATGCATTTCAGAAAGGAGCTGATACAGATCACCAAGGACTTGAGGATTGCTCTGCCGACTATCACAGGGAAGCCTACTTCGTCTTACCCGGAGGATTCATGCTACAGGATTGAGGTGCACGTTCCCAGAAGGACATTCGAGCCGCGCACTGAGCCTGTGGACTTCAAGTTCATCGCACCCAGCTGGATTCTCGGAAGGAACATGGCGGTCCATTGTGCACTCGGACGTATCAAACAAGTGTACAGAGGCTGCCCTATTTCACCGAACCTATTCACGGTATCCCGGAGAGGAGAAGATGGAGAAATCATCTCAAGCAAGACCAAGGACACTCTCCTGTCCTATGCCCAGACCTTGGAGAAGCACAGTGGGACTCTGGAGCATCGTGTGATCAAGGACGCCAGGAAGATCAAGCAAGTGTCGCTCCGCGAACTCGAACTCGAAGAAGCAGCCCGGGAAGCCCACTATGAGCGCGAATTGGAGGTGAAGGACTTCTTGGAGAGGATTGAGAAGCTGAAGACTCGTGTCGCATATCTGGAGGAAGAACTGGACATGGGCGAGAATCTTCATCCCGAAGGAGACGTAGCCCCCTTGATCAGCAATGAGGAGGACTACGAAGCAAGCTCCACCGAAGGATCCACCACCATGCTTTTCTGAGGAGGACACTTAGATTAGTCCACCAATTTATCTTATCGTTAAACGCTTAGGTCGATGCTTAGGTTATCGGAACTTGTATCCCCGTGTGTGAACCTTTTGTGATGGTATTGAATAAAATGTGTGGTGTGATACTTTTTTGTTGCATTACATATGGGTAGTGTAATTACTCTTTAGACCATTGTTCTATGCTAATCTCACCCCTCTACAAACACCAGATGCCTCCGAGACGTGACCCTACTTCCAACTTCCTGCCGGAACTCACTCAGTTGATTCAGCAACAGAATGCCCTGATGCAGCTGATCATCCAGAACCAGAACAATAACAACAACCATCATCCACCCCAGGCCGACAATCTCACCCGTTTCCTGAGGTTGAACCCTCCGACTTTCTCCAGCAGCATCGAGCCCATTGTGGCAGATGATTGGCTCCGCAAGATGGACCGGGAACTAATCACTTCTGGATGTACTGAAGCTGAGAAGGTGCGCTTTCCCGCGCATCAACTTGAAGGCCCTACAGCTGTATGGTGGGAGAACTACACCACCACATACCCCATTGCTGGAGTCACTTGGGAGCAGTTCAAGCAAGCCTTCCGCGCCGCTCATGTCTCAGCTGGGGCCATGAGTCTGAAGAAGCATGAGTTTCACAACTTACGCCAGGGAAATCGCTCTGTGGCTCAGTATGTTGATGAATTCAGTATGCTCGCCCGTTATGCACCTGGAGATGTGGCCGATGATGCGGCCAAGCAGGAAAAGTTCTTGGAGGGACTCAATGATGAGCTGAGCATTCAGCTGACTGTAGCCAACTTCAACAACTACCAGGAACTGGTAGATAAGGCCCTCATCTTGGAGGGGAAACATCAGCAGATGGAGAACCGCAAGCGGAAGTATGGCAATGGGAAGTTCAACTCCGGCACTCAGCAGAAGCCTCGCTACACCCCCTATTCAGGGAATACCGGGACTGGATCCAGTAAATTTGGAGGACACGTCCAGCATAACCACCCAGTGCGCAACCATGGAGGCCACAACCATGGAGGAAATGGGAACCACCGCAACAACAGCAACTTCAAGAATGGCGGTACCGGCACTCAGCATCATTCCGCTCCAGCTCAGAAGGATCTGAATCACATCACCTGCTTCAAGTGTTAGAAGACGGGACACTGTGCCACTGAATGTCCCCAGAACAAGCAGGGAAATGGAAACGGCAACGGCAACTCAGCAGCAAAGAAGCCCAATCCTTTTCCTCGAGCTCAGGTGAATCACAATTATGTTGAAGAGGTCTATGATCACCCCGATACTGTGGTTGGTAAGTTTTTGTTAAATTCACGTCCAGTATTGGTACTTTTTGATTCTGGTGCAACGCATTCATTCATATCAAGGGTAGTTGTAGAAAAGTATAGTTTGCCAACTAGAACCCTCAGCCATCCTATTAAGGTCATTTTCCCAGGAGGCATGATGACAGCCGGGATAGGATGCCATGCTTTGAGTCTCAACATCGGGAACCATAAGTTTCCCACCGACCTCATCGTATTAGAGTCTCAGGGATTGGATGTAATCCAAGGCATGGATTGGTTGGCCAAGTACGAAGGGAATATTGATTGTGCCCTTAAGTCTATTTTGCTCACCACCCCCGAGCAAAAACGGATTAAGTACGTATCCGAGCGCCCGACATGGAGTAATCGAGTAAACTCTCTCACGGGAGTAGTCCAGGAGGAAGTACCGATTGTACAAGAATACCCAGATGTATTTCCGGAAGAATTGCCGGGCATGCCACCGGATAGAGATTGAGTTCCTGATTGAGCTATTACCCGGAACAGCCCCGATATCCAAGAGACCCTATCAGATGCCCGCAAATGATTTAGAAGAAATCAAGAAGCAAATTAAGGAGTTGTTGGACAAAGGGTATATTCGCCCGAGTTCTTCACCTTGGGGAGCCCCAGTGCTCTTGGTTGAAAAGAAGGATAGGTCCTTGAGAATGGTCGTCGATTACCGTGCATTGAACGAGGCGACCATCAAGAACAAGTATCCCTTGCCGATGATCAACGATCTGTTTGACCAGTTAGTTGGAGCCCGAGTGTTCTCCAAGATCGATCTTCGATCCGGGTATCATCAGCTGAAAGTTCGTGAACAAGATATACCCAAGACAGCCTTCACCACATGGTATGGTCTGTATGAGTACACGGTCATGTCATTTGGACTAACTAATGCTCCGACATATTTTATGAATCTGATGAACAAGGTATTTATGGAATACTTGGACAAGTTTGTCGTGGTGTTCATCGATGACATATTGATATTCTCTAAGAACGAGGAGGAACACAAGGAACACTTACTTCTGGTTTTGGAGAAACTCCGAGAGCATCAGCTGTATGCGAAGTTCAACAAATGTGAATTTTGGTTGAAGGAAGTCGGATTCCTTGGACACGTCATTTCAGGAGAAGGAATAGCAGTGGACCCTGCCAAGGTCGTCGCAGTCACCAAATGGGTAGCACCCACTTCAGTTAAGGAGATCCGCAATTTCCTCGGACTTGCCGGATATTACCGGAGGTTCATTGAGAATTTCTCAAAGATCGCCAAGCCCATGACAGAGTTGTTGAAGAAGGAGTCCAAGTATGTTTGGACTGAGGAATGTGAAGCCAGTTTTCAAGAGTTGAAGAAACGTCTGGTTACAGCCCGAGTGCTGATATTGCCGAACATTCGGAAGGATTTCCAGGTTTACTATGACGCTTCTCGTCAAGGACTTGGAGGAGTGCTCATGCAAGAAGGTAAAGTTGTAGCCTATGCATCCAGACAGCTCAGGCCCCATGAGCTGAATTATGCCACGCATGACTTGAAACTAGCAGCCGTAGTGCACGCTCTCAAGACCTGGAGACATTTCCTGATCGGAAACAGTTGTGACGTTTACACTAATCACAAGAGCCTGAAATATACCTTCACGCAGAAAGAGTTGAACCTTAGACAGAGGCGATGGCTAGAGTTGATCAAGGACTATGACATGAAATTGCATTATCACCCAGGCAAGGCAAATGTTTTAGCCGATGCATTGAGCCGCAAGAGTTATGTGAACACCCTCATAGTGGGAGGATTACCCCAGGAGTTAGCCGATGATCTCCAAGAGCTCAAATTGGAAATAGTTCCAACAAGATTTGTAGCAACGCTGGAAATTCAGTCCACCTTGACCGAAAAGATCCGCGAAGCACAGAAATCAAACAAGCAGATGGCTGAGATAAAGCAGAGAATGAATGACAGGAAGGCTAAAGGTTTTCGTGAGGATGAACAGGGAATGGTATG
Source organism: Hordeum vulgare subsp. vulgare (assembly GCF_904849725.1). NCBI lineage: Eukaryota > Viridiplantae > Streptophyta > Magnoliopsida > Poales > Poaceae > Hordeum > Hordeum vulgare. The sequence continues at coordinate 487,565,405 of NC_058519.1, forward strand.
GTTTGAGGATCGCATCTATGTGCCCAATGATCCCGAACTCAGGAAGTTGATACTTCAGGAGGCCCACGATTCCCCGTACTCGATACATCCAGGCAACACCAAGATGTATCTGGACTTGAAAGAAAGTTTCTGGTGGACAGGAATGAAGAAGGACATTGCCGAGTTTGTAGCAATATGCGATGTTTGTCAGCGAGGAAAGGCTGAGCATAAGAAGCTAGCAGGATTGCTTCAACCTCTGCCGGTACGTGAGTGGAAATGGGAGAAGCTTGATATGGACTTCATCACAGGATTACCCAGGACCCGTTCTGGTTATGATTCTATCTGGGTTGTGCTCGATCGTTTGACCAAGGTAGCTCACTTCATTCCCGTGAAGACTACCTACACGAGTGCCAAGTTGGCCAAGATCTATATGACCAGGATCGTATGTCTGCATGGAGTACCTAAGAGTATCGTGTCAGATAGAGGGACTCAATTCACGTCAAAATTTTGGCACCAACTGCACGAAACCTTGGGAACAAGATTGGTGTTCAGTACAGCTTTTCACCCTCAGACCGACGGACAGACCGAGAGAGTCAATCAGATTTTAGAGGACATGTTGAGAGCTTGCGCACTAGACTATGGGTCTAGCTGGGATGACAATTTACCCTATGCCGAGTTCTCATACAACAACAGCTATCAGACCAGTCTGAAGATGGCCCCTTTCGAAGCTCTATACGGAAGGAGGTGCAGAACACCATTGATGTGGGATGGAGTTGGAGACCGACAACTTTTTGGTCCCGACCTTATCCGAGATTCTGAAGAGAAGGTCAAGTTGATTCCTGACCGACTCAAGATAGCTCAGTCCAGGCAGAAAAGTTATGCTGACAGCAAACGCAAGGAAGTAATGTATGAAGTGGGAGACCGAGCCTATCTTCGGGTGTCTCCGCTTCGAGGAATCAAGAGATTTGGTGTGAAAGGAAAGTTAGCACCTCGATACATTGGCCCCTACAAAATTCTTGAACGTAGAGGCGAAGTTGCATATAAACTAGAAGTGCCGGAAGGATTGTCCGGAGTTCATGATGTCTTCCATGTTTCCCAGTTGAAGAAATGCCACGCTGAGATGGCTGATGTTCCGTTGAGAGATACAGTGCCCCTAGAGGCCATACAGCTTGACAGTGATCTGACATATGAGGAGAAACCTGTCAGGATTCTCGAGACTGCCAACAGAGTTACCCGCAGCAAGATCATCAAGTTCTGCAAGGTGTTGTGGAGCCACCACACCGAGGAAGAAGCCACCTGGGAACGAGAAGAGGATCTTCGTCGAGACCAGCCGCACCTATTTTCTAGCCAACCCGAATCTCGAGGGCGAGATTCATTTTAAGGTGGGTAGGTTTGTAACATCCCAAATTTCCTACTTTGGAATGTTTTACAAATATAGCTAAGCATCAATGCATTTTGTTTGCAATAAAGTTTGCATTTGAATACTTTAATTTTTTGCTCCTTGCTTTTCTATTTTTTCTTCCCACAAGAAATACCCCGCAAATAATTCTTGCAAGCAAGAAAGAGTGGAGGAATATGACCCTCCCAAATCAGGGGTATTTGTGAAAATATTTGAGCCAAGAAAAACCAAAGTTTTATGGAGAAATTAATTGCCAAAAAGAAAATAAAGCCTTAGGGATTTTTCTGAAAAAAAACATTTTTTAAAAGTTTTTATTTTGGTCTTGGAAAAATGATAAACGAGTAGGAAATATTTTTCTGAAAATTTCGGTATATAATACCCCTATTTTAGGATTTTATTTACTTGCCTTTTATTTTGATTTACTTTCTTTTTTTTAAATAGAAAATCGGGAATGTTTATTTTATTATTTGGAAAGCTCCCTGGGCGCTTTATAACCCTGCCGGCCCAATTCCCCCCTTAGCCAGACCGAATCCCTTAGGATCCGGCCGACCGAGCCTGCGGTCCCCCCCCTCTCTCTCTCTGCACAGTGGGGGCCGCGTCCGACCCCCACCCCAAGCCGGTCTTCTCCCTCTCCTTCCTTCTCTCCCTCCTCTCTCTTTCCTTCCCACCGCCAGATCCCCTACCATGCCACGCCGGCCAGCCGATCCCTGCTCGGATCCGCGAGTCCCTGCCTTCCCGAGCCCTCTCTCCCCCTATAAATACTCCCCCTCTCCACCGCACCCCGTTCCCCTCCTCGCCACGCCGTCTCGCCGCCCTGCCCGGCTACCTCGCCGGAGCCAAGCTCCAGAGAACCACCCCGCCACCCTACCGCGCCACCCCTCGCCTCCCCGCTACACCCGAGACCGCCACGAGCTTCCCCACCGCCCCCGCAACCCATTTTCACCCCTAGCCCGAGCCCTCGTCGCCCCCACGCCACCGCAGCTCCCTCGCCGGAGTTCGGCCGTTCCAGGAGCTCGAGAAGCTCGAGCACCACGCCCCCGACTCCCTCTCGCCTCGCCGTCGCCGCCATCCATCGGAGGAGCCCCGCCGCCATCCTCTGGTGCCCTCGGCCCCACCGGAGACTCGCCGGAGATGCAACCCCGACCTCGCCACCTTCTCTGCCTCGCCGGAGGAGAAGCACCAGCAGCCCCCACGGTGAGCTACCCCCATCCCTCCCTTAGCCGTGCGATTAGATTTCAATGCGCCAGATTAGAAGTAGAATACCCTTTCGGTTTACTTAAGAAAACCGCTCGGTTTTTCTATTTACTTTAATTTAGCCGAAGCGATTTAGTTACATTGCGGGCGTCCGTTAGTTTTCCCTGCAGCAAACTCCCTTCCAACCAATCAGAGAGCGCTACATACCCCCTCCAGTGTGCTAGTTAATTTACTTTGCTTTTAGTTTTAATTCAAAAACAGAGAGAGTTTCAATCTTGTTCCCCTCATAACTTTTGATCCATAACTCCAATGGAGTTGAATCATTTTCGACTAGATCACAATTTTCCTGTAGTTTTCAAAAACATATTATTTGTCTATGTTTGAATTTTTTTCAAATTTGAATTAGATCAGATTTAGTTTAAACCTTGTTTTTCTTTTTCTGGGAGTTTAAAAATAGCTTTTAATTTGATTCTTTTTGCTACTACTTCCTAGTGATTATATCTTACTGTAGTATAAGTTTCAAAAAAAATTAAATAATTTAACTTGGGGTTTTATCAAAAACAGATTTTGTCTTTATTAGGTGAAGTGAATTCTTTCACTTTATGCCATAGTAACTTTATGCTAGTGATGTTATTTTGCTTGTTGATGATTGTAGTGCTTATGGTGTGTATTTGTTTGTATCGATAGATCACCCGTAGTGCGAAGCGTGCTACTTAGAAGCGCTCGATAACGACAACTATCAGGAAGGCAAGTCACTTTATCATGTATTACCTATGTTTTATGCATTGTAGTTCTACCCTTCAAACACCCTATTGCATGTTGAGTAGGTACTTTGAAATTTGGTTATTTGTTGTAGTATCATGTGGTAGGCACCCAACAACCCCGTTACTTGGCCCGGGACGACAAATTTTATATTGTTATGCTTGAGTAGACGGGATTCTGGTTGAGAATTATCATGAGTGATGTGAGAATAATTTAATAACCAAGACCGGTTAAGTCAAGACTTTTCAAGACCTCGTGAACCAATGTAACTCTAGGTGAAGGACGGTTTTGAGGGGCTCCCTGGAGAAACCAGTAGACGACCCCGGGATGCTTGGAGACGTGCCATGACATCTTGCGGAAAGCTTCACCCAGGCTCGAAGAGACGGACGGAGGCTTCAAGACCCAAGGCTTACCTGCACAGCCACAAGTCATTATGGGCTCTGGCTTGGTTGGATAACGCGGCGACTCTGGACAGGCGGTGCCAGCAGATGTACAAGAACGGTAGGATTGGATGGGCACGCACAGGGGATCAGAGGGACCTGTTGAAAGACCATGTTTTGATCATCCGGTCTTAGAACACCCTGAAGTGCGAGGACATACTCGGAGGCGATCAAATCTTGTGGGGAACGTATGCAAAACTCTGCAGAGTGCCCAAACCTAATCGATTAGCCGTGTCCATGGTCATGGACAACTTGAGCCGAAGGCATTGAATTTTTCTTGAACTCTCAACACAATTTAATAATGATGTGGGAATTATCGACAACTCGAGTACGAGAATTGGTTGGCGGAACCATCTCGTTGACAACAAACAATGTAGTAATATTTTGCTTTCAGCCCTCTCTTGTTGTAGGAGAAAACTTGCTTTTCGCTAAAAACTTATAGCCCCACCTGCCATATATGCATGTAGAAATAGTTGTTTATTATTTCCCCCCTCTCTTTGATGACTTGTCGGCATATTCCATATGCTGACCTACACGGCTGCAACGTATCATGTTGCAGAGTACTTTACCGACCAGGAGTGAGGCTACGATCTACGCTCGGTGACATGCCCGGGAGTCGGATGGACTCGTCTACCTTTAAAGCTTCCGCTAGTCTTCGTTAGTTATCTCATGAGATGGCCTTCAGCCACTTTATTGTAATCCATTATTGTAATAAAGTACTCGATATGAGATTTCGATTAATAAAGTTGTGTGATTGAACTCTTGATATATACATTGATGTACTGAGTGTGTACCAGCATGATCTTGGGATGGTACGGAAACGCCAGAGACTTAGCCGTTTAAGGTCGGGTCGCTATATTTTTTCAGAACGGAAGAAGATCAGGGGACTTGAGGGCCAAGGCAGGAGAGCCACAGGGTGCCCACAAGCCCTGTGGCCACCACCAGGGGGGCGGCGGCTACCAGGCTTGTGGCCTCCCTGGGCCCCCTGCCCTAGCTCTATCGCCTATATATTCCCTAAAATCCAGAAAAAAATCAGGGCATCCACGAAAACACTTTTCCGCCGCCGCAAGCTTCCGTTTCCGCGAGATCTCATCTGGAGACCCTTCTTGGTGCCCTGCTGGAGGTGACTTTGGAGTTGGAGGGCTTCTACATCAACATCATCGCCTCTCCATTGACTCGTGAGTAGTCTACTTCAGACCTACGGGTCCGTAGTTAGTAGCTAGATGGCTTCTTCTCTCTCTTGGATCTTCAATACAAAGTTCTCCATGATCTTCATGGAGATCTATCCGATGTAATCCTCTTTGGCGGTGTGTTTGTCGAGATCCGATAAATTGTGGATTTGTGATCAGATTATCTATGAATTATATTTGAGTCTTTGCTGATTTCTTTTATGCATGATTTGATATCCTTGTAAGTCTCTCCGAGTCTTGGGTTTTGTTTGGCCAACTAGATCTATGATTCTTGCAATGGGAGAACTGCTTGGTTTTGGGTTCATACCGTGTGGTGACCTTTCTGAGTGACAGAAGGGGCAGCAAGGCACGCATCATCTTGTTGCCATCGAGGGTAACAAGATGGGCTTTTATTGTAGATATGAGATTGTCCATCTACATCATGTCATCTTGCTTAAGGCGTTACTCTATTCTTTTGGACTTAATACACTAGATGCATGTTGGATAGCGGTCGACGTGTGGAGTAATAGTAGTAGATGCAGAAAGTATCGGTCTACTTGTTTTGGATGTGATGCCTATAGATATAATCATTGCCTTAGATAACGTCACGACTTTGCGCGGTTCTATCAATTCCTCGACAGTAATTCGTTCACCACTTTCTATTTGCTTTCATGAGAGAAGCCACTAGTGAACATTATGGCCCCCGGGTCTATTCACAACTATCGTTTCCACTTTCACTTTTACTTTGCTTTGTTTACTCTTTGCTTTCAGTTCTCACTTTGCAAACAATCTATAAGGGATTGACTACCCCTTCATAGCGTTGGGTGCAAGCTCTTTGTGTTTGTGCAGGTACTTGTGACTTGACGAGATCTTCCATTGGTTCGATACCTTGGTTCTCAAAACTGAGGGAAATACTTACCGCCGCTGTGCTACATCACCCTTTCCTCTTCAAGGGAACACCAACGCAAGGCTCCAAGGCTGCGGGGAAATCCTTTGCATATTTGCCAAGGAAGTCCCTAAAGGCGTGGCCGTAGCAGAAGGATTCCTCGTGCTGTAGCACGTTTCTGGCGCCGTTGGAAGGTCTTTTGTTGTAGTAGCAGAAGTATTTCTGGCGCCGTTGTCGGGGAAGATCAAGTCAAGAATAGTCTCTCTTCAACGTGCTGATTTCTGGCGCAAGGAGGAGAGATCAAGTCATCTATCCAAGTAGGTGTCACAAACTCATCTCTTGCATTTACCTATTTTGCCAGTTGCCTCTCGTTTTCCTCTCCCCCACTTCACATTTGTCGTCTTCATTTGCCTTTCTCCTTTGCCTTTTTGCCGTTTTCCTTTGCCGGTTTTCTTGCTTGCTTGTGTGCTTGTTTGTTTGTTGAAGTCATCATGGCTAAAAACACCAAACTTTGCGACTTCTCGAGTACCAATAATAATGATTTTATTAGTACTCCGATTGCTCCCGCCACTAGTGCAGAATCGTATGAAATCAACGCAACCTTGCTGAATCTTGTTATGAAAGAGCAATTCTATGGCCTTCCTAGTGAAGATGCCGCATCCCATCTCAATACCTTCATTGAGCTTTGCGATATGCAAAAGAAAAGAGATGTGGATAATGACATGATTAAGTTGAAGCTTTTTCCTTTCTCGTTGCGAGATCGTGCAAAAACAAGCTTACCAGGAGCTGCTCTCGGTCCAATCTTTGCTTCAAGACCTGGATCTTGATCATCAGGCCTCTGATAGATGGGTATGGGGAAAGGATGCTAAGGCCTACACAGCCAAGAGTTACTATGCTCACATTCACAGCAGTATTACACCAAACCCTTTACTCAACTAGATCTGGAGAAGCTGCTGTACCATGAAGATTAAGATGTTTGCATGGATGCTCATCATGGACAGGCTTAATACTGAAGACATGCTTGAACGGCGTCACTGGAATGTTTCCGACTCCAATCTCTGTGTTCTATGTCACGCTCGAGTCAAGGAAGACAGGGATCACTTATTCTTCAACTATCTTTTCAGTACCAGGGTTTGGAATTACCTGCAGATCACATGGCAGGGTCCATCCATGTGGAGTGCTACTATTAATGCTAAAAGGGACTTCCATAACCCCTTCTTTGCTGAGGTGGTCTTCACTGCATGTTGGAACATCTGGACTATCAGAAATGCAAAGGTCTTCAACCAGGAGCAGCCAAAGTTCAGAAAATGGAGATCTGGATTCATTCATGACATTTCCCTGTTAGCTCATAGAATTAAGGCTAGTTTCAGGGATGATCTCCTTAAATGGGTTTCCTTTTTCCCTCCTTGAGGTTTGCAGTCTTTGCTCCTCTTCCCCTTTGTACATCCTAATTCCTCTTGTACATAATGATCTCATATATGGGAATAAAAGAAAAAAGTTTGTGGGGGGTTTTCCCTACAGTAGCCGGTCAAAAAAAACACTTGGTTCTCTTCTTTGCCTAAAAATAGTATCGATTCTTGGGATAAGTGCAAAGATGCTTACATATCCAAGTATTTTCCGTTGGCTAAGATTATCTCCTTACGTAACGATATCATGAATTTCAAGCAACTTGATCATGAACACGTTGCACAATCTTGGGAGAGGATGAAGTTAATGATTAGAAATTGTCCCGCTCATGGCTTGAGTTTGTGGATGATTATACAAATCTTTTACGCTGGCTTGAATTTTTCCTCTCGCAATATCTTGGACTCCGCCTCAGGTGGAACGTTCATGGAAATCATGTTAGGACACGCTACAAAACTCCTAGACAATATCATGACCAACTACTCTCAGTGGCACACTGAAAGGTCAGCTGCTAGCAAAAAGGTACACGCTATAGAAGAAATTAACTCGCTTAGTGCTAAGATGGACGAGTTGATGAATTTGGTTGCTAGTAGAAATTCTCCTTTAGATCCTAATGACATGCCACTATCTTCCTTGATTGAGAGTAGAAACGCTAGTTTGGACGTTAATTTTGCTGGTAGGAACAATTTTGGCAACAACAATGCTTTTAGAGGAAACTATGTTCCTAGGCCTTTTCCTAGTAACTCCTCTAACAATTATGGCAATTCCTACAACAACACTTATGGAAATCATAACAAATTACCCTCTGATCTAGAGAGTAATATCAAAGAGTTTATCAACTCTCAAAAGATTTTCAATGCGTCCATAGAGGAAAAACTACTCAAAATTGACGATTTGGCTAAGAGCGTTGATAGGATGTCTTGTGATATTTATGCTTTGAAAGTTATATGTGCTCCTCCCAAGGTCAACTTGGATGAAACTTTAAAATCTATGCGTGTCTCCATGAATGAGAGCAAAGAAAGAACCGCCCAAATTCGCGCTAGGCATGAATGGTTTAAAAGGGTGCGTTCTAGTGATGCAAATCACGAAGATCTTAAAGTGCTTGGTGTGACTCCTCTAGAATATTTGTTTTCGCGTGTCAAACCTATTGATGAAGGGGCTGGATATGAATCCACTTTGGTTGAAAAACGCCCCAATGATTCGGAGTCCACCTATCTTCATGATAAATGTGTGGAGAGTGGAGTAGAAGAAATACAAATTTTGGGTAGTAATGAAACTCCCACTTTGGATTTTAAGGAATTCAATTATGATAGTTGCTCCTTGTTTGAATGCATTTCCTTGATGCAATCCATTGCAAACTCTCCACATGCTTATAGCCAAAGCAAAGCCTTTACCGCGCGTATCGTAGATGCTATGATGAATTCTCTTGAAGAGAACTTGAATTAGAAGTCTCTATACCTAGAAAACTTCATGATGAGTGGGAACCTACTATCAAAATCAAGATCAAAAACTATGAATGCAATGCTTTGTGTGATTTGAGTGCTAGTGTTTCCGCGATTCCAAAGTCTTTATGTGATATTCTTGGTTTTCATGAGATTGAAGAGTGTTCTCTTAATTTGCATCTTGCGGATTCTACTGTCAAGAAACCCATGGGAAGGATCGATGACGTTCTTATTGTTGCAAACAAGAACTATGTACCCGTGGATTTCATTGTACTTGACATAGATTGCAATCCTTCATGTCCCATTATTCTTGGTAGACCTTTCCTAAGGACTATTGGTGCTATCATCGATATGAAGGAAGGGAATATTAGATTTCAATTTCCCCTAAAGAAGGGCATGGAGCATTTTCCTAGAAAGAAAATAAGATTGCCATATGAATCTATGATGACGGCTACTTATGGTTTGAGCACCAAAGATGACTATACGTGATTCCATCACCTTTTGCCTAGCTAAGGGCGTTAAACAATATCGCTTGTTGGGAGGGAACCCAAAGAATCTACCCTTTTTTCTTTCTATTTTGTGTTTTCCACACTTTCATAATTATGTTATGATTGTGTCTTTTGTGTTTCTTTTTGTGTTTGTGCCAAACAAAACCGTTATGATTAGTCTTGGGGATGATCGTTTGGTCATGCTGGAAAAGACAGAAACTTTCTGCTCACGAAAAGCATTTTCATTTTTTTTTGTAAGAGCTTTTGAGTTGATTCTTTTTGCTGCTGATTGCTATGCAAATTCTGCAGACTGTCATAAGTTTTCAGAATCTTTCAAGTACCAGAAGTATACAGATTGCTATAGACTGGTCTGTTGTTAACAGATTCTGTTTTTGTTGTGTTGGTTGCTTATTTTGGTGAAACTATGGATAGTATCGGGGGGTATTAGCCATGGAAGATTGAAAATACAGTAACCAACATCAACATAAGTAGAATTTAAGTTTGCTACAGTACCTAAGGAAGTGGTGGTTTGCTTTCTTATACTAATGTTATCACGAGTTTCTATTTAAGTTTCGTGTTGTGAAGTTTTCAAGTTTTGGGTGAAGTTCTTATGGACAAAAAGATAAAGAGCGGCAAGAGCTCAAGCTTGGGGATGCCCAAGGCACCCCAGGATGATTCAAGGATGTTGTAAAAGCCTAAGCTTGGGGATGCCCCGGGAAGGCATCCCCTCTTTCGTCTTCCATCCATTGGTAACGTTACTTGGGGCTATATTTTTATTAACCACATGTTATGTGTTTGCTTGGAGCGTCTTGTATCGTAGGTGTATTTTATTTTTGTTGTGTCACAATCATCCTTGCTGCACACCTAGAGAGAGAGACATGCACTCACCATGATTTTGTCGAGCTTACTTATATCCTTTGGTAGACAATTCAGCTCACATGTGCTTCACTTATATCTTTTGAGCTAGTTGATTTTTCCCTATGTGCTTCACTTATATCTTTTAGAGCACGGCGGTGCGTGGCTTGGTAGTTGACCTATGCTTTGAAAGTAGTCTCAAAAAGGGGTAGTTATCCAAAGGGATATGAAAACTTCCACCTTCATGTGCGTTGAATAGTTAGAGAAGTTTGATTCATCTCAATTAGTTTTGAGTTGTGGTTATGGTAATATTGAAGTTATATTAACAAGGTGTTGTGGATCTAGAAATACTTGTGTTGAAGTTAGTGATTCCCGTAGCATGCACATATGGTGAACCTCTATGTGATGAATTCTGAGCATGATTAGTCTATTGATTGTCATCCTTTGTGTGGCGGTCGGGATCACGCGATGGTTTATACCTACCAACCCTTCCCCTAGGAGTATGCGTTGAATGCTTTGTTTCGACTACTACTAAAACTTTTGCAACAAGTATATGAGTTCTTCATGACTAATGTTGAGTCCATGGTTTAGATGCACTTTCACCTTCCACCATCACTATCTTCTTAGTGCCGTGCAACTTTCGCCGGTGCACAAAACCCACCATTAGCCTCCCTCAAAACAGCCACCATACCTACCTACTATGGCTTTTTCAAAGTAATTCCGAGATATATTGCCATACAACTACCACCATGGCATGTGCCACCACTTCTACATTGCCATTGCATGATCGTAAGATAACTAGCATGATGTTTCCATTAATGTCTATGCCAATCTAGATCATTGTCACGGTACACTACCGAAGGCATTCCATATAGAGTCATCGTTGCTCTAAGTTTTGAGTTGTAAGTGTGATGATCATCATTGATGGAGCAGTGTCCCATGTGAGGAAATAAAGGAGGCCAGCGAAGCCCATATACAAAAAGAGGCAAAAGATGCCCACCAAAAAGAAAGAGGCCAAAGAGCCCACCCAAAAAATGAGAGAAAAAGAGAGAAGGGACAATGCTACTATCCTTCCACACTTGTGCTTATTAAGCACCATGATCTTCATGATTGAGAGTCTCTCGTTTTGTCACCACCATATAGCTAGTGGGAAATTTTCATTATATAACTTGGCTTGTATATTCCAATGACAGGCTCCCTCAAATTTGCCTTAGGTCTTCATGAGCAAGCAAGTTGGATGCACACCCACTAGTTTTCTTTAAGAGCTTTCAGATACTCGTAGCTCTAGTGCATCATTTGTATGGCAATCCCTACTCACTCACATTGATATCTATTGATGAGCATCTCCACAACTCATTGATATGCCTAGTTAATGTGACCATCTTATCCTTGTTTGTCTTGCAAGCTCCACCACACTCCACACCACTTATAGTGCTAAAACGATGGCTCACGCTCATGTATTGCGTGAGAGTTGAAAATTTTTGAGAAAGTAAAGGTGTGAAAACAATTACTTGGCCAATACCGGGGTTGTGCATGATTTAAATTTGTTGTGCAATGATGATAGAGCATAGCCAGACTATATGATTTTGTAGGGATAACTTTCTTTTGGCTTTGTTATTTTGAAGGTTCATGATTACGTTGCTAGTTTGCTTGAATTATTATTGTCTCCACGTCAATAGCAAACTACTGTTTTGAATCTAATGGATCTGAACATTCACGTCACATAAGAGGAGTTACAAAGGACATCTATGCTAGGTAGCATGAAAGCATCAAAAATTCATTCTTTATCACTTCCCTACTCGAGGACGAGCAGGAGCTAAGCTTGGGGATGCTTGATACGTCTCAAACGTATCTATAATTTTTTATGGTTTCATGATGTTATCTTGTCAACTTTGGATGTTTTATGTACCTTCTATATCTTTTTTGGGACTAACTTATTAATTCAGTGTCAAGTGCCAGTTCATGTTTTTTCTGTGTTTTTGACTCTTTTCAGATCTGATTTTGGAACGGAGTCCAAATGGAATAAAATCCCCGAAATAAATTTTTCCAGAACGGAAGAAGATCAAGGGACTTGAGGGCCAAGGCAGGAGAGCCACAGGGGGCCCACAAGCCCTATAGCCGCCACGAGGGGCGGCGGCTACCAGGCTTGTGGCCTCCCTGGAGCCCCCTGCCCTAGCTATTTCGCCTATATATTCCCTAAAATCCAAAAAAAATCAGGGCATCCACGAAAACACTTTTCCGCCGCCGCAAGCTTCCGTTTCCGTGAGATCTCATCTCGAGACCCTTCCCGGTGCCCTTCCGGAGGGGACTTTGGAGTTGGAGGGCTTCTACATCAACATCATCGCCTCTCCAATGACTCGTGAGTAGTCTACTCCAGACCTACGGGTCCGTAGTTAGTAGCTAGATGGCTTCTTCTCTCTCTTGGATCTTCAATACAAAGTTCTCCATGATCTTCATGGAGATCTATCCGATGTAATCCTCTTTGGCAGTGTGTTTGTCGAGGTCCGATGAATTGTGGATTTGTGATCAGATTATCTATGAATTATATTTGAATCTTTGTTGATTTCTTATATGCATGATTTGATATCCTTGTAAGTCTCTCCAAGTCTTGGGTTTTGTTTGGCCAACTAGATCTATGATTCTTGCAATGGGAGAAGTGCTTGGTTTTGGGTTCATACCATGTGGTGACCTTTCCGAGTGACAGAAGGGCAGCAAGGCACGCATCATGTTGTTGCCATCAAGGGTAACAAGATGGGCTTTTATCGTAGATATGAGATTGTCCATCTACATCATGTCATCTTGCTTAAGGCGTTACTTTATTCTTTTGGACTTAATACACTAGATGCATGCTGGATAGCGGTCGACGTGTGGAGTAATAGTAGTAGATGCAGAAAGTATCGGTCTACTTGTTTTGGACGTGATGCCTATAGATATAATCATTGCCTTAGATAACGTCACGACTTTGCGCAGTTCTATCAATTGCTCGACAGTAATTCGTTCATCCACCGTCTATTTGCTTTCATGAGAGAAGCCGCTAGTGAACACTACGGCCCCCGGGTCTATTCACAACTATCGTTTCCACTTTCACTTTTACTTTGCTCTGTTTACTCTTTGCTTTCAGTTCTCACTTTGCAAACAATCTATAAGGGATTGACTACCCCTTCATAGCGTTGGGTGCAAGCTCTTTGTGTTTGTGCAGGTACTTGTGACTTGAGGAGATCTTCCAATGGTTCGATACCTTGGTTCTCAAAACTGAGGGAAATACTTACCGCCGCTGTGCTACATCACCCTTTCCTCTTCAAGGGAACACCAACGCAAGGCTCCAAGGCTGCGGGGAAATCCTTTGCATATTTGCCAAGGAAGTCCCTAAAGGCGTAGCCGTAGCAGAAGGATTCCTGGTGCCGTAGCACGTTTCTGGCGCCGTTGGAAGGTCTTTTGTTGCAGTAGCAACGGCTCACGCAGACGCAGAGGAGATCGTTCGCCGATGTGATGGCTGCCAAAAGTTTGGATGCCAGATGCATGTATCGGCTCAGGAATTGCGGATGAAACCAATCACTTGGCCGTTCGCAGTCTGGGGGCTTGATATGGTCGGTCCCTTCAAAATGTCTTCCACCGAAAAGACTCTTCTATTGGTGGCGATTGACAAATTTACCAAGTGGGTGGAGGCAGAACCCGTCAGCAGTTGTGATGCGGATACGGCCGTCAAATTCTTGAGGAAGCTGATTTTCAGGTTCGGATATCCTCATAGTATCATTACTGACAATGGTACTAACCTATCCAAAGGCGCAATGCAAGAGTTCTCTTATCGAGAGCATATCCGACTTGATGTTTCCGCGGTTGCACATCCCCAGTCCAATGGACAGGCAGAGAGGGCGAATCAGGAAATATTGTGGGGGATTAAGCCTCAACTGATGGTACCTTTGGAACGCACACCGGGATGTTGGGTCGAGGAGTTGCCATCAGTACTGTGGAGTATCAGGACGACTCCAAACCGCTCCACGGGTTTTACTCCTTTCTTTCTGGTCTATGGGCAGAAGCGGTGTTACCAAGTGACATCAAGCATGATTCCCCACGAGTCGCTGCCTACGTGGAGCAGGACAACGAGTTGGCGCAACAAGACTCGCTGGACGCCTTGGAGGAGGAACATGACTTGGCTGTGTCACGGTCGGCGATTTACCAACTAGACTTGCGCCATTACCATAGTCAACGGGTCAAGAGCAGAGCTTTCCAAGAAGGCGACATAGTGCTCCGTTTGATTCAAGATCATACTGGTATGCACAAGCTATCACCTCCATGGGAGGGACCGTTTGTCATCAGCAAGAATCTTCAGAACGGTTCATACTATTTGGTGGATCTTCGCCCGGATCGGCCAACTACAGAGGTTGAGACAACTCGCCCGTGGAACATAGCCCATCTGCGACCTTACTACACTTAGAGCCGTGAGCTCCCTCTTTTTTCTTTATCAGTTTTCAGCAAATTATAATCCATGAATTATGAAAGCAATAAAGCCGGCACCCACGAATTTTGGGGTCCTTTGCCGTTTCAGCTTTTGAAAGCATGAGTCTTTATTGTTCTATAAGTCGCCCAAACATGGACGCTATCAAAGTCAAAGAGCGTAAGTCGCCATGCTGCAGTTGCTTCAAAACTGGGCTTTGATAAACGCCAAAGAGGACCAATGTTGCCACGTTGCACGGTCCAAACATAGGCGTCTTATATGGTTTTTAGAATTAAGCCGGCTTACTTGGGGGCTACTAGTCCCCAAGTCGTTTTGCAGTAAGAGCGTATACGCTTCTGTAATCCTATGCCTGGTTTCTTCCTAAACCATAGGTCACTTGGGGGCTTCCACTCATTGAGTCCATCCTGAATACCCTCTTGGCTAGCGAAAAATTACCGCATTACAAATGGTTATACTGGACTGTGTGTTGAACAAGTCGCCACACGGACCTATGTACTCAAGGCGAGTCAATCCGTTATCTGGACCCTGAACTTGCCTTGGTTAAAACATAAAAGGTACCGGCCAGAGTCACACATGGAAAATAGAGAAACCATTGGTTCATTGAACCTGCTTCGCAAAAGCTTGACTCGTGCTTGATCAGCCGATCTAAAACAACAAGACTTCTTGGCAAAAGCTTCCTAAGGGTAACATTAGAGTTTTGCAAACTCATCTTATCCTATCGAAACTCACTGAGTCGATAATTTTTTTACTTTGAGCCGGTTTTGATTATGACTCGCCCCGGCTCATATTTCTTGCCATGATCCAGGGGGCTGATTTATTCCTGGACATGCACTTGCTGAATCGGCTGCTGTTTTTCCTAACATACCAGGAAAAAATTTGAGACATTTCTTGGTTTAATCAAAAAAGTTGCAGGCGAGTCATGCATAAGATTCAAGGACTACAAGTGGTTCCATCCAAAAACAATACGGCATGTTTGATGTTACACACACACTAGCAAGACTATTACATGGCTCGCATGGCTAGAATGGGTGTCATCCCCCAGTAAAGGAAGGATCCATGGGCAAGTGAGGCCGCCGCCGAGTCGTCTTGTCTTGAGCTCTCCCCGCCTTCAATTCGTAAGTCGCCCGGCTTCCAGTTACACTTGGACAAGGCAATGCACTCGTCTTCATCATCAAGGAAGAGAGATACGTCCAAGTCAAGATCAAAAGGATTCTTGGGACGACTAGGAACCAGGCTAGCAATTTCATATGCAGGAGGCGTCACCTTCTTTTTGTTCTCGTCATAGGCGGCTTGGTACTTGTTCAGTTCCAAACTAGTTGTCAGTTGAGTCGCTGCATAGCGAGATTCTATGATGGTTCGGTGATAGTCCATATCGATGAATTCTGACCCGTCATCTTTCAGCTCGGGGTAGCCGGCGACTATTTCTTCGGCTTTGAGCTCCGGGGCGTAAGCTAAGCACCGACTCACGGTGTTCAACACTCCCTTTCGGGCGGCTGATCTTTTTAACTCCTCTATTTGAGGAGGCAGCGTAGACAAGAAGCCAAGCATCTGCTTGATGGTCATTACTGGTCCCTTGTTACCCATCACTGCCTTGATCGATAGCACGCCCCCGGTGTATAGATACTCAGCAAAGGTATATATGGCTTTTAATTTGAGCACACAGTCATTCGGAAGATTGGCGGCTCGTGCACGTGCAACGGGTACATCAGTATTTGATAGTTTTTTGATACCAGATTAGTTAGTCAAACAACTTAAAGGATAAAGCTTACCAAACATGGCAACTGTCATATTGGACACATGCTTTTTTAAGCCGTTTAGCTCTTGCTGGGCGGCTTCCAATTTCTCCTCTGCCTGCTCAGCACGCTTCAGGATGGCGGCTCGATCGGCCTTAGCTTTCTTCTCAAAAAAATTCTGGTCAGCCTTCATCTTCTCTAGATCAGCCTGCAGTAAGCGGAATTTCGTCTCCAACTCGGAGTGGGCATCCTGTTGTTCATCGAGGTTTTTCTTTAAGTCGGCTACCGCCGACTCAGTCTGTGCCATAGACTCCCGCACATCAAATTTGGGGAGACAAGTCTTAGAATTATTGCAAGCAATACTCCTGATACTTGGGGGCTAATGTATGATTTTTATCAAAATCATACCGTATGCAAGACACGGCTCATCTTCCAAGAAGATGACCCGGCCCTTGGGGGCTACAGGTTGAAGTTTTTTCTAAATACAAGACCCGGCTCATCTTCCAAGAAGATGACCCGGCCCTTGGGGGCTACAGGTTGAAGTTTTTTCTAATACAAGACCCGGCTCATCTTCCAAGAAGATGACCCGACCCTTGGGGGATACAGGTTGAAGTTTTTTCTAAATACAAGACCCGGCTCATCTTCCAAGAAGATGACCCAGCCCTTGGGGGCTACAGGTTGAAGTTTTTTCTAATACAAGACCCGGCTCGTCTTCCTACAGATGACCCGGCCCTTGGGGGCTACAGTATGGAGATTTTTTCTACTACAAAGACCCAGCTCGTCTTTCAAAAGATGAGTCGGCCCTTGGAAGGCTAGTGGGTCCAGGAAAGTACATCAACATACCTCGTGTTTGGTCCTCATAAGGCGGAGCAAGCTTTTGTCCAGTTCAAAATCCCTCTCCAGATGACTTGTGAAGCCGGAGCAAAGCTGGTCCAATTCAAGCTTCTCATATTGGGGGAGCTTGAGGGGTTCTGTGTCTTCATCAGGGGAAAGGCGAGTTGCCTTGGAAGTATGTTTGGAAAGCACGGCAGTTGGGGGAGTGGAGTAGCCAACGCCAGTGACCACGACGTTTGGATCGTCAGTCGCCTTGAGAGGGCTTGGCGGGTTACTCTGACCAGCGGTCTCCTTCAAAATGACGGGCGAGTCATCCCGTGTATCGGGAATATCGCCCGCAGGAATATTACAAGCCGCCGTTTGCTCCTCATCAGTCTCAGGAACAGAGGTGCTCGCGCCTAAGGCATCAGATGTTCGGAGACCAGAAGGAGAATCGCCGGTTTTTCTTCTCTTCGCTCGTGCCCTGCGACAAAAGCACCAAGATTAAAAGCACATATCATCGCTTAGAAAAAATTGGGTTAACAAAGAAAACTTACCCTTGCACACGAATCATCGGCGGGAGAGCAGATATTGCCGAGTCGCCAGATGTGGGAGGAGAAGTCTGACAAAACAAAGACTTGAAATTCACAAAGTGGCAAGTCATATTTCACACAACAAAGGGTATAATAAAACAAGAATGTACCTCGCTGGTGCGTTTCCGACCAGTTGTCTTCTGGGCAGTCCGGTGATCAAGTTGCCAGAGCGACTACGGGTCTTGCGGGAGGGGGTAAATCTTGCTTTCTTTAAAAGGAAATCAGGGTCCATATAAGCATGCGGGTGATACATGGGCACTTTTCTGCAGATCCGCCTGGCTGGTCTAGGGGAAGGAGAAGGTGAGTCGGAAGAAATGGAAATTACCTCCACTGCATCATTCTTGCTCTCATCATCGTCAGCCTACAAATAAGGATGTATGGTGTAAACTTAAGTCGGAACACATAGATAAGGAGCAAGGGGAAAACCTTACCTCTGAATGTGCCTCGTCTACATGTGAGTCGCCAACAAAAGATGAATCTTTTGTGGCGGCTTTCTTTTTGCTCACCGTCTTCTTCTTCTTTGGTGGCACCTTGGTGGACTTCGGGGCGGCCGCTTTGGGGCCCCTCCGCCAAAATACATCGATTTTCTGATGGATGGAGGCAAATCTTAAGCCATGAACGTTGTTAAACATAAATAAGACAAAGGGTGGCTTGGACTCTTACTGGTGGCACCGGATTGGTGCGGCAGAAGGCTTTAAGACCAATCCTGGCACATTCTTCCAGAGATTCACCGGTCGGTTTCTTGATAACTCCGACAATTTCCTCTGAGAGTCTGTGGCGACTGGCGCACTATGGATGGTCTAATGTGCCGTCATAATCATACATCAGCCCGTCACGGCGGCTCAGGGGGAGGATGTTCCATTCTATCCAGCAGCGGAATAGGTCGATCCCGATGAGACCGATGTTGTTCAGAGACTTCAACTCGGAGAAGATTGGGATAAACTCCAACTCTTCTTCTTCTGTGAGCTTATCGGGAAATTTGAAGTCCATGGGCAGGCGGTCTGCTCTGAAGCCCGGGAGAGGGTTCTCGCCTGGTGGAGAAGTGTCCCGGCAATAGAACCATGACTCGGCCCAGCCTTTGGGATGGCTGGGCAAAAGAACTGTCGGGAATCCATGTTCACGGCGTCTTTGGATGTTAACCCCTCCGAGCTCGTGGTTGGGACCGTTGGGAAACTCGGTCTGGCAATTTAGATGGAAAAAAGTTCCAGAATAAGGGGACGATGGGTTCTCTCTGCAAAAATACTTCACAGAAGACATGAAACTGGCATAAGTTGCTGATGGAGTTGGGTCCCAGATCTTGAGGATGGACGTTGAGGAAATGCAGGACGTCCCGAAAAACTTTGACCCAGGCGGCTTAAAACCGCGCTCAAGGTAATCGGTGAAGATTACTACTTCTCCTGGAGCGGGGTTGGGGGTCGGCTCGCCCGGGGCGGTTCTCCAACCGATGGTTTCCTTGCTGTCAAGGAGACCCGCCTTAACAAATTTCTCAAGCGTGGCATCGTCGACTTTGGTTAGTAACCAGTCACACTTTGTAATGGCCATGACTACAAAAAAGGGGGAACGAGGCGACTCAGTAAAAGACTAGGAGATGTTCTAACCCGCCGGTATGGTCCTACGGTGTTCACAAAAGATTTGCTAACCCGCCAATAGGTTGACATGCATCGTAGCCCATTATTTGGGCAATCTACGGGTATATCTTCAAAGGTGTTCTAACTCGCCCTTCAGACTGGAAGGGAAGGCATCATGGCTATAGTAATGAAACTAAGTCGCTATGAAGACTGAAGCTAAGTGGCGACTCTCAGAAGTGTTCTTTTCCTTAGAGATATTCTCAACAGGTGAACAAACATGTTTCTACAGATGGGCAGTAAACTGTGGTTCTATGGACGGATTGAAATAGAAGGATATTGCATGAAATAATGGTGATGAACTATGCACATGATGCGGCTACAGCGTTGGTCAGCAGTATGTAGGTTTCAACTGGCAAAAGGACATGATTAAATGGCCGAAGCCTGCTACTATCTAAGGTCAATCACGAGAGCATGTAACGTATCTAAAGCAGTTAGGGGTGTTCATCGTATTATGAAGCTAGCTCGCAAGAGGCTACGGTCATGGTGTTCTCGGCCTAACCCTAAGTGGGGGTAGGTGTGTACCTGGGAACAGGAGATCGTCGCCGGGGGCGAATGCTCGGTGCTTCGTGCTTCTTGGCGCCCGGAAGGTCGCAGTCGATGGAGAAGCTCCAGGAGCCGGAGACGATGCCGGGGCGCTGGTGCTTGGAGACGACGCCGGGGGGCTGGCGCAGGGAGACGAAGTGCACGGGGAAGACGAAGACGAGATGGAGGTTGGTGACGGGGTTTCCCCCCCCCCCCCATTTCCCTTGTTATTTAAAGGGCAAGAACGTAAATCGAGGTTGTCGAGGCGGAAATCGAGGCGACAAGTCAGAGATGACGATGATGGCGCCTAGATTTTCGGGATAAGAAATTATGAACGAAAGATCCGTTGACGGTTACGGTGTTGAGAGCCCTGTAACTAAGGGGACAAGGTGACGCCGTTCAGTATTACATGGCGACTCAGATCAAGTATGACGGATGGTGACTTAACATTTGTCGAAGGTCGGAAATGAGGAGAGTCGCCCGAATGGATAGGAGTTTATTGACATGAATGAATTCAGGACAATCTGGGGCCTAATGTTGGGGATATTACCTACGGGTAACCCGTCCTTAATGGGTCGGGTCACCAAAGGGGCGACTCACCATAGGTTGTGCGTCCCACAGGTCCAGGAACTGAAGGCCGGTTCAGAAGATCATGCGGATGATGGAATATCAAGGAAGCTCCTGATCGTGGAGAACACGACGACTTAGAGATAAGGAAAGCTACGAAAAGTAGAATGGCAGGACTTTGTAAGCCCTAGGGCCTCGACCTATATATAAAGGCGAGTCCCAGGGAGAGGTCAGGCAAGTTAGAGAGAATCGAGAGCTAGGTCAGGCGAGTCACGCCCTCCTTGTAATCGAAACCACCATTAATTCATACAAAGCAGGACGTAGGCTTTTACCTCCTCACGAGGGGCCGAACCTGGGTAAATCTGAGTCTTGCTTTCGCTCACCCCCTTCGAGTCGCCACCAAGGTGCGATGGCTCCATCTCTAAGTCCTTTCACGAGGACATCTGCCATGACAAAACCACGACACTATGTGCAATATTTCATAAATAATGCAGCAACTGCTAACATAATTTCAACAGACTTTTAGCATCGCTATGATTGAGAAAGTCTCATCATAGTCAACTCTTTGAACTTGTCGGAAACATTTTTGCGACAAGTCGACCTTTTCTTAATGGTGACTTTTCACCATCATCGTTTGTCTTTATTTTAAAGATCCATCTTTACTTAATAGTCTTACGACCATCAAGAAGTTCTTCCAAAGTCTACACTTTGTTTTCATACATGGATCCTCTCTCGGATTTCATGGCCTCCAGCCATTTGTCGGAATCCGGGCCCACCATCGCTTCTCTATAGCTCATAGGTTCATTGTTTATTCAACAACATGACCTCCAAGACAGGGTTACCGTACCACTCTGTAGTAGCACGCGACCTTGTCGACCTACGAGGTTTGTAGTAGCTTGATCATGAAGCTTAATGATCACCATCATCAGCTTCCACTTCAATTGGTGTATGCGCCACAGGAACAACTTCGTGCGCCCTGCTACACACTGGTTGAAGTGACGGTTCAATAATCTCATCAAGTACCACCACCCTCCAACTCAATTCTTTCGAGAGAAACCTTTCCTTGAGAAAGGACCCGTTTCTAGAAACAAACACTTTGCTTCTGGATCTGAGATAGGAGATGTACCCAACTGTTTTGGATATCCTATGAAGATGCATTTATCCGCTTTGGGTTCGAGCTTATCTGACTGAAACTTTTTCACATAAGTGTCGTAGCCCCAAAATTTCAAGAAACGACAGCTCAGGTTTCTTCAAACCATATTTCATATTGTGTCATCTCAACGAAAATACGTGGTGCCCCATTAAAAGTGAATGCGGTTGTCTCTAATGCATAACCCATAAACGATAGTGGTAATTCGATAAGAGACATCATAGTATGCATCATATCAAATAGGGCGCGGCTATGACGTTCGGACACACCATCACACTATGGTGTTCTAGGTGGCATGAATTGTGAAACAATTTCCACACTGTCTTAACTGTGTACCAAAACTCACAACTCAGATATTCATCTCTATGATCATATCGTAGACAGTTTATCCTCTTGTCACGACGATCTTCACTCTGAAATAGCTTTGAACTTTTCAACATTTTAGACTTGTGATTCATCAAGTAAATACTCCTGTATCTACTCAAGTCGTCAGTGAAGTAAGAACATAACGATATCCACCGCGTGCCTCAGCACTCATTGGACTGCACACATAAAAAATGTATTACTTCCAACAAGTTACTTTCTTGTTCCATGTGGTGTGATTTGCATGTATCAAGTGATTCAAAACCAAGTGAATCCAAACGATCCATCTGCATGGAGTTTCTTCACACATTTATACCAACAGGTATTGTTTGCATGTCCCAAACGTTTCAAAACTGAGTGAGTACAAAGATCCATCATCATGGAGCTTCTTCATGCATTTTACGCCAACATGAGTCAAGTGGCAGTGCCACAAGTAAGTGGTACTATCATTATTACTTTGTATCTTCTGCCATCAAAATTATGAACATGTGTAACACTACGATCGAGATTCAATAAACCATTGAAGGTAAGTATTCAAGCAAATAGAATAACCTTTATTCTCTTTAAATGAATAATCATATTGCAATAAACATGATCCAATCATGTTCATGCTCAACGCAAACACCAAATAACAATTATTTAGATTTAACACCAATCCCGATGGTAGAGGGAGCGTGCGATGTTTGATCACATCAACCTTGGAAACATTTCCAACACGTATCGTCACCTTGCCTTTAGCTAGTCTTCGTTTATTCCGTAGCTTTTATTTCGAGTTACTAAGCACTTAGCAACCGAACCGGTATCTAATACCCTCGTGCTACTAGGAGTACTAGTAAAGTACACATTAATATCATGTATATCAAATATACTTCTGTCGACTTTGCCAGCCTTCTTATCTACCAAGTATCTAGGGTAGCTCCGCCTGTGTGACCGTTCCCCTCAAAAAAGAAGCACTTAGTCTCGGGTTTGGGTTTGATCTTGGGTTTATTTATTAGAGCAGCAACTAGTTTGTCATTTCATGAAGTATCCCTTCTATCACTTGCCCTTCTTGAAACTAGTGGTTTTACTAACCATCAACAATTGATGCTCCTTCTTGATTTCTACTTTCGCAGTGTCAAAACATTGTGAATCGCTCAAGGATCATCATATCTATCCTTGATATGTTATAGTTCATCATGAAGCTCTAGCAGCTTGGTGGCAATGACTTTGGAGAACCATCACTATCTCATCTGGAAGATTAACTCCCACTTGATTCAAGTGATTGTTGTACTCAGACAATTTGAGCACATGCTCAACGACTGAGATTTTCTCCTTTACTTTGTAGACAAGGAATCTTTTCGAAGGTCTCATACCTCTCAACAAGGGCATGAGCATGAAATCTCAATTTCATCTCTTATAACATCTCTTATGTTCCGTGACGTTTCAAAACGTCTTCGGTGCCTTGCTTCTAAGCCATTAAGTATTACGCACTGAACTATCACGTAGTCGTCAAAAATGTGTATGTCAGATGTTCGCAACATCCACAGACGATGCTCGAGGTGCAGCACACCGAGTGGTGCATTAAGGACATAAGTCGTCTGTGCAGCAATGAGTACAATCCTCAGTTTTACAGACTCGGTCCGCAAAGTTGCTACTATCATCTTTCAACTACATTTTCTCTAGGAACATATAAAAAATAGTAGAGCTATAGCGCAAGCTACATCATAATTCACAAAGACCTTTTGACTAAGTTCATTATAATTAGTTCAATTAATCATATTACTTAAGAACTCCCACTCAAAAAATACACCCCTCTAGTCATTTCAGTGGTGCATGATCCAAATCCACTAACTCAAGTCCGATCATCACGTGAGTTGAGTATAGTTTCAGTGGTAAGCATCTCTATGATAATCATATCAACTATATGATTCATGCTCGACCTTTCGGTCTCTTGTGTTCTGAGGCCATGTCTGCACATGCTAGGCTCCTCAAGTTTAACCCGAGTGTTCCGCGTGTGCAACTGTTATGCACCCGTTGTATGTGAACGTTGTGTCTATCACACCCGATCATCACGTGGTGTCTCGAAATGACAAAATGTCACAACGGTGCACAATCGGGGAGAACACAATTTTATCTTGAAATTTTATTGAGGGATCACCTTATAATGCTACCGTCATTCTAAGAAAGATAAGGTGCATAAAAAGGATTAACATCACATGCAATTCATAAGTGACATGATATGTCCATGATCTTGTGCTTCTTGATCTCCATCACCAAAGCACCGGCATGATCTTCTTGTCACCGACACCACACCATGATCTCCATCATCGTGTCGCCATCGAGGTTTTCATGCTATCTATGCTATTACTACTAAAGCTACAACCTAGCAATATAGTAAACGCGTCTGCAAACACAAACGTTAGTTGAAAGACAACCCTATGTCTCCTGACGGTTGTCGTAGCATCGATGTGTAAGTCGATATTAACAATTACAACATGATCATCTCATACATCCAATATATCACATCATGTCTTTGGCCATATCACATCACAAGCATACCCTGCAAAAACAAGTTAGACGTCCTCTAATTTGTTGTTGCATGTTTTACGTGGCTGCTATGGGTATCTAGTAGGATCGCATCTTACTTACGCAAAAACCACAACGGAGATGTGCAAATTGCTATTTAACCTCTCTCCAAGGACCGCCTCGGTCAAATCCAATTCAACAAAAGTTGAACAAACAGGCACCCGCCGGTCATCTTTATGCAACGAGTTGCATGTTAGTCGATGAAACCAGTCTCTCGTAAGCGTACAAGTAATGTCGGTCCGGGTCGCTTCTATCCAACAATACCGTCGATTTGAGAAAAGACTAAGGAGGGCACAAAATCGAACATCAACGCCACAAAAACTTTTGTGTTCTACTTGATATAACATCTACGCATGAACCTAGATCTGATACCACTGTTGGGAAACGTTGCATGGGAAACAAAAAAAAATCCTACGCACACGAAAACCTATCATGGTGTTGTTCATCTACGAGAGGGAGATCGGATCCACATACCCTTGTAGATCGCTAAGCGGAAGCATTATTAAACGCGGTTGATGTAGTGGTACGTCTTCACGATCCGTCCCACGAACCCTCCCACGATTCGTCTCGCGATCTGTCCCACGATACGTCCCGATCAAGTGCCGAACGGACGGCACCTCCGCGTCCCGCACACGTACAGCTCGATGACGATCTCCGCCTTCTTGATCCAGAAACAGGGACGGAGAAGTAGTTGAGTTTTCCGGAAGCGTGATGGCTGATACGTCCATTTTGCATCATGTTTTCATGTTGATATTTATTGCTTTTTGGGCTGTTATATTACTTGTGGTACCATATTTATGCATTTTCTCTCTTATTTTGCAAGGTTTATTTGAAGAGGGAGAATTCAGGCAACTGGAATTCTGGACTGGAAAAGGAGCAAATCCTAGTCCACTATTCTGCACATCTCCAAATGCCCTGAAAAGTTACGTGGATTTTTTTTGGTATTATATAAAAAATACTGGGCGAAAGAACTACCGGAGGGGGGCTGCCAGAGCGCCACAAGCCCTGACACTGCCACCCCCCTGGTGGCGGAGTGGGGGCTTGTGGGCTCCCTGACGGCCCACTAGCCCCCCTCTTTTGCTATATGAAGCGTCTTGGTCCAGAAAAAATCAGAAGGGAGCTTTTTCGTGGTTTCACCGCTGCCACGAGGCGAACTTGAGCGGATCCAATCTAGAGCTCCGGCAGGACGATCCTGCCGGGGAAACTTTCCTCCCGGAGGGGGAGATCGTCGCCATCGTCATCACCAACACTCCTCCCGTCAGAGGGGAGACATCTTCATCAGCACCATCTCCTCTCCAATCCCTAGTTCATCTCTTGTAACCAATCTTCGTCTCGCAACTCCGATTGGTACTTGTAAGGTTGCTAGTAGTGTTGATTACTCTTTGTAGTTGATGCTAGTTGGATTACTTGGTGGAAGAGTTTATGTTCAGATCCTTGATGCTATTCATTACACCTCTGATCATGATTATAATCATGCTTTGTGAGTAGTTACTTTTGTTCCTGACGACATGGGATAAGTCATGCTGATAATAGTCATGTGAATTTGATATTCGTTCGGTATTTTGATATGTTGTATGTTGTCTTTTCCTCTAGTGGTGTTATGTGAACGTCGACTACATAACACTTCACCATATTTGGGCCTAGAGGAAGGCATTGGAAAGTAGTAAGTAGATGATGGGTTGCTGGAGTGACAGAAGCTTAAACCCCAGTCTATGCGTTGCTTCGTGAGGGGCTGATTTGGATCCACTAGTTTAATGCTATGGTTAGACTTTGTCTTAATTCTTCTTTTGTAGTTGCGGATGCTTGCGAGAGAGGTTAATCATAAGTGGGATGTTTGTCCAAGTAAGGGCAGTACCCAAGAGCCGGTCCACCCACATATCAAACTATCAAAGTAACGAACGCGAATCATATGAACATGATGAAACTAGCATGACAGAAATTCTCGTGTGTCCTCGGGAGCGTTGTTCCTGCTATAAGACTTTGTTCAGTCTTGTCCCTTGCTACAAAAGGGATTGGGCCACTTGCTGCACCGTTTCTACTACTTGTTACTTGTTACTTTTTGCTTGCCACGTTTCACCTCGCTACACAATCACTTGTTACCGCTACTTTCAGTGCTTGCAGTTATTACCTTGCTGAAATCCGTTTATAAGAGCCTTCTGCTCCTCGTTGGGTTCGACACTCTTACTTATCGAAAGGACTACGATTGATCCCCTATATTTGTGGGTCATCAATGGTGCGCCGGTGGTGGTGATGATCTATTCCTGCAGGGCTCCGCCCGAGCTCCCTAGAAATCTGATCTAGAGGAAGAACTACGTGGTATAGGTTTGAGTTGCATGTGGCAAAGTTGTGTCTCAAAAAAGCCCTAAACCACCAATATATATAGGAGGAGGGGAGGGGCTAGCCTTGGGGATCAAGGGAACCCTAAGGGCGTCGACCAAGGAGGAAGAGGTGGACTCCCACCCCAATTTGGTTTGGGGGAAGGAGTCCACTCCTTCCTTCCCACCTCCCTCTTTCCTTGTTTTTCTTTTTTCCTTTGGATTTTTATTCTTGTGGCGCCATAGTCCTCTTGGGATGGCTTCACCAGCCCACTAAGGACTAGTGCGTCACCCTTAGGGTTACTGGGCTCACTGCCGGTTAGGTGGGCCCCTCCCGGTGAATACCTGGAACCCATTCGTCACTCCCGGTACACTCCCGGTAATGCCCGGAAACTTTTCGATGACCAAATGAAACCATCCTATATATCAATATTTGTTTCCGGACCATGCCGGAAACCCTCATGACATACGTGATATCATCCGGGACTCCGAACAACCTTCGGTAACCAACACATATAACTCAACTATACTAAAACATCATCGAACCTTAAGTGTGCAGACCCTGCGGGTTCGAGAACTATGCAGACATGACCTGAGACACTCTCCGGTCAATAACCAATAGCGGGACCTGGATGTCCATATTGACTCCCACATATTCTACGAAGATCTCTATCGGTTGAACCTCTATGTCAAGGATTCATATAATCTCGTATACTATTCCATTTGTTCTTCGGTATGTTACTTGCCCGAGATTCGATCGTCGGTATCTCTATACCTAGTTCAATATCGTTTCCGAAAAGTCTCTTTACTCGTTCCGTAATACAACATCCCGTAAATAACTCTTTAGTCACATTGCTTGCAAGGCTTATTGTGATGTTGTATTACCGAGTGGGCCCTGAGATACCTCTCCGTCACAAGGAGTGACAAATGTCAGTCTTGATCCATGCCAACCCAACAGACACCTTTGGAGATACCTGTAGAGCATCTTTATAGTCACCCAGTTACGTTGCAACGTTTGATAACCCACAAGGTATTCCTCCGGTGTCCGGGAGTTGCATGATCTCATGGTCATAGGAACAGATACATTGACATGCAGAAAACATTAACAATAAACTGACACGATCATATGCTACGTTTACAGTTTGGGTCTTGTCCATCACATGATTCTCCTAATGATGTGATCCCGTTATCAAGTGACAACACTTGTCTATGGTCAGAAAACCTTGACCATCTTTGATCAACGAGCTAGTTAACTAGAGGCTTACTAGGGACAGTGTTTTGTCTATGTATCCACACATGTATTTGTGTTTCCAATCAATACAATTATAGCATGGATAGTAAACGATTTTCATGAACAAAGAAATATAGTAATAACTAATTTATTATTGCCCCTAGGTCATATTTCCAACACTTGCCGGTAACGAGATTGAACAAGGTATAGGGATACCGACGATCGAATCTCGGCAAGTATCATACCGCTAGACAAAGGGAATTGCATACGGGATTGATTGAATCCTTGACGTTGTGGTTCATCTGATGAGATCGTCGTGGAACATGTGGGAGACAACATGGATATCCAGACCCCCTCTGTTGGTTATTGACCAGAGAGGTGTCTCGGTCATGTCCGCATGTCTCCCGAACCCGTAGGGTCTACACACTTAAGGTCCAATGACGCTAGGGTTATAGGGAAATAGTGTACGTGGTTAGCGAAGGTTGTTCGGAGTCCCGGATGAGATCTCGGACGTCACGAGGAGTTCCAGAATGGACCGGAGGTAAAGATTGATATATAGGGAGTGAGGATTTGGTCACCGGAATTGTTTCGGGCGACACCGGTAATGTACCGGGACCACCAGAAGGGTTCCTGGGGTCCACCGGCAAGGGCCACCAGCCCCAAAGGGGTACATGGACCAAAAGGTGGAAGGGAACCATCCCAAAGTGGGCTAGTGCGCCTCCCTCTATCAGCCCAAGGCGCACAAGGGCGGGAAGGGGCAAACCCTAGGCGTGGGAGGGCACCCTTGGGCCCAAAGGCCCACCCTAGGGCGCCTCCACCCGTGGCCGCCGCCCCTTTGCCCTAGATGGGGCTGCCGCACCCCTTAGGGTGGGAAACCCTAAGTGTGGGCACCCTCCTCCCTCTCCTCCTATATATAGTGGAGGGTTTTGGCCTTTTGGAGAGACACAATTCATCTATCCACGGCGCAGCCCTACTCCTCCTCCTCCTCGTCCTCCATAGTGCTTAGCGAAGCCCTGCCGGAGTACCACGTAGCTCCATCGTCACCATGCCGTCATGCTACCGGAGCTCTCCCTCATCCTCTCCTCCCTCCTTGGTGGATCAAGGCGTTGGATACGTCACCGGGCTGCACGTGTGTTGAACACGGAGGTGCCGTGGTTCAGCACATAGATCGGAATCCACCGCGATCTGAATCGATGCGAGTACGACTCCATCAACCGTGTTCTAGCAACGCTTCCGCTTAGCGATCTTCAAAGGTATTAAGATGCTCTACCCCTTTGCTCGTTTTTGGTTTCTCCATATATAAATCCTTGCATGGCGTAGGATTTTTTTTGAAATTGCTACGATCCCGAACAAAACACCCCTTGATATAGCATGCCCCTAAGAGGGATCAACTAACCTTGGGTTTTGTTGTAGAAGACTTCTAGTAAGTGAAGTAGTAGTGGATGCTCGAAGTTAATGAGGATCATCTTGATTTGGGAGCAATCCTTGTTGTTTTCTTACTCTTCTCACCTTGTTCCTTGCTTACCTTTAAGGGAATGCGTGACTCCTTGAACTAATGCATATGGTTGAGGTTGATTGCAAATAGTTCTTGCCAAAATGAATAAGAGTGAATTTCATTGGCGGAGTCACCCATCAAGAACTTTCTAGTTCTTCCTCTTGGGAATCCACATCAACTTGATGGGGATCCTTGGAGTTGTTGTAGCACTAGATGAGGTAGATCTAGTAGTGTACTTGGGAATCCACTTGACCTTGGCTTGGGGTTCTTCTTCAAATAGGTCAATGTCATCTTGAAGCTTTCCCTTGCCTTTGTGGTCTTGTGGTAGAAGGCCATCTTTTGAGATTGGTCCTTTAGGAGGAGTAGGATCACACTTCTCTTCTTGGGGAACAAACTTAGGAATGGGGTATGGACCTTCTTCCCAATCATCTCCGTTGACGTTGAAGTAGCCAACACCTTCCTTCTTCCGATGTCCTCCTTGCTTGCGCACAATTTCCTCAAATTGTTTACTTCCGGCAAGACTCTTGAAGACACCTCTCTCTATAGTCCATTTCAATAAATCATTTTCTTGCTCAAGTGTAACTTGGCTAAGAGAATCATTAGTGGAATTAGTAGAGCTACTAGCAACAACATTATTGGATTTAGCTTTAGCATTGTTGTTACTAGATCAAGAAACTTTCTTGCCTTTGTTACTAGTGTTCCTAGGTTTAACTTGTGGAACAAAATTAGACAAAAGTAATCATTTGGCTAGATAAGAAGAACTCTTCTTTTGAAGATCACCATTGATCGCTTTTAGGAATTCATGCTCTTGCTCCAAGTTGAGCTTCTCAAAGCGCAGCTTCTAATGGGTTCTTGCAAGCTCTCTATGATCTTCTAGAGTAGTCTCATGAGCTAACTTAAGAGTTTTAAATTCTTGCGTTAGTCGTTCAATTTCTTTATTATCATCATCACTCGATTTCTCTTGACTAGCATGATAATTAGCAAGTTCATTTTCATAGCAATCACTAGTTTTATCAAAGAGCAAGTCATCTCCTCCTAACAAGTCATCCTCATCACTATTAAAATCAGGACACTAAGGGTGTGATACCTTGTGGCCTTTAGCCTTGAAGCAGTTTCGGAATCCCTCATTTGGTAAGTCAAATAGGTTGTAGGAGTTTGAGGAAACAAGTGCAATGCCGGCAATACCTTCATCTTGACTATAGTCGGAGCTGGAGTGATAGCTTCTGTCGGAGTGGTGATCAGACTCGGAGCCAGAAACCCATTCACCAACATGAGGTTGATGCCTTCTTCTTGATTTGCGCTTGGTGTATTTGTCCTTCTTCTCCGATTCCTTGCCTCTCCGTGAGTGTCTTCGTTCATAGCGATCTTCTCTACTCCTTCTCTCTCTGCGAGGTGACTCATCTTTTGAGCTTCGTCTTCGAGGTGACACTTCTCTTCTTTTGTAGGGATCCGATCACTCATTGGAGTAGTGTCCGGACTTCCCACTATTGTAGCAGTTTCAGTCACGACTGCACGAACGCTTCTCATCTTGTCTTGAGCTTGAGCTTCTCTCTTTGCCTCTACTCTTGTAGAACTTGTTGAATTTTATGACCATGAGGCTTATCTCTTCATCAATGACAAGATTGTCCTTTGAAGTAGCGGGAATATTACATGACGCTTTGTAAGCACCGCTTGACTTGTTGTGCAGCTCATCTTTGTTCTTTAGTGACATCTCATGAGCGACAATCCTACCAATGACTTTAGTTGGCTTGAGATCTTTTTAGTTTGGTATCATTTGGTCAATGTGAACATTGTGTCATACTTGCCATCGAGAGCTCTAAGTATCTTATTGATGATGAATTTGTGGGTCATATCTTCGCTTCCTAAGCCGGCAATCTCATTGGTGATGAGAGCTAGTCTAGAGTACATTTCAGCAACACCTTCACCATGCTTCATCTTGAACTTGTCAAGCTGACTTTGAAGCACATCCAACTTAGATTCTCTGATAGGATAAGTACCTTCGTGCATATCGATCAAACTATCCCAAATTTATTTTGCATTCTCAAGATGACAGATTTTTTTTGAATTCTTCGGGGCATAAACAGTTGAAGATGATGTCGCAGGCTTGAGCATTGAGTTGCAACATCTTTAGATCATCAGTTGTCACATCATGATCAAGTTCATGTCTTTCTCCAAAGAAGTTACCTTACACACCAACACGAATAACATCCCAAACATGAGGGTTAAAACCAAGAATATGCATTTTCATCTTATGCTTCCAACTAGTAAAATTAGCGCCATCAAAATATGGACCTCTACGGTGATCGTTTCCCTCATTAGACGTCATACTCTCCTAGGTTGTTAAACCAATGAAATGAGGGCCAAAGCTCGGATACCACTTGTAGGATCGAAACTATGTCTAGAGGGGGTGATTAGACTACTTGACAAGATATTATTTTTTTGCCTTTTTCCCAACTTTACTTGAGAGGAAGCTATGGAAGTTATAACAAGTCAAGTACACCCTACACATGCAGTTCTAAGAGTATATCAGTGGAAAGTGAAACATGCAAGTGTAAAGTAGAGGAGTAAGGTAGGGAGATTAAACGCGGGAAGTTGACACAATGATTTTTACCATGGTTCCGATAGGTGGCGCTATCATACGTCCATGTTAGTGGAGACTTAAACCCACGGAGGGTAACGATTGCGAGAGTCCACAAAGGACTCCACCACGGAGGGTCCACAAAGAAGCGACCTTGTCTATTCCACCACGGCTTTAGTCCATGGATGACTAGCCTTACTCACGGTAGATCTTCATGAAGTAGGCGATCTCCTTGCCCTTACAAACATCTTGTTCAACTCCACAACACGAAGTAGGAGGCTCCCAAGCGAAACCTAACCAATCTAGGAGGCACCACCTTCCAAAAGGTAATATATGTGGTAGATCAATGAACTCCTTGCTCTTGTGCTTCTAAAGATAGTCTCCTCAACACAAAATCACTCTCTCACAAAATATGCATGGGTAAGAGATATTTATTTGGTGGAAAGCAGTTTGGGGAGTGATACTTCTCCAACGTATCTACTTTTCCAAACACTTTTTCTCTTGTTTTGGACTCTAATTTGCATGATTTGAATGAAACTACCCTGGACTAACGTTGTTTTCAGCACAACTACTTTGGTGTTATTTTTGTGGAGAAATAAAAGTTCTCGGAATTGGACAAAACTTTTTGTGAATTTTTTCTGGGAATTATAATGAATTATGGAGCAAAGGCCTGCTGGAGGAGGTGTGCGAGGGGGGCACAAGCCAGCAGGGCACGACCCAGGCCGTGGCCGCACCATGATGGCTTGTGGGCCCCCTGTCGCTCCTCCGACCTTATTTCTAGTCCTATACATTCCTATTCACGTAGAAAAAATGAGACAGAAAATTTCATCGCGTTTCATGAGACGGAGCCGCAACCACCTCTTGTTCTTCCTCTGTAGGGCTGATCTGGAGTCCATTTTGGGCTCTGGAGAGGGGGATTCGTCGTGTCATCATCACCAACCCTTCTCCATCAACACCACCATGATGCTTGCTACGGCGACAGAAATCTTCTGTCGTCTCTTGAGCTTGCGTTGGTTTTTCCCTTGAAGAGGATAGGGCGATGCAGCACAGGAGCAGTAACTATTTCCCTCAGTTTGAGAACCAAGGTATCAATCCAGTAGGAGAATCGCGTCAAGTCCAGAGTACCTGCACAAACACAAAAGAGCTTGCACCCAACGCTATAAAGGGGTTGTCAATCCCTTGAAGATTGATTGCAAAGTGAGAACTGAAGGCAGAAAGTGCAACGAAGTAAAAGTGTAAGGCTAAAAATATGATGTGAAGTAGACCCGGGGGCCATAGTGTTCACTAGAGGCTTCTCTCAAAATAGCAAATATTACGGTGGGTGAACAAATTACTGTCGAGCAATTGATAGAACCGCGTAAAGTCATGACGATATCTAAGGCAATGATCATACATATAGGCATCACGTCCAAGACAAGTAGACCGATACTTTCTGCATCTACTACTATTACTCCACACATCGACCGCTATCGAGCATGCATCTAGTGTATTGACTTCATGACAAATAGAGTAACGACTTAAGCAAGATGACATGATGTAGAGGGATAAACTCAAACCAATGATGAAAACCCCATCTTTTTACCCTTGATGGCAACAACACGATGCATGCCTTGCTACCCCTTCCGTCACTGGGTGAGGTCACCGCACGGTATGAACCCAAAACCAAGCACTTCTCCCATTGCAAGAACCATAGATCAAATTGGCCAAACAAGACCCACAACTCAAAGAGAATTACAAGGATATGAAATCATGCATATAAGAGATCAAAAGAAACTCAAATAAGATTCATAGATAATCTGATCATAAATCCACAATTCATCGAATCTCGACAAACACACCGCAAAAGAAGATTACATCGGATAGATCTCCATGAAGATCATGGAGAACTTTGTATTGAAGATCCAAGAGAGAGAAGAAGCAATCTAGCTACTAGCTATGGACCCGTAGGTCTATGGTGAACTACTCACGCGTCATCGGAGAGGTCATGGTGTTGATGAAGAAGCCCTCCGTATCCGAATCCCCCCTCCGACAGGGCACCGGAACGTGCCCCGGATGGGATCTTGCGGAGACAGAAGCTTGTGGCGGCGGAAAAGTATTTTCGTGGATCTCCTGATTATTTCTGGGATTTTAGGGAATATATAGGCGAAAGACCTAGGGCAGAGGACGCCCAGGGAGCCCACAAGCCTGGGAGGCGCGGCCCCCTAGACGCGGCTAGGGGGCTTGTGGGATCCCTGGTGACCCTCTGCCTTGGTTCTCAAGTCTCCCGATCGTCTTCTGTTTCGGAAAAAATATTTTTGGAAGTTTCATTCCGTTTGGACTCCGTTTAAAGTCCTCCTCTGAAAAGGGTCAAAAACACGGAAAAAACAGGAAATAGCACTTGGCACTGAGTTAATAAGTTAGTCCCAAAAAAGATATAAAAGGCATACAAAACATCCAAAGTTTGACAAGATAATAGCATGAAACCATCAAAAACTATAGATACGTTGGAGACGTATCAATGCTCACCACCGGGAGTGAGTAATTCCTCTGTAGGCTTGCTGGACGGTGGTGAGATTAGATGAGATTGATCATGTAATCGAGTTAACTTTGATAGGGCTTGATCCCTAGTGTTCACTATGTTCGGAGATTGATGTTCCTATGACTTTGCTATGCTTAATGCTTGTCACTAGAGCCCGAGTGCCATGATTTCAGATCTGAACCTATTATATTTTCATGAATATAAGAATGTTTTGGATCCTATCTTGCAAGTCGTAGTCACCTATTACTTGTCATGATCCGCATCCCCAATGTGACAGAAAATGGGATTCTTTCCGGTGATTGTCATAGTTTGAGGAGTTCATGTATTCACCATGTGTTAATGCTTTGTTCCGGTTCTATATTAAAAGGAGGCCTTAATATCCCTTAGTTTCCAATAGGACCCCGTTGCCACAGGAGGGTAGGACAAAATATGGCATGCAAGTTCTTATCGTAAGCACGCATGACTTTATACGGAATACATGCCTACATCATATTAATGAACTGGAGCTAGTTCTGTGTCGCCCTAGTGTGTAACTGTTACATGTTCAATGTCATCTAAATCATTATCCATCACCGATTCACGTGCCTACGCTTTTCATATACTAAATATTGCTAAGTTACTACTTCTGCTGCTACTGTCACACTTGCTACTAAATTTCTATTGTTAGTGTTGCTACTAAAACTGCTATTGGCACTACTACTATTTGTTGTGCTACTAAATCATTGCTGCAGAGAGATATACCAGGTGCGGTTAAATTGACAACTCAACTGTCAAAGCCAGTAAATACTCTTTGGCTCCCGTCGTGTCGAACCAATAAATTAGGGTAAAATACTACCTGTGAAGACTGTCGCGATCCCCTACACTTGTGGGTTAGCAAGACCTTTTTCTGGCGCCATTGCGGGGGAGCATAGCAATATTTATTGTGTTAACTTGAGGGTATCCAATTGCCACTATGAAGAATCTAAAAGATACTCGAACTAAGATCATCCCCTCTCGCACAAGAGGAGGTAAGGAACGGCCATCTAGCTCTGCTTTTGATTCACCTGCTGTTTTGAATCACCTTGTTACACCACCACGTGTTGATCGTCCTGATATGTCACATGAACTTTATGATGCTACCTCTAAAATTAATGATGCTACTACTGGTACATTTGATGAAACTGAAATTGTGCCACTAAGTGAATTACTTGATGCTCATATTGCTAAAGCTAGAGGACTTGGAAATGCTGAAACTCATGATGATTTTGAATCACCTACTACACCTAGATATCCTATCTATTATGAATTGCCTTATGTACCTGAAGGTTATGTAGTGGATGAGGAAATATCTAGGGAAATTCTTGCTTGTGAGAATAGAGATGACTTGAGAAAACTAGTGTCCAAACTGAAAGAAAAATCTATGATGGAGAAAATGAAACGTGATCCTAAATTTGCTACTTCTCCTATATTTGTTACTGATAAGGATTATGAATTCTATGTAGACCCTGAGTTAATCCCTATAGTTAAATTTGATCCCTTCCATGGTTATGAAAATCAAACTGTTATTGGACACCTTATCAAATTGAATGATATTGCTGCTTTGTTTACTAATGAGGAAAAGATACACTACTAATATATCCTTAAGCTTTTTCCTTTCTCGCTAAAAGGCGAGGCTAAAGATTGGTTTCTTTCTCTTGCTCCTGGTTGTGTGCGTAGCCCCGAGAATATGCTTCATTACTTCTCTAGAAAATATTTTCCTACTCATAAGAAACAAGTTGCTTTATAGGGAATATTTAACTTTGTGCAAACTAAAGAAGAGAATCTCCCTCAAGCTTGGGGGAGGCTTCTCTAGTTACTTAGAGCTTTGTCTGATCATCATCTTAAGAAAAACGAAATACTTGATATCTTTTATAATGGACTAACCGATGCTTCTAGGGATTTCCTAGACAGTTGTGTTGGTTGTGTTTCCAAGGAAAGAACTGTTGGGCAAGCTGAAGAATTACTGAATAAAATATTGCAAAATGTTGATAATTGGACACTTCCTGAACCACCGCCAGAACCCATTCCAAAGAAGAGAGGTATTCTATTGCTCAGCCCTGAAGATATGCAAGAAGCTAAAGAATCCATGAAGGAGAAAGGTATTAAAACTTAAGATGTCAAGAAATTACCACCTACTGAAGAAATACATGGACTTGACACCCCGACACAGGTAGTAAAGGTAAACTCTCTTCGTACCTTTAATAAAAGTGATATACCTTATACTAAGACTCCTAGTCAATGCATGGATGAATTTGATAATTATGTTGTTAAGCAAGAGCATTTCAATAATTATGTCAAATATCATTTAAGACGCAATTCTATGATGATAGATCCCTTGAGTGACTTGATGTTTAGAATTGCTAATGATGTTAAAGGTCTAGGTAAACATGCTTCTATGGTTCACACACAACTAGACCAGGTTGCTAAGTCACAAAATGATTTGCTTGCTGAAATAAATAATAATACGAATGATCATGTTGTTAGAGTAATGACTTGGGGAGGTCGAGGAACCTCTCTTTACTCAAGGTCATCCTAAGAGAATTGAACAAGACTCTCAAAGAATTAATAATGATGCATCTAGTCCACCTAATAAGAAAAAGGAGAAGAAAAAGGATAGGACTTTGCATGCTTCCGATGAACCTGTCAACACTGAGACACAGTCTCGTAGTGATCATGAACCTAGTGATAATGAACATGATGATAATGATAAGGAGGATACTCACGTAGATGTTCAACTAGACAATAAAGAGCTAGATAACGATGTGGAAATAGAACCTGGTGAAGATCTTGATAACCCACATCCTAAAAATAAGCGTTATGAAAAGAAAGACTTTGTTGCTAGGAAACATGGCAAGGAAAGAGAACCATGGGTTTAGAAACCCATGCCTTTCCCTCGTAAGCCTTCCAAGAGTAAGGACGAGGAGGATTTTGAGCACTTTGCCAATATGATTAGGCGTGTCACTTTGCGCACTCGCTTGATTGATATTTTGAAAATTCCTCCGTATGCTAAGAATATGAAGGATATTATTACCAACAAAACAAAAATACCTGAAACTGAAATTGCTACTATGCTTGCTAATTATTCTTTTGATGGAGGAGTTCCTAAGAAATTGGGAGATCCCGGTATACCCACAATACCTTGCTCCATTAAATGAAACTGTGTTAAAACTGCTTTAGGTGATTTAGGAGCTAGTGTTAGTGTTATGCCTTTCTCCCTATATATAAGACTTGAATTTAATAAGCTTACACCTACTGAGATATCTTTGCAAATGGATGATAAATCCACTGCTTTACCTATTGGAATTTGTGTGGACGTTCCTATTGTGGTTGCAAATGTTGCTATCCTAACAGACTTTGTTATTCTTGATATGCCCGAGGATGTCAACATGTCAATTATCCTTGGTAGACCCTTTTTAAACACTGCAGGGGTTGTTATTGATTGCAACAAAAGCAAAGTCACATTTCGTGTCAATGGCAAACAACATACCGTGCATTTACTGAGGAAGCAAATTATGGTTAATAATGTTAATGTCATTGAGCCTAGTGCTATGATTATCATTGGAAGCTTTGCATTACCTCTTCCTATTGTCAAGCAAAATTATTATAATATTATTGTTGGGGAGATGCAAATCCCCATTGAGGTAACTTAGTGTGATACGTGAATTCTTTGTTTTCATGTCAATCGGAAACGTTTATTCATAAGACTTGATCAACCTTATTAACAAATCCTTTTTGAAAGACATGAGGATGATGAATTTAATAAGCACCTTTCTCCGTATCATTAGTTTACTTTCTGTTTTTCTTAGTAGAATAAAATAAAATACCTTGATTATACTGTTTTCCGATTTTACCGTGCATTAGAAAATAGCCCAAAAATAAAAAAGTCTGAGAATGCCACAAAATTTTAACATGAATTTTTCTGGAATATTTAAGAATTTTTGGCATAAAAACTATAGCAGGGAGGTGCACGTGTGGGCCACAAGCCAACAGAGGGCGGCCTAGGCCTTGGTCACGCCCTGATGGCTTGTGGGGCCCACAGGCCTCCCTGCCTTATCTCTTTAGCCCACTTCGTCTGTTAACTCGAGCAAAAATACCCTAGCTCTCTCTTTCTCGTGTTCTTCCTCCAGACACTGAAATCTTCGATCTATTTGCTCGAAACTTCGTTTGTGAAACTGTTTTTAGGAATTGTTCCTTGAAATTCGTTCTTCGAAAGATGCATTTCTTTAGGAGGAATCCTTCATGAAGGCACTCTTCAAGAGAATCATCGAGCGGGGGCTCGGCACGGCAAGCCTGTGTTGAACCTCGGTCAAGTTTAACTTCCTCGCAGATAACTGTGCTCGGCGTTACAATCTTAACCATACATTCACGCAAGGATTTCAATATCACCCTCATAATTCTAGAGTATTGTTCAACCTCTATGATAAAGCCTATAGTTTATCTCTAGAAGAATTCAGCAAGGCTTGCAAACTTCCACTATGGGGCTCATTAGATAAGCCACAGAAAACTGAGTATGTTTCTTAGTAGCCTGTGCGTTGGAGAGGATAGAGGAGTAACACAAGCTAAAATAAAAAGTATTCAATTTCCCTCCATCCGCTATTTTGCTTTATTCAATGGGAAGTGCGTAGTGGGTAAGCAGGTCTGTAGTGCATTATGCACTCCTGACTTGAGCCTCATTCATATGGCATTAACAGGCGAGAAACATTATAATCTTGGTGTAATTGTTGCTCGATGGCTACATAGCAACTCACGTGTTGGTGACTTGTATGGAGGGATTTATGCCTCCCGAGTAGCTGAAAAATTAAGAGTTTCACATCAGCCTAATGACCCCTTGTTGCCTAATAAATATTCAGATTTTGACGCAGTGCGTAGACATGAGTTTCTTACAAGTAATGCCATAGATTATAATCATAACTTAATATTTGATAGATATAGATATGTCCTTGTCACTTTATGTGCACGTGCTCTCTTTGATTTTCAGAGCAAACGGAGATATTTTATCCTAGAAAACGAGGTGCAAGAATATAAGGATGTGCTGAAGG
Organism: Hordeum vulgare subsp. vulgare; assembly: GCF_904849725.1. NCBI lineage: Eukaryota > Viridiplantae > Streptophyta > Magnoliopsida > Poales > Poaceae > Hordeum > Hordeum vulgare. The sequence goes on from NC_058519.1 coordinate 487,605,007, forward strand.
CCCATCGCATGGCCAAAGAAGCAGTGCGATACAGTACCACAAGCTACCATTCCCACTATTATCCAAACCACCAGTGGTGATTACCAAGGTAGGCAAAAGCCTAAGCTTGGGGGAGTACGTATTTCTCACCGACATTACATTCATGTTCGCACATTTCACATCAATTGTCGGCGTTCATCCTCTTTCATTGTATATCCATGCTAGTTTTATTTTTCTACTTTCTTCTTGCGTGTTTGAAAAACTTTGAAAAATCCAAAAATATTTCTCACTTCTTTTCAGTTTTTCTTTCCCGTTTGATTAAGTACAGTATTAATAGAAAAAACAAAATGATTTCCTTTGCATGTTGGGATCTTTCCCGTTTAAATAGTTTTTCCTGTTTTTGTTTTTCCTTTGTTTCTATATTCCCTTCTGGAAAAAACAAAAACTCCAAAACTATTTCAGTGTGTTTCTCTGAACTTCTTTTCTTTTCCTTGAGTCATTGAAAGAAGAAGACCAATGAAAATGTTGAGTGGCTCCCTTATGCATAAATGTGAATCTAACAAAAATATCCATAATTACCTTGTATTCTCCTTTGTTTAAATTGTCTCGCAGAGTCCAGCTTAGTCCACGACGCACTCGCACTATTATTATTATCATATCATTCGATCATGCAAGTGAAAGGCAATAATGACGATATTTGATGAAGTGATCGTGGCAAAGGAAGATGGTATGGAATCTTCTTGTTTCCCGTTTTTGTAAATATGTTTAGCTCGTTCAATCTTGATTAAGTATATTATGAGTGAACATGTTTATGATGACAATTAGAGATTATAGTTTCTCATGCCATGCTTAAATAGCTAGGAGTGGATAATGATTTAACTTATGAGTCAACGTGCATTAAAATCGTTATGATGTGGCATGGTAATATGGTATTTCCCTCTGAGTAATTCGAGCAGCTTGACTTGGCCCATGTGTAAACATGTACTTGATTCAAAACCAATGCAGCCTTCATGATGTTTAAATTGAGAGTGTTCATATCTTACCCATGCTAATGTCCAATGTTAATTATTCACAATGCATGATTATGACCGTTTTCGCTCTCTAGCTGGTCGCTTCTCAATCTATTCCTAGCCTTCACCTATACCAAGCGGGAATGTTGCTTGTGCATCCAATATCCTAAAATCAAGTTGTTCCAGATGAGTCCACCATACCTACCCATATGCGGTATTACCCTGTCGTTCCAAGTAAATTTGCATGTGCTATCTCTAATATTCAAATAAATATTTGTTTTGTGTGCTCGTACCGCTCATGGAGCGACGGGGCGGTCATTATCTTCCATGCTAAGCGGGTTATTCTCAAATATGAGTGTTTATTCACTTGTCATTACACGAGAGAGGCTGGTAAAAGGATGCCCAGTCCTGCATGATACAAAAATAAATAAAAAAGAACCCCCCTAGAAAGTTGATTGTTTGGATGGTACCCGTGGATTCGGCCAGCCATGGAGTGTGTTTTAATGGTGGAGGGGGAGTAAAATTTCAATTTTGTTTGGGAACCGCTAATAATGTGATTAGCATGGAATATGTTGAAAAATCCATTGTAATGTTGACAGGAAAAGCACACCACCCCAAAAATACAATTTCATCCCTATTTTGAACCTGAGCTCTAGCACCTCTCCAAATCAATGCTTCCCTCTGCGAAGGGCCTATCCATTTATTTTTTATGTTGAGTCATCACCTTCTTGCTTACTACACCAGACCGGAGAGCATTAATGTCATTCTTATGCATTGAGTCTAGTTAATGTTGGATTTGAGCATGACTAGATCTTTCCTGTTCTGAATTATAATGTTTAGTCGATGTTTGAACCTCGGAGGTGCTCTGGGTTTATGTTTTGCGGTTTCAGAAAGGGCTAGCGGAATACTATGTCACCATATTATATCAAGATTGTTTTCATAAAATGTTGGCATATGAGATATCTTATTATTGCTCACTAGTTAATTATGTATTGCCATGTGTGCATATGATGTTTAATTGTTATCACGAATATGGTTACTTCTGATTTATGCTGAAAAACTGAACACTAGCTAAGCCTATATACAACAAGAAGAACAAAAGAGTTTGTAAAAGTTTTCTTTATCAATTTCAGTTTATCAACTGAATTGCTTGAGGACAAGCAATGAGTTAAGCTTGGGGGATTCGATACGTCTCCAACGTATCTACTTTTCCAAACACTTTTTCTCTTATTTTGGACTCTAATTTCCATGATTTGAATGAAACTAACCTAGACTGGTGTTGTTTTCAGCACAACTACTTTGGTGTTATTTTTGCGTAGAAATAAAAGTTCTTGGAATTGGACGAAACTTTTTGTGAATTTTTTCTGGGAATTATAATGAATTATGGAGTGAAGACCTGCTCTAGGAGGTGTGCCACGGGAGCACAAGCCAGCAGGGGGCGCGGCCCAGGCCCTGGTCGCGCCCTGATGGCTTGTGGGGCCCCCGTGGCTCCTTCGACCCTATTTACAGTCCTATAAATTCCTATTCACGGAGAAAAAAATGAGAGAGAATATTTCATTGCGTTTCACGAGACGAAGCCGCCGCCACCTCCTGTTCTTCCTCCGGAGGGCTGATATGGAGTCCGTTTTGGGCTCCGGAGCGGGGGATTCGTCGTCGTCGTCATCACCAACCCTTCTCCATCAACACCACCATGATGCTCACCACTGGAGTGAGTAATTCCTTTGTGGGCTTGCTAGACGGTGGTGATATTAGATGAGATTGATCATGTAATCGAGTTAAGTTTGATAGGGCTTGACCCCTAGTGTCCACTATGTTCGAAGATTGATGTTTGCTATGACTTTGCTATGCTTAATGCTTGTCATTAGGGCCCGAGTGCCATGATTTCAGATATGAACCTATTATGTTTTCATGAATATAAGAGTGTTTTGGATCTTATCTTGCAAGCAGTAGTCACCTATTACGTGTCATGGTCCGCATCCCCCAAGGTGACAGAAATTAGGACTCTTTCCGGTGATTGCCGTAGTTTGAGCAGTTCATGTATTCACCATGTGTTAATGGTTTGTTCCGGTTCTCTATTAAAACGAGGCCTTAATATCCCTTAGTTTTCAATAGGACCCCGTTGCCACGGGATGGTAGGGCAAAATATGTCATGCAAGTTCTTATCGCAAGCATGTATCACTATATACAGAATACATGCCTACATTATATTGATGAACTGAAGCTAGTTCTGTGTCGCCCTAATGTGTAACTATTACATGATCAATGCCATCTAAATAATTATCCATCACCGATCCACGTGCCTAAGCTTTTCATATACCGAATCTTGCTAAGTTACTACTGCTGCTACTACTGTCACACTTGCTACTAAATTGCTACTGTTACTTTTGCTACTAAAACTGCTACTGTCACTACTACTACTTGTCATGCTACTAAATCCTTGCTGCAGAGAGATATCCCATGTACGGTTGAATTGACAACTCAACTGTCAAGGCCAATAAATAATCTTTGGCTCCCTTGTGTCTAACCAATAAACTAGGGTAAATACTACCCATGAAGACTGTCGCAATCCCCTACACTTGCGGGTTATCAGGGAGGCTAGAGATCAAGTTTCAAATGGTTGGATTGGAATATGTTGGTCTCAACACATGAGTAGGTGGTTCTCTCTCAGAAAATGGATTTGGCAATGAAGTGTGTGTTCTGAGTGCTTCTCCCACGAATGAGAGGTGGGTGAAGGGGTATATATAGGCAGCACACAAAATCCAATCGTTACACACAAAGTGGCAAACTCGGTGACACCGAAGTGAAAAACTCGGTGATACCGATTAGCACAAAGGTAGCAACTTTTGAATCTCGGTGAGATCGATATATGAAACTCGGTGGCACCGAAAAGGTGGCTATCGGTCGGATGGCCCAAACTCGGTGGCACCGATACTCAAACTCGAAAATTCCGATTTTGTGTACCGAGGCACCCAAACTCGGTAGCACCGATATGGATTCGGTTGCACCGATTTGGTGGGAATGGCTAGGGTTTCTGTGTGAGGTCAAACTCGATGAGTCCGAAATGTGAAAGTTGGTGACACTTAATTTGTGTATATGGAATTTGGCAGAGTGGATATGTGGGGAAAATGACTGAGTATTTTGGTGGCTAACTTTGAGCATTTTGAGCAATTAGTTCATTTTACTACCTCACCCCCTTTTAATAGTATTGGCTTTCCTATGGACTCAAAAGTGCTTTCTCACAAATATAAAATGAAGAGTCTTCTAGCTTGAAGTTTGAGCTGATATTATTCCTTTCTTTCATCAAGGGGCATCTCCACATAAGCCTTTAGCCATAGCATCTTTTGAACTTTTTTGAAATATACTTGGAACACATATTAGTCCAATGATGCATATGTTGTGATCAATTATCAAAACCACCCTAGGAAGCAACTGTGCTTTCAGCTCTGCTTAGGGAGTTGGACGCCCTGATGCGCGCTTTCTTGCGGAATGTGGCGGAAAGGGCTTCGGGTGCGCAATGTGTGGTGGCTTGGGATCGTGTGTGTCGTGCTAAGGCTGAAGGTGGACTGGGAGTCTGAAACCTATCGGTCGAGAATGAAAGCCTTCTATCGAAAATGATCCACCGTCTACACTCTCCCCCCCCCCACGGTCAAGGTGGGCAGCGTGGGTCTAGGCTCTCGCGGATGGTCACTCTCTTCTGGCGCGCGGTGAACATGCGCTGGGAGAGCAGGGGGTCTTGGCTCGACTGCTCCCGCTGTACCGCGCTCTCACCTTTGTTGAGGTGAGGGACAGGCGCACTGTCTCGTTTTGGGCCAACCGCTGGCTGCCATGTGGGGCTCTCGCGGCGGTCTTTCCGGCTCTCTTCTCGCACTCCACGGCCCCCGAGGTGACGGTGTGGCAGGTGCGGGCCGAGGATCTACGTTGTTTCCTCGTCACGCGCCTCACATGCGTGGGGGAGCGCGAGTTGGCTGTTGTCTTGGAGATCCTGGCGATGGCCCCTGTTAGGGGTGGGAGGTGACGAGCGGACGCTGGTCCATGTCGCCGCGACCCGGGGTCGGCTCTCTGCTAGCTCGGCCTACAAAATGCTCCGGTTCGGAGGCGTGGGCGCTCCCTACGCGGCGCTCGTGTGGGGAGCCCGGGCACCGTGGTGGGTGAAGTTCTTCTGTTGGCTCCTGGTGCAACGCCGCATCCACACGCGAGACGTGCCGCTGAGGAAAAACATTGTGGCTGCGGACGCCGTTGGGTGCCCCATCTGCTCGGAGACGTTGGAGTGCGCGGATCACCTGATCTTCTCTTGCCCTTTTGCTGAAGCTTTCTCGAGGAGGATGGGCATCTCCGTCGCTACCATGTTCGTTGACGGTCTGGGATCTCTGGCGGAATCTGCTGGCTCCGTGATACAATTTGCGGACGAGTTCGCCATGCTCTGTTGTTGGCAATTATGGAAACACCGAAACGATGTCGTGTTTCACGGGCAGCGTCCCTCCCTTGCTCGAGCGCTCAGTTGTTGCCGTGAGGATGCACTGTTGTGGCGTGGCCGGCTGCGAGATAACTATCAGTCCCATGTTGATACGTGGCCCGACGCGCTCTTAGCGTAGTCTGGTTGATCTGTGAACCTCGATGTAAAATTCTTCGTGGTGCCTCATGTGCGAGTGTAATCATCTTGGGGGAGATCTGTCATAGCCAAAGGCCCCAAACCTATCCAAGTCATAGTTCTGTCTTTTAAACGAGCAAACTTAGCTAAGCTATCGCTAATCTTATTTTGACTAGGATTGATATGAGTAATATGATTGTATGTATTCATCCAAAAGAGTAGTTGGAACTTTGATTTAATTTTCACGAACACCTTGCAAAAATTATACTGATACACCAAAAATTCATTTCGCTCACCTGGTTAGCAGACAGAGTTTGCTGACAGACAACTGACAAGATCTGGGCATGGACTAAGGATCATGAAAACTTGGAAAATCAAAAATCTGCATACATCTTTTTTTATTTGAGAAAGGCATGCATAGTTTCAAAGTCTCTGATTCAACACCCACCAGTAAATACAGTAACTACTAGCTCGAGTCGTCATTACATAAATGATGTTATAACCTCCACTAGCTACAGATTACAATGGAACACACCAAGGGGTACAGGTTGCCATCAGCCTGACTGTGGCAAGGTATTTCTCTTTTTTGGGAGCACAAATATTCAGTAAATACAATGGGCTCCATTAACCTCCATCTCCTGATTATACATAGCAGAATGGTCATAGAAGCTGAATGTCGATATACAGATATTTTGACCATAGAAGCTCAATCATCACACAGCAACCAGAGGACTATATTTATGCGAGAGAGATACGTGCATCATCAACTGAAAATGCTGCAGGGTGAAAACAAAGGTCAAGTGTATTACACAGCCCTGAGCTTTGGCATGTTACGATTATATCTGCATCTCACTTCATATTTGCTGCTCCTTCGCTCTCTTACGAGCCAGTGCTCGTTCTCTAGCAGCAGCAAGTGCATCATTACTCCTCTTATAGTGCTCGTCAGTGATTGGCGCTGGTTGAGCATTCTGGAGAGCTTGTGAAGCAGATGTGGAAACATCTGCCTCTTTCTCAATAGATCTAGCAGCTGTTGAATCTTTTGATGCAGTAGTTGCAGGTTCTACCACACTTCTACTTTCATGAGCCTTCTCTGATCCTACACTGGATTCCCTCCTGCGCTTAGGAGAACGACCGGATCCTTCGGCATCAGACTTGCTAGGTTGAACATCTTCTACTTTATTTTCCAACTTTTCAGGTTCTGCAATTTCTGTACTGTCATGTGTCCGTGCACCGAAAGCAACATTCTTAGCAAGCCCAAAGTAAAAATCACTCAAGTCTTTCTTTTTAGTTACCTACATAAAAACAGATAACAAAATTCAAATCAGTTAGCCAAAAGACAAGATAACTGCTAAACATTAGATATATGTTTCCTTTGCAAGGCAGATAAACTTGGCAACAAACAAGCTTTTATTGCCTTATAATGTTGTGAGCCAAGTTAATACAGATTACTCGGAGGATGCTTTTGTAAGCACAACCCATATCACATCTTTGCATGATCAGGAAAAAAGGTAGAAAGTGAGGACAAGCCTTCAAAATGAGGGGGGAGGGGGGGGGATAATGCAAGGAGAAATGGAGAAATGAATTTATAAATTGGTAGAACTCAGAATTCAAAGGTACCCTTGTACCGACGCCCCTTGTTGTCCAACTCTTCTGGCTAAACAAATGGCACAGCCGCATAGCACACTTGTGTGATCAGACAAAACGGCACAATTCAGATTACGAATTTGATCATCATCACTCACAACCATCCAACTATTTTGCATGCGTACTTTGAATATACAGCCAACCCTAGTACCTACATGGTAGGGGTGGGCATATTAACCGAGAACCGATGTATCGAACCGAAAAAACCGGGACCAAAGCCGAATGGACCGAACCCAAAAAAATTGGTTCCTAATTCGGTCATCAAAACTACAGAACCAAAATTAGTTTGGTAAATTCGGTTCCTGCACATAATTAACCTGAAAACCCGAAGTTACAAAGCACGACCAACTCTTCCAAGTTCCCGTTGGTCCAGTCGGGCCCTTTTCACTTCTCTTTTTTATCTATTTGCCCAGACGTTTAGTATGGCCCAAAATAATTCTATCAATTAGCCCATAAAATACTAGTTGTGCTGCACAAGGCATTGATATGTTCACATTTAGTACCACATCGACTCGCTACAAAGAAATGACGCGTGGGCAAACCAATAAAGCTAGCATGTAGCCAGCTTTCAAACTCGCACTGTCGCATGTGCAGAGACCTGCATGCATAGTATTAAATAATTGTTACTTGGTTCTTGACCCAAACTTGGGTTGCGTTCGGTTAACCCGACAACCGAACCAAACTTTTGGCTCTTTAAAAAATCGGTTACCTAAGTCTCTGGGAACCGAATGGTAGCTAGTTTTAAAGGACCGAAATTTTTAAAAAAAACAAAGAACCGGACCGATCTAATCGGTTAAACCGAATGCCCAGGCCTAATGGTCATACTTCTGACAGAACTAAGAATGATATGCCGTACCATGTCATATACAAGTAACACAAAATGTGCAACTTAAAAAACATACAAATGAAGCATGAAGATAAGTAGTGTGTATAAGAAATTACGAACAAATGTATATAATGATAAACAAGTGAGCAAAACTTACATCATCCCTTTCTTCTTGAAGCTGCCGCCGTCTTTCTTCCTCTAGCCATTTTTTCTCCTCTTCAAGTTTCTTCCTGTAGGCAGATGTTACAAACTTGTCTTTGTCAGCAAACAGGTGGTCTTCCTTGCTCCTCTCTTTATGAAGCTTCCTCTCATACACTATGTCCTGTTCTCGTTTACGTTGTTCTGCTTTCTCCTTAAGTGCTTCAATGTACTTTGACTGCAAAAGCATGGCACCATGAAACAAAAAGTTACATCCCGATATATATATATATATCCCTTTTAGCTGCATTATGTGATTCACGTTAGTAGTGAATTTGTAGCTTTTGCACGACCCCCCACACCTTCTACACTTGGTGCTTCTCTATGCATAGATCTCCCCTAATAATAAAGCACGCACTGCTTCTGGCGTCCGTCGTGGCATTTTTGCAAAAACACCCCTGTAGTTTCATCTAATTAACCCGCGGTACGTTTTTAAGTGAGGCTGAACCGTTTTTTCACATTTTACACAAAACCCCCTTACTTTCGTGCTAAATAACCCGCAGTCCAAATTATATTCAGAACGAATCGTTTTTTAAATTTTTTACATACACCCCTCACATATGCGTTAATAACCTCGAAGTCCATTCAGAATAAATATGTATTTTCAAATAACAATATCTTTTAAACCGTAAATCCAATTTAAACATGTTATATATGAAACTTGATTAGAAAAATGTGTAGAGTTTGAATATGTTGTTATTTTACATATTAAATATTTAAAAAAATACTATTTAGGATACAATGCTAATCAATATTTGTCTTTATTTCGTACCGACTATTTGTATTGTAACATGTTAACTTAAGCATCAATATTTGGGAATGTTATAATCTTTGGACATGATATACTTGCACTAGGTTCTTTCTTTGTACATATTTTATAATCTAAGACCTTACGTACGTGCCTTTTTTTGACAGTATCCACGCGCGTTTTTACCAATGGACTACATTTTTTTATTTTTTATTTTTCTCCCGTTGCAACGCACGGGCATTTGTGCTAGTGTCTCTTAAATATTAAAAACAAAACCAACAATCTCACACACCAACGAAGAACCATAGCCAAAGGCATTATACAAACCAACCATGAAGGACAACTTCAGAGTTTCAGTTAGTCCTAAGCTACAGGTTTGGCCTTCAATTATGACTCAAAAATGACAAGGCAGGCAAACTCTACCGAATGCGTACAAAAAATGCATGTTCCAAACATTTATCTGGCAAAACTAGCAGGAACCAATCGGCAAGATACACGCCATTTCATAAATAACTATCTCCGGCTGATGTTTCTTTTCATCGAATAGACAAACAAATATCTGGAAATTGCTCCTGAAAAAAATTAAATTTGAGTGCCACAGATCAAACACTAAGAAACAGGGCACACAACTAACCAGCAACAACATTGCATTTCGCCATGTTATATAATCTCCAGTGTACCCAACTAAGCATAAATGAGCCAGTCGAGGTGCCCCGAAAAATTGCATTGGTGCAGAACGGATAATTTACCTCGCGAACGACCTTGGCCTGTATCTTGGGGCGAGCGGCCTTCTCCTTCATATCATCGTACACCTCGTCATAGGCAAACACCGAGGGATCCTCCTCGATCGCTTTCTTCTGCAGTTCCTCCACCTGCGCGATCACACCACGTGCAAATAATAAATCAGCCATCTAATGGCCTGACAACAAAGAAAGGATAATGCACAGCATGACAGCTAGCGGCTGAACCAGGATTGGAGCAAATCACAGACAAAAGTTAAGCGCTTATAAGTTATAACTAACCCCTAAAGTACCCCATGTCGGCATAAAAAACTAGAGCTCAATTGCAAAGCTATGGTAGAAATTGAATCAAAGTTTAACTGTCCAACAGAACAGATAAAATATCACCAGAAATACAAATAATAGTAGAAGAATACAAAAGATAGTACTACCAAATCAATAAGCTCTTAAAGCCGATGCCATCAACAATATTATTCAGACTGAGTTGAGCACAAGGTTTTTGTTTCTGTAGTTAATTGGTTGGCTACTAGCACTGATGGATAAAATCTCTTCATCATCTACTTCTATTATTTTATTTTATTTTTCGCAGGAAATCTACTTCTATTGTTTGACGACGTCCATAACAAGATACACGAGTAATTGTTTAATTCAAGACATACAAAAGGAAAAGTGATGCGGAACAGCGTGGCAAATCACAAATGTGCTTAACCCCTGCGCAGTCCACTAGCAGCGCAAACGGTGAATCAGGGAGCAGCGACCTCGACCAGCAGGCTTGGCTCGGTTCCTCGACAGTATAGTCAGAAACTGGCGTGGGGCGCAGCAGCCAGCAGAGGCAGGAGCGGCCGGCTCGGCTGCACGACACGGCAGCATAGCAGAGGGAGAGGACGGCGCGGCAGCGGCGGCCGGCGGGGGCAGCGTGCGCGGTAAGGCGAGGAGGGGGGGTCGTGCAACCGAGCGTTTGGGGCTTAGGGTTCCAAATCCTAAATTCATTGCCTGCTCGCCTCTGGAGGGCGGGGGATCCAGGTGGGTGGTGGTTACCTTCTCGAGGGCGCGTTTCTTCGACGACTGGCGGAGGATGTCGGCCTCCACGTCGTCATCGCTGTCGTCGGCGAAGGCCGCCAGTGGGCGCGCCGGCGGTAGCGGTCGCGAGGACGAGGAGGCCGCCGGCTTCTTGCGGAGCTGCAGCCCGTATCGCTGCATTCCGGCGTCGGTGGCGAACTGTGGATTCGACGCGGAGCAAACCCTAGACAGGCAATTTCGCGTTCTCCTCAACTGTGCAGGAGATCCGCGACGCGACAGCACGGACCATGCGAGACAAAGTGATTTACGCTTCCTTGGTGGAATAGCGGTGACCCCCGGACATAGTGTGTCCGCCTTCCAATTGGAAAGACGAACTACAGAATATTTTGAATTTTTTTACGTGAAATAACACCCTCCTTCCTGAGGTCAGTTTTTAGCCAATTCCAAATGAACAATGTTTACCCATCTATAATACTTAAATAGTTCATGCCTCATATGTTATTTTGACATGTCGTCTATCCACATCAGCGGATCAGCCACATCATCGTTCCACTACAAGTTTACGTGCGGGACCGATCACAAGCACAAGATGATGTGATAGTCCCCTTCGCTTCGATGGGACTACATAGAGAGAGAGAAAATTCAATGGCACCCGATTCCACTCGCCTAATAAATCCTATGTCCCTTCACCTCCACCATTAAGTAAGCAATGGCCAGAGTAAAAAAAATCGCGTGATTTAATATTTGTAGTGCACATGGGTTCCTTATCGTCTTTTTAAATTGATCAGATAGTGAGAAGTATACACACCATCTTATCCTCATCTCTCCACCTTGCCTCCTTTCCTGTATCTCCTTAAATATAGGCGTTATCTGCTACTCCATGTCAAGTTCGTGGCTAGGTATTGGTGGATTCGAATTTGATCGATCACGACCGCCCTTTATGGGTGGATCGGCGGCAACTTGTAGGATCGAAAGTATGTCTAAAGGGGGGGTGATTAGACTACTTGACAAGATGATTTTTTTTGTCTTTTCTCAATTTTAGTTGAGAGGCAACTATCGAAGTTATAGCAAGTCAAGTACGCCGTACACATGGAGTTCTAAGAGTATAGTGTTGGGGAACATTGCATGGGAAACAAAAAAATTCCTACGCACACGTAATACCTATCCATGGTGATGATCATCTACGAGAGGGGAGAGTGAATCTACATACCCTTATGGATCGCTAAACGGAAGCGTAGACAGTGTGTTGTTTATGTATCCACACATGTATTTGAGTTTCCAATCAATACAATTCTAGTATGGATAATAAACGATTATCATGAACAAGGAAATATAATAATAACCAATTTAGTATTGCCTCTAGACATATTTCCAACAGTCACTCACTTGCACTAGAGTCAATAATCCAGTTCACATCACTATGTGATTAAAATGAATCTAACACCCATACAGTTCTGGGGTTCGATCATGTCTTGTTTGTGAGAGAGGTTTTTAGTCAACGGGTCTGACCCTTTCAGATCCATGTGTGCTTTACAAATCTCTATGCGATCCTATAGATGCTGCTACCATGCGCCATTTGGAACTATTCCAATTGACTGCTCCACTATACGAATCTGGTTTACTACTCAGAGTTATTTGGATTAGTGTTAAAGCTTGCATCGACGTAACCCTTTACGACGAACTCTTTAAACACCTCCATAATCAAGAAAAAAAATCCTTAGTCCACTAGTTACTAAGGATAACTTTGACCGATGTTCAGTGATTCAATCCTGGATCACTCTTTGTACCCCTTTACACACTCATCGCAAGGCACACATCACGTGCGGTACACAGCATGGCATACTTTAGAGCCTACGGCTAAGGCATAGGGGACGACCTTAATCCTTTCTCTTTCTTCTGCCATGGTCGGGCTTTGAGTCTTACTCAAATTCACACCTTACAACACAACCAAGAAAACTCCTTCTTTGCCGATCTATTTTGAACTCCTTCAAAAACTTGTCAAGGCATGCATTTCGTTGAAAGTTCTATTAAGCGCTTTGATCTATCTCCATAGATCTTGATGCTCAATGTTCAAGTAGCTTAATCCAATCTTTCCATTGAAAAACTCCTTTCAAACAACCCTTTATGTTTTCCAGAAATTGTACATTATTTACGATCTATAATATGTCAACCACATATACTCATCATAAATTTTATAGTGCTCCCACCCACTTCTTTGGAAATAGAAGTTTCTCACAAACTTTGTATAAATCCAAAAACTTTGAACATCTCATCAAAGCGTGTATTCCAACTCCGAGATGCTTGCTGCAGTCCATAGAAATAGCGCTGGAGCTTGCATATTTTTTAGCATCCATAGGATCGACAAAACCTTCTGGTTGTATCACATACAACCTTTCTTCAAGGAAACTGTTGAGAAAACAATGTTTTGACATCCTATCTGCAAGATTTCACAAATAATGCAGCAACTGCTAACACAATTCAAACAGACTTTGAGCATCGTTACAAGTGACAAAGTCTCATCGTAGTCAAACTCCTTGAACTTGTCAAAAACATATTTGCGACAAGTCGAGCTTTCTTAATGGTGACACTTACAATCATCGTCCGTCTTCCTTTTAAAAACCCATCTGTAGCCAATAGCCTTACAACCATCAAGTAGTTCTTCCAAAGTCTACATTTTGTTTTCATACATGGATCCTCTCTCAGATTTCATGGCCTCCAACCATTTTCGGAATCCGGGCCCACCATCGCTTCTCCATAGTTCGTAGGTTCATTGTTGTCCAACAACATGACCTCCAAGACAGGGTTATCGTACCACTCTGGAGCAGTACGTGACCTTGTCGACCTACTATATTTGTAGTAACTTGATCCGAAGCTTCATGGTCACTATCATCAACTTTCACTTCAATTGGTGTAGGAGCCACAAGAATAACTTCCTGCGCCCTCCTACACACTGGTTGAAGTGACAGTCCAATAACCTCATCAAGTTTCCACCATCCTCCCACTCAATTCTTTCGAGAGAAACTTTTCCTCGAGAAAGGACCCATTTCTAGAAACAGAACCTTTGCTTCTGGATCCGAGATAGGAGATGTACCCAACTATTTTGGGTATTCTATGAAGATGCTTTTATCTGCTTTGGGTTCGAGCTTATCAGGCTGAAACTTTTTCACATAAGTGATACGTCTCCAACGTATCTATAATTTTTTATGGTTCCATGCTATTATCTTGTCAACTTTGGATGTTTTGTATGCATTTTATATCTTTTTTGGGACTAACCTATTAACTCAGTGCCAAGTGCCAGTTCCTGTTTTTGACCTTTTTCAGAGGAGAATATTAAACGGAGTCCAAACGGAATAAAACCTTCGGAAAGATTTTTTTTTCGGAACAAAAGATATGCAGGGAACTTGAGAACCAAGGCAAAGGGTCCAGGGGGAGGCCACAAGCCCCCTAGCCGCGGCCTGGGGGCCGCGCCTAGCAGGCTTGTGGCCCCCCCGTGGCTCCTTTGCCCTACCTCTTCCGCCTATAAATTCCCTAAAAATCTGAAACCACGGGAGAGAGCCACGAAAATACTTTTCCGCCGCCGCAATCTTCTGTCTCCGCAAGATCCCATTTGGGGCACGTTCTGGTGCCCTACCGGAGGGGGGATTCGGACATGGAGGGCTTCTTCATCAACACCATTGCCTCTCCGATGATGCGTGATTAGTTCACCACAGACCTTCGGGTCCATAGCTAGTAGCTAGATGGCTTCTTCTCTCTCTTGGATCTTCAATACAAAGTTCTCCATGATCTTCATGGAGATCTATCTGATGTAATCTTCTTTTGCGGTGTGTTTGTCGAGATCCGATGAATTGTGGATTTATGATCAGATTATCTATGAATCTTATTTGAGTTTCCTCTCATCTCTTATATGCTTGATTTCGTATCCTTGTAATTCTCTTCGAGTTGTGGGTTTCGTTTGGCCAACGTGATCTATAATTCTTGCAATGGGAGAAGTGCTTGGTTTTGGGTTCATACCGTGCGGTGACCTCACCCAGTGACAGAAGGGGTAGCGAGGCATGCATCGTGTTGTTGCCATCAAGGGTAAAAAGATGGGGTTTATATCTATTGCATGAATTTATCCCTCTACATCATGTCATCTTGCTTAAGGCGTTACTCTGTTTGTTATGAACTCAATACACTAGATGCATGCTGGATAGCAGTCGATGTGTGGAGTAATAGTAGTAGATGCAGAAAGTATCGGTCTACTTGTCTCGGACGTGATGCCTATATGTATGATCATTGCCTTAGATATCATCATGACTTTGTGTGGTTCTATCAATTGCTCGACAGTAGTTCGTTCACCCATCGTAATATTTGCTATCATGAGAGAAGCCTCTAGCGAACACTATGGCCCACGGGTCTACTTCACATCATATTTTCAGCCCTACACTTTTACTTTGTTGCACTTTCCACTTTCAGATCTCACCTTGCAATCAATCGTGAAGGGATTGACAATCCCCTTTGTAGCGTTGGGTGCAAGTTTGTTGTTTTTGCGCAGGTACTTTGGAGACTTGCCTTGATACTCCTACTGGATTGATACCTTGGTTCTCAAACTGAGGAAAATACTTACTGCTACTATGCTGCATCACCATTTCCTCTTCAAGGGAAAAAACAACGCAAGCTCAAGAGGTAGCAAGAAGAATTTCTGACGCCGTTGCCGGGGAGTATCAAGTCAAGAATAGTCTCCCTTCAACGTGTCAATTTCTGGCACCGGCGATTATTCTAAGTGAAGCTTATACAAGTAACTGTCGCAAACTCATCTCTTGCATTTACTTTTTTTGCCTCTCGTTTTCCTCTCCCCCACTTCTGAAAAACAAAAATTTACAAAAATATTTGCCTTTTTCGTTTGCCCTTTTCTTCCGCTTGCTTTCTGTTTGCTTGTGTGCTTGTCTTGCTTGTTGAAGTCACCATGACTGAAAACACCAAACTTTGTGACTTCTCGAATACTAATAATAATGATTTTATTAGTACTCCGATTGCTCCCGCCACTAGTGTGGAATCATATGAAATCAATGCTGCTTTGCTGAATCTTGTTATGAAAGAGCAATTCTCCGGCCTTCCTAGCGAAGATGTCGCATCCCATCTTAATACCTTCATTGAGTTATGCGATATGCAAAAGAAGAAAGATGTGGATAATGATGTGATTAAATTGAAGCTATTTCCGTTCTCATTGCGAGATCGAGCAAAAACTTGGTTTTCATCTTTGCCCAAAAATAGTATTGATTCTTGGAACAAGTGCAAAGATGCTTATATATCCAAGTATTTTCCACCGGCTAAGATTATCTCTCTCCATAATGATATCATGCATTTTAAGCAACTAGATCATGAACATGTTGCACAATCTTGGGAGAGAATGAAATTGATGATTAGAAATTGTCCCGCTCATGGCTTGAGTCTTTGGATGATTATACAAATCTTCTATGTTGGTTTGAATTTTGCTTCTATAAATATCCTTGATTCCGCCTCCGGTGGAACTTCCATGGAAATCACATTAGGAGAAGCCACCAAACTCCTAGACAATATCATGACAAACTATTCTCAATGACACACTGAAAGGTCACCTACTAGTAAAAAAGTGCACGTTATAGAAGAAATTAACTCTTTGAGTGCTAAGATGGATGAGTTAACGAAATTGTTTGCTAGTAAAGGTGCTCCTTTAGATCCAAATGATATGACCTTGTCTTCCTTGATTGAGAGTAGCAATGAGAGCTTGGATGTTAATTTTGTTGGTAGGAATAATTTTGGCAACAACAATACTTTCAGAGGTAACTATGTTCCTAGGACTTTTCCTAGTAATCCCTCTAATAACTTTGGAAACTCCTACAACAATGCTCATGGAAATTACAAAAAATTACCCTCTGATCTAGAGAGTAATATTAAAGAGTTTATCAACTCGGAAAAGATTTCTAATGCGTCCATAGAAGAAAACTGCTCAAAATTGATGACTTGGCTAGGACCGTTGATAGAATGTCTCTTGATATTGATGCTTTCAAATTGAGATGTGCTCCTCACAAGATCAATATGGATGAAACTTTGAAAGCTATGCGTATTTCTATGAATGAGAGTAAAGAAAGAACCGCCCAAATTCGTGCTAGACATGAATGGCTTAAAAAGGCGTGTTCTCGTGATAAGAATCACGAAGATCTTAAAGTGCTTGGTGTGACTCCCATTGAATCCTTGTTTTCTAATGTAAAACCTAATGATGATGGGGCTTGATATGAATCCACTTTGGTTGAGAAATGCCCCAATGATTCGGAGTCTATCTATCTTGATGCTAAAAGCATTAAAAGTGGAGTAGAGGATATCAAATTTTTGAGTAGTGATGAAGTTACTACTTTGGATTTCAAGGAATTCAATTATGATAGTTGCTCTTTCATTGAATGTATTTCCTTGATGCAATCCATGCTAAACTCTCCACATGCTTATAGCCAAAACAAGGCCTTTACCGGTCATATCATCGATGTTATGATGAAATCTCTTGAAGAGGAACTTGAGTTGGAAGTTTCTATCCCTAGAAAACTTCATGATGAATGGGAACCTACTATCAAAATCAAGATCAAAAACTATTAATGCAATGCTTTGTGTGATTTGGGTGCTAGTGTTTCCGCTATTCCAAAGTCTTTATGTGATGTTCTAGGCTTCAATGATATTGATGAGTGCTCTCTTAATTTGCATCTTGCGGATTCTACTACTAAGAAACCCATGGGAAGGATCAATGATGTTCTTATTATTGCAAATAGGAACTATGTACCCGTGGATTTCATTGTGCTTGATATTGATTGCAATTTGACGTGTCCTATCATTCTTGGTAGACCTTTCCTAAGGACTATTGGTGTTGTCATCGATATGAAGGAAGGGAATATTAGATTTCAATTTCCATTAAAGAAGGGCATGGAACATTTTCCTAGAAAGAAAATTAGATTGCCTTATGAATCGATGATGAGGGATACTTATGGTTTGAGCACCAAAGACGATGATACGTGATTCTATCGCCTTATGCCTAGCTAAGGGCGTTAAACAATAGCGCTTGTTGGGAGGCAACCCAATGAATTTATCTTTGCTTTTTTATTTCTGTTTTGTTTTGTCCACACCATCATAATTCTGTTATGATTGTGTTTTTTGTGTTTATTTTTTGTGTTTGGGCCAAGTAAAACCTTTATGACTAGTTTTAGTGATGGTTGTTTGATCTTGCTGAAAAAGACAAAAACTTTGCGCCCACGAAATTATTTTTAATTCCTATACAGAAAGAGATTTTGAGTTGATTCTTCTTGCTGCTGGTTGATATGCCAATTTCCCAAATTTTAATAATTTTTCAGAATTTTTGAGATACCATAAGTATACGAAGTATACAAATTTCTACAGTACCTAAAGAGTTGGTAGTTTGTTTTCTTGTGCTAATGATATCACGAGTTTCTGTTTAAGTTTTGTGTTGTAAAGTCTTCAAGTTTTGGGTGATGTTCTCATGGACAATGGGATAAAGAGTGGAAAGAGCTCAAGCTTGGGGATGCCCAAGGTATCCCAAGCCAAACTCAAGGACACCAAAAAGCCTAATCTTGGGGATGCCCCAGGAAGGCATCCCCTCTTTCGTCTTCAATCCATCGGTAACGTTACTTGGAGCTATATTTTTATTCACCACATGATATGTGTTTTGCTTGAAGAGTCGTGTATTATAGGAGTCTTTTCTTTTTGTTGTGTCACAATCATCCTTGTTGCACACCTTTTTTAGAGAGACATGCACTCATTGTGAATTTTCTAGAATACTCATTAGCTTCACTTATATCTTTTGAGTTAGGCAATTTAGCTCGCATGTGCTTCACTTATATCTTTTGAGCTAGATAAATTTGCTCTAGTGCGTCACTTATATCTTTTGAGCTAGATAAATTTGCTCTAGTGCTTCACTTAGATCTTTTTAGAGCACGGCGGTGTCATATTTTGGAGAAATAAAAACTCTCGATCTTGACTTATATCTTTTTGAGAGTGCTCTCTCTGAGTAACTTGGTAGTTGGCGTGTGCCATGAAAGTGTCCTAAAGATGATAGGCATCCAAAGAGGATATAATAAAACTTCCATATTCATGTGAATTGATTAGTAAAGGGAAGTTTGATTCCTCTCAATTAGTTTTGAGACATGGATATGGTAATATTAGAGTTATGTTAGTAGGGTGTTGCGAATCTAGAAATACTTGTGTTGAAGTTAATGATTCTCGTAACATGCACGTATGGTGAACCGCTATGTTAGGAAGTCGGAGCATAATTGATTTATTGATTGTCATCCTTTGTGTGCCGGTCGGGGTCACGCGATGGTTAACACCTACCAACCCTTCCCCTAGGAGTATGCGTTTAGCACTTTGTTTCAATTACTAATAAAATTTTCGCAATAAGTATATGAGTTCTTCATGACTAATGTGAGTCCATGGTATAGATGCACTTTCACCTTACACCGTTGCTAGCCTCTGTAGTGCCGCGCAACTTTCGCCGGTGCACAAAACCACCATATACCTTCCTCAAAACAGCCACCATACCTACCTATCATGGCATTTTCATAGCCATTCCGAGATATATTGCCATGCAACTCCCACCGTTCGGTCTCATGACTTGTGCCGTCACTTTCATTTTGTCATTGCATGATCATAAGATAGCTAGTGAGATGTTTCAACGTCATACGCTAAGCTAGATCGTTGCACATCCCGGTAAAGTGCCGGAGGCATTTCCTATAGAGTCATCATTGCTCTAAGTATTGAGTTGTGAGTAAATAAAAGTGTGATGATCGTCATTATTAGAGCATTGTCGCATGTGAGGAAAAAATAAAAAAATAGGCCAAAGATGTCCACCAAAAAAATGAAAAGAGGCCAAAGAGCCCAAACAAAAAAAAGAGAGAAAAAGAGAGAAGGGACAATGCTACTATCTTTTTCCACACTTGTGCTTCACAATAGCACCATGTTCTTCATGATTGAGAGTCTCTTGTTTTGTCACCACCATATACTAGTGGGAATCTTCATTATATAACTTGGCTTGTATATTCCAATGATGGGCTTCCTCAAAATTACCCTAGGTCTTCGTGAGCAAGCAAGTTGGATGCACACCCACTAGTTCTCCTTTTGAGCTTTCACACACTTATAGCTCTAAGTGCATCCGTTGCATGGTAATCCCTACTCATTCACATTGATATCTATTGATGGTCATCTTCATAGCCCGTTAATACGCCGAGTCAATGTGACCATCTCCTCCTTTTTGCCTCACAACCTCCACCAAACTCTATTCCACCTATAGTGTTATATCCATGGCTCATGCTCATACATTGCGTGAGAGTTGAAAAAAGTTTGAGAAAGTAAGAGTGCGAAAACAATTACTTGGCCAATACCGGGGTTGTGCATGATTTAAATTCGTTGTGTGGGGATGATGGAGCATAGCCAGACTATATGATTTTGTAAGGATAACTTTCTTTGGGCTTGTTATTTCAAAAGTTCATGATTACCTTGCTAGTTTGCTTGAAGTATTATTGTTTTCATGTCAATAGCAAACTATTGTTTTGAATCTTTCGGATCTGAACATTCATGTCACATGAAAGAAGTTGCAAAGGACAAATATGTTAGGTAGCATTCCACATCAAAAATACAGTCTTTATCACTTCCCTACTCAAGGACGAGCAGGAGTTAAGCTTGGGATGCTTGATACATCTCCAATGTATCTATAATTTTTGATGGTTCCATGCTATTATCTTGTCAACTTTGGATGTTTTGTATGCATTTTATATATTTTTTGGGACTAACCTATTAACTCAGTGCCAAGTGCCAGTTCCTGTTTTTTCCGTGTTTTTGAACTTTTTAAGAGGAGAATATTAAACGGAGTCCAAACGGAATAATACCTCCGGAAAGATTTTTTTTCCGGAATAGAAGATACGCACGGAACTTGAGAACCAAGGCAAAGGGTCCCGGGGAAGGCACAAGCCCCCTAGCCGCGGCCTAGGGGGGTCGCGCCTAGAAGGCTTGCGGCCCCCCCGCGGCTCCTTTTCCCTACCTCTTCCGCCTATAAATTCCCTAAAAATCTGAAACCACCAGAGAGAGCCATGAAAATACTTTTCCGCCGCCGCAAGCTTCTATCTCCGCAAGATCCCATATGGTGCACGTTCTGGTGCCCTGTCGGAGGGGGGATTCAGACACGGAGGGCTTCTTCATCAATATCATCGCCTCTCCGATGATGCGTGAGTAGTTCACCACAGACCTTCGGGTCCATAGCTAGTAGCTAGATGGCTTCTTCTCTCTCTTGGATCTTCAATACAAAGTTCTCCATGATCTTCATGGAGATCTATCTCATGTAATCTTCTTTTGCGGTGTGTTTGTTGAGATCCGATGAATTGTGGATTTATGATCAGATTATCTATGAATCTTATTTGAGTTTCCTCTGATATCTTATATGCTTGATTTCGTATCCTTGTAATTCTCTTAGAGTTGTGGGTTTCGTTTGGCCAACGTGATCTATAATTCTTGCAATGGGAGAAGTGCTTGGTTTTGGGTTCATACCATGCACTGACCTCACCCAGTGACAGAAGGGGTAGCGAGGCACGCATCGTGTTGTTGCCATCAAGGGTAAAAAGATGGGGTTTATATCTATTGCATGAATTTATCCCTCTACATCATGTCATCTTGCTTAAGGCGTTACTCTGTTTGTTATGAACTTAATACACTAGATGCATGTTGGATAGCGGTCGATGTGTGGAGTAATAGTAGTAGATGCAGAAAGTATCGATCTACTTGTCTCGGACGTGATGCCTATATGTATGATCATTGCCTTAGATATCGTCATGACTTTGCGCGGTTCTATCAATTGCTCGAGAGTAATTCGTTCACCCACCGTAATATTTGCTATCATGAGAGAAGCCTCTAGTGAACACTATGGCCCACGGGTCTACTTCACATCATATTTTCAGCTCTACACTTTTACTTTGTTGCACTTTCCACCTTCAGATCTCACCTTGCAATCAATCGTGAAGGGATTGACAACCCCCTTTGTAGCGTTGGGTGCAAGTTTGCTGTTTTTGCGCATGTACTTTGGAGACTTGCCTTGATACTCCTACTGGATTGATACCTTGGTTCTCAAACTGAGGGAAATACTTACTGCTACTGTGCTGCATCACCCTTTCCTCTTCAAGGGAAAAACCAACGCAAGCTCAAGAGGTAGCAATAAGCATCGCAACCCCAAACTTGTAAGAAACGATAGCTTAGGTTTCTCCAAACCATAGTTCATACAATGTCATCTCAATGGAATTACGTGGTGCCCTATTTAAAGTGAATGTGGTTATCTCTAATGCCTTACCCAAAAACTATAGTGGTAATTAGATAAGAGACATCATAGTATGCACCATATCCAATAGTGAGCGGCTACGACGTTCGGACACACCATCACACTATGGTGTTCCAGGTGGCATTAGTTGTGAAACATTTTCCACACTGTCTTAATTGTGTACCAAACTCGCAACTCAGATATTCATCTCTACGATCATATCGTATACATTTTATCCTCTTGTCACAACGATCTTCAACTTCACTCCGAAATTACTTGAACCTTTCAATAATTCAGACGTGTGTTTCATCAAGCAAATACACTAGTATCTACTCAAATCATCCGTGAATTAAGAACATAACGATATCCACTTCATGCCTCAGCACTCGTTGGGTTGCATACATCCAAATGTATTATTTCTAAAAAGTCACTTACTCGTTCCATCTCACTTAAATTGAGGCCTTCGGTCATCTTGCCCATGATTTGCATGTCTCAAGTGATTCAAAATCAAGTGAGTCCAAACGATCCATTTGCATGGAGTTTCTTCATGCATTTACACCAATAGGCATGGTTCGCATGTCTCAAACATTTTAAAAATGAGTGAGTCCAAAGATCCATCAGTATGGAGCTTCTTCATGTGTTTTACACCAATATGACTCAAGCGGCAGTACCACAAGTAAGTCATACTATCATTACTACTTTGTATCTTTTGGCAACAATATTATGAACATGTGTATCACTACGATCGAGATTCAATAAACCATTGAAGGTATTTATTCAAGCAAACAGAATAACCATTATTCACTTCAAATGAATAATCATATTGCAATAAACACGATCTAATCATGTTCATGCTCAACGCAAACACCAAGTAACATTTATTTAGGTTCAACACTAATCTCTATGGTAGAGGGAAGGTGTGATGTTTTGATCACAACAAGCTTGAAATTCCTTCCAACACACATCATCACCTCACCCTTGCTAGTATCTGTTTATTCCATAGCTTTTACTTCAAGTTACTAACACTTAGCAACCGAACCAATATCTAATACCCTCGTGCTACTAGGAGTACTAGCAAAGTACACATCAATATCACGTATATCCAATATACTTTTGTCGATTTTGCCAGCCTTCTCATCTACCAAGTATCTAGGGTAGTTCCGCTTCAGTGACCGTTCCCTCATTAGAGAAGCACTTAGTCTCGGGTTTGGGTTCAACCTTGGGTTTCTTCACTAGAGCAGCAACTGGTTTGTCGTTTCATGAAGTATCCCTTCTTGCCCTTGCCCTTCTTGAAACTAATGGTTTTACTAACCATCAATAATTGATACTCCTACTTGATTTCTACTTTCGCGGTGTCAAACATCGCGAATAGCTAAAGGATCATCGTATCTATCCCTGATATGTTATAGTTCATCACAAAGCTCCAGTAGCTTGGTGGCAGTGACTTTGGAGAACCATCACTATCTCATCTGGAAGATTAACTCCCGCTCGAGTCAAGCGATTGTAGCACTCACAAAATCTGAGCACATGCTCAACGATTGAGCTTTTCTCCCTTACTTTGTAGACAAAGAACCTTGTCACAGGTCTCATACCTCTCAACAAGGGCATGAGCATGAAATCCCAATTTCATCCCTTGGAACATCTCGTATGTCCCGCGACGTTCAAAACGTCTTCAGTGCCTCAATTCTAAGCCGTTTAAGCATTATGCACTGAACTATCATGTAGTCATCAAAAACGTGTATGTCAGATGTTCACAACATCTACACACGACGCTCAGGGTTTAGCACACCGAGCGGTGCATTAAGGACATAAGTCTTCTCTGCAGTAATGAGGACAATCCTCAGTTTACGGACATAGTCCACATAATTGCTACTATCATCTTTCAACTAAATTTTCTCTAGGAACATATTAAAAACAGTAGAGCTACACCGCAAGATACAACATAATTTGCAAAGACCTTTTGACTATGTTCATGATAATGAGTTCAATTAATCATATTACTTAAGAACTCCCACTCAAATTGACATCCCTCTAGTCATTCGAGTGACGCATGATCCAAATTCACTAACTCAAGTCTGATCATCACGTGAGTTGAGTTTAGCTTCAATGGTGAACATCTCCATGTTGATCATATCAACTATATGATTCATGCTCGACCTTTCGGTCTCTTGTGTTCCGAGGCCATGTTTGTACATGCTAGGCTCGTCAAGTTTAACCCGAATGTTCCGCGTGTGCAACTGTTTTGCACCCGTTGTATGTGAACGTCGAGTCTATCTCACCCGATCATCACGTGGTGTCTCGAAACGACGAACTGTCGCAACGGTGCACATCCAGGGAGAACACAATTTTATCTTGAAATTTTAGTGAGGTATAACCTTATAATGCTACCGTCGTCCTAAGCAAAACAAGGTGCATAAAAGGATTAACAACACATGCAAATCATAAGTGACATGATATGGCCATGAACTTGTGCTTCTTGATATCCATCATCAAAGCACCGGCATGATCTCCATCATCACCCGCGCCGCACCATGATCCCCATCACCATCATCTCCATCATTGTGTTGTCATCGAGGTTGTCGCGCTATCTATGATGTTACTTCTAAAGCAATTGCCTAGCGATATAGCAAGAGCATCTGCAAGTGCAAAATAACTTTAAAGACAACCCTATGGCTCTTGTTGGTTGCCGTAGCATCGACGTGCAAGTCGATATTTAACTATTACAACATGGTCATCTCATACATACAATATATCATATTATGTCATTGGCCATATCATATCATAAGCATACCCTCCAAAAACAAGTTAGATGTCCTCTAATTTGTTGTTGCAAATTTTACGTGGTTGCTATGGTTATCTAGTATGATCGCATCTTACTTACGCAAAGCCACAACGGTGATATGCAAATTGCTATTTAACCTTCTGCAAGGACCGCCTCGGTCAAATCCGATTCAACTAAAGTTGAAGAAACACACACCCGCCTGTCATCTTTATGCAACAAGTTGCATGTTAGTCGATGAAACCGGTCTCTCATAAGCGTACGAGTAAAGTTGGTCCGGGCGTGTGACAGCTCCAATGCATCATTCAGACAAAGACAACCATGACCATCCGATAGAAATACTTGAAGAGACTGAGCACAAGACCCACGATAAGTCAATCAAGTTCCTCAAAGTGCAATGGTCACATCATTCAGACAAAGAAGCCACTTGGGAGCGCGAGGACCACCTTCGTTTCGAGTAACCGGAGTTCTTCGAGTCATAGATCTCGGGTTGAGATCCTCTTGTAGTGTGGGAGAGTTGTGAAAACCCCAATGCAATTCCTTCCCCACTTGTAATCTTTCCTTGTATGGCAACCTTGATATGGTATTATATGTGGTGTGAGCCCATCATTGTGTCATCATTTTATATGCATCATGCCTTCATGCATTGCTTCTTTCCTTTAGTTTATTTTGTGTTGATGTGGGTGAGCCTTGATGTGTGACTGCATGTGTGGGGGGTGCTTGTGTGTTTGCTGAGGTGGGGTGCAGCAAGTGCATTTCAAAACCCACAAGTTGCACAATAGGATAAACAAGCCCTTCTCTTATTTTCTTTTGAGGCAGTTTTTTAGTTTCTGTTTTGCCCCAATAAAAATGTTCATCTTTTCCTTAAAATCTTCTTATTAATGGTGGAGTCAACCCCTCTGGTTTTCTTTTATTTTCTCTTTTTATTTTTATTCAAAAGAGAGCCTCATTTTAAAATAAAAGGTATTTGATTTTTATTCTTTAATAATGCCCAATTTATTTCATAAATTGGAGCATGTTATTTAGGAACACCGAATATATTTTATTTTTGTTTTACTCCTTTTATTGAGGCCGCTGGCTTTATTTTGTTTAAAACCTGAGAATTTCTTTTTGCAAGGGGTTTTGTCTTAACTTGAGAGAGCGAGTAGTTTAGTCATGCCCAGACCTGTTAGTTCGACCGAGAGCCCAACATCGCGATCGTCTCCTTCCTCCGTCGACGTCAGTCGCGTATGACTCCATAGCCTCCATCACACGGACACCACGGCTCCTCCTCCGGCCTATTTGTCCATGCCCCGCGTCTAGGGTTCCTCCTCCTCTCCCCTCCTAGCGCAGTTAGGGTGAGGCACTAGAGCACCATCGCAGCCATGACTGAAGCTTGCTCGAGCTCGTCGCCGGCGTAGGGCCGCGACTCCCTCCTCCCCGACCTTGCCAGAAGCAAGAGGGCGAACGCGGAGTTCCATTTTTGCGAAGATCGGCGCCAAGGTCTCCTTCCCTCAACTTCCACGATGACCAGCAGTCTTCTTCCTCTCCGGCGAGCTCCTCTCACACCTCGACGTTGCGCCGTTCCTCTCTGCTTCCCCTCTGAATCCTAGATGAGCACAATCTGCTCTCCTCCGCTCCCCTCTCCGTTAGTAGCAATCGTCGTTGCGCGTGTCCGAAGCCCTGCCGGAGTTGCATCGGCAAGTAGTAGCTTGTAGCAGCAACAGTGTTGTGCGTAGTAGTAGCAGAAGTATGTTGTAGAGGAGCAGCAACAGTTTGTAGCGCAGCGGCAGCTCGGTAGGGAGCAGCAACAATAGTTCGTAGCGTAGAAGTAGTGGTTGCAGATCGTAGAGCGGCAACACGTCACCGGCGCTCCTCTGCTTTCACAGAGAGAACACCCCGGGTGTGCTATCATGTGGCGTGGAGTCCCTCTCAAGGCAGAATCCCCTTCGTCGCTCGACTGGTCTGTTGCGAGCACACCGAGCTGAGGTCGTGGGTTCGAGACACATCGCCCCTTTTGGGTTCCGATATTTTTTGCGTGGCAGTTTTCATAGCAGGGTCACCTTGCATGTTGCACTGTTAGATCAGCAGTACCTCGTTAGCGTAGTGGCACAGGGCCAACTCTCTCGCAGCAGGGCAGGGGTTCGAGTCCCCTTGCGCCTCTTTTATTTTGCTGGATATTTTTTCTCACCGGTTAGTGGCAGGGCGGGTATAGGTGGTGTGCTACCCCTGTTAGGGCAGCTACACTGGCTCAGCCTAGTGACAAAGGTGTGTGTGGCCGTGGAAGAGGTGGTGGGTTTGACCCCCACCAAGGCCCCTTTTATTTTTCAGTTTGTGATGTGAGTGTAGGCCACTCACAAGTGGGCCCACGACCCACATGTCATGCACCAAGGACCCTCGTGTCTATGACCAGTGGGTCCTATCTGTTAGGTTAGTTGATATTTTTTATTTTCCTTTATTTTATTTCTGTTGATGTGATAAATTCCATCTTTGGGATAATTCCTAACAAGGAATTTGCCTACTCTGGCAGTTGCCAAATTGGGGAGGCTTAAGAACAGTGCATGTTCTTGACATTGGTATAGTTTGATTCTGAGTAGTTTTTCTTTTGTTTTTTGTGGTGTTTTTCTGCATGCAAAGGTGGCAGTATGAGGTATGGATTTGGGGTAAAAAATCCCAAGGAATCCAATGGTGGTACTGGAATTCAGTTTTGAGCATTTATGTAGAAAAGTCACTTTTTGGTGAGGTGGCACTTGTTGATCTGTGTGGGATTGTTTATGTGCATGGTTGGAGGTTGTGCATGCATGCATCAATTTGCCTGTTGCGTCATCATTTGTATTAGTGTTTGTTTCCTTTTGGGTAGCTACTCGGGTCGGAAACAAGTCCGAGGAGTTCGGTGAGTTCGTGCACGAAGATCAGGAACAGTTCCACTCTATAGAAATCACAAGCAAGATGATCGTGACCTTGACACCGTTTTTATCTTTGTTATGCTTAGAGATTCGTTTCCATCATTAAATCACCGCTGCCTACCACATGATATATAGGCCATCAAACATTGCCATGAAACCTCAAACACCTCCCCTCCTAGCAAATATTGTTTGGCTAAGTTAGGTTTGCTCAACCACTAATTTGTTAGCGTTGCTAGTTGCGGGTGCCAGCTGGACCATGTGATAACATGGGAAATTGATGTCATACTATTTAATTTCTATTTAATTAATGCACCTATATACTTGGTAAATAGCAGAAGGCCTAGCCTTTTGCCGGGTGATTTGTTCCGTTGTTGCCGCCTTAGTTTCGGCTACCGGTGTTTTATTCCATAACTGAGTGCTCCTAACACGTTCGGGATTGTTATGGGGACCCCTTGATAAATCGTTTAGTGCTAAGGCTTGTCTAGCAAGACCCAACTTTGGTGTTAATCTGCTAACAACTTAATAATAAAAAGCATAGGGAATAACTACCCCGAGGAACTAATCAACCCCCCTGGGCCCGTGCTACTCACGAGTGTTGGTCCAAAACGGACTGCGTGCGGGGCTACCGTGAGGAAACTCAAGGTTTGGTTTTCCCGTAGCTAGTTTCATCCGTCGTGTCCTAGGAACGAGATACGCGGCTCCTATCGGGTTTGTCAGCAGGTCGGGAGGTCTTGCAGGACTTGTCTTACCTTAGCGATATATCTTGCGCATTGGGATTCTGGTGAGACTTTGGGTCTTCTCAGAGTTGAGGTTTTCCACTAAGGAATCCGACGAGATCACGAGTTTCGTGGTAGAGGATTACTATGCGGCCTGTGGTAATTTTGATGGACTAGTTGGAGCACCCCTGCAGGGTTAAGTCTTTTGGAAAGCCGTGCCCGCGGTTATGTGGCAAACATGGATATTTTGTTAACATCCGGTTCTAGACAACTTAAAGTAACTTAAATAAAACCTGCCAACTGTGTGTGTAACCTTGATTGTTTCTTTCAGAGCTCCTTCTCTGATCGAGAACATGGTAGGGTTATGAATGACGTAAGTAGGTGTTCAGGATCACTTAGTGATCATTCTTAGATCTCGACCGTCTTATGTAGACCACCATAATTTAATTTTGTTCTTCGTATGGTAGCCACCATATATGCTTAGGATGCTGCAAACTCAAACACTTAACCCTACCTCACCTATTAACTTAGTTAGATTTGATACCAAGGTCATGAGATTGTTGAGTCCTCGTGGCTCATAGTTTACTACAAACACCTATAGGTACAGGTACTACAAATGCACACGTTCCCGATGATACTCAGCTGAGGTGGGAGTTCGACGAGGCGAGTGGCAGGCTTTTCGTGACGTATCTCGAGTATTAGAGGCGCTTGGTCATGATCTTGGGCCTAGCAAGCCGTGATAGCATTATTTTGTCTTTTATCTTGTCCGTAGTCAGACCATGTCTTATGTATGAATGATGAATGCTTGTGTGGACTGTAATCTAGCATGTGGCGAGTGTAAGCGAATCTTATACTCATCTCTCTATTTATGTAATGGCAATGTTATCCTGCTTGTGATATGCTTAGATGCGACCCTTTCCCCTTTTGAGGCCTCGCCCCAAATAAGGAAAATGTCGCATCTTAGTCATTACAAGTTGGTAATCAGAGCCCTACGATCATAGGAGCCTTTGATTGATCGAACTTGGCCGAGTCGAGTCTAGCAAAAACTATTTTTGAGTTTTAGTTATATCAGAGAGTAGGTTTATTTGTTCTCCTCTTCTATGCTATGGTGAGGTTCACTACTTAGGAAATTTTAATTCTACTCCTCTTCTCGCTCAATTTTTTTTAGGAATCTATTTGATACCGATGTGACGGAGTTATGTCTTGGTGCCTCTATTGGAAATATGCCCTAGAGGCAATAATAAATTAGTTATTATTATATTTCTTTGTTCATGGTAATCGTTTATTATTCATGCTATAATTGTATTGATTGGAAACACAGTGCATGTGTGGATACATAGACAAAACACTGCCCCTAGTAAGCCTCTAGTTGACTAGCTCGTTGATCAAAGATGGTCAAGGTTTCCTGGCCATAGGCAAGTGTTGTTACTTGATAACGGGATCACATCATTAGGAGAATCATGTGATGGACTAGACCCAAACTAATAGACGTAGCATGTTGATCGTGTCATTTTGTTGCTACTGTTTTCTGCGTGTCAAGTATTTGTTCCTATGACCATGAGATCATATAACTCACTGACACCGGAGGAATGCTTTGTGTGTATCAAACGTCGCAACGTAACTGGGTGACTATAAAGATGCTCTACAGGTATCTCCGAAGGTGTTCGTTGAGATAGTATGTATCAAGACTAGGATTTGTCACTCCGTATGACGGAGAGGTATCTCGGGGCCCACTCGGTAATACAACATCACACACAAGCCTTGCAAGCAATGTGACTTAGTGTAAGTTGCGGGATCTTGTATTACGGAACGAGTAAAGAGACTTGCCGGTAAACGAGATTGAAATAGGTATGCGGATACTGACGATCGAATCTCAGGCAAGTGACATACCGAAGAACAAAGGGAATGACATACGGGATTATATGAATCCTTGGCACTGAGGTTCAAACGATAAGATCTTCGTAGAATATGTAGGATCCAATATGGGCATCCAGGTCCCGCTATTGGATATTGACCGAGGAGTCTCGCGGGTCATGTCTACATAGTTCTCGAACCCGCAGGGTCTGCACACTTAAGGTTCGACGTTGTTTTATGCGTATTTGCGTTATATGGTTGGTTACCGAATGTTGTTCGGAGTCCCGGATGAGATCACATACGCCACGAGGGTTTCCGGAATGGTCCGGAAACGAAGATTGATATATAGGATGACCTCATTTGGTTACTGGAAGGTTTTCGTGCATTACCGAAAAAGTTTCGGGCTCATCGGTAGTGTACTGGGAGTGCCGGGAGGGGTGCCGGGGACCATCAGGAGGGGTGTCACGCCCCAAGGGCTGTCATGGGCTATGGTAAGAGATAAACCAGCCCCTAGTGGGCTGGAATAAGTTCCCACTAAGGCCCATAAGGTTTGATAAGGAAAAAACACAAGGTGGAAAGAGTTTCCAAGTGGGAAGGTGGAATCCTACTCCAAGTAGGATTGGAGTAGGACTCCTCCACCTCTAATTTCGACCAAACCTTTAGGTTTTGAGGCTGCCTCCTCCCCTCCCTCCCTCCTATATATAGTGGGGTTTTAGGGCTGATTTGAGACAACTTTTGCCACGGCAGCCCGACCACATACCTCCATGGTTTTTCCTCTAGATCGCGTTTCTGCGGAGCTCGGGCGGAGCCCTGCTGAGATTAGATCACCACCAACCTCCGGAGCGCTGTCACGCTGCCGGAGAACTCATCTACCTCTCCCTCTCTCTTGATGGATCAAGAAGGCCGAGATCATCGTCGAGCTGTACGTGTGCTGAACGCGGAGGTGTCGTCCGTTCGGCACTAGATCGGAGCGGATCGTGGGACGGATCGCGAGACAGTTCGTGGGACGGTTCGCGGGGCGGATCGAGGGACGTGAGGACGTTCCACTACATCAACCGCGTTTCTTAACGCTTCTGTTGTGTGATCTACAAGGGTACGTAGATCGAAAATCCCCTCTCGTAGATGGACATCACCATGATAGGTATTCGTGCGCGTAGGAAATTTTTTGTTTCCCATGCGACGTTCCCCAACAGCCTCGTGTTGTGTTGATTTTATTCCGGGGAGTTGAGCTAGGTTCATGCGTAGATGTCTTCTCGAGTAGAACACAAAAGTTTTTGTGGGCGGTGATGTGCGTTTTGCTGCCCTCCTTAGTCTTTTCTTGATTCCGCGGTATTGTTGGATCGAAGCGGCTCGGACCGACATTACTCGTACGCTTACGAGAGATTGGTTTCATCGCTACGAGTAACTTCGTTGCTCAAAGATGACCGACGAGTGTCGGTTTCTCCAACTTTAGTGGAATCGGATTTGACCGAGGAGGTCCTTGGATGAGGTTAAATAGCAATTCATATATCTCCGTTGTGGTGTTTGCGTAAGTAAGATGCAATCCTACTAGATACCCATGGTCACCACGTAAAACATGCAACAACAATTAGGGGACGTCTAACTTGTTTTTGCAGGGTATGCTTGTGATGTGATATGGCCAACGATGTGATGTGATATATTGGATGCATGAGATGATCATGTTGTAATAGTTAATATCGACTTGCACGTCGATGGTACGACAACCGGCAGGAGCCATAGGGTTGTCTTTAAACTAACGTTTGTGCTTGCAGATGCGTTTACTATATTGCTAGGACGTAGCTTTAGTAGTAATAGCATGAGTAGCACGACAACCCCGATGGCGACACGTTGATGGAGATCATGATGATGGAGATCATGGTGTGACGCCGGTGACAAGAAGATCGTGCCGGTGCTTTGGTGATGGAGATCAAGAAGTACATGATGATGGCCATATCATGTCACTTATGAATTGCATGTGATGTTAATCCTTTATGCACCTTATCTTGCTTAGAACGACGGTAGCATTATGAGGTGATCTCTCACTAAAATTTCAAGACGAAATTGTGTTCTCCCTGACTGTGCACCGTTGCGACAGTTCTTCGTTTCGAGACACCACGTGATGATCGGGTGTGATACACTCAACGTTCACATAAAACGGGTGCAAAACAGTTGCACACGCGGAACACTCGGGTTAAGCTTGACGAGCCTAGCATGTGCAGACATGGCCTCGGAACACATGAGACCGAAAGGTCGAGCATGAATCATATAGTTGATATGATTAGCATAGAGATGCTTACCACTGAAACTATTCTCGACTCACGTGATGATCAGACTTGAGATAGTGGATTTGGATCATGTACCACTCAAATTACTAGAGAGATGTACTTTTTGAGTGGGAGTTCTTAAGTAATATGATTAATTAAACTAATTGTCATGAACATAGTCTAATGGTCTTTGCGAATTACGATGTAGCTTGCGCTATAGCTCTACTGTTTTTAATATGTTCCTAGAGAAAATTTAGTTGAAAGTTGATAGTAGCAAACTTTGCGGACTGAGTTTGTAAAACTAAGGATTGTCCTCGTTGCTGCGCAGAAGGCTTATGTCCTTAATGCACCACTCAGTGTGCTGCACCTCGAGCGTCATCTGTCGATGTTGTGAATATCCGACATACACGTTTCTGATGACTACGCGATAGTTTGGTGCAAAATACTTAATGGCTTAGAAGCGTGGTGCCGAAGACGTTTTGAAACGTCACGGAACATGAGTGATGTTCTAAAGAGATGAAATTGTGATTTCATGCTTGTGCCCTTGTTAAGAGGTATGAGACCTCCGACAAGATTCTTTGTCCACGAAGTAAAGGAGAAAATCTCAATCGTTGAGCGTGTGCTCAGATTATCTGAGTACGACAATCGCTTGAATCAAGTGGGAGTTGATCTTCCAGATAAGATAGTGATGGTTCTCCAAAGACACTGCCACCAAGCTGTGAGAGCTTCGTGATGAACTATAACATATCAAGGATAGATACAATGATCCTTGAGCGATTCGCGATGTTTGACACTGCGAAAGTAGAAATCAAGAAGGAGCATCAATAGTTGATGGTTAGTAAAACCACTAAGTTTCGATAAAGGCAAAGGGCTAGAAGGGATACCTCGTGAAACGGCAAAACAGTTGCTGCACTAATGAAGAGACCCCAGATTAAACCCAAGCCCAGGACTAAGTGCTTCTGTTATGAGGGGAACGGTCACTGAGGCGGAGCAACTCTAGATACTTGGTAAGATAAGAAGGCTGGCAAAAGTCGAAAGAAGTATATTTGATATACGTGATGTTCATGTGTACTTTACTAGTACTCCTAGTAGCACGAGGGTATTGGATACCGGTTCGGTTGCTAAGTGATTAGTAACACGAAATGAAAGCTACGACATAAACGGAGACTAGCTAAAGGCGAGGTGACGATACGTGTTGGAAGTGTTTCCAAGGTTGATATGATCAAACGTCGCACGCTCACTCTATCATCGGGATTGGTGGTGAAACCCAAATAATTGTTATTTGGTGTTTGCGTTGAGCATGAACATGATTGGATCGTGTTTGTTGCAATACGATTATTCATTTAAAAGAATAATAGTTATTCTATTTGCTTGAATAATTACCCTCAATGGTTTATTGAATCTCGATCGTAGTGTTACACATGTTCATAATATTAGTGACAAAAGATAAAAAGTAATAATGATAGTACACTTAACTGTGGCACTGCCACTTGAGTCATGTTGGTGTAAAATGCATGAAGAAGTCCATGCTGATGGATCGTTTGGACTCACTTGATTTTGAATCACTTGAGACATGCAAAACATGCCACATGAAACAAGTAGAGTAACTTGTTGGGAGTAATGCATTTTTGATGTGTGCAGTCCAATAAGTGCTAAGGCACGCAGTGGATATCATTATGTTATTACTTCACTGACGATTTGAGTAGATACAGGAGTATTTACTTGATGAATCACAAGTCTGAAATGTTGAAAAGTTCAAAGCTATTTTAGAGTGAAGATCGTCGTGACAAGAGGATAAACAGTCTACGATATGATCATAGAGATGAATATCTGAGTTACAAGTTTTGGTACGCAGTTAAGACAATGTGGAAATTGTTTCGCAGTTCATGCCACCTGGAACACCATAGTGTGGTGATGTGTCTGAACGTCTTAGCCACGCCCTATTTGATATGGTGCATACTATGATGTCTCTTATCGAATTACCACTATCGTTTATGGGTTATGCATTAGAGACAACTGCATTCACTTTAAATAGGGCACCGCGTATTTCCGTTGAGATGACACAGTATAGACTAAGGTTTAGAGAAATCTAAGCCTTCGTTTCTTGAAAGTTTGGAGCTGCGATGCTTATGTGAAAAAATTTCAGTCTGATAAGCTCGAACCCAAAGCGGATAAATGCATCTTCATAAGATATCCAAAACAGTTGGATACATCTCCTATCTCAGATCCGAAAGCAAAGTGTTTGTTTCTAGAAACGGGTTCTTTCTTGAGGAAAGGTTTCTCTCGAAAGAATTGAGTGGGAGGGTGATAGAACTTGATGAGGTTATTGAACCATCACTTCGACTAGTGTGTAGCAGGGCACAGAAGTTGTTCCTGTGGCGCCTACACCAATTGAAGTGGAAGCTGATGATGGTGATCATTGAGTTTCGGATCAAGTTACTACAAACCTCGTAGGTTGACAAGGTCGCGTACTAATACAGAGTGGTATGGTAACCCTGTCTTGGAGGTCATGTTGTTGAACAATAATGAACCTACGAGTTGTGGAGAAGCGATGGTGGGCCCGGATTCCGACAAATGGCTGGACGCCATGAAATCCGAGAGAGGATCCATGTATGAAAACAAAGTGTAGACTTTGGAAGAACTACTTGATGGTCGTAGGACTATTGAGTAAAGATGGATCTTTAAAAGGAAGACAGACGACGATGGTGATAAGTCACTATTAAGAAAAGCTCGACTTGTCGCAAAGATGTTTCCGACATGATCAAACAGTTGACTATGGTGAGACTTTCTCACTCGTAGCGATGCTAAAAGTCTGTTAGAATTATGTTAGTAGTTGTTGCATTATTTTTAAAATATTGCACATAGGATGTCAAAACATTGTTTCCTCGACGGTTTCCTTGAGCAAACATTGTATGTGATACAACCAGAAGGTTTTGTCGATCCTAAAGATACTAACAAGTATGCAAGCTCCAGCGATCCTTCAATGGACTGGTGCAAGCATCTCGGAGTTGGAATATACACTTTGATGAGATGATCAAAGATTTTGGGTTTGTACAAGGTTTATGAGAAACTTGTATTTCCAAAGAAGTGAGTGGGAGCACTATAGAATTTCTGATAAGTATATGTGGTTGACATATTGTTGATCAGAAGTAATGTAGAATTTCTGTGAAGCATAAAAGGTTGTTTGAAAGGAGTTTTTCAAAGGAATACCTGGATTGAGCTACTTGAACGTTGAGCATCAAGATCTATGGAGATAGATCAAAACGCTTCATAGAAGTTTCAACAAGATGCATGCCTTGACAAGTTTTTGAAGGAATTCGAAATAGACCAGCAAAGAAGGAGTTCTTGACTGTGTTGTAAGGTGTGAATTTGAGTAAGACTCAAAACCCGACCACGGCAGAATAAAGAGAATAGACGAAGGTCATCTTCTATGCCTTAGCCGTAGACTCTAAAGTATGTCATGCTGAGTACCGCACCTAATGTGTGCCTTGCAACAAGTCTGTTAAGAGGTACACAGAGTGATCTAGGATTGAATCACTGATCAGCGGTCAAAGTTATCCTTAGTAACTAAATAGACTAAGGAATTTTTCTCGATTATGGAGGTGGTTAAAGAGTTTGTCGTAAAGGGTTACGTCGATGCAAGCTTTGACACTAATCCGAATAACTATGAGTAGTGAAACGGATTCGTATAGTAGAGTAGATATTTGGAGTATTTCCGAATAGCACATAGTAGCAGCATCTATAAGATGACACAAAGATTTGTAAAGAAAACACGGATATGAAAGTTTTAGAACCGTTGACTAAAACCTCTCTCACGA
This sequence comes from Hordeum vulgare subsp. vulgare, assembly GCF_904849725.1. Lineage (NCBI taxonomy): Eukaryota > Viridiplantae > Streptophyta > Magnoliopsida > Poales > Poaceae > Hordeum > Hordeum vulgare. Next base: position 487,641,390 of record NC_058519.1, read on the forward strand.
GCAAGACGTGATCAGACCCCATAACTATATGGGTGTTGGATTCGTTGGAATCACATGGTGATGTGAACTAGATTATTGACTCTAGTGCAAGTGGGAGACTGTTGGAAATATGCCCTAGAGGCAATAATAAATTAGTTATTATTATATTTCTTTGTTCATGATAATCGTTTATTATCCATGCTATAATTGTATTGATTGGAAACACAGTGCATGTGTGGATACATAGACAAAACACTGTCCCTAGTAAGCCTCTAGTTGACTAGCTCGTTGATCAAAGATGGTCAAGGTTTCCTGGCCATAGGCAAGTGTTGTTACTTGATAACGGGATCACATCATTAGGAGAATCATGTGATGGACTAGACCCAAACTAATAGACGTAGCATGTTGATCGTGTCATTTTGTTGCTACTATTTTCTGCGTGTCAAGTATTTGTTCCTATGACCATGAGATCATATAACTCACTGACACCGGAGGAATGCTTTGTGTGTATCAAACGTCGCAACGTAACTGGGTGACTATAAAGATGCTCTACAGGTATCTCCGAAGGTGTTCGTTGAGATAGTATGTATCAAGACTAGGATTTGTCACTCCGTATGACGGAGAGGTATCTCGGGGCCCACTCGGTAATACAACATCACACACAAGCCTTGCAAGCAATGTGACTTAGTGTAAGTTGCGGGATCTTGTATTACGGAACGAGTAAAGAGACTTGCCGGTAAACGAGATTGAAATAGGTATGCGGATACTGACGATCGAATCTCAGGCAAGTAACATACCGAAGAACAAAGGGAATGACATACGGGATTATATGAATCCTTGGCACTGAGGTTCAAACGATAAGATCTTCGTAGAATATGTAGGATCCAATATGGGCATCCAGGTCCCGCTATTGGATATTGACTGAGGAGTCTCGCGGGTCATGTCTACATAGTTCTCGAACCCGCAGGGTCTGCACACTTAAGGTTCGACGTTGTTTTATGCGTATTTGAGTTATATGGTTGGTTACCGAATGTTGTTCGTAGTCCCGGATGAGATCACGGATGCCACGAGGGTTTCCCGAATGGTCCAGAAACGAAGATTGATATATAGGATGACCTCATTTGGTTACCGGAAGGTTTTCGTGCATTACCGAAAAAGTTTCGGGCTCATCGATAGTGTACTGGGAGTGCCGGGAGGGGTGCCGGGGACCATCAGGAGGGGTGTCACGCCCCAAGGGCTGTCATGGGCTATGGGAAGAGATAAACCAGCCCCTAGTGGGCTCTAATAAGTTCCCACTAAGGCCCATAAGGTTTGAGAAGGAAAAAACACAAGGTGGATAGAGTTTCCAAGTGGGAAGGTGGAATCCTACTCCAAGTAGGATTGGAGTAGGACTCCTCCACCTCCAATTTCGGCCAAACCTTTAGGTTTTGACGCTGCCTCCTCCCCTCCCTCCCTCCTATATATAGTGGGGTTTTAGGGCTGATTTGAGACAACTTTTGCCACGGCAGCCCGGCCACATACCTCCATGGTTTTTCCTCTAGATCGCGTTTCTGCGGAGCTCGGGCGGAGCCCTGCTGAGATTAGATCACCACCAACCTCCGGAGCGCCGTCACGCTGCCGGAGAACTCATCTACCTCTCCGTCTCTCTTGCTGGATCAAGAAGGCCGAGATCATCGTCGAGCTATACGTGTGCTGAACGCGGAGGTGCCGTCCGTTCGACACTAGATCGGAGCGGATCGCGGGGCGGATCGAGGGACGTGAGTACGTTCCACTACATCAACCGCGTTTCTTAACGCTTCTGCTGTGCGATCTACAAGGGTACGTAGATCAGAAATCCCCTCTCGTAGATGGACATCACCATGATAGGTCTTCGTGCGCGTAGGAAATTTTTTGTTTCCCATGCGACGTTCCCCAACAGCCTTGTGTTGTGTTGATTTTATTCCGGGGAGTTGAGTTCTAGGGGATTCTTGAGCACATAGTTATCATTCATATTTCTTAGTATCTCAGGACGGAGGATGTTCGAAATTGCTTCTATATGAGTAGTGGCGAGATAAACCCCGCATCCCCAGTACTGGTGCAGAGAGTTCGGGGGTACTGGCATACTTGGTATCATTGTGATTACGAGGATCTGAGATAGATGGGTTTCCGAGATATCTGGTTATGTGTTGACGGATGTGATACACTGGACAGGTTAGTATAGGAGTTGAGTGATATATTACTCCTTGTATCCGTGGACCAGATTGCATGACAAGAAATTTTGGGATTTCTTAGGTGGGAATTCAAGTACTTACTTATAGGACAATCTTCCAACAGATGCATGATGTGAGGTTGGGATTCGACATTTAGTGGATTCGTTTGTTCACGGTCGTCTTACAACGGTTCTCGTTGTGTCTTAAAGAGTCCTTGTAGCTTGCTACGACTCGAGGACACTTCGTATGTCGTGTGCACTGCCTTGTACATGATGGCTACTGTAGGATAGAGCCTGTGCGATCCTATCCACGAACATATCGGATGGAATCTCTGTCATACATTTGTTCCGAGCAATCCTAGCTCATACTTGATTTATAAGTGGCTTTGAATCACATGTTGTTGGCAATTATTTTGAGGAAGAATTCTTACTAATTATAGTCCGAGTGCAATTGCTAAGTATTATTGTTCAAATATTTCTGTCCGTTGAATCAACTTAATCTTTGAATTTTCATCTCTGGTCTAACGTTGTTGTCCGTCTCGAGGATGGCCCCACCAACTCACCAGAATCCGGGGCGTGAGAGTGTTGACCCTCCACCACCCCTCCGCCACCACCTCCTCCTCCTGAGGCATGGAAAGCTGTGATGGCGGCAACTAATGCAAACACTCAGATGTTGCTCCAGTTGTTGCAAGAGAGGAACCAACAACAGCAGGGCAATTTCAACAACGGTGGACAACAGTTTGCAACTCTGAATCAATTCCTGGCAAACCAGCCGAAGTCCTTCACTTCCTATGACCAGCCATTCGATGCAGATGACTGGATTCGTGACATGAACAAACACTTCGAGTGCAGTAATGTGCGACCAGTGGACTTTGTCAAGTTTGCAACTTTTCAGCTCAAGGGATAGGCAGCAGAGTGGTGGCAACAATTGAAGGATTCTAGAGGCGACACAATGATCAGCTGTGTTAATTTCTGCACAGATTTCAGGGCTCACTATATTCCAGCAAGTTTCATGGAAGAGATGCGTGAGAAATTCAAGCGCTTGAAGCAAGGAGGTTCATCTGTGTACAAGTAGAATATGGAGTTCCAGGAGCTGGCTCGTTATGCTAAACAGGACATCCCAGATCAGAAGAGTAAGATTTATCAGTTTAGAGGTGGTCTGAAGGAAGACTTGCTGCTGGCCCTTGCCTTGCAGGATCTTCTCGAGTTCGATCAGTTTTACAATTTGGCTCTGAGGGCTGAGGCGGCTTTGCTCAAAGTGGAGAGCTCAAGGAAGCGTTTCACAGATTCCAGTTCCTCGTCCTCATCTCAGGTGGTTCAGAAACAACAAAAATATTGGGTGTCTCCTCCTCCTCGGCAGATTCAACAGTTCAAGCAGTCTGGTGGTCGTGGTTCTTCCCACCCACCCAACCCAGTTTTCTAGCAGAGATTTCAGCAGCAGCAGAAGCAAGGGAATCCTCAACTACAATTTCGTCCACTGTTAGAGGTGACTTGTCACAAGTGTGGGCAGAAGGGTCATTACTCTAACAAATGCACCACTCAACACCGTCTTCCGCCTCCTCCTTCAGTCGAGCCTCTACGCAATGCTATGGTGAAGTTTGATACGTCTCCGTCGTATCTATAATTTTTGATTGTTTCATGCCAATATTCTACAACTTTCATATACTTTTGGCAACTTTTTATACTATTTTTGGGACTAACATATTGATCCAGTTCCAAGTGCCAGTTCCTGTTTGTTGCATGTTTTTTGTTTCGCAGATTATCCATACCAAACGAAGTCCAAACACAATAAAAATCCTACGAGGATTTTTTTGGAATATTTATGATTTTTGGGAAGAAGAATCAACTTGAAACGATTCCCGAGGGGGTCACAAGCCCCCTAGCCGCGGCCTGGGGGTGGGGACGTGCCTGGCAGGCTTGTGACCAATCCCTAAGGGGGTTGGGGCCCTTATTCCGCCGCAAGAAAGATAATATCTGGAAGAAAATCGTGTTAAAATTTCAGCCCAATCGGAGTTACTGATCTCCGGGAGTTTAAGAAACGGTGGAAGCCAGAATGTGGGAGTGGAGAAACAGAAGGACACAGAGAGAGAGATCCAATCTCGGAGGGGCTCTCGCCCCTCCGCTGCCATGGAGAACATGGACCAGAGGGGAAACCCTTCTCCCATCTAGGGAGGAGGTCAAGGAAGAAGAAGAAGAAGGGGGGCTCTCTCCCCCTCTCTCCCGACGGTGCCGGAACGCCGCCCGGGACATCATCGTGTGACGACGATCTACACCAACACCTCCGTTATCTTCACCAACACCTCCATCACCTTCCCCCATCTATATTCAGCGGTCCACTCTCCCGCAACCCGCTGTACCCTCTACTTGAACATGGTGCTTTATGCTTCATATTATTATCCAATGATGTGTTGCCATCCTATGATATCTGAGTAGATTTTCGTTGTCCTATCGGTGATTGATGAATTGCTATGATTGGTTTAATTTGCTTGTGGTTATGTTGTTGTCCTTTGGTGCCCATCATATGAGCACGCACGTGGATCACACCATAGGGTTAGTAGTATGTTGATAGGACTATGTATTGGAGGGCAAGGGTGACAGAAGCTTCAGCCTAGCATAGAAATTGATGCATACGGGATTGAAGGGGGACCAATATATCTTATTGCTATGGTTGGGTTTTACCTTAATGAACGTTAGTAGTTGCGTATGCTTGCTAATAGTTCCAATCATAAGTGCATAGAATTCCAAGTAAGGGATGACATGCTAGCAGTGGCCTCTCCCACATAAAACTTGCTATCGGTCTAGTAACGTAGTCAATTGCTTAGGGACAATTCCGCAACTCCTATCACCACTTCTCCACACTCGCTAAACTAACTAATTGTTTCTAACCAGCCCCTAGTTTTTATTTATGTGTTCTTTCTTTTCTTGCAAACCTATCCTTTCACACCTACAAAGTACTTCTAGTTTCATACTTGTTCTAGGTAAAGCGAACGTAAAGTGTGCGTAGAGTTGTATCGGTGGTCGATAGAACTTGAGGGAATATTTGTCCTACCTTTAGCTCCTCGTTGGGTTCGACACTCTTACTTATCGAGAAAGGCTACAATTGATCCCCTATACTTGTGGGTTATCAAGACCTTTTTCTGGCGCCGTTGCCGTGGAGCAATAGCGTGGGGTGAATATTCTCGTGTGTGCTTGTTTGCTTTATCACTAAGTAGATTTATTTTTTGTTCTAAGTTGTTCTCTATCTTTAGTTATGGATATGGAACACGAAATACCAAAAACATTAGGTGTACTTGCTACTCATGGAGATGGGGAACCTCCTAAAACCCTCGATGCTCATTATGTGGAAAATATTATGCACTTCTTTAATAATCCCGAGAAAACCCCATTAAATTATATAATGGGATACACGTTGGATCAACGTGAATACTTTAGGGATTATCGCTTGACTCAAAAAGGGAAACTATTATGGGATCAAATTCTTATGTTGAAATGGTATACTTGGGAGCTATGCTCGAGATATGATGTTACTTGTTGCTCTAGGATGAAGGCTCAACACCTTCCCTTTTCTTGTAAATTTAATGCTAATGCAACCTTGGATTCTTATGCTAATGGTATATATGATTAGGATGATGTGGAGCAAATAGAAGAGTTTGCTGCTTTTATGGGTGCTTATGAAATTGAAGCTCTGTTTAAAAGGTGTGATGATAATGATGATGCTGCTTACCGATCTGAAATTTGGTTATGCTTCGTTATTGTTATACTAATTATGAATATAATGCCCATATTGATCTATTTATGGAGAAATTCTACGCTGCCCAAGAAGAGAATAATATTTTACAGGAAACTATGGAAGAAGAAAATGCTGAAACTGTGAGCTCATTAGATGAAAAAGATGACGAGGAGAGCGAAGACAAAAGGAGGAAGACCGGACTAGCTACCCGTGCCCACCTTCTAATGAGAGTAACTCTTCAACTCATACATTGTTTAATCCCCCTTCGTTCTTACCGAAGGATGAATGCTATGTTGATTGCTATGATCCCTTGGATTCTTTTGAAATATACCTTTTTGATGAACTTGATGCTTGCTATGCTTGTGGCCATGATGCCAATATGAATGATGCTTATGAAGATGAACTTGCTATAGTTCCTTATGTTAAACATGAAATTGTTTCTATCGCACCCACTTATGATAGTCCTATTATCTTTTTGAACTCTCCCAACTACACTGTATCAGAGAAGTTTGCTCTTATTAGGGATTACATAGATGGGTTGCCCTCTACTATTACACATGATGATTTTGATGAATATTATATGCATGTGCTTGCTGATCCTACTTGCAATTATTACGAGAGAGGAACTACATCTCCACCTCTCTATGTTTCCAATACGATAAAATTGCAAGAAACTGCTTATGCTATGTATTGGCCTTTACTTGATGTGCATGAATTGTTCTTTTATGACATGCCAGTGCATAGGAAGAGAGTTAGACTTCATCATTGCATGATATACGTTACCTTGTGCTCACTACTAAATTACAAATCATTGTTAATCAAAATTGGCTTTGATATACATTGGGATCCGGGTGGATCCATTACTTGAGCACTTTATGCCTAGCTTACTGGCTTTAAAGAAAGCGCTGCCTGGGAGACAACCCGGAAGTTTTAGAGAGTCATTTATTTCCGTTGAGTGCTTTTATATAGTTTAAAAACAAAATAATATAGAGGGGAACTTAAAACTTTTTCAAAAAGAAAAGCGATTGAAAGGTGTTGCATTGCGGAAGTGAGTGTTGATACGTTTATTTTGCATCATGCTTTCATCTTGATATTTATCGCTTCTTGGGCTGTTATTTCACTTCAGGGTACAATACTTATGCCTTTTCTCTCTTATTTTGCAAGGTTTACATGAAGAGGGAGAATGCCGGTAGCTGGAATTCTGGCCTGAAATTGGAGCAAGTTTGAGATACCTATTATGCGCAACTCCAAACGCCGTAAAAATCAACGAGGATTTTTTTCAGGATTTTTAAACAATACTGGGCCGAAGAAGTGCCAAAGGGGCGCCAGTAGGTGGCCACAAGCCTGCTAGGCGTGGCCACCCCCTGGCCGTGCCTAGGGGGCTTGTGGGCACCCAGCTGGCCCTCTGGCCCCCCTCTTCTGCTATATGAAGGGTTTCGTCCGGAAAAAAAAAATCAAGAGGAGGCTTTTTCGTGGATTCGCCGCCGCCACGAGGTGGAACTTGAGCAGAACCAATCTAGAGCTCCGGCAGGATGATCCTGCCGGGGAAACTTCCCTCCCGGAGGGGGAAATCGTCGCCATTGTCATCACCAACACTCCTCTCATCGGAGGGGACTCATCACCATCAACATCTTCATCAGCACCATCTCATCTCAAAACCCTAGTTCATCACTTGTAACCAATCTCCGTCTAGCGACTCCGATTGGTACTTGTAAGGTTGCTAGTAGTGTTAATTACTCTTTGTAATTGATGCTAGTAAGATTACTTGGTGGAAGAGTTTATATTCAGATCCTTGATGCTACTCATTACCTCTCTGGTCGTGAATATGATTATGCTTTGTGAGTAGTTACTTTTGTTCCTCAGGACATGGGATCAATCATGCTAATAGTAGTCATGTAAATTTGGTATTTGTTCGATATTTTGATGTGTTGTATGTTGTTTTTCCTCTAGTGGTGTTATGTGAACGTCGACCACATAACGCTTCACCATTATTTGGGCCTAGAGGAAGGCATTGGGAAGTAGTAAGTAGATGATGGGTTGCTAGAGTGACATAAGCTTAAACCCTAGTTTATGTGTTGCTTCGTAAGGGGCTGATTTGGATCCACTAGTTTAATGCTATGGTTAGACTTTGTCTTAATTCTTCTTTCGTAGTTGCGGATGCTTGCGAGAGGGGTTAATCATAAGTGGGATGCTTGTCCAAGTAAGGGCAGTACCCAAGCGCCGGTCCACCCACATATCAAACTATCAAAGTAACAAACGCGAATCATATGAACATGATGAAAACTAGCACGCCAGAAATTCCCATGTGTCCTCGGGAGCGTTTTTCCTCCTATAAGACTTTGTCCAGGCTTGTCCCTTGCTACAAAAGGGATTGGGCCACTTTGCTGCACCGTTGCTACTTTTGTTACTTGTTGCTTGCTACGAATCATCTCACCACACAATCACTTGTTACCGATAATTTTAGTGCTTGCAGATTTTACCTTGCTGAAAACCACTTGTCAGATCCTTCGGCTCCTCGTTGGGTTCGACACTCTTACTTATCAAAAGGACTACGATTGATCCCCTATACTTGTGGGTCATCAAGGGTCGACCTTGAACACTTGTGTTCATGCTCATGGAAACAATGTAAAATTTTCATGGAAGTTTCTCGCAAAAATAATTATCCCCTTGTAAAATTCCATTGTGTTATAAAAATAATGTGCCAAGTAAAGCCTTTATGATTAATTTGGGTGATAGTTGTTTGATCATGCTGAAAAAGCAGAAACTTTGTGCTCACGAAATTATTTTTAATTCCTATCCAGAAAGAGATTTTGAGTTGATTCTTTTTGGTGTTGATTGATATGCAAATTTCCTTAATTATCATAATTTTTTCAGAATTTTTGGAGTATCAGAAGTATGGTATGTGTTCAGATTACTACAGACTGTTCTGTTTTTGACAGATTCTGTTTTCTATGCAGTGTTCTCTTATTTTGATGAATCTATGGGTAGTATTGGGGGGTATGAACCATGGTGAAGTTGGACTACAATATATATAATGCTAATATGAATTTGGAATGAGTTCACAACAATACTTAAAGTGGTGATTTACTTTATTATACTAACGGATCTCATGAAGGTTTTGTTGAGTTTTGTGTGATTGAAGTTTTCAAGTTTTGGGTGAGACCACGATGGATGAATGAATAAGGAGAGGCAAGAGCCTAAGCTTGGGATGCCCAAGGCACCCCAAGGTAATATTCAAGTAAGACTCAAGCGTCGAAGCTTGGGGATGCCCCGGAAAGCATCCCCTCTTTCGTCTACAATCTATCGGTAATTTTACTCGGAGCTATATTTTTATTCGTCACATGATATGTGCAAATGCTTGGAGCGTCTTTTGTGTTTATTTTTCCTTTTTATTTTATGCACCATGTTGGTATGAGATAGTCTTTGGTTGATTTATAGAATGCTCTTTGCACTTCACTTATATCTTTTGAGTATGGCTTTATAGAATGCTTCATGTGCTTCACTTATATCATTTGAAGTTTGGATTGCTTGTTTCCCTACACATAGAAAACCGCCATTTGTAGAATGTTCTTTTGCTTCACTTATATTTGTTAGAGCGGGGCATATATTTTGTAAAAATAATTAAACTCTCATGCTTCACTTATACCTATGTTAACAGGAGTTGGTCATTCACATGGTTAGTCATCAAATCCTACATAAAAGTTGTAGGTCACTGAATATGATATGTTTGATTCCTTGCAATAGTTTTGCAACATGAAGATGTGATATTAGAGTCATGCTAGTGAGTAATTGTGTATTCGTAGAAATACTTGTGTTAAGGTTTGTGATTCCCGTAGCATGCACGTATGGTGAACCGTTATGTGACGAAGTCGGAGCATGATTTATTTATTGATTGACATCCTTTGTGTGGAAGTCGGGATCGCACGATGGTTAACTCCTACCAACCCTTCCCTTAGGATCATGCATGTAGTACCTTGTTTCGATGACTAATAGACTTTTGCAATAAGTATGTGAGTTCTTAATGACTAATGTTGACTCCATGGATTATATGCACTCTCACCCTTCCACCACTCCTAGACTCCCTAGTACCGCGCAACTTTTGCCGGTGCATTACACCCACCATATACCCTTCCTCAAAACAGCCACCATACCTACCTATTATGGCATTTCCATAGCCATTCCGAGATATATTGCCATGCGACTTCCATCGTTCCGTTTATTATGACACGCACCATCATTGTCATATTGCTTTGCATGATCGTAAGATAGCTAGCATGATGTTTTCATGGCTTGTCCGTTTTTTGATGTCATTGCTACGCTAGATCATTGCACATTGCGGTACACCGCCGGAGGCATTCATATAGAGTCATATTTTGTTCTAAATATCGAGTTGTAAGTAAATAAAAGTGTGATGATCATCATTATTAGAGCATTGTCCTCACCAATAAAAGAGGCCAATGAAGCCCAAATAAAAAAAAGAGGCCAAAGAAGCCCACCAAAAAAAAGAAAAAAAATGAGAGAAAAGAGAGAAGGGACAATGCTACTATCCTTTACCACACTTGTGCTTCAAAGTAGCACCATGATCTTCATGACACAGAGTCTCATATATTATCACTTTCATATACTAGTGGGAATTTCATTATAAAACTTGGCTTGTATATTCCAATGATGGGCTTCCTCAAATTGCCCTAGGTCTTCGTGAGCAAGCAAGTTGGATGCACACCCACTTAGTTTATTTTTGAGCTTTCATACACTTATAGCTCTAGTGCATCTGTTGCATGGCAATCCCTACTCACTCACATTGATATCTATTGATGGCCATCTCCATAGCCCGTTGATACGCCTAGTTGATGTGAGACTATCTCCTCCTTTTTGTCTTCTCCACAACCACCATATTGTATTCCACCTATAGTGCTATGTCCATGGCTCACGCTCATGTATTGCGTAAAAGTTGAAAAAGTTTGAGAACACTAAAGTATGAAACAATTGCTTGGCTAAAACCGGGGTTGTGCATGATTTAAATACGTTGTGTGGGGAAGATGGAGCATAGCCAGACTATATGATTTTGTAGGGATAACTTTGTTTGGCCATGATATTTTGAGAAGACATGATTGCTTTGTTAGTATGCTTGAAATATTATTGTCTTTATGTCAAATGATAGACTATTGCTTCGAATCACTCGTGTTTTAGTATTCATGCCATGATTAGATTATATGATCAAGATTATGCTAGGTAGCATTGCACATCAAAAATTATCTTTTTTATCATTTACCTACTCGAGGACGAGCAGGAATTAAGCTTGGGGATGCTGATACGTCTCCGTCGTATCTATAATTTTTGATTGTTTCATGCCAATATTCTACAACTTTCATATACTTTTAGCAACTTTTTATACTATTTTTGGGACTAACATATTGATCACGTGCCCAGTGCCAGTTCTTGTTTTTTGCATGTTTTTTGTTTCGCAGATTATCCATACCAAATGAAGTCCAAACGCAATAAAAAACCTACGGGGATTTTTTTGGAATATTTATGATTTTTGGGAAGAAGAATAAACGCGAAACGATGCCCGAGGGGGTCACAAGCCCCCTAGCCGCGGCTTGGGGTGGGGCAGCGCCTGGCAGGCTTGTGAACAATCCCTAAGGCGGTTGGGGCCCTTCTTTCGCCGAAAGAAAGATAATATCCAGAAGAAAATAATGTTAATATTTCAGCCCAATCGGAGTTACGGATCTCCGGGAATTTAAGAAACGGTGAAAGCCAGAATCTGGGAGCGCAGAAACAGAAGGACACAGAGAGAGATCCAATCTCGGAGGGGCTCTCGCCCCTCCGCCGCCTTGGAGACCATGGACCAGAGACAAAACCCTTCTCCCATCTAGGGAGGAGGTCAAGGAAGAAGAAGAAGGGGGGCTCTCTCCCGCTCTCTCCCGGCGGCGCCGGAACGCCGCCCGGGACATCATCGTGTGACGACGATCTACACTAACACCTCCGTCATCTTCACCAACACCTCCATCATCTTCCCCCATCTATATTCAGCGGTCCACTCTCCCGCAACCCGCTGTACCCTCTACTTGAACGTGGTGCTTTATGCTTCATATTATTATCCAATGATGTGTTGCCATCCTATGATGTCTGAGTAGATTTTCGTTGTCCTATCGGTGATTGATGAATTGCTATGATTGGTTTAATTTGCTTGTGGTTATGTTGCTATCCTTTGGTGCCCATCATATGAGCGCGTGCGTGGATCACACCATAGGGTTAGTAGTATGTTGATAGGACTATGTATTGGAGGGCAAGGGTGACAGAAGCTTCAGCCTAGCATAGAAATTGATGCATACGGGATTGAAGGGGGACCAATATATCTTATTGCTATGGTTGGTTTTTACCTTAATGAACGTTAGTAGTTGCGGATACTTGCTAATAGTTCCAATCATAAGTGCATAGAATTCCAAGTAAGGGATGACATGCTAGCAGTGGCCTCTCCCACATAAAACTTGCTATCGGTCTAGTAACGTAGTCAATTGCTTAGGGACAATTCCACAACTCCTACCACCACTTTTCCACACTCGCTAAACTAACGTAATTGTTTCTAACCAGCCCCTAGTTTTTATTTACGTCTTCTTTCTTTTCTTGCAAACCTATCCTTTCATGCCTACAAAGTACTTCTAGTTTCATACTTGTTCTAGGTAAAGCGAACGTAAAGTGTGCGTAGAGTTGTATCGGTGGTCGATAGAACTTGAGGGAATATTTGTCCTACCTTTAGCTCCTTGTTGGGTTCGACACTCTTACTTATCGAGAAAGTGTACAATTGATCCCCTATACTTGTGGGTTATCTAAGTTCAACCCCAAGTCCGCTAGGGTCAATATGGTGAATGCAGATGAAGCAGAGAACTCCTCAGACGTGATCATGGGTAATCTCCTAGTTAATGATATTCCTACAAAGGTTTTATTTGACTCAAGCGCATCACATACTTTTATGTCATTTCCTTTTGCATCTGGCAATAATTTTTCAACCGAGCTTTTACCGAAGGCATTGCAAGTTGTGCCTCTGGGTAAACGTCTCAGTTCTAATTTGGTGGTTCCCGATGTCTCTGTCAAGATTGGTAGCTATTCTTTTCCGGCCTATCAAATTGTCCTTGGCCAGTGTGATATTGATCTGATCCTTGGGATGGTTTGGCTGGCGATGAACAAGGCGTATATTGATTGCCAAGCAAAAGAAGTCAAGCTGACTCATCCTTCGGAGGACGTGATTATCTTCGCTACTCACGTTGACACGATCCGTCTGTTTTCCCTGAATGAGAAGGGTGAGATCTCTCCAATTTCTCAAGTTCCAATGGTCTGTGAGTATGAAGATGTCTTTCCTGAAGAACTACTAGGAATGCCTCTGCACCGGGCAGTTGAGCTCGTAACTGAGCTTGAACCAAGCGACTGTATAAACTGGGTCCACAAGAGCTGAAAGAGTTGAAGAAGTAGCTTGATGAGCAAGAGCGTGTGGGTCTGATCAGACCAAGTTCATCTCCTTGGTGTTTTGGAGTTCTGTTTGTTAAGAAGAAGGATGGCACATACGACTCTGTGTCGATTATCGTCCATTGAATAAGAAGACAATCAGAAACAAGTATCCACTGATGATGAGATGATGTATATACTTCTCGCTCCTCGTTGGTTACCCCAAGTGGAAGGTTGAGATGTAGTCAACAACAAGTTTTCCCCTCATGCAGAAACTGTAAGGTTTATCGAACCAGTAGGACTCCTAGGATCAACAAGTAGGTGTCCGCTACCCCTGTCTAGCAGAAGACATGGACCTGCACACACAACAAATAACTTTGCTCCCAACGAGTATAGAGAGGTTTTCAATCTCTCCGGCCTTGTAGTTTGCAAAGGATCAAACACAAGCCGGAAAAGTAATAGCGATTGCAACAGAAAAGTAAATGAAAGCGGTAAATAATGGAGGTGTAAACAATGATGGTGATATGGACCGGAGTCACATGATGTTCACTAGTGATGTCTCTCTCCCAAAAGACGATAAAAAACTATGCTTGGGTAAACAAATCACACTTGGGTAATTGACAAAATTATGAACGCACCGCAATGCTAATTATGCTACTTGATAGTTAGAGGCTCAAGAGTAATGGGCAGTACGCCAAGACAAATAGACCGTTTATTCATCAGCATCTACTTACTAATCATCCACCTTGAGATATATATCCAGAACATCTCGCCGGTATTAAGTTGCGAGCCCCACCCAAAGTGTGAACTCAAAGCAACGAACAACTGCATTAACGAACTATGTGTAAGGTAAACAATCCTTGCAACCATGCTCACAAGCACCGCTGTTTTATCCTGGTGGCAACAACACATCCCCTAGTCTCATGTTTCTGTCACTCAAGTTAGACATCGAGGGGCATGAACCCTCAATCATGCATAACGCTCCCTCTTGGAGTTACAATCTACTACTCGGCCAAAGCAATAAATAGCAACGGAGAACATGCATGAATCACTAAGGAACATAATATAAAAGGATAATCAAATATATAACTCATAAAAATCTGAACATAATCTCATAATCCATGGGATCCCAACAAACCGAGCATAGCAATAGCAAGAGAATTACATAGATGCCTTGATCATGTAGGGCAACTCACAAGGACTAACCAACAGCCCGCTCTCCTCCGCTCCTAGAGGTCAATCCTCCCTCCGGCAGGGTGCCGGGAAGAGGTCTCCTGACACTCCTGATCTCGGAAGCGCTGTGGCGGCGGAACGATGGAGAAATTCGCGATTTTGGAAGTTGTGGAAGGGATTTCTCTCAGAGAACTAAATATAGGCCGAAATAGGGCACCGAAGGAGGTGGGGCCACCCAAGCAGCCTCCTCGCGCAGCCAGGCGGTAGGTCGCGCCAGCAGGTCGCTTGGACGGCCCATGGCCCCCTCTGGCCCATCTTCGGTGATCTGGAAGCTTCCGTTACGCTGATTTTTTATATATTTTTCCTGTTATTTTTCGGGCTTCGGAAAATTGGGTAAAAGCCCGTGCAAAATAGTCATCAGCAGACAGAAACTGGCACTAGGTGCACTGGGTTAGTAGGTTAGTCCAAATATGTGTAAAATGATATAAAAGTGTAGCAGAACATATAACAACTTCACCCAAAAGATCATGGAACAAGCAAATATTATAGATACGTTTGGGACGTATAATCCACTTCCCAACATCAATGAATTTATCGAGCAATTGAAAGGGGCC
The DNA here is from genome assembly GCF_904849725.1 of Hordeum vulgare subsp. vulgare. Taxonomy (NCBI): domain Eukaryota; kingdom Viridiplantae; phylum Streptophyta; class Magnoliopsida; order Poales; family Poaceae; genus Hordeum; species Hordeum vulgare. The sequence goes on from NC_058519.1 coordinate 487,656,517, forward strand.
AAGATTTTCTCTAAGCTTGATCTCCGGATGGACTATCACCAGATCCGCATTCGCGAAGAAGACATTCCCAAGACTGCTTTCAGGACAAGCTTTGGCTCTTTTGAGTACACAGTGATGTCTTTTGGTCTCGCCAATGCTCCTTAGACCTTCTCTCTGATGATGAATTATATCTTCTCCCCATTCAAGAATGAATTTGTCTTGATGTATCTTGATGACATTCTGGTTTTTTCTGGAACTGAGGAAGAGCATGAAGAACATCTCCGGCTTGTGCTTGATAAGCTAAGAGAGCATAAGTTCTATGCTAGGTTTTCCAAATGTGAGTTCTCGTTGAAGGAAGTTGTGTACCTTGGGCACATCATCTCTGTCGAGGGCATCAAATTTGATCCTACAAAGGTGCAGGCCATTGTTGAGTGCGAACCTCCTCAGAATGTGAAGCAGCTTCAAAGCTTTCTCGGGCTTGCAAGCTATTGCAGAAGGTTCGTTGAGAACTTCTCCAAGATTGCTAAGCCTCTGTCCAACCTTCTACATAAGAGTGTGAAGTTTGTCTGGTCTCCAGAGTGTCAGTTGGCTTTCGATACACTCAAAGAGAAGCTCACTTCAACTCCAGTCTTGAGTCCTCTTGATGACTCCAAGTCTTATCAAGTGTTCTGTGATGCCTCTCTTCAAGGTCTTGGTGCAATTCTGATGCAAGAGAAGAAAGTGGTATCTTATACCTCGAGGCAGTTGAAGCCAAGCGAGAAGAACTATCCCACTCATGATCTTGAGTTCGCGGCAGTGGTCCATGCTTTGATGACTTGGAGACATCTCTTGTTGGGCAGACAGGTTGAAGTCTACACCGATCACAAGAGTCTCAAATACATCTTCACCCAGCCTAGTCTCAATCTTTGGCAAACTAGTTGGGTGGAAATGATCCAAGATTATAATCCGAGCATTGACTTCACTCCAGGCAAAGCAAATGTTATTGCAGATGCTTTGAGCAGAAAGGCTTATTGCAACAGTCGCATTCTGAAGCCTCTCCAGCCCGATCTTTGTGAATCTTTTAGGAAGCTCAACCTTCAAATAGTACGTCAGGGATTTCTTGCTAATCTCCAGATTTCTCCTACCTTGGAAGACCAAGTCCGACAAGCTCAACTTATTGATGCGATGGTGAAGAAAGTTAAGATTGGCTTGGCAAAGAGCATTCCAAAATATAAGTGATTCTGTGTTGATGACAGAGATACCTTGTTGTTCGAGGACCGCCTTGTCATTCCGAAAGGAGAGCTCAGGAAAGTTATCATGGATGAAGCCCATAATTCCCTCCTCTCGATACATCCAGGAAGCTCCAAAATGTATCAGGATCTGAAGCAGACCTTCTGGTGGACTCGCATGAAACATGAGATTGCTCAGTTTGTGAACGAGTGTGATGTGTGTCGCAGAGGGAAGATGGAGCATCAACGTCCAGCAGGTCTCCTGCATCCATTGCCTATACCCGAGTGGAAATTCGATCATATGGAAATGGAGTTTGTCACTGGGTTACGAAGTCCAAGAGAGGCAATTATGCCATCTTCATCGTCATCGACAAGTTGACCAAAGTTGCTCATTTCCTACCGGTCAAAGAGTCTATCTCGGCAGCTCATATTGGAGAGTTGTATACGTCAAGGATAGTCTCGTTGCACGGTGTTCCTATGCTCATTTCTTCAGATCGTGGAAGCATCTTTACTTCCAAGTTCTGGGATTCCTTTCAGACTGTGATGGGTACTAAGATCCGTTTCAGTATAGCTTTCCATCCTCAGACAATTGGGCAAGTTGAGAGAGTCAATCAGATCCTTGAAGATATGCTCAGAGCTTGTGTGATTTCTTTTGGCATGAAGTGGGAAGATTTCCTACCATTTGCCGAGTTCTCATACAACAACAGCTTTCAAGCAAGCTCACACAAGACCCCATTCGACATTCTATATGGGAGGAAGTGTCGTACCCCGCTCAATTGGTCAGAGACTGGTGAGCGTCATATTCTTGGGAATGACATGATTGCTGAAGCAGAAGGAATGTGCCGTGTCATTTCGGACAATCTCAAAGCAGCTCAGTCCCGTCAGAAGAGCTACTACGATAGCAAGCATCATGACATGATTTTTCAGCTCGATGATTTTGTGTATCTGAAAGTGTCTCCCATGAAGGGCACTCAGCGCTTCGGCATCAAAGAAAGCTCGCTCCTCGCTTTGTTGGTCCCTTCAACATTGTTGGCAAGAGAGGCGATCTTGCATATCAGTTAGAACTTCCATCCAACTTTTCAAATTTGCATGATGTGTTCCACGTCTGTCAGCTCCGGAGATGCTTCAAGACTCCCGAGCACACAGTTGATCTCGAGGATATCGATCTCCATCCCGACCTATCCTACCATGAGCATCGGATAGAAATACTTGAAGAGACTGAGCGCAAGACCTGCAATAAGTCAATCAAGTTCCTCAAAGTGCAATGGTCACATCATTCAGACAAAGAAGCCACTTGGGAGCGCGAGGACCACCTCCGTTCCGAGTAACCGGAGTTCTTCGAGTCATAGATCTCGGGTTGAGATCCTCTTGTAGTGTGGGAGAGTTGTGACAACCCCAATGCAATTCCTTCCCCTTGTAATCTTTCCTTGTATGGCAACCTTGATATGGTATTATATGTGGTGTGAGCCCATCATTGTGTCATCATTTTATGTGCATCATGACTTCATGCATTGCTTCTTTCCTTTTGTTTTTGTTTGTGTTGATGTGGGTGAACCTTGATGTGTGAGTGCATGTGTGGGGGTGCTTGTGTGTTTGTTGAGGTGGGGTGCAACAAGTGCATTTCAAAACCCACAAGTTGCACAATAGGATAAACAAGCCCTTCTCTTATTTTCTTTTGAGGTAGTTTCTAAGTTTCTGTTTTGCCCCAATAAAAATGTTCATCTTTTCCTTAAAATCTTCTTATTAATGGTGGAGGCAACCCCTCTGGTTTTCTTTTATTTTCTCTTTTGATTTTTGTTCAAAAGAGAGCCTCGTTTTAAAATAAAAGGTATTTGATTTTTATTCTTTAATAATGCCCAATTTATTTTATAAATTGGAGCATGTTATTTAGGAACCCAAATATATTTTATTTGTGTTTTGCTCCTTTTATTGAGGCCGCTGGCTTTATTTTGTTTAAAACCTGAGAATTTCTTTTTGCAAGGGGTTTTGTCTTAACTAGAGAGAGTGAGTAGTTTAGTTAGGCCCAGACCTATTAGTTCGGCCCAGAGCCCACCATCGCGACTGTATCCTTCCTTCATCGACTTCAGCCGCGTACGACTCCATATTCACCACTAAATCACCTCCTCCTCCATCAGACGACCACCATGGCTCCTCCTCCGGCCTATTTGTCCATGCCCCACGTCTAGGCTTCCTCCTCCATCCATTTTCCTCCTCCTCTCTCCTCCTAGCGCTGTCAGGGCGAGGCCCCACAACACCACCGCGGCCATGGACGAAGCTTGCTCGAGATCGTCGTCGGCGTAGGGCCTCCAATCCCTCCTCCCCGACCCTGCCAGAAGCAAGAGGGCAAACACGGGGTTCCATTTTTTCGAAGATCGGGGCCAAGGTCTCCTTCCCTTGACGTCCCCGACGGTCGGCAGTCTTCTTCCTCCCCGGCGAGCTCCTCCCGCACCTCGACATTGCGCCGTTCCTCTCCGCTTCCCCTGTGAACCCTAGGTGAGCGCAGTGCGCTCACCTCCGCTCCCCTCTTCGTTAGTAGCCGTCGTCGTTGCTCGTGTCCGAAGTCCTGCTGGAGTTGCACCGACAGGTAGTAGCTTGTAGCAGCAACATTGTTGTGCGTAGTAGCAGCAGCAATATGTTGTAGAGGAGCAGGAGTAGTTCGTAGCGCTGCAGTAACTCAGTAGGCAGCAGCAGCATCGGTTCATAGTGCAGCAGCATCGGTTGTAGATCGTAGAGCGGCAACACGTCGCCAACGTTCCTCTGCTTTCACAGAGAGAACACCCGGGTGTCCTATCATCTGGCGTGGAGCCCCTCTCTGGGTAGAATCCCCTTCATAGCTCGACTAGTTAGTTGCGAGCGCAGTGACCCTAAGGTCGTGGGTTCGAACCCAGCGCCCCTTTTCGGTTTCGGTATTTTTCGCGTGGCAGTTTTCACAACAGAGTTACCTTGCCTGTTGCACTTTTAGATCAGTTAGCGTTGTGGCACAGAGCCAACTCTCTCGCAACAAGGCAGGGGTTCGAGTCCCCTTGCGCCTCTTTTACTTTGCTGGATATTTTTCCCTCCGGTTAGTGGCAGGGCTGGTATAGGTGGCGTGCTACCCGTGTTAGGGCAGCTACATTGGCTCAGCCTAGTGGCAGAGGTGTGTGCGCCTATGGAAGAGGTGGTGGGTTCGACCCCCACCAAGACCCCTTTTATTTTTCAGTTTGTGTTGTGAGTGTAGGCACTCACAAGTGGGCCCAGGGCCCACATGTCATGCACCAAGGACCCTCGTGTCTATGACCAGTGGGCCCTGTCTGTTAGGGTAGTTGATATTTTTTATTTTCCTTTTATTTTATTTCTATTGATGTGATAAATTCCATCTTTGGAATAATTACTAAAAAGGAATTTGCCTATTCTGGCACATGCCAAATTGGGCAGGCTCGAGAATAGTTCGTGTTCTTGACATTAGTATAGTTTGATTCTGAGTAGTTTTTCTTTTGCTGTTTGTGGTGTTTTGCTGCATGCAAAGGTGGCAGTATGAGGTATGGATTTGGGGTAGAAAATCCCAAGGAATCCAATGGTAGTACTGGAATTCAGTTTTGAGTATTTTTGTAGAAAAGTCATGTTGATCTATGTGGGATTGTTTATGTGCATGATTGGAGGCTGTGCATGCATGCATCAATTTGCCTATTGCATCATCATTTTCTGGTGTTTATTAGTGTTTGATTCCTTTTGGGTAGCTAATGGGGTCGGAAACGAGTTCGAGGAGTCCGGTGAGTTCGTGCGCGAAGATCAGGAACAGTTCCACTCTGAAGAAATCACACGCAAGATGATTGTGACCTTGACACCGTTTCTATATTTGTAATGCTTAGTGATTCGTTTCTATCGTTAAATCTCTGCTGCCTACCACATGATATATATAGACCATCAAACATTGCCATGAAACCTCAAACACCTCCCCTCCTAGCAAATATTGTTTGGCTAAGTTAGGCTTGCTCAACCACTAATTTGTTAGCGTTGCTAGTTGCAGGTGCCAGTTGGTCCACGTGATAACATGGGCAATTGATGTCATACTATTTAATTGCTATTTAATTAATGCACCTATATACTTGGTAAATAGCAGAAGGCCTAGACTTTTGTCGGGTGATTTGTTCCGCTGTTGCCGCCTTAGTTTCGGCTATCGGTGTTTTATTCCAAAACTGAGCGCTCCTAACACGTTCCGGGTTGTTATGGGGACCCCCTTGATAAATAGTTTAGTGTTAAGGCTTGTCTGCCAAGACGCAACTTTGGTGTTAAGCTGCTAACAACTTAGTAATAAAAAGTATAGGGAATAGCTACCCCAAGGAACTAATCAACCCCCTGGGGAAGTGATCCTCATGAGTGTTGGTCCAAAACGGACTGCGTGCGGGGCCACCGCGAGGAAACTCGAGGTTTGGTTTTCCTGTAGCTAGTTTCATCCGTCATGTCGTGAGAACGAGATACGTGGCTCCTATCGGGTTCGTCGACACGTCGGGAGGTCTTGCTGGACTTGTCTTACCTTAGCGATATATCTTGCGCATTGGGATTCCGGTGAGACTTTGGGTCTTCTCAAAGTTGAGGTTTTCCACTAAGGAATCTGATGATATCACGAGTTTCGTGGTAGAGGATTACTATGCGGCATGTGGTAATTTGTGATGGACTAGTTGGAGCACCTATAACGCCCCGGACACACCCGCCGATGGTCGTACTCCTGGCGGGATCTAGACTGGCTCCACATATCAATATTAGTCTTTTTTGTGCACTTTGTCCTCACTCATGCGCACCCGGGATCAACCTCCCGGTCGGTCACCCATCCTAGAACTACTCCAAGCCGAGCATGCTTAACTTGGGAATTCTGTTTGAATGGGCTCCCGGAAAAGAAGGAATTCCTTATTGATATGAGTAGTCTATTATCCCTAATAAGGAGGTTATCACATACACCACCACTTAGAGGAACCGACGTCCTCGTCGGGCCAGAGGAGCGTTCCCTCTTGGCACAAATGTACGACGGGTCACAAACATCATGAACAACATGACCGCACACCTGTCCGCAAACATCCGTGAAACTCGAGGTTTGGTTTTCCCGTAGCTAGTTTCATCCGTCGTGTCCTGAGAACGAGATACGCGGCTCCTATCGGGTTCGTCGACACGTCGGGAGGTCTTGCTAGACTTGTCTTACCTTAGCATTATATCTTCCGATGAGACTTTGGGTCTTCTCATAGTTGAGGTTTTCCACTAAGGAATCTGATGAGATCACGAGTTTCGTTAGAACTACTCCAAGCCGAGCACGCTTAACTTGGGAGTTCTGTTCGAATGGGCTCCCGGAAAAGAAGGAATTCCTTATTGATATGAGTAGCCTATTATCCCTAATAAGCCAGGTTATCAATACACCACCACTTAGAGGAACCGACGTCCTCGTCGGGCCAGAGGAGCGTTCCCTCTTAGCACAAACGTACGACGGGTCACAAACATCATGAACAACATCACCGCACACCTGTCCGCAAACATCCGTATAACCGCGAGGGTCGGCTCTGATACCAAACTTATAATGCCCCGGGCACACCCGTCGGCGGTCGTTACTCCTGGCGGGATCTAGACTAGTCCCACATATCAATACTAGTCTTTTCTGCGCACTTTGTCCTCACTCATGCGCACCCGGGATCAACTTCCCGGCCGGTCACCCCTCCGGGAACTACTCCAAGCCAAGCACGCTTAACTTGGGAGTTCTGTTCGAATGGGCTCCCGGAAAATAAGGAATTCCTTATTGATATGAGTAGTCTATTATCCCTAATAAGCCAGGTTATCACAACACCCCTGCAGGGTTAAATCTTTCGGAAAGCCGTTCCCGCGGTTATGTGGCAAACATGAATATTTTGTTAACATCCAGTTCTAGACAACTTAAAGTAACTTAAATAAAACCTGCCAACTGTGTGCGTAACCGTGACTATTTCTTTCACAGCTCCTTCTGTGATCGAGAACACAGTGAGGTTATGAATGATGTAAGTAGGTGTTCAGGATCACTTAGTGATCATTCTTAGATCTCAACCGTCTTACGTAGACCACCATAGTTTAATTTTGTTCTTCATAAGGTAGCCACCATATATGCTTAGGATCCTGCAAACTCAAACACTTAACCCTACCTCACCTATTAACTTAGTTAGACTCGATACCAAGGTCATGATATTGTTGAGTCCTCGTGGCTCACAGTTTACTACAAACACCCACAGGTATAGGTACTCCAGATGCACATGTTCCCGAGGATACTCAGATGAGGTGGGAGTTTGACGATACGAGTGGCATGCTTTATGTGACGTATCCCGAGGATTAGAGGCGCTTGGTCGTGATCGTGGGCCTAGCAAGGCGGGATAGCATTATTTTGCCGTTTATTTTGTCCGTAGTCGGACCTTGTCTTATGTATGAATGATGAATGCTTCTGTGGACTGTAATCTAGCATGTGGCGAGTGTAAGTGAATCTTATACTCCTCTCTCTATTTATGTAAAGGCAATGTTATCCTGCTTGCGATACGCTTAGATGTGACCCTTTCCCCTTTTGAGGCCTCACCCTCAAATAAGGAAAGTGTTGCATATTAGTCGTTATAGGTCCGCTTCAGTCCAAGAATACTGCCGAATCAAGAAAATACTAAGGAGTGCAACAAATTGAACCTCAACGCCCATAAACTCTTTTGTGTTCTACTCGAGATGTCATCTATGCATGAACCTAGCTCATGATGCCACTGTTGGGGAACATTGCATGGGAAACAAAAGAATTCCTACGCACACGCAATACATATTCATGGTGATGATCATCTACGAGAGGGGAGAGTTAACCTACATACCCTTATATATCACCAAGCGAAAGCATATATAACGCGGTTGATGTAGTGGAACATATTCGCGATTCAAATCGCAGGCCGTCCCGCAATCTCATCACGATCCGTCTTGTGATCCATCACGATCTAGTGTCAAACGGACGACACCTCCGCGTTCAGCACACGTATATATCAATGACGATCACCACCTTCTTGATCAAGCAAGAGGGACAGAGAGGTACATGAGTTCTCCAGCACGACGACATGGTGGTGTTTGTGATTACATCTAGTGTCCCTTAGTGATTTTGGTGGTTTCAAGACTAATAGGTTAAGAGACTGATATGTTTGTGAGTGTACACATGCTCTATAAGTCGTTGAGGAGTTCGAGTTATTCGATGAATATCGACCCCTAAAAATTAATGTCTTCGGGTGAATACTTTGGTTGTTCCTTGAAGACTTTGATCGCGAATAAATTGCGAAGAAATTGATATTCCTCATGAAGATATTGAAGATGAGGAATTCAGTGTATTATGAAGAAAACACTCTGAAGACTTTGGAGTGTGAAGATTTACTCTTTTTGTTTCATTTTCTTTACACTTGAGTCATAGGAACACTGTACTGTTAAAGGGGGTCGAGGTAAAACTACGGAACGAATTTCCTCATGATGCTCAACCCAAGCCTAAATCTACCAAAGCCTCAAAGTGAGGAATATGAGAGACATGAGGACTTCCACAGTCGAAAATTCCGACCGTTGTTGCGCCACGCGCCATCTGTCATAGATGTTATCCACCCAACGGTCATATTATTAAAGGGCATTTATTTCAAATCATGTCGGGATGCTCCGAGGCTATAAATAGCCGCCCCCACAACCACTAACCGGTTGGGTACTCTGAGAGAAACTGACACTTGTCATTTAGAGCAACCCAAATTCCTCAGAGTCTTCGAGAGAAAATCATCAAGTGAGGAAATACCCCCAAACACGAAACCCAAACCCATAACCCAAGTGATTGAGCATCACTAAAGAAGTTATGCCTGTGTGGAACCAACACTTGTTACCTTTGAGGATTGTGTATCCTCCAGACGGCTAGGCGTCATGGTCTAGAGCATCCAGTAGTCAATTGTGGATCGCCGGGTGACCAAGTTTGTGAGGGTTTGGAAGTCTGTCCTGAAGACTTACCACGAGTGTTGGGCGAGGACTGTGTGTCCTTAGCTCAAGGAGAATACGGTAGGGACTGTGTGTCCTTTGGTTTCAATACCAAGCCGCTCTGAACCACACGTACAACTGTCACAACAGTTGGAACTGGGTCATCAACAACTGGGTCATCTATTTCTTCAACTCTCTCATTTCCTCAATTGTATGCTGAAGACTCTCATCTGAACTTTTTGAAGAACTTGTCTAAAGACTTTCTCTTAATTTCCTCAACCTCAAATTCTTCACCTGAGTTAATATCCAGTTGCTTATCCTGTAGTTGTGACCTATGCAAACCGAATCTTTGAAATATCATTGAGTACTTTGTTGTAGATGTTTTTGCGCCCCTGATTTGGTTCTATTTCCGCTGCACTTTGTTCATGACTGAGGACTTTCCTCGCTAGGAATTTCCTCAGTGATGAAATTGTAAAAATTGCCTATTCACTCCCCTCTAGTCGATATAACACACTTTCAATTGGTATCAGAGCAAGATACTCCCTTGTTCTGTATGATTTTGGTTTAATCGCCTAAAGTTTTAGTTATGTCGACCGCATGTATGATCAAGGTTATTGCAGGATGTCCAACCTTCGAAGGAAAGGACTTCGCCTACTCGAAGACCAAGATAAAAATGCATCTTCAGGCAATTGACAATGATCTCTGGTATATTGTGTAAAATGGTATTCCCTTCATCAGTGCTACTATCTCTGTCGCTGATGTGAAGAAGTTCAAGCAACTTGACTCGCAAGCGAAGAATATCATCTATGGTCATCTGAGCAAAGGTCGGTATGGCAGAGTGAGTGCTTTGGGCACAACTAAGCTTATCTGGGAGCGTAATCAAGTCCTCACTAAAGATGTAAAAAGTCTTCAGTCCAAATTTGATAGTCTTCAAGATCGTTATGGCACACTCTTGGCTGATCATGAGAAACTTTCCTATGAATTTCTTTAAAGGAAGCTTGATCTTGAGAAGTTAAGAATGTCTCATGATGATCTTCGAATGGAAAATGATTCATTGCTTGCTCAACAGATCAGTACCTCTCATGTTGATTTCATTCCACCATCTCTCAAATGCATCGAGTGTGAAACTGCTAATTCTTCACCAGAATCATCAAATGCTTCTATCGCTACAAATTCTTCAACTCTTCATGTGGTATCAAATTCTTCAATTGAGGAAACCACAAATTCTACTGACGAAAATGCAGGGTTGAAGGAATTGTATGTGACAGGCATATACAAAAGTCTCAAAGGGCATCAAACCCTTTGCGATGTGCTCAAAAACAGATTATGAACAGGAACCCGAGGAAAGAGGGCATTGCCTTCGAGTGGAAATTGAATGCTGATGGATCATACTGGAAGCCTGAGCAATATCCCAAAACTTTATGGGTTCCTGCTAAAGGCCCTTCCATTGACCCATCTACTCTAACAGGCTTTGCATGTGAAATGTCCTATTCCTTTGGTGAGTCATTTGACTCCAACTATAAACTGTTCAAAAATCAATCCGGTGAAGTATTTGCTTGATATGTTGGAACTAACTACAGGAATGGACCATCCCTGAGGAAAATCTGGGTCCCCAAAAGTTGCTTGGAAAATCTTCACGTGAATGTCCTCATGACACCACCAGTGAAGAACCAGAACCCCACATCAAATTCCTCAGGTGGACGAAAGTCTTCACGAGGATCAAATTCCTCAAATGGTCAATATTATGCTCGTACCCGCACTAATGCTTCTGATATGCAGTGAAACTACAAGGGACATGAATATGAGCGTTATTCTTCAAATAATTATGTTCATAAGTCCTCAAAGAATTTCTATGCCTATAGATTTGCGTACTCTAACCCCCCTACTGTGAAAAGAAGTGCATTAGCTTCAATGCCTCCATTCTCATATGATGCTCACAGGATGATGAAGTCTTTGCCACCCCTTCAGATGTGGGTGGTGAAGAAATCAAACTAATCACTTCTGCATGACAGGTCTCGAGATGGAAGTCATCATCTGAAGAATTTGCTAGAGACCTGAGGAAATTGCTTGTTTGGACGCAAGCTAAAAATGATGAAATGATAACATTTCACTCGTCCTCAAATTTATTGTGTGATGAAATTGATATCATAGTCTTCAAGTCTGAAGCATATGAGATGGTAAGCTATAACAATTCATCTGCAGGATGACAAACCCAAGAATATAGAGTGGGTTCTTGACATTGGTTGCACAAATCACATGACTGGTGATAAAAGCTTATTGATGAATATGCCACTGACTCCATCACCACTGAAGCAAATCACTTACATTGATAAAGGTAAAAACAAGGTATTGGGACTTAGTAAAGTGGCTATCTCCAAGGACCGGCACATGGACAAAGTCATGCTTGCCGAATCCCTTGGGTTTAACCTCATGTCAGTCTCAATGCTTTGTGATCTTGATATGATTGTCATCTTTGGAAAATATAGATGTGTAGTCATCATGGAATCTGACAAATCCAAAGTCTTTGAAGGCTTTAGGAGAGGAGATTAGTATATTGTTGATTTTTCCACAGGTCCTCAACCAGCCACATGTCTACTAGCAAAAACCTCAGAAGGCTGGCTATGGCATCGACGACTTGGTCATGCACGCATAAGGAATTTGCACACACTAGAGAAGAAGAAGCATGCCATTGGCATCGAATCCGTTAAATTCCTCATGGACCATCTCTCCAGTACTTGTGAGTCTGGAAAAATAACCAGATCCAAACACCCCTTGAAGACTATCATGACTACTACTTGTTCGTTTGAATTGCTTCACATGGACCTGTTTGGACCTACTCATTATGCTACTCTAACCAATGCATCATCTTTATATGGCTTTGTCATCGTTGATGACTATTCTCGCTATACTTGGGTACACATCATTCTGTATAAAACTGAAGTGCAGGAAGTTTTCAAACGATTTTCCTCAAGGGCCTCGATGAACTTCGGCGTCAAGATGAAACACATCAGGAGTGATAATGAGACATAATTCAAGAATACTGGTCTTGATGATTATCCTGATGAACTTGGTATTACTCACGAATTGTCTGCTCCTTATACTCCTCAACAGAATGGCGTCGTTGAACGCAAGAACAAGACTCCTGTTGAAATGGCACGGACAATGCTTGAAGAATATCAGACTCCTCGTCACTTCTGGCTTGAAGCAATCAACACTGCTTGCCACATCATCAATAGGGTATATATTCACAAATTCCTCAAGAAAACCTCATATGAACTCCTCACTGACAAGAAACCCAATGTAAGTTATTTCAAAGTCTTTGGTGCAAGATGCTGGATTAGTGATCCTCACCATAGCTCAAAGTTTGCACCTAAAGCACATGAGGGTTTTATGCTTGGTTACGGAAAGGGCTCAAACACCTACACAGCCTTCAACACCTATCACAACAAGGTTGTTGAAACTGTAGATGTGCGGTTCGATGAAACTAACGGCTCCCAAAGAGAGCAACTGCCTCCTGTGCCATATAAATTGACTCCTGAGGAAGCCATCAATCTCAAAGCTACTGAAGATATAATTCCTACTGTGGAACAACCCCTTGTTGAAGAAGTCGTCCCCAACACTGATGAAATTCAAGCAGGTGCACCTTAGGAAAATGCTACATAACAAATTCCTCACCCCAACAAAAGTCTTCAACCAGCTCATCCAAGGATTGCAAATGAAGTAGAACTTGACAAAATCCTCGATTACATCAATGCGCCAGGTTCTCTCACTCGCTCAAAAGCTTCACATTTAGTTAACTTTTGTGGGCATTCCTCTTTTGTATCTATCACAGAACCCTCAAAAGTTGTTGAAGCATTCATGGAACCTGAGTGGATTCAAGCCATGCAAGATGAACTTCTTTAGTTCAAGCTAAATGATGTATGGGAACTCGTCAAAAGTCCAGATCCTCACAAGCACAATATCATCGGCACCAAGTGGATCTACCAAAACAAGCAAGATGAGGATGGTCAGGTTGTGAGGAACAAGGCACGACTTGTAGCCCAAGGCTACACACAGGTTGAAGGAATTGACTTTGATGAAACTTTTGCACGTGTTGCTAGAATTGAAGCTATTTGAATATTACTTGCCTATGCTAACCATCACAATATTACTCTATATCAAATAGATGTGAAAAGTGCATTCCTCAATGGTATGCTTGAGGAAGAAGTATATGTTTCTCAGCCCCCAGGTTTTGAATACCCGAAGCATCCTGACAAAGCCTTCAGACTCAAAAAGGCACTCTATGGCCTGAAGCAAGCCCCTCGGGCGTGGTATGATACATTGAAGGAATTCCTCATGAAGAAATGCTTCAAACCTGGTTCACTTGATCCTACTCTTTTCACAAAAACCTATGACAATGAACTATTTGTGTACCAAATATATGTCGACGACATTATTTTTGGTTGTACTCACACATGTTATAGTGATGAATTTGCCTACATGATGGGTGAATAATATTAAATGTCCATGGTGGGGGAGCTGGAATTCCTCTTAGGTCTGCAAATTTCTCAACAACGCAGTGGCATCTTCATATCTTAGGAGAAATACCTCAAGGATGTTGTGAGGAAATTCAGCATGCATGAATGGAAAGGCGTCAAGATTCCTATGCCTACCAACGGCCACCTCTGCACTGACGAAAATGGTAAATATTTCGAATAGCACGTATATCGTTCTATGATTGGGTCTTTATTGTACCTATGTGCATATAGGCCATATATTATGCTTAGTGTTTGCATGTGTGCATGTTTTCAAGCAAAACCAAAGGAATCACATCATAAGGCTGCGAAACATATTCTACGATATCTAGCTCACACACCAACACTACGATTATGGTACCCCAAGGGCTCAAATCTTCACCCGTTGGATATTCTGATTCTGATTATGCTGGTGACCGTGTGGATCGCAAGTCAACGTGAGGCACATGTCATTTCCTCGGAAGATCATTAGTCTGTTGGTCCTTAAAGAAGCAGAACTGTGTATCACTCTCCAGTGCCGAAGCTGAATACATTGCTGCTCGATCTTGCTATGCTCAACTTCTATGGATGAAGCAAACCCTCAGAGACTATGGCATCAACTTGAAGAATGTGCCCCTCTACTGTGACAATGAGAGTGCAATCAAGATCGCCTACAACCCAATACAACACTCGAAGACTAAGCACATCCAGATTCGTCATCATTTTCTTCGTGACCATGTATTCAAGGGCAATATCATCATCGACCATGTGAAGACTCATGACCAGCTAGCAGATATCTTCACAAAGCCCTTGGATGAGAGAAGGTTTTGCAAGTTGCGGCGTGAGGTAAATATCCTAGAATCTTTGAATGTCTTGTAAACGTGCACACATCCTGACACTTATGCAAAATTGATGACTTAGATGTGCAACACACAAAGTAACGATTTTCTTCAATCAACGATCGTTAAATTACCTCGGGTGAAGAATAACTTATTCTGCACCCTGGGTGATGAATAGACTCTCTCTCTCTCTCTCTCTCTATATATATATATATATATATATATATATATATATATATATTATAGTGAGCTTTCAATGTCCTCAACAACATTCACTTATTGCTAAATCTTCAACCTGGTATTTCTTCTAAGTGAATGTGATCGGACCCGACTCCCTTCTATGCTAAGCTCAACCCACTCTATTCTCAATTCTTCATATGCGTTGTGTTTGACACTTGTTCAAAATCCTCACCAAGTCCTTGTCAGCTGAGTACTTTGAAACAAAATCCTGAAAATTCAAAAATTTATTTTAACATTACCACAGTAACCGCACCCACTACTCACGAACAGATAACCGTGATCTCCACCGCTTCGATCGTGGGTAGCACGTGTCATGCGGGGACGAATGGGCAATGGCAGTTCCGTCTGAAGTTTTTTGCTTCAGACCATTTTCACCTGAGCTATAAATAGCCCCTTACCCCCTTAGTGAAAAACTCTTCATCCGTCTCGTCTTCTTCGCTCCAGCTCAAAACCTAGGACCGCCGCTAGCATCTTTGTCGCCGGTGAGGAAAAGCTTCACTGCCTCGACCTCACCGTTGCCGAACTCACGCCGACTGCGGAACATCTTCCTCCGCCACCGTCGTAGCTGTCTCCAATCGCCAAGTTAGGGCACTGAAGATCTGGACCGAAGAACTTCTACTTTTACTTCATCAGTTCATCGTGTTCTTTGCACATTGTAATTAAAATCCTATTTTACTGCCCGTGTTGATCTCTTTTTCTCCTAAGATTTGCGCAATCGGGTTTTCCTCAAAAAATCTCTTAGTTGTGCACACCCATGTCTAGAAAACTTGATGAATTTCACTAAGCCACTAAATTCTTCACGAGAATCCTCAATTGTGTAAATTTTCGAATTTGCACAACTCTGGAACCCAAGATCAGAATGCTTAGTCAAATTCCTCAACTCAGTGGTCAAATTCCTGAACTAAAGAATTTTTTTCAATTTCTTCAAATCTGAGAACGCATATGACCTCTCCAAATTCTTCGCACCTATACTTTGTTCACACATATAAATGTCAGCTGATGAATCACTAGGTTCTCATCAACTTAACTCATTTGTAGCATTTCTTGAGGAAACATTACCTGTGTCCTCAGATTCCTCAAGAATACAGATTCCTCAGCAAAAACCTCAGCTGACGAAAATGGAGGAAGACAGAAAACAGAAGGGTGGCAAGAAGCTGGAACAGAACACTGCCTTTGAGATCCCTGAGGAGATCTATGCTGAGTACTGCACGCGTGATGAGGAAATTCATGGTAAAGAGACCATGTCGAAACACAAGATAAGTCTTCAAAAGATTGAATGCGGATGGGCAAAGGAGTGGAAGGAATATAGGTATGTCACTCTGAAATATGCCAATAAGTTTGCCCTCAAACCTCCTCGCAAAAGATTGCCTCGGGGAGATCAACAAGCAGCATATACCTCAAGCGTAGCCACAATTGAGGATTACCCTGATGAAAAAGACAAGTATTTGTCTAAGTTGCAGAAAAAGGATAAAGCTATTGTCACAAAATTAAATGAGGATTCTGCTGCTGCAACAACAACTGCCACTTCTTCTACTATTGAGGCTTGTGCTACAAAACAACCTCAGAAGAAGGTTCTGGTGAAGAAACCAAGTCTCAAGCCAAAGACCTCATCTGCAGTATCAAAAGAGCAACTTCCTCAGAAAGAAGCAACAACTACCAAATCCTCAACAACATCAAAGTCTTCACCTCCTCCGTAGAAACAACTCAGTTAGCTTCAATCAGAAAACCCAAGTTCCTCTGTGCCATGTGCCTGAGGCTCCACCCCAAAAAATCTTCACCTGGTGTGCTGACGATAAAGATGGCTGCTGGTAGAGGTATGCCGCCTCTTGAGCTTGCGTTGGGTTTTTCCCTTGAAGTGGAAAGGGTGATACAACACAGGAGCGGTAAGTATTTCCCTCAGTTTGAGAACCAAGGTATCAATCCAGTAGGAGAATCGCGCCAAGTGTCCAGAGTACCTGCGCAAACACAAACGAGCTTGCACCCAATGCTATAAAGGGGCTGTCAATCCCATCAAGATTGATTGCAAAGTGAGATCTGAAGGCGGAAAGTGCAACGAAGTAAAAGTGTAAGGCTGAAAATATGGTGTGAAGTAGACCCGAGGGGGCATAGTGTTCACTAGAGGCTTCTCTCAGAATACCAAATAATATGGTGGGTGAATAAATTACTGTCGAGCAATTGATAGAACCGCGCAAAGTCATGACGATATCTAAGGCAATGATCATACATATAGGCATCATGTCTGAGACAAGTAGACCGATACTTTCTACATCTACTACTATTACTCCACACATCGACCGCTATCCAGCATGCATCTAGTGTATTGAGTTCATGACGAACAGAGTAACGCCTTAAGCAAGGTGACATGATGTAGAGGGATAAACTGAAACCAATGATGTAAACCCCATCTTTTTACCCTTGATGGCAACAACATGATGCGTGCCTCGCTACCCCTTCTGTCACTGGGTGAGGTCACCACACGGTATGAACCCAAAACCAAGCACTTCTCCCATTGCAAGAATCATAGATCAAGTTGGCCAAACAAAACCCACAACTCGAAGAGAATTACAAGGATATGAAATCATGCATATAAGATATCAAAAGAAACTCAAATAAGATTCATAGATAATCTGATCATAACTCCACAATTCATTAGATCTCGACAAACACACCGCAAAAGAAGATTATATCGGATAGATCTCCATGAAGATCATGGAGAACTTTGTATTGAAGATCCAAGAGAGAGAAGAAGCCATCTAGCTACTAGCTATGGACCCGAAGGTCTATGGTGAACTACTCACGCATCATCGGAGAGGTCATGGTGTTGATGAAGAAGCCCTCCGTATCCGGATCCCCCCTCCAACAGGGCACCAGAACGTGCCCTAGATGGGATCTTGTGGAGACATACGCTTGCGGCGGCGGAAAAGTATTTTTGTGGATCTCTCTCGCAGTTTTGGAATTTTTAGGAATTTATAGGCGGAAGAGGGAGGGCAGACGAGCCACAGGGGGCCCACAAGCCTGCTAGGCGCGGGCCCCCTGGCCGCGCCTAGGGGGCTTGTGGGGTCCCCTGGTGGCCCGTGCCTTGGTTCTCACGTCCCGTGCATATCTTCTGTTTCGGAAAAAATCTTTTCGGAAGTTTTATTCCGTTTGGACACCGTTTAAAATCCTCCTCTGAAAAGTGTCAAAAACACGGAAAAAACACGAACTGGCACTTGGCACTGAGTTAATAGGTTAGTCCCAAAAAAATATATAAAAGGCATACAAAACATCCAAAGTTTGACAAGATAATAGCATGGAACCATAAAAAAAATATAGATACGTTGGAGACGTATCAAACATCCCCAAGCTTAACTCTTGCTCGTCCTCGAGTAGGGAAGTGATAAAGACTGAATTTTTGATGTGGAATGCTACCTAGCATAGTTGTCCTTTGTAGCTTCTTTCACGTGACATGAATGTTAAGATCCGTAAGATTCAAAACAATAGTTTGCTATTGACATGAAAACAATAATACTTCAAGCAAACTAGCAAGGTAATCATGAACTTTTGAAATAACAAGGCCAAAGAAAGTTATCCCTACAAAATCATATAGTCTGGCTATGCTCCATCATCCCCACACAACTATTTTAAATCATGCACAACCCTGGTATTGGCCAAGTAATTGTTTCACACTCTTACACTACACCCAAAAGACCTTGTAAGGACGTTTGTATGTAGACGCTTTCTACTGCGTCTCAACATCGTACGCCATATGACACATAGAGACGTTTCTTTAAGACGTCCAAGGGTGCGACTTAAACTCGTAGATAAAAGAAAAATATGACAATTAAAAAATATATTTGTGGCATTTTTTTAGGGGAATTATATTTGTGCGTGACTTGAGACGAAAATGATGTCGTCTCAATCACATCCTTTGGCCCAACCCATTAGAAAACCCTACCCCCACGTATCCCCGTTACACACAACTGCTATATCTAACCCTTAAAGAAACCGAAAAAGTTGCATCCATCTCCTCAGATCGGCAACTTCCGACGGCTCCCGGCGGCGCATCCATGGCTCCGACGGCGCGTCCATGACGCCCAACGGCCAGGTTGAACTTCCAAAGTCATTTGTTACCAGACGCTACACATCTGGATAATGTCGCACGCTGCCAACCCAAAGCCCCCCTGCTCACATCGGCAGATGATGCCGATATCACTACTTGCAGCCATAGATCGGTTCCTTCCTATGCATGCTGGCATGCTAGATGTTCAAGGGGATGGCAGAGATGCAGCCGTGAGTCCATCCTTTCCCTTGGAAGTCACCTGGTACTCGATGATCCCCTGTTCAATCAATTTTTTATTACTTCAGTTTTTCTAAGTTGTCTTTGCCCCCAAATATACTTCGCCTTCTCAAACAGTACAACTGTTATGAGCGATTCATTCTAAGATCTCTAATTTTGGGAATTGGACGAATTCCCCTTGTTATGTATCATCAACGACGGAATTCATGTTTGTGTACAGTTCGGAATGGATGTAGTACGAGAGTATTAATACTTCTTCATACAGTACTCACCTTCCGTACCATTATTCACTTATTTTGTTCAACTATCAACGGTGGAACGTTTATTTTGTTACTATGTCATGTAATAGTATAATATACTTTCTTATATCACCTCGAGTGTATCCAAAGGTTGTAGATTCACTAGTAAGTTCACGTGATCAAGTTTATCGGCGCTACCTTTATACTACATGACAACAAATTATAATTCTGAGAAATTTATGTTCCCTATAACTAAGCAGAATATTTTAATTTCTTTTTGGCAGCAATTTAGCTCGTCAATTTTATATAAATTATAATCATATCAAATTGATGAGGGCTATAACCAAACAACATAGTATATTTTTTTCTATCGGCACATTTAACTTGTCAATTTTATACATAATATAATATTTCCAAATGGATATGGGTTATGACAAAATATCACTGATTTCTCTCTGGTCAATTTTGCATTTAATTGACACTATCATAAGCGACAATGTTTTCCTGCTGTTTGCAGATATTGAAAGATTTAACATACAGAAATATTCAACACATGATCTTATGCAAACGAAAAAGAATACATATTTATATGAAGCAATCAATGTGGGATCACTGCAAGGTATGTAATTGATCCACAACCGTTCTCCTATAAAAGATGGTTGACATCATTATAGTCGTCATCTGTTTGACAATAAGCCGCATTATCTCTATATAAAAGCTGTGTGAAACATCTTTTTTTGTGTCATCCTCGCTAGTGTAGAGGTTACTAGTGTCGACCAGCATAACCAGTAAATCCTAAGAAATCTTAGTTCTATATTTAAGAAAGACATATATTGATATAAACTGTTTTTGGTGAAATCAATGTATGTTTCTTATTTAAAATTACCTAGATCTAATTCTCTATATTTCACTTCCGCTTTTCTCATGCTAATGTGGTTTTATTGTAGGATTTAGGAGACAAGACGGATGATATGGACATATTATAATAGGTTTCTATGGGAAATAATCTTGAAAAGAAACGTGCAAGGGACATCTTCACTATTTTCTAGAAGCCATATCCATAAAAGTTGTGAAAGCCATGAAGCTGATGTACCAAGCTAGCAATAGAGTTTTTAGATAAATTACAACTGAGAATTTCTATTTCTTCATATAGGTTTCAAATTTCATATAGTTAGAATTGGAAGTTTATTTTGTAGTGAGATACACATTATTGTATGAACGTATAGTTCACTTGTAAACTATCAATACTCTGTGTGATAAAAATAGCTACTATGGCTTGCATTTTGCTACTTGTTTTGCGACTGATAGTTATATATTTTTTGTTAAGTGTGAGAAGACGATGATTGCAAATGTGATCGATGATACTGAAGGATGCCTTCATAACTACAACAGTGTATCAGACGTACGATTATGTGTAGCAGAACACCTTTGTTTAGACACGCTTTATGGTGCAAGACTATTTATTCTTCTTAGCGTGCCTATATAGCGTCTCAAGTTTTGTAGACACGCTTTTCAGCGTCCGTATACAACGTCTCATTTCTTGTAGACACGCCAAGCAAGCGTGTTTACATATTTTGAGACGGTCCGTATGGAGACACTCGAAGGACGCTTTACTAAAACGACTCTACAATTGCCTAGAGATGAAATAGCACGTCACTAGCTATGTAATTGGGCGTCTCTACCGGCGGTTTTTGTTGTAGTGTTACTTTCTCAAACTTTTTTCAACTCTCACGCAATACATGAGCGTGAGCCATTAATATAGCACTATGGTGGAATAGAGTGTGGTGGTGGTTGTGAGACAAAAAGGAGGAGATGGTCACATTGACTCGGCGTATTAAAGGGCTACGAAGATGCCCAATAATAGATACCAAAGTGAATGAGTAGGGATTGCCATACAAAGGATGCACTAGAGCTATAATTATGTGAAAGCTCGAAAGGAGAACTAGTGGGTGTGCATCCAACTTGCTTGCTCACGAAGACCTAGGGCAATTTTGAGGAAGCCCATCATTGGAATATACAAGCCAAGTTATATAATAAAGATTCCCACTAGTATATGGTGGTGACAAAATGAGAGGCTGTCAATCATGATGAACATGGTGCTATTATGAAGCACAAGTGTGGAAAAGATAGTAGCATTGTCCCTTCTCTCTTTCTCTTTTTTTTGTCTGGGCTCTTTGGCCTCTTTCCATACCTGTTTTTTTTTGTGGGCAACTTTGGCCTCTTTTTTTATTTTTATTTCCTCACGTGGTACAATGCTCTAATAATGATGATCATCACACTTTTATTTACTCACAACTCAAAGCTTAGAACGATGATGACTCTATAGGAAATGCCTCCGGCAGTGTACCGGGATGTGCAACGATCTAGCTTGGCATATGATATTGAAACATCTCGCTAGCTATCCTACGATCATGCAATGGTAATATGAGAGTGACGGCACAAGTCATGAGACAGAACGATGGGAGTTGCATGGCAATATATCTCGGAATGGCTATGAAATTGCCATAGTAGGTAGGTATGGTGGCTGTTTTGAGGAAGGCATATGGTGGGTTTGTGCACCGACAAAAATTACGCGGTACTAGAGAGGCTAGCAATGGTGGAAGGTGAAAGTGCATCTATATCATGGACTCACATTAGTCATGAAGAACTCACATACTTATTGCGAAAGTTTTAATTAGTAATCGAAACAAAGTGCTAAACGCATACGCCTAGGGGAAGGGTTGGTAGGTGTAAACCATCGCGTGATCCCGACCGCAACACAAAGGATGACAATCAATAGATAAATTATGCTCCGACTTCC
Organism: Hordeum vulgare subsp. vulgare; assembly: GCF_904849725.1. Taxonomy (NCBI): domain Eukaryota; kingdom Viridiplantae; phylum Streptophyta; class Magnoliopsida; order Poales; family Poaceae; genus Hordeum; species Hordeum vulgare. The sequence goes on from NC_058519.1 coordinate 487,678,538, forward strand.
TAACATAGCGGTTCACCATACATGCATGTTACGGGAATCACTAATTTCAACACAAGTATTTCTAGATTCACAACACCCTACTAACATAACTCTTAATATTACCAAATCCACGTCACAAAACTAATTGAGAGGAATCGAACTTCTCTTTCTACTAAATGCACATGAAGATGGAAGATTATTGTATCCTCTTTGGATACCTATCACCTTTGGGACTACTTTCATAGCACAAGCTAACTACCAAGTTACGCACCGCCGTGCTCTAAAAGATCTATGTGAAGCACATAGAGCATGATTGCCTAGCTCAAAAGATATAAGTGAAGCACAATGAGCATTCTAGCAAATTCACGATGAGTGCATGTCTCTCTCAAAATGTGTGCAGCAAGGATTATTGTGACACAACAAAAAGAAAAGACTCCTACGATACTAGACGCTCCAAGCAAGACACATATCATGTGGTGAATAAAAATATAGCTCCAAGTAATGTTACCGATGGATTGAAGACGAAAGAGGGGATGCCTTCCCGGGGCATCCCCAAGATTAGGCTTTTTGGTGTCCTTGAATTTGGCTTGGGATGCCTTGGGCATCCCCAAGCTTGACCTCTTTCCACTCTTTATCCATTTGTCCATGAGAACATCACCCAAAACTTGAAAACTTCACAACACAAAACTTAAACAGAAACTCGTGATATCATTAGCACAAGAAAACAAACTACCACCTCTTTAGGTACTGTAGCAATCTTGATTTCTATTTATATTGGTGTTACATTACTGTATTATCACTTTCCATGGCTAGTACCCCCCGATACTATCCATAGTTTCATCAAAACAAGCAACCAACTCAACAAAAACAGAATCTGTCAAAAACAGACCAGTCTGTAGCAATCTATATATTTCGTATACTTCTAGTACCTCCAAAATTTTGAAACATTACGACATCCTAGGAAAAAGGCATATCAACCAAAAGCAAAAAGAATCAACTCAAAAGCTCTTTCTGAATAAAAATTTAAAATAATTTTGTGAGCGAAAAGTTTCCGTCTTTTGCCAGCAGGATCAAACAACCATCACCAAAACTAGTCATAAAGGTTTTGCTTGGCTCAAACACAAAAAGAAACACAAAAGACGCAATCATAACAGAATCATGATGGTGTGGACGCAACAAAACAGAAAGAAAAATATAAATTCATTGGGTTGCCTCCCAACAAGCGTTATTGTTTAACGCCCTTAGCTTGGCATAAGGTTATGGAATCACGTATCGTCGTCTTTGGTGCTCAAACCATAAGTAGAGTGATCGCTCATCATCTTAAGGTCTTCATCTCTCTTAATAGATGGTTCACCACTACTTGTAGGAACAAAAACAGACTTGGTGGCCTTATTGTGGGGAAAATTTGGAGTGTTCTGCACAGCGGCAAAAGCGGAACCCAAGTTGGTTATAACATCCTCTAGTTTGCCAATCCTAGCGGAATCATGACCTAGTTTTTCGTTAACTATGGGTTCCTTCTCCTTTAAATTTTTCAAAGCCATTCCCACCTTCGATCCGTACTGAGTGATTTGATTGTGGATCTTCTTATCCAAATTCTCAATGAGTTCGATCGTAGCAACTTTATTTTCAATGATATCCAGCCTATGCATCACATGTTCCAGAGTTAAGGTAGTTCCATTAACCATGAGTGGGGGCGAGCCTACCAAATTTATTAAAGCTTCGTAAGAATTGTGAAAGAATAAAAGAAAAGAGAGAGAGAGCAAATGATGGAACAGTCATCTCATTGATTGAAGTTTTGGGTATATATACCCCGGTACAAAGGCGGTTTACAAGGAGCAGTTGCCAATCTAAGCAACCGACATAAGCAGGGATTATCTCCTAATTAATTTAATTAATTTATTCCTAACACTCCCCCTAATCAATGCTTGTCTTTATAATATATATCATGTTGATAAAGACTCCTCCTTGTATGTGATTGCCTCTGAGAATGTTCATCATCTTCATTTTGAGAAATCGTTGTATAATCTTTAAAGTCTCCTCCAAAAACCCTGTGGGAAAAATATGAGGAGAATAGTGTAGATTTGTTGCTGAAACTCCTTTAAACCCAATGGGAAAAATGAGGAGAAAATGATGCAACATATAATGATTATTGTCTCTTGATAACTCATATGAGAAAACCTTTGAAGAATGAGAAAAATCATCTTTGAGTTTAGAGAACAATAATTATGTCTTGAGTACTCCCTTTAAAAACCCTGATAGGGAAAATAGAAAGTATAACATATGATCTTTGAGAATATATTGCCTCACTAAAAACCATTATGAGAAACTCGAGAGAAAACTCATAAGGGAAAAGAGTGCAATCGTACATGTCATTGAAAACTCCTTTAAAACCCAGTGGGAAAAATATAAGGAGAAAATGATATGGCATATATAGATACTTGTGTTTATATTATCTCATTAAAAACCTTTTATGAGAAACCGTTAGGAAAAACTCATCAAGGGAAAAAGAGTACAATATATGCAATTTGATGATTGTTAATAGGTTATAGTCTGGGAGATTACTCCCCTGAACTTTGCAAATATGGAGTATGTCTCATACCAATGCCATTGACATGAGATTGTGTATAATCTGTTGGATTATCACAATATTTTGTTTGCAAATTATTTCCTCAACTTTCTATAATCCAGAGGATAAGTAATTTTTGAGCAATGTGATTTATGATATTGCTCTTCATATAACCTCTAGGTATTGAGTAACACAAATGGAAGTATCTTGATAAATCAAGTTATGTGATTCTGATAATTCTCAACCACATGATTTTGAGTGTGGTTAATCATTCTGCCAAGCCATGCATATTTCGCAATGCTTTTAGATAAAGCAATTATGTCAGAATGATAAGTGGGAATAACCATTAAAGTCCATTTATATGACTTTCATGTGAAGGCTATTCCAGCAAATTGAGTCATTGATATGGTGTCATTGGGATCAAATAAAAAGCCAATATCATTACATCATATCATGGTCATATCTTCTATTTCCTGATGAAAATATCCAAGATTTACTGTAATCTTCAGATATAAGATGATAGTACTTATATCAACCATATACCTTTTGTTGGGGGTTGCACTCTGAATAAAGATAGCAAATATAGTGTCAGGCCTAACGTAGTTTGCAAGTATACGAGTGCTTTGACATTAGTGAAATATAGAACTTCAGGTCCCAGTATCACTTCATTATCACCCCTAGGTATGAATGGATTTGTACCTTATCAAAGGTAGTATGACCATACATGTATTTTGTTGATATGATATATCCAAATTGAACTTCTCATATATGTTTTGGATATATGTAGACTGATATGTATTCTTTGAGAGAATGCTTAAGTTGTAAACTTAAGCTATATTTGGTTGAATCCAAATTTTCTGTCTTGAGGTGATTTTATGTATGTTTAGGTCTTATAGAGACATTGATGACGAAATCATCAATATACACAGAGGTGATGTAAGCAAAACAAATTTTGGGATTCCTTTATTAATACATCAAAAAAATGATCATCCTTTGAGTGATCCTTTGAAGAAGGAACTCATTTAGTCGGTAGTATCATATGATTTCTGACTATTTCAAGCCATAGAGTGACTTCTGAAATTTTACACAAATATGTTGCGATTTATTTTGGATTCGGAATTGTAAGCCCTTCAGGGACTTTGTTATAAATTTCCGAAACGAGTGACCCATATGAGTATGTAGTCACTGCATCCATTAATTGCATGGATAATATTATTTGTACTGCCAACAATATTTATTATCGAAACATAGTTCCACTCATACCAAGAAGGTATGTTACATCATAATCGATGTTGGGTCTCTGCGTGAACCCTTTTGCTACAAGCCTCGCTTTTTCACCACCTCATTGACTTTGTCTATGAATGAGAAGTTTTTAGTATTCCATATGGAAGATACTTATGATGAGTAGGTATTACTGTAGTAAATACCACTCTTTGATTGGCGAATGCTATTCTTCATTACTTGCTTCCTTTTATGTGAACCAATATGAGTACAAGAGGCACTCTACCATGGATTTTGGTTCAGGGCCCAAAAGATTTTAGCAATCTTTAGAAGAAATATATGTCGACAAATGTAGACTTATGTTATATGATTCTAGAAGAATCGATGAAATTTGTGGAAATGTATTTATTCCTTTTAACTCCTTGAGATTTCCTACAACAGTGGAGTCAAGGTGTTTCGATATCCCCACACCAAAACATTTGTGCACATTTATGTCGGGCTTTGGATGATGACGATCCAGTGAGGTGTCTTTCAACTTGATGTTGAATTACATTTACTGGTTGAGGATTTGATTTCCTCTGTTTCCGCGGAAGCATATGCGAGATTATATCTGATGTGGTCAGATTTCTCCCCCTCTTGCTCTCATTTGGGGAGAAGAGTGGTTTATCAGGTACCTCCACTCTTTCTGACACTTTACTGCAGGAATATAAATTTGAGTGACACCTTTGTCATCAGTAAATGTATGTGGCAGATTTCCAATGAGTTGCAAATATATGATTCTAAACTTCTTGTTCAGATTCTTTGAGTACGTGGATATAAGGACTGAATGTCAATAACATGTCTAATTTATTTCTCGGCATTCTTTGTGGTACTAATCTCCCCCTAATGCCAGAAATGTCCTTATTGCTAATGCAATCAACATACGGGCTGTGAATAATTTTGATTGACGGATAAATTTTTATTCCTCACATAGATCCCTATTTTTCTATGAGAGCCCATTGATGTATGCTGGAGTGGTGATATCGGTATGTAACTGAATTATCGCAGATAGGAAATACTTTGTTGATTTCCACGTAATTACTACAAGGGGAAAGTAGGATGATATGCAATTGGTATGATTTAGATCATACTTACGGTGTGTAAGGCCGTAGTTGTCCAGGAAGAGGCTGGTAAATTTACAATTCTATAAGTTTTGTCATGTTTATTAATTTCACTATCTTTGATAAGATATTTAACTAAACCATTCTCGATGTGTACATAAAGTATTATATATAATATGACATTGCTTGCGAAATGAGTTCAACGAAGTTTTCCATTCGAATGGATTTATCCCTTGTTTAGGATAACTAGCTTGCTCTTACTTTGAGAATTTAGAAACTAATTTAGTTATATCATTCATGGTTTTGTGTGACAAGAGACATACTAGAAATCATTTTATAAATGTTTCCATGAGTACCATGAAGTATCTATATAATACCACATAATGGTTGAGTAATCCACATATCTTCTGAATGTGTTCAAGGAAGAATGCGTGGCTCATTTGAATTTTTAAGGTGAGAGAGCCTTAAAACTTATTTCCCCTATTGCACATGCAGTGGACATAAAATCTTTTGATTTGGAAAATATTATAACTTAAAATGTTATGACCAATATAATTGCCAATAATTTTTCTAATCAACCCCAAACTAGGATTGTAAGGCTTAAAGCCAAATATTTTGTAAAATTTAGAAAATTATTTTGTACGCAACAAAACTGAGTATGAATTGATTCATACATTCAAAATTTATCAAATATAATGTCCAAGAAATAGGATATTGGACATTACACTACATGTAGTAGTACAAGTATAGGCAAACAATATTTTGGGAATAATCAGGATATTGCATGAGATCTCCCTTATTACTGAAAAATAATTACGCAGACATATCATAGGCGCAAAAGAATTGATCATTCTTTTTGTGCACTATATTTTTGGTTCTCCTTCTGATGAAGATTTGAGAACATCATTTACGAGAATATTTTCTGGTTGTATGTTTGCAAATTTTCAAATACCCCAATGAACTTATTTTCCTTTTGATAAACTCATTGTGTGGTTTGACCATATGTTTGAGGGTTTGGTAATCATATGTACGATATTTATGTAACCACACATTTGACAAACTTAAGAGTTGTCTTTGTGATCATTTGGAAATGATCAATTCCCAATTAAAAGATAATTCTGTTATTGGTTGTCTTTAGCCTCCACTTTACTTTGAATTCCTCATGGTTCTATTTTGTGACCACTGACTTGCATAGGATTCTCAATGCTAGCAAATATTTGAAGCACCCGTTGGGTGAATATGATGATTTTAAGAAATAACATGTTTCTTTACCATGAAAATGGTAATACCATCATAAGGAGATGTAAAGTGTATCAAGGGCTTTTCAACCCGATCTGCATATAAAAATGTGAGATCATGAGATCTCAACTTCAAGTTGATTTTATAATTACCAAAACTGTAAGTTACTATGGGCCTGAGGCCTTGAAAAAATATTGGGTGATCATTCCAAATGTGCTCATGGCAACATGTTTCTCTTAAGGGAAATATTCAAGGTGAATAAATATTCATCCATTATGTACTCAGTTTGATAACTAAGTGAAGTTGGTGACAGGCGAAATACATATAAACATACTTAGCTATTAAGAGAATAGCCATGACATATATTTCGAAGGTGGAGTTATAGTGGCCACAAGTGTCGCATGTGGATATAATGACTGATGTCATGAATCATCTTACAATAATAATCCCACGAAATCATGCATTTACTCTATTTGGGAATGCCAGTCATGCATTACTGAAAAATGCTAATGCATTTATTTAATTTACTTGTAGGAGTAAAATAAAATATATGGATGAAATGATCTTGTTGAGCACAATCCGCCAAGGTGATGCTTGGTGAACATGGGGTGTAAACCTTCAATACAGTGCATGCGATAAAATCGTTGCTAATGTTTTGGGCTTCATTCATGAGAAAAGTGTGACTTTTAGACTCTCGGCCAAAACATAGACTTTGCAATTTTAACATTGCTTAGTCACTATGAAAATAACAACCAAAATGTGATGTGGATCTTGCAATAGTGTTTGAGACACTCGTCATAAATTATGGTATCCATCTTGATGGATGGATGACACTATAATTATAAATAGTAGCCCAGGCTCCATTGCCATGCATTTTACGAATGTAATAGAAGGTAATCACATGTATTTGCAAATATTTTCATGGTTTCCTATGACATATTCAAGCAAAATGTGCAAGAACAATATTTATTATGAGAGTAAAATATTTTAGTGAACAACAACAATGAATGCTTCGGAGGAGCAAGTTCTAGTACGACTGATGCCTTATAGCCATATGTGTAGACTTCAATTTATGTAGGATAACACTCTGAAGATAATCACCAATATGGCGTAGATCTCGCAGTAATAGAAAACATAGTCTGACTATTGTCAGTAGATGTTTATAATTCTATTACCTTATGTTATGCTAAATGTATAAAATCACTTTGAAGGCAATCGTTTGTCAAAATGACATGGTGTAGACCTTGCCGTAATATTGGATAGTCTACAAAATTTTGCAGTAGATGCCAATATTATCTTATGATATCTTGAGGTAGTCACATCTAAATATTAATATTCAGAAGAGCACTTTGAAGGTAATCATCTTGTAAAACTAACAAGATGTAGACCTCACAGTAGTGATGAATAATCTGCGAATTGTGCAGTAGATGTCATCAATACCTTATGATTCACAAATAAAAATTTAGGCTATATACACATTAATATTTGGAAGAGCACGTTGAAGATAATCATCTTGTCAAAATGACAAAAACGTAGATCTCACAGTAGTGACGGATAATCTGCGAAATATGCAGTAGATGCCATCAAATACCTTGTGATTCACAAATATATTTTAAGGTAATCGAACACTATAATTTCATGTGAGTTTACATCAATATTTGCAAGAAAATATATATTTAATTGCCAAAATAAAGTTGTGGTACACAGTTACATGTTATAGAGATTGCATGAGGCAAACAAATTAAACATGTACCATCTTTTTTCTTCTTCAACACCTTACAACAAGTACACGAACTAAACCGGAGAACCAACCAAGTCTGATGACTTATATGCAAAATACTGCAATGCATGTGTACTGTATGTATTAACATGAGAATATAGAAAATAGGAGGGTTGATTCAAAGAAATTTCCAGAAGGGATAAGGTTGCCCCACTTTTTCCTCATGTGCGGTTGCTAATGGAGATATTCACCGCCGTTCTCATTTAGGAACGATGAACCAATTGATTCATAGTGCTCTGATTAGGCAAGTGCCGATGACATCAATGTTGCGGGGTTGCGTTCGTTGGTATTATGCGTGCCGGCCGATCGTCGCAAGGACCGCGTCGGAACGTTGAGGCCGTTGCGCCGCGTTCTAGATGGAGCCGCCTCCATGCGGTATGCCGGAGGGCGTCCAACAACTTGGAGGCCGGGTCATGGGGAGCCATGCCAACAGGTTGCGGCCTCACATGTTCCCGTCTCGTGCGCTGCCTGAGGAAGGAGCGCCACGCCTCCATGCGTCGGCCGGAGGGAGCGCGGTCGTTTGAATCAAGCGTGCAGTTCCACGTCGAGAGGAGACGCATCATGGAGAGGGCGGCCAAGACGTAGGTTGCGCGCCGCTCCGCAAGGAGCCTGGCCCGGATGGGTGCTGGCCGCTGTGGACTTCACCGACCACCGTGCCATGAGCGGCCGTGGAGCGTGGATATGCGTCATGCGCCGCCATGGCGTGGGGGCCGTGCCCAGTAACCGCCGGGAGCCACGGTTGCGGGTGAAGGCGCACGATGCGAACACCGGATCCGCGCTCGCCGCGTCGGCCTCTTGGTCCAAGGTCCGAGGGCCACCGCTTCATCAACGCCGGAGGGCGTCGCCCCCATGGCCGTGCATCGGTCTCGTAGTTCTTGTGATCTGTGTCTGCTCTCGGTAGAGGCGTGCTGATAACGTGTGAAAGAATAAAAGAAAAGAGAGAGAGCAAATGACGGAACAGTCATCTCATTGATTGAAGTTTTGGGTATATATACCCCGGTACAAAGGCGGTTTACAAGGAGCAGTTGCCAATCTAAGCAACCGACATAAGCAAGGATTATCTCCTAATTAATTTAATTAATTTATTCCTAACAAGAATCAACGGTATGGCTACCCACGAAATTTCTGCCAACTATGGTGTCAATAACATACCTATTCAAAGGGGAAATACCCACATAAAAGCTGCGAAGTAGGACGGTAGTAGATTGCTTACGAGTAGATCTACTCTGGGCATTGCAAATCCTATACCAAGCATCCTTTAAGTTTTCTTCCTCATTTTGTTTGAAATTGAGAACTTCGTTATCGGGAGTATCGTTCGAAGCGGTGGGTCTAGCCATGAGGACAGATAGACTATCCCACACAAGCGAACACAAAGCAAGCGAGAGAAAAAGGCGAACGAAAAAGAAAAACGAAAAAGGCAAATATTTTGTAAATTTTTGTTTTTCAAAAGTGGGGGAGAGGAAAACGAGAGGCAAAAAAATAAATAAATGCAAGAGATGAGTTTGCCACACTTACTTGGATGAGTTCTTGACTTGATCCTCCCTCGCAACGGCGCCGGAAATCCTTCTGCTGCCTCTTGAGCTTGCGTTGGTTTTTCCCTTGACGAGGAAAGGGTGATGCAACACATGAGCAGTAAGTATTTCCCTCAGTTTGAGAACCAAGGTATCAATCCAGTAGGAGAATCGCACCAAGTGTCCAGAGTACCTGCGCAAACACAAACGAGCTTGCACCCAACGCTATAAAGGGGTTGTCAATCCCATAAAGATTGATTGCAAAGTGAGATCTGAAGGCGGAAAGTGCAGCGAAGTAAAAGTGTAAGGCTGAAAATATGGTGTGAAGTAGACCCGGGGGCCATAGTGTTCACTAGAGGTTTCTCTCAAAATAGCAAATAATACGGTGGGTGAACAAATTACTGTCGAGCAATGATAGAACCGCGCAAAGTCATGACAATATCTAAGGCAATGATCATACATATAGGCATCATGTCCGAGACAAGTAGACCTATACTTTCTGCATCTACTACTATTACTCCACACATCGACCGCTATCCAGCATGCATCTAGTGTATTGAGTTCATGACGAACAGAGTGTAGCGACCCGACTCAACGAGTCAAGCCTCTGGTGTTTTCTGTAACATCCCAAGATCATGCTGGTACACACACAGTACATAATGTATATATTCAAGAGTGCAATCACACAGCTTTATTAATCAAAATCTCATAAAGAGTACTTTATTACAATAAAGGAGTACAATAAAGTGGCTGAAGGCCATCTCATGAGATTATCTAACGAAGACTAAGCGGAAGCATCAGGTAGACGAGTCCATCCGACTCCAAGGGCATGTCGCTGAGCGTAGAATCGTAGCCTCACTCCTGGTCGGAAAAGTACTTTGCAACATGATACGTTGCAGCCGTGTAGGTCAGCATATTGAATATGCTGGCAAATCATCAAGAGAGGGAGTAAAATAATAATCATCTATCTCTACATGCATATTTGGCCGGTGGAGCTAAGTTTTGCATAAAGCCATTTTTCTCCTACAACAAAAGGGGTCGTAAGCAAAATATTACTACATGTTTGTTGTTAACGAGATGGTTCCGCCAACCAGTTCTCGTACCCGAATAGTTGTTAACACCCACATCATTATTAAGTTGTGTCGAGAGTTCAGGGGAAATTCAATGCCTTCGGCTCAAGTTGTCCATGACCGTGGACACGACTAATCGATTAGGTTGGGTACTCTGCAGAGTTTTGCACACGTTCCCCACAAGATTTGATCGCCTCCGGGTTTGTCCTCGCACTTCAGGGTGTTTGAAGACCGGATGATCAAAACATGGTCTTTCAACGGGTCCCTCTGAATCCCTGTCGGTGCCCATCCATTCCTACCGTTCGTCTACATCTGCTAGCACCGCCTGTCCAGAGTCGCCGCGTTGTCCAACCAAGCCAGAGCCCATAATGACTTGTGGCTGTGCAGGTAAGCCTTGAGTCTTGAAGTCTCCGTCCGTCCCTTTGAGCCTCGGTGAAGCTTTCCGCAGGATGACATGGCCTCTCCAGCATCCCGGGCATCCACTGGGTTTTCCACGGAGTCGGTCAACCGTCCTTCACCAAGTGTTGCATTGTGTCCGAGGTCTTGAAAATCTTGTCTTAGTCCGGTCTTGATTATTATATCAACCTCGCATTCACTCGTGCCATACACTCAACCGATAACCCTTCTACTTAAGCATAACAAATATAACATTGTCGTCCCGGGGCCAAGTTTCGGGGTTGTTGTGTTCCTACCACATGATACTACAACTAGAATTAAAGTTTCCAAGTACCTAGGCAGCATGCAAATTGGGCAAAGAAGGTGATCTACTATGCATTGAAAACATAGGTAAAATAACATGATCAAAGATGACTTGCCTTGATGATAGTTGTCCTGCTCGAGCGTCTCTAAGTAACACGCTTCGCACTCCGGATGATCTACCGATACAAACACAAAGCACACCATAAGCAATTCAATCATGCCACGAGTAAAAATAACATCACATGCGATGATTTGCGAAAGACTACGCAAAAGAATTTATCGCGCGCCGGTATGGCAGAAACTTGTTTCTGTTGAAAACACCAGCAAAAATACTTTAAAAATTCTGAAAATTCTACCACAGTAATATTTTATCACTAGAAAACAGTAGCAAAAAGAATCAACTCAATATCATTTTTCAAACTCCTGGAATAAGCAAAACATTGTTTAAACTAAATCTGCTCTAACTTATATTTAAAAATTTCAAACACAGAAACATTATATATTTTAAAAGACTACAGGAAATTTGTGAGCTACTGGAAAAGGAATCAATGTCATTGGACGTAGGGATAAAAAGTAGTGGCCAAAACAAAATTGAAAGTTTCTGTTTTTGAAATCTGGACAGAAGTTACAAAACTGCTAGTGCTAATGAGAGGCACACGTGGCAAGCTGCGGTGGTGTTTGTTTTTACGCTTCGGGCAAACGGCCTAAGGCTAGCAAAGTCGCCGGTTAATTCATAAGTGACTAGAAAAACCTACTTTGTTTCTGAGAATAACCGAAGGGTTACTAGTGTTCTAATCCTAGCCATTGCATGGAGATCTAAAGGCTGGAATCAATTGCATGCAAATAGAGAGAGAGAAGGGAGGCTAGCTACCTGCTGCAGAAGCTTGCACCGGCGAGGAACGTCGCTGCCGGCGAGGGAGGAGCTCCGGGGCGGGGTTGGAGGCTTCGGGGAGTCGGCGGTGGGGTTCCTCCTCCGCGGGGGGAGGCGGCGGTGGAGAGAGAGAGCTCGGGGGAGGCTCTCCCAGGCGGGGCCGAGGGTGGCGCAGCCTCGGGCTGCTGCTCCTCCGGCGAGGCTCGTGGCGGCGGCGACTCGTGGAGGCGGCGGCGGCTAGGGTTGGGAAGGGGTGGCTCGGGGGTGGGGGTATATATAGGCTGGGTGGAGGGAGTAGAAAGGAAGGAGGAGAGGGAGTACTTGGGAAAGAAATCGCTAGGAGAAGGACTCGGTTCGGTGCTTGTGCAGAGAAGGAAAGAGAGGAGAGGAGAGATAGGAAAGTGACGTGGGGGCTTGGGCAGGAGAAACAGGGAGAGAGGGAGGCGGTGGGGTGAGGTGGACAAGGAAGGAAAAGAGCGAGACAAGGCAGGAGAAGAGAGGGAGCTCGGCTCGGTTCCTGGGAAAAAGGAAAGAGAGGGAGAGGAGATCGCGTGGGAGAGAGAGGAGAGAAATAAGGGAGAAGAAAGAAAGAGAGAAAAACGTGGGGAGAGAGAAAAAAAGGACGTGGGGCTGGCTGCATGCTGGCATGCGTGCATGCAGGCTTGCATGGCTCGGGTGGGGCTGGTACGTGCATGCATGCAGGGGATTGCATGCCTCGGTGCAAGGCTGGGTTAGAGCCTCTTTGGCTCGGCCTGGCAGTTTTCTATTATTTTTTGAAAAACAAACAGCAGCAAAAGTAAGAGAAAAAAAACAATAAAAAAATATATTTCCTAGCTAACAAATACTAGAAAAAGAAAAATAGGTACTAATATACATATATGCACTAGAATACTTAGGAAAAAAATAAAATAACATATACAACTAATATATATATAAAATACATATATATATACCAATACACATAATATTTCTATGGAAACCCTAGTTCCACCTAATGCAAACTTTCGAAAAAAGAGTTTTATGCAATAGGTCACACAATGAGATTGAAGAAAACTCAACTAAAAATAATTTGGAGTTTAGAAAATTTGCAAAACCAAATTGGTGACTTTAAAATAAACTTCGAAACGTTATGCACTTAAATTCACAGGGGAGAAGTCATATTATCTCCACTCCAATAAATTGCCCGCAGTCACATAACGAATAGAATTTTTCAGAAGAACACAATGATGCATAAAATATGAGATGCAAATGAATGATCTATTAACATCCGAATTTAAGAAAATTGGGATGTTACATAGAGTAACGCCTTAAGCAAGGTGACATTATGTAGAGGGATAAACTCAAACCAATGATGTAAACTCCATCTTTTTACCCTTGATGGAAACAACATGATGCGTGCCTCGCTGCCCCTTCTATGACTGGGAGAGGTCACCGCACGGTATGAACCCAAAACCAGGCACTTCTACCATTGCAAGAATCATAGATCAAGTTGGCCAAACAAAACCCACAACTCGAAGAGAATTACAAGGATATTAAATCATGCCTATAAGAGATCAGAAGAAACTCAAATAAGATTCATAGATAATCTGATCATAAATCCACAATTCATCAGATCTCGACAAACACACCGCAAAAGAAGATTACATCGGATAGATCTCCAAGGAGATCATGGCGAACTTTGTATTGAAGATCCAAGAGAGAGAAGAAGCCATCTAGCTACTAGCTATGGACCCGAAGGTCTATGGTGAACTACTCACGCATCATCGGAGAGGTCATGGTGTTGATGAAGAAGCCCTCCGTATCCGAATCCCCTCTCCGGCAGGGCACCAGAACGTGCCCCAGATGGGATCTTGCGGAGGCAGAAGCTTGCGGCGGCGGAAAAGTATTTTCGTGAATCTCTCTCGTAGTTTTGGATTTCTCAGGAATTTATAGGCGAAAGAGGTAGGGCAGACGAGCCACAGGGGCCCACAAGCCTGCTAGGCGCGGGCCCCTGGCCATGCCTAGGGGGATGATATGTCTCCGTCGTATCTACTTTTCCGAACTCTTTTGCCCTTGTTTTGGACTCTAATTTGCGTGATTTGAATCGAACTAACCCGGACTGACGCTGTTTTCACCAGAATTGCCATGGTGTTGTTTTTGTGCAGAAATGAAAGTTCTCGGAACGTCGTGAAAATTTACGGAGATTTTTTCTGGAATAAAAGAAAAATACGTGCGCAAAGATCCACCTGAGGGGGTGTCCCAGTGGGCCACAATCCCACACGGCGCGACCACCCCCCTAGGCCGCGCCATGCAGGCTTGTGGGGCCCACGTGGCACCACCGCCCCCAATCTCAGTCCTATATCTTCCGTTTCGCCTGAAAAAAAATCAGAGAGAAGGTTTCATCGCATTTTGCGATACAGAGGCGCCGCCACATCCTGTTCTTCATCTGGAGGGCAGATCTGGAGTCCGTTTTGGGCTCCGGAGAGGGGAAATCATCGCCATCCTCATCATCAACCTTTCTCCATCGACAATTCCATGATCCTCTTCATCGTTCGTGAGTAATCTCATCGTAGTCTTGCTGGACGATGATGAGTTGGATGAGATCTATCATGTAATTGAGTTAGTTCTTGACGGGGATTGAGTTAGTCCTATTATGTTGTCGCCAATATATGTGTGTTTTAGATCCTACCTTGCAAGTTGTAGTCACCCACTATGTGTTATGACCCGGCAACCCCGGAGTGACAATAGCCGGAACCACTCCCGGAGATGACCATAGTATGAGGAGTTCATGTATGCACCACGTGTTAATGTGTTGGTCCGGTTCTTTATTAAAAGGAGAACCTTAATATCCCGTAGTTTCCATTAGGACCCCGCTGCCACGGGAGGGATGGACAATAGATGTCATGCAAGTTCTTTTCCCTAAGCACATATGACTACATACGGAATACATGCCTACATTAGATTGATGAACGGGAGCTAGCCACATATCTCTCCGTGTTATAGTTGTTACATGATGAATCACATCCGTCACACTCATCCATCACCGATCCACTGCCTACGAGTCTTTTACTACTGGTCCTCGCTACGTTACTTTGCCTAGGCTTGTCCCTTGCTACAAGAGGGATTGGGCCACTTTGCTGCTGTCACTACTACTGTTACTTTGCTGTTGCTGCTACTGTTGTTACTTGTTACTTTGCTGTTGCTGCTACTACTGTTCCTTGCTACTCCACTGTTACTTGTTGCAAAACTTTGTTGGCGCTAACATCCCGTCAACAAGGCTTTTCCTAGCACCATTGCTGGGAATTGCCAAAGCTTTTTCTGGTGTCGTTGCTATCGTACTACCTTGCTACTGATACTTTGCTTGCAGACACTAATCTTTCAGGTGTGGTTGAATTGACAACTCAGCTGCTAATTCTTGAGAATATCCTTTAGCTTCCCCTTGTGAGCGAATCAATAAATTTGGGTTGAATACTCTAGCCTCGAAAACTACTGCGATCCCATACGCTTGTGGGACATCGGGGGCTTGTGGGGTCCCCTGGTGGCCCCTGCCTTGGTTCTCACGTCCCGTCCGTATCTTCTGTTCCGGAAAAAATCTTTTCGGAAGTTTTATTCCGTTTGGACACCGTTTAAAATCCTCCTCTGAAAAGGGTAAAAAACACGGAAAAAACAGGAACTGGCACTTGGCACTGAGTTAATAGGTTAGTCCCAAAAAAAGATATAAAAGGCATACAAAACATCCAAAGTTTGACAAGATAATAGCATGGAACCATCAAAAATTATAGATACGTTGGAGACGTATCAAGGTACAAGGCCAAGCCCAGGCAAAGTTGTCAACATTCCTTCTACATCAGAAGGAAGTGAAGAATATAATGATGAAACTCTTCAAGCCATCATCAGAAACAAGCAAGAAAGAGTTGCACAAGCTACTGGTAGCACCATTCCCCTAGCACTGGATCCGAAAGAAATGCTGAACTTCATCGATATTTGGATGAGGATCCTAATACTCCAATTGATGATTTGAAGCTTCCTCCTCGAGTCAGTCATATGATTGCTTCATTCATCAATGAAGGAAAACGGAAGGACCAGCAAGCCAAACAAGCTAGGCTTGCAAAGGTTAAAAAGAAGAAATTTTTGAAGCAAAACATCCTAAACGTGACGCGTGAGAAACTTGTTTCTACTCACGCAGAGGTAAAGACCCTCACTCACAAATACACAAGTCTTCATGCTGATCAAAAGGGTGTCAAAGTGCAATTTGTCAAAGCAGCAATTGATGCAATTGATGAATACAATAGCAAGATGGCCGCTCCAAAGCAGCCAACAAAACCTCATCCAAGTTATACTGTGCAAATGGATGATGAAAATGAAGAACCACCTGCTGATGAAATTACTCAGAATATTTCAGCTGATGAATCTGCCAGGCCAAACACTGCCAAAGCAATAAGTGATGAAAATGCTCCTTCACCTAAGTCTTCAAAGCTGAAGAAAGTGACTCCTCCGTCTATAGCAGACGTGAAGAAAACAAAAGCTGCTGAAAAAGAAGCCAAGAAGAGAAAGGCTTCAACTACTTCAGAGTCTTGAGAGGTGAAATGCCTGAAGACTATGCCTACCTCATCATCAGCTCCAGTGGATGCTGCTCCCCTCAATGTAGCACCATCATATATGATTGTTCCATTTGGTGAAGAATACATCATTCCAGAACAGGATGAGGAAATGTACGATAATCGCTCTGCTGCGTCCACGCTAATAGATGAGGAAATTCAAGCAGATGAAATTCCTCAAGTCACAACACATCCAATGACTGTTGAAGAAACTGAGAAGACATTGGATGCAACACACCTGTTATCCATGATGAGTTCTGGGAAAAGGCTCACCCAAACTCGCCAATAATAGCTCCAATTCCTCAAACTCCTGTAGCCACTGAGATTCTGACTGGCTGTTGAAAAGAGTTCACATGAGGAAGCAGCACAATATCGAGAATCAGCTCCATCAGCTGAAGAAACCGAAGCACCAAAAACTACATCTGCTCCCTCGGATCAACAAATTGCTCAAGCTGAAGAACAAGCTCCTGCTCAAAATGATGAAACTGCAATTGTAGTGGTAAATCCTGAAACTGCAATTGTGGTGGCCACAACTCCTCAAGATGAACAACACCATAATATTCAACCAAAGCCTCATCAGCCCTTCTCAAAGAGGCCAAAGTTTCAGAAGCAAGCATTCTATGATGAACGTCACTACTGCACAGGAGAAAATCCCTATGATAGGCTTCGCATCAGGCAAAGAAAGTTCTGGACCAGAACTCAACTCAACTACTATGCTTCTGTGCTCTGTGGAAGAAAGAAGATATTTCTTCACACCCACATTCCTCACTGTGACATGGTGGAAATTCCTTGCTTCACCCCAGTACTGAATGTTCTTCACAAAGCAGGGCTACTACCATTCTGTACAAATATCGATGACTGGAAAATTGACATAATTCTTCAATTCTATGCCACACTGCATATCTCAGGTGACCCCAAAGACGTCAACACGTGGGTCTTGGACTGGATGACTCAGCACACTCACTACAAAGCTCCAACCACAAAATTTCTTCAAGCTCTTCCAATATTAATTCCTTCAGAAGATGCAGTCAGAATGTATGATGAAAGGGATGGTCAATTTCGCAAGGCTGACTCTTATTCCTCATATGATGACACTGCCACTCAAGAACCTTCAAGCCCAACTACCCCAAGGGTGATGACTAACAAAGAGCTTCTCCCGAGTCTTCACCAAAAAGTCGATCACAATCACAAGTGGGTAAAACGCCAGTTTGGCTCCATTGTGAAAACCCTCAACGAGACTCAGAATGTTGTGAAGAAAAATCACTACTATCTTCATGAGGTATTTGATCGCACTTGGGCCATTCTGTCTTACTTGAAGACTCCACAAGAACTTGAAGAATTGGAATTCTCTCGCGACTTTGATTGGTCATGGCCACCTAAGAAGAAATTCAAGTCTATTCTAGTTCCTGACTTGGTGGACAGATCATTTTCTTCATTCCGCACTGCCGATTTTGATGAAGAACCTGAGGATACTGCAACAGGCCCAACAAGGAAGTCTGACTCGAAGACTGCTTGCGCCTCTTCCTCAACATACAAGTGAAATTCATCATGGGCGTTAGTCCTTAGTTTCGTCCCTTTTCGCCACTTGATGACAAAGGGGGAGAAATCTGAGAGTTAATCTTCAAGCGGGATTTATTAATGGGCTTATAAATTTTATTAAGTTACAAACTCTTGGTTCTGCTGAAGTTTTTAGTGTAATGAGTTGTAACTTAAGCCCGATGGTGTTCTGATACTTTCAAACATTTTTCATCGCATGCTTTTTCCTCAAAGTTAATTAATGCAGGCATGCTGAAATTCGTCACACACCATTTTTCATCATGCATCTCTAATTCCTCACACTATATGTGAAATGCATGCATGAATTGCAAGATATAGGGGGAGAACTCCATGATATAAATCATCAATGTGCATCTGCTGTTCAAAGCAAATTCCTCAAAATATGCACATCTTCATGGGGAGTTTCTGTGTATCTTGCCTTCAAATTCCTCAAACTCAATACTTATATCTCATATTATTATCCCTATTGAAAACTTAACCTATTTGTCATCAACCACCAAAAAGGGGGAGATTGTAAGTGCATCTAGTGCCCCTTAGTGATTTGGTGGTTTGAAGACTTATAGGTTAAGAGACTGATATGTTTGTGAGTGTACACAAGCTATATAAGTCGCTGAGGAGTTTGAGTTATTCGATGAATATCGACCCCTAAAAATGAATGTCTTCGGGTGAAGACTTTGGTCATTCCTTGAAAATTTTGATCGCGAAGAAATTGCGAAGAAATTGATATTCCTCATAAAGATATTGAAGATGAGGAATTCGGTGTATTATGAAGAAAACACTTTGAATACTTTGGAGCGTGAAGATTTCCTCTTTCTATTTCATTTTCTTTAAACATGAGTTATAGGAACACCGTACTGTTAAAGGGGGCCGAGGTGAAACTATGGAACGAATTTGCTCATGATGCTCAACCCAAGCCTAAATCTACCAAAGCCTCAAAGTGACGAATATGAGAGACATGAGGACTTTCAAAGTTGAAAGTTCTGACCATTGCCGCGCCACGCGCCACTTGTCACATATCTTATCCACCCAACGGTCATATTATTAAAGGGCATTTATGTCAAATCATGTCGGGATGCACCTAGGCTATAAATAGCCGCCCCCACAACCATTAACTCGTTGGCTACTCCGAGAGAAACTGACGCTTGTCATTTAGAGCAACCCGAATTCCTCAGAGTCTTCGAGAGGAAATCATCAAGTGAGGAAATACCCCCAAACAGCAAACCCAAACAAAAAACCCAAGTGATTTAGCATCACTACAGAAGTTATTCCTTTGTGGAACGGACGCTTGTTACCTTTGAGGACTGTGTATCCTCTAGACGGCTAGGCGTCATGGTCTAGAGCATCCAGCAGTCAATTGTGGATCGCCGGGTGACCAAGTTTGTGAGGGTTTGGAAGTCTGCCCTGAAGACTTACCACGAGTGTTGGGCGAGGACTGTGTGTCTTTAACTCAAGGAGAATACTGTATGGACTGTGTGTCCCGGGGCTGTGTGTCCTTTGGTTTCAATACCAAGACGCTCCGAACCAGACGTAGAACTGTCAAAACATGTCACGCCCAAGATGCGACCCTATCCTCAATTTGGCACGAAGGCCTCGTCAGGGATAGAAGCGCATCTCGGCGTGTCGCAAGAATGGATATCGTTACAAGTACATGTACTGAAAAGAAGAGATATATAAAGAGTTGGCTTACACTCGCCACAAGCTACATCAGAGTCACATCAGTACATTACATAATCATCAAGAGTAAGAGCAGGGTCCGACTACGGACGAAAACAAACGACAAAAGAAGAACGACGTCCATCCTTGCTATCCCAGGCTGCCGGCCTGGAACCCATCCTAGATCGATGAAGAAGAAGAAGAAGAAGAAGCAACTCCAAATGAACAATCAACGCGTTCGCATCAAGTAACCTTTACCTGTACCTGCAACTGGTGTTGTAGTAATCTGTGAGCCACAGGGGACTCAGCAATCTCATTTCCAAAGGTATCAAGACTAGCAAAGCTTAATGGGTGAGGTATGGTTAAGTGGTGAGGTTGCAGCAGCGGCTAAGCATATATTTGGTGGCTAACTTACGAGTACAAGAAGTAAGAGAGGGAAGATCTACGCATAACGGACGTGAACTAATGTTGATCAAATAAATGATCCTGAACACCTACCTACGTCAGACATAACCCCACCGTGTCCTCGATCGGAGAAGGACTCACGAAAGAGACAGTCACAGTTACGCACACAGTTGGCAAGTTTTATTTAAGTTAACTTCAAGTTATCTAGAACCAGTGTTAAACGAAGTTTCCACGTTGCCACATAACCGCGGGCACGGCTTTCTGAAAGATTTAACCCTCCAGGGATGCTCCAACTAGTCCATCACAAATTACCACAAGCCGCATAGAAATCCTCAATCACGAAACTCTCGATCTCGTCGGATTCCCTAGTGGAAAACCTCAACTCTGAGATTACCCAAAGCATCACCGAAATCCCGATGCACAAGATATCTTGTCAAAGGTAAAACTAATCCAGCAAGGCCACCCGGTGTGTCGACGAACCCGATAGGAGCCGCGTATCTCGTTCTCAGGACACACCGTCTATGCAAAGTGGACGAGAACCAAACCTCGAGTTGCCCCGTGGTGGCACCGTCGGCTGCTAGGTGGGTGGACCAACACTCATGAGGAGCACTGGCCCGGGGGTTGATTAAGTTATCCTCGGGTTAATTACTCCCTATGCAATTCATTAGTTATTAGGCAAATGTAGTACCAAAGTTGGGCCTTGCCAGACCAGCTTTAACCTAAAACGAATTATCAAGGGGGTCCCCATAACAACCCCGATCGTGTTAGGAGCGCTCATTTATGGAACATAACACCGGTAGCCGATAACTAAGGGGGCAAAGGTGGAACAAAACACCAGGCTAGCAAGGCCGAGCCTTCCACCTTTTACCAAGTATATAGGTGCATTAAATTAAATAGCATTTAATATGGTGATATAACAAAGAACCCATGCTTTCGCATGGAAGCATCTGCACCTGCAACTAGCAACGCTAACAACAGGGTTAAGCAAGCAGTAACATAGCCAATCAGTGGTTTGCTAGGTCGAACAGGTTCAAGGTAATCATGGCATTGTTGAGAGGCTGAGATTTAACATGTGGTAGGAAACGAGACATAAACGATAGAAGCGATAACTAGCATGGCAATGATAGTAATGGTATCTGGGGAAATGATCATCTTGCCTGAGATCCCGCTTGGAAGAAGAACAACTCGGAGAAGTCGGCGAACCAACGTAGTCGAACGAGTCCTCACATTCCGACACGCTTGCGGAACTCTATCGAGACGGAGGAAACCGGAAACAACCATCAACACAAGATATTCACCACACAAATGCAAGACATGATGCACACCCTAATATGATGCATGATCAGATCAAAGATGCAAGGGATGGCATGGCAATTCATCTCACGCAAACTCTACACATTAAGTGAAGCTCGATATGCAACGGGTTGCATATCGACGAAACTCCACATTTAATTATTTAATTCACTCTCGATTATTTACACGGCAAAAATAATGTTGTTTAACATGGCAAGGGTGAAGCGACGAACATACATGGCACCCTAGTCGGTTAACACGCGGAGCATAGAACGGAGCTACGGTACAAGAACATGCAACACAAGATCATATGCCATAAATGCGTCATGCATGAGAGTTCAACACATCACGACAAGGAGGGAAATAAGCATGGTGTCGCCATGGCGTGCGAGAGGAAACCATGGTGGCGAATCAGAAACGATGCCATGGCAACGTTCGGGTCCCGATAACTCGAGGAGAAACCGGTGCCAACGTATACGAACGCGTGCGGGAACGGAAAATAAAGATGGGGTGATCCCGTATCTCGGGTTCCCATGTGTCGAGGGCTCGACAAAAAGGAAGACGACGTGCACGGCAAATAAACGGTGCATACATGCATTCAACTTGTACAACACATACATTCGTAGATCACTAGCACACGGTACACGACATGTCCCCTCGGTATACCTTTGAAGCGTGCATATCGGAGGGGTTCGGTCGAAGCGGGCGTCGTGGTCGTTGTGGAAGTAGTCGTACACGCGCCGGTAGTTGAAGTAGTGGTACACGGTCTCGTCGACGGCAGTCGTACTCTCGGCGTCGGCAGACGGTCTTCGGCGTCGGTAGTCGTTCACAAATTCGTAGATGTCCGGGGTCGTCGGGGCGTCGTGGTACTCGCGGCGAACTTGTCGGTTCCATGGAGGGGGGTTGGTGCACGCGGCTTCGGCAACCAGCGACAGCGGCGACACGACTACAACAGCTATGACAGCGACGGCAGCAGGCAAGCGACCTCAACTAGCATCAATGGCGCAAGTGGCGGCAGCCTCGGCATCAGCGGCAAATAGCAACTAGCAGGGAACTCATCAACAACCAGCATCTACCTAGCAGCAGGAAGCGACTACACCTGCCACTACAAATGCAGCTAAGCAAAGGCAGCAACGGCAATAGCCAGCAGCTATGGCACGACAAGCAAAACAGCGGCAATAGCAATAGCAAGCACAAGCACCTACCAGCAGCAGCAAAACACAACCGCTAGCTAGTAACATACGGCAGCGAAATGCATCGGCCACGCCATCTACAGCAAGCAACAACAACACACGCAGCGAGGCAGCAAGCACAAACAGCAAGTAAGCTACAGCATAGCAGCATCTACAACATGCAAGCATCAGCCGCAATTGCAAGAGCAGCAGCTAAGCCAAGCTAGCAGCAACCACAACAACTAAGCAAGCATGGCAACAGCAGCATACAGCAAGGCGGACAACACGGCAGCAAGAAGAGGAGGGCTCCGGCGGCGCGGGCTCAGGGCTAGACGGCGATGTAGCGAGGCGAGCACGGCGGCAGTTGAGGCGGCGACGGCGCGGGGCTGACGGAGCCGGCCAACGCGGGGCTGGGCGAGCTGCTGGCGGCGGGGCTGCTCGGTGAGATGGAGGCGGTCGGGGCAAGGCAAGGGGGCCTGGAGGCGGCGGGGCCGAGCAGGTGGCGAGGCGCGGGCTGGGGCTGCTCGAGGCCATGGCTGGCGGCGCGCGGAACGGGCTGCACGAGGGCGAGGGGTGAGAGCAGGCGCCGACAGGTCGGCGCGCGGGACGGGCTGCACGAGGGCGAGGGCGAGCGCAGGCGGCGGCAGGGCGGCGCGCGGGATGGGCTGCACGAGGGCGGCGCAGGAGCAGGGAGGTGCGGGGCTGGCGCCGCTGGAGGGGCGAGGCGAGAGAATCGGGGCTGGGCTAGGTCACGGGGGAGGGAAGCTGGTCCTTGGGCCGGCTGGCCTGGGCTGGCTCCTCCCCCACTTGGTTTTTTTTAAAACCTTAAAAACAGAAATCTGTAAATAAAGAAAGGTTTTTTTTAAACAAAATAAAATAAACTAAAATAAATGCCTTTTACCCTTTTAAAACAAACGCCAACTATAAATAGATTGGGCATTTTTAAAGGAATAAAAATGAAACCTTTTTTTAAAAGAATAAAAATAAAACCCTTTTTAAAAGATTTAAAATCACAACCCTTTTGAAGAATTAAATTAAAACTCTTTTAACAAGAAGATAAAAATAACCCCTTTTTTAAAAGAATTAAATAAAACCCCTTTATTTAAAGAATAAATAAAAGCCTTTTAAAAGAGAAAATAAGATGGGAGGGTTTTTAATATAAAGCAAATGGGGAAATAAAATAAAAACCTAAGGGTTGCCCCCACATTTAATAAAAGGATTTTTTTGAAAAGAAGAAGACGCACCCTTTTAAATAGGGGTTTTAAACGAAGACTTTGGCAAAACCACAAAAACGAAATGAGAGAGGAGAGAAGGGGAGTAGGTTTAGGTCGGCGGTGCAACGGGGTTTAGCGGTGGCTCTCACGCTCCCTCTCTCATCACACCAACAAAACAACGTCACTCACGAAACACTAACGCCTAACAACACGGAGCAACAAGCAACACCGACAAAACACCGATGACATGATGCCATGCATGATGCGATGATGCAACTACATGACGATGCAAAATAAATCTAATCATACGACGGAAACGGAATAGAGGGGGGAATCTTCTAGAACGTCGGTCTCGGGCTGTCACAACTCTCCTACACTACAAGAAGATCTCGCCCCGAGATCCAAGAATGAAAGGGGAAAGAGGATGAGAAAGAACAAGAGGTAAAAACTTAGTCGCTTCTTTGACAAAGGAGTGAAACCAATGATCCTTGAAGGTTGCAAAGAGATGAAGGCTGATATGAGAAAGAAGCAAGAATTCATGGAAAAGTTCGACAACACTTCGATAGGAAAATGGGACAAAAAAATTCGAAAAGGTAGGAGAATTAGACAATATTCATAACAAACAACCAAATAGAGCAAGGGAACACCATGATGTAGGTAGAACAACAAGATTGACCCAAAAGAGCAATACCACAAAGCCTCCGGAACAATAGAATAGGAACTAGCTCATACGGAAGAAGAGAATGAAGAGAGAGTGGCAACTACTAACTCAAATGAACTTGACAAGCACCCTTGCAAGAAGAATTGAACGGAGTTGTTGGAGAAACAACAACGAAAAGAACATGATAGTAGTGGGCTTATGGACATCTTTTCAAACTAATGAAGTGACAACCAGCCACTAACAGAAACAAGAGTTGATTGGGAGAAACAAGATAAGAACAATTTCTTACACCAAGAGGATACATCGAGAACTTGGATTAATGACAAGCACCATTATAGCAACAATCCATAGGAAAAGCGTTAGGTGAAATCCAAACCAAGATAGCTCAATGAAGAAATCATGGGTAGAAATATCTCATGATCATGGAATTGATGGGTTTAATTATCTCAAAGGAAAACTCTTCGAGGCTCCTACACTAACAAGAATGCTATAATACCACCTCAAAGGATAAGGAAGAACAATTGCACAAAAAATGCAAAAGAAAGGATACTAGAGGTTCTCCAACAAGAATCTTGAAGAACACTTGAGAACGAATTGAAACCTTGACGAACCACCAAGAAGGACCTCCGTATACGAATGAATGATGCAAAGATATCAAGGTAGAAAAGAATAAGATTATGACCTTGCCAAGATTTAAATGAAGCAACACAAAGAGATACTTGAGAAAACTTGGAACTCCGCAAAAGAAAGATAAGAACACTAGAGAACAGGAATTGATATCGTGAGCCACTCCGGAAGAAGAATTGAAATCATTTGATGAAACAAGAATAAGAATTATGTTAAGCTAATCCTTCATCAAGTTAAATTGATGACAAGCAACGGATTTAGCATACAACTTATTCCTCTTGAAAGAATCTTGAAGAGACAGAGAGATAAGCACCACTTGAAGCATAATTGAAGAAAGCACCGTTGAGAATTCACAATTGAATGGGAACACCATAAATTAATGGAGATACATGAGAATGGAGAGATCATGAGCCACCTGAGAGAAAACTTGAACAAGGCACCGGATAATCGAGAGACGAACGAAGAGACAACAATTGAGAAGAATTGAGGATGAAAGCTGAAAGCTGAGAACGAAGAATCTTCTAAAATGATGGCCTTCGGAGGATCGAGAAATGAACACAGCATTGAAATGCACCGAATAGCAAGAAAATGGATTCCTCATGATTGGAACAAATTCCAGATTATAACACAAGGCTGAAATGATGAATATCCAAGAGAATGAACCAAGATTCGAGAAAAACACTCCTTCAAATTGCAAGCTGAGAATGAAGACGAGAGCAACACCAAGAATTAATGAGACACTCCGGAATAAAGAAGGATGCAAGGTTGAGCCAAATAAGAGAATTAATTCAAATAGGCCGTGAAGAAGGGATATGGCTGATGAAAATCATACTTACATCATAGCTGAAAAGAATTAATGATCTCTGGGAAACGATTAAAAGAGCCAGGAAAGATCCTGGGAAAGAACCTGTGGGTTATGGGCCCACTCAAACAAACCACCGTTAGAAAAGATTGCTAGAAAGAGAGATATTGCACCGGTAGAAATGAAAACTTGATGAGGTTAGCACCTCGAAATAATTAAAAGAATTGAAAACGAGAAACTACTGAAATATCTTTAACACTCCGGATAGAAAGAGAGAGGAATGAATAACAAGATTGGCTCCTAAGAATTCCCAACATAGGAAAGAATTTAATGTTTGAAAAGGATATGATGACCCTGGATAACTGAATTAAATTCACCGGTAAGGATGACAAGAATGAACAAAGGTGAACATGAAGCTCCTGAGAATCTTCACAACGAATCACCGGGTAAGAGAGAAAAGAACACACAGCGGAAGCACAATGAAAAGAAAACTCTTGGATGAAAATTGAATCACTGAGAAAAAGGGCGGGAGGGTGGGGAAAAACAAAGACAACTTGGGCTAGATAGGATGAACTCCGGAATACAAATGAGAGAATGATGTTGCAAAATAGGAGAGGATGGAATTCACTTGAAGAGAAACACACAGGCTAGAAAAGAATTAACATGACGGCTCCGGTTGACGAGAATTGATATGACAATTGAACGAACAAAAGAATTAATACTCTCATAAAAAATTATAAGAACACCACTTAGGAAAGATCTGAAATCACAACTTGACATCGGAGCCGCACAAATTACCATAATCAACAAAACAAAGGGATGAGGCTTAAGAAACAAGCCAGAACAAACTCATGAGAAAGATTTCCGTTCGACATTTTCGTGGACAGGATCGCACGGGCTCGATTTTACAGTAGCCATCAAGTGCAAGGCAGTGTACCCGACATACGAAGCGTCCCCGAGTCGTAGCAAGCTACAAGGACTCTTTAAGACACAACGTGTACCACTGTAAGTCGACCGTGAACAAACGAATCCACTAGATGTCGAACCCCAACCTAACATCATGCATTTGTTGGAAGATTGTCCTATAAGCAACTACTTGAATTCCCACCTATGAATTCCCGAAATATCTGGTCATGCAATCTGGTACACGGATACAAGGAGTAATATCACACAACTCCTATACTAATCCGTCACTTGTATCACATCCCTCAACACACGACCAGAATCTCGGACCTTCATCTACAACAGACCCTCGTGATCACAATGATACAAAATATGGCAGTACTCCCGAACAATCTGCACCAGTACTGGGGACATCGGGGTTATCTCGCCACTACTAGTATTGAAGCAATTACGAACATCCTTCATTCTGAGATACTAAGAAATCTGAATGATAACGATGTGCTCGAGAATCCCCTGGAGCTCAACTCCCCGGAAGAAGATCAAGTCAGACAGGAGGCACCAAGACAGAACTCCGTCACATCGGCATCATATAGATCCCAAGAATATCCGCGTGATCCTAAAAAAAATTGAGTGAGAAGAGAAGTAGAATAAATTATTACATCAAGATTCCTCACCAGAGCATAGAAGAGGAGAAAAAGAATCCTACTCTCCAATATATAACTAAGACTCAAATAGATTTTCACTAGACTCGACTCGGCCAAGTTCGATCAATCAAGGGGGCTCCTAGGTCGGTACGGCTCTGATACCAACTTGTCACGCCCAAGATGCGACCCTATCCTCAATTTGGCACGAAGGCCTCGTCAGGGATAGAAGCGCATCTCGTCGTGTCGCAAGAATGGATATCGTTACAAGTACATGTACTGAAAAGAAGAGATATATAAAGAGTTGGCTTACACTCGCCACAAGGTACATCAGAGTCACATCAGTACATTACATAATCATCAAGAGTAAGAGCAGGGTCCCACTACGGACGAAAACAAACGACAAAAGAAGAACGACGTCCATCCTTGCTATCCCAGGCTGCCGGCCTGGAACCCATCCTAGATCGATGAAGAAGAAGAAGAAGAAGAAGAAGAAGAAGCAACTCCAAATGAACAATCAACGCACTCGCGTCAAGTAACCTTTACCTGTACCTGCAACTGGTGTTGTAGTAATCTGTGAGCCACAGGGGACTCAGCAATCTCATTTCCAAAGGTATCAAGACTAGCAAAGCTTAATGGGTGAGGTATGGTTAAGTGGTGAGGTTGCAGCAGCGGCTAAGCATATATTTGGTGGCTAACTTACGAGTACAAGAAGTAAGAGAGGGAAGATCTACGCATAACGGACGTGAACTAATGTTGATCAAATAAATGATCCTGAACACCTACCTACGTCAGACATAACCCCACTGTGTCCTCGATCGAAGAAGGACTCACGAAAGAGACAGTCACAGTTACGCACACAGTTGGCAAGTTTTATTTAAGTTAACTTCAAGTTATCTAGAACCAGTGTTAAACAAAGTTTCCATGTTGCCACATAACCGCGGGTACGGCTTTCCTAAAGATTTAACCCTGCAGGGATGCTCCAACTAGTCCATCACAAATTACCACAAGACGCATAGAAATCCTCAATCACGAAACTCGCGATCTCGTCGGATTCCCTAGTGGAAAACCTCAACTCTGAGATTACCCAAAGCATCACCGGAATCCCGATGCACAAGATATCTCGTCAAAGGTAAAACTAATCCAGCAAGACCACCCGATGTGTCGACGAACCCGATAGGAGCCGCGTATCTCGTTCTCAGGACACACCGTCTATGCAAAGTGGACGGGAACCAAACCTCAAGTTGCCCCGTGGTGGCACCGCCAACTGCTAGGTGGGTGGACCAACACTCATGAGGAGCACTGGCCCGGGGGTTGATTAAGTTATCCTCGGGTTAATTACTCCCTATGCAATTCATTAGTTATTAGGCAAATGTAGTACCAAAGTTGGGCCTTGCCAGACCAACTTTAATCTAAAACGAATTATCAAGGGGGTCCCCATAACAACCCCGATCGTGTTAGGAGCGCTCATTTATGGAACATAACACCGGTAGCCGAAAACTAAGGGGGCAAAGGTGGAACAAAACACCAGGCTAGAAAGGCCGAGCCTTCCACCTTTTACCAAGTATATAGGTGCATTAAATTAAATAGCATTTAATATGGTGATATAACAAAGAACCCATGCTTCCGCATGGAAGCATCTGCACCTGCAACTAGCAACGCTAACAACAGGGTTAAGCAAGCAGTAACATAGCCAATCAGTGGTTTGCTAGGTCGAACAGGTTCAAGGTAATCATGGCATTGTTGAGAGGCTGAGATTTAACATGTGGTAGGCAACGAGACATAAACGATAGAAGCGATAACTAGCATGGCAATGATAGTAATGGTATCTGGGGAAATGATCATCTTGCCTGAGATCCCGCTTGGAAGAAGAACAACTCGGAGAAGTCGGCGAACCAACGTAGTCGAACGAGTCCTCACATTCCGACACGCTTGCGGAACTCTATCGAGACGGAGGAAACCGGAAACAACCATCAACACAAGATATTCACCACACAAATGCAAGACATGATGCACACCCTAATATGATGCATGATCAGATCAAAGATGCAAGGGATGGCATGGCAATTCATCTCACGCAAACTCTACACATCAAGTGAAGCTCGATATGCAACGGGTTGCATATCGACGAAACTCCACATTTAATTATTTAATTCACTCTCGATTATTTACACGGCAAAAATAATGTTGTTTAACATGGCAAGGGTGAAGCGACGAACATACATGGCACCCTAGTCGGTTAACACGCGGAGCATAGAACGGAGCTACGGTACAAGAACATGCAACACAAGATCATATGCCATGAATGCGTCATGCATGAGAGTTCAACACATCACGACAAGGAGGGAAATAAGCATGGTGTCGCCATGGCGAGCGAGAGGAAACCATGGCGGCGAATCGGAAACGATGCCACGGCAACGTTCGGGTCCCGATAACTCGAGGAGAAACTGGTGCCAACGTATACGAACGCGTGCGGGAACGGAAAATAAAGATGGGGTGATCCCGTATCTCGGGTTCCCATGTGTCGAGGGCTCGACGAAAAGGAAGACGACGTGCACGGCAAATAAACGGTGCATACATGCATTCAACTTGTACAACACATACATCCGTACATCACTAGCATACGGTACACGACATGTCCCCTCGGTATACCTTTGAAGCGTGCATATCGGAGGGGTTCGGTCGAAGAGGGCGTCGTGGTCGTCGTGGAAGTAGTCGTACACGCGCCGGTAGTTGAAGTAGTGGTACACGGTCTCGTTGACGGCAGTCGTACTCTCGGCGTCGGCAGACGGTCTTCAGCGTCGGTAGTCGTTCACGAATTCGTAGATGTCCGGGGTCGTCGGGGCGTCGTGGTACTCGCGGCGAACTTGTCGGTTCCATGGAGGGGGGTTGGTGCACGCGGAGTCGGCAACCAACGACAGCGGCGACACGACTACAGCAGCTATGACAGCGACGGCAACAGGCAAGCGACCTCAACTAGCATCAATGGCGCAAGCGGCAGCAGCCTCGGCATCAGCGGCAAACAGCAACTAGGAGGGAAATCATCAACAACCAGCATCTACCTAGCAGCAGGAAGCGACTACACCTGCCACTACAAATGCAGCTAAGCAAAGGCAGCAACGGCAATAGCCAGCAGCTATGGCACGACAAGCAAAACAGCGGCAATAGCAATAGCAAGCACAAGCACCTACCAGCAGCAGCAAAACGCAACCGCTAGCTAGTAACATACGGCAGCGAAATGCATCGGCCACGCCATCTACAGCAAGCAACAGCAACACACGCAGCGAGGCAGCAAGCACAAACAGCAAGCAAGCTACAACATAGCAGCATCTACAACATGCAAGCATCAGCCGCAATTGCAAGAGCAGCAGCTAAGCCAAGCTAGCAGCAACCACATCAACTAAGCAAGCATGGCAACAGCAGCATACAGCAAGGCGGACAACACGGCAGCAAGAAGAAGAGGGCTCCGGCGGCGTGGGCTCAGGGCTAGACGGCGGTGCAGCGAGGCGAGCACGGCGACAGTTGAGGCCGGCGGCGGCGCGGGGCTGACGGAGCCGGCCAACGCGGTGCTCGGCGAGCTGCTGGCGGCGGGGCTGCTCGGCGAGATGGAGGTGGTCGGGGCGAGGCAAGGGGGCCTGGAGGCGGCGGGGCGGAGCAGGTGGCGAGGCAAGGGGGCCTGGAGGCGGCGGGGCGGAGCAGGTGGCGAGGCGCGGGCTGGGGCTGCTCGAGGCCATGGCTGGCGGCGCGCGGGACGGGCTGCACGAGGGCGAGGGGCGAGAGCAGGCGCCGGCACGGCGGCGCGCGGGACGGGCTGCACGAGGGCGAGGGCGAGCGCAGGCGGCAGCAGGGCGGCATGCGGGACGGGCTGCATGAGGGCGAGGGGCGAGCGCGGCGGCGCCATGGCGGCGCGCGGGACGGGCTGCACGAGGGCGGCGCAGGAGCAGGGAGGTGCAGGGCTGGCGCCGCTGGAGGGGCGAGGCGAGAGAATCGGGGCTGGGCTAGGTCACGGGGGAGGGAAGCTGGTCCTTGGGCCGGCTGGCCTGGGCTGGCTCCTCCCCCACTTGGTTTTTTTTAAAACCTTAAAAACAGAAATCTGTAAATAAAGAAAGGTTTTTTTAAAACAAAATAAAATAAACTAAAATAAATGCCTTTTACCCTTTTAAACAAACGCCAACTATAAATAGATTGGGCATCTTTAAAGGAATAAAAATGAAACCTTTTTTTTAAAGAATAAAAATAAAACCCTTTTTAAAAGATTTAAAATCACAACCCTTTTGAAGAATTAAATTAAAACTCTCTTAACAAGAAGATAAAAATAACCCCTTTTTTAAAAAGAATTAAATAAAACCCCTTTATTTAAAGAATAAATAAAAGCCTTTTAAAAGAGAAAATAAGATGGGAGGGTTTTTAATATAAAGCAAACGGGGAAATAAAATAAAAACCTAAGGGTTGCCCCCACATTTAATAAAAGGATTTTTTTGAAAAGAAGAAGACGCACCCTTTTAAATAGGGGCTTTAAACGAAGACTTCGGCAAAACCACAAAAACGAAATGAGAGAGGAGAGAATGGGAGTAGGTTTAGGTCGGCGGTGCAACGGGGTTTAGCGGTGGCTCTCACGCTCCCTCTCTCATCACACCAACAAAACAACGTCACTCACGAAACACTAACGCCTAACAACACGGAGCAACAAGCAACACCGACAAAACACCGATGACATGATGCCATGGATGATTCGATGATGCAACTACATGACGATGCAAAATAAATCTAATCACACGACGGAAACGGAATAGAGGGGGGAATCTTCTGGAACGTCGGTCTCGGGCTGTCACACAACAGTTGGAACTGGGTCATCAACAACCCTCTTCATCAAGCTACGAGTTCTATTTTTTCAACTCTCTCATTTCCTCAATTGTATGCTGAAGACTCTAATCTGAACTGTTTGAAGAATTTGTGTCAAGACTTTCTCTGAATTTCCTCAACCTCAAATTCTTTACCTGAATTAATCTTCACCTGCTTACCTTGTACTTGTGACCTCTGCAAACCAAATCTCTGAAATCTCGTTGAGTACTTTGCTGTAGACGTTTTTGCGCCCCTGATTTGGTTCTACTTCCGCTGCACTTAGTTCATGACTGACGACTTTCCTCACTAGGAATTTCCTCAGTGATGAAATTGTAAAAATCGCCTATTCATCCCCCTCTAGTCAATATAATGCACTTTCAGTGGTGGTGAATTAATCTAGCAGGGCTTCGCGTAAGCACCGCCGAGCTAGACTCGAGGAGAAACAAATCTAGAGAGAAGTAGAGGGAGCACGTGGCAATTAGGGTTAGCCCTCACCGCTAAAACCTCTAGTATATATAGGAGGAAGAGGAGGGGAGGCTTCCTTGGCCCCTCCTCCAAGGAGAGGTTCGGTCGAGCCAACAAGGGAGGAATCCACCTCCCACAAGGGAGGTGGAATCCTATTAGGACTCCTACCTAATTTAGAAACATTTTCTGTCTTTTGGCTTTTTGCTTTATTCCTCCACTCCATCCGCATGGGCCCTTAGGGGAGGCTTTGGCCAGCCCACTAGGGGCTGGTCTACCTCCTCTCACAGCCCATGAAGCCTTTGGGTCGTCACATCCCTCCCGGTGGTCCCCCAATACCCTCCCGACACTCCCTGTACACTACCGATGAGTTTGAAACTTTTCCGGTGACCAAAACAGGACTTCCTATACATCCATATTTACCTCCGGACCATTCCTGAGCTCCTTGTGACGTCGAGGATCTCATCCAGGACTCCGAACAACCTTCGGTCACGAGCACCTATAACTCAACTATACCCAAACGTCACCGAACCTTAAGAGTGCAGACCCTGCGGGTTCGAGAACTATGCAGACATGACCTCAGACACTCTCCGGTCAATAACCAATAGCGGTACCTGGATGTCCATATTGAATCCTACATATTCTACGAAGATCTCTATCGGTTGAACCTCTATGTCAAGGATTCAGTTAATCCCGTATGCTGTTCCCTTTGTCCTTCAGTATGTTGCTTGCCCGAGATTCGATCGTCGGTATCTTCATACCTTGCTCAATCTCGTTACCGGCAAGTCTCTTTGCTCGTTCCCTAATACAAGATCCCGTGATTAACTCCTTAGTCACATTGCTTGCAAGGCTTGTTGTGATGTTCTATTACCGAGTGGGCCCTGAGATACCTCTCCGTCGCACGGAGTGACAAATCCCAGTCTTGATCCATGCCAACCCAACAGACACCTTCGGAGATACCTGTAGATGACCTTTATAGTCACTCAGTTACGTTGTGATGTTGGACACACACAAGGTATTCCTTCGGTGTCCGGGAGTTGCACGATCTCATGGTCATAGGAACAGATACATTGACATTCAGAAATCAGTAGCAATAAACTGACATGATCATATGCTATGTTTATAGTTTGGGTCTTGTCCATCACATTATTCTCGTAATGATGTGATCCCGTTATCAAGTGACAACACTTGTCTATGGCCAGGAAACCTTGACCATCTTTGATCAACGAGCAAGTCAACTAGAGGCTCACTAGGGACAGTGTGTTGTCTATGTATCCACACATGTATTTGAGTTTCTAATCAATACAATTCTAGCATGGATAATAAACGATTATCATGAACAAGGAAATATAATAATAACCAATTTATTATTGCCTCTAGGGCATATTTCGAACATATAGCAGCGGAATGTAAAACTTGCACGTGTAAACTAGAGGAGTAAGGTAGGGAGATCAAACACATGAGGTCCATGCTTCCGATAGGTGGCGCCATTGTACGTCCATGTTAGTGGAGACTTCAACCCATGGAGGGTAACGGCTGCGAGAGTCCATGGAGGGTCCACAAAGAAGCGGCCTAGTCTATTCCACCACGACCTCCATCCACGGAGGACTAGCCTTACTCACGATAGATCTTCATGAAGTAGGCGATCTCCTTGCCCTTACAAACATCTTGGTTCAACTCCACAACACAAAGTAGGAGGCTCCCAAGCGACATCTAACCAATCTAGTAGGCACCACCCGCCATAAGGTAATAGATGTGGTATATCAATGAACTCCTTGCTCTTGTGATTCTAAAGATAGTCTCCTCCACACAAAATTACTCTCCCAGAAAATATGCATGGGTAGGAGAGATTGATTTGGTGGAAAGCTATTTGGGGAGGCTAGAGATCAAGTTTAAAATGATTGGATTGGAATATCTTGGTCAAGTTCCTTGTTAGAAGGCGGTATCCGAACATAAGAGTAATACTTTATTGTACCTCCCGAAGAGGGTGTGGGGTGTCAAGACCGATGTCTTCTTCCTTGGCCGACCAGTCCTTTTGGGGCTTGAACATCACCTTCTAGAGCTTGTCATGGGTGGTGCAGTAAAAGTGGAGCACTGTGGCAAGGTCTTTGGGCTTGTAGGACCACATTGGGCTGCCCGATGTTTGCAAGGTCTCCGGGCTTATAGGACCACATTGGGGCGGCCCGATGTTGGCAAGGTAGGAGGCGGCGACGAAGCATGATCTGAACCATGTTGGTTAGTTCAACCTTCTTGTTTATCATCTGGGAAATGCGCTTCAGCAGCGACTCCACCTCCGTTGTCGATCCCCAGTCGAGACCCTTCTTGGTCCACGACACCAGCCTTCTGGGAGGTCCGGATATGAATTCGGAGGATGTTGCCTAGTGTGCGCCATGTGGTTTGGTGATATAAAACCACTCTTTTTGCCATATTTCAATGGTATCTATAAAGGTACTTTTCGGCCACTTAACCCGGGTGAAAGGACG
This sequence comes from Hordeum vulgare subsp. vulgare, assembly GCF_904849725.1. Classification (NCBI taxonomy): domain Eukaryota; kingdom Viridiplantae; phylum Streptophyta; class Magnoliopsida; order Poales; family Poaceae; genus Hordeum; species Hordeum vulgare. The sequence goes on from NC_058519.1 coordinate 487,713,866, forward strand.
GTCGCCTAGAGGGGGAGGGGTGAATAGGCTCTTTAAAATAATTACAGTTTAGGCTTGAACAAACGGGGAATAAAACTAACGTTTAATTTGTCAAGCACAAAACCTAAAACAACTAGGATCACCTATGTGCACCAACAACTTATGCTAAGCAAGATAAACAACTAAATCATAGCAATATATATAACAAGAAACAATATGGCTATCACAAAGTAAAGTGCATAAGTAAAAGGCTCGGGTAAGAGATAACCGAGGTATGCGGAGACGACGATGTATCCCGAAGTTCACACCCTTGCGGATGCTAATCTCCATTTGGAGCAGTGTGGAGGCACAATGCTCCCCAAGATGCCAATAAGGCCATCGTAATCTCCTCAGGCCCTTGCACAATGCATGATGTCGGGATTCCACTAAGGGACCCTTGAGGGCGGTCACCGAACCCGTACAAACAAGGTTGGGGCATTCTCCACAACTTAATTGGAGGCTCCCGACAACACCACGAAGCCTCACCACAATGGAATATGGCTTCGAGGTAGCCACAAATGCTCGGGGCAATCTCCACAACCTAATTGGAGACCCCAACGCTTGCGCGGAGCTTTATATAAGGAAATAAGCACAACCAAGCAGATACATGAAAAGCAATGCATGGGTATGAGATGCCAATGCTTAAGCAACAAAAGCAAAAACTCTCTTAACTTCTCCAAATTAAACTCTCTAAACTTCTCTCCCATTGACATCGATTGCCAAAATGGACGAAAAGCTTAGAAAGCCAATATAATAGGTGGTCCTCCAAAAAGTGTGTACTTCTCAACAATAGAGTGCAAATAAATACACATATACAATTATAAGTAGTTGGAGGAATACGAACTATATCGAGGACCCAAAGATTGCAAAAAGGACCGTATGGCACAAAGACATACAAAAGAGAGAAGCAATCAATCAAAAGATACCAATTGGAACAAACAATCACGTGGTCCTTCGAACCACATGAATAAAGATATTATGATTTGGGAAAGGGAGTGTTTTATCAAAACTAGAGAAGCTCCCCCATGACTTGTGCACTAATAGGATTGTCGCTCTTTTGTAGGATCTGTTGCCCTTGTTCTAGCGAGATGCAACGTTGCGTGATGCCATAAGTACTCTCCTTGTATAGCTGATCTCCCATAACCGTATAAGCCTTGGATTGACGGACGATTTGCGTGGCCTCAGCTTCTTATTTAGGGAGTTCTTGCCTGAGCAAGTATGCTATGTAAGGCCCTGTCCACTCAAGAATGATTACTAGCACTTCCGGGACCATGTCATTCATTGTCAAAGTTTTAACTTCAGTCGGATTGGACGAGTCGACTGGTTGCGGGGGCTAGTCCTTGAAGGGGTCTTTTTTGATGGACGACGAGTGGAGGTGCTCAAGGAGCACATTCTTGAGAACTTCTCTCGAGGTGGAACCGATCTTTGCCAAGTCATCGGCCACTCGATTCCTGAGTCGGGGACTGTCATACACTTCCAACCCTTCAAAGTGTTTCTCCAACTTCCTGACTGTGCTTCAGTAACCTGTCACTTTTGGGCTCCTAATATCCCACTATTTCCTCACTTTATTGACCACGAGATCTGAATCACCGTACATCATCAATCATTGGATGCTGAGTGAGATGGACATACACAATCCGTACAAAAGAGCTTCATACTCTGTCTCGTTGATGGAAACTAGGACTAACCTAGCCCCCGAGCCATTGAGCATCTTAGAGCCATTGAAGAACATGGTCCAATGCTCGGGGAGTCTTAGGGACGGTTGCTTGTATTCGGGCCACTCGGTGAATAAGTCCATTAAGGCTTGAGATTTGATTGCTTTCTTTGCTTCAAACTTGATATCTAGGGGGAGGAGTTCGATGGCCCACTTGGCCACTCGTTTCGTGGTATCTCTGTTGTCCATAATTTTTGACAAGGGAGCTTTGATGATAATTGCGACCAAGTGTTCTTGGAAGTAATGGGCTACCTTCTTTGCATTTAGATAAATCCCATACACCAACGTCTGTTAGTGCGGGTACCTTTGCTTCGAAGGAGTCAAAACTTACGAGATGTAGTACACTAGTCTCTGGATCTTTAAGGCTTTCCCTTGTTCTTTGTGCTCGACTATGAGCACGGTACTAACCATTGATGACCCACAAGTATAGGGGATCAATCGTAGTCCTTTTGATAAGTAAGAGTGTCAAACCCAACAAGGAGCAAAAGGAAATGATAAGCAGTTTTCAGCAAGGTATTCTCTACAAGTGTTGTGAGTAAGAGTGGTAGATAGTTTTGCAACAAGATAATTCGTAACAAGTGAGAACTAATAATAGTAACAAAGGTGCACTAAGGTAGCCCAATCCTTTTTATAGCAAAGGACATGCCTGAAGGTACTCTTATATTGAGCAAGCGCTCCCAAGGACACATGACAATTTCTTTCTAGTCATGTTCGTCATGTTAAGTTGATTTGCGTTCGCTACTTTGATAATTTGATATGTGGGCGGACCGGTGTTAAGGCGATGTTCTTACTTGAACAAACAACCTACTTATGATTACCCCCTCTCACAAGCATCCGCAACTACAAAAGAAGAATTTAGATAAATCTAACCATAACATGAAACCTATGGATCCAAATCATCCCCTTATGAAGCAACACATAAATTGGGGTTTAAGCTTCTATCACTCTAGCAACCCATCATCTACTTGTTACTCCAGAATGACTTTCCTTAGGCCCATTGTGTGTATGTTTTGAAATGCATTGTATGTGTGGGATTCGACACCTAGTTGTATGCCTCTAGTAGCCTTCTTTAAGGGGAAATGCCTCTTTGTGCTTCCACTGAGCATTGGTAGCTTGCTAATGCTCCGAACACATTAATTGACTGACATGTATCCTTCTTTGTTGCTGTGTCTGTCCCCACGGGGAATTGTCACGTGGTGTAATGGAGTCCATGTAGCTTGCTACGACTCGTCTACACACGTTGATGTCTGGCACCTGCATTGCCGGGTTACGTATGTCTGTCCGTGTACGGTGGTGCCACTTAGGTCTATCACTAGTCATGTCGATCTGAGTCTTGCTATTTTTTGTCCTTTTTGCATATTATTTCGCCATTCTTCCCTTTTTCAATCTCATTTTTTACAAGTTTGCTTCACGTACTGGTGTCGTATGGACCTTGCGCAGAGAAACAAGTAAGGAGAACCTTTGTTTTATTTCATCTACAACATTTTTTTCATTTCTTAGATGATCTTTTTGGTTCTATTCTTATGCTCTGATGTTGATTACCGTATAACTTCTAAATTGTTTTTGTGTGTTTGCAGAAAATCCACAAGTACATTGCTTTCGAGCTCAACACCCGAGGAGCAGGGTGATAGCATTGGCGTTGGGTGACGGGCACAACACAAATCGAGGCATATGACACCACCTAACGAGCGCATCTTTTTTATAAAGGCGGGATGTAGTACTATTATCGTTTTAAGAGCTCACCTCGAGACATGAATAACTTATCATTTTTTTCGAGGCAAGCTTATCAATTGTTTTTGGTGCTCTTTAGCCTTCATCTAAGGATGATGGTTGCGCCGTCAAATTTCATATTTCTTCAGTATAGTTGGTTTGGGACATCAAGTTATTCAATGAGTTAGAGCAACTATAACCAGACCCCTCAAATAACCCTTCATACGTCCGTGGACGTGTCCAGTTAGTGACCGGACAAGAGAAGGAAAAAAAAAATGATCCAACCGGACCCCTCATATCGTCCCTATATGCCCGAGCTGTCCGCGAACCCCCATATCCATCTCAAATATGGAGAGGATGTAAGGGCTCGCGGATGCGCTCGGTGAGACCGCCACATAGGACGCGACCCCATCCCGGACCATCCTTTTGTTTTCTTTATTAATTCTTTTCTTTCTCTCTCTTCCTCTCCACCAATCACGTGCAAGTGACGAACATATGAGGAAGAAAATGAGGAATGTGGTTGTGCGACGAACAAATAGGGAACATGCCCGGTCAGTGACCGGGCGCGTCCGCGGTCATTTAGGGGGTTATTTTTGCAATGTTCAGCTGTAGATGCTCTTATGTGTCATGAGTTACTCTGTGTGGGACACCATCATTTGTGTTTCATGAATGTGTACATTTTGTGTAGGTTGTCTAATTGACCAAGACAATCATTCGTGAACGAATATACATAATGCACTAGGATGCATTAAGTTTTAGTTCAATTTTATATCCTTATTGGAACTTCATATATAGGAAGAAAGCAAAGCGTTTTATACTTAAGAATGCAAGCAATTTTATTTGAGGTGTAGGAGATGTGTTTCCCTGAAGACACTTGTCAGAAAAGACATCAGCTTGTAACGAAGAAAAGGTGAGAGCAAACACAAATCCCGTTGGGATTTTTTTACACGAGTAGAAACATTTGTATAAAAGTAGGCAACAATATTAGGGCATTGCGTGGCGGTATTTTCAGATTTTCATGTGCTTTTTTTTAGTGTAGTCGCGTGCTTTCTATTGCTATGGTTATCCTCAGATCTGAGAGGGTTACCTCACTTAATGTATCGCTCGACCGTGTACTTTGATATTTGCTTTATTTATAAAGCGGGACCCAAGCTTATTTCAAAGTAGGCAACAACCGGGTGCAAAAAACATTTAAATAGGCAAAAACTAGTGAAGTGAATGAGATTATGATAATCCATCGTCACTAAACATAGCCTTGGTCTTTTTTGTTCGGTGACAAATCACGCTTTACTGATTTTCCAACCATGGATAACAAGCGTGAGATGAAAAACATACAAGATCGCACGGTGCTTGCACCCTAGTGTTATTGTATGAAGATATTTGCTGCAGAAAAAATAATGTAGGCCGTCTTAGCTCAGTTGGTAGAGCGCATGGCTTTTAACCATGTGGTCGTGGGTTCGAGTCCCACAGACGGCGCTCACTTTTTTTTGGTTCACAACCCGTGCGCCATTTGGTGGTTAGGGTATTTTTGCTTTCTTTTGTGTGTGAGTACCTTTTTTTGAGCAAATATATACAGGACACGGATTTTTGGGACATGTGGCTACGCGCTGTTGAAATCTAGCCCATCCGTTCACGCGTTGCGATCACTATTTAATATAGCCCATTGGCTAATACCTGATTTGTGTGAATACTGAACCAGTCATAACTGCTGTGGACGTGGAATAGCAGTCCATAATAAGCACCGGCCTTGTTCATGGCATGCTCTGTAGCTCTTCTTCGAGTGGAGAGCAGAAGAACAGAGTAGATGGCCTCGGCAGAAACATTGATACACACGTTAGCATATTGACGCAGGGCTTGATTCCGTGTTTTACTTTCTTGCGTGTACACACAAAGGCGCTGATGTATATCAAACTTGTTCGTCCACTTGCATTGCAGACTTCTTTTATGGCACTTGTGATTAGGTGGTCAAGCCTATCAATTAATGTGTCATTCATCAATAGGCAGAGGAATTAGAGTATACAAGAAGCTTTATCATAGCAACTGTTTCATGACAAACTGGATGGTTAATGTATAATACTCATATGCTAATTAGCCTTAGATATTACATACTCCCTTCCGTCACGGTTTAGAAGGCGTGCATGGGGATTCTCTATAACCTAGGTGATTATTGATTGACTGTAAAATGAGTTGAAAAATAGCATTCATACTACGCATGCATATAGAAGTAGTACAATGGAGTACTAATTAGCTGCTAGGAGTAAATGCAATGCGTCTTAAACCTTGTATGTTGTGGAAATGCACGCAAACTTAACCGTGCTTTCTAAACTGTGACGGAGGTAGTAGCTAATAATTGGCACAATGATTAAATACACTTGTACGATTGTTAGTCCTAATTTACCAATTAATATAGTACTGATACATATAACATCGACTAAGCACAAGGATTTAGCTGCAATCATGACAAACTTGTTCCCATGCATATATTTAGGTAATTCAAAGCAGCTCGTAGATATTTTTATACTGTAAGTTTGATCAGAAATTTGTGGAGTTGATTTTGATGTCTCTAATTTTATAAAAAAGGAGAATATTGTATTTTTTGGTTAATATGTATGTTGTGAAGCTAAGATCAAAACCGAAGCTAGGGAAGAAAAAAACTCATTCTCTCATGTTTAGGATGTATCGGATACTTTATACGTCTTAAAATAAGTGTCTTAAACTTAATATAATTTTGTACTAGTTTTAATATAAAGTTGAAACATTTGTTTTGGGATGGAGGGAGTATCATATAAGCCTCATAAAAAAATCTGTTTGTAGAATTTTGCCTGAAGATCTTCTGTTAATTAACGTACTGATTTGGTAACTAATGTTGCATTTTAAAATTCAAATTCTAGTTTTCATGATTCGAGTTCACTATGAATAACGGAGTTAAGTGATTTTTCAGTAATGATACAGGTAAGGATTTCAGTTGTAAATCAGTAGTCCGAAACAAGTGGAGAAACTAAAATACATCATTTTCCGAATTGATCAATGTTGGGTGGAGAGAGCTTGTGTGATTATGGACAGGGTGCATGCTTCCAATGTGATTATGGACAACGAGTAATATACTAATCCGGTAAATGTGATAGCTCACAGAACCTTGGTCATGGGGTATGGAGGGTGCTTGGGTACGTTTTAATCCCATGACTAAAAGTAGTGGAACTAAAACTTGCTAGCCTCATCCATGCTTGGATCTAAATACTAAAGAGACTAAAATCAAGTTAATGAGAATTTATTATCCTTCAAACCCTCCAATCCAGAACTCGCGTGTGTTAAAGGAGAGGAGTTAAATGAGGAGAGAGATGACTAATCCACATTTTAGTAGCGGTACCCCTGACTAAATTTTTTTAGTCTCAAGACTAGTTTTAGCCTCTCTTTAGTCAGGGGTGCTTGGAACTTTAGCCTTTTAAAGAGACTATTTTTAGTCAGACCGCTCCACCCATGTTGGTGTGTTTGCGTTTAGGAGTTTGTTCCTTCGATGGGGCTTGTTCTCATAAAAAGTTGAGATAACTTTTAAATGCCACTGAGCTAATTAGAGCAAGTCAGAGCGGATGTCAGGTCATCTACTGTGCATGTCAGATGCGAAAATACGCGGCTATACAAAATAATCTACATGGGTTAAATTTATTATACAGCTCACGCGTATTCAAGTTGCACGAATCACGTGGGAACATGCGGTGTGGATACCAGCCAGAAGCGGAGGACGAAAAAAATTTAAGGTGTGACGAAGTCTACCGGAGATCACCGGAGGTCTAAGGTTACGGAGTCAAGTCGGACAAATTCTGTCATCGGCCGGGCATTGTCCTTGTGGGAGCGGCTGAGTGCAATGCGGACGACCATTGCCTCCTCCAACCCACACGATATGACATTCCAGTCGACAGATCCAGACTAGTCGGAGTTAGATCCGCTGCCCGCCAAGCCGGGAAAGGTTGGAGATTGCCAAAGATGAGATCGAGTGATGGCAGGGAGTGGAGGTGAGTTGAGTGAATTGGCTAGGGTTTGATCCGGCGAGCGGATGGGGAATTTATACGGGGCGGGTGAGCCAGCATGGGTCGGGTCCAACATGGCGGATGCGCTCGGGCACACCCATATCCGCCTCATATTTGAGCTGGATATGAGGGTTGCTAGTCAGCTCGGGCGTTTGAGGCCTGCTTGCGACGCCCGTCTGGATCACTTTTCTATGGCCAGTTAGTGACCGAGCAGACTTCCCGAACGTTTGAAACGGGTTTAAAAGGTTCAGGTGTAGATGTGCTAAACCTTAGCCTGGCGTCTCCGTAGGCTACCCCATCGCGAGTCGCCTGCATGTTCCTCGCGACCTGGCCCGCCGCCGCCGATGCGCTAGCTGCTTAGGGTTCGGTCATGTGTGCGTGTATGGTTGGAGTTTGTTGAGTGTGCCTGTGCGTGGGCGCTCCATCGAATCGAGCCCGACTGGTACCTCACACAACATGTTGGATGGATCTGCCTGTCAGGCTAGTGGCTTCTCTTTCATCATTTTCTGGATGTACTCAAACAAGACAATAGATCGATTGAAACATGTGTATGTATAAATTTGGTTTTGCCCAGAATCAAGGTACGGCGGTTGCCATACCCTGCCCATCGGGGGGGGGGGGGGGCTCCGCCAGTGATACCAGCCGCGCCTGGCCGCATGTCCACTCGCGATTATTCGATACTTTACAATACTATTTTCTAAGTTTTCTTAACACGTGTTCATCTTGTGAGATTAGATGTGTCCAAGCTTAATTAGAACTTACATCACTATATGGTTCATCTTGTGAGATCAAATGTGTTCAAACTTAATTAGAGTCAGTTCTTTTGGTAGCCTAAAAATAAGAAGCCTCTTTTTCAGATTTTTCCATAAGCCGTATCCATATTTCAGGTTACAACAAGTGGCGCAAGCTGAAAGGTTTTTTATTTTTTCGTGAATCTGTATTTTCAGAACGTTTCATCTTTTAAATTGTGCGTTCAAATCTTAAACCGTTTTTACCGTTGGTTTTCTCGCACCGAGATTTTCAAAATTAGATTCCATATTGATAGGTTTTATTCATGAAAAATAGAAACAAAGGCAAAATCGTGTCTCTCGTGGAAGCAAAATCGTGTCTCTTGTGAAAAAATAAATAGAAAACACATTTTTTTTCCAAAAAGCACGTCCGTGCCTCTCGAGAAGGTAAAATCGTGCCTTTCGAAAAAGAAAAAAAATAGGAAATATTTTTTTTCTTTCCAAGAGGCGCGGTCGTGCCTGTGGCGGAAGCAAAATCGCGTTTCTTGCAAAAAATAAAGAAAATATGTTTTTCCTTTCCAAGAGGGACGACCATGTCTCTCACGAAAGCAAAACCGCGCCTCTCATGAAAGCAAAACCGTGACTCTCAAAAAACATTAGTGAGTATAAGCTAAACCATTAGAAAGCCAGAACCGTCCGCACAGAACGCATCTCTCTCTTAAGAGCAAACAGTTAAGGAAAGCTCTTTACGAACAAAACGAGTGAATGTTGTTCTGAAAGCGCTCCGCACGTAATAAGTGTCTCGCACAAACGTCAAACAACCTACGTTGTTGGTTCTCGGTTTTATCTTTCGAGTTTTAATATTTGTACCTTTTACAATTCAGACCTCGTACTACATGGTTTTTTCGTTTTTTCTTTTCCACGCGATAACAAACAGAAAGATGACGCTAAATAAATGCGCGTGACATTGGTTCCTTGTTTCGCATTAGTTTTCCTTTATTTTTTATTATATTTCTGGAAAATGAAGAATTGTAGGGAGATTACGGGTGGAGGCTTCCAACATTATCAGAGGTCAACTTTTAAATAAGAAAAATTAACTCTATATAGTATTATGGCGCTTCCAACGTGCGTGTGTGTGGCTCATCTTCAACTCGTTAATGAGGTGGAAGCAATCGTCACATGCAAAGGGATCTCTAATCATATAATATTGTTTGGAACCAAGCAAACACAATTCATTATGTTGTCTTCCTTGTCGAACATCTACTTCTAGGCATGTAATAGTTTAGTGAGTGTTCACAATCATAGATGGTGTCAGAGATGATATATTTATATGTGAATCTCTCCTTCTTTATCACTTCCTATTAATTGCAACAATGACCAAGGTCTACGTTTGCCTACCGTCAACAAGTTTCAGTCCTCATTCTTTTTATATGTGATTTTCACATGCTTTATGATGCTCTCGTTGTGCTTCAACTCTTATCTTTTGTCTGAGCATCATCAATGCCTAGCTAAGGGCGTTAAACAAAATCACTTGTTGGGAGGCAACCCAACGAATTTATCCTTTTTCTTTCTGTTTTGTGTTTTTCACACTTTCATAATTCTGTTATGATTGTGCTTTTTTGTGTTTCTTTTTGCGTTTGTGCCAAGCAAAACCGTTATGATTAGTCTTGGGGATGATCGTTTGGTCATGCTGGGAAAGACAGAAACTTTCTGCTCACGAAAAGAATTTTCATTTTTTTTATGTAAGAGCTTTTGAGTTGACTCTTCTTCTTGCTGATTGCTACACAAATTCTCCAGACTGTCGAAAGTTTTCAGAATTTTTGAAGTACCAGAGGTATACGAAATATACAGATTGCTACAGATTGGTCTGCTGTTAACAGATTATGTTTTTGTTGTGTTGGTTGCTTATTTTGATGAAACTATGGATAGTATCGGGGGGTATTAGCCATGGAAGATTGAAAATACAGTAACCCAACATCAGCACAAGTAGAATTTAAGTTTGCTACAGTACCTAAGGAAGTGGTGGTTTGCTTTGTTGTACTAATGTTATCACGAGTTTCTGTTTAAGTTTCGTGTTGTGAAGTTTTTAAGTTTTGGGTGAAGTTCTTATGGACAAAGAGATAAAGAGTGGCAAGAGATCAAGCTTGGGGATGCCCAAGGCACCCCAAGAGATTCAAGGATGCCGTAAAAGCCTAAGCTTGGGGATGCCCCGGGAAGGCATCCCCTCTCTCGTCTTCAATCCATCGGTAACGTTACTTGGGGCTATATTTTTATTCACCACATGTTATGTGTTTTTGCTTGGAGCGTCTTGTATCATAGGAGTCTTTTTATTTTTGTTGTGTCACAATCATCCTTGCTGCACACCTAGAGAGAGAGACATGCACACGCCGTGATTTTGTCGAGCTTCACTTATATCTTTTGGTAGACAATTCAGCTCACATGTGCTTCACTTATATCTTTTGAGCTAGATACTTTTGCTCTATGTGCTTCACTTATATCTTTTAAAGCGCAGCGGTGCGTGGCTTGGTAGTTGATTTATGCTTTGAAAGTAGTCCCAAAAGGGGTATTTATCCAAAGGGATACGAAAACTTCCACCTTCACGTGCATTGAATAGTTAGAGAAGTTTGATTCATCTCAATTAGTTTTGAGTTGTGGTTATGGTAATATTGAAGTCATGCTAGTAAGGTGTTGTGGATCTAGAAATACTTGTGTTGAAGTTAGTGATTCCCGTAGCATGCACGTATGGTGAACCGCTATGTGATGAAATCTGGGCATGATTAGTCTATTGCTTGTCATCCTTTGCGTGGCGGTTGGGATCGCGCGATGGTTTATACCTACCAACCCTCCCCCTAGGAGTATGCGTTGAATGCTTTGTTTCGATTACTAATAAAACTTTTGCAACAAATATATGAGTTCTTCATGACTAATGTTGAGTCCATGGTTTAGATGCACTTTCACCTTCCACCATCACTATCTTCTTAGTGCCGTGCAACTTTCGCCGGTGCACAAAACCCACCATTAGCCTCCCTCAAAACAGCCACCATAATACCTACCATGGCTTTTTCAAAGTCATTCCGAGATATATTGCCATGCAACTACCACCATGACATGTGCCACCATGTCTACTTGCCTTTGCACGATCGCAAGATAGTTAGCATGATGTTTCCATTGATGTCTATGCCATGCTAGATCGTTGCGACGGTACACTACCGAAGGCATTCCATATAGAGTCATAATTTCTCTAAGTTTTGAGTTGAAAGTGTGATGATCATCATTATTGGAGCATTTTCCCATGTGAGGAAATAAAAGAGGCCAAAGAAGCCCATAAAAAAAGAGGCCATGGATCCCGCCAAAATAAAAAAAATGAGAGAAAAAGAGAGAAGGGACAATGCTACCACTTTTTCCACACTTGCGTATTTTGAGCACCATGATCTTCATGATTGAAAGTCTCTCGTTTTGTCACCACCATATAGCTAGTGGGAAATTCTCATTATATAACTTGGCTTGTATATTCCAATGATAGGCTTCCTCAAAATTGCCTTAGGTCTTCGTGAGCAAGCAAGTTGGATGCACACCCACTAGTTTTCTTTAAGAGCTTTCACGTACTTATAGCTCTAGTGCATCATTTGTATGGCAATCCCTACTCATTCACATTGATATCTATTGATGAGTATCTCCACAGCTCATTGATATGCCTAGTTAATGTGACTATCTTCTCCTTTTTGTCTTGCAAACTCCACCACATTCCACACCATCTATAGTGCTATAACCATGGCTCACGCTCATGTATTGCGTGAGAGTTGAAAATGTTTGAGAAAGTAAAGGTGTGAAACAATTACTTGGCCAATACCGGGGTTGTGCATGATTTAAATTCGTTGTGCAATGATGATAGAGCATAGCCAGACTATATGCTTTTGTAGGGATAACTTTCTTTTGGCCTTGCTATTTTGAAAGTTCATGATTACTTTGCTAGTTTGCTTGAATTATTATTGTTTCCACGTCAATAGCAAAATATTGTTTTGAATCTAATGGATCTGAACATTCACGTCACATAAGAGGAATTACAAAGGACACCTATGCTAGGTAGCATGAAAGCATCAAAGATTCATTCTTATCACTTCCCTACTCGAGGACGAGCAGGAGTTAAGCTTGGGGATGCTTGATACGTCTCAAACGTATCTATAATTTTTGATGGTTTCATGCTGTTATCTTGTCTTATTTGTATGTTTTATGTACCTTTTATATCTTTTTGGGGACTAACTTATTGATTCAGTGCCAAGTGCGAGTTCCTGTTTTTCCTTGTTTTTGACTCTTTTTAGATCTGATTTTGGAACGGAGTCCAAACGGAAGAAAAACTCCGAAATGATTTTTTCCCGAACAGAAGAAGTCCAGGGAGACTTTGGGCCAGGCCAGGTGGGCCCCAGGGAGCCCACAAGGGCCCACTCCGCCACCAGGGGGAGGCGGCGGTGGGCAAGCTTGTGGCTTCCCTGGCCGCCTCCTGACCTAGGTTTTGTGCCTATATATTCCCAAATATTCCCCAAAAAATCAGGGGAGCCTCGAAATTACTTTTCCGCCGCCGCAAGCTTCCGTTTCCGCGAGATCTCATCTGGATACCCTTCCCGGCGCCCTGCCGGAGGGGACTTTGGAGGTGGAGGGCTTCTTCATCATCATCATCGCCCCTCCAATGACTCGTGAGTAGTTCACTTCAGACCTACGGGTCCGTAGTTAGTAGCTAGATGGCTTCTCCTCTCTCTTGGATCTTCAATACAAAGTTCTCCATGATCTTCATGGAGATCTATCTGATGTAATCTTCTTTGGCGGTGTGTTTGTCGAGATCCGATGAATTGTGGACTTGTGATCAGATTATCTATGATATATATTTGAGTCTTTGCTGATTTCTTCTATGCATGGTTTGATATCCTTGTAAGTCTCTCCGAGTCTTGGGTTTTGTTTGGCCAAATAGATCAATGATTCTTGCAGTGGGAGAAGTGCTTGGTTTTGGGTTCTGCCATGTGGTGACCTTTCCCAGTGATAGTATGAGCAGCAAGGCACACATCACGCGGTTGCCATCAAGGGTAAAAAGATGGGGTTTTTATCATTGGTTTGAGATTATCCCTCTACATCATGTCATCTTGCTTAAGGCGTTACTCTGTTCTTATGGACTTAATACACTAGATGCATGCTGGATAGCGGTCAATGTGTGGAGTAATAGTAGTAGATGCAGAAAGTATCGGTCTACTTGTTTCGGACGTGATGCCTATAGAAATAATCATTGCATAGATATCGTCACGACTCTGCACAGTTCTATCAATTGCTCGACAGTAATTTGTTCACCCACCGTCTACTTGCTTTCATGAGAGAATCCACTAGTAAACACTACGGCCCCCGGGTCTATTCACATCCATCGTTTACAACTCCGCTTTTACTTTGCTTTGTTGCTCTGTTACTTTCAGTTCTCACTTGGCAAACAATCTATAAGGGATTGACAACCCTTCATAGCATTGGTTGAAAGCTTTGGTAGACAATTCAGCTCACATGTGCTTCACTTATATCTTTTGAGCTAGATACTTTTGCTCTATGTGCTTCACTTATATCTTTAAGAGCGCAGCGGTGCGTGGCTTGGTAGTTGATCTATGCTTTGAAAGTAGTCTCAAAAGGGGTAGTTATCCAAAGGGATATGAAAACTTCCTCCTTCATGTGCATTGAATAGTTGGAGAAGTTTGATTCATCTCAATTAGTTTTGAGTTGTGGTTATGGTAATATTGAAGTCATGCTAGTAAGGTGTTGTGGATCTAGAAATACTTGTGTTGAAGTTAGTGATTCCCGTAGCATGCACGTATGGTGAACCGCTATGTAATGAAATCTGAGCATGATTAGTATATTGATTGTCATCCTTTGCGTGGCGGTCGGGATCGCGCGATGGTTTATACCTACCAACCCTTCCCCTAGGAGTATGCGTTGAATGATTTGTTTCGATTACTAATAAAACTTTTGCAACACGTATATGAGTTCTTCATGACTAATGTTGAGTCCATGGTTTAGATGCACTTTCACCTTTCACCATCACTATCTTCTTAGTGCCGTGCAACTTTCGCCGGTGCACAAAACCCACCATTAGCCTCCCTCAAAATAGCCACCATAATACCTACTATGGCTTTTTCAAAGTCATTCCGAGAAATATTACCATTCAACTACCACCATGACATGTGCCACCACGTCTACATTGCCTTAGCATGATCGTAAGATAGCTAGCATGATGTTTCCATTGATGTCTATGCCATGCTAGATCATTGCCATGGTACACTACCGAAGGCATTCCATATAGTGTCATTGTTGCTCTAAGTTTTGGTTGAAAGTGTGATGATCATCATTAATGGAGCATTGTCCCATGTGAGGAAATAATAAAGGCCAAAGAAGCCCACCAAAAAATAAAAAAAATAAAAAAGAGAGGCCAAAGAGCCCACCAAAAAAATGAGAGAAAAGGACAGAAGGGACAATGCTACCACTTTTTCCACACTTGTGCATATTAAGCACCATGATCTTCATGATTGATAGTCTCTCGTCTTGTCACCACCATATAGCTAGTGGGAAATTTTCATTATATAACTTGGCTTGTATATTCCAATGATAGGCTTTCTCAAAGTTGCCTTAGGTCTTCGTGAGCAAGCAAGTTGGATGCACACCCACTAGTTTTCTTTAAGAGCTTTCACATACTCGTAGCTCTAGTGCATCATTTGTATGGCAATACCTACTCATTCACATTGACATGTATTGATGAGCATCTCCACAGCTCATTGATATGCCTAGTTAATGTGACTATCTTCTCCTTTTTTGTCTTGCAAACCTCCACCACATTCCACACCATCTATAGTGCTAAAACCATGGCTCACGCTCATGTATTGCATGAGAGTTGAAAAGGTTTGAGAAACTAAAAGTGTGAAATAATTACTTGGCCAATACCGGGGTTGTGCATGATTTAAATTCGTTGTGCAATGATGATAGAGCATAGCCATACTATATGCTTTTGTAGGGATAACTTTCTTTTGGCCTTGTTATTTTGAAAGTTCATGATTACCTTGTTTGTTTGCTTGAATTATTATTGTTTCCACGTCAATAGCAAACTATTGTTTTGAATCTAATGGATCTGAACATTCACGTCACATAAGAGGAGTTACAAAGGACATCTATGCTAGGTAGCATGAAAGCATCAAAAATTCATTCTTTATCACTTCCCTACTCGAGGACGAGCAAGAGTTAAGCTTGGGGATGCTTGATACGTCTCAAACGTATCTATATTTTTTGATGGTTTCATGCTGTTATCTTGTCATCTTTGGATGTTTTATATACCTTTTATATCTTTTTTGGGACTAACTTACTAATTCAGTGCCAAGTGCCAGTTCGTGTTTTTTCTGTGTTTTTGGCTCTTTTCAGATCTGATTTTGGAACGGAGTGCAAACGGAATAAAATCCCCGAAATGATTTTTTCCCGAACGGAAGAAGATCAGGGGGCTTGTGGGCCAAGCCAGGAGGGCTCCAGGGAGCCCACAAGCCCCCACTCTGCCACCAGGGGGAGGCGGCGGTGTCAGGGCTTGTGGTCTCCCTGAGCGCCCCCTGACCTAGATCTTTGGCCTATATATTCCCTAAAATACAGCAAAAAATCAGGGGATCCACGAAAATACTTTTCCGCCGCCGCAAGCTTCGGTTTCTGCGAGATCTCATCTGGAGACCCTTCCCGGCGCCCTGCCGGAGGGGACTTTGGATTTGGAGGGCTTCTTCATCATCATCATCACCCCTCCAATGACTCGTGAGTAGTTCACTTCAGACCTACGGGTCCATAGTTAGTAGCTAGATGGCTTCTTCTCTCTCTTGGATCTTCAATACAAAGTTCTCCATGATCTTCATGGAGATCTATCCGATGTAATCTTCTTTGGCGGTGTGTTTGTCGAGATCCGATGAATTGTGGATTTGTGATCAGATTATCTATGATATATATTTGAGTCTTTGCTGATTTCTTATATGCATGATTTGACATCCTTGTCAGTCTCTCCGAGTCTTGGGTTTTGTTTGGCCAACTAGATCTATGATTCTTGCAATGGGAGAAGTGCTTGGTTTTGGGTTCTTACCATGTGGTGACCTTTCCCAGTGACAGTAGGGGCAGCAAGGCACACATTAAGTAGTTGCCATCAAGGGTAACAAGATGGGATCTGTCGTTGATATGATATTGTCCATCTACATCATGTCATCTTGCTTAAGGTGTTACTCTGTTCTTTTGGACTTAATACACTAGATGCATGCTGGATAGCGGTCGACGTGTGGAGTAATAGTAGTAGATGCAGACAGTATCGGTCTACTTGTTTTGGACGTGATGCCTATAGATATAATCATTGCCATAGATGATGTCACGACTTTGCGCGGTTCTATTAATTGCTCGACAGTAATTTGTTCACCCACCGTCTACTCGCTTTCATGAGATAAGCCACTAGTAAACACTACGGTCCCCGGGTCTATTCACATCTATCGTTTCCACTTTTGCTTTTACTTTGCTTTGTTACTTTGTTGATTTCAGTTCTCACTTGGCGAAAAATCTGTAAGGGATTGACAACACCTTCATACCGTTGGGAGCAAGCTTTTGTGTTTGTGCAGGATCTTGTGATACTCCTCCACTGGATTGATACCTTGGTTCTCAAACTAAGGGAAATACTTACCACCGCTGTGCTACATCACCCTTTCCGGTTCGAGGGAACACCAACGCAAGGCTCCAAGGCCACGAGGGAAATCCTTTGCATATTTTCCTAGGAAGTCCCTTATGGCATAGACGCAACAGAAGGATTCCTGGTGCCGTCGACACGACTATTCCTCGCGCCGTAGCCAGGGAAGCACAACTGACATCACACCCTGACTTGAGTCCAGCATGGTGCCGCCCACCCTTCATTCATAGAGGTCTCACATCTCTATATCATTGGCATTTTCATAACTGCATGTTCTTAAGATTTTATGTTGTTTTTGGATAGCTCTTGTCGTCCTGAATCCAACAAGCTTGAGTTTGCTCAATTCAGGGCTCGTATGCGAAAGTTATGGCAGTTCTGGACAGGTTCTCTGTTCCAAGCGGTACTACCTCTTATCACCGGTAGTACCACCCAAGCCCACGGTAGTACCACTCAGAGCGGTAGTGCTCTGCTGGTACCACTGGCATGTACCGATGCTCAGAAGTGCGAACACTTTTGTGGTTGGACTTTGCGGTACTACCGCTCCGGGCGGTACCGACTGTCGTGCCTCGTCTTTGGCTCGGCCTCCCTCTGCATGAGCGGTAGTACCACTCCCGTGAGTGGTACTACCTCTTACCATTGATACTACCGCTCCCAGGAGCAGTAGTACTACTCTGGCTCGTGCTGAGGGGGTGGGTAATGGGCAGATTCCTTCCCCCTTATAAAAGGGGGTCTTCTTCCCCAATAGTTTTCTATCCTTCGAGCTCGTGTTCTTCTCCCATTGGTGACCTTCTTTGAGCTTGCTAACTCTCAATACCTCCAACTATTCTTGCTAGTTCTCGAGGGAAAAGAGAGAGGAGATCTAGATCCACATTTCCAACAATCACTTTCTCCTCTTTGTGAGGGGAACCCCTTGGATCTAGATCTTGGAGTTCTTCGTGTTCTTCTTTGTTCTTCCTCTCATTTTCTTCCATAGCATTAGTTCCTATGGAGGGATATGGGAGAGAAGGACTTGGGCACTCCTTGTGCCCTTGCCATTGCATTAGTTGCATCGGTTTGAGTTCTCCACGATGATATGTGGAAGTGACAAATTGAGAAGCTTGTTACCCTTGGGTTCTTGGTATCCCTAGAGATTATTCTTCGTGGATACTTTCGCGTCCTAGAAGCTTGGTCGTGCCTTGGAGCTCAATCATTGTGGTGTAAAGCTCCGAGAAAGCGTCAGGGTCTCCAATTAAGTTGTGGAGATTGCCCCGAGCATTTGATGTCATCACGGAGCCACAATCCATTGTCGTGAAGCTTCATGGTGTTGTTGGGAGCCTCCAATTAAGTTGTTGAGATTGCCCCAAACTTGTTTGTACGGGTTCGATGACCGACCTCAAGGGTCCCTTAGTGGAATCACGAATTCTTGCATTGTGCGAGGGCGTGAGGAGATTACGGTGGCCTTAGTGGCACCTTGGGGAGCATTCTGCCTCCACACCGCTCCAAATGGAAATTAGCATCCGCAAGGGTGTGAACTTCGGGATACTTCGTCGTCTCCGCGTGCCTCGGTTATCTCTTAGCCGAGACCTTTACTTATGCACTTTACTTAGTGATAGCCATACTATTTCTTCTTATATATTTTGCTATCACTTAGTTGTTTATCTTGCTTAGCATTAGTTGTTCGTACACATAGGTGAGCCTAGTTGTTTTAGGTTTTGTGCTTGACAAATTAAACGTTAGTTTTATTCCGCATTCGTTCAAGCCTAAACAGGCGACATCCACATCCTTTCACTATTGTTGTACATGTTAAAAGTGAAATTGTTACACTGAGTGAATTACTTGATGCTCATATCGCTAGATCTAGCAAAATTGAAAATGCTGAAACTGATGAAGACTTTGGATCACGTGTTACACCTCGCTCTCCTAACAAATATGAATTACCTTATGTACCTAAAGGTTATGTTATGGATGGTGAGGTAGCTAGGGACGTTCTTGATTGCAAAGATAGAGATCATTTGAAAAGGTTCCTATGCAAACTAAAAGAAAAATATATGATGGAGAAATGAAACATGATCCTAAATTTGCTACTTCTCCTATATTTGTCACTCACAAGTACAATGAATTTGCTATAGACCTGAACTAATTCCTATAGTAGAGTTGAAAGAACAATTGATCCCTAGGGTGGTTTTGATAATTGATCACAACATATGCATCATTGGACTAATGTGTTTTCCAAGTATATTTCAGAAAAGTTCAAAAGATGCTATGGCTTAAGGTTTATGTGGAGATACCCCTGGATGGAAGAAAGGAATAATATTGGCTCAAGCTTCAAGGTAGAAGACTCTTCATTTTATACTTGTGAGTAATCAATTTTGAGTCCATAGGAAAGCCAATACTATTAAAAGGGGGTGAGGTAGTAAAATGAACTGATTGCTCAAATGCTCAAAGTTAGCCACCAAAACACTCAGTCATTTTTCCCACATATCCACTCTGTCAACTTCCACATTCACAAATTCGGTGTCACCAACATTTCCACATCGGACCCACCGAGTTTGAACCTCAGACAGAATCCAAGGCATTCCCACCAAATTGGTGCAACCGAAACTGTATCGGTGCAACCGAGTTTAGTGTGACCAACATTCTGCTGCCAAGATACACAAAATAGGAATTTCCGAGCTTGAGTATCGGTGCCACCGAGTTTGGCCATCTGACCGTTAGTTACCTTTTTGGTGCCACTGAGTTCTATATATCGGTCTCACCAAGATTCGGAAGTTCATAATTTTAGTACTAGTCGGTACCACCGAGTTGTCCACTTCGATGTCATCTAGTTGTCCACTTCGATGTCACCGAGTTTGCTCTTTTCTATGTAACAAGTGATTGTGTGGTGAGATGATTTCTAGCAAGCAACAAGTAACAAAAGTAGCAATGGTGCAGCAAAGTGGCCCAATCCCTTTTGTAGCAAGGGACAAGCCTGGACAAAGTCTTATAGGAGGAAAAACGCTCCCGAGGACACACGGGAATTCCTTTCATGCTATTTTCATCATGTTCATATGATTCACGTTCGTTACTTTGATAGTTTGATATGTGGGTGGACAAGCGCTTGGGTACTGCCCTTACTTGGACAAGCATCCCACTTATGATTAACCCCTCTCGCAAGCATCCGCAACTACGAAAGAAGAATTAAGACAAAGTCTAACCATAGCATTAAACTAGTGGATCCAAATCAGCCCCTTACGAATTAACACAAACTAGGGTTTAAGCTTCTGTCACTCTAGCAATCCATCATCTAATTACTACTTCCCAATGCCTTCCTCTATTCCCAAATAATGGTGAAGTGTTATGTAGTCGACGTTCACATAACACCACTAGAGGAAAAACAACATACAACATATCAAATTACCGAACGAATACCAAATTCACATGACTACTAATAGCATGACTTATCCCATGTCCTCATGAACAAAAGTAACTACTCACAAAGCATAATCATAATCATGATCAGAGAGGTAATGAGTAGCATCAAGGATCTGAACATAAAATCTTCCACCAAGTAATCCAACTAGCATCAACTACAAAGAGTAATCAACACTACTAGCAACCTTACAAGTACCAATCGGAGTCGCGAGACGGAGATTGGTTACAAGAGATGAACTAGGGTTTGGCGATGAGATGGTGCTGATGAAGATGTTGATGGTGACGAGTCCCCTCCGATGAGAGGAGTGTTGGTGACGACGATGGCGACGATTTCCCCCTTCGGGAGGGAAGTTTCCCCGGCAAGATCGTCCTCCCGGAGCTCTAGATTGGTTCTGCTCAAGTTCCGCCTCGTGGCGGTGGCGAAACCACGAAAAAGCTCCTCCCTGATTTTTTTCCTGGACGAAACCCTCCATATAGCAAAAGAGGGGGCAAGTGGGCCAGCAGGGTGCCCACAAGCCCCCATGGCGCGGCCTGGGGGGGTGGCCGCGCCGTGCAGGCTTGTGGCCACCCCTTGGCGCCCCTCTGGCACTTCTTCGACCTAGTATTTTTGATAAATCGAGAAAAAAATCCTCGTTGATTTTTATGGCGTTTGGAGTTGCGCAGAATAGGTATCTCAAACTTGCTCCACTTTCAGGCCAGAATTCCAGTTGCCGGTATTCTCCCTCTTCATGTAAACCTTGCAAAATAAGAGAGAAAAGGCATAAGAATAATATCGTGAAGTGAAATAACAGCCCAAGAAGCGATAAATTACAACATGAAAACATGATGCAAAATGGACGTATCAACTCCCCCAAGCTTAGACCTCGCTTGTCCTCAAGCGAAAGCAGAGCTCAATAAATATGTCCACATGTTTAGGGAGAGAGGTGTCGACAAAACAAGATACGAACATGCATGCATCATGATCAAGAACAACAATACAAACATATAATCTCTCATGCTAAAGTGATAATTCCTTCACAAAGTAAAGCATGGATCAAGAACCTTACCGAGAAGTAACAACCGCTAGCCTTTAGTCATTGAAGCAATTGCAAATTATCACAACATCAGAAAGAGTCAAATAAGAGCTTGTAAAGCAAATCCACATACTCAATCATTCTTTCGTTCTCTACAATTGCTACAACCCACGTGGTACTCATGAGATCAAAGTTTCAGCTGGACACAGAGAATGGTAGGGGCTTATAGTTTTGCCTCCAAACTTCTTACCTCAAGGATAATGTCAACAATAATAATCCATGAATAATCACCTCCAAGTTGACATATGAATATAGATCTTTCCCAAGCATATGACGTTAGCCAAGATAAAGGCGAGATAAGGAATTGGTGAAGATCACCATGACTCTTTCAAGGGCAAAAAGTAAAGGTACAAGATAGGCCCTTCGCAGAGGGAAGCAGAGGTTGTCATGCGCTTTTAAGGTTTGGATGCATGTCCTCTTAGTGCGGAGGAACGTCACTTTATATTGCCCCCTATGATAATGAACTTTATTATGCAGTCTGTCGCCTTTATGTCTTCCTCATCATAGGTTCGTACAAAGCTTATTTTCCACACACTAATAGATCATACATATTAGAGAGCAATTTTTATTGCTTGCACCGATGACAACTTACTTGAGGGATCTTATTCAATCCATAGGTAGGTATGGTGGAATCACATGGCAAAACTGGGTTGATGGTTTATGGATGCACACGTAGTATCTCTACTTGGTGCGGGAGTTTTGGCAAATATGAGGTGGAAGCAATCGTCACATGCAAAGGGATCTCTAATCATATATCATTGTTCGGAACCAAGCAAACACAATTCATTATGTTGTCTTCCTTGTCGAACATCTACTTCTAGGCATGTAATAGTTTAGTGAGTGTTCACAATCATAGATCGTGTCAGAGACGATATATTTATATGTGAATCTCTCCTTCTTTATCACTTCCTATTAATTGCAACAATGACCAAGGTCTACGTTTGCCTACCCTCAACAAGTTTCAATCCTCATTCTTTTTATATGTGATTTTCACATGCTTTATGATGCTCTCGTTGTGCTTCAACTCTTGTCTTTTGTCTGAGCATCATCAATGCCTAGCTAAGGGCGTTAAACAAAAGCGCTTGTTGGGAGGCAACCCAACGAATTTATCCTTTTTCTTTCTGTTTTGTGTTTTTCACACTTTCATAATTCTGTTATGATTGTGCTTTTTTGTCTTTCTTTTTGCGTTTGTGCCAAGCAAAACCGTTATGATTAGTCTTGGGGATGATCGTTTGGTCATGCTGGGAAAGACAGAAACTTTCTGCTCACGAAAATAATTTTCATTTCTTTTCTGTAATAGATTTTGAGTTGATTCTTTTTTGCTTCTGTTTGCTACGAAAATTCTTCAGACTGTCGTAATTTTTCAGAATTTTTGAAGTACCAGAGGTATATGAAACATACAGATTGCTACAGACTGGTCTGCTGTTAACAGATTCTGTTTTTGTTGTGTTGGTTGCTTATTTTGATGAAACTATGGATAGTATCGGGGGTTATTAGCCATGGAAGATTGAAAATATAGTAACCCAACATCAGCACAAGTAGAATTTAAGTTTTCTACAGTACCTAAGGAAGTGGTGGTTTGCTTTCTTGTACTAATGTTATCACGAGTTTCTGTTTAAGTTTCGTGTTGTGAAGTTTTTAAGTTTTCGGTGAAGTTCTTATGGAAAAAAAGAAAAAGAGTGGCAAGAGCTCAAGATTGGGGATTCCCAAGGCACCCCAAGATATTTAAGGATGCCGTAAAAGCCTCAGCTTGGGGATGCCCCGGGAAGGCATCCCCTCTCTCGTCTTCAATCCATCGGTAACGTTACTTGGGGCTATATTTTTATTCACCACATGTTATGTGTTTTTGCTTGGAGCGTCTTGTATCATAGGAGTCTTTTATTTTTGTTGTGTCACAATCATCCTTGCTGCACACCTAGAGAGAGAGATATGCACACGCCGTGATTTTGTCGAGCTTCACTTGTATCTTTTGGTAGACAATTCAACTCACATGTGCTTCACTTATATCTTTTGAGCTAGATACTTTTGCTCTATGTGCTTCACTTATATCTTTTAGAGCGCAGCGGTGCGTGGCTTGGTAGTTGATCTATGCTTTGAAAGTAGTCTCAAAAGGGGTAGTTATCCAAAGGGATACGAAAACTTCCACCTTCATGTGCATTGAATAGTTGGAGAAGTTTGATTCATCTCAATTAGTTTTGAGTTGTGGTTATGGTAATATTGAAGTCATGCTAGTAAGGTCTTGTGGATCTAGAAATACTTGTGTTGAAGTTAGTGATTCCAGTAGCATGCACGTATGGTGAACCGCTATGTGATGAAATCTGGGCATGATTAGTATATTGATTGTCATCCTTTGCGTGGCGGTCGGGATCGCGCGATGGTTTATACCTACCAACCCTTCCCCTAGGAGTATGCGTTGAATGATTTGTTTCGATTACTAATAAAACTTTTGCAACAAGTATATGAGTTCTTCATGAGTATTGTTGAGTCCATGGTTTAGATGCACTTTCACCTTTCACCATCACTATCTTCTTAGTGCCGTGCAACTTTCGCCGGTGCACAAAACCCACCATTAGCCTCCCTCAAAATAGCCACCATACCTACCTACTATGGCTTTTTCAAAGTCATTCCGAGATATATTGCCATGCAACTACCACCATGACATGTGCCACCATGTCTACTTGCCTTTGCACGATCGTAAGATAGTTAGCATGATGTTTCCATTGATGTCTATGCCATGCTAGATCGTTGCCACGGTACAGTACCGAAGGCATTCCATATAGAGTCATAATTTCTCTAAGTTTTGAGTTGAAAGTGTGATGATCATCATTATTGGAGCATTGTCCCTTGTGAGGAAATAAAAGAGGCCAAATATGCCCATAAAAAAGAGGCCATGGATCCCACCAAAATGAAAAAAATGAGAGAAAAAGAGAGAAGGGACAATGCTACCACTTTTTCCACACTTGCGCATTTTGAGCACGATGATCTTCATGATTGAGAGTCTCTAGTTTTGTCACCACCATATAGCTAGTGGGAAATTCTCATTATATAACTTGGCTTCTATATTCCAGTGATAGGCTTCCTCAATATTGCCTTAGGTCTTCGTGAGAAAGCAAGTTGGATGCACACCCACTAGTTTTCTTTAAGAGCTTTCACGTACTTATAGCTCTAGTGCATCATTTGTATGGAAATCCCTACTCATTCACATTGATATCTATTGATGAGTATCTCCACAGCTCATTGATATGCCTAGTTAATGTGACTATCTTCTCCTTTTTGTCTTGCAAACTCCACCACATTCCACACCATCTATAGTGCTATAACCATGGCTCACGCTCATGTATTGCGTGAGAGTTGAAAATGTTTGAGAAAGTAAAGGTGTGAAACAATTACTTGGCCAATACCGGGGTTGTGCATGATTTAAATTCGTTGTGCAATGATGATAGAGCATAGCCAGACTATATGCTTTTGTAGGGATAACTTTATTTTGTCCTTGCTATTTTGAAAGTTCATGATTACTTTACTAGTTTGCTTGAATTATTATTGTTTCCACGTCAATAGCAAACTATTGTTTTGAATCTAATGGATCTGAACATTCACGTCACATAAGAGGAATTACAAAGGACACCTATGCTGGGTAGCATGAAAGCATCAAAGATTCATTCTTATCACTTCGCTACTCGAGGACGAGCAGGAGTTAAGCTTGGGGATGCTTGATACGTCTCAAACGTATCTATAATTTTTGATGGTTTCATGCTGTTATCTTGTCTTCTTTGTATGTTTTATGTACCTTTTATATCTTTTTGGGGACTAACTTATTGATTCAGTGCCAAGTGCGAGTTCCTGTTTTTCCGTGTTTTTGACTCTTTTTAGATCTGATTTTGGAACGGAGTCCAAATGGAAGAAAAACCCCGAAATGATTTTTTCCCGAACGGAAGAAGTCCAGGGAGACTTTGGGCCAGGCCAGGTGGGCCCCACGGAGCCAACAAGGGCCCACTCCGCACCAGGGGGGAGGCGGCGGTGGGCAAGCTTGTGGCTTCCCTGGCCGCCTCCTGATCTAGGTTTTGTGCCTATATATTCCCAAGTATTCCACAAAAAATCAGGGGAGCCTCGAAAATACTTTTCCGCCGCCGCAAGCTTCCGTTTCCGCGAGATCTCCACTCGAGACCCTTCCCGGCGCCGTGCCGGAGGGCACTTTGGAGGTGGAGGGCTTCTTCATCATCATCATCGTCCCTCCAATGACTCGTGAGTAGTTCACTTCAGACCTACGGGTCCGTAGTTAGTAGCTAGATGGCTTCTCCTCTTTCTTGGATCTTCAATACAAAGTTCTCCATGATCTTTATGGAGATCTATGTGATGTAATCTTCTTTGGCGGTGTGTTTGTCGAGGTCCGATGAATTGTGGACTTTTGATCAGATTATCTATGATATATATATTTGAGTCTTTGCTGATTTCTTATATGCATGATTTGATATCCTTGTAAGTCTCTCCGAGTCTTGGGTTTTGTTTGGCCAACTAGATCAATGATTCTTGCAGTAGGAGAAGTGCTTGGTTTTGGGTTCTGCCATGTGGTGACCTTCCCAGTGATAGTATGGGCAGCAAGGCACACATCAAGCGGTTGCCATCAAGGGTAAAAAGATGGGGTTTTTATCATTGGTTTGAGATTATCCCTCTACATCATGTCATCTTGCTTAAGGCGTTACTCTGTTCTTATGGACTTAATACACTAGATGCATGCTGGATAGCGGTCAATGTGTGGAGTAATAGTAGTAGATGCAGAAAGTATCGGTCTACTTGTTTCGGACGTGATGCCTATAGAAATAATCATTGCATAGATATCGTCACAACTCTGCACAGTTCTATCAATTGCTCGGCAGTAATTTGTTCACCCACCGTCTACTTGCTTTCATGAGAGAAGCCACTTGTAAACACTACGGCCCCCGGGTCTATTCACATCCATCGTTTACAACTCTGCTTTTACTTTGCTTTGTTACTCTGTTACTTTCAGTTCTCACTTGGCAAACAATTTATAAGGGATTGACAACCCTTCATAGCGTTGGTTGAAAGCTTTTGTGTTTGTGCAGGTTGGTGAGATACTCTTCCGCCGGATTGATACCTTGGTTCTCAAACTGAGGGAAATACTTACCGTCGCTGTGCTACATCACCCTTTCCGCTTCGAGGGAATACCAACGTGCCATAGTAGGAGTATTTCTGGCACAATTGCCAGGGGTACACAACAAACATCACTTACCATTGGACCTACCTATTTGGCTTGACAATAAGCAAAACACCATGAATTCACATCCTAAGCTCACCTCTTTGGGCCAGATGTCAGATCGTCCCGAGAGCACCATCACCCGAACCCCGGACTCGATCTCGGTGCGGGCCCCTGATATGATCTATTTACCATATCCCTCCTTGGGCTTGAATGCGAGCATTACCTCATTGTCACAAACGTCGAGCATATCCTATAAAAAGTCCAAGGTGACATCTTGCAGCACCCTCATACGTCTCAAGCGTATCTATAATTTTTGATGGTTTCATGTTGTTATCTTGTCATCTTTGGATGTTTTATGTACCTTTTATATCTTTTTTGGGACTAACTTATTAATTCAGTGCCAAGTGCCAGTTCCTGTTTTTTCTGTGTTTTTGGCTCTTTTCAGATCTGATTTTGGAACGGAGTCCAAACCTAATAAAATCCCCGAAATGATTTTTTCCCGAACGGAAGAAGATCAGGGGGCCTGTGGCCAAGCTAGGAGGGCTCCAGGGAGCCCACAAGCCCCCACTCCGCCACCAGGGGGGGAGGCGGCGGTGTCAGGGCTTGTGGCCTCCCTGAGCGCCCCGTGACCTAGATCTTTGGCCTATATATTCTCTAAAATACAACAAAAAATCAGGGGATCCACGAAAATACTTTTCCAACGCCGCAAGCTTCCGTTTCTGCGAGATCTCATTTGGAGACCCTTCCGGCGCCCTACCGGAGGGGACTTTGGAGTTGGAGGGCTTCTTCATCATCATCATCACCCCTCCAATGACTCGTGAGTAGTTCACTTCATACCTACGGGTCCGTAGTTAGTATCTAGATGGCTTCTTCTCTCTCTTGGATCTTCAATACAAATTTCTCCATGATCTTCATGAAGATCTGTCCGATATAATCTTCTTTGGCGATGTGTTTGTCGAGATCCGATGAATTGTGGATTTGTGATCAGATTATCTATGATATATATTTGAGTCTTTGCTGATTTCTTATGCATGATTTGATATCCTTGTAAGTCTCTCCGAGTCTTGGGTTTTGTTTGGCCAACTAGATCTATGATTCTTGCAATGGGAGAAGTGCTTGGTTTTGGGTTCTTACAATGTGGTGACCTTTCCCAGTGACAGTAGGGGCAGAAAGGCACACATTAAGTAGTTGCCATCAAGGGTAACAAGATGGGCTCTGTCGTTGATATGATATTGTCCATCTACATCATGTCATCTTGCTTAAGGCGTTACTCTGTTCTTTTGGACTTAATACACTAGATGCATGCTGGATAGCGGTCGACGTGTGGAGTAATAGTAGTAGATGCAGACAGTATCGGTCTACTTGTTTTGGACGTGATGCCTATAGATATAATCATTGCCATAGATGATGTCATGATTTTGCACGGTTCTATCAATTGCTCGACAGTAATTTTTTCACCCACCGTCTACTCGCTTTCATGAGATAAGCCACTAGTCAACACTACGACCCTCGGGTCTATTCACATCTATCGTTTCCACTTTTGCTTTTACTTTGCTTTGTTACTTTGTTGAATTCAGTTCTCACTTGGCGAACAATCTATAAGGGATTGACAACCCCTTCATAGCGTTGGGAGCAAGCTTTTGTGTTTGTGCAGGATCTTGTGATACTCCTCCACTGGATTGATACCTTGGTTTTCAAACTGAGGGAAATACTTACCACCGCTATGCTACATCACCCTTTCTGCTTCGAGCGAACACCAACGCAAGGCTCCAAGGCCACGGGGGAAATCCTTTGCATATTTGCCTAGGAAGTCCCTTAAGGCGTGGCCGCAGCAAAAGGATTCCTGGTGCCGTCGACACGACTATTCCTAGCGCCGTAGCCAGGGAAGCACAGCTGACATCAGAAGTATTTCTGGCGCCGTTGCCGGGGAGGATAGATCAAGACCTATCCAAGTAGGTCTCACAAACTCATCTCTTGCATTTACTTTTGTTGCCAGTTGCCTCTCGTTTTCCTCTCCCCACTTCACATTTGCCGTTTTCATTTGCCTTTCTCCTTCGCCATTTTCTTTTGCCTTTGCCGTTTCCCTTTAGCGGTTTTCTTGCTTGCTTGTGTGCTTGTTTGTTTGTTGAAGTCATCATGGCTGAAAACACCAAACTTTGCGACATCTCGAGCACTAATAATAATGATTTTATTAGTACTCCGATTGCTCCCGCCACTAGTGCGGAATCGTATGAAATCAACACAGCTTTGCTGAATCTTGTTATGACAGAGCAGTTCTCTGGCCTTCCTAGTGAAGATGCCGCATCCCATCTCAATACCTTCATTGAGCTTTGTGATATGCAAAAGAAAAGAGATGTGGATAATGACGTGATTAAGTTGAAACTTTTTCCTTTCTCGTTGCGAGATCGTGCAAAAACTTGGTTTTCTTCTTTGCCTAAAAACAGTATCGATTCTTGGGATAAGTGCAAAGATGCTTACATATCCAAGTATTTTCTACAGGCTAAGATCATCTCCTTACGTAACGATATCATGAATTTCACGCAACTTGATCATGAACACGTTGCACAATCTTGGGAGAGGATGAAGCTTATGGCTTGAGTTTGTGGATGATTATACAAATCTTTTACGCTGGCTTGAATTTTGCTTCTCACAATATCTTGGACTCCGCTTCTAGTGGAACGTTCATGGAAATCACATTAGGAGACGTTAAAAAACTCCTAGACAATATCATGACCGACTACTCTCAGTGGCACACTGAAAGGTCGCCTGCTAGCAAAAAGGTGCACGCTATAGAAGAAATTAACTCGCTTAGTACTAAGATGGACGAGTTGATGAATTTGGTTGCTAGTAGAAACGTTACCGTAGATCCTAATGACATGCCACTATCTTCTTTGATTGAGAGTAGCAATGCTAGTTTGGACGTGAATTCTGTTGGTAGGAACAATTTTGGCAACAACAATGCTTTTAGAGGAAACTATGTTCCTAGGCCTTTTCCTAGTAACTCTAAAAAATATGGCAATTCCTACAACAACACTTATGGAAATCACAACAAATTACCCTCTCATTTTGAGAGTAATATCAAAGAGTTCATCAACTCTCAAAAGATTTTCAATGCGTCCATAGAGGAGAAACTACTCAAAATTGATGATTTGGCTAAGAGCGTTGATAGGATGTCTTGTGATATTGATGCTTTGAAAGTTAGATGCGCTCCTCCGAAGGTCAACTTGGATGAAACTTTGAAAGCTATGTGTGTCTCCATGAATGAGAGCAAAGAAAGAACCGCCCAAATTCGCGCTAGGCATGAATGGTTTAAAAGGGTGCGTTGTAGGGATGCAAATCACGAAGATCTTAAAGTGCTTGGTGTGTCTCCTCTTGAATCTTTGTTTTCGCGTGTCAAACCTATTTATGGAGGGGCTGGATATGAATCCACTTTGGTTGAAAACGCCCCAATGATTCGGAGTCCACCCATCTTGATGATAAAGGTGTGGAGAGTGGAGTAGAAGAAGTCAAAAATTTTGGTAGTAATGAAACTCCCACTTTGGATTTCAAGGAATTCAATTATGATAATCTCTCCTTGTTTGAATGCATTTCTTTGATGCAATCCATTGCAAACTCTCCACATGCTTATAGCCAAAGCAAAGCCTTTACCGCGCATATCGTAGATGCTATGATGAAATCTCTTGAAGAGAAGCTCGAATTAGAAGTCTCTATACCTAGAAAACTTCATGATGAGTGGGATCCTACTATCAAAATCAAGATAAAAAACTATGAGTGCAATGCTTTGTGTGATTTGGGTGCTAGTGTTTCCGCGATTCCAAAGTCTTTATGTGATATTCTTGGTTTTCATGAGATTGAAGAGTGTTCTCTTAATTTGCATCTTGCGGATTCTACTGTCAAGAAACCCATTGGTAGGATCGTTGATGTTCTTATTGTTGCAAATAAGAACTATGTACCCGTGGATTTCATTGTACTTGACATAGATTGCAATCCTTCGTGTCCCATTATTCTTGGTAGACCTTTCCTAAGGACTATTGGTGCTATCATCGATATGAAGGAAGGGAATATTAGATCTGAATTTCCTTTGAAGAAGGGCATGGACCACTTTCCTAGAAATAAAATAAGATTGCCTTATGAATCTATGATGAGGGCTACTTATGGTTTGAGCACCAAAGATGACTATACGTGATTCCATCACCTTTCGCCTAGCTAAGGGCGTTAAACAAAAGCGCTTGTTGGGAGGCAACCCAACGAATCGATCCTTTTTTATTTCTGGTTTGTGTTTTCCAAACTTTAATAATTCTGTTATGATTGTGTTTTTTGTGTTTATTTTTGCGTTTGTGCCAAGCAAAACCATTATGATTAGTCTTGGGGATGATCGTTTGGTCATGCTGGAAAAGACAGAAACTTTCTTCTCACGAAAAGAATTTCCATTTTTTTTCTGTAAGAGATTTTGAGTTGATTCTTCTTCTTGCTGATTGCTACGCAAATTCTTCAGACTGTCGAAAATTTTCAGAATTTTGAAGTACCAGAGGTATACGAAAGATACAGATTGCTACAGACTGGTCTGCTGTTAACAGATTCTGTTTTCGTTGTGTTGGTTGCTTATTTTGATGAAACTATGGATAGTATCGGGGGGTATTAGCCATGGAAGATTGAAAATACAGTAACCCAACATTAGCACAAGTAGAATTTAAGTTTGCTACAGTACCTAAGGAAGTGGTGGTTTGCTTTCTCATACTAATGTTATCACGAGTTTCTGTTTAAGTTTCGTGTTGTGAAGTTTTCAAGTTTTGGGTGAAGTTCTTATGGACAAAGAGATAAAGAGTGGCAAGAGCTCAAGCTTGGGGATGCCCAAGGCACCCCAAGAGATTCAAGGATGCCGTAAAAGCCTAAGCTTGGGGATGCCCCGGGAAGGCATCCTCTCTCTCGTCTTCCGTCCATCGGTAACGTTACTTGGGGCTATATTTTCATTCACCACATGTTATGTGTTTTTGCTTGGAGCGTCTTGTATCGTATGTAACATCCCAAAATTATAAATTTTGGAATGTTAATATAATAATTATTGGTTTGTTTGTTTGTTTGCTTGAGTGATTGAAACTTGTGTGAAATTTGAAACTTTTCAAAAACTTTTGAATGAGAGGGAATAAAATGACTTTCCCCATCTCCGATGTATTCAAATTCAACCTTTTAAAAGCAAAAAGAGAAGATGACATGACTTCTTCAACTATAAAGAATTTGAACGGAGATATTTGCATTTGAATTCTTTTACATTTCTATTTGTTTTCTTTGTGCAAGAAATGCCGGGAAATACATTCTGTCAAACAGAAAAGAGAGGAGGAACATGACCCTCAAACACATGGGCATTTTGAAGGTTATTTGAACCCTAAAACTTAGAGGGTCATTTGAAAATTATTTGCAAAAGAAAATAAATCTTTTAGGCAATTTTGTGAAAATAATTTTTCTAAAGTTTTATTTTTGCCGTGGAAAAATGCCCATCATTTATATTTTATTTTTCTGATAATTTTAGTATATAGAAACTATTTATTCTGAATTGATTTGAATTCCCTTTTATCGTTTTAGTTTCCTAGTTTTAAAAATAGGAAAGGAATCACTTTTATTTGGAAACACCTGCTGGCCCATCAAGAGTTTTTCTATTTTGGCCCAACAGAGGATCTTCTTCCTCCTCTGTCTCCTCCCCACGTCACAGGAGCTTTCCTTAGCCATGGACAGGGAGATCTTCACCTCCGGGATTTGCGAAGCTCTTTCCCTCCCAGCACCTCCCGTCGCCCCTATAAGAAGGCTCCGGTCCTCCTCGTTCCATTCCCGTTGAAACCGCCGCCTCTCCCCGCCTCCTCCTCCCACTGCACCTCGCCGGAGTTGGCCACCACAGAACTCACCGGAGCTCCACCCCATCGCCCTGCACTCCCTCCCCTCCCTGCCGAGCCCTCACCACCCCTTCGGCCCCTCCTCCTCCGCCGCCCCACTCCACCCCCTCGCCCTGCACCTCGCCGGAGCTGCTGCTCCTCCCCATCGCCAGGAAACTCCACCACGTCGCCCCCCTGCAGGCCCCTCCCCTCGTCGCCACCTCCCCCTCCACCGCTGCCCCTGCCACCCCACCCCCTCCACCGGCCCCTTCCCCACCCTCGCCGGAGCTCCACCCCGACCCCAGCCACCATCGGCCACCATGGCCAGCACGGGAGCTACTCCCAGTCACGGTAAGACTCCTCCTCCTCCTGTTTCTATTTTTTCTTTTGGTTTGCCCTTAGATCAAAGACCTACGGTGTAGATTAGAAGGGCATACCCCTTCGGTTCTTTGACAAGAACCGGTCCATCAGTTAAGTGAACCGAAGCATTTTCTTATTTAGCGGCCATCCGCTGTTTAGCCTATACAACGCACACCCATCAGCCAATCAGAAGCCGCCACATGGATTCCCTGCATAACTATTGGAGGTGAGAGAGAACGTTTGATTAAATCAGAAGGGATGAGAAGTAAAGGATGTTCTTGAAAATATTTTTTTTGAGAGATCCTTCCCTAAGGGATTTCCAGTTTCTAGGTGACGTCCTACAGTCAACATGTGCTCTGATACCATCTCTGTAGCGACCCGACTCAAAACGAGTCAAGCCTCTGTGTTTCTGTGCCATCCCTGGATCAGTATGCTGGCACACACAGTACATCAATGTATATATCAAAGTGCAATCACATGTAAATAGCGTAAAACTGATATATACCTTAAATATTTCAGCGGAAGCAGTCAAGGGAGTGGAGTCCCAATAAACACCAACGGCAAGTTGAGTGTAGACCGTAACCCTGAATTGTACTCTTACTCGTCGAAGAAAAATATCTGCAACATAAGACGTTGCAGCCGTGTAGGTCAGCATATTGAATATGCCGGCAAGTCACATAAGAGAGGGGGTGAAAAGTAATCATCTATACTATATGCATATATGGCAGGTGGTGTTGTAATTTTTTAGCGTAAAGCAAATTTTCTCCTACAACAAGAGGGGCTAAAAGCAAAATATTACTACAAAAGTTGGTTGTTAACGAGATGGTTCCGCCAACTAGTTCTCGTACCCGAGTTGTCAATAATTACCCTCATCAAATATATTTAATGGTGTTGAGAATTCCAGATAACTTCAGTTCCTTTCGCTCAAGTTGTCCATGACCGTGGACACGGCTAATCGATTAGGTTTGAGTACTCTGCAGAGTTTTGCACACATTCCCCACAAGATTTGATCGCCTCCGAGTATGTCCTCGCACTTCAGGGTGTTTGAAGACCGGATGATCAAAACATGGTCTTTCAACGGGTCCCTCTGAATCCCTGTCGGTGCCCATCCATTCCTACCATTCTTCTACATCTGCTAGCACCGTCTGTCCAGAGTCGCCGCGTTGTCCAACCAAACCAGAGCCCATAATGACTTGTGGCTGTGCAGGTAAGCCTTGGGTCTTGAAAATATCCGTCCGTCTCTTTGAGCCTGGGTGAAGCTTTCCGCAGGATGTCATGGCCGTCCCCAGCATCCCGGGCATCCACTGGGTTCTCCAGGGAGCCGATCAACCGTCCTTCACCCAGAGTTGCATTGCGTCCGAGGTCTTGAAAATCTTGTCTTAACAGGTCTTGATTATTTAGTCAACCTCGCATCACTCGTGTTATGCACTCAACCGAAATCCCGTCTACTCAAGCATAGCAATATGAAATTTGTCGTCCCGGGGCCAAGTATCGGGGTTGTTGTGTGCCTACCACATGATACTACAATCTATACTAAAATTTCCAAGTACCTAAGCAGCATGCAATTGGGCATAGGATGGTAGAACTACGATGCATAAAACATAGGTGATAGTATGATCAAAGTGACTTGCCTGGTGATGTTGACGAAGAAGGATTTCTCGAGAAAATAACTTGATAGACTACTCGTCACTCTCCGATGAAATCTATATAACAAACATATCATTCACATAAGCACTCATACTAGCAATCATTCTAGCAATCAAAACGAAGAAGAGAGTGAATAAGAATCCGAAAGAAACTTCAAATAAGACTAGGGAGTCTTCTAGTACGTCAAACACTAATTAGTTTTTGTCTAACAGAAAATAATAACAAGGAACTAAGATTTAAATTTAACTAAGATAAAATAAAGTATTTTTCACAAAACTATTTGAAAGTATTCCCAAACGGGATTTGAAACAGTGCGGAAACCAATTGCAAGTTACTAAGGAACTAGAATTGATTTCATGAAAACAAATAAAACTAAAATAAAAACTTGTTGATGTTAATTAACATAAACAAAACAATAATGTTTCTGAAATAATAAACAAAATATTTTAAAACAAAAGTAGAAAAGGAATTAGCTGAAATCCAAAAAGAGGTGAAACAGAAATTGTTTCACATGAAACAGTGAGCTAAGGTACTCAAACAAATCTGAAATTTGTACCACTGATAAATAAGATCACTAGTGATCATTACCAAAAGGAATCAAATTAAAATCTATTTTTAAACTCCTGGAATAAGCAAAACAAGGTTTAAACTAAATATGATCTAACTTATATTTGAAAATTTCAAACATAGACAAATTATATGTTTTTAAAAACTACAGGAAATTTGGGAGCTACTGGAAAAAAGAATCACTATAATTGGACTTCGTGATCAAAAGTTATGGCCAAAACAAAACAGAAACTTTGCTGTTTTGGAATTAAAACAGAAAAAGGGAAAAAACTGATTTGTGGACAGGGGTCCACGTGGCATTTTCTAATTGGCTAAGGGGGTGAGTGCTGCGGGGATAACTAACAAACGGCCGCTATTTAACTAATTCGCTTCGGCTAAACTTAAGTGAAAGAAAAACCGATCGGTTTTATCTAAAAGGCCGAAGGGGTAAGTACCTATGTAATCTATACCGTTGGAAATAGATTTAAGGGCTAAAACTAAAAAAACAAAAAAAGTAAAAGAAAAAAAGAAAGGAGGGAGCCTTACCGTGGCTGGGGCTCCCGTGGCTGGAGTAGTGGCCGATGGGTGGGGCTCCGGCGAGGGTGGGGAAGGGGCCGGCGGGAGGAGTGGTGGAGGGGGCGGGGGGCGAAGGGGTGGGGCGCTCCTGGGAGGGGAGGGAGGCGAGGGGGAGGTGGAGACCTGCAGGGGGGTGCCGACGGGAGGAAGTTTCTGGCTGCTCCTGCTCGCTGGCAATGGGGCGATGGGGAGGGGTGCAGCGAGGTGGAGGGGTGGTGGAGGAGGGGCTGAAGGGTGGAGGGGTGGGCTCGGCAGGGAGGGGAGGTGCAGCGAGGTGTAGGAGGGGATGCAGGGGCGATGTGGAGGGGTGCAGCGAGTTCTCTGGTGGCGACTCTGGCGAGGTGGCGCGCGAGCTAGAGGCGAGGAGAGGGGGTTCTCTCGGGAAAAATGGAGAGAGGAGATGCTGAGGGTTTTATAGGCGGCCTCGGATGGCGTCCGGAAGGAAAGAAGAGGGAGATCGGGAAGGAGAGAATTCCTTCCTCCATGGATGGAAACTAGTGTAACGTGAGGAAGGAGAGAGGTAGGAGATGATCCTCTGTTGGGCCAAATTTGGAAAGTGTCTTAATGGGCCAGCAGGTCTTTCCAAAATAAAGGGATTCCTTTCCTATTTTTAAAACTAGGAAACTAAAACGATAAAAGGGAATTCAAATCAATTCGAAATAAAGAGTTTCTATATACTAAAATTATCAGAAAAATAAAATATAGATGATGGGCATTTTTCCACGGCAAAAATAAAAAATTCAGAAAAAATGTTTTTCCAACAATCCCTAAAAGGTTTATTTTCTTTTGCAAATAATTTTCAAATGACCCTCTAAGTTTGAGGGTTCAAATAACTTTCAAAATGCCCGTGGGTTCGAGGGTCATGTTCCTCCTCTCTAGAATGTATCTCCCGGCATTTCTTGCACGAAGAAAACGAATGGAAATGCAAAAGAATTCAAATGCAATTATCTCCGTTCAAATTATTTATAGTTGAAGAAGTCATGTCATCTTCTCTCTTTGCTTCTAAAAGATTGAATTTGAATTCACCGGAGAAGGGGAAAGTCATTTTATTCCCTCTCATTCAAAAGTTTCGAAAAGTTTCAAATTTCACACAAGTTTCAGTCACTCAGCTAACAAACAAACAATCAATCTAATAATCATATTAACATTCCAAAATTTATAATTTTGGGATGTTACAAACTACCACACTTAAAATGAATCTCGTCCTCGAGATTCGAAGAGGCTAGAAAGAAAGGTTAGGGTTTGGGGGTCTTCTAACAAATCCAATCTCCGGCAAGCTGGGATGCTACCACACTTAAAATGAGAGGTACTGGTCCCTCAAAATGCTTTAGCGATCCTCTGGGGTTCTGGCAACTGACATCGCACAGTCTTCATATTAAATCCTTTCGTGATGCTCTCCCGTTGATATAAGCTTCTTCCGTCACTGGGTCTTCTTTAACTGACAGTCTCGTGATCAATTCTAAATAACCTATCGATGGTTCTCATGGTGGTCTACCATTTGTGGTTATCCTGCGGAGAGAGGGGTCTTGGTTTCATTCTCGCCGTAAAATTTCCTACGTGTGACAACAAGTGCCATGTGCATGGGGGCGTTCATCATACCATTCTAAGGCTTAAACAAAAGCTTCAAAGAACGTCGTCTCTCACTATCGGTAAGTCTCTCAGATTTACCATTCCGAATAGCAAGATAAATGATAAGAGTAAGTCGTCATGGTGATCAATCCATTCCGCACCCAAATCATTTCTCTGTATAAGGTTTAGCGAATCTCGCATTCTAACACTTGGGCATCCTCACAAGCGTTGCAGAATTTCTCTTGTCTACGAACGAAGTTCGGAAAATCCATTGGTTTTGCAAGCTGAACGAAACATCTATCGTATCTTCACAACTCTCAGGTTTTCGTATGCTCCTAAGAAAACGTTTGCTGATCCATCATAGCTTCTTCCATAAATCATATTCATTTCATAATCAATCCTTTATTACATCCTTACTTTCTTATCAAAACTCCAATTCAAAAGTACTCTATTACAAATGCTGCCATCCACATGGTTCGGTATGGTCGAGCATTTCTACCAACTTTATTCATCCTCCTCTCTTGGAGGTACTTAGTTCCACTCGAACTTTCCGAGGTGCTCCTTGAAATCATCCATCTTTTGCTTCATCATGGTGGTCATGAGCTTCATCTCCATCATTTCCGCACGTACCTCACTCAGGTATTCCTGGGTATGACGGAGTCTTGCTTCAAGTATTTCTCCAATCTGACGTATGGCTTCCATGGCATCTTCATGAACAACATCAAATAAGGTTGCTCGGGGTACACGTGAAGTGAAAAAGTATTGCCCCATAGTCTTTGGACAAACTCCTTTCACGTGGTGGAGGTGTACTTCCACATACCAAAGTTCCACTCCATTTTCCACAAATGGGTAGACTTTGTAGACTGCATCTCCTTCAAGATGAATGTGCTTCATCATGTCCTTCAGGATTTTTGGGTAATCAATATCACTGGTCAGGGTCATGATCGTTTCTGGGCCCTTGAGGAATGACTCGTAGAGAGTTGTCATCTGCAGGTGTCAGTAAATAGGTACTCAGAGGAATGTATATGTCTCCTTGGTAGTTATGGCACATTCCTACTCAGTGGATCCTGTGGGTTTACCGATTACTACCACAGTTAAATGAATTATACTCATGCCTGCATAGACCATATTTTCTCTTATCCTCATAAATGTTCAGAGATCTTTGCTCGTAGAGAAACAACACATACATTTTCAACATAGGCAATCATGAGACAATAAATTCCATTTATTCATGATGTTATTACAATCTCAGGGACTTCTATTACGAAAATTTCACTCCATGATCTCAATGAAAAACAAGAGTGCTTCGGATCACACTTATTGCCCTGGTCAAAACTTAACTACTCCATTCTAGCTTTCTTCCTTTGCGGACAATCGCTAGCAAAATGTCCTGCTTCCTTGCAACGAAAGCAAATGAGTTCTGACAAGTCTCGAGGCGTCTTAGTGTTTGCCTTTGCTCCTTGGGTTCCCGGCTTCCTTCCTGAGCACATGTATTTGTGGTGGCCAAATTTCATACACTTGTAACATCTGACATGGCTCAGGTCTATGTCTGCAGAGATTTGGTTCTTCCGAGGGTACTTTTTCTTCTTTCCAGACTCCTTTATTTTGGCCAGTTCTTCTATTTCAAGTGGATCAAACTCCACTTCTTCCGTCGGGAAGTATCCCAGATACTCTTGGCTTCTCTTCGTGCAGTCCTGTGAATAATGTCCTTCTTCTCCACATGAGTAGCATGCATTGGAGAAAAATCTGGTCAGACCTTGTTCATCAGGGTCTTCAATATTTTTGTTCATCACCGGTTCTTCTTGAATATTCTTCTTGAGTGTTTCCTTCACTGCATCTTTCTGCTGCTGGACAACTTGTTGTACCTTGGGGTAAATGTGACACTGAGCTGGGTAGTGGGTGGTTCCTTCACACAAGAAACAAGTCACCTTACTAGTTGGGCATTCCTCAGCTGGGTGATTTTCTCCACAATGAGTGCATCCATCCTGGTGTTCTTCCTGGGTGTGTCCGATTTCTCCACAGATCTTGCATGCACAAGTCTTCTTCTTCGGATTATCATAGCACTTTCTAATGAGAAGGGATCTTAACAAAGTCTTCTTGAATTCGTCCCAAGTTTCTGCTCCACTAAATCCTTGTATGGCCTGATGCATTTTCCACCAGATTGCAGCACTTTGTGTAAAGTACTGAAGAGCGTGTTCCACTTCATACTTCCTTGAGATCAAGTTGCTCCCGAAGTGGTTCTCCATGTTCTGAATCCATATTTCGGCCTCCAGTTGGGTCATTGGTCCAGAGACTACAAGTCCAGCTTCATACTCCATCTGGTAGGGTTGAGGTTTTGGGGATGAGACGGGTAAGAGAGGGAGGGAGATACACACAATACAAACAATATTTTTGAGAATAGGTTTCATTTGTGGCCGTCGGAAAACACAAAACAAAGACAGTTCACAAATCATCGTATCTAACATGGGTATATAAAAGGGGTTTGGACATCTAATAGTCATTGGAACGTTTCGGGGTCTTCGAGTTCTTCGGGTCTTGAGAGTCTACTGTTG
The DNA here is from genome assembly GCF_904849725.1 of Hordeum vulgare subsp. vulgare. Lineage (NCBI taxonomy): Eukaryota > Viridiplantae > Streptophyta > Magnoliopsida > Poales > Poaceae > Hordeum > Hordeum vulgare. The sequence continues at coordinate 487,753,560 of NC_058519.1, forward strand.
GTGTAGCTTCAATTCTTCAAACGCGTGGTGAAATCTTCTTTACTTTGAAGTGGGAGTCAGTTGATCCTTCACGTAGTCAAAGGGGAAAGGGCATTGTCTAACTATTGGAGGTGAGAGAGAACGTTTGATTAAATCAGAAGGGATGAGAAGTAAAGGATGTTCTTGAAAATAATTTTTTTGAGTGATCCTTCCCTAAGGGATTTCCAGTTTCTAGGGTCACATCCTACAGTCAACATGTGCTCTGATACCATCTCTGTAGAGACCCGACTCAAAACGAGTCAAGCCTCTGTGTTTCTGTGCCATCCCTGGATCAGTATGCTGGCACACACAGTACATCAATGTATATATCAAAGTGCAATCACATGTAAATAGCGTAAAACTGATGTATACCTTAAATATTTCAGCGGAAGCAGTCAAGGGAGTGGAGTCCCAATAAACACCAATGGCAAGTTGAGTGTAGACCGTCACCCTGAATAATACTCTTACTCGTCGAAGAAAAATATCTGCAACATAAGACGTTGCAGCCGTGTAGGTCAGCATATTGAATATGCCGGCAAGTCACATAAGAGAGGGGTGAAAAGTAATCATCTATACTATATGCATATATGGCAGGTGGTGTTGTAATTTTTTAGCGTAAAGAAAATTTTCTCCTACAACAAGAGGGGCTAAAAGCAAAATATTACTACAAAAGTTGGTTGTTAACGAGATGGTTCCGCCAACCAGTTCTCGTACCCGAGTTGTCAATAATTACCCTCATCAAATATATTTAATGGTGTTGAGAAATCCAGATAACTTCAGTTCCTTTGGCTCAAGTTGTCCATGAATGTGGACACGGCTAATCGATTAGGTTTGAGTACTCTGCAGAGTTTTGCACACGTTCCCCACAAGATTTGATCGCCTCCGAGTATGTCCTCGCACTTCAGGGTGTTTGAAGACCGGATGATCAAAACATGGTCTTTCAACGGGTCCCTTTGAATCCCTGTCGGTGCCCATCCATTCCTACCGTTCTTCTACATCTGCTAGCACCGCCTGTCTAGAGTCGCCGCGTTGTCCATTAGAGATCGGGAAGCATTTGATGTCATCACGGAGCCACAATCCATTGTCGTGAAGCTTCATGGTGTTGTTGGGAGCCTCCAATTAAGTTGTTGAGATTTGCCCCAAACTTGTTTGTACGGGTTCGATGACCGACCTCAAGGGTCCCTTAGTGGAATCACGACTTCTTGCATTGTGCGAGGGAGTGAGGAGATTAAGGTGGCCTTAGTGGCACCTTGGGGAGCATTGTGCCTCCACACCGCTCCAAACGGAAATTAGCATTCGCAAGGGTGTGAACTTCGGGATAGTTCGTCGTCTCCGCGTGCCTCGGTTATCTCTTACCCGAGACCTTTACTTATGCACTTTACTTAGTGATAGCCATACTATTTCTTCTTATATATTGCTATCACTTAGTTGTTTATCCTGCTTAGCATTAGTTGTTGGTACACATAGGTGAGCCTAGTTGTTTTAGGTTTTGTGCTTGACAAATTAAACGTTAGTTTTATTCCGCATTTGTTCAAGCCTAAACAGGCGACATCCACGTCCTTTCACTATTGTTGTACATGTTAAAAGTGAAATTGTGCCACTGAGTGAATTACTTGATGCTCATATCGCTAGATCTAGCGAAATTGAAAATGCTGAAACTGATGAAGACTTTGAATCACGTGTTACACCTCGCTCTCCTAACAAATATGAATTACCTTATGTACCTAAAGGTTATGTTATGGATGGTGAGGTAGCTAGGGACGATCTTGCTTGCAAAGATAGAGATCATTTGAAAAGGTTCCTATGCAAACTAAAAGAAAAATATATGATGGAGAAATGAAACATGATCCTAAATTTGCTACTTCTCCTATATTTGTCACTCACAAGTACAATGAATTTGCTATAGACCTGAACTAATTCCTATAGTAGAGTTGAAGGAACAATTGATCCCTAGGGTGGTTTTGATAATTGATCACAACATATGCATCATTGGACTAATGTGTTTTCCAAGTATATTTCAGAAAAGTTCAAAAGATGCTATGGCTTAAGGTTTCTGTGGAGATACCCCTCGATGCAAGAAAGGAATAATATTGGCTCAAGCTTCAAGGTAGAAGACTCTTCATTTTATATTTGTGAGTAATCAATTTTGAGTCCATAGGAAAGCCAATACTATTAAAAGGGGGTGAGGTAGTAAAATGAACTGATTGCTCAAATGCTCAAAGTTAGCCACCAAAACACTCAATTATTTTTCCCACATATCCACTCTGTCAACTTCCACATTCACAAATTCGGTGTCACCAACATTTCCACATCGGACCCACCGAGTTTGAACCTCAGACAGAATCCAAGGCATTCCCACCAAATTGGTGCAACCGAAACTGTATCGGTGCAACCGAGTTTAGTGTGACCAACATTCTGCTACCAAGATACACAAAATAGGAATTTCCGAGCTTGAGTATCGGTGCCATCGAGTTTGGCCATCTGACCGTTAGTTACCTTTTTGGTGCCACTGAGTTCTATATATCGGTCTCACCAAGATTCAGAAGTTCATAATTTTAGTACTAGTCGGTACCACCGAGTTGTCCACTTCGATGTCATCGAGTTATCCACTTCGATGTCACCGAGTTTGCTCTTTTCTGTGTAACAAGTGATTGTGTGGTGAGATGATTCGTAGCAAGCAACAAGTAACAAAAGTAGCAATGGTGCAGCAAAGTGGCCCAATCCCTTTTGTAGCAAGGGACAAGCCTGGACAAAGTCTTATAGGAGGAAAAACGCTCCCGAGGACACACGGGAATTCCTTTCATGCTAGTTTCATCATGTTCATATGATTCACGTTCATTACTTTGATAGTTTGATATGTGGGTGGAAAAGCGCTTGGGTACTGCCCTTACGTGGACAAGCATCCCACTTATGGTTAACCCCTCTCGCAAGCATCCTTAACTACGAAAGAAGAATTAAGACAAAGTCTAACCATAGCATTAAACTAGTGGATCCAAATCAGCCCCTTACGAAGTAACACATAAACTAGGGTTTAAGCTTCTGTCACTCTAGCAATCCATCATCTACTTACTACTTCCCAATGCCATCCTCTAGGCCCAAATAATGGTGAAGTGTTATGTAGTCGACGTTCACATAACACCACTAGAGGAAAAACAACATACAACATATCAAATTACCGAACGAATACCAAATTCACATGACTACTAATAGCATGACTTATCCCATGTCCTCATGAACAAAAGTAACTACTCACAAAGTATTATCATAATCATGATCAGAGAGGTAATGAGTAGCATCAAGGATCTGAACATAAACTCTTCCACCAAGTAATCCAACTAGCATCAACTACAAAGAGTAATCAACACTACTAGCAACCTTACAAGTACCAATCGGAATCGCGAGACGGAGATTGGTTACAAGAGATGAACTAGGGTTTGGAGATGAGATGGTGCTGATGAAGATGTTGATGGTGACAAGTACCCTCCGATGAGAGGAGTGTTGGTGATGACGATGGCGACGATTTCCCCCTTCGGGAGGGAAGTTTCCTCGGCAAGATCGTCCTCCCGGAGCTCTAGATTGGTTCTGCTCAAGTTCCGCCTCGTGGCGGCGGCGAAACCACGAAAAAGCTCCTCCCTGATTTTTTCCTGGACGAAACCCTCCATATAGCAAAAGAGGGGGCAAGTGGGCCAGCAGGGTGCCCACAAGCCCCCGTGGCGCGGCCTGGGGGGGGGAGGGATGGCCGCACCGTGCAGGCTTGTGGCCACCCCCTGGCGCCCCTCTGGCACTTCTTCGACCCAGTATTTTTGATAAATCGAGAAAAAAATGCTCGTTGATTTTTATGGCGTTTGGAGTTGCGCAGAATAGGTATCTCAAACTTGCTCCACTTTCAGGCCAGAATTCCAGTTGCCGGTATTCTCCCTCTTCATGTAAACCTTGCAAAATAAGAGAGAAAAGGCATCAGAATAGTACCGTGAAGTGAAATAACAGCCCAAGAAGCGATAAATTACAACATGAAAACATGATGCAAAATGGACGTATCAACTCCCCCAAGCTTAGACCTCGCTTGTCCTCAAGCGAAAGCAGATCTCAATAAATATGTCCACACGTTTAGGGAGAGAGGTGTCGACAAAACAAGATACGAACATGCATGCATCATGATCATGATCAGAACAACAATACAAACATGTAATCTCTCATGCTAAAGTGATAATTCCTTCACAAAGTAAAGCATGGATCAAGAACCTTACCGAGAAGTAACAACCGCTAGCCTTTAGTCATTGAAGCAATTGCAATTTATCATAACATCAGAAAGAGTCAAATAAGAGCTTGTAAAGCAAATCCACATACTCAATCATTCTTTCGTTCTCTACAATTGCTACAACTCACGTGGTACTCATAAGATCAAAGTTTCAGCTGGACACAGAGAATGATAGGGGCTTATAGTTTTGCCTCCAAACTTCTTACCTCAAGGATAATGTCAACAATAATAATCCATGAATAATCACCTCCAAGTTGACATATGAATATAGATCATTCCCAAGCATATGACGTTAGCCAAGATAAAGGCGAGATAAGGAATTGGTGAAGATCACCATGACTCTTTCAAGGGCAAAAAGTAAAGGTACAAGATAGGCCCTTCGCAGAGGGAAGCAGAGGTTGTCATGCACTTTTAAGGTTTGGATGCATGTCCTCTTAGTGCGGAGGAACGTCACTTTATATTGCCCCCTATGATAAAGAACTTTATTATGCAGTCTGTCGCTTTTATGTCTTCCTCATCATAGGTTCGTACAAATCTTATTTTCCACACACTAATAGATCATACATATTAGAGAGCAATTTTTATTGCTTGCACTGATGACAACTTACTTGAGGGATCTTATTCAATCCATAGGTAGGTATGGTGGAATCACATGGCAAAACTGGGTTGATGGTTTATGGATGCACAAATAGTATCTCTACTTGGTGCGGGAGTTTTGGCTAATATGAGGTGGAAGCAATCGTCACATGCAAAGGGATCTGTAATCATATAACATTGTTAGAAACCAAGCAAACACAATTCATTATGTTGTCTTCGTTGTCGAACATCTACTTCTAGGCATGTAATAGTTTAGTGAGTGTTCACAATCATAGATGGTGTCAGAGATGATATATTTATATGTGAATCTCTCCTTTTTATCACTTCCTATTAATTGCAACAATGACCAAGGTCTACGTTTGCCTACCCTCAACAAGTTTCAATCCTCATTCTTTTTATATGTGAAGCCATCACTTCCCATAAGATCATTACATGATCTTTCATGCTTTTGTTCTATTCTCACTCTTTTGATCATGGCAAGAGGCAAAGCCCTTCAACTAAGACACTCTTTATTATATGGCTCACGAGCTCGAATACATCGGGGGTGACACAATTCAAAACTCAAGACTAAAACACTAAGACTTTTACTCTACTACAAAAAGAGAAAACTGAAAAGGAAAACTAAAACAAAAGGTAAAGGCAAAAGATGTGATGGTGATACGATACCGGGGCAACTCCCCCAAGCTTGGCACAAGCCAAGGGGATTGCCCATACCAATGCTCAGTTGTCTTCCTTTGGTGGTGGTGGTGATGGAGTTGTTACAACCTTTGATTCCAAGAGGGCCATCAGTCTTTGATTTATACCTTGGAGATCTGTGATATGTTTCTCTAGCAAAACAACTTCACGAGTGAGACAAGTATTGCGAGCACGAGTTGTTTCACAAAACCTCAAGAGTTCAATCAAAGATGGATACAGTAGGTGGAGGTAGGGTTAGAGGAAATCCACTACTTCAACTTCTTCCTTGTTGAGCACAGATTGCACTTCGTCCCAATCCTGATCATTCTCCTTAGCTTTGCCCTTGGTTTCTTTAGGTAGCCTTTCCTTAGCCTCCATGACCTCCATCCTTTTCAGATCAGCATGAACTTCTCCATAGATTTGACAGAGATTGTTCTCCCCACAGATTCCTGGGACAACATCTTGCTCTAAATCTGCGGCAGAAAACACGCTCGAAACGAAAAACAGAGGAAATATGCGTGATGCAGGGGTCAGACCAAACGGGAGTATATATAATGATTTTTCCACACCAGAAGGAGTACACTGCATGAAAATGGAGTCGAGGAGGCGCACGAGGTGGCCACAAGCCCTCACGGCGCGGCCAGGGGGTGGGCCCGCGCCGTGCAGGCTTGTCGCCTCCTCGCGCACTTTCCGGACTACCTCCAATTTTTGTATTTTTTCAAATATTCCAAAACGGAGAAAATTTCCTACTGGAAAAGTTTTGGACTCTGTTTTCTTACCGAATCACATACCTCTTTGTTTTCGGAGTCTCAAACAGGCTGATAAACATCCCTTAGGTATTCCTCCGGAGTTATGGTATTGATGATATTGCTTTCAACATTTATGGGAGTACGTGAGATATAATGCTTGATTCTGTGCCCATTTACCACTCTCGGACAATTACCTTCCGTGTTGTTGATCTTGATAGCACCGGAACGATATACTTCCTCAACAACATAGGAACTTCCCATTTAGAGAGAAGCTTGCGTGCAAAGAATCTTAAACGAGAGTTATATAGCAAGACATAATCACCTACATCGAACTCACGCTTTTGTATCCTCTTATCATCCCACCTCTTAACCTTCTCTTTGAATAGCTTGGCATTCTCATATGCCTGAGTTCTCCACTCATCAAGCGAGCTAATGTCAAATAACCTATTCTCACCGGCAAGTTTGAAATCAAAGTTGAGCTCTTTGATTGCCCAATAAGCTTTATGCTCTAGCTCAAGAGGTAAATGACATGCTTTACCGTACACCATTTCCTACGGAGACATGCCCATGGGATTCTTATAGGCAGTTCTATAAGCCCACAGTGCATCATCGAGCTTCTTAGACAAATTCTGTCTAGACCTCTTGACAGTCTTTTGCAGAATCAGTTTAATCTCTCTATTACTTAGCTCTACTTGACCACTGGACTGAGGGTGATAGGAAGACGCAATTCTATGGTTGACATCGTACTTAGCAAGCGTTTTACGGAAAGCACCATGGATGAAGTGTGAACCACCGTCGGTCATTAGATATCTAGGGACTCCAAATCTAGGGAAGATAACTTCTTTCAGCATCTTGATAGAGGTGTTGTGATTAGCACTACTAGTGGGGATAGCTTCTACCCACTTAGTGACGTAATAAACAGCAACTAAGATATGCGTATACCCGTTGGATTTTGGAAAAGGTCCCATATAATCAAAGCCCCAGACATCAAATGGTCCAATGACAAGTGAATAGTTCATAGGCATTTCCTGACGTTTGCTAATATTACCTATTCTTTGACATTCTTCACAAGACAAGACAAACTTACGGGCATCCTTGAAGAGAGTGGGCCAATAGAAACCTGATTGCAATACCTTGTGTGCAGTTCTATCTCCCGCATGGTGTCCTCCGTAGGCCTCGGAGTGACACTTCTGTAGGATCTGTCCCTGTTCATGTTCAGGTACACAACGTCTAATAACACCATCTACTCCTTCCTTATAAAGGTGAGGATCATCCCAAAAGTAGTGTCTCAAGTCAAAGAAGAATTTCTTCTTTTGCTGGTACGTGAAACTAGGTGGTATGTATTTGGCAACGATATAGTTTGCATAATCAGCATACCACGATGCACTACGTGAAGCATTGATGACATTCAATTGCTCATCAGGAAAGCTATCATCAATAGGTTGTGGGTCATCAAGAACATTCTCCAACCTAGACAAGTTATCTGCTACTGGGTTATCAACACCCTTTCTGTCAACAACGTGCAAATCAAATTCTTGTAGCAAGAGAACCCATCTGATAAGTCTAGGTTTAGCGTCCTTCTTCTCCATGAGGTACTTAATAGCAGCATGATTAGTGTGAATAGTGACTTTGGAATCAACTACGTAAGACCTGAACTTTTCACATGCAAACACGACTACTAAAAATTCCTTTTCGGTAGTAGCATAGTTTCTGTGGGCACTGTCTAGAGTTTTACTAGCGTAGTGAACAACATTCAACTTCTTATCAAATCTTTGCCCTAGAACAGCACCAACAGCATAATAACTAGCATCACACATGATTTCAAAAGGTAAGTTCCAATCAGGTGGTTGAACAATAGGTGCAGTTATCAAAACCCTCTTAAGTATTTCGAAGGCTTCCTCACAATCATCATCAAAAACAAAAGGAATATCCTTTTGCAAGAGATTGGTAAGAGGCCTAGAAATCTTAAAGAAGTCCTTAGTGAACCTTCTATAGAAACCAGCATGACCAAGGAAACTTCTTATACCTTTGATATCTGTGGGGTATGGCATTTTCTCGATTGCATCAACCTTAGCTTTATCGACTTCAATACCTCTTTCAGAAATTTTATGTCCTAAGACGATGCCTTCATTAACCATAAAGTGGCACTTCTCCCAATTCAAGACAAGATTGGTGTCTTTAGATCTATGTAAGACTCGATCAAGGTTGCTGAGGCAATCATCAAATGAAGACCCGTAAACAGAGAAGTCATCCATGAAAACCTTGACAATATTTTCACAAAAGTCAGAGAATATAGCCATCATACATCTTTGAAAGGTGGCAGGTGCATTACATAAGCCAAAAGGCATACGTCTATAAGCAAAGGTACCAAAAGGGTAGGTGAAAGTGGTTTTCTCCTGATCAGATTGTGCAACTGGTATTTGGGAGAAACCAGAATAACCGTCTAGAAAGCAGAATTGTGTGTGTTTGGACAACCTTTCTAGCATTTGGTCGATAAAAGGCAAAGGGTAATGATCTTTCCTAGTGGCCTTATTCAGTTTCCTGAAATCGATCACCATCCTATAGCGAGTAATAATCCTCTGTGGGATAAATTCATCCTTATCATTAGGGACAACGGTAATGCCTCCCTTCTTAGGGACGCAATGCACCGGACTCACCCAATCGCTCTGAGCAACATGATAGATAATACCTGCTTCCAGGAGCTTTAGTATTTATTTTCTTACTACTTCTTTCATCTTAGGATTCAATCTCCTTTGATGATCAACAACTGGTTTGAAGTCAGGATCAATTTTGATCTTTTGCTGGCATAGAGTGGGACTAATGCCCTTAAGATCATCAAGAGTATATTCGATAGCAGCACGGTGCTTCCTCAGAGCTTTTAGTAACTTCTTTTCTTCATGCTCTGAGAGGCTAGCACTAATAATAACAGGATATATATCTTTTTCATCAAGATAGGCATACTTAAGAGTATCAGGTAACTGTTTAAGCTCGAACACAGGATCACCCTTTGGTGGAGGCGGATCCCCAAGCAGTTCAACATGCAAGTTATTCTTAAGGGTAGGATATTGTTCTAAGACAACTCTATCTATTTCATCCCTTTCATCCATATGCATATCATTTTCATGCTCAAGCAAGTATTGCTCCAAGGGGTCAGTAGGAGGCACGACAATAGAAGCTAAGGCAATAGGTTCATCCTTACTAGGTAACTCCTTTTCATGAGGTTGTCTACCGAACTTGGAGAAATTGAACTCATGCGACACACCTTCAAAGCCAACAGTGACAGTTTGCTTCTCACAATCAATGTGAGCATTGACTGTATTGAGGAAGGGTCTGCCAAATATGATGGGACAAAAGCTATCTTGTGCGGTAGCAAGAACGAGGAAATCAGCAGGATACTTTGTTTTACCACACAAGACTTCAACATCCCTAACAATTCCCACAGGGCAGATAGTATCTCTATTGGCAAGCTGAATAGTGACATCAATAGGCTCTATCTCAACAGGTGCAATCTCATCTTTGATTTCATCGTATAAGGATTGAGGTATTGCACTAACACTAGCACCCATGTCACATAAACCATGATAACAATGATCTCCTATCTTAACAGAAACCACAGGCATGCCAACAACAGGCCTCTGTTTGTCTCTAGCGTGAGGTTTAGCAATTCTAGCAGCATCTTCACAGAAGTGAATATTATGTCCCTCAACTTCTTCAGACAGAAGATCTTTGATAATAGCAATGCTAGGTTCAACTCTAATTTTCTCAGGGGATGTAGGTGTTCTAATATAGCCTCTGCGTATGACAGTTGAAGCTTTAGAATGATCCTTTATCCTAACAGGGAAAGGTGGTTTCTCAATGTAAGCACTCGGAACCACATGGTCATTATAGGCAATGACTTTCTCTTCAACTGGAGTGGGTTTAACTCCATTGAATTCTAACGGAGGATGATATTTAAACCACTTCTCTTTGTGGAGATCAATATGAGCAGCAAAGGATTCACACAATGGAGCTACTATCTCAGAGTCAAGTCCATACTTAGCGCTAAAGTCACAAAAGTATTTGTCTCAACAAAGGATTTAATGCAATCAAAATTGAAATTCATACCTGAATCCTTACCTTCTTCAAGCTCACAATCTTCATAGTTGCGTTTAATTCTATCCAATAAATTCCATCTGAAGTCAATATCTCTCTTCATAAAGCAACCGGTACAAGAAGTGTCAAGCATGGTGCGATCATCATGAGAAAGCCGAGCATAGAAGTTCTGAATGATAATTTCTCTCGAGAGCTCATGATTGGGGCAGGAATATAGCATTGATTTAAGCCTCCCCCAAGCTTGAGCGATGCTTTCTCTGTCACGAGGCCAAAAAATATAAATATAATTCCGGTCACGATGTACTAAATGCATAGGATAAAACTTTTGGTGAAATTCCAATTTCAACCGATTGTAGTCCCATGATCCAGTATCATCACATAGCCTATACCATGTCAATGCCTTATCCTTCAAAGATAAAGGAAAGACCTTTTTCTTGACCTCATCCTCGGGCACACCCGCAAGCTTAAATAAACCAAAAACTTCATCTATATAGATCTAATGCAAGTCTGGATGTGATGTTCCATCTCCTGTAAAAGGATTAGCTAGCAGTTTCTCAAGCATACCCGAAGGAAATTCGAAGCAAATATTTTTAGTAGGTGCAGCAGGTTGAGGAGCAACTCTTTGTGCTTCCGTTCGAGGTGAGGATACCCCGAACAAGCCCCTCAAAGGATTAGTATCCATAGTGACAAGTGACAATAAATTTCAACACACTATATGAATATTTCCTTACCAAGTTCCACTTACCAAAGGCGCTTCACTCCTTGGCAACGGTGCCAGAAAAGAGCCTTGATGACCCACAAGTATAGGGGATCAATCGTAGTCCTTTCGATAAGTAAGAGTGTCGAACCCAACGAGCAGCAGAAGGATCTGACAAGTGGTTTTCAGCAAGGTAAAATCTGCACGCACTGAAATTGTCGGTAACAAGTGATTGTGTGGTGAGATGATTCGTAGCAAGCAACAAGTAACAAAAGTAGCACCGGTGCAGCAAAGTGGCCCAATCCCTTTTGTAGCAAGGGACAAGCCTGGACAAAGTCTTATAGGAGGAAAAACACTCCCGAGGACACACGGGAATTTCTGTCATGCTAGTTTCATCATGTTCATATGATTCATATTCGTTACTTTGGTAGTTTGATATGTGGGTGGACCGGCGCTTGGGTACTGCCCTTACTTGGACATGCATCCCACTTATGATTAACCCCTCTCGCAAGCATCTGCAACTACGAAAGAAGAATTAAGACAAATTCTAACCATAGCATTAAACTAGTGTATCCAAATCAGCCCCTTACGAAGTAACACATAAACTAGGGTTTAAGCTTTTGTCACTATTGCAACCCATCATCTACTTTCTACTTCCAAATGCCTTCCTCTAGGCCCAAATAATGGTGAAGTGTTATGTAGTCGATGTTCACATAACACCACTAGAGGAAAAACAACATACAACATATCAAATTACCGAACGAATACCAAATTCACATGACTACTAATAGCATGACTTATCCCATGTCCTCAGGAACAAAAGTAACTACTCACAAAGTATTATCATAATCATGATCAGAGAGGTAATGAGTAGCATCAAGGATCTGAACATAAACTCTTCCACCAAGTAATCCAACTAGCATCAACTACAAAGAATAATCAACACTACTAGCAACCTTACAAGTACCAATCGGAGTCGCGAGACGGAGATTGGTTACAAGAGATGAACTAGGGTTTGGAGATGAGATGGTGCTGATGAAAATGTTCATGGTGATGAGTCCCCTCTGACGAGAGGAGTGTTGGCGATGACGATGGCGACGATTTCCCCCTCCGGGAGGGAAGTTTCCCGGCAGGATGGTCCTGCCCGAGCTCTAGATTGGTTCTGCTCAAGTTCCGCCTCGTGGCGGTGACGAAACCACGAAAAAGCTCCTCCCTGATTTTTTCCTGGATGAAACCCTCCATATAGCAAAAGAGGGAGGCAAGTGGGCCAGCAGGGTGCCCACAAGCCCCCATGGCGCGACCTAGGGGTGGCCGCGCCGTGGACGCTTGTGGCCACCCCCTGGCACCCATCTCGCACTTCTTCGGCCCAGTATTTTTGATAAATCGGGAAAAAAATCCTCGTTGATTTTTACGGCGTTTGGAGTTGCGCAGAATACGTATCTCAAACTTGCTCCACTTTCAGGCCAGAATTCCAGTTGCCGGTATTCTCCCTCTTCATGTAAACCTTGCAAAATAAGAGAGAAAAGGCATAAGAATAGTACCGTGAAGTGAAATAACAGCCCAAGAAGCTATAAATAACAACATGAAAACATGATGCAAAATGGACGTATCAATAACCAAACCCCCAAACATTCCTCCTCGGGGTACTTGTCTCTTTGTGAATTTCCCAACTAGATAGAGAGTTATCGATAATAAGTGTATGAGTTCTTCGGACTAATGTGAGTATTCGATTGTTGGCACTTCCACCATCCATATTTTGCTAGCTTCTTCGGTACCGTGCATTGACCTTTCTCATCTTGAGAGTTGGTGCAAACTTCGCTGGTGCATCCAAACCCTTGGCATGATACGCTCTGCCATCATAAGCCTCATTATATCTTTCCTCAAAACAGCCGCCATACCTACGTGCTAAGACATTTCCATAGCCTTTCCGAGATACATTGCCATGCAACATCCACCATCTCATGACTTGATCTTCATGTCATACATGCTTTTGCTTGATCGAGGAGTCGCATGATAGTTGGGCCTTGCCCTTATTACTGCTACGTGACGTGCTAGTATCATTTCATATCCTCCTACACTGGCAGAGGCATATATTTTCATACATCATGATAGTTTTCACTTGTCTTTATGTTGAGTACTTCTTATAAAGTGTGATGATTTTTCTTTTTATTCTTGTAAAACGTAGAGTGCTTCCCTTAAGAGAGGAAAAGATACCAAAGAGGACAAATTAAAAGATCCCAAAGAGGACAAATGAGAAATAAAAAGAAAGAGCCAAAGCGGACACAAAAAAGAAAAAAGAGAAAGAAATAAAAAGAGAGAAGGGGGCAACACTACTATTCCTTGTGAAAGATCCACACTCGCACTACATTGCTATATTTGTACTACATAGAGATTATCATTCATGCATAACTATGTGGGGACCCTTACACTATAGAACTTGGTTTGCATATTCGAATGATGAGCCTCCTCAAATGAGCTCTAGGTCTACATGAACAAACAAGTTGGATGCACCCCACTAGTTCCATTGGAGAGCTTCCCTTAGCTCATATGTTCATCCGTTACATGACAATCCCTACTCCTCACATCATATCTATCATTTGGCTTTCTCTTGCCTATGGTTGTCCTCATTGATGTGAGCCTTTCACACCTTTTTGTCTTCCTTCCCCATCATTATTCTATTTGCCATCCTCAGTGCCAACATATCTTGCTTACGCTCATCCATTGCATGAGTTCTCAAAGTCGAAAGGGAGCGGATCATTTTGACTTGTGCCTAACTAGTGGTCTGGGGATGAGTCAAAATAAGATTCCGATGGAGACCAAGTGTGAAATTTTAGTAGATTGAGTTCTCAATTAAAAATATATTTTATGCTCTAAACCCATCTCCCACTTCTTGCACGCAAACACCATTTGGAGCAATTCGAGTCACGGACAGCGAGAGCTCTTGCACCTTTATGTTCTTACTTTGCTAATTTCAATACTAGATATAGACTCTTGCTTGTTATTGTCTTGACTTGAATTGCATGTCTCACTTGCTTTACTTTGAAGTTCTTATATGTGTGTTAGCATGTCACCACAAAAAATTATTGTGTTATCGTTTATCTACTCAAGGACGAGCATAAATTAAGCTTGGGGATGTTGATACGTCCCAAACGTATCTATAATTTCTGCTTGTTCCATGATCTTTTGGGTGACATTGTTACATGTTTTGCTACACTTTTATATCATTTTACACATATTTGTACTAACCTACTAAATCAGTGCACCGAGTGCCAATTTCTGTCTGCTGATGTCTATTTTGCAGGGGCTTCTACCCAATTTTTCGAAGCTCGAAAAATCCCAAGACAAATATATATAAAATCAGCGTAACGGAAGCTTCCAGATCACCGAAGATGGGCCAGAGGGGGCCAGGGGCCTCCCAGGCGACCTGTGGGCGCTGCCTGGCTCTAGGTCGCGCCAAGAGGCCTCCTGGGTGGGTCTCACGCCCTCTGGTGCCCTCCTTTCGCCTATATTTACTCCTTCGAGGGAAAACCCTTCCATCATATAACCAGAATCGCAAATTTCTCCATCGTTCCGCCGCCACAGCGCTTCCGATATCGGGTGCGTCAGGAGACCTCTTCCCGGCACCCTGCCAGAGGGAGGATTGACCTCCGGGAGCTTCTCCACCACCATGGACACTTCCCGGACGTGCCATGAGTAGTCCTCCTTGGACCATGAGTCCATGAACAGTAGCTATGTGATGTCTTCTCTCCCATCTTGTGCTTTAGTGGTTAGTCCTTGTGAGCTGCCCTACATGATCAAGGCATCTATGTAATTCTCTTGCTATTGCTATGCTCGGTTTGTTGGGATCCGTTGGTTTATGAGATTATGTTTAGATTGTTATGAGTTATATATTTGATTATCCTTTTATATTATGTTCCTTAGTGATTCATGCATGTTCTCCGTTGCTATTTATTGCTTTGGCCGAGTAGTAGATTGTAACTCCAAGATGGAGCGTTAGGCATGATTGTGGGTTCATGCCCCTCGATGTCTATCTTGAGTGATAGAAACATGAGACTAGGGGATGTGTTGTTGCCACGAGGGATAAAACAACGGTGCTTGTGACCACGGTTGCAAGGATTGTTTACCTTATGCATAGTTCATTAATGTAGTTGTCCGTTGCTTTGAGTTTACACTTTGGGTGGGGCTCGCAAGTTAATACCGACAGATGTTCTGGATAGATATCTCAAGATGGATGATTAGTAAGTAGATGCTGATGAATAAACGGTCTACTTGTCTTGGCATACTGCCCATTACTATTGAGCCTCCAACTTTCAAGTAGCATAATTAGCATTGCAGTGCGTTCATGATTCTGTCATTTGCCCACGTGTAATTTGTTTACCCAAGTATAGTTGTTTATCGTCTTTTGGGAGAGACACATCACTAGTGAACATCATGTGACTCCGGTCCATATCACCACCATTGTTTACACCTCCATCATTTACCGTTTTCATTTACTTTCCCATTGCAATCACTATTACTATTCCCGCATGTGTTTTGATCCTTTGCAAACTACAAGGCCATCGAGATTGACAAACTCTCTGTAGTCGTTGGGAGCAAAGTTATTTGTTGTGTGTGCAGGTCCACGTCTTTTGCTAGTGCCAGAGTGGGAGACACCTACTTGTTGATCCGAGGAGTCCTCCTGGTTTGATAAACCTTATAGTCTCCGTGTGAGGGAAAACTTGTTGCTGACTACATCTCAACCTTTCACTTGGGGTAACCAACAAGGAGCGAGAATTATATACATCATCTCGTCATCGGGGTACATATCCAATTTACTTTGCGTTCCCCTATCTGATTCTTACGCATTGGGAAAGATTTTCTTCAAGCCACCATGTGCAAACCCTTCCTTCCACCAGATGAATCTCGTAGTGTAGAAGAAGTAGAAATTTTGGATCTGGTCTATGGCAGCATTCAACTTGGTGAGACCGAGTTTGTAAAATCGGTTCCACCGATTCTTGTTTTAGGGCTCTCGAGAAGCAACTCGGTGAGACCGAGCAGCTCTTTTCGGTGTCATTGAAAATGACTGCCAAGTCTCTTTTAAGCGAGTAAGCCTTCTCGATGACTCCGAAAATGCCAACTCGGTGCCACCGATTTACATCCTGCAGAAGATCATACCCTAAGTTTCAAACTTGAAATTTTCAAAAACATCTGAATTTTGTGATGCTCATCCATTCTATCTTTCCTATATCCACTTCACATGTTTTGTTGTTTGCTGTTGAGCATGTCTGTCAGTATGTTAGGATCAGATGATAGTTAGAATGACTTCAGAGAGCAGAGTGTCAACATGGACTCAAGCACTAGTCGAGAGAAGACATACTTTCGATTCTACATGCATATCTAATTGATCGTCCCCATCTACTTCTTCATACTGAATTTGAAGATAATGACGTTATGATGGATGAAAATGATCCAAACTCAGCTGCAGCAAGAATGGTAGCATAGGCTGAAGCTTCTAGAAATAGGCCACCACCAGTTCCACAGCTCAGAACTCAAGCTGAGCAAATGGCATTTCTAGTGAGCATTGTCCAAGGCATGGAGAAGAACATCCTGGAGATAATGCAAAATCCGAAGAGTCTTGAGAGAGTTGTGGAGACAAAATTCCACAACATGGATGTGAATGTAACTGAGTTGACCACCATTGTGAGACAACTTCAACATGAAGTTGACTCTATGGAGTTTTCACGCTTAGAGGATGAAGTTGAAGATGAAGATGATGATGATGATGAGGATGAGTCTCCTCCTCCCACTACCACTAGGTTCAGCACCAAGCCTCGGTCAGTTGTTGTTCCTGCTCAGGAGACAAGACAGACATCTTCAACACAAGCTTCAGCACCTTCAGCACCAGCTCCAGCTCAAGCTCCTTCAGTATCAACTCCTCCAGCTCCAGGACATTCAACAGAAGCCTTCGTAGACGCTGTTCTATCGACTCCATCATCAGCTGCCCAGAGAGATGAGTAGTTCTATACTTTTGAACTTTTTGGTAACTTGTTGCGAAAGGGGGAGAAAATGTATAGATCATAGACTTCATGTGAGAGAGAGCTTTTGACTTTATTTTCTCTCATTTGGTTTTAAAAACTTTGGTTTTTTTCCTATTTGTGTGATTGATCATACACTTTATCTTGTGTGATGCTACGATATCACATTTTAGCTATCCTTGTGATGATCACTCACTTATCTTGTTGGTGTCATGTGCATTGCTATTATTTTTAAGCACCAACAAGATGTATGTGACATGGAAGAGTAACCCATGATCCTAAATGCAAATTTTAAATAATGCACAAATTTAGGGAGAGCTCTTGCTTTTCACATACTTCTCAAAGCGTCAATGCTAATCATTCATTATATCGTTTGTCGAAGCTTTGATCTATATGTTGTCATCAATTACCAAAAAGGGGGAGACTGAAAGAAAAATTGCTCCCTAGGGTGGTTTTGATAATTGATCACAACATATGCATCATTGGACTAATGTGTTTTCCAAGTATATTTCAGAAAAGTTCAAACGATGCTATGGCTTAAGGTTTATGTGGAGATACCCGTGGATGTAAGAAATGAATAATATTGGCTCAAGCTTCAAGATAGAAGACTCTTAATTTTATATTTATGCGAAATCACTTTTGAGTCCATAGGAAAGACAATACTATTAAAAGGGGGTGAGGTAGTAAAATGAACTAATTGCTCAAATGCTGAAAGTTAGCCACCAAAACACTCGTCATTTTTCCCACATATCCACTCTGTCAAGTTCCACATTCAAAATTCAGTGTCACCAATATTTCCACATCGGACCCACCGAGTTTGAACCTCAGACAAAATCCTAGCCATTCCTAGCAAATCGGTACAATTGAAACTGCATCGGTGCTAACGAGTTGAGTGTGACCAACATTCTGTTGCCAAGATACACAAAATCGGAATTTCCGAGTTTGAGTATCGGTGCCACCGAGTTTTGACATCTGACTGTTAGTCACCTTTTCAGTGCCACCAAGTTCTATATATGAGTCTCACCGAGATTCAAAAGTTCACAGTTTTAGTACTAGTCGGTACCACCGAGTTGTCCACTTTGGTGTCACCGAGTTTGCTCTTTTGTGTGTAACGGTTGGATTTTGGTTGCTGCCTATATATACCCCTTCACCCACCTCTCATTCATGGTATAAGCACTCAGAACACACACTTCATTTCGAGATCCATTTTCTGAGAGAGAACCACCTACTCATGTATCGAGACCAAGATATTCCAATTCAATCATTTGAAACTTGATCTCTAGCCTCCCCAAACTTCTTTCCACCAAATCAACCTCTCCTACCCATGCATATTCTGTGATAGAGTGATTTGTGTTGATGAGACTATCTTTAGAAGCACAAGAGCAAGGAGTCTATTGATCTACCCCATCTATTACCTTTTAGAGGGTGGTGCCTCCTAGATTGGTGAGGTGTTGCTTGGGAGCCTCCTACTTCGTCTTGTGGAGTTGAACCAAGATGTTTGTAAGGGCAAGGAGATCGCCTACTTCGTGAAGATCTACCGTGAGTAAGGCTAGTCCTCCGTGGTCGTAAGCCGTGGTGGGTTAAACAAGGTCGCTTCTTTGTGGACCCCCCGTGGACTCTCACAGCCGTTACCTCCATGGGTTGAAGTCTCCACTAACATGGACTCTCGCAGCCGTTACCCTCCGTGAATTGCTAATGATGTGAAAGTTCTAGGTAAACATGCTTCTATGGTTCACACCCAACTAGATCAAGTAGCTAAGTCACAAAATGATTTTCTTGCTGAGATGAATGATATTAATGATCATGTTGTTAGCGTAATGACTAGAGGAGGTAGAATGACTCAGGAACCACTTTACCCTGAAGGTCACCCTAAAAGAATATTACATGACTCTCATAGAATTAATGATTATACTCCTACTCCCACTAGGAAGAAAAAGAAAAAGAAAAGTGACAGTATTTTACATGCCCCTAGTGAACCTGATATTGAGAAACCTGCTGAGAATCATAATGATGTTTCTATTTCTGATGTCGAGACACGATCTGGTAGTGAACATGAACTTAATGATAATGATAATGATAATAATGATGTTCATGTGGAAGATCCACGAGTAGTAGTAATAAGGAACCTAATAATGATGTTGAGATAGAACTTACTAGATCTTGATAACCCATCTCCTAAAAATAAAGGTTATGATAAGAGAGACTTTGTTGCTAGAAAGCATGGAAGGGAAAGAGAGCCATGTGTTCAAAAACCCATGTCATTCCCTCGAAAGCCTTCTAAAAGTAGGGGTGGTGAAGATTTTGAGCGCTTGACTGATATATTGAAAATGCCTCCTTATTCTAAGTACATGAAGGATATTATTACCAATAAAAGAAAGATACCCGAAACTGAAATTGCTACTATGATTGCTAATTACTCTTTTGATGGTGGAATACCTAAGAAGTTGGGAGATCCCAATATACCCACAATACCTTGCACTATTAAAAGAAATTGTGTTAAAACTGCCTTATGTGATTTAGGAGCCGGTGTTAGTGTTATGCATTTCTCCCTTTATGAAGGACTTGAATTGGATAAGCTTATGCCCACTAACATGTCTTTGCAAATGGCTAATAGATCCAGTGCTTTACCTATTGGAATTTTCTAGGACTTTGTTATTCTTGATATGCCCGAGGATGACAATATGTCGATCATCCTTGGTGGACCCTTTCTAAATATTGTAGGGCTGTTATTGATTGCAATGAAAGCAAGGTCACTTTTCATGTTAATGGCAAGCAACATACTATGCATTTTTCAAAGAAGCAGCTTTGGTTAACAATATTAATGTCATTGAGCCTATTCCCAAGGTCATCATTGGAGATTTTACTGTAACATCCCAATTTTCCTAATTGGGAATGTTCTACAAATGTAGCTAAGCATCTATGCATTTTGTTTGCAATAAAGTTTTGCATTTGATTTCCATCAAATACTTGCTTTTGCTTTTCTATTTTTCCTCCCCGAGAAAATGCCCCGACAAAATTCTTGCAAGCAAGAAAGAGCGGAGGAAAATGGCCCTCCACAATGTGAGGCATTTTTGAAAATAATTGAGCCAAGAAAAACCATAAATTTATGGAGAGAATATTTGAAAAAAGAAAGTTATAGCATGAGGGTTTTTTCTGAAAAAAAACATTTTTAAAAAGTTTTTATTTTGGTTTTGAAAAAATGATAAACAATTAGGAAGTATTTTTCTGATCGATTTGGTATATAATAACCCATATAAATTATTTTATTTTATTTCCTTTTATTTTTTTCTCTTGCTGTTTTAAAAGAAATACAAAAAAAAATCGGGAGATTTTTTTTGGGCCAGATCCCCCCATCACCGGGATCCAGATCCCTGGCCAACCGCCACAAGCACCCCCCTCGCACCCCTTTTTTATTTTTCTTTTTCTTTTTTTCCTTCCTTTCTTATTCCTCCTTCCTTTCTTCTCTCGTGCCCCCCTTTCCTTCCCAGCGCACCAGCCCCCTCCATGGCGCCATCTCCTCATCCGACGGGATCAACCCCGATCTCGGCCTCCCCCCTTTCCTTCCTCGGCTCCCCCCATTTAAGTCGCCGCCCCCAAGCACCCCCTCGGCCCCTCCTCCCCCTGCCATGCCACCTCGCCCCACCCCGCAACCTCGCTGGAGCCATGCTCCAGAGAGCACCCCCCGCCCTGCCGCGCCACCCCCTCGCCGCCCCAACCACCCGACGCCACCACAGAAACCCCCATCGCCGCCGCGCCCCATTTTTCCCACCTGCATCCGAGCTCCTCCACTCCTCACCACCCCACGCCTCGCCGGAGCCCGAACTCCACCCGAAGCTCCCGGCTCCCCTGCTGCTCTTCCCCGGCCACAAACCACCTCGCCGTCGCCGCCATCAAACTCGGGAGACCCGCCGCCGTCGCCTGGTGCCTCTCCCCACGCCGGAACCTCGCCGGAACCGTGACCTCGACCCCCCCATCTCCCTGCTCGCCGGAGAACCTCCTGCCACGGTGAGCCAGCCCCCTGTGAACCCCATCACCTCCTATAGCCGTTGGATCTAGTATAGACGCGCGAGATTAGATGTTAGATACCCCTTTGGTCTTTTAGATAAAACCGAACGGTTTTTCCGTCACTTATTAGTTAGCCGAGCCGTTTTAGTTACATTGTGACCGTTTGTTGAATTTGCTACGCAGCTCACACCCATTAGCCAATCAGAAGCTGCCACCTAACCCCCTGTTCACTAACAGTTTTTTTCTTTTTCTGTTTTAGATTAGAAAACCGAGAAAGTTCCAATCTTGTTTTGATCATAGCTTTTGATACAGAATTCCAATGGAGTTGAAACTTGTTCCAGTAGATCACAATTGCTCTGTAGTTTTCAAAAACATATAATTTGTCTATGTTTGAAATTTTCAAATTTGATTTAGATCAGATTTAGTTTAAACCTTGTTTTGCTTATTCCAGGAGTTTAAAAAATGATTTTTATTTGATTCTTTTTGCTAATGCTTCCTAGTGATTATATCTTACTGTAGTATAAGTTTCAAAAAAATTTAAATATTTTTACTTGGGGTTTTAACAGAAACAATTTCTGCCTTAGTTAGGTGAAGTGAATTCTTTCACTTTATGCCATAGCTACTTTATGCTTGTGATGTTATTTTACTTGTTGATGATTGTAGTGCTTATGGTGTGTACTTGTTTGTATCGGTAGATCACCTGGAGTGCGAAGCTTGTTACTTAGAAGCGCTCGATCAAGACAACTATCATCAAGGCAAGTCATTTTGATCATACTATCTCCTATGTTTTTCTATGCATGGTAGTTTCACCTTTCTTTGCCCAATTGCATGATGAGTAGGTACTTGGAAATTATAGTTATAGGTTGTAGTATCATGTGGTAGGCACACAACAACCCCGATACTTGGCCCGGGATGACAAATTTCATATTGCTATGCTTGAGTAGACGGGATTCTGGTTGAGTGCATAACACGAGTGATGCGAGGATAATTAAATAACCAAGACCGGTTAAGTCAAGATTTTCAAGACCTCGTGAAGCAATGCAACTCTGGGTGAAGGACGGTTTTGACGGGCTCCCTGGAGAAACCAGTGGACGACCCCGGGATGCTAGAGACGTGCCATGACAACTTGCGGAAAGCTTCACCCAGGCTCGAAGATACGGACGGAGGCTTCAAGACCCAAGGCTTACCTGCACAGCCACAAGTCATTATGGGCTCTGGCTTGGTTGGACAACGTGGCGACTCTAGGCAGGCGGTGCTAGCAGATGTAGAAGAACGGTAGGATTGGATGGGCACCGACAGGGATTCAGAGGGACCCGTTGAAAGACCATGTTTTGATCATCCGGTCTTCAAACACCCTGAAGTGCGAGGACATACTCGGAGGCGATCAAATCTTGTGGGGAACGTGTGCAAAACTCTGTAGAGTGCCCAAACCTAATCAATTAGCCGTGTCCACGGTCATGGACAACTTGAGCCGAAGGCATTGAAATTTCCCTGAACTCTCGACACAACTTAATAATGATGTGGGAATTATCAACAACTCGGGTACGATAATTGGTTGGCGGAACCATCTCGTTAACAACAAACAATGTACTAATTTTTTGCTTTCAGCCCTTTCTTGTTGTAGGAGAAAATTGGCTTTATGCTAAAACTTATAGCCCCACCTGCCAAATATGCATGTTGAGACAATTGGTTATTATTTTTCCCCTCTCTTTGATGACTTGCCGGCATATTCCATATGCTGACCTACACGGCTGCAACGTATCATGTTGCAGAGTACTTTTCCAACCAGGAGTGAGGCTATGATCTATGCTCAACGACATGTCCTGGAGTCGGATGGACTCGTCTACCTGATGCTGCCGCTAGTCTTTGTTAGATACCTCATGAGACGGCCTTCAACCACTTTATTGTAATTCATTATTGTAATAAAGTACTCGATATGAGATTTCGATTAATAAATCTGTGTGATTGAACTCTTGATATATACATTGATGTACTGAGTGTGTACCAACATGATCTTGGGATGGTACGGAAACACCAGAGGCTTGACTCGTATTGAGTCGGGTCGCTACAGAAATGGTATCAGAGCACACGCTGACCGTAGGATGTAACCTCTAGGAATGGAGAAGCCTTAGGAAGAAAACTATTTTCTTATGTCTATAAATCCTCTATTTCCTCTTCTGATCATTTCTGACTTCTCTTCGATTTTCCAATGTTTTAGATGGCCACCTTCATCCCCGTTAAGTTCATGGAGTTCTGCCAGCCCGACGCCACTATGCCTTTCGGAAAGGAGCTGATACAGATCACCAAGGACTTGAGGATTGCTCTACCGACTATCACAGGGAAGCCTACTTCGTCTTACCCGGAGGATTCACGCTACAGGATTAAGGTGCATGTTCCCGGAAGGACATTCGAGCCGCGCACTGAGCCTGTGGACTTCAAGTTCATCGCACCCAACTGGATTCTCGGAAGGGACATGGTGGTCCATTGTGCACTCGGACGTATCAAGGAAGTGTACAGAGACTGCCCTATTTCACCGGACCTATTCATGGTATCCCGGAGAGGACAAGATGGAGAAATCATCTCAAGTAAGACCAAGGACGCTCTCCTGTCCTATGCCCAGACCTTGGAGAAGCACAACGGGACTCTGTAGCATCGTGTGATCAAGGACGCCAGGAAGATCAAGCAACTGTCGCTCCGCGAACTCGAACTCGAAGAAGCAGCTCGGGAAGCCCACTATGAGCGCGAATTGGAGGTGAAGGACTTCCTGGAGAGGATCGAGAAGCTGAAGACTCGTGTCGCACACCTGGAGGAGGAACTGGACATGGGCGAGAACCTTCATCCCGAAGGAGACGTAGCCCCCTTGATCAGCAATGAGGAGGACTATGAAGAAAGCTCCACCGAAGGACCCACCACCATGCTTTTCTGAGGAGGACACTTAGACTAGTCTACCAAATTTATCTTATCGTTAAACGCTTAGGCCGATGTTTAGGTTATCGAATTTTGTATCCCCGTGTGTGAACCTTTTGTGATGGTATTGAATAAAATGTGTGGTGTGATACTTGTTTGTTGCATTTCATATGGGTAGTGTAATTACTCTTTAGACCATTGTTCTATGCTAATCTCACCCCTCTACAAACACCAGATGCCTCCGAGACGTGCCCGTGCTTCCAACTTCCCGCCGGAACTCACTCAGTTGATTCAGCAACAGAATACCCTGATGCAGCTGATCATCCAGAACCAGAACAATAACAACAACCATCATCCACCCCAGGCCGACAATCTCACCCGTTTCCTGAGGTTGAACCCTCGGACTTTCTCCAGCAGCATTGTGTTGGAATTATGCCCTAGAGGCAACAATAAATATAGTTATTATTATAATTCCTGTATCAAGATAATCGTTTATTATCCATGCTATAATTGTATTGAATGAAGACTCATTTACATGTGTGGATACATAGACAAAACACTGTCCCTAGCAAGCCTCTAGTTGGCTAGCCAGTTGATCAAAGATAGTCAGTGTCTTCTGATTATGAACAAGGTGTTGTTGCTTGATAACTGGATCACGTCATTAGGAGAATCACGTGATGGACTAGACCCAAACTAATAGACGTAGCATGTTGATCGTGTCATTTTGTTGCTACTGTTTTCTGCGCGTCAAGTATTTGTTCCTATGACCATGAGATCATATAACTCACTAACACCGGAGGAATACTTTGTGTGTATCAAACGCCGCAACGTAACTGGGTGACTATAAAGATGCTCTACAGGTATCTCCGAAGGTGTTCATTGAGTTAGTATGGATCAAGACTGGGATTTGTCACTCCGTGTGACGGAGAGGTATCTCGAGGCCCACTCGGTAATACAACATCACACACAAGCCTTGCAAGCAATGTGACTTAGTGTAAGTTACGGGATCTTGTATTACAGAACGAGTAAAGAGACTTGCCGGTGAACGAGATTGAAATAGGTATGCGGATACTGACGATCGAATCTCGGGCAAGTAACATACCGAAGGACAAAGGGAATGACATACGGGATTATATGAATCCTTGGCACTGAGGTTCAAACGATAAGATCTTCATAGAATATGTAGGATCGAATATGGGCATCCAGGTCCCACTATTGGATATTGACCGAGGAGTCTCTCGGGTCATGTCTACATAGTTCTCGAACCCGCAGGGTCTGCACACTTAAGGTTCGACGTTGTTTTATGCGTATTTGAGTTATATGGTTGGTTACCGAATGTTGTTCGAAGTCCCGGATGAGATCAAGGACGTCACGAGGGTTTCCGGAATGGTCCGGAAACGAAGATTGATATATAGGATGACCTCATTTGATTACCGGAAGGTTTTCGGAGTTACCGGGAATGTACCGGGAATGACGAATGGGTTCCGGGAGTTCACCGGGGGGGGGGGGCAACCCACCCCGGGGAAGCCCATTGGCCTTGAGGGTGGCGCACCAGCCCTTAGTGGGCTGGTGGGACAGACCAAAAGGGCCCTATGCGCATTGGAAGAAAAAATCAAAGAGAAATAAAAAAAAGGAGGAGGTAGTAAGGGAAGGAAGGACTCCGACCCACCAAACCAAGTCCAACTCGGTTTGGGGGGGGGAGACCTTCCCCCCTTGGCTCGGCTGACCCCCTTGGGGCTCCTTGAGCCCCAAGGCAAGGTCCCCTCTCTCCCACCTATATATACGGAGGTTTTAGGGCTGATTTGAGATGACTTTTCCACGGCAGCCCGACCACATATCTCCACGGTTTTTCCTCTAGATCGCGTTTCTGCGGAGCTTGGGCGGAGCCCTGCTGAGACGAGATCATCACCAGCCTCCGGAGCGCCATCATGCTGCCGGAGAACTCTTCTACCTCTCCTTCTCTCTTGCTGGATCAAGAAGGCCGAGATCATCGTCGAGCTGTACGTGTGCTGAACGCGGAGGTGCCGTCCGTTCGGTACTAGATCGAGGGACTGATCGCGGGATTGTTCGCGGGGCGGATCGAGGGAGGTGAGGACGTTCCACTACATCAACCGCGTTCACTAACGCTTCTGCTATACGGTCTACAAGGGTACGTAGATCACTCATCCCCTCTCGTAGATGGACATCACCATGATAGGTCTTCGTGCGCGTAGGAAATTTTTTGTTTCCCATGCGACGTTCCCCAACAGTGGCATCATGAGCTAGGTTCATGCGTAGATGTCTTCTGGAGTAGAACACAAAAGTTTTTGTGGGCGGTGATGTGCGTTTTGCTGCCCTCCTTAGTCTTTTCTTGATTCCGCGATATTGTTGGATTGAAGCGGCTTGGACCGACATTACTCGTACGCTTACGAGAGACTGGTTTCATCGCTACGAGTAACCCCGTTGCTCAAAGATGACTGGCAAGTGTCGGTTTCTCCAACTTTAGTTGAATCGGATTTGACCGAGGAGGTCCTTGGATGAGGTTAAATAGCAACTCATATATCTCCGTTGTGGTGTTTGCGTAAGTAAGATGCGATCCTACTAGATACTCGTGGTCACCACGTAAAACATGCAACAACAAAATTAGAGGACGTCTAACTTGTTTTTGCAGGGTATGCTTGTGATGTGATATGGCCAACGATGTGATGTGATATATTGGATGTATGAGATGATCATGTTGTAATAGATAATATCGACTTGCACGTCGATGGTACAGCAACCGGCAGGAGCCATAGGGTTGTCTTTATACTAATGTTTGTGCTTGCAGATGCGTTTACTACTTTGCTAGGATGTAGCTTTAGTAGTAATAGCATGAGTAGCACGACAACCTCGATGGCAACACATTGATGGAGATCATGGTGTGGCGCCGGTGACAAGAAGTTCGTGCCGGTGCTTTTGGTGATGGAGATCAAGAAGCACATGATGATGGCCATATCATGTCACTTATGAATTGCATGTGATGTTAATCCTTTTATGCACTTTATTTTGCTTAGAACGACGGTAGCATTATGAGGTGATCTCTCAAGACGAAATTGTGTTCTCTCCGACTGTGCACCGTTGCTACAGTTCGTCGTTTCGAGTCACCACGTGATGATCGGGTGTGATAGACTCAACGTTCACATACAACGGGTGCAAAACAGTTGCGCACAGCGGAACACTCGGGTTAAGCTTGACGAGCCTAGCATGTGCAGACATGGCCTCGGAACACATGAGATCGACAGGTCGATCATGAATCATATAGATGATATGATTAGCATAGGGATGCTTACCACTGAAACTATACTCAACTCACGTGATGATCGGACATGAGCTAGTGTAAGTGGATCATGAACCACTCAAATGACTAGAGAGATGTACTTTTTGAGTGGGAGTTTAGCGTTTAATTTTGATTAAGTTAAACTCTAATTATCTTGAACATAGTCTAAGTTCACTTTGAAAATATCTGTGTTGTAGATCATGGCTCATGCGACAGTCACCCTGAATTTTAATACGTTCCTAGAGAAAGCTAACTTGAAAGATGATGGAAGCAACTTTGTAGACTGGGCTCGTAATCTTAAGCTAATCTTACAAGCTGGGAAGAAGGATTATGTCCTTAATGCGGCGCTAGGAGATGAACCACCCGCTACGGCTGATCAGGATGTTAAGAACGCTTGGTTAGCACATAAGGAGGACTACTCAGTAGTTCAATGTGCAGTCTTGTATGGCTTAGAACCGGGACTTCAACGTCGCTTTGAGCGTCATGGAGCATTTGAGATGTTCCAGGAGTTGAAGTTTATCTTTCAGAAGAACGCCCGGATCGAGAGGTATGAGACCTCCGATAAATTCTATGCTTGCAAGATGGAGGAAAACTCGTCTGTCAGTGAACATGTGCTCAAAATGTCTGGGTACTCAAACCGTCTAGCTGAGCTGGGGATTGAACTCCCGCAAGAGGCTATCACTGACAGAATCCTTCAATCACTGCCGCCAAGCTATAAAGGCCTTGTGTTGAACTACAACATGCAAGGGATGAACAAGTCTCCCGGCGAGTTGTTTGCGATGCTGAAAGTCGCAGAGTCTGAACTCCGTAAAGAGCATCAAGTGTTGATGGTGAATAAGACCACTAGTTTCAAGAGAAACGGTAAAGGCAAGAAGGGTAATTCAAATAAGAGCGGCAAGCCTGTTGCCAATCCAACGAAGAAACCCAAAGCTGGACCTAAGCCTGAAACAGAGTGTTACTATTGCAAGGGTATGGGTCACTGGAAGCGCAATTGCCCCAAGTATCTGGCAGATAAGAAGGCGGCCAAAGAAAAATCAGGAATATTTGATATACAAGTTATTGATGTGTACTTAACCGGCTCTCGTAGTAGTGCCTGGGTATTCGATACCGGTTCTGTTGCTCATATTTGCAACTCGAAACAGGAACTGCGAAATAGACGAAGGCTGGCGAAAGATGAAGTGACGATGCGCGTAGGAAATGGTTCCAAGGTTGATGCAATCGCCGTCGGCACAGTTTCACTTCAGTTACCATCAGGATTAGTTATGAACTTAAATCATTGTTATTTAGTGCCTGCGTTGAGCATGAACATTATATCTGGATCTTGTTTATTGCGAGACGGTTACTCTTTTAAGTCAGAGAATAATGGTTGTCCTATTTCTATGACTAACATCTTTTATGGTCATGCACCCAATGTGAGAGGATTGTTCATATTGAATCTTGATAGCCATACACACATACATAACATTGAGACCAAAAGAGTTAGAGTTAACAATGATAGCGCCATATTTTTGTGGCACTGCCGCTTAGGTCATATTGGTGTAAAGCGCATGAAGAAACTCCATGCTGATGGACTTTTGGAGTCACTAGACTTTGATTCACTTGACACGTGCGAACCATGCCTCATGGGCAAGATGACTAAGACCCCGTTCTCCGGAACAATGGAGCGTGCAAGTGACTTGTTGGAAATCATACATACCGATGTGTGTGGTCCGATGAGCGTGGAGGCACGCGGCGGATATCGTTATTTTCTCACCTTCACTGACGATTTGAGTAGATATGGTTATGTCTACTTGATGAAGCACAAGTCTGAAACATTTGGAAAGTTCAAGCAATTTCAGAGTGAAGTTGAAAATCATCGTAACAAGAAGATCAAGTTCCTACGGTCTGATCGTGGGGGTGAATATCTGAGTTTCGAGTTTGGTGCTCACTTAAGACAATGTGGAATTGTTTCACAGTTGACACCGCCTGGAACACACCAGCGTAATGGTGTGTCCGAACGTCGTAATCGCACTTTATTAGAGATGGTGCGATATATGATGTCTCTTACCGATTTGCCATTATCATTTTGGAGTTATGCATTAGAAACAGCTGCATTCACTTTAAATAGGGCACCATCAAAATCCGTTGAGACGACACCATACGAACTGTGGTATGGCAAAAGGCCAAAGTTGTCGTTTCTTAAAGTTTGGGGATGTGATGCTTATGTCAAAAAGCTTCAGCCTGAAAAGCTGGAACCCAAAGCGGAAAAGTGCATCTTCATAGGTTACCCAAAAGAGACAGTTGGGTACACCTTCTATCTCAAATCCGAGGGCGAAGTGTTTGTTGCTAAAAACGGAGCTTTTCTCGAGAAGGAGTTTCTCTCAAGAGAATTGAGTGGGAGGAAGATAGAACTTGACGAGGTTGTCGAACCTCTCATCCCTCTGGATGGTGGCGCAGGGCAAGGGGAAACCTCTGTCGTTGCGACGCCGGTTGAGGAGGAAGTTAATGATGATGATCATGAAACTCCGATTCAAGTTTCTGTCGAACCACGCAGGTCGACGAGACCACGTGCTGCTCCAGAGTGGTACGGTAATCCCGTCTTGTCAATCATGTTGTTGGACAACAATGAACCTGCAAATTATGAAGAAGCAATGGTGGGCCCGGATTCCAACAAATGGCTAGAAGCCATGAAGTCCGAGATAGGATCCATGTATGAGAACAAAGTGTGGACTTTGGAGGTACTGCCTGAGGGCCGCAAGGCTATTCAGAACAAATGGATCTTTAAGAGGAAGACGGACGCTGACGGCAATGTGACCGTTTATAAAGCTCGACTTGTGGCAAAGGGTTTTTCACAAGTTCAAGGAGTTGACTACGATGAGACATTCTCACCCGTAGCGATGCTTAAGTCCGTCAGAATCATGTTAGCAGTAGTTGCATTTTTCGATTATGAAATCTGGCAGATCGATGTCAAAACGGCGTTCCTTAACGGTTTCCTTAAGGAAGAATTGTATATGATGCTACCCGAAGGTTTTGTCGATCCTAAGAATGCTGACAAGGTGTGCAAGCTCCAGCGATCCATTTATGGACTGGTGCAAGCATCTCGGAGTTGGAACAAACGCTTTGATGAGGTGATCAAAGCATTTGGGTTTATACAAGTGGTTGGAGAATCTTGTATTTACAAGAAAGTGAGTGGGAGCTCTGTGGCGTTTCTGATATTATATGTGGATGACATATTGCTGATTGGAAACAACGTGGAGTTTTTGGAGAGCATAAAGGATTACTTGAATAAAAGTTTCTCTATGAAGGACCTAGGAGAAGCTGCTTACATTCTAGGCATTAAGATCTATAGGGATAGATCAAAACGCCTGATAGGACTTTCACAAAGCACATACCTTGATAAAGTTTTGAAGAGGTTCAAAATGAAACAGTCCAAGAAAGGGTTCTTGCCAGTTTTACAAGGTACGAGATTGAGTAAGACTCAGTGCCCAGCAACTGATGAAGATAGAGAGCATATGCGCTCCGTCCCCTATGCTTCAGCCATAGGTTCTATCATGCATGCAATGCTGTGCACTAGACCGGACGTTAGCCTGGCCATAAGTATGGAAGGTAGGTTCCAGAGTAATCCAGGAGTGGATCACTGGACGGTGGTCAAGAATATCCTGAAGTACCTGAAAAGGACTAAGGAGATGTTTCTCGTATATGGAGGTGACGCAGAGCTCGCCGTAAAAGGTTACGTCGATGCAAGCTTTGACACAGATCCGGACGACTCTAAGTCACAAACCAGATACGTATTTATTCTTAATGGGGGTGCGGTAAGCTGGTGCAGTTCCAAGCAAAGCGTCGTAGCAGATTCTACATGTGAAGCGGAGTACATGGCTGCCTCAGAGGCGGCTAAGGAGGGTGTCTGGATGAAGCAGTTCATGACGGATCTTGGAGTGGTGGCAAGCGCACTGAATCCAATAACCTTGTTCTGTGACAACACGGGTGCCATTGCCTTAGCAAAGGAACCACGGTTTCACAAGAAGTCCAGACACATCAAACGACGCTTCAACCTCATCCGCGACTACGTCGAAGGAGAGGACGTAAATATATGCAAAGTGCACACGGATCTGAATGTAGCAGACCCGCTGACTAAACCTCTTCCACGGCCAAAGCATGATCAACACCAGAACTATATGGGTGTTAGATTTATTACAATGTAATTCGCATGATGATGTGAGGGCTAGATTATTGACTCTAGTGCAAGTGGGAGACTGTTGGAATTATGCCCTAGAGGCAATAATAAATATTGTTATTATTATAATTCCTGTATCAAGATAATCGTTTATTATCCATGCTATAATTGTATTGAATGAAGACTCATTTACATGTGTGGATACATAGACAAAACATTGTCCCTAGCAAGCCTCTAGTTGGCTAGCTAGTTGATCAAAGATACTCAGTGTCTTCTGATTATGAACAAGGTGTTGTTGCTTGATAACTGGATCACGTCATTAGGAGAATCACGTGATGGACTAGACCCAAACTAATAGACGTAGCATGTTGATCGTGTCATTTTGTTGCTACTGTTTTCTGCGTGTCAAGTATTTGTTCCTATGACCATGAGATCATATAACTCACTAACACCGGAGGAATACTTTGTGTGTATCAAACGTCGCAACGTAACTGGGTGACTATAAAGATGCTCTACAGGTATCTCCGAAGGTGTTCGTTGAGTAAGTATGGATCAAGACTGGGATTTGTCACTCCGTGTGACGGAGAGGTATCTCGGGGCCCACTCGGTAATACAACATCACACACAAGCGTTGCAAGCAATGTGACTTAGTGTAAGTTACGGGATCTTGTATTACGGAAAGAGTAAAGAGACTTGCCGGTGAACGAGATTGAAATAAGTATGCGGATACTAACGATCGAATCTCGGGCAAGTAACATACCGAAGGACAAAGGGAATGACATACGGGATTATATGAATCCTTGGCACTGAGGTTCAAACGATAAGATCTTCATAGAATATGTAGGATCCAATATGGGCATCCAGGTCCCGCTATTGGATATTGACCGAGGAGTCTCTCGGGTCATGTCTACATAGTTCTCAAACCCGCAGGGTCTGCAGACTTAAGGTTCGACGTTGTTTTATGCGTATTTGAGTTATATGGTTGGTTACCGAATGTTGTTCGGAGTCCTGGATGAGATCACAGACGTCACGAGGGTTTCCGGAATGGTCCGGGAACGAAGATTGATATATAGGATGACCTCATTTGATTACCGGAAGGTTTTCGGAGTTACCGGGAATGTACCGGGAATGACGAATGGGTTCCGGGAGTTCATCGGGGGGGGGGGGGTGCAACCCACCCCGGGGAAGCCCATAGGCCTTGAAGGTGGCGCACAAGCCCTTAGTGGGCTGGTGGGACAGCCCAAAAGGGCCCTATGCGCATTGGAAGAAAAATCAAAGAGAAAGAAAAAAAAGGAGGAGGTGGGAAGGGAAGGAAGGACTCCCACCCACCAAACCAAGTCCAACTCGGTTTGGGGGGGGAGACCTTCCCCCCTTGGTTCGGGCGACCCCCTTGGGGCTCCTTGAGCCCCAAGGCAAGGTCCCCTCTCTCCCACCTATATATACGGAGGTTTTAGAGCTGATTTGAGACGACATTTCCACGGCAGCCCGACCACATACCTCCACGGTTTTTCCTCTAGATCGCGTTTCTGCGTAGCTCGGGCGGAGCCCTGCTGAGACGAGATCATCACCAACCTCCGGAGCGCCGTCACGCTGACGGAGAACTCTTCTACCTCTCCGTCTCTCTTGCTAGATCAAGAAGGCCGAGATCATCGTCGAGCTGTACGTGTGCTGAACGCGGAGGTGCCGTCCGTTCGGTACTAGATCGTGGGACTGATCGCGGGATTGTTCGCGGGGCGGATCGAGGGACGTGAGGACGTTCCACTACATCAACCGCATTCACTAAGGCTTCTGCTGTATGGTCTAGAAGGGTACGTAGATCACTCATCCCCTCTCGTAGATGGACATCACCATGATAGGTCTTCGTGCGCGTAGGAAATTTTTTGTTTCCCATGTGACGTTCCCCAACACATTGAGCCCATTGTGGTAGATGATTGGCTCCGCAAGATGGAGCGGGAACTAATCACTGCTGGTTGTAGTGAAGCTGAGAAGGTGCACTTTGCCGCGCATCAACTTGAAGGCCCTACAGCTGCATGGTGGGAGAACTACACCACCACATACCCCATTGCTGGAGTCACTTGGGAGCAGTTCAAGCAAGCCTTCCGCACCGCACACGTCTCAACTGGTGCAATGAGTTTGAAGAAGCGTGAGTTTCACAACTTACGCCAGGGGAATCGCTCTGTGGCTCGGCATGTCGATGAATTCGGCATGCTCGCCCGTTATGCACCTGGAGATGTGGCCGATGATGCGGCCAAGCAGGAAAAGTTCTTGGAGGGACTCAATGATGAGCTGAGCATTTAGCTGACTGTAGCCAACTTCAACAACTACCAGGAGCTGGTAGATAAGGCCCTCATCTTGGAGGGGAAACATCAGCAGATGGAGAACCGCAAGCGGAAGTATGGCAATGGAAAGTTCAACTCCGGCACTCAGCAGAAGCCTCGCTACACCCCCTATTCAGGGAATACCGGGACTGGATCCGGTAAGTTCGGAGGACAGGTCTAGCATAACCACCCAGTGCACAACCATGGAGGCCACAACCATGGAGGAAATGGGAACCACCGCAACAACAGCAACTTCAAGAGTGGCGGTACCGGCACTCAGCATCATTCAGCTCCAGCTTAGAAGGATCTGAATCACATCACCTGCTTCAAGTGTTAGAAGACAGGACACTATGCCACTGAATGTCCCCAGAACAAGCAGGGAAATGGAAACGACCACGGCAACTCTGCAGCAAAGAAGCCCAATCCTTTTCCTCGAGCTCAGGTGAATCACATTGATGTTGAAGAGGTCTATGATCACCCCGATACTGTGGTTGGTAAGTTTTTGCTAAATTCACGTCCATTATTGGTACTTTCCGATTCTGGTGCAACACATTCATTCATATCAAGGGTAGTTGTGGAAAAGTATAGTTTGCCAACTAGAACCCTCAGCCAGCCTATTAAGGTCAGTTCCCCAGGAGGCAAGATGACAGCCGTGATAGGATGCCATGCTTTGAGTCTCAACGTCGGGAACCATAAGTTTCCCACCGACCTCATCGTATTAGAGTCTCAGGGATTGGATGTAATCCTAGGCATGGATTGGTTGGCCAAGTATGAAGGGAATATTGATTGTGCCCTTAAGTCTATTTTTCTCACCAACCCCGAGCAAAAGCGGATTAAGTACGTGTCTCAGCGCCTGACACGGAGTAAACGAGTAAACTCTCTCACGGGGGTAGCCCAGGAGGAAGTACCGATTGTACAAGAATACCCAGATGTATTTCCGGAGGAATTGCTGGGCATGCCACCTGATAGAGAGACTGAGTTCCTGATTGAGCTATTACCCGGAACAGCCCCGATATCCAAGAGACCCTATCGGATGCCCGCAAATGACTGTAGAAATCAAGAAGCAAATTAAGGAGTTGTTGGACAAAGGATATATTCGCCCAAGTTCTTCACCTTGGGGAGCCCCAATGCTCTTGGTTGAAAAGAAGGATAAGTCCTTGAGAATGGTTGTCGATTATCGTGCATTGAACGAGGTGACCATCAAGAACAAGTATCCCTTGCCGATGATCAATGATCTGTCTGACCAGTTAGTTGGAGCCCAAGTGTTCTCCAAGATCGATCTTCGATCCGGGTATCATCATGTGAAGATTCGTGAATAGGATATACCCAAGACAGCCTTCACCACTCGGTACGACTTGTATGAGTACACGGTCATGTCATTTGGACTGACTAATGCTCCGGCATATTTTATGAATCTGATGAACAAGGTATTTATGGAATACTTGGACAAGTTTGTCGTGGTGTTCATCGATGACATACTGATATTCTCCAAGAACGAGGAGGAACACAAGGAACATCTGCGTCTAGTTCTGGAGAAACTTCGAGAGCATCAGCTGTATGCAAAGTTCAGCAAATGTGAATTTTGGTTGAAGGAAGTCGGATTCCTCGGACACGTCATTTCAGGAGAAGGAATAGCAGTGGACCCTGCCAAGGTCGCATCAGTCACCGAATGGGTAGCACCCACTTCAGTTAAGGAGATCCGCAGTTTCCTCAGACTTGCCGGATATTACCGGAGGTTCATTGAGAATTTCTCAAAGATCGCCAAGCCCTTGACAGAGTTGTTGAAGAAGGAGTCCAAGTATGTTTGGACTGAGGAATGTGAATCCAGTTTTCAAGAGTTGAAGAAACGTCTGGTTACAGCCCCAGTGCTGATATTGCCGAACATTCGGAAGGATTTCCAGGTTTACTGTGATGCTTCTCGTCAAGGACTCGGAGGAGTGCTCATGCAAGAAGGTAAAGTTGTAGCCTATGCATCCAGACAGCTCAGACCCCATGAGTTGAATTATGCCACGCATGACTTGGAGCTAGCAGCCGTAGTGCACGCTCTCAAGACTTGGAGACATTTCCTGATCGGAAATAGTTGTGATGTTTACACTGATCACAAGAGCCTGAAATATATCTTCACGCAGAAGGAGTTGAACCTCAGACAGAGGCGATGGCTAGAATTGATAAAGGACTATGACATGAGATTGCATTATCACCCAGGCAAGGCAAATGTTGTAGCCGATGCGTTGAGCCGCAGGAGTTATGTGAACACATTCATAGCGGGAGGATTACCCCAGGAGTTAGCCGATGATCTCCGAGAGCTCAAATTGGAAATAGTTCCAAGAGGATTTGTAGCCACACTAGAAATTCAGTCCACCTTGACAGAAAAGATCCGCGAAGCTCAGAAATCAGACAAGGAGACAGCTGAGATTAAGCAGAAAATGAAAGACGGGAAGGCTAAAGGTTTTCGTGAGGATGAACACAGAACTTTATGGTTTGAGGATCGCATTGATGTGCCCAATGATCCCCAACTCAGGAAGTTGATACTTCAGGAGGCCCTTGATTCCCCGTACTCGATACACCCCGGCAACACCAAGATGTATCTGGATCTGAAAGAAAGTTTCTGGTGGACAGGAATGAAGAAAGACATTGCCGAGTTTGTAGCAATATGCGATGTTTGTCAGTGAGTAAAAGCCGAGCACCAGAAGCCAGCAGGTTTGCTTCAACCTCTGCCGATACCCGAGTGGAAATGGGAGAAGCTTGGTATGGACTTCATCACAGGATTACCCAGGACCCGTTCTGGCTATGGTTCTATTTGGGTTGTGGTTGATCGTTTGACCAAGGTAGCTCACTTCATTCCCGTGAAGACTACTTACACGAGTGCCAAGCTGGCCAAGATATATATGACTAGGATCGTATGTCTGCATGGAGTACCGAAGAGTATTGTGTCAGATAGAGGGACTCAGTTCACATCAAAATTTTGGCACCAACTGCATGAAACCTTGGGAACAAGATTGGAGTTCAGCACAACTTTTCACCCACAGACAGATGGACAGACCGAGAGAGTCAATTAGATTCTGGAGGACATGTTGAGAGCTTGCGCACTAGTTTATGGGTCTAGTTGGGATGACAATTTGCCTTATGCTGAGTTCTCATACAACAACATCTATCAAACCAGTCTGAAGATGGCCTCTTTCGAAGCTCTATACGGAAGGAGGTGCAGAACACCATTGATGTGGGATGGAGTTGGAGACCGACAACTTTTTGGTCCCGACCTTATCCGAGATTCTGAAGAGAAGGTCAAGCTGATTCGTGACCGACTCAAGATAGCTCAGTCCAGGCAGAAAAGTTATGCTGACAGCAAACACAAGGAAGTAACATACGAAGTGGGAGACCAGGCCTATCTTCGGGTGTATCCACTTCGAGGAATCAAGAGATTTGGTGTGAAAGGAAAGTTAGCACCCCAATTCATTGCCCCCTACAAAATTCTTGAACGTAGAGGCAAAGTTGCATATAAACTGGAACTGCCGGAAGGATTGTCCGGAGTTCATGATATCTTCCATGTTTCCCAGTTGAAGAAATGCCACGCTGAGATGACTGATGTTCCGTTGAGAGATACAGTGCCCCTAGAGGCCATACAGCTTGACAGTGATCTGACATATGAGGAGAAACCCGCCAGGATTCTCGAGACTGCCAACAGAGTTACCCGCAGCAAGATCATCAAGTTCTGCATGGTGTTGTGGAGCTACCACACCGAGGAAGAAGCCACCTGGGAACGAGAAGAAGATCTTTGTCGAGACCACCCGCACCTATTTTCTAGCCAACCCGAATCTCGAGGGCGAGATTCATCTTAAGGTGGGTAGGTTTGTAACATCCCAATTTTCCTAATTGGGAATGTTCTACAAATGTAGCTAAGCATCTATGCATTTTGTTTGCAATAAAGTTTTGCATTTGATTTCCGTCAAATACTTGCTTTTGCTTTTCTATTTTTCCTCCCCGAGAAAAGGCCCCGACAAAATTCTTGCAAGCAAGAAAGAGCGGAGAAAAATGACCCTCCACAATGTGAGGCATTTTTGAAAATAATTGAGCCAAGAAAAACCAGAAATTTATGGAGAGAATATTTGAAAAAAAGAAAGTTATAGCATGAGGGGTTTTCCTGGAAAAAAAACATTTTTAAAAAGTTTTTATTTTGGTTTTGGAAAAATGATAAACAATTAGGAAATATTTTTCTCATCGATTTGGTATATAATACCCCATATAAATTATTTTTATTTTGTTTCCTTTTTTTCTCTTGCTGTTTTAAAAGAAATACAAAAAAAATCGGGAGATTTTTTTTGGGCCAGATCCCCCCATCATCGGGATCCAGATCCCTGGCTAACTGCCACAAGCACCCCCCTCGCACCCTTTTTTTCCCTTCCTTTCTTCTTCCTCCTTCCTTTCTTCTCCCGTGCCCCCCTTTCCTTCCTATCGCACTAGCCCCCTCCATGGCGCCATCTCCTGATCCGACGGGATCAACCCCGATCTCGACCTCCCCCCTTTCCTTCCCTCGGCTTCCCCCCCCCCCCCTATTTAAGCCGCCGCCCCCAAGAACCCCCTCGGCCCCTCCTCCCCCCGCCACACCACCTCGCCCCACCCCGCAACCTCGCTAGAGCCAAGCTCCAGAGAGCACACCATCGCCCTGCCGCGCCACCCCCTCGCCGCCCCAACCACCCGACGCCACCAGAGAAACCCCCATCGCCGCCGCGCCCCATTTTCCCACCTGCATCCGAGCCCCTCCACTCCTCACCACCCCGCGCCTCGCCGGAGCCCGAGCTCCACCCGAAGCTCCCGGCTCCCTTGCTGCTCTTCCCCGGCCACGAACCACCTCGCCATCGCCGCCATCAAACTCGGGAGACCCGCCGCCGTCGCCTGGTGCCTCTCCCCACGCCGGAACCTCGCCGGAACCGCGACCTTGACCCCCGCCACCTCCCTGCTTGCCGGAGAACCTCCTGGCACAGTGAGCCAGCCCCGTGTGAACCCCATCACCTCCTATAGCCGTTGGATCTAGTATAGACGCGCGAGATTAGATGTTAGATACCCCTTCGGTCTTTTAGATAAAACCGAATGGTTTTTCCGTCACTTATTAGTTAGCCGAGCCGTTTTAGTTACATTGCGACCGTTTGTTGAATTTGCTACGCAGCTCACACCCATTAGCCAATCAGAAGCTGCCACCTAACCCTCTGTTCACTAGAATTTTTTTTTCTTTT
This sequence comes from Hordeum vulgare subsp. vulgare, assembly GCF_904849725.1. Taxonomy (NCBI): domain Eukaryota; kingdom Viridiplantae; phylum Streptophyta; class Magnoliopsida; order Poales; family Poaceae; genus Hordeum; species Hordeum vulgare. The sequence continues at coordinate 487,792,569 of NC_058519.1, forward strand.
TCTGTTTTAGATTAGAAAATAGAGAAAGTTCCAATCTTGTTTTGATCATAGCTTTTGATACATAATTCCAATGGAGTTGACACTTGTTCCAGTAGATCATATTTTTTTCTGTAGTTTTCAAAAACATATAATTTGTCTATGTTTGAATTTTACAAATTTGATTTAGATAAGATTTAGTTTAAACCTTGTTTTGCTTTTCCAGGAGTTTAAAAAATGATTTTTATTTGATTCTTTTTGCTACTGCTTCCTAGTGATTATATCTTACTGTAGTATAAGTTTCAAATATTTTTACTTGGGGTTTTAACAGAAAGAATTTCTGCCTTAGTTAGGTGAAGTGAATTCTTGCACTTTATGCCATAGCTACTTTATGCTTGTGATGTTATTTTACTTGTTGATGATTGTAATGCTTATGGTGTGTAGTTGTTTGTAATGGTAGATCAGCCGGAGTGCGAAGCTTGTTACTTAGAAGTGCTCGATCAAGACAACTATCATCAAGGCAAGTCATTTTGATCATACTATCTCCTATGTTTTTCTATGCATGGTAGTTTCACCTTTCTTTGCCCAACTGCATGCTGAGTAGGTACTTGGAAATTATAGTTATAGGTTGTAGTATCATGTGGTAGGCACACAACAACCCCGATACTTGGCCTGGGACGACAAATTTCATATTGCTATGCTTGAGTAGACGGGATTCTGGTTGAGTGCATAACACGAGCGATGCGAGGATAATTAAATAACCAAGACCGGTTAAGTCAAGATTTTCAAGACCTTGTGAAGCAATGCAACTTTGGGTGAAGGACGGTTTTGACGGGCTCCCTCGAGAAACCAGTGGACAACCCCGGGATGCTGGAGACGTGCCATGACATCTTGCGGAAAGCTTCACCCAGGCTCGAAGAGACGGACGAAGGCTTCAAGACCCAAGGCTTACCTGCACAGCCACAAGTCATTATGGGCTCTGGCTTGGTTGGACAACGCGGCGACTCTGGACAGGCGGTGCTAGCAGATGTAGAAGAACGGTAGGATTGGATGGGCACCGACAGGGATTCAGAGGGACCCGTTCAAAGACCATGTTTTTATCATCTGGTCTTCAAACACCCTGAAGTGCGAGGACATACTCGGAGGCGATCAAATCTTGTGGGGAATGTGTGCAAAACTCTGCAGAGTGCCCAAATCTAATCGATTAGCCGTGTCCACGGTCATGGACAACTTGAGCCGAAGGCATTGAAATTTCCCTGAACTGTCGACACAACTTAATAATGATGTGGGAATTATCAACAACTCGGGTACGAGAATTGGATGGCGGACCATCTCGTTAACAACAAACAATGTAGTAATATTTTGCTTTCAGCCCTTTCTTGTTGTAGGAGAAAATTGGCTTTATGCTAAAACTTATAGCCCCACCTGCCAAATATGCATGTAGAGATAATTGATTATTATTTTTCCCCTCTCTTTGAAGACTTCCCGGCATATTCCATATGTTGACCTACACGGCTGCAATGTATCATGTTGCAGAGTACTTTTCCGACCAGGAGTGAGGCTACAATCTAAGATCAACGACATGTCCTGGAGTCGGATGGACTCGTCTCCCTGATGCTTCCGCTAGTCTTCGTTAGATACCTCATGAGACGGCCTTCAGCCACTTTATTGTAATTCATTATTGTAATAAAGTACTCGATATGAGATTTCGATTAATAAAGCTGTGTGATTGAACTCTTGATATATACATTGATGTACTGAGTGTGTACCAGCATGATCTTGGGATGGTACGGAAACACCAGAGGCTTGAGTCGTATTGAGTTGGGTCGCTACATTTACTATCCCTCTACCTACTGCCAAGAAAAAGAAATACTATAATATTATTGTTGGGGATATGCAAATCCCCATTGAGGTAACCTAGTGATATACAAAAATTCTTCAATTTCATATTTATCAAAAATGATTGTTAATAAGACTAGATCAACCTTATTAATGGATCGTTTTTGAAAAACATGTGATTGATGAATTGAGTATTCACAACTCTTTGTATCCCAAGTTTATTCTCTATTCTTTTATCCAAATAAAAGTAAAATACCATGTTTACTCTGTTTTCTAAGTTTTCCTTTCCTTAGAAAAATGACCCAAAAATAAGAAGTCCTAGAATGCCACACAATTTTAACATGATTTTTTCTGAAATAAATAAGAATTTTTGGCATAATAAGAACAACACGGAGACACACGTGTGGGCCACAAGCCAACATGGCGCTCCCCTTGGTCGTGACGTGATGGATTGTGGGACCCACACGACCCCCGTGCCTTATCCCTTTATCTCACATCATCTTCTACCTCAAGAAACAAAAATCTAGCTCTCCCTCTCCCGTGTTCTTCCTCTAGAAACTAAAACTTTTGATCTCTTTGCTTGGAACCCCATTTCCGAAACTGTTTTGAGGAAATTGTTCCTTAGTATGTGACTCCTCCATCTCTCCACTCAGTTTTTGCCTTAGTGTTTTATATTCTGCATAAATTGCTTCTCTTGGTGCTAGAGGAAATGAGCTTTCATGTTAAATTATTTAAGTTCCAAATAGCATGAATGCTTGATATAGCCTCTAAGTATCCATACGAGTAGTTGCTATCCTTTTCATAAAGTTTTATTAACATAAATTTGTGTCTCATTTTTTCAGGAATTTGTGCTTATGGATATGAGTTTCTAGAGAAGGAGTTCATCGAAAAAGCGTACTTCGGGTGAATCATCGAGTGAGGGATCGATACAACAAGCTTACATTGAGCCTCGGGCCAATCAGATAGTCATGGCTGATGCCAAATCGTGTCGATGGCCAAGCAAAGAGTTCATGAGGAATGCAGGTATTAAGGAGGAATTTGATCATTTCATTCACAACACTGGCCTCACCAACTTCCTTGCAGGTAAGGGGCTTCAACATTATAAACTTACCTGTACATTCATGCATGGATTCCATTGTCTCTCTAGTACTTATAGAGTTTTATGTAATCTCTATGAAAAAGCTTTTAGCATGAGCCTAGAAGAATTTTCTGTCACATGCAAGCTCCCACTTTGGGTTCACTTGAGAAACCTTCAAAAACTAATTATTATTTGTTCCTCAAGATCCTATGTGTTGGAGAAAATAGAGGAGTGATGCACGCTAGAATTAAAAGCATTCATTTTCCCTCTATTTGTTCCTTTGCACTATTTAATGGGAAACATGTAGCAAGGAAACAAGATTGTAGTGCGTTATGTGCCCCTGATTTGAGCCTTACTCACATTTATGTGACTCGTGATCGACGCTATAACTTAGGTGCAACTGTTGCCCGAAGGCTGCATTCCAACTCTAGCAACGGAAAATTGTATGGAGGAATTTATGCGTCCCGCATAGCTGCAAAATTGGGAGTGTCACCTCAACCTAATGATCCTATTTTGATCGATTGATATCTAGATTATGAAGTTATGTGTTCTCATGAGTTTATTGTAAATCGTGCTAGAGGATATGAGTATAACTTAATATTCGAGAAATATACACCTATGCTTGTTACTTTGCCTGCATGAGCCCTCTTTAATTTTAACGCTCGCCGAGATACTATGTTCTTGAGAACGAAGTGCGGAAGTACAATGCTGCAGTAGAGGTTGCTCGCTTGGCACAAGAGGCAGCCATGAATGCCCCAACAAGCTACCATCTCAACCACTTCCCAAACTACCAGTGGTGATTACCAAGCTAGGAAAAATCCTAAGCTTGCGGGAGTACGTATTTCTCACCAACAATATGTTCATGTTCACACACTCCATATAAATTGTCGGTGTTCATCCTCTTTCATTATATATCCATGTTAGCTTTACTTTTCCACTTTTTTCTTGTGTGTTTAAAAAACTTTAGAAAATCCAAAAAAAATTCTCGCTTCTTTTTAGTTTTTCTTCCCGATTTGATTAGTTGTAGTGATACGTCTCCAACGTATCTATAATTTTTGATTGTTACATGTTGTTATATTATCATTCTTGGATGTTTCATAATCATTTTTAGCAACTTTATATCATTTTTTTGGTACTAACCTATAGACATAGTGCCCAATGCCAGTTGCTATTTTTTGCTTGTTTTTTCCTTTACAGAAAATCAATATTAGTTGAAGTCCAAATGCCACGAATTTTTTTGAAGAATTTTTTGGACCAGAAGGGAACTTGAGGACCAAGGAAGCCAACCAGAGGAGGCACATGCAGTCCACTAGGAAGGTTTAGGGTTACCCACCATTAATATCAAGATTAAAAAAATTGAGTGCTATGCTTTATGTGATGTCGGTGCTAGTGTTTCCACAATTTTGAAATCTCTTTGTGTCATTCTTGGTGTTACCAATATTGAAGAATGTTCTCTCAACTGGCACTTGGCGGATTCTACTATTAAAAAGCATATGCGAAGAATCAATGATGTTCTTATTCTTACAAATAGAAATTATGTGCCCATAGATTTTATTGTTCTTGATATTGATTGCAATCCATCTTCTCCAATAATTCTTGGTATACCGTTTTTGCATGCTATAGGGGGCGTGATTGATATGAAAGAAGAGAATATTTAATTTCAGTTTCCACTAAGAAATAGTATGGAACACTTCCCTAGAACTTAGATTAAATTAACATATGTGTCAATTATGGGGTCAACCTATGGATCAATCACTAAAGATGACAACACTTCAATCTATGCTTTATGCCTAGCTACGGGCATAAAACGATAGCGCTTGTTGGGAGGCAACCCAATGAATGAAATTTATTTTTCACTTTTTCTTTCTATTTTTGAGTGTTTTAACAATTATTCTACTATTATGATTGTGTTTTTCATGTTTTAGTTTGTGTTTCTGACAAGTAAAGCCTTTAGGATCATGTTGGGCGATAGTTGCTTTGATATTGTTGGAAAATAGAAACTTTTGTGTCCAGTACAAGAATTTTAAAAAATCACAGCGTTGACGAAAGTGTCAGAATAATTTACATAATATTCATATACAAATTTCCTACGTTGTCCTAATTTTCAGAATTTTTAGAGTGACATAAGTATGAGTAAAATTCGAGTCTTTACAGACTGTTCTGTTTTTGACAGATTCTATTTTCTTTGTGTTGTGTGCATATTTTGATGAATCTATGGATTGTATCGGGGGGGGGGGTATAATTCATGGTAAAGTTAGAATACAGTAGGTATAATGCAAACAAAATTGGAATAGGTTTTCAACAGTACTTAAAGTAAAGATTGGTTTTCTTTTACTAATGGATGTCACGAAGGTTTTGTTGAGTTTTGTGTGATTGAAGTTTTCAAGTTTTGGGTGAGATCATGATGGATGAAGGAATAAGAAGTGATAGAAGCCTAAGCTTGCGGATTCCCCATGGCACCCCAAGGTAATATCCAAAGAGTACCAAGCAAGTAAGCTTGGGGATGCCCCTGAAGGCATCTCCTCTTTCTTCTAACAACCATCAGTAATTTTACTTGGAGCTATATTTTTATTCATCACATATCATGAGTTACGCTTGGAGCATCTTGTATTATATGAGTCTTCACTTGCTTTGCTTGTTAGTTTGTCATAATAAAACATGTTGGACACACCTATTTGAGACAGCCAAATTATGCAATGATTTGTTAGAATCGCTCTTTATGCTTCACTTAAATTTTTTAGAGCCATGGAATTGATGTAGTGCTTCATATATATGTTTCTGAGCACGGTGGTGCTGTTATTTTGACGGAATTTTCTCTCATGCTTCACTTAGATTATTTGGAGAGTTAGTAGAAATTTTGCAGAAATCCTCTCTTGCTTCAATTATATTATTTTGTGAGTTGAAATTTTTAAAGAAACTTGTGCTCTCGTTCTTCACTTATATTTGTTGGAGAGGTTGTTATTTGCAATATGGCAATTTTATTTAAATGAAATTAGTCCCAAAGTGATATATATCAAGGGGAGATTTAATAAAAACATTCATGAAGATCATTGGATGTTAAACTTGATTCTTTGCAATAGTTTTTGTGATATGAAGATAGTGATATGTGAGTTATGTTGATGAGTAATTATGCTTTAGTAAGAATATTGGTGTTAAGGTTTGTGGTTCCCTATGCATGCACATGAAGTCAATAATTATGCTACGAAATTACATCCTACTTGTGTTGCATTATTCGATATGGTTTTTGTTCCTTGGTTGGGTGCTTCTCAATCTATTTGTTAGTCTTCACTTGTACTAAGCGGGAATACTGGTTGTGCATCCAAATCCTAAATCCAAAGTCGTGCCAAATGAGTCCACCATACAGACCTATATGTTGTATTTCAGTGTTGTTCTAAGTAAATTTGCAAGTGCCAACTCTAATGTTCAAACTAAACTTCTGTTTTGTGTGCCCGTACTGCTCATGAAGTGGCGAGGGGTGGCCTGTATCTTCCATCTTAAATCGATTATTCTCAAGATGAGTGTTTATTCAGTTGTCATTGCACGAGAGTATGGCGATAATAGGGATGCCTAGTCCCGAAATGCAAAGAACATTTATTTTATGTTGTCAATTAATAAATTCCTTGGAAAGTGTTGGTATGGATGGTACCCGTGGATGCGGCTCGCCGTGGAGTGTGAAAGAATGGCGGAAAAAGAAATAAACTTTATTTTCAGTTTGGGAACCGTCTATGATTTATTTAGCATGGAAGATATTGGGAACTCTTAGTCATTTTTGTTGACACGAAAAGCATACCACACATAATATTTTATCGCTAAATTGTTTTTGCTTTGAGCTCTCGCACCGCTAAAAATTTCTGCTTCCCTGTGCGAAGGGCCTATCTATTTACTTTATGCGGTTTTTTATTTTGAATTTGAGTCTCCATCTTTTGTTATAAAGCACCAAAGGGAACACTGTTATCATACTTGAGCATTGGATGTAGCTAATATTTGGGTGTGTTGAATAAATGGATCAATTATGGAGCATGATGGGATAGGATAGCGTTCTTCAGCGTTGATATGTTGAAAGACTTGGTTGGTTGTTGATATGCTTGAGTATTGAAGCTTTCATATCAAATTATAGACTATTGCTTTGAATCATCTACAAGTCCATATGTCCGTGCTAAAAAGAAAAGAGTATGATGAACATGTTAGGCAGCATTTCACATCAAAAATTATGTTTTTATCATTTACCTACTCGAGGACGAGCATGAATTAAGCTTGGGGATGCCAACGTATCTATAAGTTTTGATTATTCCATGTTGATTTATTATCATTCTTGAATGTTTTATAATTGTTTTATATAATTTTTTGGGACTAACCTTTTGACATAGAGCCCAGTGCGAGTTGCTCTTTTTGCTAGTTTTTTCCTTCACAGAAAATCAATATCAGTTAACGTCCAAATGCCATGAAACTTTTTAGAGATTTTTTGGACTAGAAGGAAACTTGAGGACCAAGGAAGAAAACCAGGGGCGGCCTAGGCGGCCCACTTGGCACGAAGGCATGCCCTCGACCCCTAGCGCACCCTGGTGGGTAGTGGGGGGCTTGATCACCTCCTCCACTCCCTTTAAGATCTATAAATCCCAAACATTCCAGGAATACCGGAGGAGTCGACAGAAAATCGTTTCAGCCGCCGCAAGTTCCACAAGCCACGAGATATAATCTAGAGCCTGTTCTGGGAACACGGTCATGGAGGGGTTCATCATCCTCATTGGTGCTCCTACGATGATGGGTGAGTAGTTCATATCAGACCTACGGGTCCATAGGCAGTAACTAGATGGCTTTCTCTCTCGTTTTGTTTCTCAATACAATGGTCTCATGGAGATCTAATTGATGTAACTCTTTATTTTGCAGTGTGTTTGTTGGGATCTGATGAACTGTGAGTTCACGATCAGATCTATGAAATTATATCCGTGCTTGATTATTAGAGCCTCGTATTTCTTCTCCGATATTTGGGTTTTGTTTGCCCAACTTGATGTTTTTATCTTGCAATGGGAAGAGGTGCTTTGTGATGGGTTCGTTCTTGCGGTGCTCAGTCTCAGTGATAGAAAGAGACATGACACACATGTATCATTGCTATTAAGGATAAAATGATGGGGGTCTATTCCTACATGAATAGATCTTGTCTACATCATGTCATCGTTCTTAAAGCATTACTCCGTTTCTCCATGAACTTAATACTCTAGATGCATGCTGGATAGCGGTCGATGTGTGGAGTAATAGTAGTAGATGCAAGCGGGAGTCAGTCTACTTGTCTTGGATGTGATGCCTACATACATGATCATTTGATCTTGGATATCATCATAATTATTCGCTCTTCTATCAATTGCCCAACAGTAATTTGTCTACCCACTGTTTGCTATTTTCTCGAGAGAAGCCACTAGTGAAACCTACAGCCCCTCGGTCTATTTTACATCATATATTTGCAAGATCTATTTTGTTATTCGTGTTTCCAATTTATTTGCTCTTTTATTTTCAGATCTATATTATATAAAACCCAAAAATACCATGTTGCATTTTATTAACCATTACTTTATTTGCATCTATCAATCTATCTTTTTACCATTTTATTTTACCCACGAGGGATTGTCAACCCCTACACGTGTTGGGTTGCGAGGATTTGTTATTTGTTTGCACGTACTGCTTACATAGTCTTGTGGATCTTCCTACTGGATTGATACCTTGGTTTAATAACTGAGGGAACTTGCCATCGCTGTGCTACATCACCCTTTAACTTGGAGGGAAACCAACGCAATCGGCGAGGGGTCATGTAGTATTAAAACAAAACCAAAAAATATTTCCTCTTGCTTGTCGGCAGCTTCCCATGTAGACAGTTCTTCTCGTTCTTGTTTCCCCTTAGTTCATTTTGCTTGCTTAAGAAAAACAAAAAACTCCAAGGATATTTTAATGTGTTTCTCTAAATTTCTTTTCCTTGTTGTTGAGTCATGGAAGAGGAAGACCACGATGTAAATGATTAGTGGTTCTCATATGCTTAGTAGTTCATCTAACGAAGAGCCAATGTTACCATGTCTTCTGTTTTGTTCAAAATTGTCATGAAAATTCCAGCTTAGTCCATGACAAGTGAAAGGCAATAATGAAAATGTTATCACATTATTCCGTCAGGCAAGTGAAAGGCAATAATGACGATATTTGACGAAGCGATCGTGGCAAAGGAAACGGGTATGAACTCTTCTTGTTTTTCATTTTTGTAAATACGTTAGGTGATACGTCTCCAAGGTATCTATAATTTTTTATTGTTCCATGCTGTTATATTATCATTCTTGGATGTTTTATAATAATTTTCTAGCAACTTTATATGATTTTTGGGACTAACCTATTGAAACAGTGCCCAGTGCCAGTTGCCGTTTTTTGCTTGTTTTTTTACTTTGCAGAAAATCAATATGAAACAGAGTCCAAATGTCACGAAACTTTTGTGAGAATTTTTGTGCCCAGAAGACGTCGAGAGAGTCAAGGAAGCAAAAAAAGGGAATCCCGTGGGAGCCACTAGGAACTAGGGTGTGCCTACCCCCCCTAGCGCGCCCTGGTGGGTAGTGGGCACCTCGTGGCCCATCTTGGCGTGATTCCAACGCCCCAAAATGCTATAAATTCCAAACTCCTAGAAATTACACTAGATCAGAAGTTCCGCCGTCGCACGCCTTGTATCCATGAGAAACCAATTGGGAGCCTGTTCCGGCACCCTGACGGAGGAGGAGATCATCATTGGAGGCCATCTTCATCATCCCTATGGCCACCATGACGAGAAGGGAGTAGTCCACCCACGGTGCTAAGGGTTTGTACCGGTTGTTGTGTGTTTAATCTCTCTCTCTATCTTGTTCTCTCTCCCTATCTTGTTCTTGAGATGGCACAATCTTGATGTATCCCGGGCTTTGTTAATATAGTTGGATCTTATCGTGTTTGTCCCTCTCTATCTTGTTGTGATGAATTAAGTTTTCCCTTTGAGATTTTGTTTTATCGGACTGAATACTATTATGGATTTGAGAGCACTTGATTTATGTCTTGCTATAAATACTCGTGATGACAATGGGGTATCATATTGATTCACTTGATATATGTTTTGGCACTAAACTCACGGATTCCCGAGGTGACATTGCGGTAATCTATGCATAGGGGTTGATGCACGTTCGCGTCTTCGTTTCTCCGGTAGAAATCTTGGGGCACTCTTTGAGGTTATTTGTGTTGGATTGAGTATTATGAAACTGAATTTTTGATGGTTTTATTTTAGTACGAACTCTTGGATAGATTGATCGGAAATGATAACTTGTTATTTTAGTACGAACTCTGGGAAAGATTGATCGGAAAGAATAACTTTGACGTGGTTTCATACCCTACAAACGATTTCTTCTTATGTTCTCCGCTAGATAGGAACTTTGGAGTGATTATTTATTGCATGTTGAGGGATTGTTATGTGATCCAATTATATTAGTATTGTTGAGAGATTGCACTAGCAAAAGTATGGACCCTAGGCCTCATTTTTGAGCATTGCAATACCATTTGTGCTCACTTTCGTTACTTCCTACCTTGCTGTTTTTATTTATTCAAATTACAAAAATATATTTATAACATTTTTATTACACTTGTATCACTATCTCTTCGCCGGACTAGTGCACATATACAATTTACCATCGTATTGGGTGTGTTGGGGACACAAGAGACTCTTTGTTATTTGGTTGCAGGGTTGTTTGAGAGAGACCATCTTCATTCTACGCCTCCCACAGATTGATAAACCTTAGGTCATCCACTTGAGGGAAATTTGCTACTGTTCTACAAAACTCTTCGCTTGGAGGCCCAACACGAGTCGAGAAGAACAAGTTGTGTAGTAGACATCATTAGCTCGACGATCTTGATTCAGTAAATCATGAGTGAGCATGTTTGTGATGATAATTAGAGATCATAGCTTTTCATGCCATGCTTAAATAGCTAGGAGTTTATAATGATTTACCTTGTGTGTCAACATGCATTAAAATGGTTATGATGTGATTTGTTAGTCTGGTATTTTACTTTGAGTGGTTTCGCTTGGCCCACGTGCAAACATGTAGTTGATTCAAAACCAATGGAGCCTTCATGATATTTAAATTAATAGTTTTTATATCCTACTCATGCTTTGTCCAAAGTTGATTATTTTCAATGCATGTTCATGAACATTGTTGCTCTCTAGCCGATCGCTTCCCAATCTTTTGCTAGCCTCCACCCGTACTAAGCGGGAATGCTGCTTGTGCATCCAATATCCTTAAAACCAACTTATTATGCATGAGTCCACCATACCTACCTATATGTCGTATTATCCCGCCGTTCCAAGTAAATTTGCATGTGCCACATCTAAATATTCAAACTAACATATGTTTTGTGCACTCGTACCGCTCATGGAGCGACGGGGCAATTGCTATCTTACATGCTAAGTAATTTACTCTCACGATGGGCATTTATTCGTCTTCATTTCACAAGAGAGGTCGGTAACAAGGATGCCCAGTCCTAGTTAACCAAAATTAAAATATAAAAAAAAATCATTGGGGAAGTTGATATGTACGAGGGCACCCGTGAATTCGGCTATCCATGGTTGTGTATGTATGGTGGATAGGAGTAAAACTTTACAATTATGTTCGGTAACCACCGATAATGAGTTTAGCATGGAAGATACTGAAAACCGTTGTCGTAAAGTTGATAGTAAATAACACCAATTAATATTAAATTTTCAATCCTTCTTTAAAACTTGATCTCTAGCACCGCTGCAAATCAATGCTTCCCTCTGCATAGGGCATATCTATTTACTTTTATATTGAGTCATCGCCCTCTTACCTACAACACCATACTAGAGAGCATTATTGTCATTTTTATGCATTGAGTCTACTCAGTGTTGGATATGAGTATGACTAGGATATTCCCTATTCTGAATTATAATATTTAGTCATTTCTGAAATCTCATAGGTGCTCTACATTTATGTTTTGCGGTCTCACAAAGGGCTAGCGAGATCCCATGTCACCATATTATATCGCGATTGCTTTGACAAATTGTTGGCATGTGAGATGTCTTATTATTGCTTGCTAGTTTGTTATGTATTGCCATGATTGAATATGATGCTTAATTATTATCATGGACGTGGTTACTTATGATTTATGATGAAATCTTGGACATTACATAAGCATATGTATAACGACAAGAACAAAAGAGTTTGTAAAAGTTTTCTTTATCTCTTTTAGTTTATCAACTAAATGCTTGAGGACAAGAAATGAGTTAATCTTGGGGGAGTTGATACTATTGGGGAACGTTGCATGGAAACAAAAAAATTCCTACGCACACGCAATACCTATACATGGTGATGATCATCTGCGAGAGGGGAGAGCGAATCTACATACCCTTGTAGATCGTTAAGCGGAAGCGTATATAACACGGTTGATGTAGTGGAATATCTTCACTATCAAAATCGTATCCCGTCCCACGATCTCATCATGATCCGTCCAGCGATCCCATCACGATCCATCCCGATCTAGTGCCGAATGGACGACACCTCCGCGTTCAACACACATACAGCTCAATGACGATCACCGCCTTCTTGATCCAGCAAGAGGGGCGGAGAAGGTAGATGAGTTCTCCAGCATGACGGCGTGGTTGTAATGGTGGTGAACTAATCCAGTAGGGCTTCGCCTAGATTTGCCGGACTAATGTAGACGAGGGAGACGATCTATGGAGGAGAGGGCAGCACGTTGCTTTTTCTGGTGTCATTTGCCCTCAAAACCTCCACTATATATAGGACGGACAAGAGGGAGGGTTTCCTTGCCTGCTACTCAAAGTAGGAGGGTTCGGCCGAACCAAAGGGGAGGAGTCCTCCTCCAGTTCGGTTTGATGGAGGACTCCCTTCCCACTTGTCCACCTCCCTTTTTTTTCCCTTTTTCCTTTTAATTTTTCCTTTAGCCGAAATAGGTTATTGGGCTGGCCTCACGAGCCGACTAAGGGCTGGTGCGCCACCCATAGGCCTATTAGGTCCTCTCCCGGGTGAGTGGCCCCTCCCAGTAAAACCCGGGAACCCATTTGTCACTCCCGGTACTTTACCGGTAATGCCCGAAAACTTTCTGGAAGCCAAATGCAACTTTCCTATATATCAATCTTTACCCGTGGACCATTTCGTAGCTCCTCGTGATGTCATGGATCTCATCCGGGACTTTGAACAACTTTCGGTTACCAAACACACATAACTCAATAATATCGAAACGTTACCGAACCTTAAGTGTGCAGACCCTGCGGGTTCGAGAACTATGCAGACATGACCTGAGACACTCTCCGGTCAATAACCAATAGCGGGACCTGGATGCCCATATTGGCTCCTACATATTCTATGAAGATCTTTATCGGTTGAACCTCTATGTCAAGGATTCAGTTAATTCCGTATGTTGTTCCCTTTATCCTTCGGTATGTTACTTGCCCGAGATTCGATCGTTGGTATCTCCATACCTAGTTCAATCTCATTACCGACAAGTCTCTTTACTCGTTCCATAATACAAGATCCCATGACTAACTCCTAGATACATCTCCGTCATACGGAGTGTTAAATCCGAGTCTCGTTTCATGCCAACCTAATAGACACCTTCAGAGATACTTGTAGAGCACCTTTATAGTCACCCAGTTACATTGCGATGTTTGATACACACAAGGTATTCCTCCGGTGTTCGGGAGTTGCATGATCTCATGGTCATAGGAACAAATACATTGACATGTAGAAAACAATACCAATAAACTAACACGATCATATGCTAAGTTCATAGTTTGAGTCTTGTCCATCACATCATTCTCCTAATGATGTGATCCATTTATCAAGTGACAACACTTGTCTATGGCCAGGAAACCTTGACCATCTTTGATCAACGAGCTAGTCAACTAGAGGCTCACTAGGGACAATGTGTTGTCTATGTATCCACACATGTATTTGAGTTTCCAATCAATACAATTCTAGCATGGATAATAAACGATTATCATGAACAAGGAAATATAATAGTAACCAATTTATTATTTCCTCTAGGGAAAATTTCCAACAGTCTCCCACTTGCACTAGAGTCAATAATCTAGTTCACATCACTATGTGATTGTAATGAATCTAACACCCATACAGTTATGGGGTTTGATCATATCTTGCTTGTGAGAGAGGTTTTTAGTCAACGGGTATGAAACTTTCAGATCCGTGTGTACTTTACAAATATCATTGCCATAATGTAGATGTTGCTACTACGCCCCACTTGGAACAATTCCACCCGATTGCTCCACTATATGAATCCGGATTACTTTTCAGAGTTATCCGGATTAGTGTCCTAGCTTGCATCAATGCAACCCTTTACGATGAACTCTTTTATCACCTCCATAATCGAGAAAAAATTCCTTAGTCCACTAGTTACTAAGGATAACTTTGACCGCTGTCCAGTGATCCATTCTTGGATCAGTCTAGTACCCCTTGACAGACTCATGGCAAGGCACACATCAGGTGCGGTACCCAACATGGCATACTATAGAGCCTACGACTAAGGCATAGGGGACAACCTTCATCCTTTCTCTTTCTTCTGCCGTGGTCGGGCTTTTGAGTCTTACTCAAAATCACACCTTATAATACAGTCAAGAACTCCTTCTTTAACTAATCCATTTTGAACTCCTTCAAAATCTTGTCAAGGTATGTATTCATTGAAAGTTTTATCAAGCATCTTGATCTATCTCCATAGATCTCGGTGCTCAATGTTCAAGTAGCTCAATCCAACTTTTCCTTTGAAAAACTCCTTTCAAACAACCCTTTATACTTCCCAGAAATTCTACATTATTTCTGATCAACAATATGTCAACCACATATGCTTATTAGAAATTCTATAGTGCTCCCACTCACTTTCTTGGAAATACAAGTTTCTCATAAACTTTGTATAAAACCCAAAAGCTTTCATCACTCATCAAAGTACTTATTCCAACCCTGAGATGCTTGCTCCAGTCTATAGAAGGATCGCTGGAGCTTGCATACTTGTTAGCATCCTTAGGATTGACAAAACCTTCTCGTTGTATCTCATACAACGTTTCCTCAATGAAACCATCGAGGAAACAATGTTTTGACATCCATCTGCAACATTTCAAAATTGAAAAATGCTGCAACTGCTAACATAATTCCAACAGACTTTAGCATCGCTACAGGTGAGAAAGTCTCATCGTAGTCAACTCTTTGAACTTGTTGGAAACATCTTTGCGTCAAGTCAAGCTTTCTTAATGGTGACATTTACCATCATCGTGTGTCTTCCTTTTAAAGATCCATCTGTACCTAACAGCCTTACAATCATCAAGTAGTTCTACCAAAGTCTATACTTTGTTTTCATACATGGATCCTCCCTCGGATTTCATGGTGTTCAGCCATTCGTCGGAATCCAGGCCCACCATCGCTTCTGCATAGCTCGCGGGTTCATTGTTGACCAGCAACATGACCTCTAAGATAGGATTACCATACTACACTAGAGTAGTATGTTTCCTTGTCGACCTATTAGGTTTGGTAGTAACTTGATCCAAAGCTTCATGATCACTATCATCAGCTTTCCACTTCAACTAGTGTAGGCGCCACATGAACATCTTCCTGAGCCCTTCTACTTATTGGCTGAAGTGACGGTTCAATAACCTCATCAAGTTTCCATCATTCTCCCATTCAATTCTTTCGAGAGAAACCTTTTCTTGAGAAAGGACCCTTTTCTGGAAACAAATACTTTACGTTCGGATCTGAGATTGGAGGTATTCCCAACTGTTTTGGGTATCCTATGAAGATGCATTTATCTGATTTGGGTTCGAGCTTATCAGGCTGAAACTTTTTCACATAAGTGTCGCAGTCCCAAACTTCTAAGAAACAACAACTTAGGTTTCTCCAAACCGTAGTTCATACGGTGTCATCTCAACGGAATTCCTTGGTGCCCTATTTAAAGTGAATGCGGCTGTTTCTAATGCCTAACCCAAAACGATAGTGGTAATTCGACAAGAGACATCATAGTATGCACCGTATCCAACAGGGCACGGTTATGACGTTCGGACACACCATCACACCATGGTGTTTGAGGTGGCATTACTTGTCAAAAAATTTCCACATTGTCTTAATTGTGTACCAAACTCGCAACTCACATATTCATCTCTACGATCACATCGTAGACATTTTATCCTCTTGTCACGACGATCTTGAACTTCACTCTAAAATTACTTGAACCTTTCAATAATTCATATGTGTGTTTCATTAAGTAAATATACTAGTATCTACTCAAATGATCTATGAAGTAAGCACACAATGATATCCACTTCGTGCCTCAGCACTCATTGGACTGCATACATCAAAATGTATTACTACCAATAAGTTACTTTCTTGTTACATCTCATTAGAAAACGAGGCCTTCCGCCATCTTGCCCATGTGGCATGATTTGCATGTCTCAAGTGATTCAAAATCAAGTGAGTCCAAACGATCCATCTGCATGGAGTTCTTTCATGCGTTTACACCAATAGGCATGTTTCGCATGTCTCAAATGATTCAAAAAACGAGTGAGTCCAAAGATCCATCAGTATGGAGCTTCTTCATGCGTTTTACACCAATATGACTCAAGCGGCAGTGACACAAGTAAGTGGTACTATCATGACTACTTTGTATCTTATAGCATCAATATCATGAACATGTGTATCACTACGATCGAGATTCAAAAAACCATTGAAGGTATTTATTCAAGCAAATACAATAACCATTATTCTCTTTAAATGTATAATCGTATTGCAATAAACACGATCTAATCATGTTCATGCTCAACGCAAACACCAAATAATATTTATTTAGGTTCAACACTAATTGTGATGGTAGAGGGAGCATGTGATTTTTGATCACATCAACCTTGAAATTTCTTCCAACACACATCATCACCTCACGCTTGCTAGTATCCCTTTATTCCATAGATTTTTATTTCGAGTTACTAACACTTTGCAACCGAACCGGTATCTAATACCCTCGTGCTACTAGGAGTACTAGTAAAGTACACATCAATACCATGTATATCCAATATACTTTTGTGGACTTTGCCAGCCTTCTCATCTACCAAGTAACTAGGGTAGTTCTGCTCCACTGACCGTTCCCCTCATAATAGAAGCACTTAGTCTCGGGTTTGGTTTTAACCTTGGGTTTCTTCACTAGAGCGGCAACTGGTTTGCCTTTCATGAAGTATCCCTTCTTGCCCTTGCCCTTCTTGAAACTAGTGGTTTTACTAACCATCAAAAATTCATACTCCTACTTGATTTCTACTTTCGCGGTGTCAAACATCGCGAATAACTCAGGGATCATCATCTCTATCCCTGACATGGTATAGTTCCTCACGAAGCTCAGTAGCTTAGTGGCAGTGACTTTGGAGTACTATGTCAATCACTATCTTATCTGGAAGATTAACTCCCACTTGATTCAAGCGATTGTAGTACTCATACAATCTGAGCACATACTCAACGTTTGAGCTTTTCTCCCTTATCTCGCACGCCAAGAATCTTGTCGGAGGTCTCATACCTCTTAACGTGGGCACGAGCCTGAAATCCCAATTTCATCTCTTGGAACATCTCATATGTTCCGTGACATTCAAAATGTCTTCGGCGCCTCAATTCTAAGCCGTTAAGTATTAAACACTGAACTATCACGTAGTTATCAAAAACTTGCATGTCAGATGTTCGCAACATCCACAGACGATGCTCGGGGTTCAGCACACCGAGCGGTGGATTAAGGACATAAGCCTTCTGCACGAAGGACAATCATCAGTGTACAGACCCAGTCCGCATAATTGCTACTATCTTCTTTCAACTAAATTTTCTCTAGGAACATATCAAAAATAGTAGATCTACAACGCAAGTTACAACATAATTTGTAAAGACATTTTGACTATGTTCATGATAATAAGTTCAATTAATCATATTACTTAAGAACTCCCACTCACATTGACATCCCGCTAGTCATTCGAGTGTCGCATGATCCAAATTCACTAACTCAAGTCCGATCATCACGTGAGTTGAGTTTACCTTCAATGGTGAACATATCCATGTTGATCATATCCACTACATGACTCATGCTCGACCTTTTGGTCTCCTGTGTTCTGAGGCCATGTATGTAATGCTAGGCTCGTCAAGTTTAACCTGAGTGTTCCGCGTGTGCAACTGTTTTGCACCCATTGTATGTGAACGTAGAGTCTATCACACCTGATCATCATGTGGTGTCTCGAAACGATGAACTGTCGCAATGGTACGCAGTCGGGGAGAACACAATTTTATCTTGAAATGTTAGTGAGGGATCACCTTATAATGCTACCGTCGTCCTAAGCAAAACAAGGTGCATAAAAGGATTAACATCACATGCAAATCATAAGTGACATGATATGGCCATGAACTTGTGCTTCTTGATATCCATCACCAAAGCACCGACATGATCTCCATCGTCACCGACGCTACACCATGATCTCCATCATTGTGCTGCCATCGAGGTTGTCGCGCTAACTATGTTGTTACTACTAAACCCACTACTAGCGATAAAGCAAAGCATCTCCAAGCGTAGAATAATTAAAGACAACCCTATGGCTCCTTACGGTTGCCTTAGCATTGACGTGCAATTCGATATTTTAACTATTACAACATGATCATCTCAGACATCCAATATATCATATCATGTCGTTGGCCATATCACATCACATGCATACCCTGCAAAAACAAGTTAGACGTCCTCTAATTTGTTGTTGCATGTTTTACGTGGCTTCTATGGGTATCTGGTATGATCGCATCTTACTTACGCAAAACCACAACGGTGATATGCAATTTGCTATTTAACCTTCTCCAAGGACCCCCTCGGTCAAATCCGATTCAACTAAAGTTGAAGAAACATACACCCACCAGTCATCTTTATGCAACAACTTGCATGTTAGTCCATGAAACCGGTCTCTCGTAAGTGTACGAGTAATGTTGGTCCAGGCCGCTTAAATCCAACAATACCGCCGAATCAAGAAAACACTAAGGAGGGCAGCAAATTGAACATCAACGCCCACAATATCTTTTGTGTTCTACTCGAGATATCATCTATGCATGAACCTAGCTCTGATACCACTGTTGGGGAATGTTACATGGGAAACAAAAAAATTCCTATGCACAAGTAATACCTATCCATGGTGATGATCATCTATGAGAGGGGAGAGTGAATCTACACACCCTTGTAGATCGTTAAGCATAAGCGTATATAATTTGGTTGATGTAGTGGAACATCTTTGCAATTGAAATCACAGACCGTCCCGCGATCTCATCATGATCCGTCCCACGATCCCATCACGATCCATCCCGATCTAGTGCCGAACGGACAACACCTCCGTGTTCAGCACATGTACAACTCGATGACGATCACCGCCTTCTTGATCAAGCAAGAGGGGCGGAGAAGGTAGATGATTTCTCTAGCACGGCGGCATGGTGGTGGTGGTGAACTAATCCTGCAGGGCTTCACCAAGGTTTGCCGGACTAATCTAGACGAGGGAGATGAGCTATGAAAGAGAGGGCAGCACATTGCTTTTTCTGGTGTCGTTTGCCCTCAAAACCTGCACTATATATAGGAGGAACAAGAGGGAGGGTTTCCTTTCCTCCTACTCAAAGTAGGAGGGTTCGGCCGAACCAAAGGGGAGGAGTCCTCCTCCAATTCGATTTGGTGGAGGACTCCCTTCCCACTTGTCCACCTCCTACCTTTTTTCCCTTTTCCTTTTATTTTTGCCTTTGGCCGAAATAGGTTATTGGGTTGGCCTCACCAGCCCACTAAGGTATGGTGGGCCACCCATAGGACGATTTGGTCCTCTCCTGGGTGAGTGGTCCCTCCCAGTAAAACCCCAGAACCCATTCGTCACTTCCGGTACTTTACCAGTAATGCCCGAAAACTTTCTGGAAGCCAAATGCAACTTTCCTATATATCAATCTTTACCTCTGGACCATTCCGTACCTCCTCATGACATCAGGATCTCATCCGGGATTTTGAACAACTTTCGATTACCAAACACACATAACTCAATAATACCGAAACATCACCGAACCTTAAGTGTGTAGACCTTGCGGGTCCGAGAACTATGCAGACATGACTAGAGACACTCTCCGATCGATAACCAATAGCGGGACCTGGATGCCTATATTGGCTCCTACATATTCTACGAAGATCTTTATCGGTTGAACCTCTATGTCAAGGATTCAGTTAATCACGTATGTTGTTCCCTTTGTCCTTCGGTATGTTACTTGCCCGAGATTCGATCGTCGGTATCTCCATACCTATTTTGATCTCATTACCCACAAGTCTCTTCACTCATTCCGTAATAGAAGATCACGTGACTAACTCCTTAGTCACATTGCTTGCAAGGCTTATTGTGATGGTGTATTACCGAGTAGGCCCCAAGATACCTCTGATGACCCACAAGTATAGGGGATCTATCGTAGTCCTTTCGATAAGTAAGAGTGTCGAACCCAACGAGGAGCAGAAGGATCTGACAAGTGGTTTTCAGCAAGGTAATCTCGGCAAGCACTGAAATTATCGGTAACAAGTAGTTGTGTGACAAGAAGATTCGTAGCAAGTAGCAAGTAACAATAGTAACAACCGTGCATCAAAGTGGCCCAATCCCTTTTGTAGCAAGGGACAAGCCTGAACAAACTCTTATAGGAGGCAAAGGGCTCCCGAGGACACATGGGAAATTCTGTCAAGCTAGTTTTCATCATGTTCATATGATTCACGTTCGCTACTTTGATAGTTTGATATGTGGGTGGACCGGTGCTTGGGTACTGACCTTACTTGGACAAGCATCCCAGCTATGATTAACCCCTCCCGCAAGCATCCGCAACTACGAAAGAAGAATTAAGACAAAGTCTAACCATAGCATTAAACTAGTGGATCCAAATCAGCCCCTTACGAAGCAACGCATAACCTAGGGTTTAAGCTTCTGTCACTCCAGCAACACATCATCTACTTACTACTTCCCAATGCCTTCCTCTAGGCCTAAATAATGGTAAGGTGTTATGTAGTCGACGTTCAAATAACACCACTAGAGGAAAAACAACATACAACACATCAAAATATCGAACGAATACCAAATTCACATGACTACTTATAGCATGACTTATCCTATGTCCTCAGGAACAAAAGTGACTACTCACAAAGCATAATAATATTCATGACCAGAGAGGTAATGAGTAGCATCAAAGATCTGAACATATAATCTTCCACCAAGTAATCCAACTAGCATCAACTACAAAGAGTAATTAACACTACTAGCAACCTTACAAGTACATTTCGGAGTAGCGAGACGGAGATTGGTTACAAGAGATGAACTAGGGTTTGGAGATGAGATGGTGCTGATAAAGATGTTGATGGTGATGAGTCCCCTCCGATGAGAGGAGTGTTGGTGATGACGATGGCGACGATTCCCCCTCCGGGAGGGAAGTTTCCCCGGCACGACGACCCTGCCAGAGCTCTAGATTGGTTCTGCTCAAGTTCCGCCTTGTGGCGGTGGTGATTCCCCCCGAAAGCCTCCGCTTGATTTTTTTAGAACGAAACCTTCTTGTAGCAAAAGAGGGGGGCCAGAGGGCCAACTAGGAACCCACAAGCCCCCTAGGCGCGGCCAGGGGGGCCACGCCAACAGGCTTGTGGCCTCTTGCTGGCTCCCCTCTGGTACTTCTTCGGCCCAGTATTTTTTATAAATTCCAAAATAAATCCTTGTTGATTTTCACGGCTTTTGATGTTGTGCAGAATAGGTATCTCAAACTTGCTCCTTTTTCAGGCCAGAATTCGAGCTGCCGGCATTCTCCCTCTTCATGTAAACCTTGCAAAATAAGAGAGAAAAGGCATAAGTATTGTACCGTGAAGTGTAATAACAGCCCATAAAGCCATACATATCAACATGAAAGCATGATGCCAAATGGACGTATCAACTCCCCCAAGCTTAGACCTCGCTTGTCCTCAATCGAAAACCGAGATCAATAAACATGCCCACATGTTTAGAGAGAGAGGTGTCGACAAAATAAGATACGGACATGCAGGCATCATGATCATAGTTAGAACAACAATACCATCATATGAACTCTTATGCTAAAGTGACAATTCCTTCAGAAGGTAAAGTATGGATCAAGAACCTTACTGAGAATTAAGAACCGATAGCCTTTAGTCATTGAAGCAATTGCAATTTATCACAACATAGGAAAGAGTCAAAAAGGAGCTTGTAAAGCAAATCCACATACTCAATCATCCTTCCGTCTTCTACAATTGCTACAACTCACGTGGTACTCATGAGATCAAAGTTTCAGTTGGACACAGAGAAAGACAGGGGCTTATAGTTTTGCCTCCCAACTATTTACCTCAGGGGTAATGTCAACAATAATAATTCATGAATACTTACTTCCAAGTTGACATATTAATATAGATCTTTCCCTAGCATATGACGTAAGCCAAGATAAAGGCGAAATAAGGAATTGGTGTAGATCACCATGACTCTTTCAAGGAAAAAAAGTAAAGGTACAAGAAAGGCCCTTCGCAGAGGGAAGCAGAGGTTGTCATGCGCTTTTGAGGTTTGGATGTGTGTCCTCTTAGTGTGGAGGAACGTCACTTTATATTGCCTCCTGTGATAAAGAACTTTATTATGCAGTCTGTCGCATTTATGTCTTCCTCATCACAGGTTCATACAAAGCTTATGTTCCACACACTAATAGATCATACATATTAGAGAGCAATTTTTATTGCTTGCACCGATGACAACTTACTTGAGGGATCTTATTCAATCCATAGGTAGGTATGGTCGACTCTCATGGCAAAATTGGGTTGAAGGTTTATGGATGCACAAGTAGTATCTCTACTTAGTGCGGAAGTTTTGGCTGATATGAGGTGGAAGCAATCGTCACATGCTAAGGGATCTCTAGTCATATAACATTGTTTGGAACCAAGCAAACACAATTCATTATGTTGTCTTCCTTGTCCAACATCTACTTCTAAGCATGTAATAGTTTAGTGAGTGTTCACAATCATAGAGGGTGTCAAAGATGATATATTTATATGTGAACCTCTCCTCTTCATCACTTCCTATTAATTGCAACAATCACCAAGGTCTACTTTTGTCTACCCTCAACAAGTTTCAATCAACATTCCTTTTATATGTGAAGCCATCACTTCCCATAAGATCATTACATGATCTTTCTTGCTTTTGTTCTTTTATCATTCTTTTCTTGCAGATCATGGCATGAGGCAAGGCCCTTAACTAAAACACTCTTTTTTATACGACTCACGAACTCGAATACATCGGGGTGAGACAAAGCAAAACTCAAGCCTAAAACACTAAGAACTTTATTCTACTAGAGAAAGATAAAACCAAAAAGGATCGAACTAAGAAAAGGTAAAGGCAAAAGATGTGATGGTGATACGATACCGGGGCAACTCCCCCAAGCTTGGCACAAGCCAAGGGGATTGCCCATACCCATGCTTAGTTGTCGTCCTTCGATGGTGATGGTGGTGGAGTTGTTGCAGAGGTATGAACTTGTTTAATTTCCTCTCGAGCATAAAATTCTGCTCCTTCAGATTATTAATTTCCTCTTCAAGCCTCAACACCCTTTGGCATAATTCCTGCTTACTCTCCTGCAAAAGATGAGAAGGGATAAACAAAATCTTCGGCTTCTTCCTTGAGTCAGGGAGGCTCGACTTCTTAAACTCCACATGCGTGTCTCCAAGTTGAGGTAGAGGAGCCTCCTCCTCATCGGAACTTGTTCCTTCCGTCCCCTTGGGATCATAATCTTCTTCCTCATCAATGGTCCAGCCATAAGGATCCAAGTCCCCATAGACCTTGGGGTTAGCAAGGTAATCGGCCATATAGCTCTCCCCCTCTGAATCTTGAGACGACATCTTGCTTTAAATCTGCGATAGAAAACAAGCTCAAAACAAAAACAGAGGAAAATTGCGTGATACGAGGGTCAGACCTTTCTGGAGAATATATAACGAATTTTTTCCGACCAGAAAGAGTACTCCGCAAGAAAACGGAGTCCGGGAGGCACACGAGGTGGTCACAAGCCCCCAGGCGCGGCCAGGGGGGTGGCCCGCGCCTGGCAGGTTTGTGGCCTCCTGGTGCGCTTTCCAGACTGCTTCAAATTTCTCTATTTTTTCAAAAATTGCAAAACGGAGAAAAATTCCTAGTGGAAAAGTTTTGGGGTCTGTTTACTTACCGAATCACATACCTCTTCATTTTCGGAGTGTGAAACAGGCTGATAAATATCCCTTATGTACTCCTCCAGAGTTATGGTGTTGATAATATTGCTTTCAACATTTATTGGAGTACCTGAGATATAATGCTTGATTCTTTGCCCATTTACCACTCTTGGAAAATTACCTTCCGTGTTGTTGATCTTTATGGCACCGGAACGATATACTTCCTCAACAATGTAAGGACCTTCCCATTTAGAGAGAAGCTTGCCTGCAAAAAATCTTAAACGAGAATTATATAGCAAGACATAATCACCTACATTGAACTCACGTTTTTGTATTCTTTTATCATGCCACCTCTTAACCTTTTCTTTGAACAACTTGGCATTTTCATATGCCTGAGCTCTCCATTCATCAAGTGAGCTAATATCAAATAACCTCTTCTCACCAGCAAGTTTGAAACCAAAGTTGAGCTCTTTGATTGCCCAATAAGCCTTGTGCTCTAGATCAAGAGGTAAATGACATGCTTTACCGTAAACCATTTTGTACGGAGACATGCCCATGGGATTCTTATAGGCAGTTCTATAAGCCCACAGTGCATCATCGAGCTTCTTAGACCAATTCTTTCTAGACCTATTGACAGTCTTTTGCAGAATTAGTTTAATCTCTCTATTGCTTAGCTCTACTTGACAATTGGATTGAGGGTGATAGGGAGATGCAATTCTATGATTGACATCATACTTAGCAAGCGTTTTACGGAAAACACCATGAATGAAATGTCAACCACCATCAGTCATTAGATATCTAGGGACTCCAAATCTAGGGAAAATAACTTCTTTAAGTGTAACATCCCAAATTTTGGAATGCTAAAATAATTATTAGATTGTTTGTTTGTTTTCTTGAGTGATTGAAACTTGAGTGAAATTTGAAACTTTTCAAAACTTTTGAATGAGAGGGAATAAAATGACTTTCCCCTTCTCCGGTAAATTGAAATTCATCAATTCAAAAGCAATGAGAGAAGATGACATGACTTTTTCAACTATAAAGAATTTGAATGGAGTTTGCATTTGAATTCTTTCAAATTTTTGCTTTTGCATTTCTATTTTTCTTCCCCGAGAAATACCCCGAAAATAATTCTTCCAAGCAAGAAAGAGCGGAGGAAAATGACCCTCCCAAATCAGGGGTATTTGTGAAAATATTTGAGCCAAGAAAAACCAAAGTTTTTTTTGATTTTTTTTTGCAAAAAGAAATAAAGCTTTTAGGGATTTTTTGAAAATCATTTCTTTTAAGTTTTTATTTTGGCCGTGGAAAAATGTCCATCCTTTAGATTTTATTTTCTGATAATTTTAGTATATGGAAACTCTATATTCCGAATTTATTTGGTTTCCCTTTTATCATTTACTTTCCGGTTTTTGAAAATAGGAAAGAGATATCTTTTAATTGGAAATGGATCGGTGGCCTATTAACACTCTCCAAATCTGGCCCGACAGGATCATCTTCCTCCTCACGTTCTCCTTCCTCACGTCACAGGAACTTCCATGGGAGGAACCAAGAGATCCTCCCCTTCCGGAATTCGCGAATCTCCTTCCCTCTCAGCACCTCCTCGCCACCTATAAAGGATCCCCTCGTCCTTCTCGTTCCATTCCCCTCGAGAACGCCCCGTTTCCCTGCCCGTAGCCTCCTCCCCACCACCTCTCGTTTTCTAGTCAAGAACTCCACAGGAGCTCGCTCCACGAGCACCGATGCCCTCCTCACCGCCACCTGGACCCCTGCAGCCCTCCCCCTACCCCGCTGCACCCCCCTACCGCACCTCCCCCTCCACCGCCCCCACCCCCTCACCACCAGGCCCAATCGGCTCCCTGCGAGGGACCGACCAGCAGGAGCAGCGCCAGGAACCCCGACGCCAAGCAGCCCCGACAACCTCCGTGGAAAGAAATTGATCCCGCCGAGGCTCCTCCACCGGTTCCCCCCTTCCCCACCGATTTCCCTCGCCGGAGCAGCCCCACCTCGCCGGAGCACCTCCAAGGCTGTCCATCCACGGTGAGCTTCATAGAAATCCCGTCACAGTTTTTTTTCAGAAAAAGAGCAAACTTATAAAATTCATATCTATTAGTCTATAACAATTGTTCTGTAGTTTTCAAAAACATATTATTTGCCTATGTTTGAAATTTTCAAATTTGAATTAGATCAGATTTAGTTTAAACCTTGTTTGGCTTATTCCGGGAGTTTAAAAATATATTTTTAATTAATTCTTTTTGCTACTGATCACTAGTGATCTTATTTATCAGTGGTAAAAATTTCAGAATTGATTGAGTATTTTAGCTCATTATTTCTGGTGAAACACTTTCTGTTTCACTTCCTTTAGGATTATGACTATATTTCTTTCTTTAGTTGTTTTTAAATTATTTTTCTTTTATATTTCAGAAAGATTACGTCTTGTTTCTGTTAGTTCACAGTAGGTTTGCAACAAGTTTTTATTTTATTTTTATATGTTATCATGAAATCAATTCTAGTTCTCTAATAACTTGCAATTGGTTTCTCTACTGTTTCGAATCCCGTTTGGAAATACTTTCAAATAGTTTTGTGAAAAATATTTTATTTTATCTTAGTTAAATTTATATCTTAGTTCCCTTTTATTTAAGTATTTTAGTTTTCTGTTAGACAAAAACTATTTAGTGTTTTATGTAGTAGAAGACTCCCTAGTCTTATTTGAAGTTCCCTTCAGATTCTTATTCGCTCTCTCTTTTGTTTTGATTGCTAGAATGATTGCTAGTATGAGTGCTTACGTGAATGATATGGTTGTTATATAGATTTCATCGGAGAGTGACGAGTAATCTATCAAGTTATTCCTCGAGAACGAAAATTCTTCTTCGTCAACATCACCAGGCAAGTCATTTGATCTTGTATCACCAATGTTTTATGCATCGTAGTTCTACCATCCTATGCCCAATTGCATGCTGAGTAGGTACTTGGAAATTATGGTTACATATTGTAGTATCATGTGGTAGGCACCCCAACAACCCCGTTACTTGGCCCGGGACGACAAATTTCATATTGCTATGCTTGAGTAGACGGGATTCTGGTTGAGAGTTTATCACGAGTGATGCGAGAACAATTTAATAACCAAGACCAGTTAAGTCAAGACTTTTCAAGACCTTGTGATGCAATGCAACTCTGGGTGAAGGACGGTTGATCGGCTCCCTGGAGAAACCAGTGGATGACCCGGGATGCTGGAGACGTGCCATGACATCTTGTGGAAAGCTTCACCCAGGCTCAAAGACACGCACGGATATTTTCAAGACCCAAGGCTTACCTCCACAACCACAAGTCATTATGGGCTCTGGCTTGGTTGGACAACGCGGCGACTCTGGACGGGCGGTGCCAGCAGATGTAGAAGAACGGTAGGATTTGGATGGGCACCGACAGGGATTCAGAGGGACCCGTTGAAAGACCATGTTTTGATCATCCAGTCTTCAAACACCCTGAATTGCGAGGACATACACGGAGGCGATCAAATCTTGTGGGGAATGTGTGCAAAACTCTGCAGAGTACTCAAACCTAATCGATTAGCCGTGTCCACGGTCATGGACAACTTGAGCCAAAGGAACTGAAGTTATCTGAAATTCTCAACACAGTTTAATAATGATGTGGGTAATATTGACAACCTGGGTATGAGAACTGGTTGGCGGAACCATCTCATTAACAACCAACAACGTAGTAATATTTTGCTTTTACCCCTCATGTTGTAGGAGAAAATTTGCTTTACGCTAAAACTTACAACACCACCTTCCATATATGCATATATTATAGATGATATTTTATCCCCTCTCATATGTGACTTGCCGGCATATTCAATATGCTAACCTACACGGCTACAACGTCTTATGTTGCAGATATTTTTCTTCGACGAGTAAGAGTACGATTCAGGGTTACGGTCTACACTCAACTTGCCGTTGGTGTTTACTGGGACTCCACTCCCTTGACTGCTTCAGCTGAGATATTTAAGGTATATATCAGTTTTACGCTATTTCCATGTGATTGCACTTTGATATATACATTGATGTACTGTATGTGCCAGCATACTGATCCAGGGATGGCACAGATACACAAAGGCTTGACTCGTTTTGAGTCGGGTCGCTACATTAAGCATCCTGATAGAGGTGTGGTGATCAGCACTACTAGTTGGGATAACTTCTACCCACTTAGTAACGTAATCGACAGCAACTAAGATATGAGTATACCCCTTGGATTTTGGAAAAGGTCCCATATAATCAAAGCCCCAAACATCAAATGGTTCAGTGACAAGTGAATAATTCATAGGCATTTCCTGACGTTTACCGATATTACCTATTCTTTGACATTCGTCACAAGACAAGACAAACTTACAGACATCCTTGAAGAGAGTGGGCCAATAGAAACCTGATTGCAATACCTTGTGTGCAGTTCTATCTCCCGCATGGTGTCCTCCGTAGGCCTCAGAGTGACACTTCTTAGGATATGTCCCTATTCATGTTCAGGTACACAACGTCTAATAACACCATCTACTCCTTCCTTATAAAGGTGAGGATCATCCCAAAAGTAATGTCTCCAATCAGAAAAGAATTTCTTCTTTTGCTCGTATGTGAAACTAGGTGGTATATATTTGGCAACGATATAGTTTGCATAATCAGCATACCACGGTGTACTACGTGAAGCATTGATGACATTCAATTGCTCATCAGGAAAACTATCATCAATAGGTTGTGGGTCATCAAGAACATTCTCCAACCTAGACAAGTTATTTGCTACGGGATTCTCAACACCCTTCCTATCGACAACATGCAAATCAAATTCTTGTAGCAAGAGAACCCATCTGATAAGTCTAGGTTTAGCGTCTTTCTTTTCCATGAGGTACTTAATAGCAGCATGATCAGTGTGAATAGTGACTTTGGAATCAACTATGTAAGATCTGAACTTTTCACATGCAAACACGACTGCTAAAAATTCCTTTTCAGTAGTAGCATAGTTTCTTTGGGCACTGTCTAGAGTTTTACTAGCATAGTGAATAACATTCAACTTCTTATCAACTCTTTGTCCTAGGACAGCGCCAATAGCATAATCACTAGCATCACACATGATTTCAAAAGGTAAGTTCCAATCAGGTGGTTGAACAATAGGTGCAGTTATCAAGGCCTTCTTAAGTATTTCGAAGGCTTCCTCACAATCATCGTCAAAAACAAAAGGAATATCATTTTGCAAGAGATTGGTAAGAGGCCTAGAAATCTTAGAGAAGTCCTTAAGGAACCTTTGATAGAAACCATCATGACCAAGGAAACTTCTTATACCTTTGATATCTGTGGGGCATGGCATTTTCTTGATTGCATCAACCTTAGCCTTATCGACTTCAATACCTCTTTCAGAAATTTTATGTCCTAAGACGATGCCTTCATTAACCATAAAGTGGCACTTATCCCAATTCAAGACAATGTTGGTGTCTTTACATCTCTGCAAGACTCGATCAAGGTTGCTGAGGCAATCATCAAAAGAAGACCCGTAAACGGAGAAGTCATCCATGAAAACCTCAACAATCTTTTCACAAAAGTGAGAGAATATAGCCATCATACATCTTTGAAAGGTGGCAGGTGCATTACATATGCCAAAAGGCATACGTCTGTAAGCAAAGGTACCGAAAGGGCAGGTGAAAGTGGTTTTCTCCTGATCAGATTGTGCAACAGGTATTTGGGAGAAACCACAATAACCATCTAGAAAGCAGAGGTGTGGGAGTGTTTAGACAGTCTTTCTAGCATTTGGTCGATAAAAGGCAAAGGGTAATGATCTTGTTGGAAATATGCCCTAGAGGCAATAATAAATTAGTTATTATTATATTTCTTTGTTCATGATAATCGTTTATTATCCATGCTATAATTGTATTGATTGGAAACACAGTGCGTGTGTGGATACATAGACAAAACACTGTCCCTAGTAAGCCTCTAGTTGACTAGCTCGTTGATCAAAGATGGTCAAGGTTTCCTGACCATAGGCAAGTGTTGTCACTTGATAACGGGATCACATCATTAGGAGAATCATGTGATGGACTAGACCCAAACTAATAGACGTAGCATGTTGATCGTGTCATTTTGTTGCTACTGTTTTCTGCGTGTCAAGTATTTGTTCCTATGACCATGAGATCATATAACTCACTGACACCGGAGGAATGCTTTGTGTGTATCAAACATTGCAACGTAACTGGGTGACTATAAAGATGCTCTACAGGTATCTCCGAAGGTGTTCGTTGAGTTAGTATGGATCGAGACTGGGATTTTTCACTCCGTGTGACAAAGAGGTATCTCGGGGCCCACTCGGTAATACAACATCACACACAAGCCTTGCAAGCAATGTGACTTAGTGTAAGTTGCGGGATCTTGTATTACGGAACGAGTAAAGAGACTTGCCGGTAAGCGAGATTGAAATAGGTATGCGGATACTGACGATCGAATCTCGGGCAAGTAACATACCGAAGGACAAAGGGAATGACATACGGGATTATATGAATCCTTGGCACTGAGGTTCAAACGATAAGATCTTCGTAGAATATGTAGGATCCAATATGGGCATCCAGGTCCCACTATTGGATATTGACCGAGGAGTCTCTCGGGTCATGTCTACATAATTCTCGAACCCGCAGGGTCTGCACACTTAATGTTCGACGTTGTTTTATGCGTATTTCAGTTATATGGTTGGTTACCGAATGTTTTTGGAGTCCCGGATGAGATCACGGATGTCACGAGGGTTTCCGGAATGGTCCGGAAACGAAGATTGATATATATGATGACCTCATTTGGTTACCGAAAGGTTTTCGTGCATTACCGGAAAAGTTTCGGGCTCATCGGTAGTGTACTGGGAGTGCCGGGAGGGGTGCCGGGGACCATCAGGAGGGGTGTCACGCTCCAAGGGGTCTCATGGGCTATGGGAAGAGATAAACCAGCCCCTAGTGGGATAGAATAAGTTCCCACTAAGGCCCATATGGTTTGAGAAGGAAAAAACACAAGGTGGAAAGAGTTTCCAAGTGGGAAGGTGGAATCCTACTCCAAGTAGGATTGGAGTAGGACTCCTCCACCTCCAATTTCGGCCAAACCTTTAGGTTTTGAGGCTGCCTCCTCCCCTCCCTCCCTCCTATATATAGTGGGGTTTTAGGGCTGATTTGAGACAACTTTTGCCACGGCAGCCCGACCACATACCTCCACGGTTTTACCTGTAGATCGCGTTTCTGCGGAGCTCGGGCGGAGCCCTGCTGAGATTAGATCACCACCAACGTCCGAAGCGCCATCACACTGCCGGAGAACTCATCTACCTCTCCGTCTCTCTTGCTGGATCAAGAAGGCCGAGATCATCGTCGAGCTGTACGTGTGCTGAACGCGGAGGTGCCGTCCGTTCGACACTAGATCGGAGCGGATCGTGGGACGGATCGCGGGACGGTTCGTGGGACGGTTCGCGGGGCGGATCGAGGGACGTGAGGACGTTCCACTACATCAACCGCGTTTCTTAAGCGCTTCTGCTGTGCGATATACAAGGGTACGTAGATCGGAAATCCCCTCTCGTAGATGGACATCACCATGATAGGTCTTCGTGCGCGTAGGAAAATTTTTGTTTCCCATGCAACGTTCCCCAACAGTGGCGTCATGAGCTAGGTTCATGCGTAGATGTCTTCTCGAGTAGAACACAAAAGTTTTTGTGGGCGGTCATGTGTGTTTTTCTGCCCTCCTTAGTCTTTTCTTGATTCGGCGGTATTGTTGGATCGAAGCGGCTCGGACCGACATTACTCGTACGCTTACGAGAGACTGGTTTCATCGCTACGAGTAACTCCGTTGCTCAAAGATGACAGGTGAGTGTCGGTTTCTCCAACTTTAGTTGAATCGGATTTGACCGAGGAGGTCCTTGGATGAGGTTAAATAGCAATTCATATATCTCCGTTTTGGTGTTTGCGTAAGTAAGATGCGATCCTACTAGATACCCATGGTCACCACGTAAAACATGCAACAACAATTAGAGGACGTCTAACTTGTTTTTGCAGGGTATGCTTGTGATGTGATATGGCCAATGATGTGATGTGATATATTGGATGTATGAGATGATCATGTTGTAATAGTTAATATCGACTTCCACGTCGATGGTACGACAACCGGCAGGAGCCATAGGGTTGTCTTTAAACTAACGTTTGTGCTTGCAGATGCGTTTACTATATTGCTAGGACGTAGCTTTAGTAGTAATAGCATGAGTAGCACGACAACCCCGATGGCGACATGTTGATGGAGATCATGATGATGGAGATCGTGGTGTGACGCCGGTGACAAGAAGATCGTGCCGGTGCTTTGGTGATGGAGATCAATAAGCACATGATGATGGCCATATCAAGTCACTTATGAATTGCATGTGATGTTAATCCTTTATGCACCTTATCTTGCTTAGAATGACGGTAGCATTATGAGGTGATCTCTCACTAAAATTTCAAAACGAAATTGTGTTCTCCCCGACTGTGCACCATTGCGACAGTTCTTCGTTTCGAGACACCACGTGATGATCGGGTGTGATAGACTCAACGTTCACATACAACGGGTGCAAAACAGTTGCACACGTGGAACACTCGGGTTAAGCTTGACGAGCCTAGCATGTGCAGACATGGCCTCGGAACACATGAGACCGAAAGGTCGAGCATGAATCGTATAGTTGATATGATTAGCATAGAGATTCTTACCACTGAAACTATTCTCGACTCACGTGATGATCGGACTTGAGATAGTGGATTTGGATCATGTACCACTCAAATGACTAGAGAGATGTACTTTTTGAGTGGGAGTTCTTAAGTAATATGATTAATTGAACTAATTGTCATGAACATAGTCTAATGGTCTTTGCGAATTACGATGTAGCTTGCACTATAGCTCTACTGTTTTTTATATATTCCTAGAGAAAATTTAGTTGAAAGTTGATAGTAGCAAACTTTGCAGACTGAGTCCTTAAAACCGAGGATTGTCCTCGTTGCTGCGCAGAAGGCTTATGTCCTTAATGCACCACTCTGTGTGCTGCACCTCGAGCGTCGTCTGTAGATGTTGTGAACATCCGACATACACGTTTCTGATGACTACACGATAGTTCAGTGCAAAATACTTAATGGCTTAGAAGCAAGGCGCCGAAGACGTTTTTAGACGTCACGAAACATAAGAGATGTTCTAAAGAGATGAAATTGTGATATCATGCTTGTGCCCTTGTTAAGAGGTATGAGACCTCCGACAAGATTCTTTGTCCACGAAGTAAAGGAGAAAGTCTCAATCGTTGAGCGTGTGCTCAGATTATCTGAGTATGAAAATCGCTTGAATCAAGTGGGAGTTGATCTTCCAGATAAGATAGTGATGGTTCTCCAAAGTCACCGCCACCAAGCTGTGAGAGCTTCGTGATCAACTAAAACATATCAAGGATAGATACAATGATCCTTGAGCGATTCACGATGTTTGACACTGCGAAAGTAGAAATCAAGAAGGAGCATCAATAGTTGATGGTTAGTAAAACCACTAAGTTTCGATAAAGGCAAGGGCTAGAAGGGATACTTCGTGAAACAGCAAAGCAGTTGCTGCACTAATGAAGAGACCCCAGATTAAACCCAAAGCCCGGGACTAAGTGCTTCTGTTATGAGGGGAACGGTCACTGAGGCGGAGCAACTCTAGATACTTGGTAGATAAGAAGGTTGGCAAAAGTCGAAAGAAGTATATTTGATATACATGATGTTGATGTGTACTTTACTAGTACTCCTAGTAGCACGAGGGTATTGGATACCGGTTCGGTTGCTAAGTGATTAGTCACACGAAACGAAAGCTACGGCATAAACGGAGACTAGCTAAAGGTGAGGTGACGATACGTGTTGGAAGTGTTTCCAAGGTTGATATGATCAAACGTCGCACACTCCCTCTACCATCGGGATTGGTGTTAAACCTAAATAATTGTTATTTGGTGCTTGCGTTAAGCATGAACATGATTGGATCGTGTTTATTGCAATACGATTATTCATTTAAAGAGAATAATGGTTACTCTATTTGCTTGAATAATCACCTTCAATGGGTTATTGAATCTCGATCGTAGTGTTACACATGTTCATGATATTGGTGCCAAAAGATACGAGGTAATGATGATAGTACCACTTACTTGTGGCACTGCCGCTTGAGTCATGTTGGTATAAATTGCATGAAGAGGCTCCATGCTGATGGATCTTTATACTCACTTGATTTTGAATCACTGGTGACATGCAAATCATACCACATGAGCAAGGCCTTGTTTTCATTGACATGAAACAAGATAGTAACTTGTTGGAAGTGATACATTTTGATGTATGCAGTCCAATGGGTGCTGAGGCACGCAGTGGATATCATTATGTTCTTACTTCAATGACGATTTGAGTAGATACAAGAGTATTTACTTAATGAATCACAAGTCTGAAATATTGAAAAGTTCAATTCTGTTTCAGGAGTGAAGTTCATCGTAACAAGAGGATAAACTGTCTACGATATGATCATAGAAATGAATATCTGAGTTACGAGTTTTGGTACGCAGTTAAGACAATGTGGAAATTGTTTCGCAGTTCATGCCACCTGGAAGATCATAGTGTGAGGATGTGTCTGAACGTCATAGCCACGCACTATTTGGTATGGTACATGCTATGATGTCTCTTATCGAATTACCACTATCGTTTATGGGTTATGCATTAGAGACAACCACATTCACTTTACATAGGGCACCGCGTATTTCCGTTGAGATGACACAATATAGACTGAGGTTTAGAGAAATCTAAACTGTCGTTTCTTGAAAGTTTGGGGCTTCGACAGTTGTGTGAAAAAGTTTCAGTCTGATAAGCTCGAACCCAAAGAGGATAAATGCATCTTCATAGGATATCCAAAACAGTTGGGTACATCTCCTATCTCCGATTCGAAAGCAAAGTGTTTGTTTCTAGAAACGGATCCTTTCTCGAGGAAAGATTTCTCTCGAAAGAATTGAGTGGGAGGGCGGTAGAACTTGATGAGGTTATTGAACCATCACTTCAACCAGTGTGTAGCAGGGCGCAGGAAGTTGTTCCTGTGGCGCCTACACCAATTGAAGTGAAAGCTGATGATAGTGATCATCAAGCATCGGATCAAGTTACTACAAGCCTCGTAGGTTGACAAGGTCGTGTACTACTGCATAGTGGTACGGTAACCCTGTCTTGGAGGTCATGTTGTTGAGCAACAGTGAACCTACGAGTTATGGAGAAAGCAATGGTGGGCCCGGATTCCGACAAATGGCTGGAAGCCATGAAATCCGAGAGAGGATCCATGTATGAAAACAAAGTGTAGACTTTGGAAGAACTACTTGATGGTCATAGGACTATTGAGTAAAGATGGATCTTTAAAAGGAAGACATACGATGACGGTGATAAGTCACTATTAAGAAAAGCTCGACTTGTTGAAAAGATGTTTCCGACAAGATCAAACAGTTGACTATGATGAGACTTTCTCACTCGTAGCGATGCTGAAAGTTTGTTAGAATTATGTTAGTAGTTGCTGCATTATTTATGAAATATTGCACATAGGATGTCAAAACATTGTTTCCTCGACGGTTTCCTTGAACAAACATTGTATGTGATACAACCAGGAGGTTTTGTCGGTCCTAAAGATACTAGCAAGTATGCAAGCTCCAGCGATCCTTCAATGGTCTGGTGCAAGCATCTCGGAGTTGGAATATACACTTTGATGAGATGATCAAAGATTTTGGGTTTGTACAAGGTTTATGAGAAACTTGTATTTCCAAAGAAGTGAGTGGGAGCACTATAGAATTTCTGATAAGTATATGTGGTTGACATATTGTGGATCAGAAGTAATGTAGAATTTCTGTAAAGCATACAAGGTTGTTTGAAAGGAGTTTTCAAAGGAGTACCTGGATTGCGCTACTTGAACGTTGAGCATCAAAGATCTATGGAGATAGATCGAACGCGCTTAATAGAAGTTTCAACAAGATGCATGCCTTGACATGTTTTTGAAGGAGTTCAAAATAGATCAGCAAAGAAGGAGTTCTTGGTTGCGTTGTGAGGTGTGAATTTGAGTAAGACTCAAAACCCGACCCCGGCAGAATAAAGAGAATAGACGAAAGTCGTCTTCTATGCCTTGGCCGTAGAATCTGGAGTATACCATGCTAGGTACCGCACCTGATGTGTGCCTTGACCCAAATTCGGTTGAGAGGTACAAAGAGTGATCCATGATTGAATCACTAGCAGCGGTCAAAATTTATACTTAGTAACTGATGGACTAAGGAATTTTTCTCGATTATGGAGGTGGTTAAAGAGTTTGTCGTAAAGGGTTACGTCGATGCAAGCTTTGACACTAATCCGAATAACTATGAGTAGTGAAACGGATTCGTATAGTAGAGTAGATATTTGGAGTATTTCCGAATAGCACATAGTAGCAGCATCTATAAGATGACATAAAGATTTGTAAAGAACACACGGATCTGAAAGTTTCAGAACCGTTGACTAAAACCTCTCTCACGAGCAAGACGTGATCAGACCCCATAACTATATCGGTGTTGGATTCGTTAGAATCACATGGTGATGTGAACTAGATTATTGACTCTAGTGCAAGTGGGAGACTGTTGGAAATATGCCCTAGAGGCAATAATAAATTAGTTATTATTATATTTCTTTGTTCATGATAATCGTTTATTATCCATGCTATAATTGTATTGATTGGAAACACAGTGCGTGTGTGGATACATAGACAAAACACTGTCCCTAGTAAGCCTCTAGTTGACTAGCTCGTTGATCAAAGATGGTCAAGGTTTCCTGACCATAGGCAAGTGTTGTCACTTGATAACGGGATCACATCATTAGGAGAATCATGTGATGGACTAGACCCAAACTAATAGACGTAGCATGTTGATCGTGTCATTTTGTTGCTACTGTTTTCTGCGTGTCAAGTATTTGTTCCTATGACCATGAGATCATATAACTCACTGACACCGGAGGAATGCTTTGTGTGTATCAAACATTGCAACGTAACTGGGTGACTATAAAGATGCTCTACAGGTATCTCCGAAGGTGTTCGTTGAGTTAGTATGGATCGAGACTGGGATTTTTCACTCCGTGTGACAAAGAGGTATCTCGGGGCCCACTCGGTAATACAACATCACACACAAGCCTTGCAAGCAATGTGACTTAGTGTAAGTTGCGGGATCTTGTATTACGGAACGAGTAAAGAGACTTGCCGGTAAGCGAGATTGAAATAGGTATGCGGATACTGACGATCGAATCTCGGGCAAGTAACATACCGAAGGACAAAGGGAATGACATACGGGATTATATGAATCCTTGGCACTGAGGTTCAAACGATAAGATCTTCGTAGAATATGTAGGATCCAATATGGGCATCCAGGTCCCACTATTGGATATTGACCGAGGAGTCTCTCGGGTCATGTCTACATAATTCTCGAACCCGCAGGGTCTGCACACTTAATGTTCGACGTTGTTTTATGCGTATTTCAGTTATATGGTTGGTTACCGAATGTTTTTGGAGTCCCGGATGAGATCACGGATGTCACGAGGGTTTCCGGAATGGTCCGGAAACGAAGATTGATATATATGATGACCTCATTTGGTTACCGGAAGGTTTTCGTGCATTACCGGAAAAGTTTCGGGCTCATCGGTAGTGTACTGGGAGTGCCGGGAGGGGTGCCGGGGACCATCAGGAGGGGTGTCACGCTCCAAGGGGTCTCATGGGCTATGGGAAGAGATAAACCAGCCCCTAGTGGGATAGAATAAGTTCCCACTAAGGCCCATATGGTTTGAGAAGGAAAAAACACAAGGTGGAAAGAGTTTCCAAGTGGGAAGTTGGAATCCTACTCCAAGTAGGATTGGAGTAGGACTCCTCCACCTCCAATTTCGGCCAAACCTTTAGGTTTTGAGGCTGCCTCCTCCCCTCCCTCCCTCCTATATATAGTGGGGTTTTAGGGCTAATTTGAGACAACTTTTTCCACGCCAGCCCGACCACATACCTCCACGGTTTTACCTGTAGATCGCGTTTCTGCGGAGCTCGGGCGGAGCCCTGCTGAGATTAGATCACCACCAACCTCCGGAGCGCCATCACACTGCCGGAGAACTCATCTACCTCTCCGTCTCTCTTGCTGGATCAAGAAGGCCGAGATCATCGTCGAGCTGTACGTGTGCTGAACGCGGAGGTGCCGTCCGTTCGGCACTAGTTCGGAGTGGATCGTGGGACGGATTGCGGGACGGTTCGTGGGACGGTTCGCGGGGCGGATCGAGGGACGTGAGGACGTTCCACTACATCAACCGCGTTTCTTAAACGCTTCTGCTGTGCAATCTACAAGGGTACGTAGATCGGAAATCCCCTCTCGTACATGGACATCACCATGATAGGTCTTCGTGCGCGTAGGAAATTTTTTGTTTCCCATGTAACGTTCCCCAACAGATCTTTCCTAGTGGCTTTATTGAATTTCCTAAAATCGATCACCATCCTATAGCCAGTAATAATTCTCTGTGGGATCAATTCATCCTTATCATTAGGGACAATGGTAATACCTCCCTTCTTAGGGACGCAATGCACCGGACTCACCCAATCACTATGAGCAGCAGGATAAATAATACCCGCTTCCAGGAGCTTTAGTATTTCTTTTCTCACTACCTCTTTCATCTTAGGATT
This sequence comes from Hordeum vulgare subsp. vulgare, assembly GCF_904849725.1. Taxonomy (NCBI): domain Eukaryota; kingdom Viridiplantae; phylum Streptophyta; class Magnoliopsida; order Poales; family Poaceae; genus Hordeum; species Hordeum vulgare. The sequence continues at coordinate 487,831,407 of NC_058519.1, forward strand.
TAATCTCCGTTTATGATCAGCAACTGGTTTGGAACCAGGATCGGTTTTAATCTTGTGCTGGCATAGAGTGGGACTAATGCCCTTAAGATCATCAAGAGTATATCCAATAGCAGCACGGTGCTTCCTCAGAGTTTTTAGTAATTCTTTTCTTCATGCTCTGAGAGGCTAGCACTAATTATAACAAGATATATCTCCTTTTCACCGAGATAAGCATACTTACGAGTATCAGGCATCTGTTTAAGCTCGAACACAGGATCACCCTTTGGTGGGGGTGGATCTCCAAGCAGTTCAACAGGCAAATTATTCTTAAGGATAGGATACTGTTCTAAGACAACTCTATCTATCTCACCCCTTTCATCCATATGCATATCGTTTTCATTGTCAACCAAGTATTGCTCTAAAGGATCAGTAGGAGGCACGGCAATAGAAGCTAGAGCAATAATTTCATCCTTACTAGACAACTCTTTTTCATGAGGTTGTCTACCAAACTTGGAGAAATTGAACTCATGTGACACACCTTCAAAGCCAACAGTAACAGTTTGCTTCTCACAGTCAATATGAGCATTGACAATATTGAGAAAAGGTCTGCCAAATATGATGGGACAAAATCTATCTTGGGTGGTAGCAAGAACGAGAAAATCAGCAGGATACTTCGTTTTACCACACAAGACTTCAACATCTCTAACAATTCCCAAAGGGCAGATAGTATCTCTATTGGCAAGCTGAATAGTGACATCAATGGGTTGTATCTCGATAGGTGCAATCTCTTCTTTGATTTCATCATATAAGGATCGAGGTATTGCACTAACACTAGCACCCACATCACATAAACCATGATAACAATGATCTCCTATCTTAACAGAAACCGACGTGCCAACAACAGGCGTATGTTTGTCTCTAGCATGTGGTTTAGCAATTCTAACAGCATCTTCACAGAAGTGAATATCATGGCCATCAACATTGTCGGACAGGAGGTCTTTGATAATAGCAATGCTAGGTTCAACTCTAATTTGCTCTGGGGGTCCAGATGTTCTAATGTAGCCCCTACGTATCACAGTTGATGCTTTAGAATGATCCTTTATCCTAACAGGGAAGGGTGGTTTCTCAATGTAAGCACTAGGAACAATAGGATCATTATAGGCAATGACTTTCTCTTCAACTAGATTGGGTTTAACTACATTGACTTCTAAGGGATGATGATATTTAAACCACTTCTCTTTAGGGAGATCAATATGAGCAGCAAATGATTCACACAATGAAGCTACTATCTCAGAGTCAAGTCCATACTTAGCGCTAAAATCACAAAAAGTATTTGTTTCGACAAAGGATTTAAGGCAATCAAACTTGAAATTCATACCTGACTCCTTACCTTCATCAAGCTCCCAATCTTCAGAGTTGCGTTTAATTCTTTCCAATAAATTCCATTTGACGTCAATATCTCTCTTAATAAAAGAACCGGTACAAGAAGTGTCAAGCATGGTGCGATCATCATGAGAAAGCCGAGCATAGAAGTTTTGAATGATAATTTCTCTCGAGAGCTCATGGTTGGGGCATGAATATAACATTGATTTAAGCCTCCCCCAAGCTTGAGTGATGCTTTCTCTGTCACGAGGCCAAAAATTATAAATATAATTCCGATCACGATGTACTAGATGCATAGGATAAAACTTTTGATGAAATTCCAATTTCAACCGGTTGTAGTTCTATGATCTAGTATCATCACAAAGCCTATACCATGTCAACGCCTTATCCCTCAAAGATAAGGGAAAGACCTTATTCTTGACCTCATCCTCGGGCAAACCTGCGAGCTTAAATAAACCACAAACTTCATCTACATAGATTAGATGCAGGTCTGGATGTGATGTTCCATCTCGTGTAAAAGTATTAGCCAGCAGTTTCTCAAGCATACCCGAAGGAAATTCATAGAAAATATTTTGAGTAGGTGCGACAAGTTGAGGAGCAACTCCTTGTGCTTCCGTTCGAGGTGAAGATACCCCGAACAAGCTCCTCAAAGGATTAGTTTCCACAGTGACAAGTGACAATAAATTTCAGCACACTATATAAATGTTTCCTTACCAAATTCCACTTACCAAAGGTGCTTCACTCCCCGGCAACGGCGCCAGAAAAGAGTCTTGATGACCCACAAGTATAGGGGATCTATTGTAGTCCTTTCGATAAGTAAGAGTGTCGAACCCAACGAGGAGCAGAAGGATCTGACAAGTGGTTTTCAGCAAGGTAATCTCTGCAAGCACTGAAATTATCGGTAACAAGTAGTTGTGTGACAAGAAGATTCGTAGCAAATAGCAAGTAACAATAGTAACAATGGTGAAGCAAAGTGGCCCAATCCCTTTTGTAGCAAGGGACAAGCCTGAACAAACTCTTATAGGAGGTAAAGCGCTCCCGAGGACACATGGGAAATTCTGTCAAGCTGGTTTTCATCATGTTCATATGATTCGCGTTCGCTACTTTGATAGTTTGATATGTGGGTGGACCGGTACTTGGGTACTGCCCTTACTTGGACAAGCATCCCACTTATGATTAACCCCTCTCGCAAGCATCTGCAACTACGAAAGAAGAATTAAGACAAAGTCTAACCATAGCATTAAACTAGTGGATACAAATCAGCCCCTTACGAAGCAACACATAAACTAGGGTTTAAGATTCTGTCACTCTACCAACCCATCATATACTTACTACTTCCCAATGCCTTCCCCTAGGCCCAAATAATGGTGAGGTTTTATGTAGTCGACGTTCACATAACACCACTAAAGGAAAACAACATACAACACATCAAAATATGGAACGAATACCAAATTCACATGACTACTTATAACATGACTTATCCCATGTCCTCAGGAACAAAAGTGACTACTCACAAAGCATAATAATATTCATGACCAGAGAGGTAATGAGTAGCATCAAAGATCTGAACATATAATCTTCCACCAAGTAATCTAACTAGCATCAACTACAAAGAGTAATTAACACTACTAGCAACCTTACAAGTACCAATCGGAGTAGCGAGACGGAGATTGGTTACAAGAGATGAACTAGGGTTTGGAGATGAGATGGTGCTAATAAAGATGTTGATAATGATGAGTCCCCTCCGATGAGAGGAGTGTTGGTGATGACGATGACGACGATTCCCCCTCCGGGAGGGAAGTTTCCCCGGCACGACGACCCTGCCGGAGCTCTAGATTGGTTCTGCTCAAGTTCCGCCTAGTGGCATCGGCGATTCCTCCCGAAAGACTCCCCTTGATTTTTTTCGTAACGAAACCCTTATTGTAACAAAAGAGGGAGGCCAGAGGGCCAGCTGGGAACCCACAAGCGCCCTAGGCGCGACCAGGGGGCCGCGCCTAGCAAGCTTGTGGCCTCCTGCTGGCTCCCCTCTGGTACTTCTTCGGCCCAATATTTTTTATAAATTCCAAAATAAATCCTTGTTGATTTTCACAACTTTTGGAGTTGCGCAGAATACGTATCTCAAACTTGCTCCTTTTTCAGGCCAGAATTCCAGCTGCCGGCATTCTCCCTCTTCGTGTAAACCTTGCAAAATAAGAGAGAAAAGGCATAAGTATTGTACCGTGAAGTGTAATAACATCCCATAAAGCGATAAATATCAACATGAAAGCATGATGAAAAATGGACGTATCAACTCCCCCAAGCTTAGACCTCGCTTGTCCTCAAGCGAAAGCCGAGATCAATAAACATGCCCACATGTTTAGAGAGAGAGGTGTCGACAAAACAAGATACGGACATGCAGGCATCATGATCATAGTTAGAACAGCAATACCATCATATGAACTCTTATGCTAAAGTGACAATTCCTTCACAAGGTAAAGTATGCATCAAGAACCTTATTGAGAATTAACAACCGATAGCCTTTATTCATTGAAGCAATTGCAATTTATCACAACATCGGAAATAGTCAAATAAGAGCTTGTAAAGCAAATCCACATACTCAATCATCCTTCCGTCTTCTACAATTGCTACAACTCACGTGGTACTCATGAGATCATAGTTTCAGTTGGACACAGAGAAAGACAGGGGCTTATAGTTTTGCCTCCCAACTATTTACCTCAGGGGTAATGTCAACAATAATAATTCATGAATACTTACTTCCAAGTAGAAATATGAATATAGATCTTTCCCTAGCATATGACGTAAGCCAAGATAAAGGCAAAATAAGGAATTGGTGTAGATCACCATGACTCTTTCAAGGGCAAAAAGTAAAGGTACAAGAAAGGCCCTTCGCAGAGGGAAGTAGAGGTTGTCATGCGCTTTTGAGGTTTGGATGTGTGTCCTCTTAGTGTGGAGGAACGTCACTTTATATTGCCTCCTGTGATGATGATGGCGATGATTCCCCTCCATGAGGGAAGTTTCCCCGGCAGGACGGCCCTGCCGGAGCTCTAGATTGGTTCTGCTCAAGTTCCGCCTCGTGGCGGTGGCGATTTCTCCCGAAACCCTTCTTGTAGCAAAAGAGGGGAGCCAGAGGGCCAGCTGGGATCCCACAAGCCCCCTAGGCGCGGCCAGGGGGGCCGCGCCTAGCAGGCTTGTGGCCTCCTGTTGGCTCCCCTCTGGTACTTCTTCGACCCAGTATTTTTATAAATTCCAAAATAAATCCTCGTTGATTTCATGGCTTTTGGAGTTGCGCAAAATAGGTATCTCAAACTTGCTCCTTTTTCAGGCCAGAATTCCAACTGCCGGCATTCTCCCTCTTCATGTAAACCTTGCAAAATAAGAGAGAAAAGGCATAAGTATTTTACCGTGAAGTGTAATAACAGCCCATAAAGCTATAAATATCAACATGAAAGCATGATGCAAAATGGACGTATAAACCTCTCAGTATATATGGAGTGACAAATCCCAGTTTTGATTCACGCCAACCCAACAGACACCTTCAAAGATACATGTAGAGAACCTTTATAGTCACCCAGTAACATTGCGACGTTTGATACACACAAGGTATTCCTCCGGTGTTCGGGAGTTGCATGATCTCATGGTCATAGGAATAGATAGATTGACATGTAGAAAACAGTAGCAATAAACTAACACAATCATATGCTATGTTCATAGTTTGGGTCTTGTCCATCACATCATTCTCCTAATGATGTGATCCCGTTATCAAGTGACAACACTTGCCTATGGTCAGGAAACCTTAACCATCTTTGATCAACGAGCTAGTCAACTAGAGGCTCACTAGGGACACTGTGTTGTCTATGTATCCACACATGTATTTGAGTTTCCAATCAATACAATTCTAGCATGGATAATAAACGATTATCATGAACAAGGAAATATAATAATAACCAATTTACTATTGCCTCTTGGGCATATTTCCAATAGATACGTCTCCAATGTATCTACTTTTTCAAACACTTTTGCTCTGGTTTTGACCTGTGATTTGCATGATTTGAATGAAACTAACCCGGAGTGACGTTGTTTTCAGCAGAACTACCTTGGTGTTATTTTTGTACAGAAATAAAAGTTCTCATAATTGAACGAAACTTTTTGTGAATTATTCCTGGGATTTGTAAGGAACTATGGAGCAAAGACCTGCCCCAGGAGGTCGCGTCCTGATGGCTTGTGGGGCCCATGTGGCTTCTCCGACCCTAATTCCAGTCCTATAAGTCACATCTTTGGATAAAAATCAGATAGAAGCTTTCATCATGTTTCACGAGATGGAGCCGTCGCCACCTCCTCTTCTTCCTCCAAAGGACTGATCTAGAGTCCGTTTGGGGCTCCAGAGAGGGGAATTCATCATCGTCGTCATCACCAACCCTTCGTCATCAACACTGCCTTGATACTCACCACCGGGAGTGATTAATTCCTTTGTAAGCTAGCTCGGCAGTGGTGGGATTGGATGAGATAGATCATGCAATCGGGTTGAGTTTGATAGGGCTTGATCCCTAGTATCGACTTTGTTCTGAGATTGATGTTACTATGACTTTTCTATGCTTAATGCTTGTCACTAGGTCCCGAGTGCCATGATTTCAGATTTGAACCTATTATGTTTTCATGAATATGAGAGTTATTTGGATCCTATCTTGCAAGTTATAGTTACCTATTACGTGTCTTGATCCGCATACCCCAAGGTGACAATAATTGGGATTCTTTCCGATGATTGTCGTAGTTTGACGAGTTCATGTATTCACCATGTGTTAATGCTTTGTTTCGGTTCTCTATTAAAAGGAGGACTTAATATCCCTTAGTTTCCAATAGGACCCCACTGCCACGGGAGGGTGGGACAAAAGATGTCAAGCAAGTTCCTATCGCAAGTACGTATAACTATATACGGAATATATGCCTACATTATATTGATGAATTGGAGCTAGTTCTCTGTCTCCCTAGTGTGTAACTATTACATGGTCAATGTCATATAAATCATTATCCATCATGGATCCATGTGCCTACACTTTACATATGCTGAATCTTGCTAAGTTACTACTGTTGATGCTGTTGTCACACCTGCTACTCAAGTGCTAGTGTTACTATTGTTACAAAATTGTTGCTATCACTTTTACTGTTACTACTATCTATTGCCGTGCTACTAAATCCTTGCTGTGGAGAGATATCCCAAGTGTGGTTGACTTGAAAACTTAAATGCCAAGGCCAATAAATATTCTTTGGCTCCCATCGTGTCGAATTAACAAATTATGATGAAATACTACTCGTGAAGACTGTCGTGATCCTCTATACTTGTGGGTTATCAATCAACACAATGATTGCTAGCACATGCCTTGCCTGGGGAATATATTTTGGCACCGGATGCTAGCCCCCACATTGGATATGTCGGTGCACTAGTAATGGGGTACCCAGTGCCCTTGACTTTTGCACAGGTGTTAAGAGCATAATTCCTCAAAGGCAACCACCAAGCCAAGCAAATAGCCGGGACTAGACGACGACAAGACCTACATAGGAAGCCCAAGACGGTCCCAAGACATGCCAGAACCCCCGGCACCTGTTGGGGACGAAGGCACAGGTATCCTCAACAAGACCCGACAAGCACGAGCCAATCAGCCACCGCTCCACCTCATCGCTACACCAATCACTTATCGATGAGGTGTCGAGCTCCCATATGGCTAAGTGTCTCTCGCTAGATACGTGGCGACGTGTCGGAAGACAGATTACGACTAGTTGACACCCATCCAGAGGCGTGTCCAGACACCAAGAAACGGCCAGCTGATAACCCACAAGTATAGGGGATCGCAACAGTTTTCGAGGGTAGAGTATTCAACCCAAATTTATTGATTCGACTCAAGGGGAAGCCAAAGAATATTCTCAAGTATTAGCAGCTGAGTTGTCAATTCAACCACACCTGAAAGATTTAGTATCCGCAACAAAGTATCAGTAGCAAAGTAGTATGATAGCAGCAGTAGCAACAGTAACCAGTAGCAACAAAGTGATAGTAGTAGGAGCAAAGTAACAACAGTAGCAACAGAGTAACAGTAGCAGCAGTGACACTAGTAGCGGCAAAGTAACGTAGCAAGGACCAGTAGGAAAAGTCTCGTAGGCATTGGATCGGTGATGGATGATTATGCGGGACGCTATTCATCATGTAACAGTTATAACATGGAGAGATAAGTAACTAGCTCCAGTTCGTCAATCTAATGTCGGCATGTATTCTGTATGTAATCATACGTGCTTAGGGAAAAGAACTTGCATGACATCTATTGTCCATCCCTCCCGTGGCAGTGGGGTCCTAATGGAAACTACGGGATATTAAGGTTCTCCTTTTAATAAAGAACCGGACCAACGCATTAACACTTGGTGAATACATGAACTCCTCATACTATGGTCATCTCAGGGAGTGGTTTCGGCTATTGTCACTCCGGGGTTGCCGGGTCATAACACATAGTAGGTGACTACAACTTGCAAGATAGGATTAAGAACACACATATATTTGCGACAACATAGTAGGTTGAGATCTGAAATCATGGCACTCGGGCCCTAGTGACAAGCATTAAGCATGGCAAAGTTGTAGCAACATCAATCTCAGAACATAGTGGATACTAGGGATCATTCCCCGTCAAAACTAACTCGATTACATGATAGATCTCATCCAACCCATCACCGTCCAGCAAGCCTACGATGAGATTACTCACGAAAGGTGAAGAGCATCATGGAATTGGCGATGAAGGAAGGTTGATGATGACGATGGCGACGATCTCCCCTCTACGGAGCCCAGAACAGACTCCAGATCTGCCCTCCAGATGAAGAACAGGAGGTGGCGGCGCCTGTGTATCGTAAAACGCGATGAACTCTTCTCCTTGATTTTTTATCGGGCGAGACGGACTAAATAGAGTTGAGATTGGAGGCGGTGGAGCGTTGTGGGCCCCACAAGCCTGCCAGGGGGGCCCACGCTTGGTGGGCTTGTGGGCTCCACGCTCCACTTCCTCTGCTGATTCTTGCGCCAATATTTTTTATATATTCCACAAAAATTCTCCGGAAATTTTCTGGTCATTCCGAGAACTTTTATTTCTGCGCAAAAACAACACCATGGCAATTCTGCTGAAAACAGCGTTAGTCCGGGTTAGTTCCATTCAAATCATGCAAATTAGAGTCCAAAACAAGGGCACAAGAGTTCAGAAAAGTAGATACGACGGAGACGTATCACCAGCTAAGAGGTGACATGAGCTTGCCAGGGACGCACCTTTGCTCGCCACATTAGGCTGCATTTATGGCATTTTGTCTTGAGTGCTAGAGTTAGGTATGATAGCACTATTGGCTATCTAATCATGTCTGTTTGCCACTGTGGACGCCCCTTGAGCTATAAAAGGAGGGCAAGGCAACCTAGCAAAGGATTCAGACCCCAGAGGATTAGTCCCAAGAATATTTGTACGCACGTAGTAGCTCTCCACGGCGACCCTTGCCGGGGCAAAACGCCGTGCGAGCTTCATCTTCCCCAATCAATCCACCAAAGCAGGAGTAGGTTTTATGCTTCTCAATGGCCCAAACCTGGGTAAATGCACCGGGTCTCCTCATTGTGTTGCCTCGTAGTTTCCGCTCTTTCTGCCATGTGATCTCCCCGTCGAACCACGAAGGGGCCAATGGCCCCATAGGTGATCGAGTGCGCACCTGCCCCTACAGAGATGCCCTTATTGCTGGTGGAAGCTGCTTGGTGTCGACCTTCTTCTAGATATTGTCCATCTCCCATGTCACGATCATTGTCTCAATAATGGTTGCGTTGGTGTTGGGGAATGTGCTACGCAAAACAAAAAAATTACCACACCCGAGCAAGGTCATGATATCATGCGCAAGTTTCATGAATTACTGATGAAGTTTGGCTTTACATGAATTTAAAAAACAATTTTCTCGATGTTGGCGGCCGAGCCAAGATGCTCAGATGTTTGAAATTCATTCCCATTTCTTGCGTGGGCCTAAAAATACATCCAGGATCACATATCTGATTTTTAAAACAATTTTCATGCGCCGGACCTTGTGATTGTAGTTCAATTTTTAATTATGCAATTAAATGCCTAGAAAATTCAATTAACGTATAAAAAGGCCAAACGAACCCTGAATAATTCCATATTTTAGCATGACAATCATGTTGATCTATGGTTTATCTAGAAAAAAATCAAGGCAAGAAGAGACATCGGACATTGTTTCATCCACAAAAGGTGAATGCTCTGTGTCAAAACCACATGGCTTTTTGTGAGAATCTTTTGTTTGTACGAGGTTTGTGCCAAAACTTGTCCAAATTGGGCATTTTTTACCATAACACACATGAGCCATGACGTGACATCATCCCAAGTTTCATGGATTTCTGACAAGATTTGGATTTACCAAAATTTGGAAGTGCAGATTCTCAATGCATGTGCCCGAGCCAAAACAACGAGGGGTTTGAAATTCATCCCCATTTCTTGCATGGGATCAAAACATGCATCGAGTGACACATATATGTGATTTTAACCAATTCAGGTGCACTCTGGCATGTAATTAACTATAGTTCATATTTGAACTATGCACATTAAATGTCTAATAAACTCTTTAAATGTTTAAAAAGGCCTAAACAACCATGAATAATTCCATATTTTAACTAACACTCCTATAGTTACATGTTCGCTTCAGATAAATGTTATTGCAATGAAACACATTCAATTGCCGATGTAACCTCATTTTTCATTTTAAAACAATATGCAAATCAAGTACATCGCAAATATTTCATGATCATGAAACGTGTGTGATGTGGTATAAAATATCTTTGGACAATCCTCATATGTGACTACGACGGAAGCTTTGTCGGCTATAGTCCACTGGCGGCACGTCAACCACACAATCACACTTGCTCCCCAAAACCAATGTACTATACAATTGCACCTGTGAAAGATGGGGATGCGGATCCCTGTTGTGAAGGAAACTTCAGCGACCCACTCCGTTCCGAGCGTGGCCGCATCAGCCACGAACGCGCTCACAACATCCATGAGCACGTCCGCAATATCTGATACTTGTCATATGTGTTGGGTTTTCCATCAAGAGGAACGGGTTATCGCAGCACAATGTGCGTACGTATTTCCCTTAGTTATGAAACCAAGGTTTATCGAACCAATAGGAATATCAACCACAACCGTCTTCAACGGTTGCACACAAAAGAACAAACAACTTGCACCCAACGCGGTCATGAGGGTTGTCAATCCCCTTGATCTTTTTATTTGCAAGTGATGACGAGATGATGTATATACTTATCGCTCCTCGTTGGTTACCCCAAGTGGAAGGTTGAGATGTAGTCAGCATCAAGTTTTCCCTCACACAGAAATTGTAAGGTTTATTGAACCAGTAGGACTCCTAGGATCAACAAGTAGGTGTCTGATACGTCTCAAACGTATCTATAATTTTTGATGGTTTCACGCTGTTATCTTGTCAACTTTGGATGTTTTGTTTACCTTTTATATCTTTTTGGGACTAACCTATTAATCTAGTGACAAGTGCCAGTTCCTGTTTTTCTGTGTTTTTGACTCTTTTCAGATCTGATTTTGGAACGGAGTTCAAACGGAATGAAGTCCCTGAAATAAAATTTTCAAGAACGGAAGAAGATCAGGAGGCTTGAGGGCCAAGGGAGGGGGCCCACATGGAGCCCACAAGCCCTGTTGCCGCGGCCAGGGGGGAGGCCGCGACAACCAAGCTTGTGCCCCCCTGGCGCTCCCCTGCCCTAGCTCTTTGGCCTATAAATTCCCTAAAATCCCAGAAAAAATCAGGGCATCCACGAAAACACTTTTCCGCCGCCGCAAGCTTCTGTTTCCGCGAGATCTCATCTGGAGACCCTTCTCGGTGCCCTGCCGGTGGGGACTTTGGAGTTGGAGGGCTTCTACATCAACATCATCGCCTCTCCAATGACTCGTGAGTAGTCCACTTCAGGCCTACGGGTCCGTAGTTACTAGCTAGATGGCTTCTTCTCTCTCTTGGATCTTCAATACAAAGTTCTCCATGATCTTCATGGAGATCTATCCGATTAATCCTCTTTGGCGGTGTGTTTGTCGAGATCCAATGAATTGTGGATTTGTGATCAGATTATCTATGACTTATATTTGAGTCTTTGCTGATTTCTTATATGCATCATTTGATATCCTTATAAGTCTCTCCGAGTCTTGGGTTTTGTTTGGCCAACTAGAACTATGATTCTTGCAATGGGAGAAGTGCTTGGTTTTGGGTTCATACCGTATGGTGACCTTTCCCAGTGACAGAAGGGGCAGCAAGGCACACATCGTGTTGTTGCCATCAAGGGTAACAAGATGGGCTTTTATCGTAGATATGAGATTGTCCATATACATCATATCATCTTGATTAAGGCGTTACTCTGTTCTTTTGGAGTTAATACACTAGATGCATGCTAGATAGCGGTCGGCGTGTGGAGTAATAGTAGTAGATGCAGAAAGTATCGGTCTACTTGTTTTGGACGTGATGCCTATAGATATAATCATTGCCATAGATAACGTCACGACTTTAAGCGGTTCTATCAATTGCTCGACAGTAAGTTGTTCACCCACCGTCTACTTGCTTTCATGAGAGAAGCCACTAGTGAACACTACGGCCCCCAGGTCTATTCACAACTATCATTTCCACTGTCACTTTTACTTTGCTTGGTTTACTCTTTGCTTTCAGTTCACACTTTGCAAACAATCTATAAGGGATTGACAACCCCTTCATAACGTTGGGTGCAAGCTCTTTTTGTTTGTGCAGGTACTCGGGAACGCTCCTCCTACTGGATTGATACCTTGGTTCTGAAACTGAGGGAAATACTTACCGCCGCTGTGCTACATCACCCTTTCCTCTTCAAGGGAACACCAACGCAAGGCTCCAAGGCCGCGGGGAAATCCTTTGCATATTTGCCAAGGAAGTCCCTATAGGCATAGCCGTAGCAGCAGGTTTCCTGGCGCCGTTGCGAGGAAAGGTCTGTTGTCGCAGTAGCACAAGGATTTCTGGCGCCGTTGCCGGGGAGGAGATCTATCCAAGTAGGTGTCACAAACTCATCTCTTGCATTTACTTTTTTTGCCAGTTGCCTCTCGTTTTCCTCTCCCCCACTTCACATTTGCCGTTTTCATTTGCATTTCTCCTGTGCCGTTTCCTTTTGCCTTTTTGCCGTTTTCCTTTGCCGTTTTCTTTTGCCCTTTTCCGTTTTCCTTTGCCGGTTTTCTTGCTTGCTTGTGTTCTTGTTGGTTTGTTGAAGTCATCATGGCTGAAAACACCAAACTTTGCGACTTCTCGAGTACCAATAATAATGATTTTATTAGTACTCCGATTGCTCCCGCCACTATTGCGGAATCGTATGAAATTAACGCAGCTTTGCTGAATCTTGTTATGAAAGAGCAATTCTCTAGCCTTCCTAGTGAAGATGCCGCATCCCATCTCAATACCTTCATTGAAATTTGCGATATGCAAAAGAAAAGAGATGTGGATAATGACGTGATTAAGTTGAAGTTTTTTTCTTTCTCGTTGCGAGATCGCGCAAAAACTTGGTTTTCTTCTTTGCCTAAAAATAGTATCGATTCTGGGGATAAGTGCAAAGATGCTTACATATCCAAGTATTTTCCGCCGGCTAAGATTATCTCTCTACGTAACGATATCATGAATTTCAAGCAACTTGATCATGAACACGTTGCACAATCTTGGGAGAGGATGAAGTTAATGATTAGAAACTGTCCCGCTCATGGCTTGAGTTTGTGGATGATTATACAAATCTTTTACGCTCGTTTGAATTTCGCTTTTCGCAATATCTTGGACTCCGCCTCAGGTGGAACGTTCATGGAAATCACGTTAGGAGACGCTACAAAACTCCTAGACAATATCATGACCAACTACTCTCAGTGCCACACTGAAAGGTCACCTGCTAGCAAAAAGGTACACACTATAGAAGAAATTAACTCACTTAGTGCTAAGATGGATGATACGTCTCCATCGTATCTACTTTTCAAAACACTTTTGCCCTTGTTTTGGACTCTAATTTGCATGATTTGAATGGAACTAGCCCGGACTGACGCTGTTCTTAGCAAAATTTCCATGGTGTTGTTTTTGTGCAGAAATGAAAGTTCTCGGAACGTCCTGAAAATTTACGGAGAATTTTTGTGTAAAATATGAAAAATACCTGCGCAAAGATCCACCGGAGGGGATGGGCCAGTGGGCCACAAGCCCTGTTCCCGCGGCCAGCCCCCTGGCCGCGGCAACCAAGCTTGTGGGGCCCACGTGGCTCTGCCGCCCCCAATCTCAGCTCTATAAATTCACTTTTGACTAGAAAAAAATCAGAAGAGAAGATTTCGTCGCGTTTGCGATACGGAGGGGCCGCCATATCCTGTTCTTCATCTGGAGGATAGATTTGGAGTCCGTTTTGGGCTCCGGATCAAGGAAATCGTCGCCATCGTCATCATCAACCTTCTTCCCTCTCCAATTCCATGAAGCTCTTCAGCTTTCGTGAGTAATCTATTCATAGGCTCGCTGGGCGGTGATGAGTAGGATGAGATCTATCATGTAATCGAGTTAGTTTTGACGGGGATTGATCCCTAGTATCCACTATGTTCTGAGATTGATGTTGCTAGTACTTTGCCATGCTTAATGCTTGTCACTAGGGCCCGAGTGCCAACATTTCAGATATGAAATTATTATGTTGTCACCGATATATGTGTTTTTTAGATCCGATCTTGCAAGTTGTAGTTACCTACTATGTGTTATGATCCGGCAACCCCGGAGTGACTATAACCGGAACCACTCCCGGTGATGACCATAGTTTGAGGAGTTCATGTGTTCACCAAGTGCTAATGCGTTGTTCCGGTTCTTTATTAAAAGGAGAACCTTAATATCCTGTAGTATCCTTTTGGACCCCGCTGCCACGGGAGGGATGGACAATAGATGCCATGCAAATTCTTTTCCCTAAGCACGTATGACTACACATGGAATGCATGCCTACATCACATTGACGAACGAGGGCTGGCCACATATCTCTCCATGTTATAGCTGTTGCATGACTAATATCATCCAAACGAATCACCGACCCATTGCCTACGAGTTTGCCCCACTGCTGATGTTACTTGTCTTGCTCTGCTGCTCCTGCTGTTACTTGTCTTGCTCTGCTGCTACTGCTATTACTACTGTTGTTGCTGCTGTTACTACTGTCGCTTGCTACTGCTGCTACTTGCTACTGTTGCTACTTGCTACTGCTGTCACTACTGCTGCTCCTTGCCACTGCTGTTACTCGTTACACTGCTGCTACCTGCTACAATTTTGGTTCTCTCGGCGTTGACGGGAAAAGACAATTTCCGTCAACGGGAAACTTCTGGCGCCATTGATACGACAGTTAGGAATAGTCTGCCGTCAACAGAATGTTTCTGACACCGTTGTTATCATATACTTTGCTGCTGATACTTTGCTTGCAGATACTAATCTTTCAGGTGTGGTTGAATCTGATACATTCAGCTGCTAATACTCGAGAGTATTCTCTCACCTCGTGAGTGGCGAATCAACAAATTTGGGTCGAATACTCTACCCTCAAAAACTACCGCGAACCCAGGCGTTGGTGGGCCATCAACAACATTCTTCTAGTTTCGTTGCCGGGGAGTGCTAGCAGCATTCTTCTGGTGCCGTTGCCGGGGAAGGTCTGTTGTCGGAGTAGCAACATTTTTCTGGCACCGTTGCCGGGGAGGTATTGCTATATTCTCTGAGTCACTTGGGATTTATATCTGCCGATCACTATGAAGAATCTAAAAGATGCAAAAACCAAAGTCTTGCCCTCAACTACGAGGGGAGGTAAGGAACTGCCATCTAGGTCTGCACTTGATTCACCTTCAGTTATGAGTAAGTTCGCAACATCACCTCCTGCTAGAAATCTTGATATGTCGCCTGTGCTTGATGATGCTTATGATGCTACTATGCCTGATACTGCTAGAGATACTATGCCTGATACTGCTAGAGATGCTATGCCTGATACTGCTAGAGATGCTATGCTTGATACTGCTAGAGATGCTATGCCTGATGCTGCTTTGCCTGATGATCCTAGAGATGCTATTTTGCCTAATGATGCTATGCTTGATACTGCTAGAGATGCTATGCCTGATACTGCTAGAGATGCTATGCCTGATGATGCTATGCTTGCTAGAGATACTACTTTGCCTGATGTGCCACTAGGGGTATTCCTTGATGCTCATATTGCTAGAGTTACTACCAATGCTCGTGATGCTTCTGAAACTGCCGATATTGTTGAGATAGAACCTGCTTTTGCTACTGTTACATCTAGCTCTCCTAAATATGAATTGCCTGATATACCTGAGGGTTACGTTATGGAGGGAGAGATAGCTGCGGATTTTCTTGCATGTAAGGATGCCTATGACGCTGAGAAATTACTTCTCAAGTGGAAGGAAAAATCTCTGAAAGCTAGGATGAAATACAACCCGAAGTTTGCCACTTCACCTATCTTTATCACCGATAAGGATTATGAATTCTCTGTCGATCCTGAGATAATCTCTATAGTCGAATCTGATCCTTTCCACGGTTATGAATCTGAGACGGTCGTAGCCCATCTTACCAAACTACACGATATAGCCACCCTTTTCACGAGTGAGGAGAAGATCCGCCACTACTATATCCTTAAGCTGTTTCCTTTCTCTCTAAAGGATGATGCTAAAGCCTGGTTCGCTTCTCTTGCTCCTGGATTTGTGAGTAGTCCCAAGGATATGGTCTATTACTTCTGTGAGAAATATTTCCCTGCCCATAAGAAGCAAGCTGCCTTGCAGGAAATATACAACTTTGCTCAACTCAAAGAACAGAGTCTCCCACAAGCTTGGGGAGGCTCGTCCAGCTACAGAATGCTTTGCCTGATCACCCTCTTAAGAAGAACGAGATACTTGATATCTTCTATAACGGACTTACCGATGCCACTAAAGACCACCTAGATAGTTGTGCCGGTTGTGTTTTTAGGGAACGAACTGTAGAACAAGCTGAGACTCTACTGAATAACATCTTGATCAACGATAATGCTTGGACTATTCCCGAACCACCTCCTAAGCCAACTCCGAAGAAAAGAGGTATTCTATTCCTCAGTCCCGAAGATATGCAAGAAGCCAAGAAATCTATGCAAGAGAGAGGCATTAGATCTGAAGATGTCAAAAATCTACCACCTAACGAAGAGATCCATGGTCTCAATAACCCGATACAGGTAGTGGAAGTAAATTCTCTGCGTAGGTTTGATGAGAGTGATATTCCTTTTGATAAACCTGCTAGCCTATGCTTAGATGAATTTGACAACTTTGTTGCCAAACAACAGAGTTTCAATGATTATGTTAGCAGACATTTGGAACAAAGTACTCGTATGCTTAGTCATTTAAGTGCTTGTGTAGACAGAAATGTCAATGATCTGAAGCTTCTGAGTAAACATGCCTCTATGATTACTACTCAGGTAGAACAAGTACTTAAAGCTCAGAATGACCTGCTCGATGAATTAAATGAACACTCTGTCAGAGTCATTTCTAGAGGAGGCAAAATGACTCAGGAACCTTTGTATCCTGAGGGTCATCCTAAGAGAATTGATCAAGATTCTCAAGGAATTAATGCTGATGCACCTAGTCATCGTAAGGAGAAGAAGAAGGATGATACAAACCTGCATGTTAGTTCACCAAATACTGTCACATCTGAAGAACCAAATGATATTTCTACGTCTGATGCAGAAACACAATCTGGTGATGAACATGAACCTGGTGACAATATGGACAACGATGTTCATAATGATGCTCAACCTAGCAATGATAAGGATGTGGAGATTGAACCTACGGTTAATCCTGATAACCCACAACCTAAGAGATATGATAAGAATGACTTCACTGCTAGGAAGCATGGTAAAGAAAGAGAGCCATAGGTTCAGAGACCTATGCCCTTTCCTCCTAAGCCATCCAAGAAAAAGGATGATGAGGATGTTGAGCGTTTTATTGAAATGATAAGACTCGTCTTTCTGCAGATGCGGTTAGTTGATATGCTCAAAATGTCTCCATATGCCAAGTACATGAAAGATATCGTGACCAATAAACGGAAGATACCAGATCTTGAGATCTCCACCATGCTTGCCAATTACACTTTCAAAGGTGGAACTCCTAAGAAACTTCGTGATCCCGGAGTGCCCACTATACATTGCTCAATTAAAGGAAACTACGTAAGAACTGCCTTATGTGATCTTGGAGCCGGAGTTAGTGTTATGCCTCTCTCTCTTTATCGTAGACTTGAACTGGATAAGGTGACACCCACTAAAATCTCTCTGCAAATGGCCGACAAATAACTGCTTTCCCTGTTGGCATTTGCGAGGATGTGCGTGTTGTGGTTGCTAACACCACTATCTTAACAGACTTTGTTATCTTGGATATTCCCGAGGACGATGCCATGGCTGTCATCCTCGGAAGACCCGTTTTAAACACTGCAGGGGCTGTTATAGATAGCAACAAAGGCAATGTCACTTTCCATGTCAACGATACTGAGAATACCGTGCACTTTCCAAAGAAACGATATTAAGTACATTGCATCAATGCTATCGAAAAGACTTCATCGATTCTTATTGGGAGCTTTGAATGCCCTATTCCTCTTGTCAAGATGAAGTATGAATTGCTTGTTGGGGAGATTCATATACCCATTGAGGTGACTTAGTGGCTATTTGAAAATTCTCTGTTCTCTCTTGCGATTCGAGAATGTTTTGTCATAAGGATTTGATAAACCCCATTGACGGATTTCTTTCGATGACCATGAAATGGATGAATCAAAGAGTCACATACCTCTGTTTTAAGCTTTCATTTTCTTTTTCTTAGAATAAAAATGATAGGTTTAGTTTAGTTTTTCCTGTTTTAGCGTCCCGGAGAAAAATACCCCGAAAATAAAAGTTCTCCGATGGTCGTGAAAATCTAGTATGATTTTCTCTCGAATATTTGAAAAATACTGGGACACAGAGCTGGCCTGGGGGCCACCCCAGTGGGCCACAAGCCGTGTCACCGCGGCCTACCCTCCTCGCTGCGGTAAGCAAGCTTGTGGGGCCCACAGGGCTCCCCTCCACTCATTCCAGCTCCCATCCTCTTCTTCTTCCTCCAGAAAAAATTGTTTCGCAGCTCAAACCCGTGTTCTTGCTCATTTGGCTGTGATTTTCGATCTCCTTGCTCAAAGCATCGTTCTCGAACCGTTTTGGGGAAATTGCTCCTTGGTAAGTGAGTCCTCCATTGGTCCAATTAGTTTTGGCTCTAGTGCTTTATCCTTCGCGTATTCTTGCTACCTTGGTGACCCTGTTCTTGAGCTTGAAATGTTGATTTTAGCTGGTCCCAAGTAGTTTTAGCGCGTGATACGGTCTCTAGGCACTAGTAGGAGTAGTTGCTACAAGGTGTGGTTGGTCTTTATTCACTTTTCTCTTGAACTTCAAAAATTTCAGCAAGAGAAATTATGTTCAGTAGGAAGTTTCATGGTGGTTCCTCAAGTAAGAAGGGTCCCCGTCTTTCTTTTAGGGAGCCCGATCCTTATCAACTAAGGGACGCACCGGTACAACCATGTGAATGGCCTTCCGATGAGTTCATGCTCGAAGCAGGCTTCAAGGATGAGTTTGATACACTTGTCCGCAATGCCGGGTTAGAAGAATTCCTCTCAGATAAATGTGAACAGTATGCTATGCTCACTGCCTATTTCGTGTGTAGATTTAAATTTTCAGTTGGTCGTGACTCATCCATACTGTTTGATTTTATGATATATCCTATGCCATGGATTTGGAGGATTTCAATAGGATTTGCAAAATACCAGATGGGGGTAATCTTAAAGATCCTGCTAAATCTTCGGTTAGAGATTTTTTCTCTCTAGTATATCTGTTGGAGAAACTAGAGACATCACGCAAGCTACCATAGGAAGCATTCATTTCCCTGCCTTGCACTACTTTGCCCTCTTCAGAGGTAGATGCATTAATGGTAAGGTTGAACATTGTCACCTGTGCGCATCCGACCTTACTATCCTTAAGAGCGCAGTTACAGGTGATAAAAGCTTGAACATGGGAGCTATTATACCAAGGAGGCTGAATAAGAACACTATTGAGGGAGATTTCTTTGGCGGCATCTATGCCACTCGCATAGCAAATTTTCTTGGAGTACCCATCCGCGCAAGAGATCCCCTGCTCCATACAACTTTCCTTGACCGCGTCGCTTTGACACGCTACCAGTTCCTTGAGAGGGATGATGAATCCCTCCTATACCGATTGATATTTAACCGGTAGTGTGTTTTCCATATTACCCTTCTTGCTCCTGCTTTCTTTGACTTTCAGGTTAAACGGAGATACTAGATAACCATAGGAGAAGCAGAGGAGTATGAGAGGGAGGCGACGGCTGCTCGTCTTCGTGAGGCAGCTATTCCGGCAGTGGCTGCAGCGCTCCCGTATAACCCCGATTATGATTTTGGGTTTCGCCAGGACCATCCTTGGGAGTAGACCAAGGTAGGCCAAAAGCCTAAGCTTGGGGGAGTACGTGTTCTCACCGACCTTACATTCATGCTTATGCTTTTACTTTGTTCATCGGTGTTCACAGTTTGCCACAGTATTATCCATGCTAGTTTATTTTCGTTTTCTTGTTTTGTGTCCTTTTGAGAAAACCCAAAAAAGATTTTCTTTTTTTCTTTTTCTTGTTGGGAGCTTTCTCGTGTAAATAGTTTTCTTTTTCTTTGGGTCAAGGTAGAAGATATTGGTTACAATGTTTAGTGGCTCTTGCATGGATACCTGTTTAGCTTTCAAAGAGCCATATTACTTTGTCTTCTCCTTTGTGTTTGCCTCTAGATTTCAGCTTAGTCCAATGCACGAGAATGCTTATTATTGTTCACATCGTTCGATTGTGCAAGTGAAAGGCAATAATGATGATATATGATGAAGGGACTGAGACTGGAAAAGCTGGTATGAACTCTATCTATTTTGTTTTTGTAAATATGACTAGCTTGTCGTCCCAGATTCAGCTTTGTTGTGAGAGAACCATGTTTGCAATGACAACTTAGAGATCATAGTTTCTGATGCCATGCTTATTTAGCTAGGAGCTTATAATGGTTTGTCTTGAATGCCAACATAGATTTTGAGATGACTATGATGTAGTATGATAGGATGGTATTCTCCTTTGAATTATTCAAGTGACTTGACTTGGCGCATGTTCATGCATGTAGTTGAAACAAAATCAACATAGCCTCTATGATGTTCGTGTTCATGGTGATTTATATCCTGTTCATGCTTGCACTCCATGTTAGTCAAACTCATTGCATCTTGATGACAGTTGTCGCTCTCTACTTGGTCGCTTCCCAGTCTTTTGCTAGCCTTCATTTGTACTAAGCGGAATACTGCTTGTGCATCCACTTCCATAAACCCAAAAGTTTTTCCATGAGAGTCCACCATACCTACCTATTTGCGGTATTTACCTGCCGTTCCAAGTAAATTTGCATGTGCCATTCTCTAAACCTTCAAGAAATATTCTGTTTTGCATGCCCGAACCGCTCATGTGATGACAGGGGGCTATTGGTATCTTCCATGTTAGGCGTGTTATCCTCGACATGTGTTTATTCACTGTCATTCACGAGAAAGGGGCCGGGTAATTGGAATGCCTAGTTCCACGCTTAAATCAAAAACATAACTGTAAAACAAGACTCCCCCGGATTGATGTTAGTATGGACGGTACCCGAGGATTCAGCTAGCCGTGGAGTGTGATTGATTGGTGGTGGGGGAGTTAAAACTTTACTTTTCTGTTTGGGAACCGCCTATAGCATGAGTAGCGTGGAAGATATTGAGAACTCTTAGTCATTGCGTTGACAATGAAAGCATGCCACCTAAAATTATTATCTCTGTTTTCAAAGCTTGAGCTCTGGCACCTCTGCAAATCAATGCTTCCCTCTGCGAAGGGCCTGTCTATTTAATTTCCTGTTGAGTCATCCTCTTCTTATATAAGCACCAATTGGAGAGCACCTCTGTCATTTTTATGCTTTGCTTTTGATTGATATTGAGTATGACTATGACTGGATCTTCCTTGCTATGAATTACAATGTTTAGTCAGCCCTTGATCTTTGAAAGTGCTCTCCATTTATGTTTTGTGGTCTCAGAAAGAGCTAGCAAGATACCACCTATTCATATTGCTTCATGCTTGTTTTGATTCAATTGTTGGTATCTGAAACTCATTATTATTTGCTCGCTAGCTGATTATGCCATTGATATTAGTTTACCGTGAGACCTTTGTGTCACTTGCTTATGTGGTTAACTTGTGATCTTGCTGAAATTCTGGTTACGAGTTAGACATAGTTGCAACAACAAGATCAAACAGAGTTTGTCAAAGTTTTGCTTTCTCTCTCAGTTTGTCAACTGAGTTGCTTGGGGACAAGCAAGGTTTTAAGCTTGGGGGATTTGATACGTCTCCATCGTATATACTTTTCCAAACTCTTTTGCCCTTGTTTTGGACTCTAATTTGCATGATTTGAATGGAACTAACCCGGACTGACGCTGTTTTCAGCAGAATTGCCATGGTGTTGTTTTTGTGCACAAATGAAAGTTCTCGGAACGTCCTGAAAATTTATGGAGAATTCTTTTGGAAAATATGAAAAATACCTGCGCAAAGATCCACCGGAGGGGATGGGCGAGTGGGCCACAAGCCCTGTTACCACGGCCACCCCCTGGCCACGGCAACCAAGCTTGTGGGGCCCACGTGGCTCTACCGCCTCCAATCTCAGCTCTATAAATTCACTTTCGCCCAGAAAAAAAATCAGAAGAGAAGATTTCGTCGCGTTTGCGATACGGAGGCGCCGCCACATCCTGTTCTTCATCTGGAGGACAGATCTGGAGTCCGTTTTGGGCTCCGGATCAAGGAGATCGTCGCCATCATCATCATCAACTTTCTTCCCTCTCCAATTCCATGAAGCTCTTCATCGTTCGTGACTAATCTATTCATAGGCTCGCTGGGCGGTGATGAGTAGGATGAGATCTATCATGTAATCGAGTTAGTTTTGACGGGGATTGATCCCTGGTATCCACTATATTCTGAGATTGATGTTGCTACTACTTTGCCATGCTTAATGCTTGTCACTAGGGCCCGAGTGCCATGATTTCAGATCTGAAATTATTATGTTGTCACCAATACATGTGTGTTTTAGATCCGATCTTGCAAGTTGTAATTACCTACTATGTGTTATGACCCGGCAACCCCGGAGTGACAATAACCGGAACCACTCCCGGTGATGACCATAGTTTGAGGAGTTCATGTGTTCACTAAGTGCTAATGCGTTGTTCCGGTTCTTTATTAAAATGAGAACCTTAATATCCTGTAGTATCCTTTTGGACCCCACTGGCACGGGAGGGATGGACAATAGATGTCATGCAAGTTCTTTTCCCTAAGCACATATGACTACACACGGAATGCATGCCTACATCACATTGACGAACGGGAGCTAGCCACATATCTCTCCATGTTATAACTATTGCATGATGAATATCATCCAAACGAATCACCGACCCATTGCCTACGAGTTTGTCCCACTGCTGCTGTTACTTGTCTTGCTCTGCTGCTGCTGCTGTTACTTGTCTTGCTCTACTGCTACTGCTGTTACTACTGTTGCTACTTGCTACTGCTGTTACTACCGTCGCTTGATACTGCTGCTACTTGCTACTGTTCCTACTTGCTACTGTTGTCACTACTGATGTTCCTTGCCACTGTTGTTACTCGTTAAACTGCTGCTACCTGCAACAATTTTGGTTCGCTCGGCGTTGACGGGAAAAGACAATTTCCGTCAATGGGCAACTTCTGGCGCCATTGATACGACAGTTAGGAATAGTCTGCCGTCAACAGATCGTTTCTGACACCATTGTTGTCATATTACTTTGCTGCTGATACTTTGCTTGCAGATACTAATCTTTCAGGTGTGGTTGAATCTGATACATTCAGCTTCTAATACTCGAGAGTATTCTCTCACCTCCTGACTGGCGAATCAACAAATTTGGGTCGAATACTCTACCCTCGAAAACTGCCGCGAACCCACGCGCTGGTGGGCCATCAACAACATTCTTCTAGTTTTGTTGCCGGGGAGTGCTAGCAGCATTCTTCTGGTGCCGTTGCCGGGGAAGGTCTGTTGTCATAGTAGATATGGACGAGTTGATGAATTTGGTTGCTAGTAGAAATGCTCCTTTAGATCCTAATGACATGCCACTATCTTCTTTGATTGAGAGTAGCAACGCTAGTTAGGACGTTAATTTTGTTGGTAGGAACAATTTTGGCAACAACAATGCTTTTAGAGGAAACTATGTTCCTAGGCCTTTTCCTAGTAACTCCTCTAACAATTATGGCAATTCCTATAACAACACTTATGGAAATCACAACAAATTACCCTCTGATTTAGAGAGTAATATCAAAGAGTTCATCAACTCTCAAAAGATTTTCAATGCGTCCATAGAGGAAAAACTACTCAAAATAGACGATTTGGCTAAGAGCGTTGATAGGATGTCTTGTGATATTGATGCTTTGAAAGTTAGATGTGCTCCTCCCAAGGTCAACTTGGATGAAACTTTAAAAGCTATGCGTGTCTCCATGAATGAGAGCAAAGAAAGAACCGCCCAAATTCGCGCTAGCCATGAATGGTTTAAAAGGGTGCATTCTAGTGATGCAAATCACGAAGACCTTAAAGTGTTTGGTGTGACTCCTTTTGAATCTTTGTTTTCGTGTGCCAAACCTATTGATGAAGGGGGTGGGTATGAATCCACTTTGGCTGAAAAACGCCCCAATGATTCAGAGCCCACCTATCTTGATGATAAAGGTGTGGAGAGTGGAGTAGAAGAAATCAAAATTTTGGGTAGTAATGAAACTCCCACTTTGGATTTCAAGGAATTCAATTATGATAGTTGCTCCTTGTTTGAATGCATATCTTTGATGCAATCCATTGCAAACTCTCCACATGCTTATAGCCAAAGCAAAGCCTTTACCGCACATATCGTAGATGCTATGATGAAATCTCTTGAAGAGAAGCTCGAATTAGAAGTCTCTATACCTAGAAAACTTCATGATGAGTGGGAACCTACTATCAAAATCAAAATCAAAAACTATGAATGCAATGCTTTGTGTGATTTGGGTGCTAGTGTTTCCGTAATTCCAAAGTCTTTATGTGATATTCTTGGTTTTCATGAGATTGAAGAGTGTTCTCTTAATTTGCATCTTGCGGATTCTACTGTCAAGAAACCCATGGGAAGGATCGATGATGTTCTTATTGTTGCAAATAAGAACTATGTACCCGTGGGTTTCATTGTACTTGACATAGATTGCAATCCTTCATGTCCCATTATTCTTGGTAGACCTTTCCTAAGGAGTATTTGTGCTATCATCGATATGAAGGAAGGGAATATTAGATTTCAATTTCCCCTAAAGAAGGGCATGGAGAATTTTCCTAGAAAGAAAATAAAATTGCCTTATGAATCTATGATGAGGGCTACTTATGGTTTGAGCACCAAAGATGACTATACGTGATTCCATCACCTTTTGCCTAGCTAAGGGCGTTAAACAATAGCGCTTGTTGGGAGGCAACCCAACAAATCTATCCTTTTTCTTTCTGTTTTGTGTTTTCCACACTTTCATAATTATGTTATGATTGTGTCTTTTGTGTTTCTTTTTGCGTTTGTGCAGAGCAAAACCGTTATGATTAGTCTTGGGGATGATTGTTTGGTCATGCTGGAAAAGACACAAACTTTCTGCTCAGGAAAAGAATTTTATTTTTTCATTTTCTGTAAGAGCTTTTGAGTTGATTCTTTTTCTGCTGATTGATACACAATTCTTCACACTTCCGTAATGTTTCAGAATTTTTGAAGTACCAGAAGTATACGAAGTATACAGATTGCTACAGACTGGTCTCTTGTTAACAGATTCTGTTTTTGTTGAGTTGGTTGCTTATTTTGATGAAACTATGGATAGTATCGGGGGGTACTAGCCATGGAAGATTGAAAATACAGTAACCCAACATCGACATAAGTAGAATTTAAGTTTGCTACAGTACCTAAGGAAGTGGTGGCTTGCTTTCTTATACTAATGTTATCACGAGTCTCTGTTTAAGTTTCGTGTTGTGAAGTTTTCAATTTTTGGGTGAAGTTCTTATGGACAAAAAGATAAAGAGTGGCAAGATCTCAAGCTTGGGGATGCCCAAGGCACCCCAAGATGATTCATGGATGTTGTAAAAGCCTAAGCTTGGGGATGCCCCGGGAAGGCATCCCCTCTTTCGTCTTCAATCCATCGGTAACATTACTTGGGGCTATATTTTTATGCACCACATGTTATGTGTTTTGCTTGGAGCGTCTTGTATCGTAGAAGTCTTTTATTTTTATTGTGACACAATCATCCTTGCGGCACACCTAGAGAGAGAGACATGCACTGACCGTGATTTTGTCGAGCTTCACTTATATCCTTTGGTTAGACAATTCAGCTCACATGTGCTTCACTTATATCTTTTGAGCTAGTTGCTTTTGCTCTTTGTGCTTCACTTATATCTTTTAGAGAACGGCGAAGCGTGGCTTGGTAGTTGATCTATGATATGATAGTAGTCTCAAAAGGGGTAGTTATCCAAAGGGATATGAAAACTTCCACCTTCATGTGCACTGAATAGTTAGAGAAGTTTGATCCATCTCAATTAGTTTTGAGTTGTGGTTGTGGTAATATTGAAGTTATATTAGTAAGGTGTTGTGGATCTAGAAATACTTGTGTTGAAGTTAGTGATTCCCGTAGCATGCACGTATGGTGAACCGCTATGTGATGAAGTCTGAGCATGATTAGTCTATTGATTGTCATCCTTTGTGTGGCGGTCGGGATCGCGCGATGGTTTATATCTACCAACCCTTCCCCTAGGAGTATGCGTTGAATGCTTTTTTTCGATTACTACTAAAACTTTTGCAACAAGTATATGAGTTCTTCATGACTAATGTTGAGTCCATGGTTTAGATGCACTTTCACCTTCCACCATCACTATCTTCTTTAGTGCCGTGCAACTTTCGCCGGTGCACAAAACCACCCATATAGCCTCCCTCAAAACAGCCACCATACCTACCTACTATGGATTTTTCAAAGCTATTCTGAGATATATTAACATACGACTACCACCATGACATGTGCCACCACTTCTACATTGCCATTGCATGATCGTAAGATAGCTAGCATGATGTTTCCATTGATGTCTATGCCATGCTAGATCATTGCCACGGTACACTACCGAAGGCCTTCCATACAGAGTCATCATTGCTCTAAGTTTTGAGTTGTAAGTGTGATGATCATCATTGATGGAGCATTGTCCCATGTGAGGAAATAAAAGAGGCCAAAGATGCCCACCAAAAAGAAGAGGCCAAAGAGCCCACCAAAAAAATGAGAGAAAATGAGAGAAGGGACAATGCTACCACCTTTCCACACTTGTGCATATTAAGCACCATGATCTTCATGATTGAGAGTCTCTCGTTTCGTCACCACCATATAGCTAGTGGGAATTTTCATTATATAACTTGGCTTGTATATTCCAATGATAGGCTTCCTCAAAATTGCCTTAGGTCTTCGTGAGCAAGCAAGTTGGATGCACACCCACTAGTTTCCTTTAAGAGCTTTCACATACTCTTAGCTCTAGTGCATCATTTGTATGGCAATCCCTACTCATTCACGTTGATATCTATTGATGAACATCTCCATAGCTCATTGATATGCCTAGTCAATGTGACCATCTTCTCCTTGTTTGTCTTGCAACCTCCACCACACTTCACACCACTTATAGTGCTAAAGCCATGGCTCACGCTCATGTATTGCGTGAGGGTTGAAAAAGTTTGAGAAAGTAAAGGTGTGAAAACAATTACTTGGCCAATACCGGGGTTGTGCATGATTTAAATTCGTTGTGCAATGATGATAGAGCATAGCCAGACTATATGATTTTGTAGGGATAACTTTCTTTTGGCCTTGTTATTTTGAAAGTTCATGATTACATTGCTAGTTTGCTTGAATTATTATTGTCTCTACATCAATAGCAAACTATTGTTTCGAATCTAATGGATCTGAACATTCACGTCACATAAGAAGAGTTACAAAGAACATCTATGCTAGGTAGCATGAAAGCATCAAAAATTCATTCTTTATCACTTCCCTACTCGAGGACGAGCAGGAGTTAAGCTTGGGGATGCTTGATACGTCTCAAATGTATCTATAATTTTTGATGGTTTCACGCTGTTATCTTGTCAACTTTGGATGTTTTGTTTACCTTTTATATCTTTTTTGGGACTAACTTATTAATCCAGTGCCAAGTGCCAGTTCCTGCTTTTTCTGTGTATTTGACTCTTTTCATATCTGATTTGGAACGGAGTCCAAACGGAATAAACTCCCTGAAATAAAGTTTTCCAGAACGGAAGAAGATCATGAGGCTTGAGGGCCAAGGCAGGGGGCCCACACGGAGCCCACAAGCCCTCTTGCCGCGGCCAGGGGGGAGGACGTGGAAACCAAGTTTGTGCCCCCCTGGCGCTCCCCTGCCCTAGCTCTTTGGCCTATAAATTCCCTAAAATCCCAGAAAAAATCAAGGCATCCACGAAAACACTTTTCCGCCGCCGCAAGCTTCCGTTTCCGCGAGATCTCCTCTAGAGACCCTTCCCGGTGCCATGCTGGAGGGGACTTTGGAGTTGGGGGGCTTCTACATCAACATCATCGCCTCTCCAATGACTCGTGAGTAGTCCACTTCAGACCTACGGGTCCGTAGTTAGTAGCTAGATGGCTTCTTCTCTCTCTTGGATCTTCAATACAAAGTTCTCCATGATCTTCATGGAGATCTATCCGATGTAATCCTCTTTGGCGGTGTGTTTGTCGAGATCCGATGAAGAGTGGTTTTGTGATCAGAATATCTATGAATTATATTTGAGTCTTTGTTGATTTCTTATATGCATGATTTGATATCCTTGTAAGTCTCTCCGAGTCTTGGGTTTTGTTTGGCCAACTAGATCTATTATTCTTGCAATGGGAGAAGTGCTTGGTTTTGGGTTCATACCGTGTGGTGACCTTTCCTAGTGACACAAGGGGCAGCAAGGCACACATCGTGTTGTTTCCATCAAGGGTAACAAGATGGGCTTTTATCGTAGATATGAGATTCTCCATCTACATCATGTCATCTTGCTTAAGGCGTTACTCTGTTCTTTTGGACTTAATACACTAGATGCATGCTGGATAGCGGTCGACATGTGGAGTAATAGTAGTAGATGCAGAAAGTATCGGTCTACTTGTTTTGGACGTGATGCCTATAGATATAATCATTGCCATAGATAACGTCACGACTTTGCGCGGTTCTATCAATTGCTCGATAGTAATTCGTTCACCCACCGTCTACTTGCTTTCATGATAGAAGCCACTAGTGAACACTACGGCCCTCGGGTCTATTCACAACTATCGTTTCCACTTTCACTTTTACTTTGCTTTGTTTACTCTTTGCTTTCAGTTCTCACTTTGCAAACAATCTATAAGGGATTGACAACCCCATCATAGAGTTGGGTGCAAGCTCTTTGTGTTTGTGCAGGTACTTGTGAACGCTCCTCCTACTGGATTGATACCTTGGTTCGCAAACTGAGGGAAATACTTACCGCCGTTGTACTACATCACCCTTTCCTCTTCAAGGGAACACCAATGCAAGGCTACAAGGCCGCGGGGAAATCCTTTGCATATTTCCCAAGGAAGTCCCTATAGGCATAGCCGTAGCAGCAGGATTCCTGGCGCCGTTGCCAGGAAAGGTCTGTCGTCGTAGTAGTAGTGTCCGCTGCATCTGTCTAGCAGAAGATGTGGACCTGCACACACAAAAAATAACTTTGATCCCAATGAGTATGGAGAGGTTGTCAATCTCTCCGGCCTTTTAGTTTGCAAAGGATCAAACAGAAGCGGGAAAAGTAATAGTGATTGCAACGGTAAAGTAAATGAAAACGGTAAATGATGAAGGTGTAAACAATGATGGTGATATGGACCGGAGTCACATGATGTTCACTAGTGATGTATCTCTCTCAAAAGACGATAAACAACTATGCTTGGTAAACAAATTACAGTTGGGAAATTGACAGAATTATGAACGCACTGCAATGCTAATTATGCTACTTGATAGTTAGAGGTTCAATAGTAATGGGAAGTACACCAAGACAAGTAGACCGTTTATTCATCAGCATCTACTTACTAATCATCCACCTTGAAATATCTATCCAGAACATCTCGCCAATATTAAGTTGTGAGCCCCACCCAAAGTGTAAACTAAAAGCAACAGACAACTGCATTAACGAACTATGCGTAAGGTAAACAATCCTTGCAACAGTGGTCACAAGCACCGTTGTTTTCTCCATGGAGGCAATAGCACATCCCCTAGTCTCATGTTTCTGTCACTCAAGCTAGACATCGAGGGGCATGAACCCACAATCATGCATAACGCTCCCTCTTGGAGTTACAATCTACTACTCGGCCAAAGTAATAAATAGCAACGGAGAACATGCATGAATCACTAAGGAACATAATATAAAAGGATAATCAATTATATAACTCATAACAATCTAAACATAATCTCATAATCCATTGGATCCCAACAAACGAGCATAGAAATAGCAAGAGAATTACATAGAGGCCTTGATCCTATAGGGCAGCTCGCAAGGACTAACCATTGAAGCACAAGACTGGAGAGAAGACATCACATAGCTACTGGTCATGGACTCATGGTCCAAGGAGGACTACTCACAGCACGTCCGGGAAGTATCCATGGAGGTGGAGAAGCTCCCGGAGGTCAATCCTCCCTCCGGCAGGGTGCCGGAAAGAGATATCCTCACGCTCCTGATCTCGGAAGCACCGCGGCGGAAGAACGATGGAGAAATTCGTGATTTTGGAAGTTGTGTAAGGGTTTTCTCTCAGAGGATTAAATATAGGCCGAAGGAGGGTATCGGAGGAGGTGAGGCCCACCTAGGCGGCCTCCTGGCGTGACCAGGGGGTAGGCCGCGCCAGCAGGTCGCCTGGACGGCCCGTTGCTCTCTCTGGCCCATCTTCGGTGATCTGGAAGCTTCCGTTACAATGATTTCTTATATTTTTTTCCTGGAATTTTTCGGGCTTCGGAAAATTGGGTAAAAGCCCCTACAAAATAGACATCGGCAGACAGAAACTGGCACTGGGTGCACTTAGTTAGTAGGTTAGTCCAAATATGTGTAAAATGATATAAAAGTGTAGCAAAACATATAACAATGTCACTCAAAAGATAATGGAACAAGCAGAAATTATAGACACGTTTGGGACGTATCAGCAAGCAAGTGAGGCATGTAGATAATTGTAAAATGCAAAATAAAATAAAAGCAAGTAAATGGCAGCAAGGTATTGAATGTTTTGTAAATATATGGTGAATATACCCGGGGACCATAGTTTTCCCTAATGGCATCCCTCATGAAAAACACCCTAAGGTGGGTAAGCAAATTATTGTTGGGCAATTGATAGACAAGCGGATAATTATGCGATATTCACGACAATGATCACGTGTATAGAGCCATCACGTCCATAAAAAATAGGCCGACTCCTGCCTGCACCTATTACTATTTCTCCACTCATCGACCGCTATCCAGCAAGCATCTAGAGTATTAAGTAAAATAGAGTAATGCCTGGAGAACATTGACATGATGTAGACAAAGTAAACTCAAGCAATATGAATAAACCCCATCATTTTATACTTAATAGCAACAACACAAAGACACATATTGTCCCCTTTTGTCACTGGGATATAGAAATTCGCCAAGTTGAACCTACTACAACGCACCTCTCTAACCAAAGAAATATCAATCTAGTTGGCCAAACTATTTCAATAGATCGGAGAGAATTACGAAGCTATCATAATCATGCACATAAGAATCATATTAGTATTCACAGAAGACTCAAATATTCATCATGAATAATCTAAACATAAACCCATAACTCATTAGATCCCAACAAACACACTACAAAAAGGAATTACATCATATGGATCAAAGCAAAGATGCGATTATCATTGTATTGAAGATCAAGAGAGATATATTGTCATCTAGGTACTAGCTATGGACCCGTAAGTGTGTGGTGAACTACTCACACATCATCATGAGGACAGCAAGGTTGGTGAGAGGCCCTCCATGATGGATTCTCCTCTGGCAAGGTGCCGGAACGGAGCTCCAGATGGCCTCCCATGGAAACAGAGACTTGCTACAGCGTAAAAAGTGTTTCGGGATTTCCTTTAGGGTTTTTAGGATATATGAGAATTATAAGTGAGAGAACTGAGTCGGGAAGGCCTCGAGGGTCCCACAAGCCAGCAATGTGCACCCCTAGGCTACGTCGGGTTGGCTTGTGGGGCCCTCGGGTGGCGTCTAGCCTTCTTCCGATGCTCATTGGTCTTCTTTTGGTCCCAAAAAAAATCTCCAAGAAGTTTCACGTCAATTGGACTTCGTTTGGTATGGAAAACCTGAAAAGTGAAAAACAGAAAATAGCAACCAACTCGCTTTAGTCATTGGGTTAATAGGTTAGTGCTAAAAAATAATATAAATTGGTAATAAATACCCAAAAAAGTATTCTAGAATGACAATATATCAACATGGAACAATAAAAAATTATAGATATGTTGGGCATGTATCAAGCATCCCCAAGCTTAATTCTTGGTCATCCTCGAGTATGTAAATGATAAAAGTATTATTTTGGATGTGACATGCTACCTATTATGTAACCTTATGCATGTATGCTCATTGAGAAACGATGAATTAACAAACATTGACATAGCAATATTTATAAATATAAGCGGAAAAATCATTAATCTTTCAAAGTATACGATGCTCAAAGATTGTTTTACCCCCATACATCTTATTTTATTAGCAAGGCATGGCTCCATCTTTACCACATTAATACAAATGTCAAGCACCACGGTGTCCAAGTTAGGCAATTGGATCGTACTTTTTCAATATGCATCAACTTTTTATTCTTCACGCAATACATAAGCACGACCCATTGGACATACCATATAGGTGGAATAGAGCATGGTGGTAGGTATCAAAGGGTTAAAAAGTGGAGAAGATAGTCTCACATCAACTAGGCGTACCAACCGGCTATGGAGGTTCCCATCGATAGATATCAATGCAAGGAGTACAGATTGCGATGCAAATGATGCACTAGAGCTATAAGTGTATGAAAGCTCCACTAAAGCTAAGTGGGGTGTGCATCCAACTTGCTTGATCATGAAGATCTCGGGCATTTGAGGAAACCCGTCATCAAAATATACAACTCGAGTTTATGGAAAAGTGATTCCCACTAGCACATGAATGATATAACATGATACTCTCTAGATGAAGAACAAGGTGCCACTTTGAGGCACAAGTGTGGTAAAGGATAGTTGCAAAGTCCCTTCTCTATTTTTATCTCATTCATTTTTTTGATGGTGGGCTCATTTGGCCTCCCCCATTTTTATTTCCTTACTAGGACAATGCTCTAATAATGATGATCATCACACTTTTATTTACTTACAACTCAATATGAAAACTGGTAGGATGATATGACTCTGTATGAATGCCTCTAGTAGTGTACCAGGATGTGCAAAGATCTAGTGTGACATGTATAAAAAATATGACGAATGGTGGATTTGCCACAAATACTATGGCAGCTCTATATGATCATGCAATGCATTATGATGATGAACGAACTAGTCATGTGAAGTGACGATGGAATTTGCATGCCAATATATCTCGGAATGGCTATGGAAATTCCGTGATAGGTAGGTATGGTGGTTGTTTTGAGGAAGATATAAGAAGGCTTATGTGCAACAGAGTGTGTCATGTCATAGGGTTTGGATGCACCGGTGAAAGTTGCATCGATCCTCGAGGTGAGAATGAGCAATGCACAATACCGAAGAGGCTAGCTAATATGAGGAGGTGAGATTGCGTATGTCCATGGTGTCACATTAGTCACAAAGAACTAATATACTTACTGCATAGTTTTATTAGTTTGATCACAAATCAAAGTACTACTCGCATGCCCCGAGGGATAGGGTTGGGAGGAATTAATCATTTCGCAACTCCGACTTGAAACAACACTTGGATTTCAACGAGGAATAGAAATGCTCACACATGACCACCATGCCCTTTTAATTTTTAGATGAACAAGAAGTTTAACATCTCTTAATAATGACACCACTCTGAATTAATAATAATGCACTCACACCTTTTTCATATCACCACATCAATATCATTAACCCATGATTTCTCTGTATGCGCTACATGATGGTTTTAATTATCATTCACTAGTCATCAACCCGTGCACCTGCATGGCCTAGCTATTAGAGGTATATGTAACTATTAATAAAGATTTATTAATATGGAAAAACAAAGATTTTAAAGTATAATATCATACATCTCGACCTATGCGTGGTTATTCAGACAATGATACACATAACACACATATGACAATATTAGCTTTCGTGTTGGAGAGAGTGTATGTGTTTTCCCTATTATATTACAGAAACAACCATTAGTAATTTGAATGAAGACTTCTATCATTGTAGCAAGATACACCTCCTTTTGAAGTGTACTACACCCACTAAGGGATGAAAAGCGATGAATTAGTTTGATCCATCTGGTAGGATCCACATCTGTCTGTCTCATTCGATCCTCATTCTAGCACATATTTTACATAATTCAAAAAGGTAGGGACATAACACACACCCACTACTGGTCAACAAAATTTTATGTCTGATAGGGATATATGCCACATGGGCTCGGTTTGTGTTTTCAAAGATAATATATATTTCAAACAAATTTCATCAATTAAATTATTACAAAATTCATAGAGTTTATATAAAGATAATTCTAGTGATTACTGTAAATCTGGATATGTGTTTCACTTAGTGTTGGATTCCATTATTTATGGTGTTATTACTTTGTCGTGGGTTGTTTATGCATGTATCACAATTACAATGCTAATCATATTATTACGTAATATGCATTTCTTTTAATGCATTGTGTTGTTCTCTTGCATAACCTTAGAAAAAACATCACTATAGTTAACTGAGAGTATATCTATCTAGCACCAAATTAAACAACAGAGTTTACCTTAGTACATGAAAGTTTATTTATGCCTGAAAAGTTAAATTTAAAAAGGTATGGTCGCGAAATATCATGTTTTAAATAATCAAGATTTTGCTTGCCCACCCCTAGCACAAAACAATAATATTACTTCAATTGGTACTCATTAATAGGTTTATGTTTGTACATGATCTTTTATGGTAGAAATTTATTTCTATGTTCTTACTTTTGTTACAATGAGGTGACTTCACCTATTAAATTAGTGACCTTAGTTGTGATGATACCAAGGAGACATTATTGGTTGAGTTTTGTATGTTCACCTCCAATTTCTGTTATCCTGGGTAGGTATTATTTTTTACGATGGGATTTAAATCTCTATTTTAGTCGGGCATAGGCTCAGTTTTTTAGTGCGAGGATTTACGACTCCTTATTTGTCAGTTAAAACAAACGTCCAAGAAAACGTGCAAGTAATTTCAGTTTTCATCGAATAACAACGTGGGATACCATTTTTAACATTGGTATACAAAATATAACCTACCATTAATTTTTTACTCCTTTTTTTGAAAATCATGCGCGTGATTGTAAATTATCCATAGAATTGCTCTCCACATTGTCAACCCCTAGAACAAAAATAATGATATTCCCAGTATCCCTATTTGAAACTATTAGTATTGTGCCGCTGCCAACCCATAGCACAAAAGAAGTGGTATTCCTTCAAATGATATTTATTAACAGACTTATGTTCACATTTTATTCCTACTTGTGTTAAAGTTATGTAATTTCACATAATATTAAGTCTTGGTATTGGTGATACCAATCAACAATGTAGGAGAGATTATGTTCGTGTAGTATTTATTTTATCCACAAAAAATGTTTTTTAGTTTGTCTAGTCGTCCTTTTTACGACGTGTTTAAATTATACGGTGTTCATGTCGTATTTATTTATTTTATGTGATGCTTGAGAATTTTTAATTTGTATGGGTATTTTTTTCAATTAGACATGCACGTGGTTTTTGTTTGCATGGTGCATAAAGATATTTTTTATGTGTCTTTTTTCCCTTTTGCCAGGAGGGTGTACATATTTTTTGTGACCATGACACGTGTGTTTCTTTTTTGGAGATCCTAGACAGGGAATTAAGGACTCTATTATGGACATGGGAGTTTTTTTAATGGTGGACCTCGGAGTTTAATCCCTCGGTGTTTTTTAGATGCTATAGGACGTGGGACATGAGGACTACCGTGGACTTGTGGGAGTCTAATCACTATAGTACATGGGTGCATTTTTAGGTGTTTTTTATTCCTTTATGTATGTGGGGCTTTCCTTTTGATTAGTTAGGCCTTTTAATAGATAATAGATCTTGACCATTCAATTTTAAATCTAATGGTTAAATTAATTTTGATGATGTGGATTAACGTGGAGACTCGAATGGTGCATCCAATTAGTAAATAGAAGATTGAACACCTACTATTTTTGGTCTAGTCTTATGACCCATGAAAATTACCATCACTATTGATTTAACTCTGAAACAAATATAAGTGAAGAACGAGAGCATAAGATTTCCATAAAATCTACGTGCCACCGTGCTCAAAATATATAAGTGAAGTACTAGAGCAACTGCTAAGCTCAAAAGATATAAGTGAAGCACATAGAGTATTTTAACAAATTAAGATGATGGTGTATCTCTCTCAAATAGGTGTGTCTAGCAAACAATGATTGTGGCAAACTGAAAGTAAAAGTAAACAAAAGCAAATGACGCTCTGAGCAAAACTCATATCATGTGATGAATAAAAATATAGCTCCAAGTGACAAACCGATGGATTGAGACGAAAGAGGGGGTTCCTTCCGGGGCATCCCCCAACTTAGATGCTTGAGTCTTCCTAGAATATTACCTTGGGGTGCCTTGGGCATCCCCAAGCTTCGCCTTTTTCTGCTCCTCATTCCTTTGCCCTTCAGGATAATACCCAATAGTTGAAAACTTCAATCACATAAAACTCAACAACAACTACATGAGATCCGTTAGTATAAGCAACATATCAAATACTTTCAGGTACTATTATAAGTTGATTCTTATTTTGTTTTAGCATAAGGTAATGTATTATAACTTCTGCATAGCTTATACCCCCTGATACAATCCATAGCATCATCAAAATAAGCAAACTATGCAAGCAAAAACATAATCTGACTAAAACAGAATAGACTGTAGTAATCTGTAAGTAACCTATACTTATCTAACTCCACAAATTCTGAAAAATTAGGACAACCTCAAGAATTTATATAGCAATATTGTGTCAGAAACCTTAAAAAGATGTTCCAGTAAAATTAGAGAAATTCTGCACTGGATGTCAAAGTTTCTGTTTTTTGCATCGTATCAATTCTACTCATCATACAAATCATCCCAAAGATTTTACTTGACACAAAAACTAATCAAAAAATAAAAAGACAATCATTACAAAGTCAATAATCATGTTATCACAAACAAATAGAAGTAAAAGCAAAAATATAAAGTTAACTATTGGCTTGCCTCCCAACAAGCGCTATTGTTTTATGCCCCTAGCTAGGCATATTGCATACTTTCAAGTGTTTTCATCTTTGACACTCTCTTGCGAAGAAGGTTTTTCCAAGACAATAGGGAACTCATCATCAAGTAATATCTTGTCATCTTTAATGGTGCTCTCCTTAAACCCTTTTATATTATCTCTTACTATCCATGAGTATTGTTTGTTAATGGTATTGAAAACTTGTTAGATAAATGGATAGGAGGAACCTCTTTAGACGTGCTTTCATAATAAGTATGGTTATCCTTGAACTTGTATCTCATCATATAGTCCTTCTTGTATAAAGTTTCATCTATCACGGGATGTTCACAACTCATATCATAATGCTTAATGATCTCCCGCGCTTCACGTACTATATAATCAAATTCATGCATGAGGATAAGCGTGGCTATCTTCTTAACTCTAGGTTCTTTTATGACCGGCAGCTCATAGAAAATCCTTTGCAAAGTAGGGTGAGTACATATAAAATCTTATTTCAAGTTCTAAAACAAGAGCGGAAATAGCATTGTCATAACTCTTAGTTCTTTTAAGGATTGGAGTAGCCTTGCAAGTTAAAGCACCCATACAATTGAAAAATTGTTGGATAATGCTTATCCTCATTGTATTCCCCTTTCCTACAATGAAAACCTTCACATATCACTTTGGGGGAGTTTCCTCAATGGGATACTTACTCCCATCATCCTTTTTAATGACAAAGTCGGATATGGAAGCAACTTTGAAGCAAACTAGAGAGCGAAGATGCAATCCAGTGACAAGCTAAGCAAGCAACGGTAAACATTTTTATTTTTTTATTTTTTATGAGACAAACTAAATATACCAAAAAATAAAAAGGAGAACAAGTGAATGAAAATTTGTGTGAAGTTACTTGGTAGTTGGTAATGATATTTCCTGGTGTTAGAGCATATTTCTCCATATGTGGTTTTGGTAATTGATGACAATTCGTATGGACTAATGGTTGCCTTAAGTTATATTTATAGGATTTGTCCATAGGCACTTCTTGAAGTCCATCTGTTGGGTTCAAGGAGTTTGTATGATGACCAAGATGGTATTCAGGGTATTATCCAAAGAATGGTCATAGAGACACAAGGTTGATCAAGATCGTCACACAAAAAGTAAATCAAGATGATAAACACACAAAGCGTACAAGATGTTTCGAGAGGGATCAAGTGATCCCATGGTATGGTAAGCATTGTCCATTACGTGTTTGTGTACTAACCCATGGTCTTCGTGAGATTTCTATGTGGGGGTTAGGTGTGTTTCCATGGGCTTGCGTCAAAAGGAAGATCTCATACAACCCATGAAGGATGACGTCAAGTGGTGAGCGTCATCAAGATTGCGGTGTACAAGTTCAAGTGGATCAGCACAGATATATCATGCTTGAAGCTTGTCGTCCATTGTGGTGGCAATGGACTTGTGCAGATATGCTGAAGAGTGGCTCACCCATAGTGAGTATGGGGGAGCAATCAACTAGTCCTCATCAAGCCAACACAATCAAGAAAGGTGGTCCATCTTGAGGAAGCCAAGATCATCATCATCTAGCTCAAGAGGACGAGGTGCAAGGTATAGGTTTGCCCTTGATAGGTTTTCTGTTTTAGGATAGATTGCCGTACTGTCAAGGGGGGCTCTCAAGTGAGTAGCTTGATCGTATCGTTCATTGAGAGCTCAATCCATTTGCATCCTTGCATCATACTTCTTGGTTCTTGTTTGGTGTTTCTCTTTGTGAGTTTTAGAGATTATGGTCATCTTCATGACAAGCTCAAGTTCATCGAAAACGGAGTCCATATGCATCTTCTATGACGTTTTCGATGTTGGGAGTTTTTATCGGTCTTATTCAAAGAAGGGTTCTCACCATTTTCTTATGGGCATTTTATAACTTGATTCTTATTGACATTTATATCAAGTTTGTGTTATCCCATGTCGTTAGCTTTCCAACAAACTTGGTTTCGTTGAAATCGGAGTCCGTATGCGAAAGTTAGAGCAGATTCACTATCCAACGGTAGTACCGCTCCTGGTGCGAGCGGTAGTACCACTCCTGTAGCGGTAGTACCGCCCCCGGAGCGGTAGTAATTTTTTACTACCGCTCCCTAGCGGTAGTACTACTCTAGGAGCGGTAGTACCGCTCCGGGTGGGCGGTAGTACCGCTTTGGGACGGTAGTACCTCTCTTTGAGCGGTTGTTCTTCGTCGGACTTTTTGCAAAGACTTTCTCTCGAGGTAGTACCGCCAAGGCTAGAGGTAGTACCGCCAGGGTCTAGCGGTAGTACCGCTGTGCTCGTGCTGTAAGTGGGGGTAACGGTCTGATTTCTTCCCCCACTATATAAAGGGGGTCTTCTTCCCCCTTGGACTTATCCATCCATTGAGCTCATGTTCTTCCCCCATTGCTGACCTTCTTAGAGCTTGCTAACTCTCAATCCCTCCAATGATTCTTGCTTGTTCTTCAGGGAAAAGAGAGAGGAGATCTAGATCCACATCTCCACCAATCACTTTCTCCTCTATGTGAGGGGAACCACTTGGATCTTGATCTTGGATTTTTTTGTGAGCTCCTTCTTCTTCCTCTCATATTTCTCCATAGCTTTTGTTGTTGTGGAGGGATTTGAGTGTGAGGGACTTGTCCACTTCGTGTGTTCTTTCCATTGCATTAGTTGCATCGGTTTGAGTTCTCCACGGTGATACGTGGAAGTGAAATTTGAGAAGCTTATTACCTTTGGTACTTAGTACCCTAGATATTGTTCTTCGTGGATGCTTTGGCGTCCTAGAAGCTTGGTGGTGTCTCGGAGCTCAATCATTGTGGTGTAAAGCTCTGGGCAAGCGTCAGGGTCTCCAATTAGGTTGTGGAGATTGCCTCGAGCAATTTGTACGGGTACCGGTGACTGCCCCCAAGGGTTGCCATTTGTACGGGTTCAGTGACCGCCCTCAATGGTCCCTTAGTGGAATCACGACATGTTGCATTTTGCGAGGGCGTGAGGAGATTACGGTGGCCTTAGTGGCATCTTGGGGAGCATTATGCGTCCACACCGCTCCAACGGAGATTAGCATCCGCAAGGGTGTGAACTTCGGGATACATCGTCGTCTCCGCGTGCCTCGGTTATCTCTTACCCGAACCCTTTACTTATGCACTTTACTTTGTGATAGCCATATTGTTTCTTGTCATATATCTTTCTATCACTTAGTTGTTTATCTTGCTTAGCATAAGTTGTTGGTGCACATAGGTGAGCTTAGTTGTTTTAGGATTTGTGCTTGACATATTAAACGTTAGTTTTATTCCGCATTTGTTCAAGCCTAAACCGTAATTACTTTAAAGCGCCTATTCACCCCCCCTCTAGGCGACATTCACGTCCTTTCAATTGGTATCAGAGCTAGGTCTCTCTTTATTAGGTTTAGCCACCTAGAGAGTAAGGATGTCTACTAGGGGTTTAGGATTCACTGAAACTCTTAGTTTTGATGGCACAAATTTTGATGTTTGGGTACTTCGCATGCTTAATCACTTTCGGGTCTTGGACCCAAATTTAGAGCGAATTGTAGATATGGGTTTTTCTCCTCCAAAGGATTCCCAAAATATATCTTTAGAGGATGAGAAAAACTCTTATCTCAATGCTCAAGCTTCTAATGTGCTTTTTGATGCTTTGAGCAATGTAGTTATATTTCAACTCATACCATTCCGGGATGCTCATGAGTTGTGGACAAAGCTTGAAGATAAATATGGTATGTCCGAGATTTGTGGGAATGATTGTTCTCCCTCCACCTCCTGTCGTGTGGTCTTCTGAACTTCATCTACTTCACCTACATGTGGATTGCCACAAGGTAATGATATGGTGAGTAGTGGAGATCATTGCAATGATGATAATGGGCTTATTGTTAATGATCCTTCATCACTATATTATTGCAATGCTTCATCTTTTGGCATTAACACTTCGAGCACTCTAAATGTTTTACATGCTTGTGTTGATAGTCCTTGCATATCATGTAAAAACTGCTTGACTAAATCTCATGATGATATGCTTCCTATGTCTTGTTGCCATGATAAAAAATGTATATATTTCCTCGAGTTGTTGTCCTAACAATGTAGAGGAAATTCATCACTCCATCGAACAAGATGTGGCCTTGAATGATGCTTCAAGGGATCCTACATCATCATCTATTGTCACTCACTTTTGCCTTATGTAGCGACCCGACTCAAAACGAGTCAAGCCTCTGTGTATCTGTGCCATCCGTGGATCAGTATGCTGGCACACACAGTACATCAATGTATATATCAAAGTGCAATCACATGTAAATAGCGTAAAACTGATATATACCTTAAATATCTCAGCGGAAACAGTCAAGGGAGTGGAGTCCCAATAAACACCAATGGCAAGTTGAGTGCGGACTGTAACCCTGAATCGTACTCTTACTCGTCGAGGAAAAATATCTACAACATAAGGCGTTGCAGCCATGTAGGTCAGCATATTAAATATGCCGGCAAGTCACATAAGAGAGAGGTGAAAAAGTAATCATCTATTCTATATGATATATGGCAGGTGGGGTTGTAAGTTTTTAGCGAAAAGCAAGGTTTTCTCCTACATCAAGAGAGGGCTAAAAGCAAAATGTTACTACATTGTTGGTTGTTAACGAGATGGTTCCACTAACCAATTCTCATACCCATGTTGTCAATAATACCCACATCAATATTATTATTTGTGTTGAGAATTTCAGATAATTCAGTTCCCCACAAGATTTGATCGCCTCCGTGTATGTCCTCGCACTTCATTGTGTTTGAAGACCAGATGATCAAAACATGCTCTTTCAACGGGTCCCTCTGAATCCCTGTCGGTGACCATCCAAATCCTACAGTTCTTCTACATCTGCTGGCACCGCCTGTCCAGAGTCGCCGCGTTGTCCAACCAAGGCAGAGCCATAATGACTTGTGGCTGTGCACGTAAGCCTTGGGTCTTGAAAATATCCGTCCGTCTCTTTGAGCCTGGGTGAAGCTTTCCGCAAGATGTCATGGCACGTCTCCAGCATCCCGGGTCATCCACTGGTTTCTCCAGGAAGCAGATCAACCGTCCTTCACCCAGAGTTGCATTGCATCACGAGGTCTTGAAAAGTCTTGACTGAACCGGTCTTGGTTATTAAATTATTCTCGCATCACTCATGATAAACTCTCAACCAGAATCCCGTCTACTCAAGCATAGCAATATGAAATTTGTCGTCCCGGGCCTAGTAACGGGGTTGTTGGGTGCCTACCACATGATACTACAATATGTAACCATAATTTCCAAGTACCTACTCAACAGGCAATTGGGCATATGATGGTAGAACTACGATGCATAAAACATAGGTGATACATGATCAAATGACTTGCCTGGTGATGTTGACGAAGAAGAATTTTCGTTCTCGAGGAATAACTTGATAGACTACTCGTCACTCTCCGATGAAATCTATATAACAACCATATCATTCACGTAAGCACTCATACTAGCAATCATTCTAGCAATCAAAAGAAAAGAGAGAGCGAATAAGAATCCGAAAGAAACTTGAACTAAAACTAGGAGTCTTCTACTACATCAAACACTAAATTGTTTTTTTTTCTATATGAAAATAAAACATTAAATAACAGAGAACTAAGATATAAATTTAACCAAGATAAAATAAAGTATTTTACATAAAACTATTTTGAAAGTATTTTTAAATGGGAGTTGAAACAGTAGAGAAATCAATTGCAAGTTATTAGAGAACTAGAATTGATTTCATGATAACAAATAAAATAAAAATAAAAACTTGTTGAGAACCTACTATTTAACTAACAGAAACTAAACATAAACTTTCTGAAATATAAAAGAAAATAATTTAAAAACAATTATAGAAAAAGAAATAGCCATAATCCTTAAAGAACTAAAACAGAATCTGTTTTGGTAAAAACCCCAAGTAAAATTATTTAAAAAAAATTGAAACTTAAACTACTGAAAGATATGATCACTAGGAAACAGCAGCAAAAAGAATTAAATTAAAATCTATTTTTAAACTCCCAGAATAAGCAAAACAAGGTTTAAACTAAATCTGGTCTAATTCAAATTTTATAATTCCAAACATAGAAAAATTATATATTTTCGGAAACTATAATACATTTGTGATCTAACTCAAAAAGAATCACCTAATTCGGAGTTATAGACTAATAGATATGAATTTTATAAGTTTGCTCTTTTTCTGAAAAAAAACTGTGACGGGGTTTCGTGGATCTCACCGGAGTTGGAGAAGACGACGGGAAGGTGGCTCCGGTGGCCGGCCGAGGCAGCGGAGGGGTCCAGGCAGGGGAGGAGGGCTCCGGCCGAAGGTTGGTGGTGCCGGCGGGGCATTGGGCGACGGAAGGAGGCAGCAGGACCTCCGGCGAGTTCCTGTTGAAGATGAACTCCGGCGAGGTGGGGGCTGCGGCTAGAGGCGAGTTGAGGTATGGTTCTTGGGGAAAATGGATAGAGGAGGGTGTGGTGGTTCTTATAGGGGGCTCGGGAGGCGCCGGGATGGAAGGACGAGGGAGATCGGGAAGGGAAATTATTCTCTCTGTCACCATGGCCATGGATGGAAGGTCCTCGCAAGGTTCCGTGAGGAAGGAGAAGAAGTTGTCGGGCCAACTTTTGGAAAGGTCTTAATGGGCCACAACAAAGTTTCCAAATAAATGAGATTTATTTCCTATTTTCAAAAACCAGAAAGTAAACGATTAAAAAGGAAACGAAATAAATTCGAAATAAATAGTTTCTATATACTAAAATTATCAGGAAAATAAAATCTAAATGATAGGG
Source organism: Hordeum vulgare subsp. vulgare (assembly GCF_904849725.1). Classification (NCBI taxonomy): domain Eukaryota; kingdom Viridiplantae; phylum Streptophyta; class Magnoliopsida; order Poales; family Poaceae; genus Hordeum; species Hordeum vulgare. Next base: position 487,875,246 of record NC_058519.1, read on the forward strand.
ATTTTTCCACGGCCAAAATAAAACTTAAAAAAATGTTTTTCCAGAAAATCCCTAAAAGCATTATTTCTTTTTGCAATTATTTTCTCAAATTAAATTTTGGTTTTTTCTTGGCTCAAAATATTTCAATGAATGCCCCTGGTTTTTGGAGGGTCATGTTCCTCCTCTCTTTCTTGCTTGGCAAGAATTTATTCCTGGCATTTCTAGAGTGGAGAAAAAAAATAGAATTGCAAAACAAAAATCGAAAGAAATTAAAATGCCACCTTCATTCAAATTCTTTATAGTTGAAGAAGTCATGCTATCTCCTCTCATTGATTTTAAATGGATGAATTTGAATTCACCGGAAAAAGGGGAAAGTCATTTTATTCCCTCTCATTCAAAAGTTTTTGAAAAGTTTCAAATTTCACTCAAGTTTCAATCACTCAAACAAACAAACAATCAATCTAATAATTTTTTTAACATTCCAAAATTTGGGATGTTACACCTTGTGGCTAAGGCTTCAAAGGTATCTCCTACTTTGAATCCCAATGTATCTCATGATGATGATGTTGATGATAATGAGGATGAGAATAATGATGAAGAGAGTGATATTATTGCATCCTTAAAAATTAAGGGTGAAATGATTTATAAATCTCTTTATAAAAATAAACTTGCTTGTTCTAACTTCTTGGAAATCATGTCTATTGCCACTGAGGGCAAGAAATACATTGAGGAGTTGGAAGCTCATCTCGAGGAGCATGAGGCCACCATTGAGACAATGGAAGGTTATGAGCGTGATTACGCTAACGAGATCGAGGATCTATCTGAAGCTCTTGAAAATGAACAAACCATCAAGGAATCTTTTGAGGAAACCTTTGCTATAGAATTATATATATTAAAGGAATCCTATGATAGAGCTCTCGAGGTGGCTATTGATTTTAGAACTAAAAACGATAAGCTTGAAGTTGCACATGCTAAACTCATTGAGGACTATGAGCACCTCGAAAATGGATCAAGCGCTATTAAGAGTTCGATCATCGAACTCACCGAGTCTCATGCTCAACTTGAAGCTTCATATGCTAAAGGCTTGCCAAGTTGCCTTCTCCTCTTATTGTTAATAATGATGCTTGTGCTAGTAACTCTACTTCTTGTGAAGCATCCATTTTAAAGGAGAATGTTGAGCTAAGGGCTCAACTTGAGTTGCTATCTAGCAATTATGGGAAATTGGAAGAAAGTCATGTAATGCTCACAAGCTCTCATGATGATCTTCTTGTATCCCATAATGTGCTAAAATTAGCTCATGAGGCTATTACTACCAAGGTAACATCGAGGGAGCCTCATGTGGACACTAGCACTACTTCTAGTCAAAATGTTATATTGCCATGTTCTAGTCCTCGTAATTCATCTACTCATAATGTTGCTACATCTTGTGATGAATTACTTTCCATGCCTTGTTGCTCTAATAATGAAGCTTATACTTCCTCTTGTACTTGTGTTGATACTAACCATGTAGAGGAAATCAAAGACCTCAAGGCCCAAGTCACTTCCTTGAAGAAAGACTTGGAAAAGAGTCATGAAGGAATGTCCACACTCAACAATGTCTTGTGTGGGGCAAAAATCCCCAAATGACAAAGATGGACTTGGATTCAACTCCAACAAGAAGAATAAGTCCAAAAGCTTCAAGAAGAAGGGCCAAGAACAAGTCAAGAATTCAGCCAAGATTATTTGCTTCAAATGCAAAATTGAAGGGCACCATGTTAGATCTTGCCCACTAAAGAAGAAGCCCCAAAGTCACAAGCAACAAGGGAAGCGGCCACAAGTTCAATCACATACTCAACTACAAGTTGAAGAAAGGCCCCTTCCCAAGAAGACCCAAGCCAACACTCCTCATGTTGAGAAATCACTAGGGAAGAAATTAAAGGGTAGATGTTGCTACTTATGTCGTGAGAAGGGTCACTTCGCTTCTTCTTGCACGAGAGGTAATTTATCCAACCCAATCATTATTGATTATATCTATTCTCTTGTGAAGGATAAGGTTGGCAATGTGTTTGCCAAGTTTGTTGGTACTCAAAGTGGTGTCAAGAAAAGTACCATTTGGGTTGCCAAGCCTATTGTGACTTACCTCTTAGGACCCAACGTGGTTGGGGACCAACAAGCTCAATCTTGATCAATAGGTGAATCTGGAGGACATTAGAGACTTGGATACATAATGAAGAATTAAGGGGTCTTCATCATTCATATTATCTCAAGCCAAGTCATTTGGATTATCGAGTTTCTAGCTTATATCCAATGTGCCTCCTTACGGTAACTTGTACTTAAACTGTTTACATTGTTAGTTGCTTGCCCCTTTGCATGTTGTGGTTTTGTACCTTGCATGTGTTTGTATATGTTGTGCTTCCAACTTGCTTATCTTGAGTAATCGAGTATGTGTATGTTGGTTTGCATATCATGTACATGTGAGTCTTGTATTGAGTCTTTTTGCATCTTGTTTGAATCTTTGTTGGCTCTTGTGAGAGATTAATGGATTATCCCATTGTGGGGGAGTGATGTGCTTTGCACACCTCACAATCCTATAAATGTGTATACATGGAGAATGCCACTTAGTATTGATATTTCAAGATTATCTAGTTTCTATGTGGTATGTCTTACTCATGAGAAATACAAATTCTATATGGTCCATTAATTATCACTTGTTGGTTTTAATTTGACACTTGTTAATATTGTTGGGTTATCACATTATGGGGGAGTAATATGCTATGTGCATATTACAAGCCTAGAAAATGTGTACATTTGACGTATTGCCACTTAGTGTTGATATTGTAAATTATCTTGTTCCTAGGTGGCATGTTAGCTCTACAAGTGTCATTTGCTTGCGTTTTATGGGTAAAGATGATGTTGGATATATTTGCGATCTACCAATGAGTATTATTTCCAAAATACTTCTTGTCCTTGACAATTGGTATTCCCATCATGTGGTAGGAATTGCTAATCTGTAGCGACCCGACTCAAGACGAGTCAAGCCTCTGTGTTTCTGTGCCATCCCTGGATCAGTATGCTGGCACACACAGTACATCAATGTATATATCAAAGTGCAATCACATGTAAATAGCGTAAAACTGATATATACCTTAAATATTTCAGCGGAAGCAGTCAAGGGAGTGGAGTCCCAATAACACCAATGGCAAGTTGAGTGTAGACCATAACCCTGAATCGTACTCTTACTCGTCGAAGAAAAATATCTGCAACATAAGACGTTGCAGCCGTGTAGGTCAGCATATTGAATATGCCGGCAAGTCACACATGAGAGGAGTGAAAAGTAATCGTCTATACTATATGCATATATGGCAGGTGGGGCTATAAGTTTTTAGCGAAAAGCAAGTTTTCTCCTACATCAAGAGGGGCTAAAAGCAAAATATTACTACAAAGGTTGGTTGTTAACGAGATGGTTCCGCCAACCAGTTCTCGTACCCGAGTTGTCAATAATTACCCTCATCAAATATATATAATGGTGTTGAGAAATCCAGATAACTTCAGTTCCTTTGGCTCAAGTTGTCCATGACCGTGGACACGGCTAATCGATTAGTTTTGAGTACTCTGCAGAGTTTTGCACACGTTCCCCACAAGATTTGATCGCCTCCGGGTTTGTCCTCGCACTTCAGGGTGTTTGAAGACCGGATGATCAAAACATGGTCTTTCAAAGGGTCCCTCTGAATCCCTGTCGGTGCCCATCCATTCCTACCGTTCTTCTACATCTGCTAGCACCGCCTGTCCAGAGTCGCCGCGTTGTCCAACCAAGCCAGAGCCCATAATGACTTGTGGCTGTACAGGTAAGCCCTGGGTCTTGAAAATATCCGTCCGTCTCTTTGAGCCTGGGTGAAGCTTTCCGCATGATGACATGGCCTCTCCAGCATCTCGGGCATCCACTGGGTTCTCCAGGGAGCCGATCAACCGTCCTTCACCCAGAGTTGCATTGCGTCCGGGGTCTTGAAAATCTTGTCTTAGCCGGTCTTGATTATTATATCAACCTCGCATCACTCGTGGTATACACTCAACCGATAACCCGTCTACTCAAGCATAGCATTAAGAAATTGTCGTCCCGGGGCCAAGTATCGGGGTTGTTGTGTTCCTACCACATGATACTACAACTATTACTAAAGTTTCCAAGTACCTAGGCAGCATGCAATTGGGCATAGGATGGTAGAACTACGATGCATAAAATATAGGTGATAGTATGATCAAAGTGACTTGCCTGTGATGTTGACGAAGAAGAATTTCTCGAGAAAATAACTTGATAGACTACTCGTCACTCTCCGATGAAATCTATATAACAAACATATCATTCACATAAGCACTCATACTAGCAATCATTCTAGCAATCAAAACAAAAGGGAGAGCGAATAGGAATCCGAAGGAAACTTCAAATAAGACTAGGGAGTCTTCTACTACGTCAAACACTAAATAGTTTTGTCTAACAGAAAATAATAACAAGGTACTAAGATATAAATCTAACTAAGATAAAATAAAGTATTTTTTTCACAAATTTTTTGAAAGTATTCCCAAACGGGATTTGAAACAGTGCGGAAACCAATTGCAAGTTACTAAGGAACTAGAATTGATTTCATGAAAACAAATAAAAATAAAATAAAAACTTGTTGCAAAACTACTGTTTAACTAACAGAAACAAAACAAAAATCTTTCTGAAATAATAAAGAAAATATTTGAAAACAAAAATAGAAAAGGAATTAGCCGAAATCCTAAAAGAGGTGAAACATAAATTGTTTCACAAGAAACAGTGAGCTAAAGTACTCAAACAAATCTGAAAATTTTACCACTGATAAATAAGATCACTAGTGATTAGTACCAAAAGGAATCAAATTAAAAGCTATTTTTAAACTCCTGGAATAGGCAAAACAAGGTTTAAACTAAATCTGATCTAATTCAAATTTGAAAATTTCAAACATAGACAAATTATATGTTTTTAAAAACTACAGGAAATTTGTGAGCTACTGGAAAACGAATCAATGTTATTGGACTTCGGGATAAAAAGTTGTGGCCAAAACAAGATTGAAACTTGCTGTTTTTGCAATTTTTGACAGAAAAACTGAAAACAACTAGCTAGCTATTGGGGTACACGTGGCAAGCTACGGTTGGCTGCGGGTGCTGTTTGTTGCTGCGTTATGGGCAAACGGCCTAGGCTTAACAAACTCGTTGGTTAAAAGATAAGTGACAATAAAAACCGTTGGTTTTCTGATTTAGACCGAAGGGTTACGTTAGGATCTAATCTAGGCCACTAGCTAAGATCCAACGGCTACTAACAAAAGAGAGAAAATAACAGAGAGGAAGAAGGAGAGCTACCGTGACTGGGCAGTAGCTCCGGCGAGGGCGTCGCCGACGAGGGGGGGGGAGCTCCGGGGCACTGGGGAAGAGGGGAGGCGGCGGCGGGGTGCTTCTCCTCCGCGGGGAAGGCGTCGGGCGGCTCGGGGCAGCTCGGGTGGCGCTGCTCCAGGAGGTAGACGTGGCAGCAGGAGCTTGCTGCCGGCGAGGGGGCTTGGGCGGCGAGGGGAGATGGGGAGGCGGCGGCGGGGGTGGGAACGGGGTCGGCCGAGGGGCAGGGTTTATATAGGCTAGGTGGGGAAGGGAATAGGAAGGAGGAGAGGTGGCAGTGGGGAAGGGAATCGCGGGTGGTGCGGCTCGGTCTCGGTCTCTGGTGGAAGAAAGGAAAGAGAGGAGAGGTAGGAGAAACCGATGGGGAAGAGAGGCTTGGTCGGGTGGGTGCCACGGGGCAGTAGGAGGGGGAAGGGGCGGTTGGGGTCGGTCGCCCTATAACACGGGGATTCGGGATCCCAGGGAAAAGGGATTCGGCCCATGCTATCTAGCGCCCACGGCGGCGGTTTGGAAAAAAAAAACCTTTCCTAATTCTAACTTTTCCGAGACAGAAAAATAAAAACGAAAAAAAGGAAAGTAAATAAAAATATTTATATATGGTATTATATACCAAAAAAACAGAAAATAAATCTCTACCCGAATAACATTTTTTAAAGCCAAAATAAAAACTTTTAAAAAATGTTTTTTTCAGAAATTCCCAATTTGCTTTATTTCTTTTTTGCAATTATTTTTGCAAAAGAACTTTGGGTTTTCTTGGCTCCAACATTTCAAAAATTCCCGTACTTCTGGAGTGTCATTTTCCTACGCTCTCTCTCTTGCGTGCAAGAGAGTTTTCTCCGGGCTTTTCTCGTGCGAGGGAAAATGGAAATGCAAAAGAATTCAATGCAAATATCTCCATTCAAATTCTTTATAATTGAAGAAGTCATGTCATCTTCTCTCTTGGCTTTTAAAAGCTTGAATTTGAATTCACCGGAGAAGGGAAAGTCATTTTATTCCCTCTCATTCGAAAATTTCGAAAAGTTTCAAATTTCACACAAGTTTCAATCACTCAGCAAACAAACAAACAATCAATCTAATAATTATATTAACATTCCAAAATTTATAATTTTGGGATGTTACATAATCGTCTTTACATTGGATTTTGTGTGTCGTTTGTCTTCCTTGACTCTTGTGGTTCTTTTTTTTAACATGTCTAGTGTTCTTATAGATATAGAGAAAGTGATGATCCCATCTTGTGAATTTTGTATTTAAATGCAAATTCTATATAATGCACATCCCTTGAGGGAGGTATCCTATTTTCTTTCGAACACTCTCTTTATTCGCCCATAATAAAATCTTTTGATCCCCATTAAGTGTGTGTTGATGGGAGGCATGTCTTGCTCTTTATGATGCTTTGTGCCATCATGAAAAATTTCCAGGGTTTGGTTTGTTGGAACCTAGCTCTCTTTTGGAAACCAGATACCTCGTGTTTGTTTTCCGTCAATTGGTATCTTGTTTCCTTTATTTGGCATGTGTCAATGAATATCTCATTCCTTGAGGTATCTTTTAATTGATATCCTTCAAGTGATTGTTTTTTGTTTGGTATCTTATTATCACTTGATACCTTGTCTTTTGGTGTATTATCAACTTTGTGTTGAGTTGATTCTTGAAAGCCTTGAGCATGCATATATACTATATATAGCTTCTTTTGCTTGCTTTCTTTCTTTGACCCAATATATAGGGGAAATTCCACCTTGTCATAAATTGGCTAAAGTGTGCATGAAATTCAAATTCATATCTATGTGCACATATGTATGTGGAGTTTGTCCTATGTATTGTTGGTTTTCTAACTCTTTGGTCCCAATGAGCTTGGGCACCATTTTGTTTGTTTTGTTGTTCCAGGAACAATTGGAGATGCATTGGATGCTCGTCTCACCTATAAGGAAGGTGTTGGGACCATGTGATTATTGGAGCCAAGTTAGGATGATCAACGAACAACTATCTACTACATCAATCCAATGTTGTCTCGGTAACAAGTATCTACTTCATGCATTCATTTTTTGCAAAGGCCCAAACCTGTCTTTTCTTTTCTAGGTTGCATCATGGCATGAATCTCTTGATTCGTTCTTGTAGTACTTGTTTCCTTTCTCAAAGCATCCGAACGATGATGTCTTATTGCTAGTTGGGATGTCATTGATGTCCGTATGATGGAAGTTCATATTGTACAATAAGAAAATATTAGCCCATGTGCTATGCTTCCAAGCAAAGATCTTATTGATATATTTATGACTTCCTTTTGGACATCTTGTTTGTTCCTTCTTGTAACCATTTCATGTGTACATCCTTCTTTGTGGATATATATCATCATGATTGTCTTCTACTTAGAATCTTTTACACATGAGAGAAGTTACATCTCTAATTGATATCCTCTTTTCTTTCACGTCCATCGTTGCATTTCCTTTTTCGGTTTTGGTGGCTTCGTGAAAGGATTTGTCTTGAGTGCGTATCTTATTTTCCTACATCTTGATGCACTCTTTGGCCGTGAATATTATTTTTCCTCATGCTTGTCTTGATGAGGGTTTTGCCATTTCGATTGGTATCCCTCCTCTTGACAAGGTTCTTATTTCCTATCTTCACCATGGGTTGTGACAAGCGTTGGTTCTAATTTTGTTTATTAGTAAGCTTGTGAACCCATTTTCTAGTATGTGTGTGTGGGAATGATATGTCTTGCACTTTGTTTCTCATTTCATCAAGACTATGTTGATGAGTAATGCTCATCCTTATCTTAATCGTCTCAAGTGCTTTGCCATGACTCACACACATTATTTTGGTTGAGCTTAAGTTGCTTCTTTTACATGTTGCTCAAACATTTGTTTTGTGCAAGTGGTATGCTTATTGTCTCATCTATCTTCTTGCACTCGTTGTGTGTTTTTATTAATTTTGGGGGAGAAACGATCCTATTTTGTGCACTTGTATCAAATACAAAAATCTCTTATTAGTGCACAAATCATGGGGAGCTTCTCTAGTTTTGATAAAACACTCTGTTGCCTTTATCATAATATCTTTTATTCATGTGGTTCGAAGGACCATATGATTGTTTGTTCCATCTGGTATCTTTTGATTGCTTGCCTCTATTTTTGTATGTCCTTATGGCATACGATCCTTTTATTTGCAATCTTTGGGTCCTCGATATAGTTCGTTTTCCTCCAACTTCTTATCATTGTATATGTGTATTTCTCTGCACTCATTTGTTCAGAAGTACACACTTTTTGGAGGACAACCTACTATATTGGCTTTCTAAACTTTGGGTCCATTTTGGCAATCGATGCCAATGGGGGAGAAGTTTAGAGAGTTTAGTTTGGTTATGCTTAGAGGGTTTTGCTTTTATTGCATAAGCATTTACATCTTGTACGCATGCATTATTGCATTGCTTTGCATGTGTGCGCTTGGTTATGCTTATTTCCTTATACAAACTCTCTTTAAGTGGTTGTCATCATTTACCAAAATGGGGGAGATTGTTAGAGCATATTTCTCCATATGTGGTTTTGGTAATTGATGACATTTCCTATGGACTAATGGTTGCCTTAAGTTATATTTATAGGATTTGTCCATAGGCACTTCTTGAAGTCCATCTGTTGGGTTCAAGGAGTTTATATGATGATCAAGATGGTATTCAAGTTATTATCCAAAGAATGGTCATAGAGACACAAGGTTGATCAAGATCGTTAGACAAAAACTAAATCAAGATGATCAACACACAAAGCGTACAAGATGTACCGAGAGGGATCAAGTGATCCCATGGTATGGTAAGCATTGTCCATTACGTGTTTGTGTACTAACCCATGGTCTTTGTGAGAGTTCTATGTGGGGGTTAGGTGTGTTTCCATGGGCTTGCGCCAAAAGGAAGATCTCATACAACCCATGAAGGATGACGTCAAGTGGTGATCGTCATCAAGATTGCGGTGTACAAGTTCAAGTGGATCAACATGAATATATCATGCTTGAAGCTTGCCGTCCATTGTAGTGGCAATGGACTTATGAAGATATGCTGAAGAGTGGCTCACCCATAGTGAGTATGAGGGAGCAATCAACTAGTATTCATCAAGCCAACCCAATGAAGAAAGGTGGTCCATCTTGAGGAAGCGAAGATCATCATCATCTAGCTCAAGAGGATGAGGTGCAAGGTATAGGTTTGCTCTTGATAGGTTTTCTGTTTTAGGATAGATTGTCGTACTGTCAAGGGGGGCTCTCAAGTGAGTAGCTTGATCGTATCCTTCGTTGAGAGCTCAAACCATGTGCATCCTTGCATTACACTTCTTGGTTCTTGTTTGGTGTTTCTCTTTGTGAGTTTTAGAGCTTATGGTCATATTCATGACAAGCTCGAGTTCATCGAAAACGGAGTCCATATGCATCTTCTATGATGTTTTCGATGTTGGGAGTTTTTACCGGTCTTATTTGAAGAAGGGTTCTCACCATTTTCTTATGGGATTTTTCTCACTCGTTTCTTATTGATATTTCTATCAAGTTTGTGTTATCCCATGTCGTTATCTTTCCAACAAACTTGGTTTTGTTGAAATCGGAGTCCATATGCGAAAGTTAGAGCAGATTCAGTATCCAGCGGTAGTACTGCTCGTGGTGCGAGCGGTAGTACCGCTCCTGTAGCGGTAGTACCGCCCCCGGAGCTGTAGTAATTTTTTTACTACGGCTCCCTAGCGGGAGTACCGCTCTAGGAGTGGTAGTACCGCTTCGGGACGGTAGTACCTCTCTCTGAGAAGTTGTTCTCCGTCGGACTTTTTGCGAAGACTTTCTCTAGAGGCAGTACCGCCAGGGCTAGCGGTAGTACCGCCAGGGCTACGGTAGTACCGCTATGCTCGGGCTATAAGTGGGGGTAACGGTCTGATTTCTTCCCCCACTATATAAAGGGGGTCTTCTTCCCCCTTGGACTTATCCATCCGTTGAGCTCATGTTCTTCCCCCATTGTTGACCTTCTTAGAGCTTGCTAACTCTCAATCCCTCCAATGATTCTTGCTTGTTCTTGAGGAAAAAGAGAGAGGAGATCTAGATCCACATCTCCACCAATCACTTTCTCCTCTATGTGAGGGGAACTACTTGGACCTTGATCTTGGAATTCTTTGTGAGCTCCTTGTTCTTCCTCTCATATTTCTCCATAGCTTTTGTTGTTGTGGAGGGATTTGACTGTGAGGGACTTGTCCACTTCGTGTGTTCTTGCCATTGCATTAGTTGCATCGGATTGAGTTCTCCACAGTGATACGTGGAAGTGAAGTTTGAGAAGCTTATTACCTTTGGTACTTAGTACCCTAGATATTGTTCTTCGTGGATGCTTTGGCATCCTAGAAGCTTGGTAGTGTCTTGGAGCTCAATCATTGTGGTGTAAAGCTCCGGGCAAGCGTCGGGGTCTCCAATTAGGTTGTGGAGATTGCCCCGAGCAATTTGTATGGGTACCGGTGACCGCCCCCAAGGGTTGCCATTTCTACGGGTTCGGTGACCGCCCACAAGGGTCCCTTAGTGGAATCATGGCATCTTGCGTTGTGCGAGGGCGTGAGGAGATGATGGTGGCCTTAGTGGCATCTTGGGGAGCATTGTGCCTCCACACCGCTCCAATGGAGATTAGCATCCGCAAGGGTGTGAACTTCGGGATACATCATCGTCTCCGTGTGCCTCGGTTATCTCTTACCCGAACCCTTTACTTATGCCCTTTACTTTGTGATAGCCATATTGTTTCTTGTCATATTTATTGCTATCACTTAGTTGTTTATCTTGCTTAGCATAAGTTGTTGGTGCACATAGGTGAGCCTAGTTGTTTTAGGTTTTGTGCTTGACATATTAAACGTTAGTTTTATTCTGCATTTGTTCAAGCCTAAAATGTAATTATTTTAAAGCGCCTATTCACCCCCCTCTAGGCGACATCCACGTCCTTTCACCCGGCAACAGCATCAGAAATCCTGCGTTCTACTTGTGACCTGCGTTTGGTTTCCGTGAAGAGGAACGGGTTATCGCAGCACAATGTGGGTAAGTATTTCCCTCAGTTATGAAATGAAGGTTTATCGAACCAATAGGAATATTAACCACAATCGTCTTCAGTGGTTGCACACAAAAGAACAAACAACTTGCACCCAACGCGGGCAAGGGGGTCGTCAATCCCCTTGATCTTGTTATTTGCAGGTGACTCCTCGTTGATTGTGTTGGTTTCCCTCCAAGCTTTAAGGGTGATGTAGCACAGCGACGACAAGTATTTCCCTGAGTTATGTAACCAAGGTGTCAATCCAGTAGGAAGATCCAGAAGACTATGTATGTAGTACGTACACACAAATAACAAATCTTCGCAACCGAACGCGTGTAGGGGTTGTCAATTCCTCGTGGGTAAAATAAAATGGTAAACAGATAGACTGATAAATGCAAATAAAGTAATGTTAAATAATACACATCAAGGTATTTTGGGTTTTTGATAATATAGATCTGAAAAAATAAAAGAGAAAATAAATTGGAAACGCAAATAGCACAATAGATCTTGCAAATAGATGATGTAAAATAGACCCACGCGCCGTAGGTTTCACTGGTGGCTTCTCTCGAGAAAATAGCAAATGATCAGTAGACATATTATTGTTGGGCAATTGATAGAAGAGTGAATAATTATGATGACATCGAAGACAATGATCATGTATGTAGGCATCACGTCCAAGACAAGTAGGCCGACTCTTGCCTCGATCTACTACTATTACTCCACACATCAACCACTCTCCAGCATGTATCTAGTGTATTAAGTTCATGGAGAAATGGATTAATGCTTTAAGAATGATGACATGATGTAGAAAAAATATATTCATGTAGGAATAGACCCCAGCATTTTATCCATAATAGCAACGATACATGTGTGTGATGTCTCTTTCTTTCATTGAGATTGAGCACCGCAAGATCGAACCCACCACAAAGCACCTCTTCCCATTGCAAGATAAATAGATCAAGTTGGCCAAACAAAACCCAAATATCGGAGAAAAAATATGAGGATATAATAATCAAGCATGGATATAATTTCATAGATCTGATCATAAACTCACATTTCATCGGATCCCATCAAACACACCGCAAAAGAAAGAGTTACATCAAATAGATCTCCAAGAGACCATTGTATTGAGAAGAAAAACGAGAGAGAAAGCCATCTATCTACTGCCTATGGACCTGTAGGTCTGATATGAACTACTCAGGCATCATTGGAGGAGCACCAATGAGGATGATGAACCCCTCCATGACCGTGTTCCCCTCCGGCAGGGTGCCGGAACGGGCTCTAGATTGGATTTTGTGGCTTATGGAACTTGTGGCGACTGAAACTATTCTTTATCGACTCATTTAGGGTTTATGGAATATTTGGGTATTTATAGAGCTCAGAGGCGGTGGAGGAGGTGCCTGAGGCCCCGACTTCCCACCAGGGCACGCGAGGGGCCCATGATGCGCCCTGGTGCCTAGTGGGCTGCCTCAGCCTCGCCTAGTTGGCTTCCTTGGTCCTCAAGTTTCCTTCTAGTCCAAAAAAATCTCCAAAAAGTTTTCTGGCATTTGAAATTCATCTCATATTGATTTTCTGCAAATAAAAAACAAGCAAAAAACAACAATTGGCACTGGGCACTATGTCAATAGGTTAGTCCCAATAAATGATATAAAGTTGCTATAAAATGATTATAAAACATACAAGAATGATAATATAACAGCATGAACAATCAAAAATTATAGATGCATTGGAGACGTATCAGCATCCCCAAACTTAATTCCTGCTCGTCCTCGAGTCGGTAAATGATAAAAACAGATTTTTTATGTGGAACGTTGCCTAACATGTTCATCGTATTATTTTCTTTTTAGCATGGACATATGGACTTTTAGATGATTCAAAGCAATAGTCTATAATTTGACATGAAAACTTCAATACTCAAGCATATCAACAAGAAACCAAGTCTTTCAAAATATCAACACTAAAGAATGCAATCCCTAGCCCATCATGCTCCATCATTGATTCATTCTTGTAATACACCCAAATATTAGCTACATCCATTGCTCTAGTATGATAAGAGTGTTCCTCGGTTGGTGCTTTCTAAGAGAAGATGGAGACTCATATTCAAAATAAAAAATTGCATAAATTCAATAGATAGGCCCTTCACAGAGGGAAGCAGAGATTAGTAGCGGTGCCAAAGTTCAAAGCAAAAAAAATAGAGATACAATATTTTGGGTGGTATTCTTTTCCTGTCAACAAAAATGACTAAGAGTTCCCAATATCTTCCATGCTAAATAAATCATAGGCGGTTACCAAACTGAAAATAAAGTTTATTCCTTTTGCACCATTCTTTCACACTCCACGGCTAGCCGCATCCATGGGTACCATTCATACCAACACTTTCCAAGGAATTTATTAATTGACAACATAAAATAAATTTTCTTTGCATTTTGGGACTGGGCATCCCTATTACTGCCATACTCTCGTGCAATGACAAGTGAATAAACACTCATCTTGAGAATAACCTATTTAACATGGAAGATACCGGCCACCCCTCGCCGCTACATGATTGGTACGGGCACACAAAACAAAAGTTTATTTTGAACATTTGGCACAACTTTGGGTGTAGGATTTGGATGCACAAGCAGTATCCCGCTTAGTACAAGTGAAGGCTAATAAATAGATTGAGAAGCGCACAACTAAGAAACGAAAACCATCATAAGCGAACATTAAACATAACTAACACCAAATAATGCAACACAAGTAGGATGTAATTTCATAGCATAATTATTGACTTCATGTGCATGCATAGGGAATCACAAACCTTAACACCAATATTCTTACTAAAGCATAATTACTCATCAACATACCTCACATATCACTATCTTCATATCACAAAACTATTATAAAGAATCAAGTTTAACATCCAATGATCTTCATGGAAGTTTTTATTATATATCCCCTCGATATCTATCACTTTGGGACTAATTTCATTTAAAGCAAATTGTCATTGTAAATAACAAGCTCTCAAACAAATATAAGTGAATAAGGAGAGCACAAGTTTCTGTAAAATTTTGAACTCTCAAAATAATATAAGTGAAGCAAGAGAGGATTTCTTCAAAATTTCTACTAACTAGCAAAATAATCTAAGTGAACCATGAGAGAAAATTTCTTCAAAATAACTGCACCACCGTGCTCAAAAAGATATAAATGAAGCACTACAGCAATTCCATGGCTCTAAAAAATTTAAGTGAAGCGTAAAGAGCGATTCTAATAAATCATAGCATAATTTGGTTACAACAAGGTTTATTATGACAAACTATCAAGCAAAGCAAGCAAAGACTCATATAATACAAGACGATCCAAGCAAAACTCATGATATGTGATGAATAAAAATATAGCTCCATGTAAAGCCACTGATGGTTGTTAGAAGAAAGAGGGGATGCCTTCAGGGGCATCCCCAAGCTTATTTGCTTGGTACTCTTTGGGTATTACCTTGGGGTGCCATGGGGCATCCCCAAGCTTAGGCTTTTATCACTCCTTATTCCTTCATCTACCATGATCTCACCCAAGACTTGAAAACTTCAATCACACAAAACTCAACGAAACCTTTATGATATCCGTTTGTATAAGAAAACCAATCTTTGCTTTAGGTATTGTTGAAAACCCATTCCAATTTTGTTTTTGCATTATACCTACTGTATTCTAAATTTGCCGTGGCTTATACCTGATGTCTACTACACAACTTGTTCTTGTAGACTCGTGTTGGGCCTCCAAGCGCATAGTTTTGTTGGATAGTAGAAAATTTCCCTCAAGTGGATGACCTAAGCTTTATCAATCTTTGGGAGGCGTAGGATGAAGATGGTCTCTCTCGAACAACCCGCCAACCAAATAATAAGAAGTCTCTTATGTCCCCAACACAAATACAACGGTAAATTGTATAGGTGCACTAGTTCGGCGAAGAGATGGTGATACAACTGTGGTAATGATAGTAGATATTGATTTTTGTAATATGTAAATATAAAAATAGCAAGGTAAGAAGTGTAAAACAGCAAGCAAAACGTTGTTTCAATGCTTGAAAATGAGGCCTAGGTTCCGTACTTTCACTAGTGCAATTTTTCAACAATGCTAATATAACTGGATCATACAAAAATCCCTCAACATGCGATAAAGAATCACTCCAAAGTTCCTATCTAGCGGAGAACATAAGAAGAAATTGTTCGTAGGGTACGAAACCACCTCAAAGTTATTCTTTCTGATCAATCTTTCCAAGAGTTCGTACTAAGATAACAAGTTATCATTTTCAATCGATCTATCAAGAGTATGTACTAAAATAACACCATAACAAATTCAGATTCATAATACTCAATACAACATAAAGAACTTCAAGGAGCACACCAACATATCTATTGGAGAACATAGTACGAAAACATGCAATCAACCCCTATGCCCAGATTACCCCATTGTCACCTCGGGAATCCGCGAGTTGATGCCACAACATATATGAAGTGAATCACTTGAATACCCCAATGCGACTACGGGTATCCACATGCAATACATATATTATATGCTCTCAAAGATGAATATTCGATCCAATCATAACGATATCTTAAAGTCAAAGATTCAATTCATCAAAATAATAGCATGGGACAAACACCATACGATCCAACTATATTAACAAGGCCCGTGATATATCAAGATCATGACATCTCAAGAACACGAGAGAGATAGAGAGAGAGAGAGATTAAACACATAGCTACTAGTACAAACCCTCAGCCCCGAGGGTGGACTACTCCCTCCTCATCATGGTTGCCGCCGGGATGACAAAGATGGCCATCGAGATGATTTCCCCTCTCCGGCAGGGTACTGGAACATCTCGAGATTGGTTTTTCATGGCTATAGAGGCCCGCGGCAGCGGAACTTCTTGTCTAGGGTTATTTCTGGAGGTTTCTATATTTATAGGATTATTGACAGTCATAATCACGCCAAGATGGGCTACGAGGTGCCCACTATACATCAGCCCATGCCAAGGGGGATGGCGTGGCTTGGTGTCTAGTGGGCACCACGGGGGACCCCTCTGGTAGTTCTTTGCTCTAGTATTTCTCTTTTCTTCTAAAAAATCGTCAAAAAGTTTCATCGAATTCCGAGAACTTCTATTTCTGCACAAAAAACAACAACACACTAGTTATGCTGAAAACGGCGTTTGTCCGGGTTAGTTCGAAATAAATTATATAAAGTGCAGCAAAACCCTATAAAAATATTGTAAATATAGGCAAACATGGCATGGATACTTCAAAAACTATCGATGCTTTGGAAACGTATCAATACCCCCGATACAATCAAGAGATTCATCAAAATAAGCACACAACGCAAAGAAAACAGAATCTGTCAAAAATAGAATAGTCTGTAAAGACTCGAATTTTACTCATAATTATGTAACTCTAATTTTTTTGAAAAATTAGGACAACTTAGGAAATTTGTATATAAATATTTTATAAAAAATTCATAAAAATTCATCACTTTTGTGATTTATAGAAATTCAGCTACTGGATGCAAAAGTTTCTGTTTTTCAACAAGATCAAAGCAACTATCACCCAACATGATCCTGAAGGCCTTACTAGGCACAAACACTAATTAAAATATAAAAAACACAATCATAACAGTAGCATAATTGTGTAAACACTCAACAATAGAAATAATAAGTGAAAAATAAATTTTATTCATTGGGTTGCCTCCCAACAAGCTCTTTCTTTATAGCCATTAAGATGGGCTTGAGATCTTATTGACGCTCTCATTAAAGATAGTACTTGAAACACAAAGAGAGCATCATATAGCATAAGACAAACAAATTTAAGTCTAACATGCTTCGTATTCATAGGAATTTCATAAGCAAACAAATTATCAAGAAAATAAATATCTAACATATGCATGGAAGAAGAAAGAAACAATAGCAATCTCAACATGAAGAGAGATAATTTAGTATCTTGAATATTACCAGAACCATATTTCCCTCTCTCATAATAATTACATGTAGGATCATATTCAAATCCAATAATATAGCTATCACATAAAATATTCTCTTCATGATCGACGTGCATAAAAGTCTTATAATCTTCCAAGGTAGTGGGATTAACAATAATTAAAGTCATGACCACTGCAAACCCACTTTTATCACAAAAGACACGAGATAGATAATTCTGCAAAATAGTGGGATCATTATTACCTAAAGTTGAAACTCTTCCAAACCCAATTTCAATATTATTGCAAACAATATTATCAATATCACATTCATCACGAGGGTTAAATAAATTTTCAAGATAATAAGAAGCAAAACGCCAATCATGATCATTACACTGAGTAGTGGACATGACAAAATTGCCATCCCCAATCTTGTAGTTTTGCATAATATTAGCATGATTGACATTACTATAATTTATAATAACATCATTGCAATCAAGCTTGTCATTCAAGGAGATATCATGAATCACTTTATAAATTTCTTCTTTTAACACTTCATCACAATATTCATATTCACGATTTTGAAGCAAAACTGCACAAAAATAATCAAGAGCACTCAAATCACTAGCAATTGGTTCAAGATAATTATATATTTTGAAAATATTAGCAAGTGCATGAGGATCCATATGTCTTCACTTTTCCTGTTTATTTTTCTGTTTTCGAGTGTTGACATGAAGGCAATAGAAGCAAGCAAGCAAGAAAAAGGCAAACGGAAAGAAAGCAAATAAAAAGGCATTTTTTGTGAAGTGGGGGAGAGGAAAATGAGCGGAAAATGGCAAATAATGTAATTGCAAGGAGATGAGTGTTTATGTGTGGGAACGTGATAGATCTTGACTTGATCTTCCCCGACAACGGCGCCAGAAATCTTGACTCCTCGTTGATTGCGTTGGTTTCCCTCCAAGCTTAAAGGGTGATGTAGCACAGCGACGGCAAGTATTTCCCTCAGTTATGAAACCAATGTATCAATCCAGTAGGAATAGCCACAAGAGTATGTAAGCAGTACGTGCACACAAATAACAAATCCTCGCAACCCAACACATGTAGGGTTGTCAATCCCTCGTGGGTAAAATAAAATGGTAAAAAGATAAATTGATAGATGCAAAGACAGTAATGGTAAATAAAACTCAACAAGGTATTTTTGGGTTTTTGATAATGTTGATATAAATATAAAAGAACAAATAAATTGGAAACGCGAATAGAAAAATAGATCTTGCAAAGATATGTTGTGGAATAGACCCGGGGGTCGTAGGTTTCACTAGTGGCTTCTCTTGAGAAAATAGAAAACGGTGGGTAGAGAAATTATTGTTGGGCAATTGACAGAAGATGAAATAATTATGACAATATCCAAGACAATGATCATGTATATAGGCATCACGTCCAATACAAGTAGACCGACTCCTGTGTGCATCTGCTACTATTACTCCACACATCGACCGCTATCCAGCATGCATCTAGTGCATTAAGTTCATGGATAAATGGAGTAATACTTTAAGAATGATGATATGTTGTAGACAAGATCTATTGAAGTAGGAATAGACCCCATAATTTTATCTTTAATAGCAACAATACATGTGTGTCATGTCTCTTTCTCTCATAGAGATTGAGCACCGCAAGATCGCACCCATCACAAAGCACCTCTTTACATTGCAAGATAAAAGGTCAAGTTGGCCAAAAAAGCAAATATCAGAGAAGAAATAAGAGGCTATAATAATCAAGCATGGATATAATTTCATAGATCTGATAATAAACTCACACTTCGTCGGATCCCAACGAACACACCGCAAGTAAAGAGTTACATTAAATAGATCTCCAAGAGACTATTGTAATGAGAAGAAAAACGAGAAAGAAAGCCATATATTTACTGCCTACGGACCCGTAGGTCTGATATGAACTACTCACGCATCATCGAAGGAGCACCAATGAGGATTATGAACCCCTGTGTGACTGTGTTCCGCTCCCACAGGGTGCCAGAAAAAGCTCTAGAATGGATCTCGTGGCTTCTAGAACTTGCGGCGGCTGAAACAATTTTTCGTCGACTCCTTTAGGGTTTCAAGAATATTTGGGTCTTTATAGAGCTTAGAGGCAGCGGAGGAGGTGCCCGAGGCCCCTACTAACCACCACGGCATGCCAGGGGCACAGGGCATGCCCTAGTGCCTAGTGGGCTGTCTGGGCCTCCCCTGGTTGGCTTCCTTGGTCCTTAAGTTTCCTTCTGGTCCAAAAAATCTCCAAAAAGTTTCGTGGCATTTGGACGTCATCTGATATTTATTTTCTGCGACGGAAAAAACAAAAAAAACATCAACAACACTGGGCACTATGTGAATAGCTTAGTCCCAAGAAATGATATAAAGTTGCTATAAAATGATTATAAAACATCCAAGAATGATAAAATAACATCATGGAACAATCAAAAATTATAGATACGTTGGAGACGTATCGGCAAGCAAGTGAGGTGTGTAGATAACTCTAGATAACAGTGAAATGAATAAAAGCAAGTAAATGGCAACAAGGTATTGAAGGTTTTGTAAATATATGGTGAATGGACCCGGGGCCATAGTTTTCCCTAATGTCTTCTATCATGAAAAACAACATACAATGGGTAAACAAATTACTATTGGGCAATTGATAGAAAAGCGAATAGTTATGTGATTTTCACTCCAAAGATCATGTGTATATAGGCATCAAATCCATAAACAAATAGGCTGCTCCTACCCGCACCTATTACTATTACTCCAGTCATTGACCGCTATCCAACATGCATCTAGAGTATTAAGTAAAAGAGAGTTATGCATGGAGAACAATGACATGATGTAGACGAAGTAAACTCAAGCAATATGAATAAACCTCATCATTTTATCCTTAGTAGCAGCAACACAAAGATGACATGATATAGGAATTAGCCAGGTTGAACCTACTACAAAGCACATCTCTCATCGAAGAAATATCAATCTAGTTGGCCAAACAATTCAATAGATCGGAGAGAATTACGAAGCTCTCATAATCAAGCACATCAGAATCATATTAGTATTCAGAGAAGACTTAAATGTTTATCATGAATAATTTGAACATAAACCCACAATTCATCGAATCCCAACAAATGCACAACATAAAAGGAATTACATCATATGGATCAAAGCGAAGATGCGATGATCATTGTATTGAAGATCAAGAGAAAGAGAGATTTCCATCTAGGTACTAGCTATGGACCCGTAGGTCTGTGTTGAACTACTCACACATCATCATGAGGGCATTAAGGTTGGTGAAGATGCCCTCCGTGAGCGATCCCCCCGGCAAGTTGTTAGAATAAAGCTCTAGATGGCCTCCCGTCGAAAGAGAGACTTGTGGCGGCGTAAAAAGTGTTTCGAGATTGCCTCCAACCTTCTTTCGATGCTCGTTGGTTTTCTTTTGGTCGAGAAGAATCTCCAAGAAGTTTCAGGTCAATTGGACTTCGTTTGGTATGGAAAACCTAAAAAGTGAAAAACATGCAGAAAACAACAACTAAAGTTGGGCATTGGGTCAATAGGTTAGTGCTCAAAAATAATATAAATTGGTAAATAAATACCCAAAAAGTGTTCCTAAATGATAATATATTATCATGGAACGATAAAAAATTATAGATAGGTTGGAGATGTATAAGTGATGCATCATAGTATATATAAGTATTTCCCTCATTGAAAACCAAGGTTATCGAACCAATAGGAGTAGCACGGAAACCCCATCTTCAACGACTACACACAAAGAACCAAACACTTGCACCCAACACAAGCAAGATAGTTGTCAATCCCCTTGGACTCGTTACTTGCAAGGAAATGAAGTGTGTAGATGATAGTTGATAATTATAAATTGTAAAATAAATAAAAAACAAATAAATGGCAGCAAGGTAATGAAAGATTTTGTAAACATATAGGTGAATAGACCATAGTTTTTCCTAGTGGCATCTCTCATGTAGTAGGCATACGGTGGGTGAAGAAATTACTGTTGGGCAACTCATAGAAAAGCACATAGTTATGCAATATTTGCTCATGGCAATGGTCATTACATATAGGCATCACATTCGTAAGCAAGTATACCAACTTCTTCCTCCATCTACTACTATTACTCCACCCGTCGGCCACTATCCACCATGCATGTAGAGTATTAAGCAAAATAGAGTAATGCTTGGATAACAATGACATGATATAGACAAAATATATCCAATTAATACGAATGAACCCCGTCGTTTTATCCTTAGTGGCAACAATACAAATACGTGCCTTGTCCCTTTCTGTCACTAGGATATAGAGCACCGCCAGATTGAACCCACTACAACACACCTATCCCACTGAAGAAATATCAATCTAGTTGGCCAAACAATTTCAATAGATAAGAGAGAATTATGAAGCTATCATATAATCATACATATGTAAAGAAGGACCAGCAAGGAACTCGATATAATTTCATGAACAATCTGAACATAAACCCACAATTCATCGGATCCCAACAAACGCACCGCACAAATTGTTTGCATCGAATAGATCACCACAAAGATGTGGTGAACTTTGTATTGAAGATCCAAAGAGAGTGATATAGCCATCTAGGTGCTAACTACGGACCCGTAGGTATGTAGTAGACTACTCACACATCACCATGGGAGCAACAAGTTGATGTAGAGGCCCTCCATCATCGATCCCCCTCCGATGGGTCACCAGAATAGGTCTCCAAATGGGCACACGGTGGAACAAAGACTTGCGGTGGCGGGAAAGGTGTTGTAGGACGATCTCTAGGTTTTAGCCGGTATATTAGAATTCATAGACCAAAGAGGGACATTGGCTGACGCAAGTGGGCGGCACACAACACGACACTGCCACCGCACGCCCTCCTATGTGCTTCCTCCCTCGTGCAGCCTCTGGTCTCCTCCTGAAGCTTCCAGGTCTTCTTTTGGTCCAGAAAAATCATCAAAATGTTTCGTGGCAATTGGACATCATTTGGTATTGTAAACTTGAAAAGCCAAAAACACGCAAAAAAACACAAAATGGCACTAGGCACTGGGTTAATAGGGTAGTGCTCAAAAATAATAT
This sequence comes from Hordeum vulgare subsp. vulgare, assembly GCF_904849725.1. NCBI lineage: Eukaryota > Viridiplantae > Streptophyta > Magnoliopsida > Poales > Poaceae > Hordeum > Hordeum vulgare. The sequence continues at coordinate 487,897,656 of NC_058519.1, forward strand.
GAATCAACAAATAAATGCCCAAAAAGTATCCTAGAATGATAATATTATAGCATGGAACAATAAAAAATTATAGATACATTGGAGACGTATCACAAGCGTTTCTTGAATTTGGACTCGTGGCCGACTGATGTTGGAGTTCCCAAGGGATATTTAGAGGACCAGCCCTCACTCCCACACTACCGCTTGAGTTTCGTGGTATGTCCAAAGTCGGACCATCAATGATCTCTCCCGGGAGACATTTTAATGTCACCAAATTTTGTCGAGCAATCATTCCAATCCGATCACTCGGAAAACTCGCATCCATTGCGGTTTCTACCTAGGCCCGAATGGATAACCCCTTGAGTTCCAGTTTTGGGTGCCGCCGAGGCACTCTAGTCACTCCAAGGATTCCGCCCACTCGTCCTCCAAAACCTCAACTGATTTGAGGGCTAATCATGGGGTCACCTACTAACGGTGGGGTCATGGATGTGACATCCAAGGCCCACCGAGGACCCCACACCATCATTGGAGGTCCCATGACCATAGATGCATCTGGATGCATATATCATAGATCCACTCGGATCCACAAAGCCACTAGGGTGTCTCCCCTTCAGTCAACCAGGCTCCAACACTCAGACAGAGGCAAGACATGGGCGGCGTGGGAGCTGCAATGGCCGAGGGACTTAAAGCAATACATCAAGTGTCATAGCTTCTGTTACCACTAATTTCTATAGTTAACGATTACTATTACTAGAAATTGTCCTCTTAATGGCATTAAATCTCCCTTGTAATGGCACTCCACAGGTCCATGCGTACTCTATATAAACCACCCAGAGTTCCTCGACAAGGACTCAACACCCTCTTGTAATCATACCCCCATATAAAACACAAGCCTCTACGCACGAGACATAGGGTTTTTACCTCTCCGAGAGGGGCTCGAACTCGTATAATTCGAGCAATACACTTGCGCCATAGCTAAGCTTTGCACCTCGTTCATACCCCTGACACTCATTGTCAGGATCGTTGCCTCGATAGTGTGCGATTATCAGTGTGGCAACACATGGTTGCATTTATGTGCCTGTGAGTTGTGCACAATAATACACACATTTCCATGCCATATGCATGTGCAATTGGTGGCAATAACACAAACGGTTACACCAAGAAATGAGGTAAAGCAACTCAAGTGATATGAAGACATTAAAAGCTTAATCGACAAATGGTAACCCCATTTTGTGTTTAACGATGGGTATGACGTATGATCAAGCATTCTTTCTTGACTCCTCAAGTAAAATACTCTAATATAGGTGACCTAGTCACCACCCCACATCTAGATGGAGATTCTTATATGGCTCACATTTATCATTGCATGCTTTCTTGTAACCATTCAACTCTCATCTATATGTATGTATATATTTCAAAAAAACATATTATTTGGTGCTACTCTATGTTTTCTATTACAATAGGTATCGTATAACAATCTTTAAATTATTATCTGCCTAGTTTCACTTAAGGAGTTGATTTTCAATGCAACTCGGTTTCACTGATCTCAGAAACTTGATCCAACCGATTTCTCTTAGAGGCCTCTTATCAATCTCGGTTCTACCGAACCACATTGCCTCGGTGACTCCGAAATGTTTGAGTGCCTTTGATTTTCAGACATTTTCTGGACTTTTGTCTTAGGGGGAGAAAGATTACCAATGATCCCAAGTTTCATTTCCTTCTAAAATTTTATTTAACATTTTTGGATTCAAAATTCGATTACATTATTTTCTAGGGGGAGAAACTGTCGGTGATCCCACAATATAAGAGGGAGAATTGTCTAGGATCCCTATCATGGCGGGATATAGTTCAAGGAACTCTTATGCATATTAAAGGGGGAGAACTTTCAAGGAACCCTTATCAAGTGAGAAGTATCAATGATCCCTTTTTCTCTTAGTGAGCCCTTATCATCTGATCTTTTTGGCAATTAATGCCAAGGGGGAAGAAATATCAAAGCTTCCAATAAACCTATATAAAGGAGGAGAAATATCACCAATAAGATTACACAAAAGGGGGATAATTATCAAAAGGAGGTATTTGTTCCTAAGGGAAGGTGTGCTTAAGGGGAGATCTACCTAAGGGGAGACATATCAAACCTTATATATTAAGGGGGAGAGAGATAAAATTGTTTTAAATTTGATTGCTTTTGGATTGAACTTGTCTTACCCTACCTACTCCCAATATCTACATGCTATGATTTAGGGGAAGAGGAAATTCTTACATAATCATCCTTAGGGGAGAAAGTTCTAAATTCTCTTGGAGACATATCTATCATCAAATTCTACTTTCAATATGTTTTCAATATCTTGGTACTTTTAAAGCTCTTTGCATCTTTACAATAGAGTACTCTTGTGTTATCTAACATTTGTTTTCCCAATTGTACTTCTACTGCTAAGACGCTCAAGAACCGAATGGTAAGTATACGCATCATATCCTTGTTCATGATGATCTCTTGTCTCTTGCACATACTGTTTGCAAGAGTGAGTCTTGAACATGGAAGTTCTACATCCACATATATTTGATGCATATAGCCAAGATTTATATGGCTTGTCTTGTCCTGCTACCATGTGTGTGCCCATGCAGTCCAAAGCAACTATCCTTCTAAAAGGGATTGCACACATTTAGGGGGAGCTTGTACTAGTCATGTATCTTTCAAAGCTGTCATATTCTAATGCCTATGTTTATTTGAATCTTTGATTGTATGTTGTCATCAATTACCAAAAAGGGCAAGATTGAAAGCACATATGCTCCCTTGGTGGTTTTAATAATTCAAGACAACATACATTGTCTCTTGGACTAACACTTTTACCTAGTATATTTCAGGTATAGTCCACATAGAGCTTTGGCCATAGGATTGTGAGGAGAAGCCCCTTGATGAAGGAAGGAATATGATAGGCTCAAGCTTCAAGAAAGAAGACTCTTCATTTTATATCTGTGACAAATCACTTTGAATCCATAGGAAAGCCAATACTATTAAAAGGGGTGAGGTATTATGGTGAATTGGTTGCTCAAGTGCTTAGAGATAGCCACCAAAAATACTCAGCCATTCTCCCACAAAATATATCTATCCCAAGCCTCATAAGAAAAATCGGTGCCACCACCAATTTCCATTCGGCTCTACCAATTTTACATTTAGAAATATCCTATGCCAAACCCACCATCTCAGTACAACCAACACTCCTACCGGTGCCACCGAGATTTGGTGACCAACATTCTGTTGAAATGATTTCAAGTTTCGGAATTTCTGAGTTTGAAATCGGTCTCACCGAGTTTCGAAACCATTATAGGTCATCGTGTCAGTACCACCAAGATTCCTATATCGGTCTCACCGAGAATTCTAAAGTTGCCACATTTAGTGAAACTCGGTACCACCGAGATTCATTTTGGTGTCACCGAGTTGGGCAATAATGTTGTAACGATTGGATTTTAGAGGATGCCTATATATACCCCCTCCACCTACCTCTCATTCGTAGAGGAAGCAATCAGAACACACTTACACTTGCGAGATCAATTTTTCTGAGAGAGAGCCACCTACACATGTGTTGAGATCAAGCTATTCCATTCCTATCATTTGAAACTTGATTTCAAGCCTCCCCAAGTTTCTTTCCACAAGATCAATCTCTCCTACCCATGCCAAATCTGAGAGAGAGTGACTGAGTGTTGAGGAGACTCTCTTTTGAAGCACAAGAGCAAGGAGTTCATCATTTTACCACGTCTGTTACCTTTTGGAGGGTGGTGCCTCCTAGATTGGTTAGGTGTCGCTTGGGAGCCTCCTACTTCATGTTGTGCAGTTGAACCAAGATGTTTGTACGGGAAAGGAGATCGCCTACTTTGTGAAGATCTACTGTGAGTGAGGCTAGTCCTTCGTGGGCGGAGGCCATGGTGGAATAAACAAGGTCGCTTCTTCGTGGACCAGTTGTAGGTGGAGCCCTCCATGGACTCTCACAGTCGTTACCCTCCGTGGGTTGAAGTCTCCACTAACATGGACGTACAATAGCGCCACCTATCGGAACCATGCCAAAAATCGCCTTGTCAACTTCTTTGCGTTTGATCTTCCTAAACTCTACTCCTTACTATGTGTGCAAAGTCCTTACTTTCCGCTGCCATACTTGTTGACTAGCATGTAGGGTGCACTAGACTTGTTAGAATCGCTAAAATCTGCCAACCATTAAATTGGGAAAAGGCTAGGGTTTTAATTTATGCAAGTAGTCTATTCACCCCCCCCCTCTAGACACCTCTTTTATCGATCTCTCAGGAAAGTCCGGTCACTACTCCAATGAGTGCTCGACTCCCAAGAAACGAAGAGAAGAGTCACCTAGAAGATGAAGTTCAACAGAAGAGTCACCTTGCACAGAGAGGAGGAGTAGAGAAGATCGTTATGAACGAAGACCCTCCCGGAGAAGTAAGGAATTGAAGAAGAAGGACAAGTACACCAAGAACCACTCAAGAAGAATACAGCAAGCTCGTGTTGGTGAATGGGTATCCATCTCCGAGTCCAACTACCAATCCGAGAGAAGCTACCACTCCAACTCCGACTATAGTAAAGACAAAGGTGTTGCCGGTCTTGCACTTGTATCCTACAACTCCTATGATATATTTGATTCACCAAATGAGGGGATTGGAAGTTGCTTCATGGCTAAAGCCCCAAGGTATCACGCCCCAAGTACTTTGGCATTAATGGTGATGAGGATGACTTTCTAGGATAAGATGACTTGATATTTGAAAAAACTAGTGATAACAATGAAAATGAACTTGATGATAATCATGCTAGTCAAGATAAGTCATATGATGATGATAAGAAAGAGATTGAACGACTAACTAAAGAATTAAACACTTTTAAGGTAGCTCACGAAACTACTCCAAAAGATCATAGAGAGCTTGCAAGAACTCATGAGAAGCTACGCTTTGAGAAGCTAAATTTATAGCAAGAGCATGACTTTCTAAAAGCAATCAATGATGATCTTCGAAAGAAGAGTTCTTCTTATCTAGCCAAATGATTACTCTTGTCTACTTTTGTTCCATAGTTCTTTGAAAGAAGCACACTAGTAACAAAGGTAAGAAAGTTTCTTCATCTAGTAACAACAATTTTAAAGTTAAATCAAATGATATTGTTGCTAGTAGCTCTCTTGATTCCACTAATGATTCTCTTAGCCAAGTTATACTTGACTAAGAAAACAATTTATTGAAAGGAATTATAGAGAGAGATGTATTCAAAAGTCTTGCTGGAAGTAAGCAATTCAAGGAGATTGTACGCAAGCAAGGAGGACACTAGAAGAAGCAAGGTGTTGGCTACTTCAATGCCAACAGAGTTGAATGGGAAGAAGGTAAATACCCCATCCTGGAGTTTGTTCACCAAAAGGAGAAGTATGATCCTACTCTCCCCAAGGGAACAAGCTCCCAAGATGACCTTCCACCACAAGACCACAAGGGCAAGGACAAGCTTCAAGGAGAGATTAAATCATTTTAGGAAGAACCCCAAGCCATGGTCAAGTGGATTACCAAGGCCACTTCTAGATCTACTTCATCTAGTGCCACCATAACTCCAAGGAACCCCATCAAGTTGATGTGGGTCCCCAAGAAGAAGAACTAGATAAGTTCTTGAGGGGTGAATCCACCAATGAAATTCACTCTTATTCATTTTGGCAAAAACTATATGCAACCAACTCCAACCATCTGGATTAGTTCAAAGAGTCACACATTCCCTCAAAGGTAAGCAAGGGACAAGGTAATTAATGTATCATTGGACATCATCTCACATGTACTTCACTCCATGTCCATAGATATCCTTGTATTTGTTCCTTGTGCTTGGGACTAACCCATGTAGGTTAGAAGAGTAAGAAACAACATGGATTGCTCCCAACTCAAGATGATGTTCATCAACAATGAGCATCCACCACTGCTACACCTACATGAAGTCTTCTACGACAAAACCCAAGGTTAGTTTATCCCTCTTAGGGGGGATGCCACATCATGGGGGAGCTCTACTATAAGACCTGAATATAAGCATCTCTTAAGGTGTGAACACATTGAAAGCTTTATGTAAAAGTGGCAACCTCACTTGTGCTTAAACGATGAGTATGTCGTATGATCAAGTATTCTTGCTTGAATCCTAAGTCAATATACTCATTTATAGATGACTTTGTCATCGCCAAAGTGCTTGATAGATGCTAGAGTGGTTGTGCATGTTTGCCATGTTTTATATTGACATCTTATTGTGTGAGCATGTTGGTATGCACATTTTTTCTCATTCGAGGGTATCCAAATGTTGTTATTTGGCTTTTCATTTTATTTGGCCAATTGGATATACAAGTATGCCTAAGTACCCCTCTCTAGCTATCTATGATTTCTCGTCTCAAATCCTATTCATGCTACATCACAAAATTTGAGCAAGCACTTTAGGGACACTCCCTGTGAGGAGCACTCGATGATCCGTCTCGACAAGAGCTGACTTCCAAAACCTCCCATGTGCCACTCACTGTGACCAACTCCAAATCTCGGTCCCACCGAAGCACTAGGATTGATCTGGTTTTATGATCTCGGTACCACCGAAAAGTAAAACTCTACCTCACCGAATTTCACTGTCATGAGAGAGTTATGAAACTCGATGGTACCAATATTTCCAACTCGGTATCACCGACAGTAGAGGATATATAGATTCAGCATACCATACTTTTTAAGTTCAATCGTCAAACATCACCCCCGCAACCCCCTTGTTTTCGTGCTCTCGTCTCCCGGACATCGCCGTTCATATCCCATGCGCCCTCGCCGCAGGAGCCCTCGTTATCGTTGGTAATCTCTCCCTCTGTCGCCATCGTAGGAGATTTTCATCAAAAGTAGGGTAAAGATCTCGCCCCTCTTTGCGCTCCCTAATCTGGTTCTTGCACAAATAGGTTTAGTCCATCTACAATCCATGTTTGCAATGCGCCTATGCAGAAGAGATCTCCATTAGATTAGAGAACAAGAGGTTTTTAGGTTTAACCGTCCACAAACTGAATCTCGGTGTCACCAAGTCAAAAAACGGTCTAACCAATTTATGTTTTAGGGCTACAGAGAACAATCTCACTGAAACCGAGTTACTCTTTTTGGTGAAACCGAAAAGGCTGTCAAGTTTCTGTTAAGGAGGTTGTTTGTCTCAGTGGCTCCGAAATTCTTTACTCGGTAGAACCAAATCCTATTTGCAGAAAGTTAAACTTAAGACTTTGAGTTCAAATTTTTGAAAACTTTTGTGTTTTGTGATGGTCATCCAGTCCTGCTCTTCTACTTGTATTCACAGGGACAACTTGTTTGCTTGGTTGCCTGTGAGTATGTCACGTTCAGAGTATAGCCAGAATGATTCCACATAGACTACTGTGGAAATGGACTCAGGCAGTAGTCCTGAGAGGACTGCTTCTGACCCAGGTACCCCAAGCTCCCATGATTTTCCAAGGCAGCTACCAATTCCAAAAAGAAGATTAATTCAGATGAAGAGGATGATGACTTCATTTGAGAAGAAATCATTCTCCAAAAGCAAAATGAGAGGGTCACAGTCAAGAAAACTGTGAGAAAGGAGTATGCCAGACCTGATTTGTGATCACGAGAGACTGCTCAGAAAGGGATGAAACTCACCCTTGAGAACCCCTTTTCCAAGTAGGCTAAGAAGCCAGGACAGAAGAGAGCCAGGAAGAGAGTTATGCATGTTTTTGGAAGGACAACCTCCATGTATGAACATCCAGCAGAAGGTGTTGAGGAAGAAGAGTAAGAGGAAACTACTAATCCGCCTCTGTCCTAGAAGAAGAATCTTATGGCACATACTATGCCAAGCAGGTCTACATCCAAGACAAAACCTTCTGTTCCCATGTCTAAGAAGCCGGTACCTCCCAAAAGGACTACTAGGGATATAACTGCGGTAGAGAAGAACAAGGGCTCTACATCCAGAGATCCTGCTTGAAAAGGACCGAGATGGACCTAGAGGGGGAGAATAGGTACAATTACAAATTTTAGTTGTTGCTTAGCAATTTTAGGCAATAATGTGGAATATGAACTTTAGCCTAACAATTGCACATGTGATAAGGTGACAGGTATGATATACAAGTTAAGCACCTAACTAGATAAACAAACTTTATTATGAGAACATGTTAAATAGGTAAGGGCAAGTAACCACAAGTAAGGAGCTAGGGTTAGGAATAACCACAACTCCGAGAGACAAGGATGTATCCCGATGTTCACTTCCTTGGAGGGAAGCTATGTCACCGTTTAGAGAGGTTGATGTTACCATGAGGCACACCAACGCCACGACCCCTATTCTCTCCTTGAGACAACACCACGAAGACGTTTCACAACCACTAGTGGTAGGCCTTGAGGTGGACACCAAACCCTCACAAACTTTCCGGGGGAAATCACAATGGTTTGATTCCTCCCTGAAGAAGTCCTACCGCCTGGGAGTCTACAACCTCCAAGAGTAACAGGATCAAGGGAACTCCTCAAGACTTGCTCAAATCACGAATTGCTTTGGTTGAGAGGAGGAGGGAAGGACGATCTATCTTTTGATTGGAACAACACTGAAGAATCCTCAAAAACGCTCTTGGGATCTGAGATTTGGTGAGGAGGGGAGAGAGTGAGAGAGAAATGTGTTCTTGGAATCTTTCTAGTGTGTTGGACAACCCCCACCCGAGATGGGAAGCGGGTATATATAGTAGTGGTGAAAAATGGCCGTTGGAAGTCAATTATTCTACGCACTTGCCGGACGTCCGACAGGCTCCGGTCGTTCAAAACGAAAGGAAGGGTCGGATGTTCAACACGGGTTGGACGACCGGCCACTGGAGAGAGTAGATCAGCATAGCAGAGGAAGGTTTCAGCATAGTGTACGGACGACCGAAAGCCATCGGCCATCCGACGCACGGTCGTCCGGAAGGACCGGAAATCCGACACTTTTTTTGTTTGGGATGGCGTCGGATTTCCAGCCACACATGGGTGTGTGAATGCCGGTCGATCGAACAGACTAGAAATCTGACGATTCAATGTTGGTGAGGTAGCTCCGGACATCTGGAGACCGTCGGACATCCGAGCCTTCAAAGGCCAAAACAATTTAGTCAAGACAAGAACTCAACCATGGGGTTTTTCTTGGATTTTTTGAGCAAGTCTATCACGAGAACCAGTGATCCCCTCTTAATAGTGCAGGATCCCTATATTCAAGAGTGAACCAAAAGAGATAGAGCTATTTGTCTTGTTTCTCCGTACTTGAGTATCATGAAAACGTCACTTATGATCCACACAAATAATCTCAAGGGAACTAAACCTGAAATGCACTTGAGAAAGGTGATTAGTTCCCTATGTGTATGTTGTCAACAACATCAAAATATGATTAAGTGCATGATTGCACTTTCAGTTTCCCCCTTTTTGATAATTGATGACAACATACATATAACACTCAAAATAAATGGATTTAGTTATGAAGCTTAGTACAGATTTGTTATAGAGCTCCCTGCTACCTCTTGAGCTTGCGTTAGTTTTTCCCTTGAAGTGGAAAGGGTGATGCAGCACAGTAGCAGTAAGTATTTCCCTCAGCTTGAGAACCAAGGTATTAATCCAGTAGGAGTATCAAGCCAAGTCTCCAAAGTACCTGCGCAAAAACAGCAAACTTGCACCCAACGCTACAAAGGTGTTGTCAATCCCTTCACGATTGATTGCAAGGTGAGATCTGAAGGTGGAAAGTGCAACAAAGTAAAAAGTGTAGGGCTGGAATATGATGTGAAGTAGATCCGGGGGCCATAGTGTTCACTAGAGTCTTCTCTCAAGATAGCAAATATTACGGTGGGTGAACGAATTACTGTCGAGCAATTGATAGAACCGCGCAAAGTCATGACGATATCTAAGGCAATGGTCATACATATAGGTGATAACCCACAAGTATAGTGGATCACAACAGTTTTCGAGGGTAGAGTATTCAACCCAAATTTTTTGATTTGACACAAGGGGAAGCCAAAGAATATTCTCAAGTATTAGTAGTTGAGTTGTCAATTCAACCACAGCTGAAAGAGTTAGAATCTGTAGCAAAGTATCGGTAGCAAAGTAGTGTGATAGCAACAGTAGCAACAGTAACAATAGCAGCAGCGATAGCAGTAGCAGCAGAGTAACAGTAGCAGAAGTGACAGCAGTAGCGGCAGAGTAACGTAGCAAGGACCAATAGGAAAAACTCGTAGGCATTGGATCAGTGACGCATGATTATGCCGGATGATATTCATCATGCAACAGTTATAACACGGAGAGATAAGTAACTAGCTCCAGTTCGTCAATGTAATGTAGGCATGTATTCTGTATGTAGTCATACGTGCTTAGGGAAAAGAACTTGCATGACATCTATTGTCCATCCCTCCCGTGGAAGTGGGGTCCTAATGGAAACTACGGGATATTAAGGTTCTCCTTTTAATAGAGAACCGGAACAACGCATTAGCACTTAGTGAATACATAAACTCCTCATACTATGGTCATCTCCGGGAGTGGTTCTGGCTATTGTCACTCCGGTGTTGCCGGGTCCTAACACATAGTTGGTGACTACAACTTGCAAGATACGATTAAGAACACACATATATTGACGAGAACATAATAGGTTCAGATCTGAAATCATGGCACTCGGGCCCTAGTGACAAGCATTAAGCATGGCAAAGTAGTAGCAACATCAATCTCAGAACATAGTGGATACTAGGGATCAATCCCCGTCAAAACTAACTCAATTAAATGATAGATCTCATCCAACCCATCACCGTCCAGCAAGCCTACGATGAGATTACTCACGAACGGTGAGGAGCATCATGGAATTGGTGATAAAGGAAGGTTGGTGATGACGATGGCGACGATCTCCCCTCTCCGGAGGCCAGAACGGTCTACTGATCTACCCTCCAGAGGAAGAACAAGTGGTGGCGGCGTCTCCGTATCATAAAACGCGATGAAATCTTCTCCTTGATTTTTTCCGGACGAAAGGGACTAAATAGAGCTGGAATTGGAGGCGATGGAGCTCCGTGGGCCCCACAAGCCTGCTAGGCGCGGCCACGGGGTCGCGCCTGGTGGGCTTGTGGGCTCCACGCTCCACTTCTCAGGTTGATTCTTGCGCCAATATTTTTTATATATTCCACAAAAAATCCTTGTAAATTTCCAGGTCATTCCGAGAACTTTTATTTCTGTGCAAAAACAACACCATGGCAATTCTGCTGAAAACAGCATTACTCCGGGTTAGTTCCATTCAAATCATGCAAATTAGAGTCCAAAACAAGGGCAAAAGAGTTTGGAAAAGTAGATACAACGGAGACGTATCAACTCCCCCAAGCTTAAAGCCTTGCTTGTCCTCAAGAAATTCAGTTGACAAACTGAAAGAGACAAAAGAAAAACTTTTACGAACTCTATTTGATCTTGTTGTTGCAATTATGTGTAACTCATATCCAGAATTTCAGCAAGATCATAAGCAAACCACATAAGCAATGACATTTAGGTCTCATGGAAAACTCATATCAATGGCATAATCAACTAGCGAGCAATAATAATAAGTTTCAAACGTCAACACTTCAATCAAAACAATCCTGAAGCAGTACGAACAGATGGTATCTCGCTAGCTCTTTCTGAGACCGCAAAACATAAATGCAGAGCACCTTCAAAGACTAAGGTCTGACTGAACATTGTAATTCATGGCAAAGAAGATACAGTCACAGTCATACTCAACATCAGTCAGAAGCAAAGCATAGAAATGACAGAGGTGCTCTCTAATTGGTGCCTTTATAAGAAGAGGATGACTCAACAGAAACATAAATAGACAGGCCCTTCGCAGAGGGAAGCATTGATTTGCAGAGGTGCCAGAGCTCAAGCTTTGAAGACAGAGATAATAATTTTGGGTGGCATGCTTTCATTGTCAATGCAATGACCAAGAGTTTTCACCATCTTCCATGCTACACATACTATAGGCGATTCCCAAAAAGAAAAGTAAAGTTTTGACTCCCCCACCACCGATCAATCACACTCCACGGCTAGCCGAATACTCGGGTGCCGTCCATACCAACATCAATCCATGGGGAGTTTTGTTTGCAATTATCTTTTCGATTTGAGAATGGAACTGGGCATTCCAATTACCGACCCCTTTCTCGTGAATGATAGTGAATAAACACGTGTCAAGGATAACACGCCTAGCATGGAAGATACTGGTCGCCCCTTGTCACCACATGAGCGGTTCGGGCATGCAAAGCAGATTATTTCCTGAAGGTTTAGAGAGTGGCACATGCAAATTTACTTGGAACGGCAGGTAGATACGGCATATAGGTAGGTATGGTGGACTCATATGGAACAACTTTGGGTTTATGGAAGTGGATGCACAAGAAGTATTCCCGCTTAGTACAAGTGAAGGCTAGCAAAAGACTGGGAAGCGACTAACTAGAGAGCGACAACAGTCATCAAAATGCATTGAGATTAACCAACATTGAGTGCAAGCATGAGTAGGACATAAATCACCATGAACATGAATATCATAGAGGCTATGTTGATTTTGTTTCAACTACATGCGTAAACATGGGCCAAGTCAAGCCACTTGAATCATTCAAAGGAGGATACCATCCTATCATACTACATCATAATCATCTCAAAATTCATGTTGGCAATCAAGACAAACCATTATAAGCTACTAGCTAATTAAGCATGGCATCAGAAACTATGATCTCTAAGTTGTCATTGCAAACATGCTTCTCTCACAACAAAGCTGAATCAGGAATGATGAGCTAGTCATATTTACAAAAACAAAATAGATCAAGTTCACACCAGCTTTTCCAGGCTCAATCACTTCATCATATATCGTCATTATTGCCTTTCACTTGCATGACCGAATGATGTGAACAATAATAAGAGTGTTCGTGCATTGGACTACACTGGAATCTGCAAGCAAACACAAAGGAGAAGACAAAGTAATATGGCTCTTTGAGAGATAAACAGATATGCATGCGAGAGCCACTAAACATTGTAACCATGGTCGTCTACCTTGACCCAAAGAAAAAGAAAACTATTTACACGGGAAAGCTCCCAACAAGCAAAAGAAGAACGAGAAATCTTTTTGGGTTTTCTCAAACTAGACAAACACACGAGAAGAAAGCGAGAAAAAAAAATAAACTAGCATGGATGATACAGTGGCAAAGTGTGAACACCGACAATCAAAGCGAAAGTGTGAGCATGAATATAGAGTCGGTGAGAAACACGTACTCCCCCAAGCTTAGGCTTTTGGCCTAAGTTGGTCTACTCCCAAGGATGGTCCGGGCGATACCCAAAATCATAATGGGGGTTGTACGGGAGCGTTGTAGCTACAGCCTGAATAGCTGCCTCACGGAGGCGAGCAGCCTTTGCCTCCCTCTCATATTCCTCTGCCTCTCCTCTGGTTATGTAATATCTCCGTTTTACCTGAAAGTCAAAGAAGGCAGGAGCAGGACGGGTAATATGGAAAACATGTTGCGGTTGAATATTAACCGGTATAGGAGGGATGTATTATCCCTCTCAAGGAACTGATAGCGTGTCAAAGCGGCGCGATCCAGGAAAGTTGTATGGAGTGCGAGATCTCCTTCGCGGATGGGTACTCCAAGAAAATTTGCTATGCGAGTGGCATAGATCCCACCAAAGAAATCCCCTTCATTAGCATTATTATTCAGCCACCTCGCTATTATAGCTCCCCTATTGAAACTTCTATCACCCGTTACTGCGCTCTTAAGAATACTGAGGTCAGGTGCGCAGAGGTGACAATGCTCGATCTTGCCGTTAATGCATCTACCTATGAAGAGGGCAAAGTAATGCAAGGCAGGAAAATGAATGCTCCCCATGGTAGCCTGCGTAATATCTCTAGTTTCTCCAACAGTTATACTAGAGAAAAAATCTCTAACCGAAGATTTAGGAGGATCACTAAGACTACCCGAAACAGGTATCTTGCGAATTCTACTGAAATCCTCTAAATCCATGGTATACGATTTGTCATAGAGATCAAAAAGTACGGATGTGTCACGGCCAGCTAAAAATTTGAATCTATGAACGAAAGAGGCAGTGAAAGTAGTATAATGTTCACATTTATCGGAGATGAATTCTTAAAGTCCAACATTATGAACAAGTGTATCAAACTCGTCTTTGAAACATGCATCAATCATGAATTCATGAGAAGGCCATTCACATGGTTGTACCTGTGCGTTCTTCGGTTGGTAAGGATCGGGCTCCCGAATTGCGAGACAAGGACCCTTCTTGCTTGAAGAACCACCATGATAGTTTCTCCTGGACATCTTCCTTTTCTAAAAATTTCAGTGACTCAAAGGAAAAGTAAACAAGGCTCAACTAAACTCATAGCAACTACTCCGACAAGTGCCTAGAGGCCATATCGCGCATCAAAACTACTTGGGACCAGCTAAAATTAGCATGCAAAGCTCAAGAACAGGGTCACCAAGGCAGCAAAAATACGCAACGAATAAGGCACTGGAGCAAAAACTAATTGGACCAATGGAGAAGTCACATACCAAGGAGCAATTTCCCCAAAACAGTTTGGTGAATGGGGCTTTGCATAAGGAGATCGAAAATCGCAGCAAGAAGAGCAAGAACACGGGTTTGAGCTGCGAGATGATTTTTTCTGGAGGTAGGAGAAGGAGATGGGAGCTAGAATAAGTGAAGGGGGGACACGTGGGCCCCACAAGCCTGGTAGGCGCGGCTAGGGGGGGTGCCCGCGCCTCCAGGGCTTGTGGCCCACTGGTGCATCCCCCTCACTAGCTCTCCGTCTCAAAAAAATTCAAAAATTCCAGCAAAAAATCATACTTGATTTTCACGGCAATCAGAGAACTTTTATTTTCGGGACACTTTTCTACGGGACGCAAAAAACAGAAAACAGGGAAAACTAAAGCTAAATCTATCATTTTTCTTCTAAGCAACCGAAGGTAAAGGTTTAGAACAAAGGGATGTGACTCTTAGATTCATCCATCTCATGGTCATCAAAAGAAATCCGTCAATGAGGTTGATCAAGTCTGCTTGACAAACTTTTTTGAATCGCATAAAAAAGAACGGAGAATTTTCGAATAGTCACTAAGTTACCTCAATGGGGATGTACATATCCCCAACTAGCAAATCATACTTCATCTTAATAGTAGGTGTAGGGCATTCAAAGCTCCCAATAAGAATCGATGAAGTTTTTTTGATAGCATTGATGCAATGTACTCGATATTGTTTCTTTGGAAAGTGCACCGTATGCTCATTAGCGTTGACATGGAAAGTGACATTGCCTTTGTTGCAATCAATAACAGCCCCTGCAATGTTTAAAAAGGGTCTTCCAAGGATGACCGCCATGGCATCATCCTCGGGAATATCCAGGATAACAAAGTCCGTTAAGATAGTAACGTTAGCAACCACAACAGGAACATCCTCGCAAATGCCGATAGGGAAAGCCGTTGATTTGTCGGCCATTTGCAGAGAGGTTTCAGTGGGTGTCAACTTATCCAGTTCAAGTCTACGATAAAGAGAGAGAGGCATAACACTAACACCGGCTCCAAGGTCGAATAAAGCAGTTCTAACGTAGTTTCCTTTAATGGAGCAAGGTATAGTGGGCACTCCGGGATCACCTAGTTTCTTAGGAGTTCCACCCTTGAAAGTATAATTAGCGAGCATGGTGGAAATCTCAACCTTAGGTATCCTCCTCTTATTAGTCACAATATCTTTCATGTACTTGACATAGGGAGACATTTTGAGCATATCTGTCAAACACATTTGCAGAAAGACAGGTCTAATCATTTCAACAAATCGCTCAAAATCCTCATCATCCTTTTTCTTGGATGGTTTTTTGCGGAAAGGGCATGGGGTTCTGAACCCATGGTTCCCTTTCTTTACCATGCTTCCTAGCAGCGAAGTCGTTCTTATCGTATCTCTTATTCTTAGGCTGTGGGTTATCAACATCAACTGGTTCAATCTCCACATCCTTATCATTGCTAGGTTGAGCATTGTAGCGACCCGGCTCAAAACGAGTCAAGCCTCTATGTATCTGTGCCATCCCTGGATCAGTATGCTAGCACACACAGTACATCAATGTATATATCAAAGTGCAATCACATGTAAATAGCGTAAAACTGATATACACCTTAAATATCTCAGCGGAAGCAGTCAAGGGAGTGGAGTCCCAATAAACACCAACGGCAAGTTGAGTGTAGACCGTAACCCTGAATCGTACTCTTACTCGTCGAAGAAAAATATATGCAACATAAGACGTTGCAGCTGTGTAGGTCAGCATATTGAATATGTCGGCAAGTCACATATGCGAGGGGGTAAAATATCATCTATACTATATGCATATATGGCAGGTGGTGTTGTAAGTTCTAGCGTAAAGCAAATTTTCTCCTACAACGAGAGGGGGCTAAAAGAAAAATATTACTACGTAGTTGGTTGTTAATGAGATGGTTCCGCCAACCAGTTCTTATACCCAAGTTATCAATATTACCCTCATCAAATAAATATAATGGTTTTGAGAATTCCAGATAACTTCAGTTCCTTTGGCTCAAGATGTCCATGACGTGGAAACAACTAATCGATTAGGTTTGAGTACTCTGCGGAGTTTTGCACACGTTCCCCACAAGATTTGATCGCCTCCGTGTATGTCCTCGCACTTCAGGGTGTTTGAAGACCGGATGATCAAAACATGGTCTTTCAACGGGTCCCTCTGAATCCCTGTCGGTGCCCATCCAATCCTACCGTTCTTCTACATCTGCTGGCACCGCCAGTCCAGAGTCGCCGCGTTGTCCAACCAAGCCAGAGCCCATAATGACTTGTGGCTGTGCAGGTAAGCTTTGGGTCTTGAAAATATCCGTCCGTCTCTTTGAGCCTGGGTGAAGCTTTCCGCAAGATCTCATGGCACGTCTCCAGCATCCCGGGTCATCCACTGGTTTCTCCAAGGAGCCGATCAACCGTCCTTCACCCAGAGTTGCATTGCATCACGAGGTCTTGAAAAGTCTTGACTTAACCGGTCTTGGTTATTAAATTATTCTCGCATCACTCGTGATAAACTCTCAACCAGAATCCCGTCCACTCAAGCATAGCAATATGAAATTTGTCGTCCCGGGCCAAGTAACGGGGTTGTTGGGTGCCTACCACATGATACTACAATATGTAACCATAATTTCCTAGTACCTACTCAGCATGCAATTGGGCATAGGATGGTAGAACTACGATGCATAAAACATAGGTGATACATGATCTAATGACTTGCCTGGCGATGTTGATGAAGAAGAATTATCGTTCTCGAGAAATAACTTGATAGACTATTCGTCACTCTCCGATGAAATCTATATAACAAACATATCATTCACATAAGGACTCATACTAGCAATCATTATAGCAATCAAAATAAAAGAGAGAGCGAATAAGAATCCGAAGGAAACTTCAAATCAGCCTAGGGAGTCTTCTACTACGTCAAACACTAAATAGTTTTTGTCTAACAGAAAAATAATATACTTAAATAAGAGGGAACTAATATATAAATTTAACTAAGATAAAATAAAGTATTATTCACAAAACTATTTGAAAGTATTTCCAAACGGGATTTGAAACAGTGGAGAAACCAATTGCAAGCTATTAGAGAACTAGAATTGATTTCATGATAACATATAAAAATAAAATCAGAACTTGTTGCAAACCTACTGTTAACTAACATAAACAAAACATAATATTTCTGAAATATAAAAGAAAAATAATTTAAAAACAACTAAAGAAAGAAATATAGTCATAATCCTAAAAGAAGTGAAACAGAAAGTGTTTCACAAGAAACACTGAGCTAAAATACAAAACAAATTCTGAAATTTTTACCACTGATAAATAAGATCACTAGTGATGAGTAGCAAAAAGAATTAATTACAAATCTATTTTTAAACTCTCAGAATAAGCAAAACAAGGTTTAAACTAAATCTAACCTAATTCAAATTTGAAACTTTCAAACATAGGCAAATAATATGTTTTTGAAAAATACAGAAAAATTGTGATCTACTGGAAAACGAATCAACCTCATTGGAGTTGTGGAGCAAAAGTTATGAGGGGAACAAGATTTAAACTCTCTCTGTTTTTGAATTAAAGCTAAAAATAGAGCAAATTAACTAGCACACGGGAGGGGGTATGTGGCGCTCTCTGATTGGTTGGAAGCGTGTTTGCTGCGGGGAAAACTGACAAACGGCCGCTATGTAAACAAAAGTTCTCTGGCTAAAATCAAGTGGAGAAAAACCATTTGTTTTTTTATCTAAAAACCGAAAGGGTACGCAGGTTCTAATCTAACGCGCACGTTTAAGATCCAACGGCTACGGAGAGGTGGGGTGGTGGCTTACAGTGGTAGCAACTCCGGCGAGGAGCCCGGCGATGGCCGAGGTGGAGGGTGGTCGGGGACGCGGCTCCGGTGGCCTCCGGCGATGGCTGAGAGGTCGGGGAGATGGCGGGGCTCGTCCTTTGTCGGTTAGTGGCGACGGAGCGGGACCTCGGGGCCGGGGTAGAGCTGCAGGGCGCCGGAGAGCTTCGGCTCAAGCCTACTCCGGCAAGGGTAGCGGGCGGAGGCGGCGGGGCTCGGGCAGGGGAAAGGCGAGGGAAAACGGGGCGAGGAGAGGCCGGGGGGGCTTATATAGGGAGAGAGGGGGCTCCAGAGGAAAGGAGATCGGCGCTACGAGGGCAAGTCTGGTGAGGTCGGGGCTGTCGGGATGAGATTAGGTAGGGGAGGGAGCGCAGGGGAGGAGGTGACCGAGGGGTGGGGGCGGTCGGACGGGAGGGGCCCGCTTGCAGGGAGAGAGAGGGAGGGGGCGGTGGTGTCGGTTGGCCGACCTGTAGAAGGAAGGCCCAGGCCAGGCGGGATCTGGCCCAGCAGCGCTATAAAGCGCCTGAGGCGCTTTCCAATTTAAAAAAATATTCCCGATTTTTATTTTTTCCAAAAAAACAGAAAGTAGAACAAATAAAAGGCAAGTAAATAAAATCCTAAAATAGGGGTGTTATATACCAAAATTTTCAGACAAAAATTCTCTATCCGTTTAACATTTTTCCAAGGCAAAAATAAAAACTTTTAAAAGATGTTTTTTCAGAAAAAAAACCCTAAGGTTTTATTTTCTTTTTGGCAATTATTTTCTCCATAAAACTTTGGTTTTTCTTGGCTCAAATATTTTCAAAAATACCCCTGATTTGGGAGCGTCATTTTCCTCCGCTCTTTCTTGCTTGCAAGAATTATTCTCGGGGTATTTCTCGGGGAAGAAAAATAGAAATGCAGAAGCAAAATTTGAAAGAATTCAAATGCAAACTCCATTCAAATTCTTTATAGTTGAAGAAGTCACGTCATCTTCTCTCTTTGCTTTTAAATGATTGAATTTGAATTCACCGGAGATGGGGAAAGTCATTTTATTCCCTCTCATTCAAAAGTTTTGAAAAGTTTCAAATTTCACTCAAGTTTCCATCACTCAAGCAAACAATCAAGCATTCTAATTATTATTTTAGCATTCCAAAATTTGGGATGTTACAAACCTACCACACTTAAAATGAATCTCGTCCTCCAGATTCGAAGAGGCTAGAAAGAAAGGTTAGGGTTTGGGGGTCCTTTAACAAATCCAATCTCCGGCAAAGTGGGATGCTACCACACTTAAAATAAAGATTAGTGGTCCCTCAAAATGTTTTAACGATTCTCTGGGGTTTTGGCATCTGACTCCTCATAGTCTTCATACTAACTCCTCTGGTGATGCTCTTTCGTTATATTCATAATGTTCCCCTCAGAATCCGATCTCTTACGTGGATTTAAGCTTCTTCCGGCACTGGGTCTTGTTAAGTGACAAGTCTCGTGATCATTCTAAATAACATATTGATGATTCTCATGGTGGTTTACCATTTGTGGTTATCCTGCAGAGAGAGAGGTCTTGTCTTCATCCTCACTGTAAAATTTTCTACGCGTGACAACAACTACCATGTACATGGGCTTTTCTTATACCATTCTAAGGCTTAAACAAAAGCTTCAAAGAACGTCGTCTCTCATTATGGGTAAGTCTCTCAGATTTACCATTCCGAATAGCAAGAGAATGATAATAGTAAGTCATCACGGTGGCCAGGCCATGTCGCACTGAAATCATTACCTTGTATAAGGCTTAGTGAATCTCGTATTCTAACACTTGGGCATCCTCACAAGCATTGCAGAATTTCTCTTGTCCGCGAACGAAGTTCGGATAATCCATTGGTTCTGCAAGGTGAACAAAACATCTATCTTATCTTCACAACTCTCTGGCTTTCGTATGTTCCTAAGAAAATGTTTGCTGAAACAAGTTTCCTTCTCCAAAAAGATAGTACTTGATCCTTATTAGTCCCGGGGTCTGTGGGTTGCACACATAGTTGGAATTACTACGCCTTTAAATTCCATAGTGTTTCATTCCATCCTATTCTTGGGGTAACCATCATATAATAATAATTCTCGAACTTATTTTTGGTACACACTCCATTATGTGGGATACTTTCCATTGGTGTGTTTACCATAAAAGTTATTGCTTCATCCATAAATCATATTCATTTCATAATCAATCCTTTATTACATCCTTACTTTCTTCAAAATTCCAACTCAAAAGTAATTTATTACAAATGCTGCCATCCACATTGTTCAGTATGGTCAAGCATTTCTGCCAACTTTATTCATTTGTCTCTCTTGGAGGTACTTTAGTTCCACTGGAACTTTCCAAGGTGCTCCTTGAAACCATCCATCTTTTGCTTCATCATGGTGGCCATGAGCTTTATCTCCATCATCTCCGCACGTACCTCACTCAGGTATTCCTGGGTATGACGGAGTCTCGCTTCAAGTATTTCTCCAATTTGGCGTATGGCTGCCATGGCAGCTTCACGAACAGCATCAAAGAAGGTTGCTCGTGGTACACGTGAAATGAAAAAGTATTGCCCCATAGTATTTGGACAAACTCCTTTCACATGGTGGAGGTGTACTTCCACATACCAAAGTTGTACTCCACTTTCCATGAATAGGTAGCCATTGTAGACTGCATCTCCTTCAAGATGAATGTGCTTCATCATGTCCTTCAGGATTTTCGGGTAATCATGATCACTGGTCATGGTCATGATCGTTTCTGGGCCCTTGAGGAATGACTCGTAGAGAGTTGTCATCTGCAGGTGTCAGTAAATAGGTACTCACAGGAATGTATATGTCTCCTTGGTAGTTATGGTACATTCCTACTCAGTGGATCCTATGGGTTCACTGATTACTACCACACTTAAAATGAGATATACTCATGCCTGCATAGACCATATTTTCTTATATCCTCATAATTGTTCAGAGATCTTTGTTCGAAGATAAACAATGCATACAGTTTCAACATAGGCAATCATGAGACAATAAATTCCATTTATTCATGATGTTATTACAATCTCAAGGACTTCTGTTACAAAAAATTTCACTCCATGATCTCATGAAAAACAAGAGTTCTTCAGATTACACTAATTGCCGCGGTCAAAACTTAACTACTCCTTTTTAGCTTACTTCCTTTGTGGAAAATCGTTAGCAAAATGTCATGCTTCCTTGCAACGAAAGCAAATGAGTTCTGACAAGTCTCGAGGCATCTTACTATTTTCTTTTGCTCCTTGGGTTTCCGGCTTCCTTCCTGGGCACATATATTTGTGGTGGACAAATTCCATACACTTGTAACATCTGACATGACTCAGGTCTATATCTGCGGAGATTTGGCTCTTCCGAGGGTACCTTTTTTTCTTTCCGGACTCCTTTATTTTGGCCAGTTCTTCTATTTCAAGTGGATCAAACTCCACTTTTTCCATCGGGAAGTTTCCCAGATACTCTTGGCTTCCCTTCGTGCAATCCTGTGAATAATGTCCTTCTTCTCCACATGAGTAGCATACATTGGAGAAAAATCTGGTCAGACCTTGTCCATCAGGGTCTTCAATATTTTCGTTCATCACCGGCTCTTCTAGAATCTTATTCTTGAGTGTTTCCTTCATTGCTTCTTTCTGCTGCTGGACAACTTGTTGTACCTTGGGGTAAATGTGACATTGAGCTGAGTAGTGGGTGGTTCCTTCACAAAGGAAACAAGTCATCTGACTACTTGGGCATTCCTCAGCTGGGTGATTTCCTTCACAATGAGTGCATCCATCCTTGTGTTCTTCCTGGGTGTGTCCTATTTCTCCGCAGATCTTGCATGCACAAGTCTTCTCCTTCGGATTATCATAGCTCTTCTGAATAAGTTGGGATCTTAACAGAGTGTCCTTGAATTCGTCCCAAGTTTCTGCTCCACTAAATCCTTATATGGCATGATGCATTTTCCACCAGATTGCAGCACTTTGTGTAAAGTACTGAAGAGCGTGTGCCACTTCATACTTCCTTGAAATCAAATTGTTCTCGAAGTGGTTCTCCATGTTCTGAATCCATATTTCAGCCTCCAGCTGGGTCATTGGTCCAAAGATTACAAGTCCAACTTCATACTCCATCTGGTAGGGTTGAGGTTTTGAGATGGGTAAGAGAGAGAGGGAGATACACACAATACAAACAATATTTTTGAGAATAGGTTTTATTTGTGGCCGTCGGAAAACACACACCAATGATGGCTCACAAATCATCATATCTAACGTGGGTATATAAAAGGGGTTTGGACTTCTAATGGTCATATAATTATTCGAACACTTCAGGGTTTATGAATTCTTCGGGTCTTGAGAGTCTTCAATGGGTGTAGCTTCAATTCTTCAAATGCCTGGTGAAATCTTCTTTACTTTGAAGTAGAACTCCGTTGATTCTTCATGAGGTCAAAGGGGTAAAGGTATTGTCTAACTATTAGAGGTGAGAGAGAACATTTGATGAAGTCCGAAGAGATGAGAAGTGAAAGATATTCTCGAAAATAATATTTTTTTAGAGATCCTATCCTAAGAAGTTTCCAGTTTCTAGGGTCACGTCCTACAGTCAACATGTGCTCTGATACCATTTTTGTAGCGACCCGACTCAAAACGAGTCAAGCCTCTGTGTATCTATGCCATCCCTGGATCAGTATGCTGGCACACACAGTACATCAATGTATATATCAAAGTGCAATCACATGTAAATAGCGTAAAACTGATATATACCTTAAATATCTCAGCGGAAGCAGTCAAGGGAGTGGAGTCCCAATAAACACCAACGGCAAGCTGAGTGTAGAACGTAACCCTAAATCGTACTCTTACTCGTCGAAGAAAAATATCTGCAACATAAGACGTTGCATTCGTGTAGGTCAGCATATTGAATATGCCAGCAAGTCACATATGAGAGGGGGTAAACTATCATCTATACTATATGCATATATGGCAGGTGGTGTTGTAAGTTTTAGCGTAAAGCAAATTTTCTCCTACAACGAGAGGGGGCTAAAAGCA
The DNA here is from genome assembly GCF_904849725.1 of Hordeum vulgare subsp. vulgare. Classification (NCBI taxonomy): domain Eukaryota; kingdom Viridiplantae; phylum Streptophyta; class Magnoliopsida; order Poales; family Poaceae; genus Hordeum; species Hordeum vulgare. The sequence goes on from NC_058519.1 coordinate 487,921,032, forward strand.
AAATATTACTACGTAGTTGGTTGTTAATGAGATGGTTCCGCCAACCAGTTCTCATACCCAAGTTATCAATATTACCCTCATCAAATATATATAATGGTGTTGAGAATTCCACATAACTTCAGTTCCTTTGGCTCAAGATGTCCATGACCGTGGACAGGGCTACTCGATTAGGTTTGAGTACTCTGCAGAGTTTTGCACACGTTCCCCACAAGATTTGATCGCCTCCGTGTATGTCCTCGCACTTCAGGGTGTTTGAAGACCGGATGATCAAAACATGGTCTTTCAACGGGTCCCTCTGAATCCCTGTCGGTGCCCATCCAATCCTACCGTTCTTCCACATCTGCTGGCTCCGCCTGTCCAGAGTCGCCACGTTGTCCAACCAAGCCAGAGCCCATAATGACTTGTGGCTATGCAGGTAAGCCTTGGGTCTTGAAAATATCCGTCTGTCTCTTTGAGCCTGGGTGAAGCTTTCCGCAAGATGTCATGGCACGTCTCCAGCATCCCGGGTCATCCACTGGTTTCTCCAGGGAGCCGATCAACCGTCCTTCACCCAGAGTTGCATTGCATCACGAGGTCTTGAAAAGTCTTGACTTAACCGGTCCTGGTTATTAAATTATTCTCGCATCACTCGTGATAAACTCTCAACCAGAATCTCGTCCACTCAACATAGCAATATGAAATTTGTCGTCCCGGGCCAAGTAACGGGGTTGTTGGGTGCCTACCACATGATACTACAATATGTAACCATAATTTCCAAGTACCTACTCAGCATGCAATTGGGCATAGGATGGTAGAACTACGATGCATAAAACATAGGTGATACATGATCAAATGACTTGCCTGGCGATGTTGATGAAGAAGAATTATCGTTCTCGAGAAATAACTTGATAGACTATTCGTCACTCTCCGATGAAATCTATATAACAAACATATCATTCACATAAGCACTCATACTAGCAATCATTCTAGCAATCAAAGCAAAAGAGAGAGCGAATAAGAATCCGAAGGAAACATCAAATCAGCCTAGGGAGTCTTCTACTACGTCAAACACTAAATAGTTTTTGTCTAACAGAAAAATAATATACTTAAATAACAGGGAACTAAGATATAAATTTAACTAAGATAAAATAAAGTATTATTCACAAAAATATTTGAAAGTATTTCCGAGCGGGATTTGAAACAGTGGAGAAACCAATTGCAAGCTATTAGAGAACTAGAATTGATTTCATGATAACATATAAAAATAAAATCAAAACTTGTTGCAAACCTACTATTAACTAACATAAACAAAACATAATATCTCTGAAATATAAAAGAAAAATAATTTAAAAACAACTAAAGAAAGAAATATAGTCATAATCCTAAAAGAAGTGAAACAGAAAGTGTTTCACAAGAAATACTGAGCTAAATTACAAAACAAATTCTTAAATTTTTACCACTGATAAATAAGATCACTAGTGATGAGTAGCAAAAATAATTAATTACAAATCTATTTTTAAACTCTCAGAATAAGCAAAACAAGGTTTAAAATAAATCTAACCTAATTCAAATTTGAAACTTTCAAACATAGGCAAATAATATGTTTTTGAAAAATACAGAAAAATTGTGATCTACTAGAAAACGAATCAACCTCATTGGAGTTGTGGAGCAAAATTTATGAGGGGAACAAGATTGAAACTCTCTCTGTTTTTGAATTAAAGCTAAAAACAGAGCAAATTAACTAGCACACGGGAGGGGGTATGTGGCGCTCTCTGATTGCTTGGAAGGGTGTTTGCTGCGGGGAAAACTGACAAACGGCCGCTATGTAAACAAAAGTTCTCTGGCTAAAATCAAGTGGAGAAAAACCGTTTGTTTTTTTATCTAAAAACCGAAAGGGTACGCAGGTTCTAATCTAACGCGCAGGTTTAAGATCCAACGGCTACGGAGAGGTGGGGTGGTGGCTTACAGTGGTAGCAACTCCGGCGCGGAGTCCGGCGATGGCCGAGGTGGAGGGTGGTCGGGGAAGCGGCTCCGGTGGCCTTCGGTGATGGCTGAGAGGTCGGGGAGATGGTGGGGCTCGTCCTCTGTCGGTTAGTGGCGACGGAGCGGGACCTCGGGGCCGGGGTAGAGCTGCAGGGCGCCGGAGAGCTTCGGCTCAAGCCGACTCCGGCAAGGGTGGCGGGCGGAGGCGGCGGGGCTCGGGCAGGGGAAAGGCGAGGGAAAACGGGGCGAGGAGAGGCCGGGGGGGCTTATATAGGGAGAGAGGGGGTCCAGAGGAAAGGAGATCGGCGCTAGGAGGGCAAGTCTGGTGAGGCCGGGGCTGTCGGGATGAGATTAGGTAGGGGAGGGAGCATAGGGGAGGAGCTGACTGAGGGGTGGGGGCGGTCGGACGGGAGGGGCCCACTGGCAGGGAGAAAGAGGGAGGGGGCGGTGGTGTCGGTTGGCCGACGTGTAGAAGGAAGGCCCGGGCCAGGCGGGATCCGGCCCAGCAGCGCTATAAAGCGCCTGAGGCGCTTTCCAATTTAAAAAAACATTCCCGATTTTTATTTTTTTCCAAAAGGCAAGTAAATAAAATCCTAAAATAGGGGTGTTATATACCAAAATTTTCAGAAAAAATTCTCTATCCGTTTAACATTTTTCCAAGGCAAAAATAAAAACTTTTAAAAGATGTTTTTTTGGCAATTATTTTCTTCATAAAACTTTGGTTTTTCTTGGCTCAAATATTTTCAAAAATACCCCTGATTTGGGAGCGTCATTTTCCTCCGCTCTTTCTTGCTTGCAAGAATTATTCTCGGGGTATTTCTCGGGGAAGAAAAATAGAAATGCAGAAGCAAAATTTGAAAGGATTCAAATGCAAACTCCATTCAAATTCTTTATAGTTGAAGAAGTCACGACATCTTCTCTCTCTGCTTTTAAATGATTGAATTTGAATTCACCGGAGATGGGGAAAGTCATTTTATTCGCTCTCATTCAAAAGTTTTGAAAAGTTTCAAATTTCACTCAAGTTTCCATCACTCAAGCAAACAATCAAGCATTCTTATAATTATTTTAACATTCCAAAATTTGGGATGTTACATGCATCTTCATGAGCATCACTATCGATATTATCATTAGGCTCATGTTCATCACCAGATTGTGTTTCGGCATCGGAAACAGAGACATCTTTGGATTCTCGGGTGTAACAACAACAGGGTTGCTAGCATGCATGTTCCTATCATCTTTCTTTTTCTTTCTAGGATGACTAGGTGCATCAGTGCTAACTCCTTGAGAATCTTGTTCAATTCTCTTAGGATGACCCTCATGATACAAAGGTTCCTGGGTCATTCTACCGCCTCTAGTGATAACTCTGACAGAATTGTCATTCAACTCATTGAGCAAGTCATTTTGAGCCTTAAGTACTTGTTCTACCTGAGTAGTCACCATAGAGGCATGTTTACTCAATAGCTTAACATCATTGACGTTTCTGTCCACACAAGCACTTAAATGACTAAGCATACGCGCGTTCTGTTCCAATTGTCTGCTAACATAATCATTGAAACTTTGTTGTTTGGCAGCAAAGTTATCAAATTCATCCAGGCATAAGCTAGCAGGTTTATCAAAAGGAATGTCACTGTCATTGAATCTACGAAGAGAATTTACCTCTACTACTTGTATCGGGTTATCAAGACCATGGATCTCTTCGATAGGTGGTAGATTTTTGACATCTTCAGATTTAATGCCTTTCTCTCGCATAGATTTCTTAGCTTCTTGCATATCTTCAGGACTGAGGAATAGGATACCTCTTTTCTTAGGAGTTGGCTTCGGAGGTGGTTCGGGAATAGTCCAGGCATTCTCATTGCACAAAATATTATTCAATAGGATCTCAGCTTGTTCCACAGTTTGTTCCCTAAAAACACAACCGACACAACTACATGGTGGTCCTTAGAAGCATCGGTTAGTCCATTATAGAAGATATCAAGTATTTCAGTCTTCTCAAGAGGGTGATTAGGCAAAGCATTCAGTAGCTGGACGAGCCTCCCCAAGCTTGTGGGAGACTCTCTTCTTCAACTTGCGCAAAGTTGTATATTTCATGCAAGGCAGCTTGCTTCTTATAGGCAGGGAAATATTTTTTAGAGAAGTAGTAGATCATATCCTCGGGGCTACGCACACAACCAGGAGCAAGAGAAGTGAACCAAGTCTTAGCATCATCCTTTAGCGAGAAAGGAAACAGCTTAAGGATATAGTAGTGGCGAATCTTTTCCTCACTCGTGAATAGGCTGGCTATATCGTGCAGTTTGGTAAGATGTGCTACAACCGTTTTAGACACATAACCGTGAAAAGGATTAGATTCGACCAGAGTGATTAACTCAGGGTCGACAGAGAATTTATAATCCTTATCGGTCACAAAGATAAGCGAAGTAGCAAACTTCGGGTCGTATTTCATTCTAGCGTTCAGAGATTTTTTTTTCTTTCCACTTGCGCAGTAATTTCTCAACATCATAGCTATCCTTACAAGCAAGAAAGTCCTCAGCTATCTCTCCCTCCATAACATAACCCTCAGGCATATCAGGCAATTCATATCTAGGAGAGCTAGTTCTAACAGGCGAAATAGCAGGTTCTACTTCAATAATCTCAACAGTTTCAGAAGTATCATCACATCTAGCAGGAACTCTAGCAATTTGTGCATCAAGGAATGCACCTAGTGGCAAAGTAGTGTCAAGAAAAGCATCATCACAAGCATCATGGACAGCAGAAGTAGCATCATCAAGCACAGGCGACACATCAAAATTTCTAGCAAGAGGTGGTGTCGCAAACTTACTCATAACTGAAGGTGAATCAAGTGCGGAACTAGATGGCAGTTCCTTACCTGTCCTCGTAGTTGAGGGCAAGACTTTAGTTTTTGGATCTCTTGGATTCCTCATAGTGATCAATAGACGTAAATCCCAAGTGACTTAGATAATAGAGCTATGCTTCCCCGGCAACGGCACGAGAAAATAGTATGTTGACGGGAGACTATTCTTGACTTGAGCTTCCCCGGCAACGGCGCCAGAAAATAGTCTTGATAACCCACAAGTATAGGGGATTGCAACAGTTTTCGAGGGTAGAGTATTCAACCCAAATTTGTTGATTCGACACAAGGGGAAGCCAAAGAATATTCTCAAGTATTAGCAGTTGAGTTGTCAATTCAACCACACCTGAAAGACTTAGTATCTGCAGCAAAGTATCAGTAGCAAAGTAATGTGATAGCAACAGTAGCAACAGTAACAGTAGCAGCATCGACAGCAGTAGCAGCAGAGTAACAGTAGCAGCAGTGACAGCAGTTGCGGTAGAGTAACGTAGCAAGGACCAGTAGGAAAAACTCGTAGGCATTGGATCGGTGATGGATCATTATGCCGGATGATATTCATCATGCAACAGTTATAACACGGAGAGATAAGTAACTAGCTCAAGTTCGTCAATGTAATGTAGGCATGTATTCCGTATGTAGTCATACATGCTTAGGGAAAAGAACTTGCATGACATCTATTGTCCATCCCTCCCGTGGCAGCGGGGTCCAAATGGAAACTACGGGATATTAAGGTTCTCCTTTTATATAGAGAACCGGAACAACGCATTAGCACTTAGTGAATACATGAACTCCTCATACTATGGTCATGTCCGGGAGTGGTTCCGGCTATTGTCACTCCGGGGTTGCCGGGTTATAACACATACTAGGTGACTACAACTTGCAAGGTAGGATCAGGAACACACATATATTGACGAGAACATAATAGGTTCAGATCTGAAATCATGCCACTCGGGCCCTAGTGACAAGCATTTAGCATGCCAAAGTAGTAGCAACATCAATCTCAGAACATAGTGGATACTAGGGATCAATCCCCGTCAAAACTAACTCGATTACATGATAGATCTCATCCAACCCATCACCGTCCAGCAAGCCTACGATGAGATTACTCATGAACGGTGAAGAGAATCATGGAATTGGCGATGAAGGAAGGTTGGTGATGATGATGGCGACGATCTCCCCTCTCCAGAGCCCAAAACGGTCTCCTCATCTACCCTCCAGAGGAAGAACAAGTGGTGGCGGCATCTCCGTATCGTAAAACGCGATGAACTCTTCTCCTTGATTTTTTTTCCGGACAAAAGGGACTAAATAGAGGTGGAATTGGAGGCGGTGGAGCTCCGTGGGTCCCACAAGACTACTAGGTGCGCCCCCCTGGTCATTCCGAGAACTTTTATTTCTGCGCAAAAACAACACCATGACAATTCTGCAGAAAACAACGTTAGTTCGGGTTAGTTCCATTCGAATCATGCAAATTAGAGTCCAAAACAAGGGCAAAAGAGTTTGGAAAAGTAGATACGACGGAGACAAGTAGACCGATACTTTCTGCATCTACTACTATTACTCCACACATCGACCGCTATCCAGCATGCATCTAGTGTATTGAGTTCATGACAAATAGAGTAACGCCTTAAGCAAGATGACATGATGTAGAGGGATAAATTCATGCAATAGATATAAACCCCATCTTTTTACCCTTGATGGAAACAACACGATGCGTGCCTCACTACCCCTTCTTTCACTGGGTGAGGTCACCGCACGATATGAACCCAAAACCAAGCACTTCTCCCATTGCAAGAATCATATATCAAGTTGGCCAAACAAAACCCAGAACTCTTAGAGAATTACAAGGATATGAAATCATGCATATAAGAGATCAGAAGGAACTCAAATAAGATTCATGGATAATCTGATCATAAATCCACAATGCATCGGTTCTCGACAAACACACCGCAAAAGAAGATTACATTGGATAGATCTCCATGAAGATCATGGAGAACTTTGTATTGAAGATCCAAGAGAGAGAAGAAGCCATCTAGCTACTAGCTATAGACCCAAAGGTCTATGGTGAACTACTCACGCATCATCGGAGAGGCAATGGTGTTCATGAAGAAGCCCTCCGTGTCCGAATCCCCCCTCCGGCAGGGCACCAGAACGTACCCCAGATGGGATCTTGCGGAGATAGAAGCTTGAGGCGGCGGAAAAGTATTTTCGTGGCTCTCTCTCGTGGTTTTAGATTTTTCGGGGATTTATAGGCGGAAGAAGTAGGGCAGAGGAGCCACAGGGGGCTTGTGGCCTCCCCTGGTGCCCTCTGCCTTGGTTCTCAAGCTTCCTGTGTATCTTCTATTCCAGAAAAAAAATCTTTTCGGAGGTTTTATTCCGTTTGGACTCCGTTTGATATTCTGCTCTGAAAAAGGTCAAAAACACGGAAAAAACAGGAACTCGCACTTGTCACTGAGTTAATAAGTTAGTCCCAAAAAAGATATAAAAGGCATACAAAACATCCAAAGTTGGACAAGATAATAGCATGGAACCAACAAAAATTATAGATACGTTGGAGACGTATCAAGCATCCCCAAGCTTAACTCCTGCTCGTCCTCGAGTAGGGAAGTGATTAAGACTGAATTTTTGATGTGGAGTGCTACCTAGCATATTTGTCCTTTGTAACTTATTTCATGTGACATGAATGTTCAGCTCCGTAAGATTCAAAACAATAGTTTGCTGTTGACATGAAAACAATAATACTTCAAGCAAACTAGCAAGGTAATCATGAACTTTCGAAATAACAAGGCCAAAGAAAGTTATCCCTACAAAATCATATAGTATGTCTATGCTCCATCATCCCCACACAACGAATTTAAATCATGCACAACCCCGGTATTGGCCAAGTAATTGTTTTCGCACTCTTCATTTCTCAAACCTTTTTCAACTCTCACGCAATACATGAGCGCGAGCCATGGATATAACACTATAGGTGGGATAGAGTGTGGTGGAGGTTGTGAGGCAAAAAGGAGGAGATGATCACATCGACTCGGCATATCAAAGGGCTATGGAGATGCCCATCAATAGATATCAATGTGAAAGAGTAGGGATTACCATGCAATGGATGCACTTAGAGCTATAAGTATGTGAAAGCTCAAAAGGAGGACTATTGGCTGTGCATCCAACTTGCTTGCTCAAGAAGACCTAGGGGAATTTTGAGGAAGCCCATCATTGGAATATACAAGCCAAGTTACATAATGAAGATTCCCAGTAGTATATGGTGGTGACAAAACAAGAGACTCTCAATCATGAAGAACATGGTGCTATTATGAAGCACAAGTGTGGAAAAAGATAGTAGCATTGTCCCTTCTCTCTTTTTCTCTCTTTTTTTAATTTTTATTTGGGCTCTTTGGCCTCTTTCCATATCTCTCTTTTTTTTGTGTGTGGGCAACATTGGCCTTTTTTTTATTTCCTCACACGGGACAATGCTCTTAATAATGATGATCATCACACTTTCATTTACTCACAGCTCAATGCTTGGAACGATGATCACTCTATAAGAAATGCCTCCGGCAGTGTACCGGGATGTGCAACGATCTAGCTTGGCGTAAGACATTGAAACATCTCGCTAGCTATCTTACGATCATGCAATGGCAATATGTAAGTGACGGCACAAGTCATGAGACGGAACGGTGGGAGTTGCATGGCAATATCTCTCGGAATGGCTATGAAAAGGCCATGATAGGTAGGTATGGTGGCTGTTTTGAGGAAGGTCTATGGTGGTTTTGTGTACCGGCGAAAGTTGCGCGACACTAGAGAGGCAAGCAATGGTGGAATGCGAAAGTGCATCTATACCATGGACTCACATTAGTCATGAAGAACTCACATACTTATTGTGAACGTTTTTATTAGCAATCGAAACAAAGTGCTAAACGCATACTCCTAGGGGAAGGGTTGGTAGGTGTTAACCATCGCGCGAGCCCGATTGCAACACAAAGTATGACAATCAATAAATCAATTATGCTCCGACTTCCTAACATAGTAGTTCACCATACGTGCATGTTACGGGAATCACTAACTTCAACACAAGTATTTCTAGATTCACAACACCCTACTAACATGACTCTTAATGTTACCAAATCCATGTCTCAAAACTAATTGAGAGGAATCAAACTTCTCTTAATAATCAATGCACATGAATATGGAGGTTTTATTGTATCCTCTTTGGATGCCTATCATTTTTAGGACTACTTTCATAGCACAAGACAACTACCAAGTTACTCAAAGAGAGCACTCTCAAAAAGATATAAGTGAAGATCGAGAGTTCTTATTTCTCTAAAATATGACACCGCCGTGCTCTAAAAAGATATAAGTGAAGCACTTAGGGAAAATTTATCTAGCTCAAAAGATATAAGTGAAGCACATGTGAGCTAAATTGCCTAACTCAAAAGATATAAGCGAAGCTCAATGCGTATTCTAGCAAATTCACGATGAGTGCATGTCTCTCTCAAAAGGTGTGCAACAAGGATGATATTGACACAACAAAAAGAAAAGACTCCTATAATACATGACGATCCAAGCAAAACACATATCATGTGGTGAATAAAAATATAGCTCCAAGTAATGTTACCGATGGATTGAAGACGAAAGAGGGGATGCCATCCCGGGGCATCCCCAAGCTTAGGCTTTTTGGTGTCCTCGAATTTGGCTTGGCATGCCTTGGGCATCCCCAAGCTTGAGCTCTTTCCACTCTTTATCCCTTTGTCCATGAGAACAGCACCCAAAACTTGAAAACTTCACAACACAAAACTTAAACAGAAACTTGTGATATCATTAGCACAAGAAAACAAACTACCACCTCTTTAGGTATTGTAGCAAACTTGATTTCTATTTATATTGGTGTTAGATTACTGCATTCTCACTTTTCCATGGCTAGTATCCCCCTCCCCGATACTATCCATAGTTTCATCAAAATAAGCAATCAACACAACAAAAACAGAATCTGTCAAAAGCAGACCAGTCTGTAGCAATTTGTATACTTCGTATACTTCTGTTATCTCAAAAATTCTGAACAACTACGACAATTTGGGCAATTGGCATATCAACCATCAGGAAAAAGAATAAACTCAAAAGCTCTTTCTGGATAAAAATGAAAAATAATTTCATGAGCGAAAAGTTTCTGTCTTTTTCCAGCATGATCAAACAACCATCACCAAAACTAGTCATAAAGGTTTTACTTGGCTCAAACACAAAAATAAACACAAAAAACACAATCATAACAGAATTATGATGGTGTGGACGCAACAAAACAGAAAGAAAAAAAGCAAAGATAAATTGATTGGGTTGCCTCCCAACAAGTGCTATTGTTTAACGCCCTTAGCTAGGCATAAGGCGAAAGAATCACCTATCGTCGTCTTTGGTACTCAAACCATAAGTAGCCCGCATCATGGATTCATAAGGCAATCTTATTTTCTTTCTAGGAAAATGTTCCATTCCCTTCTTTAATGTAAACTGAAATCTAATATTCCCTTCCTTCATATCGATGACAGCACCAATAGTCCTTAGGAAAGGTCTACCAAGAATGATAGGACATGTAGGATTTTAATGAATATCAAGCACAATGAAATCTACGGGTGCATAGTTCCTATTTGCAATAATAAGAACATCATAGATCCTTCCCATAGGTTTCTTAACAGTAGAATCTGCAAGATGCAAATTAAGAGAGCTCATCAATCTCATTGAAGCCTAGAACATCACATAAAGACTTTGGAATCGCGGAAACACTAGCACCCAAATCACACAAAGCATTGCATTCATAGTTTTTGATCTTGATTTTGATAGTAGGTTCCCACTCATCATGAAGTTTTCTAGGAATAGATACTTCCAATTCAAGTTTCTCTTCAAGAGATTTCATCATAGCATCGACGATATGATCGGTAAATGCCTTGTTTTGGCTACAAGCGTGTGGAGAGTTTAGCATGGATTGCATCAAGGAAATACATTCAATCAAAGAGCAACTATCATAATTGAATTCTTGAAATCCAAAGTAGTAGTTTCATTACTACTAAAAGTTTTGATATCCTCTACTCCACTTTCAATGCTTTTAGCATGAAGATAGATGGGCTCCGAATCATTGGGGCGTTTTTCAACCAAAGTGGATTCATATCCAGCCCCATCATCATTAGGTTTGACACTAGAAAACAAGGATTCAATGGGAGTCACACCATGCACTTTAAGATCTTCGTGATTCTCATCACATATTTTAGGTTTAACCGCCATTTTATTGACTAAGGTAGCCTGTTTATCAGAAATCTAAACTACCAATTTTTTAAGACGAGCAAACTGAGAATTTAGCGCAAGGAATTCTTTGGCCATATCATCAACTTCTTTATTCATAAAAGCCATAAAAGAGTTTTGCGCCCTTAGTTCTCTACGGAAGTAACTATTATAATCAAACTGTGTAGACATGAAGCCTTTAACACTAGTTTCAATCTCTTCCAACCTTTTGTAGTAAGCATCATAATCCTTTGGTTGGGCCATACATGTCTTAGCAGGCAGACAAGCGCACGAGCGAACAAAAAGAAAGCGAAAGAAAAGGGTGAACGAAAAAGGCAAATATTTTGGTATATTTCTGTTTTTCAGAAGTGGGGAGAGGAAAACGAGAGGCAAACAAGTAAATGCAAGAGATGAGTTTGCGATGGTTACTTGGATAAGCTTCACTTGATGCTCCCCGGCAATGGCGCTAGAAATTGGCACGTTGACGGGAGACTATTCTTGACTTGATCCTCCTCCCCGGCAACGGCACCAGAAATTCTTCTTGCTACCTATTGAGCTTGCATTGGTTTTTCCCCTGAAGAGGAAAGGGTGATGCAGCACAGTAGCAGTAAGTATTTCCCTCAGTTTGAGAACCAAGGTATCAATCTAGTAGGAGTATCAAGCCAAGTCTCCAAAGCACCTGCGCAAAAACAGCAAACTTGCACCCAACGCTACAAAGGGGTTATCAATCCCTTCACGATTGATTGCAAGGTGAGATCTGAAGGCGGAAAGTGCAACAAAGTAAAAAGTGTAGGGCTGAAAATATGATGTGAAGTAGACCCGGGGGCCATAGTGTTCGCTAGAGGCTTCTCTCAAGATAGCAAATATTACGGTGGGTGAACGAATTACAGTCGAGCAATTGATAGAACCGCGCAAAGTCATGACGATATCTAAGGCAATGATCATACATATAGGCATCACGTCCAAGACAAGTAGACCGATACTTTCTGCATCTACTACTATTACTCCACACATCGACCGCTATCCAGCATGCATCTAGTGTATTGAGTTCATGACAAACAGAGTAACGCCTTAAGCAAGATGACATGATGTAGAGGGATAAATTCATGCAATAGATATAAACCCCATCTTTTTACCCTTGATGGCAAAAACACGATGCATGCCTCGCTACCCCTTCTGTCACTGGGTGAGGTCATCGCACGGTATGAACCCAAAACCAAGCACTTCTCCCATTGCAAGAATCATAGATCAAGTTGGCCAAACAAAACCCACAACTCGAAGAGAATTACAAGGATATGAAATCATGCATATAAGAGATCGGAAGAAACTCAAATAAGATTCATAGATAATCTGATCATAAATCCACAATTCATCGGATCTCGACAAACACACCACAAAAGAAGATTACATTGGATAGATCTCCATGAAGATCATGGAGAACTTTGTATTGAAGATCCAAGAAAGAGAAGAAGCCATCTAGCTACTAGCTATGGACCCGAAGGTCTATGGTGAACTACTCACGCATCATCGGAGAGGCAATGGTGTTGATGAAGAAGCCCTCCGTGTCCAAATCCCCCTCCGGCAGGGCACCAAAATGTGCCCCAGATGGGATCTTGCGGAGACAGAAGCTTGTGGCGGCAGAAAAGTATTTTCGTGGCTCTCTCTCGTGGTTTTGGATTTTTCAGGGATTTATAGGCGGAAGAAGTAGGGCAGAGGAGCCACAGGGGGCCTACAAGCCTGCTAGGCGCGCCCCCCAGGCCGCGGCTAGGGGGCTTGTGGCCTCCCCTGGTGCCCTCGGCCTTGGTTCTCAAGCTTCATGTGTATCTTCTGTTCCGGAAAAAATCTTTTTGGAGGTTTTATTCCGTTTGGACTCTGTTTGATATTCTCCTCTGAAAAAGGTCAAAAACACGGAAAAACTGGAACTGGCACTTGGTACTGAGTTAATAAGTTAGTCCCAAAAAAGATCTAAAAGGCATACAAAACATCCAAAGTTTGACAAGTTAATAGCATGGAACCAACAAAAATTATAGATACGTTGGAGACATATCACTCCCCCTTATAGTATGCAAGTGAACTAATAGTGGGCAGGAACTCCCCTTACTAGATAATGAGCACATCAAACATGTCATAAAAATAGAAGAATAGATCATGATAGCTCAACAATCTCGATAGCACAAAACTTAATGGTTTGATCTCATGCATAGTAGTTCAACATAACATAATAATGGTTCGATCTCATACATAGTAGTTGAACATTCATAAGTAGCATTCCAAGAAATCCTCCTCTGACCCCATCCGACAGGCTACTGCCCAGTCTCATTCTGCTCCCTCTGGCTCATCCCCTTTCAGTTGCATTGCTAGCTTTCTAGGGAAGGCCCACTCTGGCATGATGAAGGCCTTCTCCTCTTAGTACTCACAAAATCACGATGTGGTCACTTGCATGATCTCCTCTCAGAATGCCTTCAAGGCTCGTCTGAGAGACTTCGAAGCAACTAATTTGAGTGAAGATGTGCGTCCTCCTCAGGCTCCTCCTTCTGATTATGGTTTCCCATCTTGTCCTGAATGGGCTGACTATTTTTATGAGGTAGGAGGCAGCGGGACCCATGGTGTTGACGATTATGATGATGATGATAATCTCTAACTGCATGAGTTATGTATCTTCCTCTCCCCTTTTTGGTATTTGATGCCACGGGGGAGGAGATTATCTTAGTATTTGCTTAGTTGTCTAAAGCTCTCATGGCATTGTGTAATTCTGCTTATGAATGTTGAACTACTATCTATGAGATCAAATCATAGTAGTTCAACATAACATAATAATGGTTTGATCTCATGCATGGTTGGAAAAAGCGGTAGGTGATACGTCTCCGTCGTATCTATAATTTTTGATTGTTTCATGCCAATATTCTACAACTTTCATATACTTTTGGCAACTTCTATACTATTTTTCGGACTAACATATTGATACAGTGCCCAGTGCGAGTTCCTGTTTGTTGCATGTTTTTTGTTTTGCAGAAAATCCATATCAAACGAAGTCCAAAAAGGATAAAAACTTATGGAGATTTTTTTCAGAGTATATGTGAATTTTGGGAAGTGGAATCAACAGAAGGGAGTGCCCGAGGGGCCCAGAAGCCAGAGGGGCACGACCTGGGGGTAGGGCACACCAGGCTGTCTTGGGGACATCCCGTAATGTGGTTGGTGCCCTTATTTCGCCGAAAGAAAGCTAATATCAGGATAAAAATCGTTTTAAAATTTCAGCCCAATCGGAGTTACGCATCTCCAGGAATATAAGAGATGGTGAAACGCCAGAATCTGGAACGCAGAAAAACGCAGAAACAGAAGGAAACAGAGAGAGAGAGATCCAATCTCGGAGGGCATCTCGCCCCTCCGCGGCCATGGAGGCCAAAGACCACAGGGGAAACCCTCCCCCTCTCTCTCGGTGGCACCGGAACACCGCCGGGGCCATCATCGTGACGGGGATGTACACCAACAACTTCGCCGCCGTCATCACCAACTATCCCCCCCTCTATGCAGCGGTTCAACACCTCTTCTCACCACTGTAATCTCTACTTAAACATGGTTCTCAATGCTATATATTATTTCCCAATGATGTAGCTATCCTATGATGTTTGAGTAGATCCGTTTTGTCCTATGGGTTGATTGATGATGATGATTGGTTCTAGTTGCATGTTTTATTATTGGTGATGTCATATGGTGCTCTACGTGTCATGCAAGCATGAAGGATCCCCGTTGTAGGGTGTTGCAATGTGTTCAAGATTTTCCTATGATAGGTTGCTTCAGTGACAGAAGCATAAACCCGAGTAGGTGGGTTGTTGCATATGGGAGTAAAGAGGAGTTGATACCTTATAATGTTATGGTTGGGTTTTACCTTAATGATCTTTAGTAGTTGCGGATGCTTGCTAGAGTTCCAATCATAAGTGTATATGATCCAAGTAGAGAAAGTATGTTAGCTTATGCCTATCCCTCATATAAAATTGCAATAATGATTACCGGTCTAGTTATCGATTGCCTAGGGACAAATAACCTTCTTGTGACAAAAAGCTCTCTACTAAGACTTATTTAGCTGTTTCTTTACCTAAGCATCCCCTAGTTTTTATTTCTGTGTTCTTTATTTTCTTGCAAACCTATCCTATCACGCCTACAAAGTACTTCTAGTTTCGTACTTGTTCTAGGTAAAGCGAACGTTAAGCGTGCGTAGAGTTGTATCGGTGGTCGATAGAACTTGAGGGAATATTTGTTATACCTTTAGCTCCTCGTTGAGTTTGACACTCTTACTTATCGAGAAAGTCTACAATTGATCCCCTATACTTGTGGGTTATCAGTAGGCGTAAGCGAGGCGGTTGGCCTGTGCCTAGTGCCTAGGCGGTGCATAAGCGCCCTAGCCGTAGCCTAGGTGATAATACCGTTTCAACTATTAGGATGTATATATGGTTATTATATGTGTATTGTCTTAATTCAAGGCATACGTATAAGTTAAATACCAGCTATTTCCATTGGAATATGGATCGTTTGACACATTAGTGCAATATGGCGTGATTTCTCTCTCGGTTGGAACTTTCTTGCATGTCCTGCCTAGGCTTTCGCTTATGACCTAGGTGAGGCGTTTGGCCATTCCCTAGCGCCTAGGCGTGCAAAGCGCCTTCTAGGCACTGCTTTTTCCAACGATGATCTCATGCATAGTAGTTCAACAGTCATAAGTAGCATTTTAGAGTTCCATGAGAACTTTAGACAACAAAGCAAGTACTAAGCAAATACTAAGATAATCTCCTCCCCCTTGGCATCAAGTACCGAAAAGGGGAGAGCAAGATACAGAACTCGCGTAGTCATAGATCATCATCGTCATCGTCGTCACCACCATGGGTCCCACTACCTCCTACCTCGTTAAAGAAGTCAGCCCATTCAGGACCAGATGGGAAACCAAAATCAAAAGGAGGAGCCTCAAGGGGACGCTCATCTTCACTCACATCAATTGCTTCGGAGTATCTTAGATGATCCTTCAAGGCATTCTTAGAGGAGATCATGCGAGTGACCACATCACGGCTTTCTGAGAACTGAAAGGAGAAGGCCTTCATCATGGCAGAGTGGGCCTTCCCTAGAAAGTGAGCAATACAACCGAAAGGGGCTAACATAGAGGGAGCAGAATGAGACCGGGAGCAGCCCGTCGGACGGGAACAAAGGAGGATTTCTTGGGAGCCCAATCATCTTCCATATGAGATGGAATGACCCACTCCTGATGCACATGATTGCGAGCAATGGGGAAAGGGGCCACATGCTTGATGAGAGCCTGGATAAAAGGAGCATGAGGAAAAGCTCGTTTGTACTAAAAACTAGCAAGAAAAATCTCATTCCATAGAAAGTGAGGAACATTAATCTTCCCTTTCGGATGCGAATTAAGGCGAGACATAAGATCAATACAATACCCGCTACAGGTCCCCTTGTTACCCATTTTGGGATAGACGGTGCGAATGGCACATTGAAAAATGATAAAGAAGGGGGACCTCCAAACAGAAACTTGATTTAGATCCTTGCCCTTTTCATCATCGTCAAGCTCATCAATGGATTTTAGAACATAGCCACAAGCTTCAACAACTTTGGGTGCATGATGAGGATCATCCTTGTAGATTTTGAAATGAGAGTCAGGAAAACCAAGAGCATCGACAAACTAAGAATAAGTAGGAGAGAGCTAGGTGTCAGAAGTCTTCCAAGTGACGGTCTTGTTAGGACCAAAGAAACAAGTGGCATAGAACTAGTGAATGGTAGCATGATAGAAATCATGTTTAAAGGCAAACGAGGCAGCAAGACCAGAAGACTCGGTGAGCGCAATGGCACCCAGATATTTCACTGGGTGAGCACGGATGTCCTCTAAATCAATGTAGTGATGAACACACAGTCCCTTGGGGACAATGATAGTGGAGAAAATGTCGGCCTGAACATTCGTATAGAAACGATAGTCCATAGTGTCATGCTCAACAGTAAACTAGTCAATGTCCCGGCGAAACTTAAGATAAGCAGGCTTGGAAACTAGGGTGAAATCCTTTATCTCGCGACAAAGAGAGGGAGGGGTTCAAGAGAGATCTAGCGAGCATCACCTTGAGGCTAATCCGGAGGTGGAAGAGGCATGTAGGAGGGCCTCCTAGTACCATGATTTGGGGCATTGACGCGAACACCGGCATATTCAGCCCATTCTTCATACTCCATGTCATTTTCATAGTGAGAGCCCTTCGAAGAAGAAACAACCTCATGAAGGGGACGCTTGGCAAGGCTCTTACAAGGACGACCCCGGTCTTGGGTGTCATCGGAGCCATCACGACGAGGGGCTCGGGTAAACGGTCTTGCGCAGGTCTTGAGCCCAGTGTGCATAACCCTCGACATGGAGAGTCGCCAACAGACATGACGAACAACCTATGAGAGAAGAGACTCTCATATCCCACATACTAGCATAAATATTCAAAGGGAGAATCAGTTATAGAAGAAGAGGATGAGAAGAGCTACCTTGGTCTAGAGAAATGGAGGGAGACAGCCGACAGAACAACTGGAGTTCGTGCGGTGGCGGCCTGGCGGCGCAGAGGCAGAAAAGGCTCTGGACGGGGGCGGTGTGGGAAGTTAGGGTATGCCCACCCATGCGAACTCCCAAGTTTTTATATAGACACATCCGAAGTGTCGGACGACCGGGAGGAGTCCGACGTCTAGGGATTGTCGGACGATCGGAGGAGGTTGGACGTCTGTGAGGATAACTAGAGGCAGTTGCACTGACACAAATGTTCATAACAATGAGAGGATGAAATGTGGTATATAGGACACGGTGAATGCGACCATACCATGCAGTGATGACTTTGTATGTGATAACTGAGCTTCTCTAATATTGCTCATAGGAGAGGTGGCATGGCCACCATGTTTGAGCAAACGTGGCATGAGGCTGCGAAGATGTGAACCTCGAGCCCATTGCAACAACTCCATAATTTAAAGTAGCAAGTCACAAAAGTTATCATAGTAACTTTGAGAGTGTTTGGTTTATTTAGGCATCACATAGGGTGAGAGAACTCATGAATTGAGTGTCTCCCCCTAGATAAATGCCTACATATAGACAAGACATAAAGTAAATGTATGCAGGTGTGCAAACTTTCACATAATGCTATCAAGCTCCAAGATACCAAGTTCACACCTAAGTTGACAGAACCTACGTTCATCTAGTGGTTTTGTGAAAATGTCAACAAGTTGCAATTCCTTGCTAACATGAGCAATGGCAATGTCACCATTTTGCACATGGTCTCTTAATAAGTGATACCGAATTTCAATGTGCTTGGTGCGAGAGTGATCACTAGGGTTTTCAGCACTCTTGATGGCACTTTCATTGTTGAATAGTAGGGGCACATGTTTGTAAATTATACCATAGTCCTTCAAAGTCTGCCTCATCCATAGCAGTTGTGTTGCACAACTTGCAGTTGCAATATATTCAGCTCCATCGGTGGAAAGGGAGACACAGTTTTGCTTCTTCGAGGACCAACTTACCAAGGAGCGTCCAAGAAACTGACATGGACCAGAGGTGGACTTCCTTCCAACCTTGTATCCGTCTCGATCCGCATCCATGTACCCAATGAGATCAAACTTGGCATCCTTGAGTACCATACACCCAACTTTGGGGTGTGAACAAGGTATCTGAGAATATGCTTAACCGCCTTATGATGACTTTTCCTAGGGGAAGCTTGAAATCTTGCACAAATGCCTACACTTAACGTGATGTCTCATCTAGATGCACAAAGATAAAGCAATTAACCAATCATAGAGCAATAAAGAGATGGGTCAAACAGAATATCGTTTGTCATTCCAAAATTCACAAGAATGTCCTTGAGATACTTGGTTTGAGACAAGAAAATTCCTTGTTGACATTGTTGAATTTGAAAACCAAAAAGAACTTCAAATCTGCATTAAGTGACATCTCAAAGGTATTTTTCATGGATTCCGCAAACTTCTTGCGTAAATGGATGTTAGGGAAACCAAAAATTATATCATCTACGTAAATTTGGCATAAAATAAAATCACCGTTTTCGTTCTTAGTGAAGAGAGTAGGGTCAATCACCCCTCTCACAAAACCATCATCGAGTAGAAACTTCTTAAGATGATCATACCAAGCATGAGGTGCTTATTTGAGGCCATATAAGGCCTTGTGAAGTTTGTACACATAGTCTTTGTGATCAGGGTCAATGAAACTGGGTGGTTGTGCTACATATACTTGTTCTTGTAGAGGACCGTTAATAAAAGAACTCTTCACTTCCATTTGGTGTAAAGTCAAACCATTGAAAGCAGCATAAGCAAGTAAAATGTGAATTGATTCAAGACGGGCGACGGGGGCAAAGGTGTCATTAAAGTCCAAAGCCTCAACTTGTGAGTACCCTTGTGCCACTAACCTTGCCTTGTTTCTGATGATTACGACATTTTCATCTTGTTTTTTCTTGAAGATCCATTTTGTTCCAATGACATTGTGCTCTGATACGTCTCAAACGTATGTATAATTTTTGATGGTTTCATGTTGTTATCTTGTCATCCTTGGATGTTTTATGTACCTTTTATATCTTTTTGGGACTAACTTATTAATTCAGTGCCAAGTGCCAGTTCCTGTTTTTTTCTGTGTTTTTGGCTCTTTTCAGATCTGATTTTTGAACGGAGTCCAAACGGAATAAAACCCCCGAAATAAATTTTTCCCGAACGGAAGAACATCAGGGGGCTCGAGGGCCAAGCCAGGAGGGCTACAGGGGGGCCACAAGCCCCTTATCCGCCACCAGGGGGCGGCGGTGGGCAGGCTTGTGGCCTCCCTGGCCCCCCCTGACCTAGCTCCTTCGCCTATATATTCCCTAAAATACAGAAAAAATCAAGGGATCCAAGAAAATACGTTTCCGCTGCCGCAAACTTCCGTTTCCGCGAGATCTCATCTGGAGACCCTTCCCGGTGCCCTGCCGGAGAGGACTTTCGAGTTGGAGGGCTTCTACATCAACATCATCGCCCCTCCAATGACTCGTGAGCAGTTCACTTCAGACCTACTGGTCCGTAGTTAGTAGCTAGATGGCTTCTTCTCTCTCTTGGATCTTCAATACAAAGTTCTCCATGATCTTCATGGAGATCTATCCGATGTAATCCTCTTTGGCGGTGCGTTTGTCGAGATCCGAAGAATTGTGGATTTTTGATCAGATTATCTATGATATATATTCGAGACTTTGCTGATTCCTTATATGCATGATTTGATATCCTTGTAAGTCTCGCCGAGTCTTGGGTTTTGTCTGGCCAACTAGATCTATGATTCTTGCAATGGGAGAAGTGCTTGATTTTGGGTTCTTACCGTGTGGTGACCTTTCACAGTGAAAGTAGGGGCAGCAAGGCACACATCGTGTAGTTGCCATCAAGGGTAACAAGGTGGGCTTTGTCGTATATATGAGATTGTCCATCTACATCATGTCATCTTGCTTAAGGCGTTACTCTGTTCTTTTGGACTTAATACACTAGATGCATGCTGGATAGCGGTCGACGTGTGGAGTAATAGTAGTAGATGCAGAAAGTATCGGTCTACTTGTTTTGGACGTGATGCCTATAGATATAATCACTGCCATAGATGACGTCACGACTTTGCGCAGTTCTATCAATTGCTCGACAGTAATTTGTTCACCCACCGTCTACTTGCTTTCATGACAGAAGCCACTAGTAAACACTACGCCCCCCGGGTCTATTCACACCTATCGTTTCCACTTTTGCTTTTACTTTGCGTTGTTACTTTGTTGCTTTCAGTTCTCACTTGGCGAACAATCTATAAGGGATTGACAACCCCTTTTATAGCGTTGGGAGCAAGATTTTTGTGTTTGTGCAGGCACTTGTGATACTCCTTCACTGGATCCATACCTTGGTTCTCAAACTGAGGGAAATACTTACCACCGCTGTGCTAAATCACCCTTTCCGCTTCGAGGGAACACCAGCGCAAGGCTCCAAGTCCACGGGGGAAATCCTTTGCATATTTGCCTAGGAAGTCCCTTAACGCGTAGCCGTAGCAGAAGGATTCCTGGTGCCGTTGCTGAGGAGTACCAAGACAAGAACAGTCTCCCGTCAACACAACTATTTCTGGCGCCGTTGGAAGGTGTTTTGTTGCAATAGCAGAAGTATTTCTGGCGCCGTTGCCGGGGAAGGAGAGATCTATCCAAGTAGGTCTCACAAACTCATCTCTTGCATTTACTTTTTTTCCACTTTCCTCTCGTTTTCCTCTCCACCACTTCACATTTGCCGTTTTCGTTTTCCTTTCTCCATTGTCGTTTTCTTTTGCCTTTTGCCTTTTTGCCGTTTTCCTTTACCGGTTTTCTTGCTTGCTTGTGTGCTTGTTTGTTTGTTGAAGTCATCATGGCTGAAAACACCAAACTTTGCGACTTCTCGAGTACCAATAATAATGATTTTATTAGTACTCTGATTGCTCCCGCCACTAGTGCGGAATCGTATGAAATCAACGCAGCTTTGCTTAATCTTGTTATGAAAGAGCAATTCTCGGGCCTTCCTAGTGAGGATGCCGCATCCCATCTCAATACCTTCATTGAGCTTTGTGATATGCAAAAGAAAAGAGATGTGGATAATGACGTGATTAAGTTGAAACCTTTTCCTTTCTCGCTGCGAGATCGCGCAAAAACTTGGTTTTCTTCTTTGCCTAAAAATAGTATCGATTCTTGGGATAAGTGCAAAGATGCTTATATATCCAAGTATTTTCTTCCGCCTAAGATCATCTCCTTACGTAATGATATCATGAATTTTCAAGCAACTTGATCATGAACACGTTGCACAATCTTGGGAGAGGATGAACTTATGATTAGAAATTGTCCCGCTCATGGCTTGAGTTTGTGGATGGTTATACAAATCTTTTACGCTGGCTTGAATTTCGCTTCTCGCAATATCTTGGACTCCGCCTCAGGTGGAACGTTCATGGAAATCACGTTAGGAGACGCTACAAAACTCCTAGACAATATCATGACCAACTATTCTCAATGGCACACTGAAAGGTCACCTGCTAGCAAAAAGGTACACGCTATAGAAGAGATTATCTCGCTTAGTGCTAAGATGGACGAGTTGATGAATTTGGTTGCTAGTAGAAACGCTATTGTAGATCATAATGGCATGCCACTATCTTCTTTGATTGAGATTAGCAACGCTAGTTTGGACGTGAATTTTGTTGGTAGGAACAATTTTGGCAACAACAATGCTTTTAGAGGAAACTATGTTCCTAGGCCTTTTCCTAGTAACTCCTCTAACAACTATGGCAATTCATACAACAACACTTATGGAAATCACAACAAATTACCCTATGATTTAGAGAGTAATATCAAAGAGTTCATTAACTCTCAAAAGATTTTCAATGCGTCCATAGAGGAAAAACTACTGAAAATAGACGATTTGGCTAAGAGCGTTGATAGGATGTCTTGTGATATTGATGCTTTGAAAGTTAGATGTGCTCCTCCCAAGGTCAACTTGGATGAAACTTTGAAAGCTATGCGTGTCTCCATAAATGAGAGTAAAGAAAGAACCGCCCAAATTCACGCTAGGCATGAATGGTTTAAAAGGGTGCGTTCTAGTGATGCAAATCATGAAGATCTTAAAGTGCTTGGTGTGTCCCCTCTTGAATATTTGTTTTCGCGTGTCAAACCTATTGATGCGGGGCTGGATATGAATCCACTTTGGTTGAAAAACGCCCCCATGATTTGGAGTCCACCCATCTTGATGATAAAGGTGTGGAGAGTGGAGTAGAAGAAATCAAAATTTTGGGTAGTAATGAAACTCCCACTTTGGATTTCAAGGAATTCAATTATGATAATTGCTCCTTGTTTGAATGCATTTCTTTGATGCAATCTATTGCAAACTCTCCACATGCTTATAGTCAAAGCAAAGCCTTTACCGCGCATATCGCGGATGCTATGATGAAATCTCTTGAAGAGAAGCTCGAATTAGAAGTCTCTATACCTATAAAAATTCATGATGAGTGGGAACCTACTATCAAAATCAAGATCAAAAACTATGAGTGCAATTCTTTGTGTGATTTGGGTGCTAGTGTTTCCGCGATTTCAAAGTCTTTATGTGATATTCTTGGTTTTCATGAGATTGAAGAGTGTTCTCTTAATTTGCATCTTGCGGATTCTACTATCAAGAAACCCATGGGAAGGATCGATGATGTTCTTATTGTTGCAAATAAGAACTATGTACCCGTGGATTTCATTGTACTTGACATAGATTGCAATCCTTCATGTCCCATTATTCTTGGTAGAGCTTTCCTAAGGACTATTGGTGCTATCATCGAGATGAAGGAAGGGAATATTAGATTTCAACTTCCTTTAAACAATGGCATGGAGCACTTTCCTAGAAATAAAATAAGATTGCCTTATGAATCTATGATGAGGGCTACTTATGGTTTGAGCACCCAAGATGACTATACGTGATTCCATCACCTTTTGCCTAGCTAAGGGCGTTAAACAAAAGCGCTTGTTGGGAGGAAACCCAACAAATCTATCCTTTTTCTTTCTGTTTTGTGCTTTCCACACTTTCATAATTCTGTTATGATTGTGGTTTTGTGTTTCTTTTTGCGTTTGTGCCAAGCAGAACCGTTATGATTAGTCTTGGGGATGATCGTTTGGTCATGCTTGAAAAGACAGAAACTTTCTGCTCACGAAAAGAATTTTCATTTTTTTTTCTGTAAGAGCTTTTGAGTTGATTATTTTTGTTGCTGATGGCTACACAAATACTTCATGCTGTCATAATTTTTCAAAAGTTTTGAAGTAACAGAAGTATACGAAATATACAGATTTCTACAGGCTGGTCTGCTGTTAACAGATTCTGTTTTTGTTGTGTTGGTTGCTTATTTTGATGAAACTATGGATAGTATCGGGGGTATTAGCCATGGAAGATTGAAAATACAGTAACCCAACATCAGCATAAGTAGAATTTAAGTTTGCTACAGTACCTAAGGAAGTGGTGGTTTGCTTTCTCATACAAATGTTATCACGAGTTTCAGTTTAAGTTTCGTGTTGTGAAGTTTTCAAGTTTTGGGTGAAGTTCTTATGGACAAAGAGATAAAGAGTGGCAAGTTATCAAGCTTGGGGATGCCCAAGGAACCCCAAGAGATTCAAGGATGCCGTAAAAGCCTAAGCTTGGGGATCCCCCGGGAAGGCATCCCCTCTCTCGTCTTCAATCCATCGGTAACGTTACTTGGGGCTATATTTTTATTCACCACATGTTATGTCTTCTTGCTTGGAGCGTCTTGTATCGTAGGAGTCTTTTATCTTTGTTGTGTCACAATCATCCTTACTGCACACTTAGAGATAGATAAGTGCACTCACCGTGATTTTGTCGAGCTTCACTTATATCCTTTGGTAGACAATTCAGCTCACATGTGCTTCACTTTTATCTTTTGAGCTAGATACTTTTGCTCTATGTGCTTCACTTATATCTTTTAGAGCACAGCGGTGCATGGCTTGGTAGTTGATCTATGCTTTGAAAGTAGTCTCAAAAGGTGTAGTTATCCAAAGGGATACGAAAACTTCCACCTTCATGTGCATTGAATGGTTAGAGAAGTTTGATTCATCTCAATTAGTTTTGAGTTGTGGTTTTGGTAATATTGAAGTCATACTAGTAAGGTGTTGTGGATCTAGAAATACTTGTGTTGAAGTTAGTAATTCCCATAGCATGCACGTATGGTGAACCGCTATGTGATGAAGTCTGAGCATGATTAGTCTATTGATTGTCATCCTTTGTGTGGCGGTCGGGATCGCGCGATGGTATATACCTAACAACCCTTCCCCTAGGAGTATGCGTTAAATGCTTTGTTTCGATTACTAATCAAAATTTTGCAACAAGTGTTGGAATTATGCCCTAGAGGCAATAATAAATATAGTTATTATTATAATTCATGTATCAAGATAATCGTTTATTATCCATGCTATAATTGTATTGAATGAAGACTCATTTACATGTGTGGATACATAGACAAAACACTGTCCCTAGCAAGCCTCTAGTTGGCTAGCCAGTTGATCAAAGATAGTCAGTGTCTTCTGATTATGAACAAGGTGTTGTTGCTTGATAACTGGATCACGTCATTAGGAGAATCACGTGATGGACTAGACCCAAACTAATAGACGTAGCATGTTGATCGTGTCATTTTGTTGCTACTGTTTTCTGCGTGTCAAGTATTTGTTCCTATGACCATGAGATCATATAACTCACTGACACCGGAGGAATACTTTGTGTGTATCAAACGTCGCAACGTAATTGGGTGACTATAAAGATGCTCTACAGGTATCTCCGAAGGTGTTAGTTGAGTTAGTATGGATCAAGACTGGGATTTGTCACTCCGTGTGACGGAGAGGTATCTCGGGGCCCACTCGGTAATACAACATCACACACAAGCCTTGCAAGCAATGTGACTTAGTGTAAGTTGCGGGATCTTGTATTACGGAACGAGTAAAGAGACTTGCCGGTAAACGAGATTGAAATAGGTATACGGATACTGACGATCGAATCTCGGGCAAGTAACATACCGAACGACAAAGGGAATGACATACGGGATTATATGAATCCTTGACACTGAGGTTCAAACGATAAGATGTTCGTAGAATATGTAGGATCCAATATGGGCATCCAGGTCCCGCTATTGGATATTGACCGAGGAGTCTCTCGGGTCATGTCCGCATAGTTCTCGAACCCGCAGGGTCTGCATACTTAAGGTTCGACGTTGTTTTATGCGTATTTGAGTTATATGGTTGGTTACCGAATGTTGTTCGGAGTCCCGGATGAGATCACGGACGTCACGAGGGTTTCCGGAATGGTCCGGAAACGAAGATTGATATATAGGATGACCTCATTTGATTACCGAGAGGTTTTCGGAGTTACCGGGAATGACGAATGGGTTCCGGGAGTTCACCGGGGGGGCCACCCACCCCGGGGAAGCCCATAGGTGTTTGGGGTGCCGCACCAGCCCTTAGTGGGCTGGTGGGACAGCCCAAGAGAGGCCTATGCGCATTGGGAAGAAAATCAAAGAGGAAAGGAAAAAAAAAGGAGGAGGTGGGAAAGGGAAGAAGGACTCCACCTTCCAAACCAAGTAGGACACGGTTTGGGAGGGGAATCCTTCCCCCCTTGGCTCGGCCGACCCCTTGGGGCTTCTTGGACCCCAAGGCAAGGCTCCCCCCTCCCTCTCCTATATATAGTGGGGTTTTAGGGCTGATTTGAGACAACTTTGCCACGGCAGCCCGACCACATATCTCCACGGTTTTACCTCTAGATCGCGTTTCTGCGGAACTCGGGCGGAGCCCTGCTGAGACGAGATCATCACCAACCTCCGGAGCACCGTCACGCTGCCGGAGAACTCTTCTACCTCTCCGTCTCTCTTGCTGGATGAAGAAGGACGAGATCATCGTCGAGCTGTACGTGTGCTGAACGGGGAGGTGCCGTCCGTTCGACACTAGATCATGGGACTGATCGCGGGACGGTTCGCGAGGCGGATCGAGGGACGTGAGGACGTTCCACTACATCAACCGCGTTCACTAACGCTTCTGCTGTACGGTCTACAAGGGTACGTAGATCACACATCCCCTCTCGTAGATGGACATCACCATGATAGGTCTTCGTGCGCGTAGGAAAATTTTTGTTTCCCATGCGACGTTCCCCAACAGTGGCATCATGAGCTAGGTTCATGCGTAGATGTCTTCTCGAGTAGAACACAAAATTTTTTGTGGGCGGTGATGTGCGTTTTGCTGCCCTCCTTAGTATTTTCTTGATTCCGCGGTATTGTTGGATCGAAGCGGCTCGGACCGACATTACTCGTACGCTTACGAGAGACTGGTTTCATCGCTACGAGTAACTCCGTTGCTCAAAGATGACTGGCTGGTGTCAGTTTCTCCAACTTTAGTTGAATCAGATTTGACCGAGGAGGTCCTTGGATGAGGTTAAATAGCAACTCATATATCTCCGTTGTGGTGTTTACGTAAGTAAGATGCGATCCTACTAGATACCCATGGTCACCACGTAAAACATGCAACAACAAAATTAGAGGACATCTAACTTGTTTTTGCAGGGTATGCTTGTGATGTGATATGGCCAACGATGTGATGTGATATATTGGATGTATGAGATGATCATGTTGTAATAGTTAATATCGACTTGCACGTTGATGGTACGGCAACCGGCAGGAGCCATAGGGTTGTCTTTATAACTAACGTTTGTGCTTG
The DNA here is from genome assembly GCF_904849725.1 of Hordeum vulgare subsp. vulgare. Classification (NCBI taxonomy): domain Eukaryota; kingdom Viridiplantae; phylum Streptophyta; class Magnoliopsida; order Poales; family Poaceae; genus Hordeum; species Hordeum vulgare. The sequence continues at coordinate 487,948,338 of NC_058519.1, forward strand.
CAGATGCGTTTACTATTTTGCTAGGATGTAGCTTTAGTAGTAATAGCATGAGTAGCACGATAACCCCGATGGCGACACGTTGATGGAGCTCATGGTGTGGCGCCGGTGACAAGAAGATCGTGCCGGTGCTTTGGTGATGGAGATCAAGAAGCACGTGATGATGGCCATATCATGTCACTTATGAATTGCATGTGATGTTAATCCTTTTATGCACCTTATTTTGCTTAGAACGACGGTAGCATTATGAGGTGATCTCTCACTAAAATTTCAAGACGAAATTGTGTTCTCCCCGACTGTGCACCGTTGCTACAGTTCGTCGTTTCGAGACACCACGTGATGATCGGGTGTGATAGACTCAACGTTCACATACAACGGGTGCAAAACAGTTGCGCACGCGGAACACTCGGGTTAAGTTTGATGAGCTTAGCATGTGCAGACATGGCCTCGGAACACATGAGACCGAAAGGTCGATCATGAATCATATAGCTGATATGATTAGCATAGGGATGCTTACCACTGAAACTATACTCAACTCACGTGATGATCGGACTTGAGCTAGTGTAAGTGGATCATGAACCACTCAAATGACTAGAGAGATGTACTTTTTGAGTGGGAGTTTAGCGAATAATTTGATTAAGTTAAACTCTAATTATCTTGAACATAGTCTAAGTCCACTTTGAATATATTTGTGTTGTAGATCATGGCTCACGCGACAGTCATCCTAAATTTTAATACGTTCCTAGAGAAAGCTAAGTTGAAAGATGATGGAAGAAACTTTGTAGACTGGGCTCGTAATCTTAAGCTAATCTTACAAGTTGGGAAGAAGGATTATGTCCTTAATGCTGCGCTAGGAGATGAACCACCCGCTACGGCTGATCAGGATGCTAAGAACGCTTGGTTAGCACGTAAGGAGGACTACTCAGTAGTTCAATGTGCAGTCTTGTATGGCTTAGAACCGGGACTTCAACGTCGCTTTGAGCGTCATGGAGCATTTGAGATGTTCCAGGAGTTGAAGTTTATCTTTCAGAAGAACGCCCGGATCGAGAGGTATGAGACCTCCGATAAATTCTATGCTTGCAAGATGGAGGAAAACTCGTCTGTCAGTGAACATGTGCTCAAAATGTCTGGGTACTCAAACCGTCTAGCTGAGCTGGGGATTGAACTCTCGCAAGAAGCTATCACTGACAGAATCCTTCAATCGCTGTCGCCAAGCTATAAAGGCTTTTTGTTGAACTACAACATGCAAGGGATGAACAAGTCTCCCGGCGAGTTGTTTGCGATGCTCAAAGTCGCAGAGTCTGAACTCCGTAAAGAGCGTCAAGTATTGATGGTGAATAAGACCACTAGTTTCAAGAGAAACGGCAAAGGCAAGAAGGGTAATTCCAAGAAGAGCGGCAAGCCTGTTGCCAATCCGACGAAGAAACCCAAAGCTGGACCTAAGCCTGAAACAGAGTGTTACTATTGCAAGGGTATGGGTCACTGGAAGCGCAATTGCCCCAAGTATCTGGCTGATAAGAAGGCGGCCAAAGAAAAATCAGGTATATTTTATATACATGTTATTGATGTGTACTTAACCGGCTCTCGTAGTAGTGCCTGGGTATTCGATACCGGTTCTGTTGCTCATATTTGCAACTCGAAACAGGAACTGCGGAATAGACGAAGGCTGGCGAAAGATGAAGTGACGATGCGCGTGGGAAATGGTTCCAAGGTTGATGCAATCGCCGTCGGCACAGTCTCACTTCAGTTACCATCAGGATTAGTTATGAACTTAAATCATTGTTATTTAGTGCCTGCGTTGAGCATGAACATTATATCTGGATCTTGTTTATTGCGAGACGGTTACTCTTTTAAGTCAGAGAATAATGGTTGTTCTATTTCTATGAGTAACATCTTTTATGGTCATGCACCCAATGTGAGAGGATTGTTCATATTGAATCTTTATAGTGATACACACATACATAACATTGAGACCAAAAGAGTTAGAGTTAACAATGATAGCGCCATATTTTTGTGGCACTGCCACTTAGGTCATATTGGTGTAAAGCGCATGAAGAAACTCCATGCCGATGGACTTTTGGAGTCACTTGACTTTGATTCACTTGACACGTGCGAACCATGCGTCATGGGCAAGATGACTAAGACTCCGTTCTCCGGAACAATGGAGCGTGCAAGTGACTTGTTGGAAATCATACATACCGATGTGTGTGGTCCGACGAGCGTGGAGGCATGCGGCGGATATCGTTATTTTCTCACCTTCACTCACGATTTGAGTAGATATGGTTATGTCTACTTAATGAAGCACAAGTCGGAAACATTTGAAAAGTTCAAGCAATTTCAGAGTGAAGTTGAAAACCATCATAACAAGAAGATCAAGTTCCTACGGTCCGATCGTGGGGGTGAATATCTGAGTTTCGAGTTTGGTGCTCACTTAAGACAATGTGGAATTGTTTCATAGTTGACACCGCCTGGAACACCACAGCGTAATGGTGTGTCCGAACGTCGTAATCGTACTTTATTAGAGATGGTGCGATCTATGATGTCTCTTACCGATTTTCCATTATCATTTTGGGGTTATGCATTAGAAACAGTTGCATTCACTTTAAATAGGGCACCATCAAAATCCGTTGAGACGACACCATACGAACTGTGGTATGGCAAAAGGCCAAAGTTGTCGTTTCTTAAAGTTTGGGGATGTGATGCTTATGTCAAAAAGCTTCAGCCTGAAAAGCTGGAACCCAAAGCGGAAAAGTGCATCTTCATAGGTTACCCAAAAGAGACAGTTGGGTACACCTTCTATCTCAAATCCGAGGGCAAAGTGTTTGTTGCTAAAAACGGAGCTTTTCTCGAGAAGGAGTTTCTCTCGAGAGAATTGAGTGGGAGGAAGATAGAACTTGACGAGGTTGTCGAACCTCTCATCCCTCTGGATGGTGCCGCAGGGCAAGGGGAAACCTCTGTCGTTGTGACGACGGTTGAGGAGGAAGTTAATGATGATGATCATGAAACTCCGGTTCAAGTTTCTGTCGAACCACGCAGGTCGACGAGACCACGTGCTGCTCCAGAGTGGTACGGCAATCCCGTCTTATCGATCATGTTGTTAGACAACAATGAACCTGCAAATTATGAAGAAGCAATGGTGGGCCCAGATTCCAACAAATGGCTAGAAGCCATGAAGTCCGAGATAGGATCCATGTATGAGAACAAAGTGTGGACTTTGGAAGTACTGCCTGAGGGCCGCAAGGCTATTCAGAACAAATGGATCTTTAAGAAGAAGACGGACGCTGACGGCAATGTGACCGTTTATAAAGCTCGACTTGTGGCAAAGGGTTTTTCACAAGTTCAAGGAGTTGACTACGATGAGACATTCTCACCCGTAGCGATGCTTAAGTCCGTCAGAATCAAGTTAACAATAGCTGCATTTTTCGATTATGAAATCTGGCAGATGGATGTCAAAACGGCGTTCCTTAACGGTTTCCTTAAGGAAGAATTGTATATGATGCAACCCGAAGGTTTTGTCGATCCTAAGAATGCTAACAAGGTGTGCAAGCTCCAGCGATCCATTTAAGGACTGGTGCAAGCATCTCGGAGTTGGAACAAACGCTTTGATGAGGTGATCAAAGCATTTGGGTTTATACAAGTGGTTGGAGAATCTTGTATTTACAAGAAAGTGAGTGGGAGCTCTGTGGCGTTTCTAATATTATATGTGGATGACATATTGCTGATCGGAAACAACGTAGAGTTTTTGGAGAGCATAAAGGATTACTTGAATAAAAGTTTCTCTATGAAGGACCTAGGAGAAGCTGCTTACATTCTAGGCATTAAGGTCTACAGGGATAGATCAAAACGCCTGATAGGACTTTCACAAAGCACATACCTTGATAAAGTTTTGAAGAGGTTCAAAATAGAACAGTCCAAGAAAGGGTTCTTGCCAGTTTTACAAGGTACGAGATTGAGTAAGACTCAGTGCCCAGCAACTGATGAAGATAGAGAGCATATGCGCTCCGTCCCCTATGCTTCAGCCATAGGTTCTATCATGTATGCAATGTTGTGCACTAGACCGGATGTTAGCCTGGCCATAAGTATGGCAGGTAGGTTCCAGAGTAATCCAGGAGTGGATCACTGGACGGCGGTCAAGAATATCCTGAAGTACCTGAAAAGGACTAAGGAGATTTTTCTCGTGTATGGAGGTGACGAAGAGCTCGCCGTAAAAGGTTACGTCGATGCAAGCTTTGACACGGATCCGGACGACTCTAAGTCGCAAACCGGATACGTATTTATTCTTAATGGGGGTGCGGTAAGCTGGTGTAGTTCCAAGCAAAGTGTCGTAGCAGATTCTACATGTGAAGCGGAGTACATGGCTGCCTCGGAGGCGGCTAAGGAGGGTGTCTGGATGAAGCAGTTCATGACGGATCTTGGAGTGGTGCCAAGCGCACTGAATCCAATAACCTTGTTCTGTGACAACACGGGTGCCATTGCCTTAGCAAAGGAACCACGGTTTCACAAGAAGTCCACACACATCAAACGACGCTTCAACCTCATCCGCGACTACGTCGAAGGAGAGGACGTAAATATATGCAAAGTGCACACGGATCTGAATGTAGCAGACCCGCTGACTAAACCTCTTCCACGGCCAAAGCATGATCAACACCAGAACTGTATGGGTGTTACATTTATTACAATGTAATTCGCATCATGATGTGAGGGCTAGATTATTGACTCTAGTGCAAGTGGGAGACTGTTGGAATTATGCCCTAGAGGCAATAATAAATATAGTTATTATTATAATTCCTGTATCAAGATAATCGTTTATTATCCATGCTATAATTGTATTGAATGAAGACTCATTTACATGTGTGGATACATAGACAAAACACTGTCCCTAGCAAGCCTCTAGTTGGCTAGCCAGTTGATCAAAGATAGTCAGTGTCTTCTGATTATGAACAAGGTGTTGTTGCTTGATAACTGGATCACGTCATTAGGAGAATCACGTGATGGACTAGACCCAAACTAATAGCCGTAGCATGTTGATCGTGTCATTTTGTTGCTACTGTTTTCTGCGTGTCAAGTATTTGTTCCTATGACCATGAGATCATATAACTCACTGACACCGGAGGAATACTTTGTGTGTATCAAACGTCGCAACGTAACTGGGTGACTATAAAGATGCTCTACAGGTATCTCCGAAGGTGTTAGTTGAGTTAGTATGGATCAAGACTGGGATTTGTCACTCTGTGTGACGGAGAGGTATCTCGGGGCCCACTCGGTAATACAACATCACACACAAGCCTTGCAAGCAATGTGACTTAGTGTAAGTTGCGGGATCTTGTATTACGGAATGAGTAAAGAGACTTGCCGGTAAACGAGATTGAAATAGGTATACGGATACTGATGATCGAATCTCGGGCAAGTAACATACCGAAGGACAAAGGGAATGACATACGGGATTATATGAATCCTTGACACTGAGGTTCAAACGATAAGATCTTCGTAGAATATGTAGGATCCAATATGGGCATCCAGTTCCCGCTATTGGATATTGACCGAGGAGTCTCTCGGGTCGTGTATGCATAGTTCTCGAACCCGCAGGGTCTGCACACTTAAGGTTCGACGTTGTTTTATGCGTATTTGAGTTATATGGTTGGTTACCGAATGTTTCTCGGAGTCCCGGATGAGATCACGGACATCACGAGGGTTTCCGGAATGGTCCGGAAACGAAGATTGATATATAGGATGACCTCATTTGATTACCGGAAGGTTTTCGGAGTTACCGGGAATGTACCGGGAATGACGAATGGGTTCCGGGAGTTCACCGGGGGGGCCTACCCACCCCGGGGAAGCCCATAGGTGTTTGGGGTACCGCACCAGCTCTTAGTGGGCTGGTGTGACAGCCCAAGAGAGGCCTATGCGCATTGGGAAGAAAATCAAAGAGGAAAGGAAAAAAAGGAGGAGGTGGGAAAGGGAAGAAGGACTCCACCTTCCAAACCAAGTAGGACACGGTTTGGGAGGGGAATCCTTCCCCCCTTGGCTCGGCCGACCCCTTGGGGGTTCTTGGACTCCAAGGCAAGGCTCCCCCCTCCCTCTCCTATATATAGTGGGGTTTTAGGGCTGATTTGAGACAACTTTGCCACGGCAGCCCGACCACATATCTCCACGGTTTTACCTCTAGATCGCGTTTCTGCGGAGCTCGGGCGGAGCCCTGCTGAGACGAGATCATCACCAACCTCCGGAGCGCCGTCACGCTGCCGGAGAACTCTTCTACCTCTCCGTCTCTCTTGCTGGATCAAGAAGGCCGAGATCATCGTCGAGCTGTACGTGTGCTGAACGCGGAGGTGCCGTCCGTTCGGCACTAGATCGTGGGACTGATCGCGGGACGGTTCGCGGGGCGGATCGAGGGATGTGAGGACATTCCACTACATCAACCGCGTTCACTAACGCTTCTGTTGTACGGTCTACAAGGGTACATAGATCACACATCCCCTCTCATAGATGGACATCACCATGATAGGTCTTCGTGCGTGTAGGAAAATTTTTGTTTCCCATGCGACGTTCCCCAACAACAAGTATATGAGTTCTTCGTGACTAATGTTGAGTCCATGGTTTAGATGCACTTTCACCTTCCACCATCACTATCTTCTTAGTGCCGTGCAACTTTCGTCGGTGCACAAAACCCACCATTAGCCTCCCTCAAAACAGACACCATACATACCTACTATGGCTTTTTCAAAGTCATTCCGAGATATATTGCCATGCAACTACCACCATGACATGTGCCACCACTTCTACATTGCCATTGCATGATCGTAAGATAGCTAGCATGATGTTTCCATTAATGTCTATGCCATGCTAGATCATTGTCACGGTACACTACCGAAGGCATTCCATATAGAGTCATCGTTGCTCTAAGTTTTGAGTTGAAAGTGTGATGATCATCATTGATGGAGCATTGTCCCATGTGAGGAAATAAAAGAGGCCAAAGATGCCCACCAAAAAAAAGAGAGGCCAAAGAGGCCACACACAAAAAATGATGAGAGAAAAAGAGAGAAGGGACAATGCTACCACCTTTCCACACTTGTGCATATTAAGCACCATGATCTTCATGATTGAGAGTCTCTCGTTTTGTCACCACCATATAGCTAGTGGGAAATTTTTAATATATAACTTGGCTTGTATATTCCAGTGATAGGCTTCCTCAAAATTGCCTTAGGTCTTCGTGATATCTATTGATGAGCAAGTTGGATGCACACCCACTAGTTTTCTTTAAGAGCTTTCACATTGATATCTATTGATGAGCATCTCCATAGCTCATTGATATGCCTAGTTAATGTGATCATCTTCTCCTTATTTTGTCTTGCAACCTCCACCACACTCCACACCACTTATAGTGCTAAAACCATGTCTCACGCTCATGTATTGCGTGAGAGTTGAAAAGGTTTGAGAAAGTAAAGGTGTGAAACAATTACTTGGCCAATACCGGGGTTGTGCATGATTTAAATTTGTTGTGCAATGATGATAAAGCATAGCCAGACTATATGCTTTTGTAGGGATACCTTTCTTTTGGCCTTGTTATTTTGGAAGTTCATGATTACCTTGCTAGTTTGCTTGAATTATTATTGTTTCCACATCAATAGCAAACTATTGTTTTGAATCTAATGGATCTGAACATTCACGTCAAGAGGAGTTACAAAGGACATTTATGCTAGGTAGCATGAAAGCATCAAAAATTCATTCTTTATGACTTCCCTACTCAAGGACGAACAGGAGTTAAGCTTGGGGTTGCTTGATACGTCTCAAACGTATCTATAATTTTTGATGGTTTCATGCTGTTATCTTGTCATCCTTGGATGTTTTATGTACCTTTTATATCTTTTTGGGGACTAACTTATTAATTCAGTGCCAAGTGCCAGTTCCTGTTTTTTCTGTGTTTTTGGCTCTTTTCAGATCTGATTTTGGAACGGAGTCCAAACGGAATAAAATCCCCGAAATAAATTTTTCCCGAACGGAAGAAGATCGGGGGGCTTGAGGGCCAAGCCAGGAGGGCTATAGGGGGCCCACAAGCCCCCTATCCGCCACCAAGGGGCGGCGGTGGGCAGGCTTGTGGCCTCCCTGGCGCCCCCCTTGACCTAGCTCCTTCGCCTATATATTCCCTAAAATACAGAAAATAAAATCAAGGGATCCACGAAAATACTTTTCCGCTGCCGCAAGCTTCCGTTTCCGCGAGATCTCATCTGGAGACCCTTCCCGGTGACCTGCCGGAGGGGACTTTGGAGTTGGAGGGCTTCTACATCAACATCATCGCCACTCCAATGACTCGTGAGTAGTTCACTTCAGACCTACGGGTCCATAGTTAGTAGGTAGATGGCTTCTTCTCTCTCTTGGATCTTCAAGACAAAGTTTTCCATGATCTTCATGGAGATCTATCCGATGTAATCCTCTTTGGCGGTGTGTTTGTCGAGATCCGATGAATTGTGGATTTGTGATCAGATTATCTATGATATATATTTGAGTCTTTGCTGATTTCTTATATGCATGATTTGATATACTTGTAAGTCTCTCCGAGTCTTGGGTTTTGTTTGGCCAACTAGATCTATGATTCTTGCAATGGGAGAAGTGCTTGGTTTTGGGTTCTTATCGTGTGGTGACCTTTCCCGGTGACAGTAGGGGCAGCAAGGCACACATCGTGTAGTTTCCATCAAGGGTAACAAGGTGGGCTTTGTCGTAGATATGAGATTGTCCATCTACATCATGTCATCTTGCTTAAGGCGTTACTCTGTTCTTTTGGACTTAATACACTAGATGCATGCTGGACAGCGGTCGACGTGTGGAGTAATAGTAGTGGATGTAGAAAGTATCGGTCTACTTGTTTTGGATGTGATGCCTATAGATATAATCATTGCCATAGATGACATCACGACTTTTCTCGGTTCTATCAATTGCTCGACAGTAATTTGTTCACCCACCGTCTACTTGCTTTCATGAGAGAAGCCACTGGTAAACACTACGCCCCCCGGGTCTATTCACACCTATCGTTTCCACTTTCGCTTTTACTTTGCTTTGTTACTTTGTTGCTTTCAGTTCTCACTTGGCGAACAATCTATAAGGGATTGACAACCCCTTTATAGCGTTGGGAGCATGCTTTTTGTGTTTGTGCAGGCACTTGTGATAGTCCTTCAATGGATCGATACCTTGGTTCTCAAAATGAGGGAAATACTTACCACCGCTGCGCTACATCACCCTTTCCGCTTCAAGGGAACACCAACGCAAGGCTCCAAGGCCACGGGGAAAATCCTTTGCATATTTTCCTAGGAAGTCCCTTAAGGCGTAGCCGTAGCAGAAGGATTCCTGGTGCCATTGCTGAGGAGTACCAAGACAAGAACAGTCTCCCATCAACACGACTATTTCTGGCGCCGTTGGAAGGTCTTTTGTTGCAGTAGCATGCTCCTTGGTTGGCCTTTTGACTAAAGACCGCACTTTATTGCACTGGAGTCTGTTCAACTCTTCTTGCATATCAACAAGCCAGTCATGGTCCGTTAACACATCTTGGGTCTTGAGCGGCACAACACTAGAGACAAAAGAAAAGTGAGCACAAAAGTTTGTCAATTGTTTACGAGTGACTCTACCTTCCGATATCTTGGCGAGAATTTGTTAACGTCAACATGACCGGCCACACGAGGCATGATGGAGGTTAAGGTTTCACGAGGTTCAACTTCGTTCCCATCATAAACATATTCAACATAAGGATCTACAATGTGTTAAGTAAGATCTTCTTCTTCATGCATCATTTGTTGGGGCTCATCATCAACACCACCTTCGTCAACATCGGCATGTGCATGTTCTTGTTCTTGTACTTGATGATGGACTTGTTTTTGTTCTTGCACTTGACGATGAACATGTTCTTATTCTTTAAATATGGACTCCACATTAAGGATGAGATCTTGTGGTGATGAAGGTGTAATAGTTGGTTCAGCATGAGTGGTGTTTGTGTCCTCATGTTCACCTTCACAAGTAACATGTTCCATTGGAAGGAGAGCACCTAGACCCATGGTCAAAATGTCTTGCGAAGGATCTTCTTCACGTGCATCACTTAGATCAACTTGCTCCCCATGGTAGCCATTAAATTCATCAAACACCACGTCACAAGTTTCTACAATGCATCCGGTGGATTTGTTGTAGATCCTATAGGCATGAGAGTTTTATCCATAACCAACAAATATTCCCTCGGTTGTTTTAGATTGAAATTTCCTAACCATTCTCTCTTGTTGAGAATGAAACATTTGCAGCCAAATACTCGGAAATACTTGACATTTGGCTTGTTTCCTATTATAGCACATATGGGGTCTTCTCCAATATCTTGCGGAGTAAGAGACGATTTGAAGCACGGCATGCGGTGTTTACGGCTTCTGCCCAAAAGCTATGGGGAGACTTGTGCTCGTCCAACATGAATCTTGCCATCTCCATGAGAGTGCGGTTCTTCCTTTCGGCTACCCCATTTTTTGTGGGGTATATGTTGCGGAGTATTGATGCTCAATTCCTTCATCACGGAACTCTTCGAAGGTGTAGTTCTTGAATTTGGATCCATTGTCACTTATATTGCCAAGACCTCTTTGTCAAACATGCATTGAACTTGCTTGGCAAAATTAATCAAAGTAATCTTTGTCCCATCCTTGGATTTAAGAAAGAACAACCATGTGTATCTCAAGTCATCATCAACAATGACGAACCCATACTTCGTCCCACCAAGACTATCCCATGAAGGAGGTCCAAAGAGATCCACATGAAGGAGCTGCAAAGGTCTTGAAGTTGATACTCTATTCTTGGGGGACGCTTCTATTGTTGTTGTTTCTTGGAAATGCATGCACTGCACACATGTCACATCCCTAGAACCCTAACCAAGGTTTAGCATTGTGCTCATATCTTCTTTGCATTGCATCCAAGAAAATGGCAACAAAATCAAATTAAGTGCTGAAGGAAAACTCAAAAAACCCTAGCCACTTCTGAAATTCAAAGGTATTATAAACTTATTCAAATCAATGAACCCAAAATGGCCTCAAGAAAAGTTCAAATTTTCTGATAATTCTTGAAAACAAATAAGCAATGAAGGAAACCATTTCCTTTATACTTTTGGCATTTTAAATAAATGCAAAAGACTACTGGTTTCAGGTTTTAAATTTGAATTCAAATATTTATAGCTTTCAAAATTGTAGAAAACTTTATGGGTGATTGGAAATATTCCAACTAACACCCCAACATTTTTAAAACTATTTATAGTTTGATTTTGAAGCCAAAATAAATGGGAAACAATGTCAGTAAATAAAACAGAACAAAATAGAAGGAAAAGAGAAAAGAGAAGCTTACCTTCTATCTATCGCCGGCCCAGCCCACCAGGGGCTCCCCGGTCATCTTCCTCCTCCTGCTAGTAGGCACAGGGGAAGATGAGGACGGCGGCCAGCCCGGCCACCTCATGCCTGCCTGCTCGCCGCTAGAGGCCCCCAGGAGCGCCAGCGCGACGCCCCGAGCCTTCTTCTCCTCCTCCCCCTGCCCTATCTCCTCCCCTCTGCCTCTCGCTCCCCTCCCCCTCTCGGATCTCTCTCTCCCCGAAGCTCCGGTCACCGTCGATCCGTCGCCTCCCGGACCTCCCCGACCATGTCGTCCGCCTCAGAAGAACCGCTGTGAGCTCCTCTTCCCATTCCCCCTCTTCCCGAGGCCATTCCCCTCCTCTAACCCCGTTAGCCGCCGGAGCCCGAAGGACCTCGTCGCCGGCCATGTCGTTGCCGTCGTTGTGGTACCCCGTTCGCGAGACTAAGCTCCCAGCTCCCAGCTCCTGGAGCTCTGTAGATGTCGTAGAGCCCATCTCCCAGCTCGCTAGCGTCTCGCAACAACACTCCCGGCGATGCCCGAGCCACAGCCGCTGCTGACCTCGTCGTCGGCATGGATTCCGGTGACCACTGGGTCCAGCTCCTTCCCCTTTAGATGCGGTGCTTCGCTAGCTAGCCGTAGAACTAAACCATGCCCAAAACCGATGCCTATAGCGCCATTTAGCTCAACTCCGGCGAGTCCTCCGCCGCGCCCGTGGTCGCCGCCGGCCATATTCCGGTGGGGGCCGACGTGGTCAACATAATTACCCACTAAACACCCCCCCTAACCACTGACAGTGGGCCCCAGGGTGGGTCAAACCCCAGTCAGGGGCTGGTCAACTCGGGGATTAGCCGCTGGTCACTGACCAGTGGACCAGTGAACCCACTTCCTTTGCATGACCTAGCCTTGTCGTAGTAAATAGCTGAACCTTGCAACCTAGCATACCTGGTAGTTTCTTGAGCCATGATGTGCCTTATCCTACTATGCATGCTATGCTTAGAGTTGTGTATGGTCTATCATCTGGGAGATGAACAGAATTGTGATAATGTGTTCAGTAAGTAAACGTTGTGAGTTGAACCTGATTTGGTAAAGGTACCGGTGAAAGGCTATGTAGGAGTACATGGCGGGTTGTTTCATTGGAACCGTCCTTAGGAACTGAGTCCCGTGTATCTAATCCAAGATGAGATACTACCACATGCTGGGCCCTGAAATATGACCCGCTCGGCTTATTAATCGCTTAGTACTCGGTCCAGGAGTTGCAAGTAGTTTCTGGTGTTTATAGTCATGCTGGAGGCCGTGCATAGTGCTGACCTGAGAGGTGGGCTATGATGCGGTAGGCGGTGGCACGGTGTACGAAGTGGCACCCGGATGGTGGGCTTGGGAACCCTGCGCACATCGTTTGATGCCGTGGCGGAAACCTCGGCCGGACTTCCGTGCGGGTTACCCTCAGATAGGCGATAGACCTGGACTAGGTACTAGTGTGGTTAACGGTCGTGGCCGACTCCCTCGCTAGGCTTCCGCTTGAAGGTTGCCGAGGTGCATGACGTGCACATGGCGATAAGTGGCGAGAACGTGTGTGACGAAGTACACCCCTTCAGGGTTATGAACTATTCGAATAGCCGCGTCCGCGGATATGGACTACTTGGAGACATATGTTGTTCATAGATAACTTCAATGGCTACTCATAAAATTGTCAAGATAAGCGTGAGTGTCATGGACGGCATTTTCGTATGGAGACGGAATAATTCCACGATGGAGTATTGTTGTGGTGTTAGTGGAGTCGTGTGCGAGAAATCAAGTTGTCAAAAATTGTTTTCAAATGCTAGTTGTCTAGCCACGGGTCAAATGCTGGCTTTCCGCATGGAACCCCACAATTCCTTATTGATACATTGCATGAGTAGATAGTTATCCTAAAGTCTTGCTGAGTACCTCCGTACTCATGTTTGCTTAAATATTTGTTGCAGAGATTGTTAATGACCCTAACGGAGGGTTCTTCCTAGACATCGATGACGACGAGTAGCTGGTGTCCCAGCTACGATCTGGCCCTAGGTTGTGTCTGTAGTATAGTCAGGCCATGTGCCTTCTAGTTTCACCTGTCTGTACTCAGACAGTTTTAAACACTTCCGCTTGCTTGTAACTGAGTGACTGCTATGATGGGTCGTGAGACCCTTACTTTGTAATATTATGTGTGTGGCTCTTCCGAGCTTCTTAAATAAAGCTTGTATGTTTATGGTTATGTTGTGATGCCATCGATGTATCTATACATATCGGTATGCCATGCGTACGTGTTTCGTACTTGATATGTATGGGGTTCGATTACCTAGCCGTAAACTTTAGTAGCACTCCTTTCAGGGAAATGCCCTTTGTGATCCAACGAGCCATGGTAGCTCGCTACTGCTCCGGACACATTGGTTGACCGGCGTGAGTCCTTCTTAGCTGCTGTGTCTGTCCCCTTTGGGGAAATGTCACGCGATGTAATGGAGTCCTTGTAGCTTGCTACGACTCGTCTACATTCGCTGGTGACCGACACCTGCTTTGCTGGGTCATGTATGCCAGTCCCTGTGCGGAACTGCCACTTTGGTTTATGATTAGACATGTCGATCCGGGTTCTTTGTCAGTGGAATGCTAGCGACACAAATGCATACGTGAGTCAAAAGGCGCAAACGGTCCCGGCTAAGGTAAGGCTGCAGCCGTGGGGTTAACCGTGCGTGAGACCGCAAAGGGATGCGATGTGTTACATGCTGGATTCCTATGGCTTAGGATCGGGGTCCCGAGAGCGTTGGTATCAGAGCCTGACTGATTGTAGGACTACTAAGCCAAAATGGTCGAAGTTGAGTCTAGAATTGCTTTAGTTATATATTAGGGAATTGTTTGTGGAAGGGAACATAAGACTCATGTTATCTTCTCAAGCTATTCTATTCTGGTCATCCTCGTCTTTTCTGCGGGAATTAAGGACTAAGTTACTCATCTTCTTCTAGGCTCGTGTTTTTTATCGGTAGATTATAAGACTACGGGTTGAGAGTTATATTGGGTTACTTTTATCCCTAGGAAAAAGGAAGTAAGTTTGATGATCAGAGAGTTGAACTTGATAGTTGAGTGGTTATGCTATTCCATTTTTGGGTTGTCTCAAATTTTGTTTTTGAGCATTTACAGCCGTTATGCTGCCCAATTTTGCATTCAGAGCTCTAATGCTTTTGCATTACTCTCTATTTTCAGATGCCTGGCCGTCCATCTCGTCAGGTGGTACGTCTGACCAGGTGCATTGATGTGCCGGGTCATACGGCCACGCTGGTCAGGGTGATGTCGGTGTGCGGTTACCGCTGGTATCCCGAGTACACAGTGGAGGAATAGTACTGAGACTTCAACCGGAGCCAGTATATCTGCACCGTTAGGGTATTTCCGGACTACCCTGGAGCTGAGGAACCAATCCATTGGTCCTATGGGTTGGGAGTCACTATTGACATGGCAGTACAAGATGCTGCCTATTCAATGCTGACCATTATGAGGGCGAGACATGGACTGCTGCAGAATTCAGAATTCTGCTATGTTCCTGCCTCTCAGCCTGGTGAAGAGGGATACCTCGGCGGAGTCTATTTTGATTCTTCTATGGAGGATCCGCTACTGCAGTCCACTGCTGAGATGCTAGAGAACAGAGACAGGGATGCTCGTGCTCTCCGCATGGAGCTTTATGCTACCCGTGCCCGTCTGTGGACGGCTTTGACGCAGCTGGCACCGGTAGTCCAGAGAGGGTATGGAGATATGGAGATGTTGAACCCTATTAGGAACCATCTTCCGGCCCACGTTGACTGGCCAGCTATAGGAGGAGTCACCCCTCTTCGGGGACCCCTACTACCACCAGTCAGGGGACCAAGGCCACATCCGTGTCCTTATGGATCCCAGGGATCTCAGGCCAGAGTGTTTCCTGATCCGCAGGTTGAGCTTCGAGGCCATGGAGGTAATCTCTATGAGATGTTCTATGTGGATGCCTGAGCTGTGAGTGGAAGGATAGTATGGTAGTAGCCGTACGTTCACAGTCCTGCGTGACTTGTGAAGTATGCTTGTGATGTGAAATGAATTCCGGAGGCCTAGATAAATAATGTATAGGAAGCTTGTAAGCCTCTGATGAGTAGTTTCATAATTTCAGTAGTTTGCTCTTCGGTTAAGGTTGTACTGAACTATGTAAGGGTGTGTATGAACCATGGTGTATATATAGCATTTGCTTGTTACCATGTTGTTCGGATATTCATTTCCGCATTCCGTGTGTTCAGTACATTCTTAATCCATAGCTAGTATTGATATGATATTGGTCTAAGCTGTGAGTTTGTTTGTCAGGATGGTGTTCACCAGGTTGAACCGTGCCCCTGCTCATGAGCAAGGCGAGGGTAGTCAAGCGTCGCAGGAAGACGTGCCTCACCCGCCCTCTCTGGCGGAAGTTATGCTTGAGGCAGAGAGGAACAAAAGAGAGACCAACCGACTGTTAGAGCGTATTGAGCAGAATACGGCTCGTCAGCCTAGGAATGCTACAGTGTCCCTCAACGACTTTGTGAAGGTGAATCCTCCAAAGTTCCATCACTCCGTCAATCCCCTCGACGCTGATGACTGGCTGTGCAGCATCTCACGCAAGATTCGCGCTGTGAATGTTTTTGAGGCCGACAAGGTGACCTTCGCGACGTATTTCATGGAAGGACCCGCCAATCTGTGGTGGGAGAACTTTGAAGCTATGCGTCCTGCTGAACCAGCAGCCACATGCGCAAACTTCAGTGCAGCCTTCCGTTTGCACCATATTCC
The DNA here is from genome assembly GCF_904849725.1 of Hordeum vulgare subsp. vulgare. Classification (NCBI taxonomy): domain Eukaryota; kingdom Viridiplantae; phylum Streptophyta; class Magnoliopsida; order Poales; family Poaceae; genus Hordeum; species Hordeum vulgare. The sequence continues at coordinate 487,964,475 of NC_058519.1, forward strand.
AGAGGGCCTGATGGACAGAAAGAGAGAGGAGTTATGTGCTTTCACCCAGGGCAAGTTGACCGTGGATGCCTATAGCCGCGAGTTCGGTAACCTTGCCCGTTATGCAACAGAGGAGGTGCCTACTGACGCCAAGAAGCAAGCAAGATTCTGTAGGGTCTGAGCCCTGATCTTCGTCGTGATCTGTGCCTCCACGAGTGTGCAAGTTTCCAAGCCCTGGTCAACAAGGCGATCAGTGCCGAGACTGGCCATACCGACTTTGAAGCCACAAGGAAGCACTCCCGTGACTTTGGCTCGTCATCTGGTTCCGCGTTTCCAAAACGCAGGCTGTGAGTTCCGAACAGTTCTGTGCCGCCAAGATACACTCCAAGGCCATCCTACGTGGCGCCTCAGACGAATCAGACCAACCCTCCAGCAAAAACTTATGGTGGTCTAGCTAGCAATGCTGCACCACGTGCCAACCAAGTGATATGCTACAAGTGTGGAGAACCAGGGCACTATTCCCGTGAGTGTCCTCAGAATGTGGGTGCCAGGCAACCCGGAAAGTCCGTCGGGCAAGGCAAGTCTGGCAAAGCTTACTATGTGAAGCCAACTCCTGCACGTGGCCGTGTGAACTATGTATCAGCAGAAGAAGCTGCAGATGATCCCGACGTCATTCTGGGTACGCTTCTTGTTAATCATCACCCAGCGTCTGTTCTCTTTGACACAGGGTCTTCTCATTCCTTCATTTCAGAATGTTATGCACAGTTGCATAACATGTCTTTTTGTGATATGCCAATTCCATTGGTTTTCCAAACTCCTGGTAGTAAATGGCAGACCTCTAGGATAACCTATGACAATGAAATTCTAGTAGACAGGCTAGTTTTTCTAGCCTCATTGATAGCCCTGAAATCTTCGGATATTAATATCATCTTGGGTATGGACTGGATGTCAGCTCATTATGCCAAGATTGATACTCATTCTAGAAATGTTCTGCTTACCCATCCCTTGGGTGAGATAGTCAATGTCTCTACTCGAGTTGCCAAATGCCAACTCTATTCCCTAAATGCCAACACTCTTCCGGAACTTGAAGACATCCCGATTGTTCGTGACTTCCCGGATGTTTTTCCTGAGGAACTGCCAGGAATTCCACGTGACAGAGATGTAGAGTTCGTGATAGATCTTGTTCCGGGAACTGTTCCAATAGCCAGAAGACCATATAAGATGGCACTCCTGGAGCTAGCCGAACTTAAGAAGAAACTAGATGAGGCCTTGAATAAAGGTTTCATTCGTCCTAGCTCTTCTCCTTGGGCTTGCCCCGTCCTCTTCGTTAAGAAGAAAGACGGAACGGATCGGATGGTTGTAGATTACCGACCAGTTAATCTGGTCACCATAAAGAACAAGTATCCGCTCCCCAGGATCAACGACATGTATGATCAGCTCGCTGGATCCTCAGTCTTCTCAAAAATGGATTTGACGTTGGGATACCATCAAATCAAGATCAAGAACGGGGACATTCCAAAAACGGCCTTTGTTACTCGTTATGGCCAATACGAGTACACAATCATGTCCTTCGGTTTAACTAATGCCCCAACCACCTTCTCTCGTCTGATGAATTCAATCTTCATGGAGTATTTGGATAGATTCGTTGTGGTATACCTCGATGATATTCTCATCTACTCGAAGAACGAACAAGAACATGCCGAGCATCTAAGGCTGGTATTGATGAAACTTCGAGAGCATCGCCTTTATGCCAAGTTTTCAAAATCTGAATTTTGGTTACCAGAAGTGACCTATCTAGGTCACGTAATCTCTGGTAAGGGTATTGCTATCAATCCCGAGAGAGTTCAAGCCGTCCTTGATTGGACTCAACCTGAATCGGTTAAGCAAGTTAGGAGTTTTCTTGGTCTAGCGAGCTATTGTCGCCGCTTTGTCGAGAATTTCTCCAAGGTTGCAAAGCCTCTAACTAAACTCATCAAGAAGGATAAAAAGTTCGAGTGGACACCATAGTGTGAGCATAGTTTTCAGGAACTGATAAGACGCCTGACTTCCGCACCTGTGTTGCTACCACCAGATTTTTCTAAAGACTTTGTTATCTATTGCGACGCCTAACGATAAGGATTAGGTTGCATTCTCATGCAAGATCGTCATGTGATCGCATACGCATCTCGACAGTTGCGTCCACATGAGGATAATTATCCCACACATGACCTTGAGCTTGCAGCTGTGGTTCATGCACTAAAAACCTGGCGACATTACCTTCTGGGTAATCGTTGCGAATTATTCACTGATCACCAAAGTCTGAAATATATCTTCACCCAGCCGGATTTGAATCTCAGGCAAAGACGGTGGGTTGAGTTGATCTCGGATTACGACTTAGGGATAACTTACACCCCGGGGAAGGCCAATGTTATGGCTGATGCACTAAGTCGTAAATCTTATTGTAACAATTCGATGTTACAACAAGGTCAACCACATCTCTATGACGACTTTCGGAAGTTGAATCTTCATATTGTTCCTCAAGGATTCCTTTCTACCCTGGTGGCGAAGCCTACCCTTAAGGATCAAATTATAGCTGGCCAGAAGCGTGACAAGGGTATATCACGGATCAAGGAGAATATTATTAGCGGAAATGCTAAAGAATTTTCCATGAATGATCAAGGTGTTGTGTTCTTCCAGAATCGTCTAGTGGTTCCTAAGAACCTACATCTAAGGCAGTTAATTCTTAAGGAGGCCCATGATTCTCCTCTCACCATTCATCCCGGTAGTACTAAGATGTATCAGGACCTACGCCAGAGGTTCTGGTGGACTAGGATGAAGAGAGAAATTGCTGAGTTCGTTGCTAACTGCGATGTTTGTCGTCGAGTTAAGGCAGAACATCAAAGGCCTGCTGGCACCCTTCAACCTTTAGCTATTCCTGAATGGAAATGGGATAAAGTTAGTATGGATTTCATTACCGGATGTCCCAAGACCAAGAAAGGAAATAATGCTATCTTTGTGGTCATTGACCGTCTTTCCAAAGTAGCTCATTTTCTTCCAGTTCGTGAGTGTATAATAGCTAGCCAGCTAGCAGAGTTATATATCTCTCGAATAGTTTCTCTTCATGGTGTTCCATTGGAGATTAACTCGGACCGTGGGAGTATCTTTACTTCTCGATTCTGGGAAAGTTTTCAGAATGCTATGGGGACTCACTTATCTTTTAGCACTGCTTTCCATCCTCAATCGAGTGGTCAAGTAGAAAGAGTGAATCAAATCCTAGAAGATATGCTCCGAGCTTGTGTTATATCATTCGGTATGAATTGGGAGAAGTGCGTTCCATTCGCCGAATTTGCTTATAACAATAGTTATCAATCAAGCTTGGGCAAAGCCCCTTTTGAAGTTCTCTATGGACGAAGATGTCGAACACCTCTTAATTGGTCAGAAACCGGAGAGAGGCAACTCCTTGGCCCGGATATGATCCAGGATGCAGAAGAGCAGGTTCGCATTATTCGTGAAAAGTTGAAAACAGCCCAGTCTCGTCAAAAGAGCCATTATGATCGTCATCATAAGGCTGTGACCTTTGAAGTTGACGAGAAGGCTTACCTTCGGGTTACACCTTTGAAGGGTACCCATCGATTCGGTATCAAGGGCAAGTTGGCTCCTCGTTACATTGGTCCTTTTCGCATTCTTGCCAAACGAGGAGAAGTTGCCTACCAGTTGGAACTTCCTCCGCATCTTTCCAAGGTTCGTGATGTCTTCCACGTCTCGCAACTCAGGCGTTGCTCTTCGGATCCTATCCGTGAAATGGACCACGAAACGCTTGATCTCCAAGATAACCTTTCTTATCGAGAATACCCTGTTCGTATTCTCGACCAAGCTGAGTGTACTACTAGACGTCGGAACATTAAGTTTCTTAAAGTTCAATGGTCCAATCATTCTGAGAAAGAGGCAACATAGGAAAAAGAGGATCGTCTTCGACAAGAGTATCCCGCGCTATTCCCGACGACTTCTAAATCTCGGGACGAGATTCTTTTCAGTGGGGGTGAGTTGTCACATCCCTGGAACCCTAACCAAGGTTTAGCATTGTGCTCATATCTTCTTTGCATTGAATCCAAGAAAATGGCAAAAAAATCAAAGTAAGTGGTGAAGGAAAACTCAAAAAACCCTAGCCACTTCTCAAATTCAAAGGTATTATAAACTTATTCAAATCAATGAACCCAAAATGGCCTCAAGAAAAGTTCAACTTTTCTGATAATTCTTGAAAACAAATAAGCAATGAAGGAAACCATTTCCTTTATACTTTTGGCATTTTAAATAAATGCAAAAGACTACTGGTTTCAAGTTTTAAATTTGAATTCAAAGATTTATAGCTTTCAAAATTGCTGAAAACTTTATGGGTGATTGGAAATATTCCAACTAACACCCCAGCATTTTTCAAACTATTTATAGTTTGATTTTGAAGCCAAAATAAATGGGAAACAATGTGAGTATATAAAACAGAACAAAATAGAAGGAAAAGAGAAAAGAGAAGCTTACCTTCTATCTGTCGCCGGCCCAGCCCACCAGGGGCTCCCCGGTCATCTTCCTCCTCCTGCCAGTAGGCACAGGGGAAGATAAGCACGGCGGCCAGCCCCAGCCACCTCCTGCCTACCTGCCTGCCTGCCTGCTCGCCTCTGGAGGCCCCCAGGAGCGCCAGCACGACGCCCCAAGCCTTCTTCTCCTCCTCCCCCTGCCTTATCTCCTTCCCTCTGCCTCTCGTTCCCCTCCCCCTCTCGGATCTCTCTCTCCCCGAAGCTCCGGTCGCCGTCGATCCGTCGCCTCCCGGACCTCCCCGACCCTGTCGTCCGCCTCAGAAGAACCGCCATGAGCTTCTCTTCCCATTCCCCCTCTTCCCGAGGCCATTCCCCTCCTCTAACCCCGTTAGCTGCCGGAGCCCGAAGGACCTCGTCGCCGGCCATGTCGTTGCCGTCGTTGTGGTACCCCGTTCGGGAGACCGAGCTCAGAAATGAGCTCCTGGAGCTCTGTAGATGCCATAGAGCCCCTCTCCCAGCTCGCCAGCGTCTCGCAACGCCACTCCCGACGATGCCCGAGCCGCAGCCGCCACTGACCTCGTCGCCGGCGTGGATTCCGGTGACTAGTGGGTCCAGCTCCTTCCCCTTTAGATGCGGTGCTTCGCTAGCTAGCTGTAGAACTAAACCACGCCCAAAACCGATGCCTGTAGCGCCGTTTAGCTCTACTCCGGCGAGTCCTCTGCCGCGCCCGTGGTCGCCGCCGGCCATATTCCGGTGGGGGCCGACGTGGTCAACCTAATTACCCACTAAACACCCCCCTAACCACTGACAGTGGGCCCCAGGGTGGGTCAAACCCCAGTCAGGGGCTGGTCAACTCGGGGATTAGCCCCTGGTCACTTACCAGTGGACCCCACTCGTCAGGATTGACCTGGCCCAGCCTCTGTTGACCAGAGACGTCACGGTGACGGAATAAAGGAATTTCTAATATAAAAATAATTCCAGAAATGTCTAAAACTTCTAAAAATCATAGAAAATAATCTGTAGGTCCAATGAAAATAATTTATATATGAAAAAGTATTAGAAAAATTCAAGGAATCTGAATATGTAGTTTTCAAACATGTTTGAAAATGCTACTGAACCCAAACATATAGATTAATGAATAAGCTAACTCTTATAAATACTTTGGGGATGGAATTTGGAAATTATTTAAATTCCACTTCAAATGATATGATCAAACACTGTCCAAATGACAAACCAGCAACCTAACATGTCATTCCATGCATGTTAAAAGCAAGTTGATCTGAGCATCAGGTCAAATCAATTAAAATGGTATCCGAGAATACCTCGTTTGAAGTGATATTTGAATTTGATTCAAATCAACTTCAAACCTAACAAATTTTAGCCATAATAGTATACCACTTTGCATCCTCATGCCATGCTCATGCATCATCTTGTTGCATATGCTTGTTATTGATTGTTTTCACTCTTTTCAGTAGGCTCCGCTCCTCCGGATTCCACCGAATATCCGATTGACGGATATTGTCCCTCCTCTGAGCAACAAGGCAAGCAACCATTTTGATCATCCCGATAAATCCCATGTTCTCGCTCCTGCACTTACTTATTGCATTAGGATCAAATGCTTCAAATGCTTTTGCCACGTTAGTTGAACCCACTTCCTTTGCATGACCTGTCCTTGTCACAGTAAATAGCTGAACCTTGCAACCTAGCATACCTGGTAGTTGCTTGAGCCATGATGTGCCTTATCCTGCTATGCATGCTATGCTTAGAGTTGTGTATGGTCTGTCATATGGGAGATGAACAGAATTGTGATAATGTGTTCAGTAAGTAAAGGTTGTGAGTTGAACCTGATTTGGTAAAGGTACCGGTGAAAGGCTATGTAGGAGTACATGGCGGGTTGTTTCATTGGAACCGTCCTTAGGAACAGAGTTCCGTGTATGTAATCCATGATGAGATACTACCACATGCTGGGCCCTGAAATATGACCCCGATCGGCTTATTAATCGCTTAGTACTCGGTCCAGGAGTTGCAAGTAGTTTCTGGTGTTTATAGTCATGCTGGAGGCCGTGCATAGTGCTGACCTGAGAGGTGGGTTGTGATGCGGTAGGCAGTGGCACGGTGTACCAAGTGGCACCCAGATGGTGGGCTTGGGAACCCTGCGCACGTCGTTTGAGGCCGTGGCGGAAACCTCGGCCGGACTTCCGTGCGGGTTACCCTCAGATAGGCGATAGACCTGGACTAGGTACTAGCGTGGTTAATGGTCGTGGCCGACTCCCTCGCTAGGCTTCCGCTTGAAGGTTGCCGAGGTGCATGACGTGCACATGGCGATAAGTGGTGAGAGCTTGTGTGACGAAGTAGACCCCTGCAGGGTTATGATCTATTATAGCCGCGTCCGCGGATATGGACTACTTGGAGACATATGTTGTTCATAGATAACTTCAATGGCTACTCATAAAATTGTCAAGATAAGCGTGAGTGTCGTGGACAGCATTTCCGTATGGAGACGGAATGATTCCACGATGGAGTATTGTTGTGGTGTTAGTGGACTCGTGCGCGAGAAATCAAGTTGTCAAAATTTGTTTTCAAATGCTAGTTGTCTAGCCACGAGTCAAATCCTGGCTTTTCGCATGGAACCCCACAATTCCTTATTGATACAATGCATGAGTAGATAGTTATCCTAAAGTCTTGCTCAGTACCTCCGTACTCATGTTTTCTTAAATATTTGTTGCAGAGATTGTTAATGACCCTAACGGAGGGTTCTTCCTAGACATCGACGACGACGAGTAGCTGGTGTCCCAGCTACGATCTGGCCCTAGGTTGGGTCTGTAGTATAGTTAGGCCATGTGCCTTCCAGTTTCACCTGTCTGTACTCAGTCAGTTTTAAACACTTCCGCTTGCTTGTAACTGAATGACTGCTATGATGGGTCGTGAGACCCTTATTTTGTAATATTATGTGTGTGGCTCTTCCGAGCCTCTTAAATAAAGCTTGTATGTTTATGGTTATGTTGTGATGCCATCGATGTATCTATACATATCGGTATGCCATGCGTACGTGTGTCGTACTTGATATGTATGGGGTTCAATTACCTAGCCGTAAACTTTACTAGCACTCCTTACAGGGAAATGCCCCTTTGTGATCCAACGAGCCATGGTAGCTCGCTACTGCTCCGGACACATTGGTTGACCGGCGTGTGTCCTTCTTAGCTGCTGTGTCTGTCCCCTTTGGGGAAATGTCACACAATGTAATGGAGTCCTTGTAGCTTGCTATGACTCGTCTACATTCGCTGGTGACCGACACCTGCTTTGCTGGGTCATGTATGCCTGTCCCTGTGCGGAACTGCCACTTTGGTTTATGACTAGACATGTCGATCCGGGTTCCTTGTCATTGGAATGCTAGCGACACAAATGCATACGTGAGTCAAAAGGCGCAAATGGTCCCGGCTAAGGTAAGGCTGCAGCCGTGGGGTTAACCGTGCGTGAGACCGCAAAGGGATGCGATGTGTTACAGGCTGGATTCCTATGGCTTACGATCGGAGTCCCGACAACACACGATCTTTCTCAAATGATACGTTGGTTAGTCCAAGGATGTTTTCACCCTTTAAGAGATCTTGAAGATTTCTCATGTCGACATGGGCTAGCCATCCCTTGTCGGCCTTGGCCACGAGGCAAGTTGCATGGAATGTGCTCTCTATCGAGAAATCAACCGAGTAAAGGTTGCCATCCAACTCTCCTACAAAGGCAACTTCAATAGTATCTCTCTTAAAGACTTTCACATCCGTTAGTCCAAAAAGTGTATCATAGCCAACATAGGCCAATTGACGAATAGAGAGTAAGTGATATTTAAAGGATTGGACAAGCATGCCATTTGCAAGTGTCATGTCATTTCTGATAGCTACCTTGCACAAACCAAGTACATGTCCTTTAGACCCGCCACCAGAAAGAATGCTCATAAATTGTCAAATTGCTTCCATGAAGTCCATGAGAAATGTGCCATCTCCGGACATACAATTGGTGCATCCGCTATCAATCACCCATTTGACTCCACCAAAGAAGGCAACATACACACATTTTAAGTCTTGGTTAGAGGCATCCATTTTACAGTGGGACCTTTCATGTTAGTAACAAGAGTCTTAGGAACCCAAATTGCATAGAAACTAAAATCATTTCGAGGCCCAACATATTGAGCATAGACATCTCCATGTTTTGCCTTACGGAGCACATATGATGGAGGCATACATTCTTTTGGCTTGTTGGGAGTAGGCTTCCCCCTTGTGTCCTTCCTAGTCACAACCTTCCCGGCGTCTCCCGATCTGTTTTCCTTGTGCCCTTCTCGCACAAATATCTCCTTGAGGGGAGTTGTGAACTCATGTGTCGTGATTATGTTCTTGCTTATGCTTGGATTAAATCCAAGCCCTTCCTTATCTACTACCTCCTTGTGTTCACTCAACACTTCATTGAGGTTCTTTTGTCCTTGGGCACATGACATGAGCCCTTTTTCAATTTGAGCATTTAGCAACTAGTTCTCCTCAAGTACACTAGCTAGGTCACCACTGGGGTTAGTAGCACAAGCATCAATTTTTATAATAGGAGAGGAGAAAACTTTGCCAAGAGTGTTAAGATATGTAAGCTTGAGTTTGTCAAACTTCTTTGTAAGAATGTCGAGCTCCTCTTCTTTTGTCTTGAGAGACAAAAGTAAGAGCTGACAATCCTTAGAAAGAGTGGCATGAGACTCTTCAAGATTACACTTGTAATTTTTAACACTTTATAAGCACTTTTAGTCTTTGTCAAAGAGGCAAGTTCCTTAGTGTGCTTATCAATGTTTGCACCTATTTTAAAACACAATTCGTCATTACGTGCTTCCTCATATAGGACTTTCTGCTCAAGGATTTAACATTTCTCCTTTTGCTCGGTAACGAGGGTTTCGAGTTCCTCAATGGAGGTGGTGTGCTTACTCACCATATCCATAAGCATACAAAACATAATGAGTTTCTTTCCTTTGAGAAATCACATGACTTTCTTCATTTTATCAAACACAGCATCACTTATTTCAGATTCATGATCAAGATCCTGTGCATCAAGATATTCATCACTAGATGTGGTAGAGGAAAATAAATGAGTGTTAGGTTGTGGAGTTACCTTCACTTTGTCCAAATATGTTTGTACCTCATCATCTTCTACCACACCTTTTTCCATGAGACATTTGTGTGTGTTGCCCTTGTAGTCTTTCATGTAGTTGTATGTGACAACATCACCACTTTTGTTGACAAGTCTCAATGTGGTTTGAGTGTTTTGGGATAAGCTTGCAACACCCCCAACATCATCGGGGTCGGATTCCTCTTGAGCAACCATTGTGTTCCCATCTTTCTTCATGAACTTGGAGTTTAATGGTTTGGGCAACTTCTTCTTTACAAAAGTCTTCGGAAATCTTGGTTTGTCTTCTCTCTTCTCAAAGGTACACTCGTTTGAGAGGTGGTTGGTTTATTCACAATTGTAGCAAGTCCTTATTTTCTTGTTTTGGAATCTTCCCTTGAATTATTCTGGACTAAACTTATTCAAAAAGAGTCCCATGTCTTCATATGAGATCTCTTCATATGATTCATCTTCATAACCTTCATCTTCATCTTCCTCTTCTTCTTCGCTAACATCATCATCCCTCACATGCTTGGCCTTCAAGGCAAGATTTGTCTTGGGTGATGAGGAGCCATCCATGGCAAGATGTCTTGTAGCTGTCGGATTTCGGGCTCCGCAAAATCCTAAGGATTCCAACACAGGGGCGTGTACGGCGATCTCTCTCGGCTCGACCTTACCTAGCCCGCTACTCGATGGAAACGGTGAAGAGCTCACTCGATGGTGAGGGGAACACAGAACACAACAGTTTACACTGGTTCGGGCCGCTGCGAAGCGTAAAACCCTACTCCTTCTTTTGGTGGATTACCTCTCACGGAGGTTGGTGGATGAACTGGTACAGTGCTCTCGAGCCTCCGGAGGCCAAGTGTCTAGGCGTGCTGCTCTAGGGTTTCTGTGATCCGACCCCCGTTGCCAAGTATCCTACCCTCTCTATTTATAGTGGAGGCCCGGGTCCTCTTCCCTTATCATAGGCGGGAGGGGATCCCACAACGGCCGGCTTCGGTGGGGGACAAGGAACATGCTTCCCCTGTCAAAAATGGTCTTCGCCTGCAAAGCAGCTTCCTGTGTCGCAGAGGTGGACGCAGGGATGACGCTCGTCCTACCAGCAGGCGGCCACGGTCTTGCTCCACCGGAAGGGAAACCTTTAGAAGATGCCTTTGGAGCCCTGGTATGCTCCCACCTTCTTTGCACCAAAGGGGAAACTGTCCTATCCTGCCATCTTCTGATCGCCTGTCCTTCCATGGCGTCACCCTTGACTCCTGAGGCCCGACCTTGCCTAGAAATATCCGCCGCTCCGGAGGGGTCCTGAGGAGGCCCCCTGCGGGTCTTGATGTCGCTCTTCATCGCGAGGTTTGGCCCCTCGCGAGGGCCTTGTTCAGGCTGGTGCTGCTCCTTGCCGAACTTGTGCTGACGAAGTGGGCCCGCCCTGGGCCGCAGGCAGGAAGGTCTGGGTATCCCCGTTCCCGGAACGCCGACAGTAGCCCTCGGGCCCAAGGCGTTCCTGGGTTGTCTTCACGGTGAAGCCTAGAAGGCGGCCCTAAGCGTCGGAGGCCCCATTTGCGTGCGGGTCAGGCGAACCACGTGTCTCGAAGCTATGTAGCGACGCTCTCGCTCTTCGAGGCGCCCGGGTGGTGCCAGTCCACGACGATGCGATCCCCAACAGTCGTGCAGGCCATCGTGTGGCTCATTGAATGTGATCGCACCCAACGGCCCGCGAAAATGTGAGATCGATGGACAGGTGAGGCGACGTGAGCGACAGCGCTTCCGTCAGCCCACCTCGAGGGCCTCGTGAGTCGTGCGATGATACGTCTCCAAGGTATCTATAATTTTTTATGGTTCCATGCTATTATCTTGTCAAACTTTGGATGTTTTGTATTCCTTTTATATCTTTTTTGGGACTAACTTATTAACTCAGTGCCCAGTGACAGCTCCTGTTTTTCCGTGTTTTGACCCTTTTCAGAGGAGAATATTAAACGGAGTCCAAACGGAATAAAACTTCCGAAAAGATTTTTTTCGGAACAGAAGATACGCACGGGACGTGAGAACCAAGGCAGAGGCCACCAGGGGAGGCCACAAGCCCCCTAGGCGCGGCCAGGGGGGCCCGCGCCTAGCAGGCTTGTGGGCCCCTGTGGCTCATCTGCCTTACCTCCTCCGCCCACAAATTCCCAAAAAATCCAAAACTACGGGAGAGATCCACGAAAATAGTTTTCCGCCACCGCAAGCTTCTGTCTCCGCAAGATCCCATCTGGGGCACGTTCTGGTGCCCTGCGGGAGGGGGGATTCGGATACGAATGGCTTCTTCATCAACACCATTGCCTCTCCGATGATGCGTGAGTAGTTCACCATAGACCTTCCAGTCCAGAGCTAGTAGTTAGATGGCTTCTTCTCTCTCTTGGATCTTCAATACAAAGTTCTCCATGATCTTCATGGAGATCTATCTGATGTAATCTTCTTTGCGGTGTGTTTGTCAAGATCCAATGAATTGTGGATTTATGATCAGATTTTCTACGAATCTTATTTGATTTTCTTCTGATCTCTTATATGCATGATTTCATATCCATGTAATTCTCTTCGAGTTATGCGTTTTGTTTGGCCAACTTGATCTATGATTCTTGCAATGGGAGAAGTGCTTGGTTTTGGGTTCATACCGTGCGGTGACCTCACCCACTGACAGAAGGGGTAGCGAGGCACGCATCATGTTGTTGCCATCAAGGGTAAAAAGATGGGGTTTACATCATTGGTTTGAGTTCATCCCTCTACATCATGTCATCTTGCTTAAGGCGTTACTCTGTTCGTCATGAACTCAACACACTAGATGCATGCTGGATAGCGGTCGATGTGTGGAGTAATAATAGTAGATGCAGAAAGTATCGGTCTACTTGTCTCGGACGTGATGCCTATATGTATGATCATTGCCTTAGATATCGTCATGACTTTCCGTGGTTCTATCAATTGCTCGACAGTAATTTTTTCACCCACCGTAATATTTTCTATTTTGAGAGAAGCCTCTAGTGAACACTATGGTCGCCGGGTCTACTTCACATCATATTTTCAGCCTTACACTTTTACTTCGTTGCACTTTCCGCCTTCAGATCTCACTTTGCAATCAATCTTGAAGGGATTGACAACCCCTTTATAGAGTTGGGTGCAAGCTCGTATGTGTTTGCGCAGGTACTTTGGACACTTGGCTTAATTCTCCTACTGGATTGATACCTTGGTTCTCAAAACTGAGGGAAATACTTACTGCTACTGTGCTGCATCACCCTTTCCTCTTCAAGAGAAAAACCAACGCAAGCTCAAGAGGTAGCATGTGATGCCCATGCTCCCGCGACGGTTGGTGGCTGGGGCTCGGCTATAAATTCGCCCAGCCCCTTGCAGGGGGAGGCACCGCAACCTTGAGCTCCTTATCTACTTCATCCATCTGCCGTGAGGAAACTTCTTCCCTTCCTTCGCTCTTCATCTTCATGGCGTCTCTAGGAGATGGCTCTGGCCGGGGGAAACGCGCGGTACCTCCTGCACCTTCATCTGCCCCAGGAGGCAGTGGCGGAGGGCCTTCAGGTCCCACGCGTGTCCGCCACCGCCGGGTAATGGCTGACGAGCAAGTCCTTCGTAGCGTTTCCTTTGCTTGTTGCTTTACCTGTTGTCCCGCGGCTAATCTTCCTTCTTCTTCAGCGCTCCCTCCTCCAAGAAGCCAAAGCTCGGCGAGCTCCAAGAGGAGGTGGAACAGCTTCGGGCCCGGCTTGAGAGCGCCCAGGCCGCCCTCAATGTCGCTCGCCAAGGCGAGGTGAAGGCCAAGGAGGAGCTTGCGTCCCTGCAGCAGTAGGTCCGGGAGGCGACGGACGTCGTGCAGGTTGCTCAGGACGAGGTGTCGTACGCCCAGCTTATGGCATCCCAGAACGCTCTGCAGTTTGCCGGCATCGCCGAACGGGCGACCGCCGTGACGCGTTGGTTCACGGGGAGGGCCCCGACGCTGCCTAACGTGAGGAGCGACGAGGGTTACCTCGTCTTCTTCCAAGAGGTCGTGGAGGCAATGGGGGTTGGCGTCCACCGCGTGGAGGAGGACAACGCGTCCAGCGCGCGCGAACTCGTGGGCCTTGCCCTGACGCTCGTCTTCTCCAACTTGCGCCGCCTTGCTCCGGAGCTCAACCTCCAGCGCATCGTCGAACCGACGCCTGTTGAGTCCCGTCGTCTTCTCCGGGATATGGTCCGCCAGCAAGTGGACACCCTGGTGGGATGGTACATCCAGACACCCGCCTCGAGCGAGGAGGGTGGTCCCGACGCTGGGCCAGCCAACGCCATGGGTGACCTCGGCAGCCCCTCCCCTTAGTGCCCCAAGCTCCGGTGTGCCTGCTCCTGTAATGGTGAATCGAGAACTCTGCCCTACCGGGCGTTAAGCTTTCGTTGTTATTACCTTCGTTGTTCTCCTTTTTTCTTTTGCTCCGGAGGTGATGGCTTGCGTGTTGGTGGTCGTTGTAGTGGGGCTGTCGTGGCTTGGGATGACAAGGGAAGCACAACCCTCTGTAAGTTCTGCCCTCCCGAGGCACCTCTCAAGTCGTCGTGTGCTTGTGTGTTGGACTCGCTCCTTGCTGTCGTCGAATCCTTAAGCCCTGCATCCTTCGTTAGTGCGCATGCTTTAATTCACCGTTAGTTTGTCATAGAGCGAGAGGGTCCAGGTCAGGGCATGTGAGGCACTTAGCTTGTGGATTTGCGTCGGTCCCTCGCGTAGTTCCTCTGGTGTAGCTCCTGTTTCATAAGAGGGACGAGGTAAAGACCCTTTCGGCACTCTATGTCTGCAGGTCCCGGTCCCACACATTTCCCCGCCACCGTGAGGTTCAACCCGTTACCAAGGATGTCCCTCACGGGGCAAAGCCCCGGCACCCCCCCGGGGGGGGAGTGGCTTTGCGACCAGTAAGGCTCGTGAGGCGCGCTTCTCAGGAGCCCCCCTTGACACCGCTCTACATCGTCAGGCCCCGACCTTAACGTCCGGTAAGGTTCCTGAGGCGCGCCCAGGAACCCCCTTTCTGGCGCCCGAGCGATTCCGCACTTCGTCCTTTGGTCATTGCCCCTGGGGAGCCCTGAGGCCTCCCGAGACTCTTTGTGGTGGTATCAAGTTTTGGTCTGGACCCCCCGAGCGGGGGTTGACCACTGAAAAACGTTGCACCTGAGGTGGCCAATCCTTGCATTCATGCTCCTTGACTCCTTGGGGTGGTGTGGAGCGGTTGTCTCCAAACACGTTGTCCGGATGGGAGGTTTCAAATCCAGTGAAATAAGAAACGCCAGAGAAGGTTTCCCCCCTTATTATTTTTCAAACGTCAGGCATTAAGACTGGAAAAAACCAACTTAGGAAATCAGCCATTTCAAACTCAGCGGAGGATAGTTCGAATCCAAGAAAAAGCAAGCAAGTGCCGCGTCCAGCATTTAAAGCTGGCATAGTCATTGGTGGACTATATGGGTTTCCTTGTCGGCTGTGAGCATGGTCATTGGCATGCCATGTTGATTGCCTTCATCTTTGTACCCAGCTTGGAGCTAAGGTCTTCCACTAGGCGTGGGGTGGACCCCTTTCGCGTCCTCGGGGGCGGGGGGGGGGGGGGGGCTGGGCGTATACAGCCTCGGGCTCGTTATTACATGAGAGTGTCACGGTGGGGGGGGTATATGGTAGGTCGCGAGGACGCTTTGGCCTTGCGAGTGTCCCTACCCCCGAGGCATTGGGGCCTAGGCTACTAGGGTCATTGGTGGATTGTGTTGTGCCCAACACGGATCATAGGTCTTCCACTAGGCATGGGGTGGACCCCTTCCGCGTCCTCGAGGGGCCCAGGGCGTATACATCCTCGGTCATTATTACGTGACAGTGTCACGGGATGAAGTAGGTTCCGGAAGGATTAAAGGACGATGCAGAGGTGCGATGTGTTGATGAAGGTATTGCGTGCTCCTTCCCGGGAGGACTATTAAGGGCTTTTTATGACTCTACGTTGACTGGTCCTAGTCCCGCACATTTCCCGACCGTTGTTGGGTGGGATCGAGTGAACGGATGTTGCTACGAGGTCGGGCCCTACCTCCCGTGACACCGACCGGATCAGCAAGGACGCTGTCAAGGGCGGCAGGTGGCCTTATGACCGGTAAGGCTCCCGAGGCACGATGCTCAGGAGCTACTGATGTCTACTACGCAACCTTCTCCTTGTAGACGTTGTTGGGCCTCCAAGTGCAGAGGTTTGTAGGACAGTAGCAATTTCCCCTCAAGTAGGTGACCTAAGGTTTATCAATTCGCGGGAGGCGCAGGATGAAGATGGTCTCTCTCAAGCAACCCTGCAACCAAATAACAAAGAGTCTCTTGTGTCCCCAACACACCCAATACAATGGTAAAATGTTTAGGTGCACTAGTTCGGCGAAGAGATGGTGATACAAGTGCAATATGGATGGTAGATATAAATTTTTGTAATCTGAATTTACAAAAACAGCAAGGTAACTAATAGTAAAAGTGAGCACGAACATTATTGCAATGCGTGGCAACAAGGCCTATAGTTCATACTTTCACTAGTGAAGTTCTCTCAACAATGATAACATAATTGGATCATATAACTAGCCCTCAACATGCAACAAAGATTCACTCCAAAGTCACTAATAGCGGAGAACAAACGAAGAGATTATTGCCGGGTACGAAACCACCACAAAGCTATTCTTTCTGATCGATCTATTCAAGAGTGTGTAGTAAAATAACACGAAGCTATTCTTTCCGTTCAATCTATCCTAGAGTTTGTACTAGAATAACACCTTAAGACACACATCAACCAAGACCCTAATGTCACCTAGATACTCCATTGTCACCTCAAGTATCCGTGGGCATGATTATACGATATGCATCACACAATCTCAGAATCATCTATTCAACCAACACATAGAACTTCAAAGAGTGCCCCAAAGTTTCTACCGGAGAGTCAAAACGTGTGCCAACCCATATGCATAGGTACCCAATATCACGAAACCCGCAAGTTGATCACCAAAACATACATCAAGTATTCACATGAATATCCTATTGTCACCACAGATAGACACGTGCAAGACATACATCAAGTGTTCTTAAAGACTCAATCCGATAAGATAACTCCAAAGGGGAAACTCAATTCATTACAAGAAGGGAGAGGGAGAAGAACATCATAAGATCCAACTATAGTAGGAAAGCCCGCGGTACATCGATATCAAGACATCTCAAGAACACGAGAGACAGAGAGAGATCAAACACATAGCTACTGGTACATACCCTCAGCCCCGAGGGTGAACTACTCCCTCCTCGTCATGGAGATCGCCGGGATGATGAAGATGGACACCGGAGATGGATTCCCCCTCTGGCAGGGTGTCGGATCGGGCTCCAGATTGGTTTTTGGTGGCTACAGAGGCTTGCGGCGGCGGAACTCCCGATCTAGGTTTATTTTGGGGGTTTCTGTATTTATAGGAATTTATGGCGGTCGGATTACATCGGTTGGGACCACGAGGAGGTCACAAGCCTGGTAGGTGCGGCCTAGGGGGTGGGGGCGCCTCCTGGGCTTGTGACTCCCTCGTGGCTCTTTTGTCCTTCTTCCAAAGCTTCGGGGGTCTCTTTTGGTCCAAAAAAATCATCGCGAAAGTTTTATTCCATTTGGACTTGATACGTCTCCATCGTATCTACTTTTCCAAACTCTTTTGCCCTTGTTTTGGACTCTAATTTGCATGATTTGAATGGAACTAACCTGGACTGACGCTGTTTTCAGCAGAATTGCCTTGGTGTTGTTTTTGTGGAGAAATGAAAGTTCTCGGAACGTCCTGAAAATTTACGGAGAATAATTCTGGAAAATATGAGTAATACCTGCGCAAAGATCCACCGGAGGGGATAGGCTAGTGGCCCACAAGCCCTATAGCCGCCACCCCCCTGGTGGCGGCTAGCAAGCTTGTGGGGCCCACGTGGCTCTGCCGCCCCCAAACTCAGCTCTATAAATTCACTTTCGTCCCACAAAAAATGAGGAGAGAAGATTTTGTCGCGTTTGCGATACGGAGGCGCCGCCACATCCTGTTGTTCATCTGGAGGGCAGATCTCGAGTCCGTTTTGGGCTCCGGAGAGGGGAAATCGTCGCCATCGTCATCATCAACCTTCTTCCCTCTCCAATTCCAGGAAGCTCTTCATCGTTCCTGAGTAATCTATTCGTAGGCTCGCTGGGCGGTGATGAGTAGGATGAGATCTATCATGTAATCGAGTTAGTTTTGATGGGGATTGATCCCTAGTATCCACTATGTTCTGAGATTGATGTTGCTACTACTTTGCCATGCTTAATGCTTGTCACTAGGGCCCGAGTGCCATGATTTCAGATCTGAACCTATTATGTTCTCGTCAATATATGTGTGTTTTAGATCCGATCTTGCAAGTTGTAGTTACCTACTATGTGTTATGACCCGGCAACCCCGGAGTGACAATAACCGGAACCACTCCCGGTGATGACCATAGTTTGAGGAGTTCATGTGTTCACCAAGTGCTAATGCGTTGGTCCGGTTCTTTATTAAAAGGAGAACCTTAATATCCCGTAGTTTCCTTTTGGACCCCGCTGCCACGGGAGGGATGGACAATAGATGTCATGCAAGTTCTTTTCCCTAAGCACGTATGATGACACACGGAATGCATGCCTACATCACATTGACGAACGGGAGCTAGCCACATATCTCTCAGTGTTATAACTGTTGCATGATGAATATCATCCAAACAAATCACCGACCCATTGCCTACGAGTTTGTCCCACTGCTACTGTTACTTGTTTTGCTCTGCTGCTGTTACTACTGTTGCTGCTGCTGTTACTTGTTTTGCTCAGCTGCTGTTACTACTTTTGATGCTGTTGTTACTTGCTTTGCTGTGTTGTTACTTGCTTTGTTGTGATGTTACTTGCTACTGTTGCTACTTGCTACTGCTGTCACTACTGTTGTTCCTTGCCACTGCTGCTACCTGCTACAATACTTTTTCTCGCACCATTGCCGGGAAATAATATTTCCCGTCCACGAGCAACTCCTAGCGCCATTTATACGATAGTTAGGAATAGTCTACCTTGTCACCAGATCGTTTCAGGCACCGTTGTTATCATACTACTTTGTTGTTGACACTTTGCTTGCTGATACTAATCTTTCAGGTGTGGTTGAATCTGACACATTCAGCTGCTAATACTTGAGAATATGCTTCCACTTTCCGTCGTGCGAACCAACAAATTTGGGTTGAATACTCTACCCTCGAAAACTGCCTCGATCCCATGCTCTGGTGGGCTATTGCATGACAATTTCTAATTGTTGAGCAAGCGAGAACATCATTTTTCTAGCCATTGCCAGGGATCTGCTAACAGCATTTTTCTGGCGCCGTTTCTGGGGAAGCGATTGCTATATTTTCTGAGTCACTTGAGATTTATATCTGTTGATCACTATGAAGAATCTGAAAGACCCAAAAACCAGAGTTTTGCCCTCAACTATGAGGGGAGATAAGGAACTGCCATCTAGCTCTGCACTTGATTCACCTTCAGTTATGAGTAAGTTTGTGACATCACCTCCTGCTAGAAATCTTGATATGCCGCCTGTGCTTGATGATGCTTATGATGCTACTATGCCTGATACTGCTAGAAATTCTATGCCTGATACTGCTAGAGATGCTATGCCTGATACTGCTAGAGATGCTATGCCTGATATTGTCTTGCCTGATGATGCTATGCTTGATAGTGCTAGAGATACTACTTTGCCTAATGTGCCACTAGGGGCATTCCTTGATGCTCATATTGCTAGAGTTATTGCCAATGCTCGTGATGCTTCTGAAACTGCCGATACTATTGAGATAGAACCTGCTTTTGCTCCTGCTAGATCTAGCTCTCCTAGATATGAATTGCCTAATATACCTGAGGGTTATGTTATGGAGGGAGAGATAGCTGAGGATTTTCTTGCATGTAAGGATGCCTATGACGCTGAGAAATCACTTCTCAAGTGGAAGGAAAAATCTTTGAAAGCTAGGATGAAATACAACCCGAAGTTTGCCACTTCACCTATCTTTATCACCGATAAAGATTATCAATTCTCTCTCGACCCTGAGATAATCTCTCTAGTCGAATCTGGTCCTTTCCACAGTTATGAGTCTGAGACGGTCGTAGCCCATCTTACCAAACTACACGATATAGCCACCTTTTCACTACTGAGGAGAAGATCCGCTACTACTATATCCATAAGCTGTTTCCTTTCTCTCTAAAGGATGACGCTAAAGCCTGGTTCACTTCTCTTGCTCCTAGATGTGTGAGTAGTCCCCGGCATATGGTCTATTACTTCCGTGAGAAATATTTCCCTGCCAATAAGAAGCAAGCTACCTTGCAGGAGATATACAACTTTGCTCAACTCAAAGAAGAGAGTCTCCCACAAGCTTGGGGGAGGCTCATCCAACTATAGAATGCTTTGCCTGATCACCCTCTTAATAAGAACGAGATACTTGATATCTTCTATAACGGACTATCGGGGAACGTTGCATGGGAAACAAAAAATTTCCTACGCACACGAAGACCTATCATGGTGATGTCCATCTACGAGAGGGGATTTCCGATCTACGTACCCTTACAACCTCCGATCTCGTGCCGAACGGACGGCACCTCCGCGTTCAGCACACGTACAACTCGTAAATGATCTCGGCCTTCTTGATCCAGCAAGAGAGACGGAGAGGTAGATGAGTTCTCCAGCAGCGTGACGGCGCTCCGGAGGTTGGTGGTGATGTTATCTCAGCAGGGCTCCGCCCGAGCTCCGCAGAAACGCGATCTAGAGGAAAAACCGTGGAGGTATGTGGTCGGGCTGTCGTGGCAAAAGTTGTCTCAAATCAGCCCTAATAGCTCCATATATATAGGAGGAGGGGAGGGGAGGCTTGCCTTGAGGCTCAAGGAGCCCCAAGGGATGCGCCACCAAGGAGGAGTTGGAGTCCTCCTCCAATCCTAGTCCAACTAGGATTTGAAGGAGGAGTCCTTCTCTTCCTTCCCACCTTTCCCTTTTTTCTTTCTCTTCTTTTGGTTTTTTCTTTCTCTCTTGCGCAAGACAGCCTTGGGCTGACACCACCTACTTGGTGCGCCACCCCCAAGGTCCTTGGGCCCTCCGGGGTGGGTGGTCCCCCCTCCCGGTGAAGATCCGGAACCCATTCGTCATTCCCGGTACATTACCGGTAATGCACGAAAACCTTCCGGTAACCAAATTAAGTCATCCTATATATCAATCTTCATTTCCAGACCATTCCGGAAATCCTCGTGACGTCCGTGATCTCATCCGGGACTCCGAACAACATTCGATAACCAACCATATAACTCAAATACGCATAAAACAACGTCGAACCTTAAGTGTGCAGACCCTGCGGGTTCGAGAACTATGTAGACATGACCTGAGTGACTCCTCGGTCAATATCCAATAGCGGGACCTGGATGCCCATATTGGATCCTACATATTCTACGAAGATCTTATCGTTTGAACCTCAGTGCCAAGGATTCATATAATCCCGTATGTCATTCCCTTTGTCCTTCGGTATGTTGCTTGCCCGAGGTTTGATCGTCAGTATCCGCATACCTATTTCAATCTCGTTTACCAGCAAGTCTCTTTACTCGTTTCCATAATACAAGATCCCACAACTTACACTAAGTTGCATTGCTTGCAAGGCTTGTGTGTGATGTTGTATTACCGAGTGGGCCCCAAGATATCTCTCCGTCACACGGAGTGACAAATCCCAGTCTCGATCCATACTAACTCAACGAACACCTTCGGAGATACCTGTAGAGCATCTTTATAGTCACCCAGTTACGTTGCAACGTTTGATACACACAAATCATTCCTCCGGTGTCAGTGAGTTATATGATCTGATGGTCATAGGAACAGATACTTGACACGCAGAAAACAGTAGCAACAAAATGGCACAATCAACATGCTACGTCTATTAGTTTGGGTCTAGTCCATCACATGATTCTCCTAATGATGTGATCCCGTTATCAAGTGACAACACTTGCCTATGGTCAGGAAACCTTGACCATCTTTGATCAACGAGCTAGTCAACTAGAGGCTTACTAGGGACAGTGTTTTGTCTATGTATCCACACAAGTATTGTGTTTCCAATCAATACAATTATAGCATGGATAATAAACGATTATCAGGAACAAAGAAATATAATAATAACTAATTTATTATTGCCTCTAGGGCATATTTCCAACACGGACTTACCGATGCCTCTAGAGACCACCTAGATAGTTGTGCCGGTTGTGTTTTTAGGGAACGAACTATCGAACAAGCTGAGATCCTTCTGAATAGCATCTTGATCAACGATAATGCTTGGACTATTCCCGAACCACCTCCTAAGACAACTCCTAAGAAAAGAGGTATTCTATTCCTCAGTCCCGAAGATATACAAGAAGCCAAGAAATCTATGCAAGAGAAAGCCATTAGATCTGAAGATGTCCAAAATCTACCACCTATCGAAGAGATCCATGGTCTCGATAACCCGATACAAGTAGTAGAAGTGAATTCTCTGCGTAGGTTTGATGAGAGTGATATTCCTTTTGACAAACCTGCTAGCCTATGCTTTGATGAATTTGACAACTTTGTTGCCAAACAACAGAGTTTCAATGATTATGTTAGCAGACATTTGGAACAAAGCACTCGTATGCTTAGCCATTTAAGTGCTTGTGCACACAGAAATGTCAATGATCTGAAGCTTCTGAGTAAACATGCCTCTATGATTACTACTCAGGTAGAACAAGTACTTAAAGCTCAGAATGACTTGCTCAATGAATTAAATGACAACTCTGTCAGAGTCATTACTAGAGGGGGCAAAATGACTCAGGAACCTTTGTATCCTAAGAGAATTGATCAATATTCTCAAGGCATTAATTCTGATACACCCAGTCATCCTAAGGAGAAGAAGAAGGATGATAGAAACCTACATGCCAGTTCACCAAATACTGTCACACCTGAAGAACCTAATGATATTTCTCCGTCTGATGCAGAAACAAAATCTGGTGATGAACATGAACCTGGTGACAATAAGGACAGCGATGTTAATAATAATGCTCAACCTAGCAATGATGAGGATGTGGAGATTGAACCTACGGTTAATCCTGATAACCCACAACCTAAGAGATACGATAAGAATGACTTCACTGCTAGGAAGCATGGTAAAGAAAGGGAGCCATGGGTTCAGAGACCTATGCCCTTTCATCCTAAGCCATCCAAGAAAAAGGATGATGAGGATTTTGAGCGCTTCGTTAAGATGATAAGACCCATCTTTCTACAGATGCGGTTAACTGATATGCTCAAAATGTCTCCATATGCCAAGTACATGAAAGATATCATGACCAATAAATGGAAGATACCAGATCTTGAGATCTCTACCATGCTTGCCAATTACACTTCCAAATGTGGAACTCCTAAGAAACTTGGTGATCCCGGAGTGCCCACTATACCTTTCTCCATTAAAGAAAACTACGTAAGAACTGCCTTATGTGACCTTGGAGCCGGTGTTAGTGTTATGCCGCTCTCTCTTTATCGTAGACTTGAACTGGATAAATTGACACCCACTGAAATTTCTCTGCAAATGGCCGACAAATCAACTGTTTTCCCTATCGGCATTTGCGAGGATGTACCTGTTGTGGTTGCTAACACCACTATCTTAACAGACTTCGTTATCTTGGATATTCCCGAGGACAATGCCATGGCTGTCATCCTCGGAAGACCCTTTTTAAACACTATAGGGGCTGTTATAGATTGCAACAAAGTCAATGTCACTTTCCACGTCAACGGTAATGAGCATACAGTGCACTTTCCGAAAAAATGATATCAAGTACATTGCATCAATGCTATCGAAAAAACTTCATCGATTCTTATTGGGAGCTTTGAATGCCCTATTCCCCGTGTCAAGATGAAGTATGATTTGCTTGTTGGGGAGATACATATCCCCATTGAGGTGACTTAGTGGCTATTCGAAAATTCTCCGTTCTCTTTTGCGATTCGAGAAGGTTTTTTAATCAGGGATTGATCAACCCCATTGACGGATTTCTTTCGATGACCATGAAATGGATGAATCAAAGAGTCATATACCTCTATTTTAAGCTTTCACTTTCTGTTGCTTAGAAGAAAAATGATAGATTTAGTTTAGTTTTTCCTGTTTTCTGTTTTAGCGTCCGGGAGAAAAAATACCCCGAAAATAAAAGTTCTCCAATGGTCCTGAAAATCTAGTATGATTTTTTTGGAATATTTGAAAAATACTAGGACTGAGAGCTGGCCTAGGGGCCACACCAGTGGGCCACAAGCCCTGTAGCCCCCCCCCCCCCCCCAGTGGCGGCTACCAAGCTTGTGGGGCCCACAGGGACCCCCTCCACTCATTCCAGCTCCCATCCTCTTCTTCCACCTCCATAAAAAATCTTTTCGCAGCTCAAACCCGTGTTCTTGCTCATTTGGCTATGATTTTCGATCTCCTTGCTCATAGCACCATTCTCCGAACCGTTTTGGGGAAATTACTCCTTGGTAAGTGACTCCTCCATTGGTCCAAATAGTTTTTCCTCTAGTGTTTTATCCTTCGCGTATTCTTGCTACCTTGGTAACCCTGTTCTTGAGCTACAAATGTTGATTTTAGCTGGTCCCAAGTAGTTTTAGCGCGTGATACGGTCTCTAGGCACTAGTAGGAGTAATTGCTACAAGGTGTGGTTGGTCTTCATTCACTTTTCTCTTGAAGTTCAAAAATTTCAGAAAAAGGAAATTATGTTCAGGAGGAAGTTTCATGGTGGTTCCTCAAGTAAGAAGGGTCCCCGTCTTTCTTTTCGGGAGCCTGAACCTTATCAACTAAGGGACGCACCGGTACAACCATGTGAATGGCCTTCCGATGAGTTAATGATCGAAGCATGCTTCAAGGATGATGAGTTTGATACACTTGTCCGCAATGCCGAGCTAGCAGAATTCCTCTCAGATAAATGTGAATAGTATGCTATGCTCACTGCCTCTTTTGTGCGTAGATTTAAATTTTCAGTTGGACGTGACTAATCCATACTGTTTGATCTGTATGATAAATCCTACACCATGGATTTGGAGGATTTCAATAGGATTTGCAAGATACCCGATGGGGTAGTCTTAATGATCCTGCTAAGTCTTCGGTTAGAGACATTGTCTCCAGCATAACTGTTGGAGAAACTAGAGATATCACGCAAGCTACCATAGGAAGCATTCATTTCCCTGCCATGCACTACTTTGCCCTCTTCATAGGTAGGTGCATTAACGGCAAGGGTGCACATTGTCACCTATGCGCATCCGACCTTAGTATCCTTAAAAGCGCAATAACAGGTGACAGGAGCTTCAACCTGGGAGCTATAATAGCAAGGAGGCTGAATAATAATGCCATTGAGGGAGATTTCTTTGGTGGAATTTATGCTACACGCTTAGCAAATTTTCTTGGAGTACCCATCCGTTCAGGAGACCCCCCCCCCTCCGTACAGCCTACCTTGATCGTGTTGCTCTAACACGCTACCAGTTCCTTGAGAGGGATGATGAATCCCTCCTATACCATTTGATATTTGACCAACAGCGTGTTTTCCATATTACCCTTCCTGCTACTGCTTTCTTTGACTTTCAGGTAAAACGGAGATACTACATAGCCATAGGAGAGGCAGAGGAGTATGAGAGGGAGGCGACGGCTGCTCGACTTCGCGAGGCAGCTATTCAGGCAGTGGCTGCAGCACTCCCGTATAACACCCATTATGATTTTGGGTTTCGCGAGGACCATCCTTGAGAGTAGACCAAGCTAGGCGAAAAGCCTAAGCTTGGGGGAGTACGTGTTCTCACCGACCTTACATTCATGCTTATGCTTTCACTTTGTCAGTCGGTGTTTACACTTTGCCACTGTATTATCCATGCTAGTTTATTTTCGTTTTCTTGTTTTCTTTTTTTGTGTCCTTTTGAGAAAATCCAACAAGATTTTTCTTTCTTCTTTTGCTTGTTGGGAGTTTTCCTGTGTAAATGGTTCTCTTTTTCTTTGGGTCAAGGTAGAAGATATTGGTTACAATGTTTAGTGGCTCTTGCATGCATACCTGTTTAGCTTTCAAAGAGCCATATTACTTTGTCTTCTCCTTATTGTTTGCCTGCAGATTCACCTTAGTCCATTGCACGAGCACTCTTATTATTGTTCACATCGTTCGATCGTGCAAATGAAAGGCAATAATGATGATATATGATGAAGTGATTGAGACTGGAAAAGCTGGTATGAACTCTATCTATTTTGTTTTTGTAAATATGACTAGCTTGTCATGCATGATTCAGCTTTGTTGTGAGAGAACCATGTTTGCAATGACAACTTAGAGATCATAGTTTCTGATGCCATGCTTAATTAGCTAGGAGCTTATAATCGTTTGTCTTGATTGCCAACTTAGATTTTGAGATGACTATGATGTAGTATGATAGGATGGTATTCTCCTTTGAATGATTCAAGTGGCTTGACTTGGCGCATGTTCATGCATGTAGTTGAAACAAAATCAACATAGCCTCTATGATGTTCGTGTTCATAGTGATTTATATCTTGTTCATGCTTGCATTCAATGTTAGTCAAACTCATTGCATCTTGATGACTGTTGTCGCTCTCTAGTTGGTCGCTTCCCAGTCTTTTGCTAGCCTTCACTTGTACTAAGCGGAATACCGCTTGTGCATCAATTCCATAAACCCAAAAGTTTTTCCATGAGAGTCCACTATACCTACCTATTTGCGGTATCTACCTGCCATTCCAAGTAAATTTGCATGTGCCATTCTCTAAACCTTCAAGAAATAATCTGTTTTGAATGCCCGAACCGCTCATGTGGTGACATGGGGCTATTGATATCTTCCATGTTAGGCGTGTTATCCTTGACATGTGTTTATTCACTATCATTCACGAGAAAGGGGCCGGTAATTGGAATGCCCAGTTCCACGCCTAAATCGAAAATAACTGTAAAACAAGACTCCCCCCGGGTTGATGTTAGTATGGACGGTACCCGAGGATTCGGCTAGCCGTGGAGTGTGATTGATTGGTGGTGGGGGAGTTAAAACTTTACTTTTATGTTTGGGAACAGCCTATAGCATTAGTAGCATGGAAGATATTGAGAACTCTTGGTCATTGCGTTGACAATGAAAGCATGCCATCCAAAATTATTATCTGTTTTCAAAGCTTGAGCTCTGGCTCCTCTGCAAATCAATGCTACCCTCTGCGAAGCGCGTGTCTATTTATTTTCCTGTTGAGTCATCCTCTTCTTATATAAGCACCAATTAGACAGCACCTTTGTCATTTTTATGCTTTGATTTTGATTGATATTGAGTATGACTATGACTGGATCTTCGTTGCTATGAATTACAATGTTTAGTCAGCCCTTGATCTTTGAAAGTGCTCTGCATTTATGTTTTGTGGTCTCAGAAAGAGCTAGCGAGATACCACCTATTCATATTGCTTCATCCTTATTTTGATTGAATTGTTGGTATTTGAAACTCATTATTATTTGCTCGTTAGCTGATTATGCCATTGATATTAGTTTATCGTGAGACCTTTGTGTCACTTGCTTATGTGGTTAACTTGTGATCTTGCTGAAATTCTGGTTATGAGTTAGACATAGTTGCAACAACAAGATCAAACAGAGTTTGTTAAAGTATTTCTTTCTCTTTCAGTTTGTCAACTGAGTTGCTTGAGGACAAGCAAGGTTTTAAGCTTGGGGGAGTTGATACGTCTCCATCGTATCTACATTTCCAAACTCTTTTGCCCTTGTTTTGGACTCTAATTTGCATAATTTGAATGGAACTAACCTGGACTGACACTGTTTTCAGCAGAATTGCCTTGTTGTTGATTTTGTGCAGAAATGGAAGTTCTTGGAACGTCCTAAAAATTTACGGAGTATATTTCTGGAAAATATGAAAAATACATGCACAAAGATCCGCCAGAGGGGATGGGCCAGTGGGCCACAAGCCGTGTAGCCGCCACCCGCCCCCCCCCCCCCCCGGTGGCGGCTAGCAAGCTTGTGGGGCCCACGTGGCTCTGCCACCCCCAAACTCAGCTCTATAAATTCACTTTCATCCCAGAAAAAATGAGGAGAGAAGATTTCGTCGCGTTTGCGATACGGAGGCGCCGCCACATCCTGTTCTTCATCTGGAGGGCAGATCTGGAGTCCGTTTTGGGCTCCGGAGAGGGGAAATCATTGCCATCGTCATGATCAACCTTCTTCCCTCTGCAATTCCATGAAGCTCTTCATCGTTCGTGAGTAATCTATTCATAGGCTCGCTGGGCGGTTATGAGTAGGATGAGATCTATCATGTAATCGAGTTAGTTTTGACGGGGATTGATCCCTAGTATCCACTATGTTCTGAGATTGATGTTGCTACTACTTTGCCATGCTTAATGCTTGTCACTAGGGCCCGAGTGCCATGATTTCAGATCTGAAATTATTATGTTGTCACCAATATATGTGTGTTTTAGATCCGATCTTGCAAGTTGTAGTTACCTACTATGTGTTATGACCCGGCAACCCCGGAGTGACAATAACCGGAAGCACTCCCGGTGATGACCGTAGTTTGAGGAGTTCATGTGTTCACCAAGTGCTAATGCGTTGGTCCGGTTCTTTATTAAAAGGAGAACCTTAATATCCTGTAGTTTCCTTTTGGACCCCCCTGCCACGGGGGGGATGGACAATAGATGTCATGCAAGTTCTTTTCCCTAAGCACGTATGACGACACACGGAATGCATGCCTACATCACATTGACGAACGGGAGCTAGACACATATCTCTCCATGTTATAACTATTGCATGATGAATATCATCCAAACAAATCACCGACCCATTGCCTACGAATTTGTCCCACTGCTGATGTTACTTGTTTTGCTCTGCTGCTGTTACTAGTGTTGCTACTGTTGTTACTTGTTTTGCTCTGCTGCTGTTACTACTGTTGCTGCTGCTGTTACTTGCTTTGCTCTGTTGTTACTTGCTACTATTGCTACTTGACACTTCTGTCACTGCTGCTGTTCCTTGCCACTGCTGCTACCTGCTACAATACTTTTTCTCGCACCGTTGCCGGGAAAGAATATTTCCCGTCCACGGGCAACTCCTGGCGCCATTGATACGACAGTTAGGAATAGTCTGCCTTGTCACCAGATCGTTTCTGGCACCGTTGTTATCATACTACTTTGCTGTTGACACTTTGCTTGCAGATACTAATCTTTCAGGTGTGGTTGAATCTCACACATTCAGCTGCTAATACTTGAGAATATACTTTCACTTCCCGTCGTGCGAACCAACAAATTTGGGTTGAATACTCTACCGTCAAAAACTGCCTCGATCCCATGCTCTGGTGGGCTATTGCAAGACAATTTCTAATTGTTGAGAAACCGAAAACAACAATTTTCTAGCTATTGTGAGGGATCTGCTAACAGGACTCCGTCTGAAAAAGGGTCAAAAACACGGAAAAAACAGAAACTGGCACTAGGCACTTAGTTAGTAGGTTAGTCCAAAAAAGATATAAAATAGCATATTCATGCATATAAAACATCCAAAGTTGACAAGATAATAGCATGGAACCATCAAAAATTATAGATACGTTGGAGACGTATCAAGCATCCCCAAGCTTAACTCTTGCTCGTCCTCGAGTAGGGAAGTGATAAAGACCAAATTTTTGATGTGGAATGCTACCTAACATATTTGTCCTTTGTAACTTCTTTCTTGTGGCATGAAGGTTCAGATCCGTAAGATTCAAAATAATAGTTTACTATTGACATGAAAATAATAATACTTCAAGCATACTAGCAAAGTAATCATGAACTTTTGAAATAACAAGGCCAAAGAAATTTATCCCTACAAAATCATATAGTATGGCTATGCTCCATCATCCCCACACAACGAATTTAAATCATGCACAACCCCGGTATTGGCCAAGTAATTGTTTTTGCACTCTTACTTTCGCAAACTTTTTCAACTCTCACACAATACATGAGCGTGAGCCATGGATATAGCACTATAGGTGGAATAGAGTGTGGTGGAGTTTGTGAGGCAAAAAGGAGGAGATGGTCACATTGACTCGGCGTATCAATGGGTTATGGAGATGCCCATCAATAGATATCAATGTGAATGAGTAGGTATTGTCGTGC
Source organism: Hordeum vulgare subsp. vulgare (assembly GCF_904849725.1). Taxonomy (NCBI): domain Eukaryota; kingdom Viridiplantae; phylum Streptophyta; class Magnoliopsida; order Poales; family Poaceae; genus Hordeum; species Hordeum vulgare. Next base: position 487,994,217 of record NC_058519.1, read on the forward strand.
AACGGATGCACTAGAGCTATAAGTGTGTGAAAGCTCAAAAAGAAAACTAGTGGGTGTGCACCCGACTTGCTTGCTCACGAAGACCTAGGGCAATTTTGAGGAAGCCCGTCATTGGAATATACAAGCCAAGTTATATAATGAAAATTCCCACTAGTATATGGAAGTGACATAACAAGAGACTCTCTATCACGAAGAACATGGCGCTATTTTGAAGCACAAGTGTGGAAAAAGATAGTAGCATTGTCCCTTATCTCTTTTTCTCTCATTTTTTTGATTGGGCTCTTTTGCCTCTTTTTTCATTTTTTTGTTGGGCATCTTTGCCTTTTTTTCCTAACATGGGACAATGCTCTAATAATGATGATCATCAAACTTTTATTTAATTACAACTCAATACTTAGAACAATGATGACTCTATATGAAATGCCTCCGGCAGTATACTGGGATGTGCAATGATTTAGCTTAGCGTATGACGTTGAAACATCTCGCTAGCTATCTTACGATCATGCAATGGCAATATAAAAGTGACGGCACATGCCATGAGATGGAACGGTGTGAGTTGCATTGGCAATATATCTCGGAATGGCTATGAAAATGGCATAATAGGTAGGTATGGTGGCTGTTTTGAGGAAGGTATATGGTGGGTTTGTGCACCGGCGAAAGTTGCATGGTACTAGATAGGCTAGCAATGGTGGAAGGTAAAAGTGCATCTATACCATGGACTCACATTAGTCATGAAGAACTCATATACTTATTGCAAAAGTTTTTATTAGTAATCGAAACAAAGTGCTAAACGCATACTCCTAGGGGAAGGGTTGGTAGGTGTTAACCATGGCGCGATCCCGACCGCCACACAAAGGATGACAATCAATAAATCAATTATGCTCTAACTTCCTAACATAGCGGTTCACCATACGTGCATGCTACGGGAATAACTAACCTCAACACAAGTATTTCTAGATTCACAACACCCTACTAACATGACTCTAATATTACCATATCCATATCTCAAAACTAATTGTGAGGAATCAAACTTCTCTTACTAATCAATGCACTTGAATATGGAAGTTTTTATTATATCCTCTTTGGATGCGTATCATATTTAGGACAAATTTCAGAGCACACGCCAATTACCATGCTGTTTAAGACTCTCGAAATGATATAAGTGAAGATCAAGAGTTTTTATTTCTACAAAATAGGACACCTCCGTGCTCTAAAAATATTTAAGTGAAGCACTAGAGCGAAATTATCTAGCTCAAAAGATATAAGTGAAGCTCATTGAGTATTCTACCAAATTCACGATGAGTGCATGTCCCTCTCAAAAAGGTGTGCAGCAAGGATGATGGTGACAAAACAAAAAGCAAAGACTCCTATAATACACGACGCTCCAAGCAAAACACATATCATGTAGTGAATAAAGGTATAGCCCCAAGTAAAGTTACCGATGGATTGAAGACGAAAGAGGGGATGCCTTCCTAGGGCATCCCCAAGCTTAGGCTCTTTGGTGTCCTTGAATATGGCTTTGGTGTGCCTTGGGCATCCCCAAGCTTAGGCTCTTGCCACTCCTTGTTCCATAGTCTATCGAAACTCTACCCAAAACATGAAATCTTCACAACACAAAACTTAACGGAACTTCGTGAGATGAGTTAGTATGATAACGAGCAAATCAATCACTTGGGTACTGTCAAAACAAGACTCATAATTATTTTCACACAATTCCTACTGTATCTTACTATTTCCACAATTTATATTACTCAATATAATCTATGGAAACACCAAAACAATTAAACTATGCATTGAAAACAGAATCTGTCAAGAACAGAACAATATGTAATGATATGAACAATGACCATACTTATGCACCATGAAAAATTCTGAAAAACTTATTAAAATTAGGGAAATTTTCATATAAATCAGCAGCAAAGAGAATCAGCTCAATATCTCTCTCTGGATAGGAATGAAAAATAATTTCGTGAGTGCAAAGTTTCTGTCTTTTTCAGCATGATCAAACAACTATCACCCAAACTAATCATCAAGGCTTTACTTGGCACTTTATTGAAACTAAGGCAATAAAACATGATTAATACAGTATCTTAATCATGCGAACACACAAAAATAGTAAGGATACATATTGGGTTGTCTCCCAACAAGCACTTTTCTTTAATGCCTTTCAAGCTAGGCATGATGATTTCAATGATGCTCACATAAAAGATAAGGATTGAAACATAATGGAAGCATCATCAAGCATATGACTAACACATTTAAGTCTAACCCACTTCCTATGCATAGGGATTTTGTGATCAAACAATTTATTGGAGCAAGAATCAACTAGCATAGGAAGGCAAAATGAGCATAGCTTCAAAAATTTCAACACATGGAGATGAAGCTTGATATTATTACAATATGTAGAAGCATATGATCCTCTCTCATAATAATTTTCAGTAGCATCATGAATGAATACAACAATATAACCAGCACCTAAAGCATTCTTTTCATGATCTACAAGCACAGAAATTTTACTACTCCCCACATAAGCAAATTTATCCTCATGATTAATAGTGGGAGTATCATAAAAGACTTGAACACTACGAATTGTTTCCACATTAAAAGAGTGATGTTCAGGGGAAGGATACTCAAGAGTATGACAAGTTTTATCAGCCCTCTTATTTATAGCATAAGTATCATCACAATAATCATCATAAATAGGGGGCATGCTTTCATCATAATAAATTTGATCATTCAAAGTGGGGGAACTAAAAAGATCATCTTCATCAAACATAGCATACCCAAGCTTGTGGCTTTGCATATCATTAGCTTCATGGGTATTCAAAGAATTCATACTAACAACATTGAAATCATGCTCATCATTCACATATTTTATGCCAAGCATTCTATGTAATTCTTCTTCTAGCACTTGAGCACAATTTTCCTTCCCATCATTTTCACGAAAGACATTGAAAAGATGAAGCATATGGGGCCACCTTAATTCCATTTTTTTGTAGTTTACTTTTATAGACTAAACTAGTGATAAAACAAGAAACTAAAAGATTTCATTGCAAGACCTAAGATGTACCTTCAAGTGCTAACCTCCCCAGCAACGGCGCCAGAAAAGAGCTTCGTTGACAGGATGTTAGTGCCGCTTACTGATATGACTCCGGCGTATCTACTTTTCCGAACTCTTTTGCCCTGGTTTTAGACTCTAATTTGCATGATTTGAATGGAACTAACCCGGACTGATGTTGTTTTCAGCAGAATTGCCATGGTGTTGTTTTTGTGCAGAAATGAAAGTTCTCGGAACGTCCTGAAAATTTACGGAGATTTTTTCTGGAATAAAAGAAAAATACCTACGCAAAGATCCACCTGAGGGGGTGTGCCAGTGGGCCACAAGCCCACACGGCGCGGCCACACCCTATGTCGCGCCATGCAGGCTTGTGGGGCCCACGTGGCACCACCGCCCCCAATCTCAGTCCTATATCTTTGGTTTTGCCTGGAAAAGATCAGAGAGAAGGTTTCATCGCGTTTTGCGATACGGAGGCGCCGCCACATCCTTTTCTTCATCTCGAGGGCAGATCTCGAGTCCGTTTCGGGCTCCGGAGAGGGGAAATCGTTGCCATCGTCATCATCAACCTTTCTCCATTGACAATTCCATGATGCTCTTCATTGTTCATGAGTAATCTCATCGTAGGCTTGCTGGACGGTGATGAGTTGGATGAGATCTATCATGTAATCGAGTTAGTTCTTGACGGGGATTGATCCCAAGTATCCACTATGTTATGGATTGATGTTGCTACTACTTGGCTATGCTTAATGCTTGTCACTAGGGCCCGAGTGCCAGGATTTCAGATCTGAACCTATTATGTTGTCGCCAATATATGTGTGTTTTAGATCCTATCTTGCAAGTTGTAGTCACCTACTATGTGTTATGACCCGGCAACCCCTGAGTGACAATAGCTGGAACCACTCCCGGAGATGACCATAGTATGAGGAGTTCATGTATTCACCGCGTGTTAATGCGTTGGTCCGGTTCTTAATTAAAAGGAGAACCTTAATATCCCGTAGTTTCCATTAGGTCCCCGCTGCCATGGGAGGGATGGACAATAGATGTCATGCAAGTTCTTTTCCCTAAGCATGTATGACTACATACGGAATACATGCCTACATTAGATTGATGAACGGGAGCTAGCCACATATCTCTCCGTGTTATAGCTGTTAAATGATGAATCACATCCATCACACTCATCCATCACCGATCCACTGCCTACGAGTCTTTTACTACGGGTTCTCTCTACGTTACATTTCCTAGGCTTGTCCCTTGCTACAAGAGGGATTGGGCCACTTTGCTGCTGCTACTTGTTACTTTGCTGCTGCTGCTACTACTGTTCCTTGCTACTCTGATGTCACTTGTTGCAAGACTTTGTTGGCGCTAACATCCCGTCAACAAGGCTTTTCTAGCGCTGTTGCTGGGAATTGCCAAAGCTTTTTCTGGTGACGTTGCTATCGTACTACCTTGCTACTGATACTTTGCTTGCAAACACTAATCTTTCAGGTGTGGTTGAATTGACAACTCAGCTGCTAATACTTGAGAATATTCTTTAGCTTCCCCTTGTGAGTGAATCAATAAATTTGGGTTGAATACTCTATCCTCGAAAACTGTTGCGATCCCATACGCTTGTGGGACATCAAGGCTTTTTCTAGTGCCGTTGCCGGGGAAGCACAGCTATATTCTCTGAGTCACTTGGGATTGACGTCTGCTGATCACTATGAGGAATCCGAAAGATCCAAGAACTAAAATCCTACCTTCCACTACGAGGAGAGTTAAGGAACTGCCATCTAGCTCTGCACTTGATTCACCTTCAGTTTTGAGTAAGTTTGCGACTTCACCTCCTGCTAAAAATCTTGATATGTCGCCTATGCTTGATGATGCTACTTCTGATGCCCATGATGCTTATGATGCTATGCTAGATACTATGCATGTTCATGCTATGCTAGATACTATGCCTGATGATGCTATGCCTGATACTGTTTTGCCACTTGGTGCTTTCCTTGATGCACATATTGCTAGAATTGCTGCTAGACGTGATGATACTTCTGAAACTGCTGATACTATTGAAGTAGAACCTGCTACTATGCCTGAATTGCCTACTATGCCTAATACGCGCTATGTTATGGAGGGAGAGATAGCTGAGGATTTTCTTGCGTGTAAGGATAGCTATGATGTTGAGGAACTTCTGCGCAAGTGGAAAGAAAAACCTCTGAACGCTAGGATGAAATACGACCCGAAGTTTGCTACTTCGCCTATCTTTGTGACCGATAAGGATTATGAATTCTCTGTCGACCCTAAGTTAATCACTCTGGTCGAATCTGATCCTTTTCACGGTTATGAATCTGAAACGGTTGTAGCCCATCTTACCAAACTGCACGATATAGCCACCCTATTCACTAGCGAGGAAAAGATCCGCCACTACTATATGCTCAAGCTATTTCCTTCCTCGCTAAAGGATGATGCTAAGACTTGGTTCACTTCTCTTGCTCCTGGATGTGTGTGTAGCCCCAAGGACATGGTCTACTACTTCTCTGAAAAATATTTCCCTGCCCATAAGAAGCAAGCTGCCTTGCAGGAAATATACAACTTTGCTCAAGCTGAAGAATAGAATCTCCCACAAGCTTTGGGGAGGCTCGTCCAACTACTGAATGCTTTGCCTGATCACCCTCTTGAGAAGAATGAAATACTTGATATCTTCTATAATGGACTTACCGATGCTTCCAAAGACCACCTAGATAGTTGTGCCGATAGTGTTTTTAGGGAACGAACCGTAGAACAAGCTGAGATTCTGCTGAATAACATCTTGTGCAATGAGAATGCTTGGACTATTCCCGAACCACCTCCTAAGCCAACTCCTAAGAAAAGAGGTATTCTATTCCTCAGTCCTGAAGATATGCAAGAAGCCAAGAAATCTATGCGAGAGAAAGGTATTAAAGCTGAAGATGTCAAAAATCTACCATAGATCGAAGAGATCCATGGTCTCGATAACCCGATACACATAGTAGAAGTAAATTCTCTGCGTAGGTTTGACGAGAGTGATATTCCTTTTGATAAACCTGCTAGCTTATGCATGGATGAATTTTATAACTTTGTTGCCAAACAACAGAGTTTCAATGATTATGTTAGCAGACAAATGGAAAAGAATGCTCGTATGCTTAGTCATTTAAGTGCTTGTGTGGACATAAATGCCAATGATCTTGAACTTCTGAGTAACCATGCTTCTATGGTTACTAGTCAGGTAGAACAAGTACTTGAAGCTTAGAATGACTTGCTCAACGAGTTGAATGACAATTTCGTCAGAGTCATTACTAGAGGTGGTAGAATGACCCAGGAACCCTTGTATCCTGAGGGTCATCCGAAGAGAGTTGAACAAGAGTCTCAAGGAGTTAGCGCTGATGCACCTAGTCATCCTAGAAAGAAGAAGAGAGATGAGAGGAACATGTATGCTAGCAACCCTGTTGCTGCTACCCCCCAGAGTCCAAACGATGCCTCTATCTCTGATGCTGAAACACAATCTGGTGATGAACATGAGCCCAATGATGATATCAATAGTGATGTTCATGTTAATGCTCAACCTAGCAATTAAAAGGATGTGGAGATTGAACCTAGTGTTGATCTTGATAACCCATAGCCTAAGAATAGAAGATACGATAAGAATAACTTCACTGCTAGGAAGCATGGTAAAGAAAGGGAGCCATGGGTTCAGAAACCTAGGCCCTTTCCTACCAAACCATCCAAGAAAAAGGATGATGACGATTTTGAGTGATTCATTGAAATGATCAGACCTGTCTTTCCGCATATGCGTTTGAGAGATATGCTCAAGATGTCTCTGTATGCTAAGTACATGAAAGATATTGTGACTAATAAGAGGAGGATACCTGATCTTGAGATCTCCGCCATGCTTGCTAACTATACCTTCAAGGGTGGAACTCCTAAGAAACTAGGTGATCCCAGTGTGCCCACTATACCTTGCTCCATTAAAGGTAACTACGTGAGAACTGCGTTGTGCGACCTTGGAGCCGATGTTAGTGTTATGCCTCTCTCTCTATCATAGACTTGAGCTGGATAAGTTGACACCCACTGAAATATCTTTGCAAATGGCCGACAAATCAACTGCTTTCCATATTGGCATTTGCGAGGATGTGCCTGTTGTGGTTGCTAACACCACTATCTTAACAAACTTTGTTATCTTGGATATTCCCGAGGACGATGCCATGGCTGTAATCCTCGGAAGACCCTTTTTAAACACTGCATGGGCTGTTATAGATTGCAACAAAGGCAATGTCACTTTCCATGTCAACGGTAATGAGCATACGGTGCACTTTCTGAAGAAACAATATCGAGTACATTGCATCAATGCCATCGAAAAGACTTCATCGATTCTTATTGGGAGCTTTGAATGCCCTATTCCTCGTGTCAAGATGAAGTATGATTTGCTTGTTGGGGAAATACATATCCCCATTGAGGTGACCTAGTCACTATTCAAAAATGCTCCGTTCTCTTTTGCGATTTAAGAAAGTTTTGTCGAGGGGATTTGATCAACCCCATTGACGGATTTCTTTCGATGATCATGAGATGGATGAATCGAGGAGTCACAAACCTGTGTTCCAAGCTTTCACTTTAGGTTTCTTAGAAGAAAAATGATAGGTTTAGTTTAGTTTTCCCTGTTTTCTGTCTTAGCGTCCGGAAGAAAAATACCCCGAGAATAAAAGTTCTCCGAACGCTGTGAAAATCTAGTATGATTTTATCTGGAATATTTGAAAAATACTAGGACAAAGAGTCTGTCTGGGGGCCACACCAGTGGGCCAGAAGCCCTAGGGCCGCGGGAACCCCCCTGGCCGCGCCACCCAGGCTTGTGGGGCCCACAGGCACCCCCTCCACTCATTCTTGCTCCCATCCATTTCTCCTACCTCCAGAAAAAATCGTTTCGCAGCTCAAACCCGTTTTCTTGCTCCTCTTGCTGGGATTTTCGATCTCTTTGCTCAAATCACCGTTGTCCGGACTGTTCTGGGGAAATTACTCCTTGGTAAGTGACTCCTCGATTTGTCCAATTAGTTTTTGCTCTAGTGCCTTATACTCCGCGTATTTTTGGTGCTTTGGTGACCATGTTCTTGAGCTTTGCATGCTGATTCTAGCTGGTCCCAAGTAGTTTTGATGCACAATATGGTCTCTAGGAAATTGTTGGAGTAGTTGCTACGAGTTTAGTTGAACCTTGTTCACCCTTCCTTTGGGTCACTAAAAATTTCAGAGAAGGATGATGTTCAGGAGAAACTATCATGGTGGTTCCTCAACCAAGAGAGGTCCCCGTCTTCCGATTCGGGAGCCTGATCCTTACCAACCTAGGGACGCGTAGGTACAACAATGTGAATGGCCTTCTGATGAATTTATGATTGAGGCAGGCTTCAAAGGTGAGTCTGATGCATTTGTTCGCAACGTCGAACTCGAAGAATTCATCTCCGATAAATGTGAACAGTATGTTGCTCTCACTGCCTCTTTTGTTCGTAGATTCAAATTTCCAGTTGGCCGTGAGCCATCAGTACTGTTTGATCTCTATGATAAATCGTATACCATAGATTTAGAGGATTTTAGTAGAATTTGCAAAATACCTATTTGGGGTAACCTCAATGATCCTCCTAAATCTTCGGTTAGAGATTTTTGCGCTCGTATTACGGTTGGAGAAACTAGAGACATTACACAAGCTACCATGGGGAGTATTCATTTTCCTGCCTTGCATTATTTTGCCCTCTTCATAGGCAGGTGCATTAATGGCAAGATTGAGCATTGTCACCTCTATGCACCCGACCTTAGTATCCTTAAGAGCGCAGTGACAGGTGACAAAAGCTTCAACATGGGAGCTATTATAGCAAGGAGGCTGAATAAGAATGCAATTGATGGGGATTTCTTTGGTGGGATCTATGCCACTCGCATAGCAAATTTTCTTGGAGTACCCATCCGCGAAGGAGATCCCCCGCTCCATACAGCTTTCCTTGACCGCGTCGCTATGACACGCTACCAGTTCCTTGAGAGGTATGATGAATCCCTCCTATACCGGTTAATATTTAACCGGCAGCATGTTTTCCATATTACCCTTCCTGCTCCTGCTTTCTTTGACTTTCAGGTAAAACAGAGGTATTACATAACCAGAGGAGAGGCACAGGAGTATGAGAGGGATGCGACGGCTGCACGTCTCCGTGAGGCAGCTATTCAGACAGTGGCTGCAGCGCTCCCATATAACCCCGATTATGATTTTGGCTTTCGCTAGGACCGTCCTTGGGAGTAGACCAAGTTAGGCCAAAATCCTAAGCTTGGGGGAGTACGTGTTCTCACCGACTTTACATTCTTTCTTATGCTTTCACTTTGTTAGCCGGTGTTCACACTTTGCCACTTTATCATCCATGCTAGTTTTATTTTCTTATTCTCGTTTTCTTTTCGTGTGTCTGTCTAGTTTGAAAAAAACCAAAAAGATTTTCTTTTTCTTCTTTTGCTTGTTGGGATCTTTCCCGTGTAGATAGTTTTCTTTTTATTTGGGTCAAGGTAGAAGATATTGGTTACAATGCTTAGTGGCTCTTGCATGCATACCTGTTTAGCTTTCAAAGAGCCATATTACTTTGTCTTCTCCTTTGTGTTTGCCTGCAGATTCCAGCATAGTCCAATGCACGAGCACGCTTATTATTGTTCACATCATTCGGTCGTGCAAATGAAATGCAATAATGACGATATATGATGAAGTGACTGAGCCTGGAAAAGCTGGTATGAACTCGATCTATTTTGTTTTTGTAAATATGACTAGCTCATCATGCATGATTCAGCTTTGTTGTGAGAGAAACATGTTTGCAATGACAACTTAGAGATCATAGTTGCTTATGCCATGCTTATTTAGCTAGGAGCTTATAATGGTTTGTCTTGGTTGCCAACATGAATGTTGAGATGACTGTGATGTAGTATGATAGGATGGTATCCTCCTTTGAATGTTCCAAGTGGCTTGACTTGGCGCATGTTCACGCATGTAGTTGAAACAAAGTCAACATAGCCTCTATGATATTCATGTTCATGGTGATTTATGTCCTACTCATGCTTGCACTCAATGTTAGTTAATCTCAATGCATTTTGATGACTGTTGTCGCTCTCTAGTTGGTCTCTTCCCAGTCTTTTGCTAGCCTTCACTTGTACTAAGCGGGAATATTGCTTGTGCATCAACCTCCATAAACCCAAAGTTGTTCCATATGAGTCCACCATACCTACCTATGTGCGGTATCTACGTGCCTTTCCAAGTAAATTTGCATGTTCCACTCTCTAAACCTTCAAGAAATAATCTGTTTTGCATGCACGAACCGCTCATGTGGTGACAGGGGGCTATTGGTATCTTCGATGCTAGGCATGTTATCCTCGATATGTGTTTATTCACTATAATTCACGGGAAAGGGGCCGGTAATTGGAATTCCCAGTTCCATGCTCAAATCGAAAAGATAATTGCAAACAAAACTCCCCCAGGATTGATGTTGGTTTGGACGGTACACGAGGGTTCGGCTAGCCGTGGAGTGTGATTGATTGGTGGTGGGGGATTCAAAACTTTACTTTTCTATTTGGGAACCGCCTATAGCATGTGTAGCGTGGAAGATGTTGAGAACTCTTCGTCATTGCATTGACAATGAAAGCATGCCACCCAAAATTATTATCTCTATTTTCAAAGCTTGAGTTTTGGCACCTCTGCAAATCAATGCTTCCCTCTGCGAAGGGCCTGTCTATTTATGTTCCTGTTGAGTCATCCTCCTCTTACAAAAGCACTAATTAGAGAGCACCTCTGTCATTTTCATGCTTTGCTTTTAACTATGTTGAGTGTGACTATGACTGGATCTTCATTGCCATGAATTACAATGTTTAGTCAGCCCTTGGTCTTTTAAGGTGCTTTGCATTTATGTTTTGCGGTCTTAGAAAGAGCTAGCGAGATACCATCTATTCGTGCTGCTTCATGTTGTTTTGATTGAAGTGTTGACACTTGAGGCTTATTATTATTTGCTCGCTAGTTGATTATGCCATTGATATGAGTTTACCGTGAGACCTAGATGTCATTCGCTTATATGGTTTCTTGTGATGTTGCTGAAATTCTGGTTATGAGTTAGATATAGTTGCAACAACAAGATCAAACAGACTTCGTCAAAGTTTTTCTTTTGTCTCTCTCAGTTTGTCAACTGAGTTGCTTAAGGACAAGCAAGGCTTTAAGCTTGGGGGAGTTGATATGTCTCCATCATATCTACATTTCCAAACTCTTTTGCACTTGTTTTGGACTCTAATTTGCATGATTTGAATGGAACTAACCCGGACTGACGCTGTTTTCAGCAGAATTGCCATGGTGTTGTTTTTGTGCACAAATGAAAGTTCTCGGAATGTCCTGAAAATTTACGGAGATTTATTCTGGAATAAAATAAAAATACCTGCGCAAAGATCCACCTGAGGCGGTGTGCCAGTGGGCCACAAGCCCACACGGCGCGGCCACCCCCCTAGGTCGCGCCATGCAGGCTTGTGGGGCCCACGTGGCACCACCGCCCCCAATCTCAGTCCTATATCTTCTGTTTCACCTGGAAAAAAATCAGCGAGAAGGTTTCATCGCGTTTTGCGATACGGAGGCGCCGCCACATCCTGTTCTTCATCTGGAGGGCACATCTCGAGTCCGTTTCGGGCTCTGGAGAGGGGAAATCATCGCCATCATCATCATCAACCTTTTGCCATCGACAATTCCATGATGCTCTTCATCGTTCGTGAGTAATCTCATCGTAGGCTTACTGGACGGTGATGAGTTGGATGAGATCTATCATGCAATCGAGTTAGTTTTGACGGGGATTGATCCCTAGTATCCACTATGTTCTAGATTTATGTTGCTACTACTTGGCTATGCTTAATGCTTGTCACTAGGGTCCGAGTGCCATGATTTCAGATCTGAACCTATTATGTTGTCGCCAATATATGCGTGTTTTAGATCCTATCTTGCAAGTTGTAGTCACCTACTATGTGTTATGACCCGGCAACCCAGGAGTGACAATAGCCGGAACCACTCCCGGAGATGACCATAGTATGAGGAGTTCATGTATTCACCGCGTGTTAATGCGTTGGTCCGGTTCTTTATTAAAAGGAAAACCTTAATATCTCGTAGTTTCCATTAGAACCCCGCTGCCACTGGAGGGATGGACAATAGATGTCATGCAAGTACTTTTCCCTAAGCATGTATGACTACATACGGAATACATGCCTACATTAGATTGTTGAACGGGAGCTAGCCACATATCTCTCCGTGTTATAGCTGTTACATGATGAATCACATCCGTCACACTCATCCAACACCAATCCACTGCCTATGAGTCTTTTAGTACTGGTTCTCGCTACGTTACTTTGCCTAGGCTTGTCCCTTGCTACAAGAGGGATTGGGCCACTTTGCTGTTGTTACTTGTTACTTTGCTGCTGCTACTACTACTGTTCCTTGCTACTCTGTTGTTACTTGTTGCAAGACTTTGTTGGCGCTAGCATCTCGTCAACAAGGCCTTTTCTAGCGCTATTGCTGGGAATTTCCAAAGCTTTTTCTGGTGTCGTTGCTATCGTACTACCTTGCTACTGATACTTTGCTTGCAGACACTAATCTTTCAGGTGTGGTTGAATTGACAACTCAGCTGCTAATACTTGAGAATATTCTTTAGCTTCCCCTTGTGAGCGAATCAATAAATTTGGGTTGAATACTCTACCCTCGAAAACTGTTGCGATCCCATACGCTTGTGGGACATCACTTACCTAGCCTCCCCGGCAACGGCGCTAGAAAAGAGCTTGATGTCTACTACGCAACCTTCTCCTTGTAGACGTTGTTGGGCCTCCAAGTGCAGAGGTTTGTAGGACAGTAGCAATTTTCCCTCAGGTAGGTGACCTAAGGTTTATCAATCCGCAGGAGGCGTAGGATGAAGATGGTCTCTCTCAAGCAACCCTGCAACCAAATAGCAAAGAGTCTCTTGTGTCCCCAACACACCCAATACAATGGTAAATTGTATAGGTGCACTAGTTCGGCGAACAGATGGTGATACAGGTGCAATATGGATGGTAGATATAGGTTTTTGTAATCTGAAATTACAAAAACAGCAAGGTAACTAATAGTAAAAGTGAGGACGAATAGTATTGCAATGTGTGGAAACAAGGCCTAGAGTTCATACTTTCACTAGTGAAGTTCTCTCAACAATGATAACATAATTGGATCATAGAACTAGCCCTCAATGTGCAACAAAGAGTCACTCCAAAGTCACTAATAGCGGAGAACAAACGAAAAGATTATTGCCGGGTACGAAACCACCACAAAGTTATTATTTCTGATCGATCTATTCAAAAGTCCGTAGTAAAATAACACGAAGCTATTCTTTCCGTTCAATCTATCCTAGAGTTCGTACTAGAATAACACCTTAAGACACACATCAACCAAGACACTAATGTCACCTAGATACTCCATTGTCACCTCAAGTATCTGTGGGCATGATTATACGATATGCATCACACAATCTCAGAATCATCTATTCAACCAACACATAGAACTTCAAAGAGTGCCCCAAAGTTTCTACCGGAGAGTCAAAACGTGTGCCAACCCATATGCATAGGTTCCCAATGTCACGAAACCCGCAAGTTGATCACCAAAACATACATCAAGTACTCACATGAATATCCCATTGTCACCATAGATAGACACGTGCAAGACATACATCAAGTGTTCTTAAAGACTCAATCCGATAAGATAACTCCAAAGGGGAAACTCAATTCATGACAAGAAGGGAGAGGGGAAGAACATCTTAAGATCCAACTATAGTAGGAAAGCCCGCGGTACATCGAGATCAAGACATCTCAAGAACACGAGAGAGACAGATCAAACACATAGCTACTGGTACATACCCTCAGCCCCGAGGGTGAACTACTACCTCCTCGTCATGGAGATCGTCGGGATGATGAAGATGGCCACCGGAGATGGATTCCCCCTACGGCAGGGTGCCGAAACGGGCTCCCGATTGGTTTTTGGTGGCTACAGAGGCTTGCGGCGGCGGAACTCCCGATCTATGTTTCTTTTTGGGGGTTTTTGTATTTATAGGAATTTATGGCGGTGGAATTACGTCGGTTGGGCCCACCAGGAGATCACAAGCCTGGTAGGTGCGGCCTAGGGAGTGGGGGCGCCTCCTGGGCTTGTGACTCCCTTGTGGCTCTTCTGGCCTTCTTCCAAAGCTTCGGGAGTCTCTTTTGGTCCAAAAAAATCATCACGAAAGTTTTATTCCATTTGGACCCCGTCTGAAAAAGGGTCAAAAACACGGAAAAAACAGAAACGTGCACTAGGCACTGAATTAATAGGTCAGTCCCAAAAAAGATATAAAATAGCATATTCATGCATATAAAACATCCAAAGTTGACAAGATAATAGCATGGAACCATCAAAAATTATAGATACGTTGGAGACGTATCAGCCCCCTTCTAACGTTTGAGCGGCTCTACGTCGCTAGGATCCAATCCTACACATTTCCCGACCGCCATTACGTGTGATGAGTGAACGGATGTAGCCACGGGGTCAGGCCCTGCCTCCCTCGACAACGGCTTGATCAAGGGCGCTGCCAAGGGCGGTAGGTGGCCTTGCGACCGGTAATGCCCTTGAAGCGCCATGCTCCGGAGACCCCCGTTTGATGTTCAAGCGGCTCTGTGTCGCCAGGACCCGGTCCTGCACATTTTTCGACCGCCGCTGCTTGCGACCAAATGAACAATCTTAGCCACGGGGTCGGGCCCTACCACCCCTGATAACGACCGGATCACCAAGGACGATATCAAGGGCAGCAGGTGGCCTTGTGACCGATAAGGCTCCTAGAGCGCCATGCTCTGGAGCCCCCTTGGACGCTCAAGTGACTCTGATTTTATCCTGTCGGTCGTGGTCCTGACGGGCCATGAGGCTCCCCAATTCCCGCGTTGGGGTGATGCATTGCGGCCGGTGCCCCCGAGTGAGGAAGGATGCAAGCAAAGCAGTGTGTCAGGTCGCCAAGTGGATGCAATGGAAATTGTAAAAGATACGACTTGCAGGAGCATGCCCCGAGAAGTTGAAGTCCCTGCGGTCAGCAGACACTCCTTAAGGCAGTAAATCCAGAAAATTACCTCACTGAATGGTTGAAGCCCCCTTACGCCTGAGGAGCGCCTCGCGAGGCCAGGCCCCCGACTCCCACGCCTGCATCATGGTCGTCGCGGGTGATCCGTGCTTCTTATGCCTCGTCGCGGCGTTCGACTCATCCTTCTAAGGCCTGTGGTTTTGGCCTTACGTAGTCCTTCCACGGGGAAGGCGGCTAGTATTGCGCCCCGCGGCTTGAGGGCGCCTCCCTGTCTGCGCTTTTTGGGCCCAACTCAAGGAGGAGCCCCCAAACGTTCCTCACTCCTTAGGTGGATAGACGCCCCGGGGGGACGCCTGAAGCTCTTCCATGTCGGGAGGATCAGGTAGTGCCGCATACTCTGGCACGTACGACTCCATGTAGGCGCTTGCCGTCCCGCGCGGCCGACCATCAGTACGACGGTGGTGACCCCCTTGGTGGTGGAGGGGGGTCTCCCTGGCCGTACTGCTCGAGGTTCTTCCTGCGGAAGGCCTCCGAGCGAAGTCGCTTGTTCCTCCTACCGTCGTCGACTAGTCCCGGCACCACCAGGTGCTCACTCCCTCCTTGATGTCCTGTCGTATCTCCGATGTCGTAGTTCATCCGCGCAATTTCCTTCACCTTCTGTTTGTTGCGCCGGAGGGAGCGCTCCTGTCTAGTCGCCCCGGGTTGTCGAGGGCCGGCCTGGTCTCGGTGATGTGTGCCAGCGTGTGCGTCGATCGTCCCGTCGTTCTCCTTGCGTCCCTGGTGGTTGTCGGTGTGGTGCACTTCAGGGCCGGTCGTTGGGGTCTGGAGAAGGTGGAGGGTGATACGTCTCCAACGTATCTATAATTTTTGATGGTTTGATGCTATTATCTTGTCAAACTTTGGATGTTTTGTATGCCTTTTATATCTTTTTTGAGACTAACTTATTAACTCAGTGCCAAGTGCCAGTTCCTGTTTTTTCCATGTTTTTGACCCCTTTCAGAGGAGGATTTTAAACGGAGTCCAAACAGAACGAAACTGCCAAAAAGATTTTTTTTCGAAACAGAAAAAGATCGGGAAGCCTGAGAATCAGGGTAGGGGGCAGCAGGGACCCCACAAGCCCCCTAGCCGCGGCCAGGGGGGCCGCGCCTCCCAGGCTTGTGGGCTCCCTGGGCCTCCTCTTCCCTAGGTCTTTCGCCTATAAATTCCCTAAAATCCTAGAAAAAATCAGGAGATCATCGACAGTACTTTTCCTCCAACGCAAGCTTCTGTCTCCGCAAGATCCCATCTGGGGCATGTTCTGGTGCCCTGCCGGAGGGGGGATTCGGATACGGAGGGCTTCTTCATCAACACCATGACCTCTCCGATGATGTGTGAGTAGTTCACCATAGACCTAAGGGTCCATAGCTAGTAGCTAGATGGCTTCTTCTCTCTCTTGGATCTTAAATACAAAGTTCTCCATGATCTTCATCGAGATCTATCCGATGTAATCTTCTTTTGCGATGTGTTTGTCGAGTCCGATGAATTCTGGATTTATGATTAGATTATCTATGAATCTTATTTGAGTTTCTTCTGATCTCTTTTGTGCATGATTTCATATCCTTGTAATTCTCTTCGAGTTGTGGGTTTTGTTTGGCCAACTAGATCTATGATTCTTGCAATGGGAGAAGTGCTTGGTTTTGGGTTCATACCATGCGGTGACCTCACCCAGTGACAGAAGGGGTAGCGAGGCACGCATCATGTTGTTGCCATCAAGGGTAAAAAGATGGGGTTTACATCATTGGTTTGAGTTTATCCCTCTACATCATGTCATCTTGCTTAAGGCGTTACTCTGTTCGTCATGAACTCAATACACTAGATGCATGTTGGATAGCGGTCGATGTGTGGAGTAATAGTAGTAGATGCAGAAAGTATCGGTCTACTTGTGTCGAACGTGATGCCTATATGTATGATAATTGCCTTAGATATCGCCATGACTTTGTGCGGCTCTATCAATTGCTCGACAGTAATTTGTTCACCCACCGTAATATTTTCTATTTTGAGATAAGCCTCTAGTGAACACTATGGCCCCCGGGTCTACTCCACACCATATTTTCAGCCTTACACTTTTACTTCGTTACACTTTCCGCCTTCAGATCTCACTTTGCAATCAATCTTGAAGGGATTGAAAACCCCTTTATAGCGTTGGGTGCAAGCTCTTTGTGTTTGTGCAGGTACTCTGGACTTGACGAGATTCTCCTACTGGATTGATACCTTGGTTCTCAAACTGAGGGAAATACTTACTGCTCCTGTGCTGCATCACCCTTTCCTCTTCAAGGGAAAACCAACGCAAGCTCAAGAGATGACACAAGGTTTTTGTCGATGTAGCAGAAGGATTTCTAGCACCGTTGCCGGGAGGATCAAGTCAAGAACTCATCCAAGTAAGTGTCGCAAACTCATCTCTTGCATTTACCTTTTTGCCTCTCTTTTTCCTCTCCCCCAGTTCTGAAAAACAAAAATTTACAAAAATATTTGCCTTTTTCGTTTGCCTTTTTTCGTTTGCCTTTTTCGTTTGCCCTTTCTTTTGCTTGCTTTCTGTTTGCTTGAGTTGCCATGTGCCTTCAATATGCTTGCATCTTCGCTTGCTGAAAATCTAGTGATATGGATCCTCATCCACTTGCTAATCTCTTTAAGAGATCCAATTATGTTGATCCAATTGCTAGTGAGTTGAGTGCACTTGACTATATTTATGGAGTTTTGCTTGAGATGCGTGTATCTGAAAAATTGTGAGGAAGAAATTTATGAAGTTATTCACGAGGGCTCCTTGGATGAAAAGCATGATTGCAATGGTTTCACTATAAATTCTATTAGTGACAATCATGCTAAAAATATGCAAAACCCTAACCTTGGGGATGCTAGTTTTGATATGTCCACTACTTGTCGCAATGATCATGAGTGGGGCGATGATTTTTCTTATGATCTTGAAAAAAAATTTAAGCCTCATGATGAATATGATATTTGCAATATTATTGAAAGTGGGTTTGGAGAAGTCATGACTTTAGTTGATGATAATCCCACTATTTTTGAAGAGTGTCAACTTTGCATGCATGTGGATCATGAAAAGAATATCCTATGTGATAGTTACATTGTTGAATTCGAATATGATCCCACATGTAATTATTATGAGAGAGGAAAATATGGTGGTAGAAACTTTCATATCACTATATCACCTCTCGTTATGTTGAGATTGTTATTGTCTCTTTCTTCTTCCTTGCATATGGTAACTATTGGTTGTCTTGACAATTTGTTTTCCTATAAAATGCCTATGCATAGGAAATATGTTAGACTTAGATGTGATTTTCACATGCTTTATGATGCTCTCGTTGTGCTTCGATTCTTGTCTTTTGTGTGAGCATCATTGAATTATCAATGCCTAGCTAAGGGCGTTAAACAATAGCCCTTGTTGGGAGGCAACCCAATGAATTTATATTTTTCTTTCTGTTTTTTTGCGTTCACACCATCATAATTCTGTTATGATAGTGTCTTTTGTGTTTCTTTTTGTGTTTGGGCCAAGCAAAACCTTTATGACTAGTCTTGGTGATGGTTGTTTGATCCTGCTGGAAAAAGACAGAAACTTTTCGCTCACAAGATTATTTTTAGTTTTTATTTAGAAAGAGATTTTGAGTTGATTCTTCTTGCTTCTGGTTGATATGCCTTTTACCCAGGCAGTCGTAATTTGTCAGAAGTTTTGAGATACCAAAAGTATACGAAGTATACAGATTGCTACAGACTGGTCTGTTTTTGACAGATTCTGTTTTTTGTTGAGTTGGTTGCTTGTTTTGATGAAACTATGGATAGTATCGGGGGTACTAGACATGGAAATGTGAGAATACAGTATCCCAACACCAATATAAATATAAATCAAGATTGCTACAGTACCTAAAGTGGTGGTAGTTTGTTTTCTTGTGCTAATGTTATCACGAGTTTCTGTTTAAGTTTTGTGTTGTGAAGTTTTCAAGTTTTGGGTGATGTTCTCATGGACAAAGAGATAAGGAGTGGAAAGAGTTCAAGCTTGGGGATGCCCAAGGCATCCCAAGCCAAAGTCAAGGACACCAAAAAGCCTAAGCTTGGGGATGCCCCGGGAAGGCATCCCCTCTTTCGTCTTCAATCCATCGGTAACGTTACTTGGAGCTATATTTTTATTCACCACATGATATGTGTCTTGCTTGGAGCGTCTTGTATCTTAGGAGTCTTTTCTTTTTGTTGTGTCACGATCATCCTTGCTTCACACCTTTAGAGAGATACATGCACTCGTCATGATTTTGCTAGAATGCTCACAGTGCTTCACTTATATCTCTTGAGCTAGATAATTTTGCTCTTTGTGCTTCACTTAGATCTTTTAGAGCACGGCGGTGCGTGACTTGGTAGTAGTCGTATGCTATGAAAGTATTCCCAATGGTGATAGGTAACCAAAGAGTATACAATACCTCTATCTTCATGTGCATTGAGTAGAAAGAGAAGTCTGGATTCCTCTCAATTAGTTTTGAGACATGGATTTGGTAATATTAAGAGTTATGTTAGTAGGGTGTTGTGACTCTAGAAATACTTGTGTTGAAGTTAGTTATTACCGTAACATGCACGTATGGTGAACCGCTATGTTAGGAAGTCGGAGCATAATTGATCTATTGATTGTCATCCTTTGTGTTGAGGTCGGGATCGCGCGATGGTTAACACGTACCAACCCTTCCCCTAGGAGTATGCGTTTAGCACTTTGTTTCGATTACTAATAAAAACTTTCACAACAAGTATGTGAGTTCTTCATGACTAATGTGAGTCCAGGGTATAGATGCACTTTCACCTTCCACCATTGCTAACCTCTGTAGTGCCGCGCAATTTTCGCCGGTACATAAGCCCACCATATGCCTTCCTCAAAACAGCCACCATACCTACCTACTATGGCATTTTCATAGCCATTCCGAGATATATTGCCATGCAACTCCCACCATTACGTCTCATGACTTGTGACGTCACTCTCATATTGCCATTGCATGATCGTAAGATAGCTAGCGAGATGTTTTCAACGTCATACGCCAAGCTAGATCGTTGCACATCCCGGTACACTGCCGGAGGCATTTCCTATAGAGTCATTTCTAACTTTGAGCTGTGAGTAAATAGAAGTGTGATGATCATCATTATTAGAGCATTGTCCCATGTGAGGAAATAAAGAAAAAGGCCAAAGAACCCAGATAAAAAAAGAGAAAAAAAGAGGCCCAAGAGCCCAAATAAAAATAAATAAAAAAAGAGAGAAAAAGAGAGAAGGGACAATGCACTATCTTTTTCCACACTTGTGCTTCGTAATAGCACCATGTTCTTCATGTTTGAGAGCCTCTCGTTTTGTCACTACCATATGCTAGTGGGAATCTTCATTATATAACGTGGCTTGTATATTCCAATGATGGGCTTTCACAAATTACCCTAGGTCTTCGTGAGCAAGCAAGTTGGATGCACACCCACTAGTTCTCCTCTTGAGCTTTCACATACTTATAGCTCTAGTGCATCATTTGTATGGCAATCCCTACTCATTCACATTGATATCTATTAATGGGCATCTCCATAGCCCTTTGATACGCCGAGTCAATGTGACCATTGATAACCCACAAGTGTAGGGGATCGCAACAGTCTTCGAGGGTAGAGTATTCAACCCAAATTTATTGATTCGACACAAAGGGAAGCTAAAGAATATACTCAAGTATTAGCAGCTGAGTTTGTCAATTTCAACCACACCTGAAAGATTAGTGTCTGCAAGCAAAGTATCAGTAGCAAAGTGGTATGATAGCAACGGTGTCAGAAAAAGATCTGTTGACGGCAGACTATTCCTAACTGTTGTATCAATGGCGCCAGTAAATAGCACGTGGACGGGGAACTATTCTTCCCTGGCAACGGCTCTAGAAAAGTCTTGCAACAAGTAGCAGCAAAGTAACAGCAGTAGTGACAGTTGTAGCAAGGAACAGCAATAGTGACAGCAGTAGCAGAAGCAGTAGTAACAGTAGAGTAACAACAGTAGTAGTAACAGCAGTAGCAGCAAAGTAACGTAGCAAGTACCAGTAGTAAAAGACTCGTAGGCAGTGGATCGGTGATGGATGAGTATGCCGAATGTGATTCATCATGTAACAGCTATAACACGGAGAGATATGTAACTAGCTCCCGTTCGTCAATCTAATGTAGGCATGTATTCCGTATGTAGTCGTACGTGCTTAGGGAAAAGAACTTGCATGACATCTATTGTCCATCCCTCCCGTGGCAGCGGGGTCCTAATGGAAACTACGGAATATTAAGGTTCTCCTTTTAATAAAGAACCGGACCAACGCATTAACACTTGGTGAATACATGAACTCCTCATACTATGGTCATCTCCGGGAGTGGTTCCGGCTATTGTCACTCCGGGGTTGCTGGGTCATAACACATAGTAGGTGAGTACAACTTGCAAGATAGGATCTAAAACACACATATATTGGCGACAACATAATAGGTTCAGATTTGAAATCATGGCACTCAGGCTCTAGTGACAAGCATTAAGCATAGCCAAGTAGTAGCAACACCAATCTAGAACACAGTGGATACTAGGGATCAATCCCCGTCAAAACTAACTCGATTACATGATAGATCTCATCCAACTCATCACCGTCCACCAAGCCTACGATGAGATTACTCACGAACGGTGAAGAGAATCATGGAATTGTCGATGGAGGAAGGTTGATGATGACGATGGCGACGATTTCCCCTCTCCGGAGCCCAGAACGGACTCCAGATCTGCCCTCGAGATGAAGAACAGGAGGTGGCGGCGCCTCTGTATCGTAAAACGCGATGAATCCTTCTCCCTGATTTTTTCCGGGCGAGATGGAATAAATAGAGCTGAGTTTGGGGGCGGTGGTGCCATGTGGGCCCCACAAGCCCTCATGGCACGGCCTAGGGGGGTGGCCGCGGCCCACGGGCTTGTGGCCCACTCGCACACCCCCTCTAGTGGATCTTTGCGCAGGTATTTTTCTTTTATTCCAAAAAAATTCTCCGTAAATTTCAGGACATTCCGAGAACTTTTATTTCTGCACAAAAACAACACCATGGCAATTCTGCTGAAAACAGCGTTAGTCCGGGTTAGTTCCATTCAAATCATGCAAGTTAGAGTCCAAAATAAGGGCAAAAGAGTTCGGAAAAGTAGATACGTTGGAGACGTATCAACCATCTCCTCCTTTTTTGTCTCACAACCACCATAACACTCTATTCCACCTATAGTGCTATATCCATGGCTCATTCTCATGTATTGCGTGATAGTTATAAAAAGTTTGAGAAAGTAAGAGTGCGAAAACAATTACTTGGCCAATACCGGGGTTGTGCATGATTTACATTAGTTGTGTGAGGATGATGGAGCATAGCCAGACTATATGATTTTGTAGGGATAACTTTCTTTGGCTTTGTTATTTTGAAAGTTCATGATTACCTTGCTAGTTTGCTTGAAGTATTATTGTTTCCATGTCAATAGCAAACTATTGTTTTGAATCTTACGGATCTGAACATTCATGTCACATGAAAGAATTTGCAAAGGACAACATGCTAGGTAGCATTCCACGTCAAAAATTCAGCCTTTATCACTTCCATACTCGAGGACGAGCATGAGTTAAGCTTGGATATGCTTGATACGTCTCCAACGTATCTATAATTTTTGATGGTTTCATGCTATTATCTTGTCAAACTTTGGATGTTTTGTATGCCTTTTATATCTTTTTTGAGACTAACTTATTAACTCAGTGCCAAGTGCCAGTTCCTGTTTTTTCCATGTTTTTGACCCCTTTCAGAGGAGAGTTTTAAACGGAGTCCAAACAGAACGAAACTGCCAAAAAGATTTTTTCCAAAACAGAAAAATATCGGGAAGCCGGAGAATGAGGGCAGGGAGCCAGAAGGGACCCCACAAGCCCCCTAGCGGCGGCCAGGGGGGGCCGTGCCTCCCAGGATTGTGGGCTCCCAGGGCCTCCTCTGCCCTAGGTCTTTCGCCTATAAATTCCCTAAAATCCCACAAAAAATGAGGAGATCATCGACAGTACTTTTCCGACGCCGCAAGCTTCTATCTCCGCAAGATCCCATCTGGGGCATGTTCTGGTGCCCTGCAGGAGGGGGGATTCGGATACGGAGGGCTTCTTCATCAACACCATGACCTCTCCGATGATGCGTGAGTAGTTCACCATAGACCTATGGGTCCATAGCTAGTAGCTAGATGCCTTCTTCTCTCTCTTGGATCTTCAATACAAAGTTCTCCATGATCTTCATGGAGATCTATCTGATGTAATCTTCTTTTGCGGTGTGTTTGTCGAGATCCGATGAATTGTGGATTTATGATTAGATTATCTACGAATCTTATTTGAGTTTCTTCCGATCTCTTTTATGCATGATTTCATATCCTTGTAATTCTCTTCGAGTTGTGGGTTTTGTTTGGCCAACTAGATCTATGATTCTTGCAATGGGAGACGTGCTTGGTTTTGGGTTCATACCGTGCGGTGACCTCACCTAGTGATAGAAGGGGTAGCGAGGCACGCATCGTGTTGTTGCCATCAAGGGTAAAAAGATGGGGTTTTCATCATTGGTTTGAGTTTATCCCTCTACATCATGTCATCTTGCTTAAGGCGTTACTCTGTTCGTCATGAACTCAATACACTAGATGCATGTTGGATATCAGTCGATGTGTGGAGTAATAGTAGTAGATGCAGAAAGTATCGGTCTACTTGTCTCGGACGTGATGCCTATATGTATGATCATTGCCTTAGATATCGTCATGACTTTGCGCGGTTTTATCAATTGCTCGACAGTAATTTGTTCACCCACCGTAATATTTGCTATTTTGAGAGAAGCCTCTAGTGAACACTATGGCCCCCGGGTCTACTCCACACCATATTTTCAGCCTTACACTTTTACTTCGTTGCACTTTCCGCCTTCAGATCTCACTTTGCAATCAATCTTGAAGGGATTGACAACCCATTTATAGCGTTGGGTGCAAGATCTTTGTGTTTGTGCTGGTACTCTGGACTTGACGAGATTCTCCTACTGGATTGATACCTTGGTTCTCAAACTGAGGGAAATACTTATTGCTCCTGTGCTCCATCCCCCTTTCCTCTTCAAGGGAAAACCAACGCAAGCTCAAGAGACGACTGAAGGTTTCTGTCGACGTAGCAGAGGGCGGTGGGAAGTGCGTCTCTCTCGGCCCCACCCAGAGCGGGCAGGGCCCTGAATCTTGAAGGCTCGGGGACCGGCACGCGATGCGAATCCCCGACGCCCGACGCTTGTGGCCCTGAGGATGCTCGAGGCTGGATGGTCTTCCGGGCGATGGGGATCAGCTCCATGATGTGGTCCGCCCAGGCGTCGAAGCCCCCTGGTGTCGTTCGTTGGCGGAGCATCTCTCTTGCCATATGCAATGCGTCGTGTGCGTTGAGGTCTCCCAAGTTGATGTGACGCACCGCGGGCGCCTGATACATCCCAAATGTATGTATAATTTGTGCTTGTCCCATGATCTTTTGGGTGACATTGTTACATGTTTTGCTACACTTTTATATCATTTTACACATATTTGGACTAACCTACTAATTCAGTGCACCCAGTGCCAGTTTCTGTGTGCTCATGTCTTTATATCATTTTACCCAATTTTCCGAAGCAAGAAAAAATCCAGAAAAATATATTAAAAAATCAGCGAAACAGAAGCTTCTGGATCACCGAAGGAGGGCCACACGGGGGCCACGGGCCTCCTAGGCAGCCTGCTTGCGTGAACAGGGCTCAGGCCGCGCCAGGAGGTCACATGGGTGGGCCCCACCTCCTCTGGTGCCCTCCTTTGGACTTTATTTAGAATTCCGTGAGGAAACCCTCGCAGACTTTCTGGAATCGCGAATTTCTCCATCGTTTCGCCGCTACAGCGCTTCCAAGACCGGGAGCGTTAGCACACCTCTTCCCGGCACCCTGCCGGAGGGAGGATTGACCTCCGGGAGCTTCGCCACCGCCATGGACGCTTCAAGGATGTTCCGTGGGTAGTTTTCCTTGGACCATGAGTCCATGACCAATAGCTATGTGATGTCTTCTCTCCAATCTTGTGCTTCAATGGTTAGTCCTTGTGAGCTGCCCTACATGATCAAGGCATCTATGTAATTATCTTGCTTTTGCTATGCTCGGTTTGTTCGGATCCGATGGATTATGAGATTATGTTCAGATTTTTATGAGTTATATATTTGATTATCCTTTTATATTATGTTCCTTAGTGATTGATGCATGCTCTCCGTTGCTTTTTATTGCTTTGGCCAAGTAGTAGATCGTAACTCCAAGAGGGAGCGTTATGCATGATTGTGGGTCCAGGCCCCTCGATGTCTAGCTTGAGTGACACAAACATGAGACTAGGGAGATGTGCTTGTTGCCACGAGGGAGAAAATAACGGTGCTTGTGACCACGGTTGCAAGGATTGTTTACCTTACGCATAGTTCATTAATGCAGTTGTTTGTTGCTTTGAGTTTACACTTTGGGTGGGGCTCGCAACTTAATACCGGAGATATGTTCTGGATAGATATCTCAAGGTGGATGATTAGTAAGTAGATGTTGATGAATAAACGGTCTACTTGTCTTGGGGTACCGCCCATTACTATTGAACCTCATACTATCAAGGAGCATAATTAGCTTTGATGTGCGATCATAATTCTGTCAATTGCCCAACTGTGATTTGTTTACCCTAGCATAGTTGTTTATCGTCTTTTGGGAGAGAGACATCACTAGTGAACATCATGTGACTCCGGTCCATATCACCATCATTGCTTGCACCTCCACTATTTACCTCCGTATTTACTTTTCCGTTGCAATCTCTATTACCTTCCCGCTTGTGTTTTGATCCTTTGCAAACTACAAGGCCGGAGAGATTGACAACCTCTCTATACTCGTTGGGAGAAAAGTTATTTGTTGTGTGTCCAGGTCCACGTCTTCTGCTTACGAGGAAAGGAGACACCTACTTGTTGAGCCTAGGAGTCCTCCTGGTTCAATAAACCTTACAGTCTCCGTGTAAGGGAAATTTGATGCTAACTACATCTCCACCTTCCACTTGGGGTATCCAATGAGGGGCGAGAAGTATATCCATCAACTCGTCATCAGCGTCTGGGCCGCCGCCCAGCCACCATGCACATGGGTGGCACGGGTGGTCGTCACGGTGGAGATGATGTTGACGGCCTCGTACGAGACGCCTGGTCCCGCGACGCTGGCATGCGAGCTTCCAGTCGCTGTAACGTGGCGGTGGAAGACCAGCTCGACGAGGCTCGGAGAGGCTCGTCGGTCGTCGGCCATCGGTGCAGCGGCCTGGGAAGGAGGAAGCTACGAGAAGGCCTTCACACGCCCCCTACCTGGCGCACCAAATGTCGGATTTCGGGCTCCGCAAAACCTTAAGGATTCGAACATAGGGGCGTGTACGGCGATCTCTCTCGGCTCGGCCTTACCTAGCCCGCTACTCGATGGAAACGGCGAAGAGCTCACTCGATGGTGAGGGGAACACGGAACACAACAGTGTACCCAGCTTCGGGCCGCTGCGAAGCCTAAAACCCTACTCCTGCTTTTGGTGGATTGCCTCTCATGGAGGTTGGTGGATGAACTGGTACAGTGCTCTCGAGCCTCCAGAGGCCAAGTGTCTAGGAGTGCTGCTTTAGGGTTTCTATGATCTGACCCCCTTTGCCAAGTATCCTACCATCTCTATGTATAGTGGAGGCTCGGGTCCTCTTTCCTTATCGTAGGCGGGAAGGGATCCCACAACGGCCAGCTTCGGTGGGGGACAAGGGAACATGCTTCCCCTGTCAAAAGTGGTCTTCACGTGCAAAGCAACTGCCTGCGCCGCAGAGGTGGGCGCAGGGATGACGCTCGTCCTGCCAGCGGGCGGCCATGTTCTTTTTGCACCGAAATGGAAACCTTTAGAAGATGCCTTTGGAGCCCTGGTATGCTCCTGCCTTCTTTGCACCAAAGGGGAAACTGTCCTATCCTGCCATCTTCTAATCGCCTATCCTTCCATGGCGTCACCTTGACTCTTGAGGCCCAACCTTGCCTTGAAATATCCGCCCCTCTGGAGGGGTCCTGAGGAGGCCCCCTGTGGGTCTTGATGTCGCTCTTCCTCACGAGGGCCTTGTTAAGGGTGGTGCTGCTCCTTGCCGAACTTGTGCTGACGAAGTGGACCCGCCCTGGGTCGTAGGCACGCAGGTCTGGGTACCCCCGTTCCCAAAATGCCGACAGTAGCATTGGCCTTTGATTCTCTAATAATGGGAAGGTTGAAATGACATCATCGGGAGAAATGTCCTTGAAACCATGCTCTCTTCTTATGTCCCATACAATTTGATGGTGGTATGGAGCAAGAGCATATAGGAGTTTATCCATAAGAACCGTTTGGTCAAGTTTAATCCATCTTGGGTCTTGTCACAATCATATGATTCTATGTCGGTAGCAAGTGTCATCAATCTCTCAAGAAGATGCTTGGGGTTCTCACCTTTCTCCATGCAGAAATATTGTAATGCCCCTTTTGCAATCTCATATTATGCAAGACGAAGAGAGGACATCCCTGTCTTGGTCATTACAATGCTATTCCAAAGTTCTTTTGCATTTGATAGGTGATGTAGTGCCTTTTCTACTTGACAGACATGCCTTTCTTATGAGCATGATCGCGGTGTCATTGAGGTGCTTGTCATATACTTCAACCGGTGTGAGATCCTTGGGGTTCACGGGGTTGTAACCTTTCTCCAAGATCTCCAGCATCTCATCATTGGCAAAGCTAAGATGATCCTGCATACCAACTCTCCACAAAGAAAAATCGGTAGTGTCATCAAGTAAAGGAGGGTTTCCCCCAGCATTATACTTAGGTTTCTCCACTCTAGGTTTTGCATATAGCCATGCGGTGTTGTTATCAACTTGAGTTTGTTAGCCCAAATTAGGGAGAGATGCATTTGGTTGTTTTATCACACCCAATGGGTTCTCGAGTGGTGGAGTTTTTCCACCTAATGCATCCAATCTCATTTTGACCAAGGCCTCAATATAAGCATCATGCTCCTCTTTGTGTTTAGCAAGAGCCCGTTCAAGATCCTCATAAGTGAAGGATGTCCTTTCATCTGTGGATGAAGATCCTCCCTCAAGAGGAGGTGCAATTAGAGGGTTCCCATCCTTATCCATCTTGCTCTAGGGCAGTTAAGCCACACGATTAGAGCATGAGGCTCTCATACCAATTGAAAAGGATTGAGATGGACTTAGAGGGGGTGAATAGGTAAAATTACAAATTTTAGTTGTTACTTAGCAATTTTAGGCAATAATGTGGAATATGAAATTTAGCCTAACAATTGCACTGGTGATAAGGTGACATGTATGATATACAAGTTAAGCACCTAACTAGATAAACAAACTTTAATATGAAAAGATGTTAAACGGGTAAGTAGACAAGTAACCACAAGTAAGGAGCTAGGGTTAGGAATAACGCAACTCCGAGAGACGAGGATGTATCCGGATGTTCACTTCCTTGGAGGAAAGCTACGTCACCGTTTAGAGAGGTGGATGTTACCAAGAAGGCACACCAACGCCACGAAGGCTCACCCTATTCTCTTGTTGAGACAACACCACGAAGGCATTTCTCAACCACTACTGGTAGGCCTTGATGCGGCTTACAAACCTTCACAAACTTTCCAGGGGAAATCACAATGGTTTGATTCCTCTCCGAAGAACTCCTACCGCCTAGGAGTCTCCAACCTCTAAGAGTATAAATATCAAGGGAACCGCGCAAGACTTGCTCAAATTACAAATTGATTTGGTGTTGGAAATATGCCCTCGTAACGACTAAGATGCGGTCCTTTCCGATTTGGGCAACGAGGCCCCGAATTGGAAAGAAGCGCATCTAAGCGTTTCGCAAGCACGGTAACATAGCACACACATAATAATAACTGACTGACAATAAGGGATTCAACTGTCATCTCATTAATATTTGAGAGTACATCACGCATTCAAACAAGGTAGTTCCGCTATGGACTACAAAACATGAGAAATGGCTATGCTACCCTTCAAGCTTGCCCATGATCACGACCACGCCTCAGTCTTCTGGATAGTTCACGTACAGGCGGTCGTTCTCCTCGTTGTACTGCCACGCCAGCTGCGTGTCGTCGGGATCACCTGTATCGGGGGTACCTGAACCTGTGGTGTTGTGAAGGAATCTGTGAGCCACGGGGACTCAGCAATCTATGACCTTGGTGCCAGAACTAGTCAATTTATTAGGTTGGAAAGGTGGAGTATTTAGGTTGCAGCATCCTAAGCTTTATTAGGTGGCTAACTTACGTAGAACTTGAATTGAAGGTGGTCTATTCTAGCGGTCGATAATAGATGATCACTAAGTGATCCTGAACACCTACCTACGCCAATCATAACCCCACCGTGTTCCCGATCGAAGAGAGATCTTCGAAGGGGACAGTCACGGTACGCACACAGTTGGCAATTTTATTAGCTTATGTTTAAGTTATCTATTACCGGATGTTAACAAATATTCCAAGTTGCCACATAACCGCGGGCACGGCTTTACAAAAGATTAAACCCTGCAGGGGTGCTCCAACTAGTCCATCACAAACGTACACGGGCCGCAAAGAAATCCTCTATCACGAATCTCGTGATCTCCTCGGATTCCTTAGAGGAAAACCTCAACTCTAGGGAGAACCAAAGCTTCACCGGGATTCCTATACGCAAGATATATCGCTAAGGTAAGACAAGACTAGCAGGACCTCCCGTCGTGTCGACGACCCTGATAAGAGCCGCGTATCTCAGTCTCAGGACACGACGGATGAGCTAGACGTCGGGATGGCTAAACCTCTGGGTGACCAGTGGGGCCCCGGACATCGCTCGGGTGGGACCAACACTCATGAGGAGCACTGGCCCGGGTTGTTGATTAAATTCCTCGGGTAGGCCATTCCCTATGCAGATTATTATTAAGTGATTAGCAAATTAACACCAAGGTTGGGTCCTGCCGGACAAGTCTTAACACTACACGATTTATCGAGGGGGTCCCGATAACAACACCGAACGCGTTAGGAGCGATCATTATGGAATCAAACACCGGTAGCCGGTAACTATGGCGGAAATAACGGGACAAAACGCCCAGCAAAAGGCTAGGCGTTATGTTATTTACCAAGTATATAGGTGCATTAATTAAATAACAGATTTAGCATAATGATATCAACTCATGTTATCACATGAGACAAAGCACCTGCATCTAGCAACGCTAACATTAGTAGCTGAGCAAGCCTACTTAGCCATTCAAGATTTGCTAGGAAGGGGTAAGTGTTTGCGTTTCATGGCAACTCAGGAGGCAATTATTTCAGTGGTAGGCATCGAGCATATGACAAAGGAAACGTAATCTAGCATAAAAAGTCTAGAGATGGAATCAAGGTCATATCATCTTGCCTCTCATATCCTCAGCTTGGAACTACTCTTGTTCATCCTGCACGTACTCTCCCGAATCCACGTACTCGTTCTCCGATCCCGGTGCTACCCAACATAAGAATAACATCCAATGAATAACAGCACCTCAAGATGCAACAAGCACATGATGCATGAGATGAATATGAGCATGCATCACTATTCTACTCACTAGCACAAGCATGAGAAGGAAATACAAGTTCCTAGACAGGAATACACTCTAAGCTATCTTGACATACATGAGAATGACATGATCATATGCGTCACGTGAAAATGATGCAAAACCATATAAAGAATATTACAAACGGAGCTACGGATCAACGGGAAACAACGAAACAAGATATGAAGTGCTACGTGTCAAATTCATCACAACACACCCCAATGGCATAACTCTGGTATTTCCAGGTTGCCAAGACCTAAAACAAACCAACATGGATGGGGTGGTGCAAATAATATCACCACACCATCAACTATGCACTCACAATCATCAAAATACCAAAACTACACAATCTACCATAAACAGCATCATAGCACTTTGTGAGCTACATGCAAGGCACCTACAGCCACCTAAACATGCCCAGTAAGATATGTGGTAGTAGCTATCCAAGAGTACTACAAGCACAAGCAAAAATATCACACAAAGGAGTTTCACACAGAAAGTTACACAGCTACTAACTTGCCCAAAAATATCAGATTTCAGGGACTTAGTGAAAATTCCAGATTCTCGCTATCTGTTTATGCTCTAAAGCATCTTGACAGCACCCAAGACAATATCTACAGGGCTCCAAATGGAATGAAAATTTACAGGGAGCTAGACAAACACACAAACTTCAACTTTCTAGTAAAAAGCTAAGGCTGATTCACAACACACTGACCTGCACAAGCTCATCAACAATAGAAGCAAATATAAACAGATTCTCAGACTTAGTGAAAAACACTAATCTGGAATTTCAGCCACATGCCTAGTTTGATTGGGCACAACTTGCACATATGGATTCGTAAGCAAGAAATAAAACCAATATGTGGTAGAGGGGGTCATCCTCTAATGCCACAAAAAGGAATCAACCTCTTGTGGACACCACATCTCATGGAACCAAGCTCCAAACATAGAACAAAACTGAAATAAGTCATCTCCAGAAAATGTTCCAAAGGCAAAAATGACTTCACCAATGGATTCCTGGGTTGTTTCTACCCCCAAAAACATATAAAATACCTATGCACTTTCTTGGAAAAAATGAGCACAAACTAGAAAAGAAAAACTACATAGAATCACATATAGTGAATAGTGCATCAACACATGTGCAAATCACTAGAACAACTCCTACACAAGCACTTGCACATGACCACAACATAAATGGTGCATATGAGGGGTAGACCTCATGTCTATGTGCCTTGTCACACCACCACACCATCACAAGCATCAAGCACAACATAATAACATCACCTACACATGAAATTGAGGACACACACCTAGTTGATACCATATATTCTACCCCTACTATATAAGCAAGATCTTGAGCACAACAAGGCTCTCCATGCTTTGGCATGTATGAGGACACACATACACCAACATCTACACCACATATAAGTAAGGTGTGTAGGGAGGGAAAAACCCATCCACACACACACACACTCACTTGTGCACCAAAGGCACAAGCACAACAGCACCACAACAACTACACATGCATACACTTGCATGAAAATGCTAGGGCACACCCTCATGCTAGATCACTAGCATACTTAGCTCCTAGAACACAAATGCACAAGCACATCTTCTACACATGCAAATAAAACTACAAGCTAGCAAGACACACAACACATGTTGTTTAAGGGCATGAATAAATGCCACATAATTATCCTAGTAGCTACAGCCAGAATACAAACATGCTTATGCAAACAAGAAAGTAAAACAAAAGGAAGAACAAACAAAAAAATAAAAGATATGGGTGAGGGTTCGAACCATGCACCTTTGGAGCCACAACACTGCAACACACCACTCTGCTAGGCACCAAGTACTCGACACAGAAGGGCGGCCAAGAAGGTTAAACTACTCTGCTGCGCTAAGCTACTGTTCGAAGATAAAATGCAAAAGGGGGTGTGTGAAACCCCTAGGACTCGTACCCATGATCTCAGTCTAACACGCACACACCACATACCACTACGCTATGCATCGAAGTCTGGCAGAGAAAGGAACTAAACCAAGGAATACTATCACGAGCACCAGGTGCTCTGCTGCATGTAGGGACGCCCGCGACATCAGAGAGGACGCCGGGGCTGGGCTGCTACTGCTGCTACCCACGAGGGGGAACCACTACCCTACGGCAAATCTCTACAAGGGGGAGAAAGCCCCTCTCTACACTCACGGCTACCGAGCACAACCATCACAGAACACACACACAACATGCAGGTCGATCTACTCCCTGAACAGAGGAACTCCGGCGAACCTAGGCCGATCTACTCGAGGAGAAGGAGGGAGGAAGGAAGGAGGCGAGGCTTCTCACCTAGGGAAGAAGGAGAGTCGCCGATCGGGGAGAAGAGGCCGGCTGGAGGGGAAGTAGCCGATCTAAAGAACCCCTGCTGCAGACCGAGGTAGAGGACGAAGTGCACCGGGACCGAGCTGTTGACGTCGAGATGGCCGTCGGTGAGGTCGCTCCCCGGCCTCACCGAGGACGGGAATGGGGCACGGGCACCTCTCCCGAGCCCGTGGACATGGTGGCGCCGCCGGACGTCGACAGGAGCGGGTGTAGACGCCGTCGGGTGCTTCTCTCTCTCTCTCTCTATGCACCTAGCTACAGAGACTCACCTTGGGGGGAGAAAGAGAGATGGGGAAGGAGCGGCGGTGGCAGATGGAAGAGGGAAACCCTAGTAAGAGGGGAGGCAGGGACGTCCACGTTATATGGGGACCTCGACGTCCGATCCCTCACTGCACTTGCTCTCTCTCTCTCGGCAAGTCTCACGAAAAGGGGGCGCGCGGTGCAGACGGCGTCTGAAGGTGGAAGGAGGGACGTGGGAGATGGGCTACCGCGCGGGGGAATGGAGAGTTGGGCTGCCAGGAGGGAGAGAGCCCACCAGGTGGCGCAACATAGAAGGAAAAACATTCCCTGGGCTGTTTCTATTTGAAATAAACCAGAGAAAGAAATAAAAGCACAGAGAAAACTATAAGTGCTAAAAATAAAACTATAACCCCCCTGGTCATGATAAATCATGACCTATTTAAGAAAAATAGAAAAGGAGTATTTGGGGTATTTAAATATTTTCAAAACAGCATTAATATTGGCTGTTTTGGAAATATTTGCACCTTGCAAATAAGGATTAAAGCAGCAACTTCACCCCTACAATTTCACCACAAAAATATGCTAAACCCTGGACATTTTAAAAACCGAGAAGATGCAAAGATTATATGGCTTAGAATAAAAGAGAGAGAGGGTTTTGAAGCCCTAGTTGAAATCCACAAGCCTCTACTAGAGTAGCACCACACCACACAATTCACAACACCACATCTCACCCAAGGTATCACACCTCCTCATATGATCACAATGCAACACACAAAGACATGGGCATGAAATGATATGGCATGCATGCATGCAAAGAAAGAATAAACAAGTGACATCGCATGAAATCATAAGCATAGATAGCTCTCATGTCCATGACAAGTTGGACCCACATGAAGAAGGTTCCAAAAAGGGAAGGTTACACACTTGGGGCATTACAAACTCTCCCACACTACAAAAACATCTCGCCCCGAGATCTACGCCTGAAAGAACTCCGGAAATTCAGAACGAAGGTGATCCTCACGTTCCCAAGTAGCCTCTTTATCGGAATGGTGTGACCATTGCACTTTGAGAAATTTCACAGACTTGTTGCGGGTCTTGCGCTCAGTCGCCTCGAGAACCGCAACTGGATGCTCACGATAAGATAGGTCAGGCTGAAGGTCGATGTCTTGAAGATGAACAGTGCGCTCGGGGGTCTTGAAGCACCTCCGGAGCTGAGAAACATGGAACACATCATGCACATTTGCAAAGTTTGCCGGGAGCTCAAGCTGGTACGCAAGGTCGCCTCTCTTGCCAACCACTGTGAATGGACCAATGAAACGAGGTGCAAGCTTGCCTTTGATGCCAAAGCGCTGCATACCCTTCATAGGCGACACCTTGAGATAGACAAAGTCATCAAGCTCATAACACATGTCACGGTGCTTGCTATCATAATAGCTATTCTGACAGGACTGAGGTGCTCTGAGGTTGTCGCGAATGACCCGACACATCTCCTCAGCTTCTTCTATCAAATAATTCCCAAGGATCTGACGCTCGCCGGTCTCGGACTAGTTGAGCGGGGTACGGCACTTCCTGCCATAGAGAATTTCAAACGGAGCCTTGCCAGAACTAGCTTGATAACTGTTGTTATACGAGAACTCCGCAAAAGGCAGACAATCCTCCCACTTCATACCAAAAGAGATAACACAGGCTCTCAGCATATCCTCAAGAACTTGATTGACTCGCTCCACTTGACCACTAGTCTGAGGATGAAAAGCTGTGCTGAAGCGGATCTTCGTGCCCATTGCAGACTGAAAAGAGTCCCAGAACTTGGAAGTGAAGATACTTCCGCAATTCTAAGAAATCATCATAGGCACGTCGTGCAAAGACACAATCCTGGAGGTGTACAACTCTGCAAACTGAGCTGTCGAAATGGATTCCTTGACTAGAGAAAATGAGCCACTTTACTCAACTTGTCGATGACAAAGAAGATGGCAACCCGGTGAAAAAATCCATATCAATGTGATCGAACTTCCACTCGGGAATGGTCAAAGGATGTAAAAGACCTGCTGGACATTGATGCTCTGCTTTCACCCTTCGACATACATCACATTCATTTACGAACTGAGCAATCTCATGCTTCATACGAGTCCACTAGAAGGTCTGTTTCAAGTCCTGATACATCTTGGAGCTTCCAGGATGAATAGAGAGCAGCGAGTTATGAGCTTCTTCCATGATTACCTTTCTGAGATCACCTTTCGGGACGACAAGACAATCCTCGAAGAACAACGTGTCTCTGGCATCAATAGTGAAGCACTTATGCTTGGGAAGACTCTTTGCCACGCCAATCTTGACTTTCTTCACCATCGCATCAAGAAGTTGTGCTGCTCGGACCTGATCTTCCAAGGTAGGAGAGATTTGAAGGTTTGCAAGAAATCCCTAAGGTACTAACTGAAGGTTGAGCTTCCTGAAAGACTCACAAAGACCAGGCTGGAGAGGTTGCAGAATGAGACTGTTGCAGTACGCCTTCCTGCTCAAGGCATCTGCCATGACATTAGCTTTGCCTCGCGTGTATTCAACACTCGGATTAAAATCTTGGAGCATTTCCACCCAACGTGTTTGCCGAAGATTCAAGTTAGGCTGAGTGAAGATGTACTTGAGACTCTTGTGATCGGTGAACACTTCAACCTTACGTTCCAACAAGAGGTGTCTCCAAGTCATCAGAGCGTGTACCACAGCTGCTAGCTCAAGATCATGCATAGGATAGTTCTTCTCCTGTAACACCCCAGTTTTTGGCCTTCCTGATTAAGTAACTCATTTCAAAATTTAGGACCAATTAAAAATTTTGTGAATGCTTGTGATGCTTGGAGTGACTATTGTGTGCCTGTTTGTTTAAATGCATGTGATTGATCCCCATTAATTCTTGCCATCCTCCTAATCACCTACTCACTCCATGATATCCTGCCTAATGATCATACCATGTGTTTAGGACAAATATCTATTTTTACCAAATATTATTTTCACCAAAAAGCTTTTCTTTGAATTAAACTTTCAAACCCCTGAGATGAGGTTTGTACTACAAGTCCTCAAATTAGGGAGTTTATTTTGCACCAATTGTTTTATTTAAAACCATTATCCAAATGACTTTCAAAAACCACCATATTATTATTTTAAAAGTTATTTTATTATTTTATTTAAAAGCCCTTCTGTGAGGCTAGAAATGGTCACCTATGAAGGAAAGTTATTTTTATTGCCTTCAAAATATTTCAGAAAATTTAAGGAAACTCAGTGGATATATTTATTCCATATTTATGAGTTTCAACACATGGTCATGTTCAAAATATTGGGCAAACCCCTCCAAAACCATTCCTGTCTATTTCAAGCTTTTGGAATATTTCTATAAGAAATATTCTCAATAAATTCTAGTAAAATTCTAGCATGTCATCTATGATATTCTTGATGATCTTGCCAAGTTTCATTTCAATCCAAGTTGATTTGACTCCCCTAATCACTCTAAAACCCTATCTGTCCAGAATCAAATTTGAGCAACTCTACATTGTGAAGTGTCTCCAATTGTGCTCAAATTTGGTGGACATGTTCCAGTACTCCAATGAGGCATCCAAGCCAAGTGGTACACCAAGGAGAATAGAGAAACTTGTCCTAAGACCCTCAAAACCCTCTCTGTTGATTTCTGACTTTGGTAAACTTTACATTATAAAGTTTCTCCAATTATTCTCAAACTTTTTGTGCATGCCTTAATGCTCAAATAATGCCCCTACACCAAATATTGGATTTGTGGGAATTCATTTGAATAGGGTTCTAAGCAGAAACCCATTTCTGCCCATTTCTAGGGTTTTTCAAGTCTACATTGGAAAACTCCTCCAACAAATCCCACATTTGGTGTGCAAGCCTATTTTCATATATTATTAGGCCCTGTTAAGTTTCATAGCCATTGGAATCCATCTGGTATCCCTACCACAGATCAAACACCTTGTGTGCACTCACTAATTTGGTTTCATTTGCCCCTTGCACTTTATTCCTTGAGCCCAAATTTCTACCATAGCCTCACATAGTTACATTTCACCTCCAGTAACATTCCCATGGCCACTCGTCAATTATTGGAGAAGGACCCTTTGTAACTTTCTCTCATTTTTACCCTTGGCAGCACTGTTTTACTCTTCCTTCCATTCTTCTGCTTAAGCTATCACCCCAACTCTTTCCAGAGCATCTAATATATGCCAAGGCTTCATTTAGAACCAAGATATGGCATGCTCATGTGGGAAAAATGAGCAGCACTTCTTCAAATGGATTTCTGGCTGAATCATGGCTTTGAACAGCAAGTAGTAGCTTTCCTCCCTTGTTTGGGCTGAAACCTTGCAGTAATGGAGTCCTTCCATGCCTAAGATTGCCAGACATAATTTCTCCCCAAGGCTCCCCTCCTAAGGTGCACTTTTATCAGCTCCAAGTTTGTTGTTAGAAACTTTGCGGCAGTCAAGAGCCATTCAAATCAACTCCACTAGCCTCCAAATTCCACAGTTCTCTTCCTGATAGCATGCCCCACCTGCCGAACAGCTTTGGTTGGTTATTGCAAACCTGTGGGCGTGAGTTGGCGTGGTGACCACCACCCTGACCTGCAAACCGGGTGCTCTGCACCTAGTTTCTCTCCTCCCGACCGTTTCTTGGCGAAGCAGCTTGTCCCAGTATGTCTCAGCCCTTGCTTTTGACTGTTCAAACCGCTTCGCCCCATCAGCTAGCCTCCAAGACCCCTCAGGCATGCGTGGCGACCATGCACCGAGAGCTCCAGAGAGCTCTCGAGCTCTCTCGGCCCTTCCCTCTCCTATCTCCTTACCCCTGAGCCCTCACTTGCTCTCCCTCATTCTTCCTCTCTCCCTGGAGCCCCTCGAGCTCCCCTTTCCTTTCCTAAGCCCTCCTCTTCCTCCCTCCACGGCCATGGCGCCGCCTCGGCCCCCCTTGCACCCGAGCCAACCAGCTTCTCTCCGGCCCTAGGCCTTCCCTCCAGCGAACCCCCGCGGCTCCCCCGTCCTCCTGGACACCTCGGAGGCCCCTCCCAGAGGTCGTGCCTTGCCCTCCACGGCGGCCAGAGCCGTCAGCCGCCTCTCATGGCGGGGCGCTCGCTCCGGCCACTCCCCGCGGCCGCCAAGACCTCCCGCGGGCTCAGCAGGGAGCCGGGCAACCGCCCGCACCCTCGGCTCGGCAGCTGAGCCGACAGGCGTCGGAAGCCGCTGCAGCCAGCCCTCCCCTATCTACCCCTATCGCGAGGTAGAAGAAGGGCAGGGGAGAGAGAAGGCGTCGGGTGGGCCCCAGCTGTCGGCGACCTGCGAGCCGGGCCCGGTAATAAGTGGAAGCGCACTAGCGCTTTGCGCCTTCGCCCATCCAAAGGCGTATTCCAAGGAGTACGCCTCCTGCGTAGCCTTCGCTGGTGACCCGAGCCAGTGGGCCGGCCCAAAGGCTTATCTGGCGCTGGTGGCGCAAGATAGCCTTCCCCCCAGAGGATGAGCTCTTTTTTTTATTTCCCTCTTTAACTTATAAATCCATTATAAAATCATACTAACTCCAAAATTCATGATTCAAATTTCTGCACGATCCTAAAAATGAGGCCTATCCAAATAAGTGCTTTGCACATTTTTCCCTACCCACGTTCTGTGGTGTTTTATTTAAAATCCCAATCTGGATATAAAATATCCCACCTTTCAAAATTCCTAGCAGATTCAAATAAACTCCAAATGGAGTGATTCCAATTCCTAGGGCCTTCTAAAATCCTTCTCTATTTTTAGAACCCTGGTCAACATTTTTGTGTGACTTACTTCTGTTGCAATAAATAAATAGCTCCTATTGCTATTTATTCCTCATTGTAAAATCTCTAGAATATTCATACCATCTCCAAATCCAGTGAAACCACTTCCTAAATATTTCTAAAATCATTCTCTGTTAAATGGGTGCCTCCACTCATTTTTAACAGAATGATTTCTGTTGGCTTATTCAATGGCCACCTATTGCTCCTTTCACCTATTCAAAATTCCTTGATGATTCAAATCTCCTGTGAGAAGCTTCAGGTATTTTTCTTATGGCCACAGAGGTCCAAGAAAAATAAAACTTCTATTTATAGAACACTATTATTCTGCTGGATGTATGGCTTACTATAGTTGTTTGCGACGATAGTTAACGGTAGACGGAGTATTCGGAGTTGGAGCGGAAGACCTCGAAGACCCCGAGGACTTACGTGAGCAAGGAAAGCAACCCTTTGACCATGACTTGAGCACAAACATTGTCGCATGCTAGTATAGTTGGTATTTTCCCGTTGCATGTGATCACGATGCCGGTTCATCATTGTGGTCATGGCACCGGAGGCTTCTTCAAAGCCCTTGCATGTTGATGATGTTATTCATGTGGCTCCTCGGAGCACAAACATGATGAGCTTGACCCTACCACTTATAAGGATCATGCTACTGTCATGTTGACTAGTAGAGTAAGATCATTGCATTGAGCTTGACCCTACCCCTTGAGGGTCATGTTATACCATGTTGACAAGTAAAGATAGAGCATGTTATCATGAGCATGATGGTGAGTTAAATAAAGAGTTTATGAAAACCCCGTCGGGTGCCACTAATGCCCGAGGGTAATGATGAGTTGGTGGCCACTTTTGGAGAAGTGGTGCACCGGGTATTTTGCGTGTGTGGTTTCGGAAATGGGATTAGATTTATGATGTGTCGACCGTCCCAACCTTACCAGTACGACCACGATACCCCTTTATGGGACGGGGCTTTGTTAATTACTCTGGTCGGTACTAGCAAAGAGCCACATTACTAGTGGCGGGAGTGATCGGTGTCACTCTCGTGATGGGGTCGTGCCAGGTAGGACGACTATGCCATTATTATGAGTTCCGGGCACACCGTTGGTCCCCGCATGGTTGATACTATCCAGAGTCGGTGCTCGTAAGACGTACAACATGTGGGCTGGGTACCAATCGAGTGGACCTCTTTGTCTAGTATCGTCAGGGGAAAGATGATGATCGGGTACTTACCTTGGGTATATGTGATATACCGCGAGTCGTGGATGACACGGAAGTTTCCCGTTTCTCGTGGGTCCAGCGTACTACCTCTGCAAAGTGTAAACTATTCGAATTGCCGTGTCCACGGTCAAGGACAGTTGGGTGGTGCTGCTTCAACTACGTCCAGCGTTTCCGCATAAACCAAGTGTGTGTGTGTGAGTTCGGTGAATGGTGTTAATAACTGGAGTTACTTGAGGAATTGATATGACCAAGTTCGGTGACTTGGCATATAGGGTGAACCCGGTGTGTTCAACCCTTAGCAGATATGTTGATATCTGTAACCTGTTCTTCATGAATAGTTCTTTAACTTGTTGCATATACCTGATCATTCCACCAAATTGCATTCCACCATAGATACATGTTACTGTTATTCTTCACTATCAATGTTCATATCATGGGCTGTTTGCGAGTACATTCAAAGTACTCATTGGCTTGCCACTGGTTATTTCATTGACCAGGTATGAAAGAACAGGATATGGTGAAGATTAACTCGGTGATGTTCTTGCGAGCTAGGACGCTTCCCAGTCAGAATGCCTGTAGGTTAAGGCTAATGGCATGGGTTCACGCTTTCAACCAATAATTCCGCTATTGGTCTAGTTTAGTGCTTTGGCCTTTAAGGCCCTATGTATGTAAGACTCGACCGAAGTGGTCATTTATTGTATCAAACGGTATGTATGGATGTAAGACTCTATTATTCAGTATCTATGTTCAGTGAGCATTCATCCTTGGGATCACTGGGCACGGCGATCTCGACTTACGAGTCAGGGTCCCCACATCTCCGCTGGCTTCAACTTCCTGGATGTATAAGCAACCACTTTATTCTCTTGCATCAGAACTGCACCAAGACCCTGGAGAGAAGCGTCGTAGAACACCTAGTAATGCTTGAAATCACCCGGAGGAACCAAGACTGGAGTGGAGGTGAGCTTCTCTTTGAGCATGTCGAAGGCCAACTGACACTCTGGAGACCAAGCATACTTCACACCTTTCTGAAGAAGACTTGAGAGCGGCTTCGCAATCTTGGAGAAGTTCTCAACGAACCTTTTGCGATACCTTGCAAGCCCGAGAAAGCTTCGAAGCTGCTTCACATTCTGCGGAGGCTCCCATTCAACAATGGCCTACACCTTGGACAGATCAACTTTGATGCCCTCGGCAGAGATAATGTGACCAAGATAGACGACTTCTTTCAGCCAGAACTCACACTTGGAAAACTTGGCATACAGCTTGTACTCTGTCAGCTTATCAAGCACCAATCTGAGATGTTCTTCATGTTCTTCCTCAGTTTATGAAAAGACCTGAATGTCGTCGTGATACAGCAAGACAAAGTCATTCTCGAACGGAGAGAATATGTAATTCATCAATCGGCAGAATGTCGGAGGAGCATTTGCCAGACCAAAATACATGACCGTATACTCATACGAGCCAAAACTAGTCCTGAAGGCAGTCTTTGGAATATCTTCTTCGCGAATGCGAATTTGATGATAGCCCATTCTGAGATTGAGCTTGGAGAAGACCTTAGCACCTTTCAATTGTTCGAACAACTTAGTTATGTTCGGAAGTGGATATTTGTTCCTGATTGTCTTCTTGTTCAATGGACGGTAATCGACACACAGCCGGTCTGTGCCATCCTTCTTCTTGACAAACAGAACTCCACAGCCCCACGGAGACGAGCTCGGTCTGATCAGACCCAAACGCTCCTGCTCATCGAGTTGCCTCTTGAATTCCTTCAACTCTTCTAGACCCAATTTGTACGGCTGTTTGCACACCGGCTCGGTACCTGGCTCAAGCTCAATGACAAATTCAACTTATCGGTGCGGAGGCATGCCTGGCAGCTCTTCTGGAAACACATCTTCATATTCGCACACCACTTGGACTTGCGAAATAGGATTAATCTCACCCTTTTCATTCAAAGAAAATAGACAGATTGTATCATCGCGCACCGCAAATATAATCACGTCTTCCGAAGAGTGGGTAAGCTTCACTTCTTTAGCTTCACAATCAATCGATGCCTTGTTCATGGCCAACCAGTCCATACCAAGGATCAAATCAATGTCGGACTTTCCCAAGACATATGGAGAAGCCAAAAAAGAATAACTGCCCAACTTGACAGGAACATCGGGAGCACGAGTACTAGCATGCATGAACTTGCCTGGAGAAACTACTGACAACGGACTAGGAAGCTCTTCAACAGGAACATTATGCTTGGAAGCAAATGGAATGGAGAGGAACGAATGCGAAGCACCAGAATCAAATAACACTTTATCAGGAATATCATTAACGAGGAGGTTACCCATGATCACATCTGACGAGTTTTCTGCCCCAACTGCATTCACCATGTTGACTCGAGCTGATCTGGGGTTGAACTTGACAACAGCATTACTTGGAGGTTTGCCTGGAGGAGGAGGCGGCAGACGGAGCTGAGAAGTGCAATTGTTGGCATAATGACCCTTCTGCCCACACTTGTGACAAGTAACCTCTGCTGGCTGCCGGTACTGAGTCTAAGGAGGCCCTTGCTTCTGATGCTGGAATCTCTGCTGAAAGACAGGGTTGGGTGGGTGGGAAGAACCACTGCCACCATAATGCTTGAGCTGCTGCGAGTGCCGAGGAGGAGGAGGAGACACCCAAAACTTCTGTTGCTTCTGAACCACCTGAGTAGAGGAAGAGCTGGAATCTCTGAAGCGCTTCTTAGAATTCTCCACCCTGAGCAAGGTTGCCTCTGCCCTGAGAGCTAAGTTTTAGAACTTGTCGAACTCCTCAGGATCGTGCAAAGCAAGAGCTAACTGCAAATCTTCTTTCAAGCCACATCTAAACTGATAAATCTTGCTCTTCTGATAAGGGATATCCTGCAAGGCGTATCGGGCTAGCTCGTGGAACTCAACGTTGTACTTGTACACGGAGTTACCATCCTGCTTCAAGCGCCTGAACTTCTCACGCATCTCCTCCACGAAGCTGGAAGGAATGTAGTGGGACCTGAAGTCACGACAGAACTCATCCCAAGTGATCACTCTAGCGCCTATGGAATCCTTCAACTGTTGCCACCAGATTAAAGCTTGCCCCTTCAATTGGAATGTAGCAAATTTGACGAAGTCCTCAGGACGAACATTGCTACACTCGAAATGCTTGTTCATATCACGGATCCAATCCTCGGCATCAAACGACTGGTCACAGGAAGTGAAAGTCTTCGGTTGATTCGACAGGAACTGACTCAGATTAGCAAACTGATTGCCACCATGCTGGAAATTGCCTTGTTGCTGATTACCCCTCTCTTGCAACAACTGTAGCAGCATCTGAGTGTTTGCATTAGTAGCAGCCATCACCGCTTGCCAAGCCTCAGTAGGAGGAGGAGGCGGCGAAGGATTCTCTGGAGGAGGAGGTGGTGGCGGCACATCCTCATGCCATGGGTTCTGACGCGTTGGTGGAGCCATCCTGAAGACGGACAACACATTAGCGCACAAAATAAATTGAAGATAAAGCTGAATCAAAATGACAAGTAAATCTGAACGGGAATATAGCAATTGCACTCGAACAAAATAGTAAGAATGCTTCCTCAAAGTGACGGTCAACAAAATTCTGATTAAGACCACTTGCAAACAAGTATGAGCTAGAACTGCTCGGAACAAACATGTGATCGAGATTTCATCCGATGTCTTCGTGGATAAGACCGCACGGGCTCGAATTTACAGTAGCCATCCTGTGCAAGGTAGCGCACACGACATACGAAGTATCCTCGACTCGTAGAGAGCTACAAGGACTCTTTAAGACACAATGAGCACCGATGTAAGACGACCATGAACAAACATACCCACTGAACATCGAATCCCAATCTCACATCATGCATCTGTAGGAAGATAGTCCTATAAGATACTACCTGACATCCCACCTATGAATTCTCGAAATAACTGGTCATGCAATCTGGTACACGGATACAAGGAGTAATATCACACAACTCCTATACTAACCCGTCACCTG
Source organism: Hordeum vulgare subsp. vulgare (assembly GCF_904849725.1). Lineage (NCBI taxonomy): Eukaryota > Viridiplantae > Streptophyta > Magnoliopsida > Poales > Poaceae > Hordeum > Hordeum vulgare. The sequence continues at coordinate 488,038,599 of NC_058519.1, forward strand.
TATCACATCCGTCAACACACAACCAAAATCTCGGACCTTCATTTACAACAGACCCTCTTGATCACAACGATACCAAGTATGGCAGTACTCCCAAACATTCTGCACCAGTACTGGGGACGTCGGGGTTATCTCGCCACTACTAGTATTGAAGCAATAAGGAACATCCTTCGTTCTTAGATACTCAGAAATCTGAATGATGGCGATGTGCGCAAGAATCCCCTGGCGCTCAACTCCCCGGAAGAAATCAGAGCAGACAGGAGGCACCAAGACAGAACTCCGTCACATCGAAATCATATAGATTTCACAAATACCCGCGTGGTCCTAAAAAAATTTTGAGCGAGAAAAGGAGTAGAATTAAGAATTTCCTAAGTCGGGAACCTCACCAGAGCATGGAAAAGGAGAAAAAAGAATCCTACTCTCCGATATAACTAAGACTCAAAACATTTTACTAGACTCAACTTGGCCAAGTACGATCACACAAAGGCTCCTATGGTCATAAGGCTCTGATTACCAACTTGTAACGACTAAGATGCGGTCCTTTCCGATTTGGGGAACGAGGCCCCGAATTGGAAAGAAGTGCATCTAAGCGTTTCGCAAGCACGGTAACATAGCACATACATAATAATAACTGAATGACAATAAGGGATTCAATTGTCATCTCATTAATATATCAGAGTACATCACGCATTCAAACAAGGTAGTTCTGCTACGGACTACAAAACACTACGCGATTTATCGAGGGGGTCCCCATAACAACCCCGAACGTGTTAGGAGCGATCATTATGGAATCAAACACCGGTAGCCGGTAAATATGGCGGCAATAACGGGACAAAACGCCCGGCAAAAGGCTAGGCCTTCTGTTATTTACCAAGTATATAGGTGCATTAATTAAATAATAGATTTAGCATAATGGTATCAACTCAAGTTATCACATGAGACAAAGCACCTGCATCTAGCAACGCTAACATTAGTAGCTGAGCAAGCCTACTTAGCCATTCAAGATTTGCTAGGAAGGGATAAGTGTTTGGGTTTCATGGCAAATCAGGAGGCAATTATTTCAGTGGTAGGCAGCGAGCATATGACAAAGGAAACGTAATCTAGCATAACAAGTCTAGAGATGGAATCAAGGTCATATCATCTTGCATGTGATATCCTTAGCTTGGAACTGCTCTTGTTCGTCCTGCACATACTCTCCCGAATCCACGTACTCGTTCTCCGATCCCGGTTCCACCCAACATAAGAATAACATCCAATGAACAACAACACCTCAAGATGCAACAAGCACATTGTGCATGAGATGAATATGAGCATGCATCCCTATTCTACTCACTAGCACAAGCATGAGAAGGAAATACAAGTTCCTAGACATAAATTCACTCTAAGCTATCTTGACATGCATGAGAATGACATGATTAGATGCGTCACGTGAAAATGATGCAAAACCATATAAAGAACATTACAAACGGAGTTGTGGATCAACGGGAAACAACGAAACAAGATATGAAGTGCTACGTGTCAAATTCATCACAACACACCCCAATGGCATCACTCTGGTATTTCCAGGTTGCTAAGACCTAAAACAAACCAACATGGATGGGGTGGTGCAAATAATATCACCACACCATCAATTATGCACTCGCAATCATCAAAATACCAAAACTACACAATCTGCCATAAACAGCATCATAGCACTTTGTGAACTACATGCAAGGCACCTACAGCCACCTAAACATGCCAAGTAGGATATGTGGCAGTAGCTATCCAAGAGTACTACAAGCACAAGCACAAATATCACACAAAGGAGTTCCACAGAGAAAGTTACACAGCTACTAACTTGCCCAAAAATATCAGATTTCAGGGACTTAGTGAAAATATCAGATTCTCACTATATGTTTATGCTCTGAAGCATTTCTACAGCACCCAAAACAATATCTACAGGTCTCCAAATGGAATGAAACTTTACAGGGAGCTAGACAAACACACAAGCTTCAACTTTCCAGTTGAAAGCTAAGGCTGATTCACAACACACTGACCTACACAGGCTCATCAACAGGAGAAGAAAATATAAACAGATTCTCGGACTTTGTGAAAATCTGAAAATCTCATATTTTCACTAATCTGGAATTTCAGCCACATGCCTACTTTGATTGGGCACAACTTGCACATATGGATTCTTAAGCAAGAAACAAAACCAATATGTGGTAGAGGGGGTCACCCTCTAATGCCACAACAAGGAATCAACCTCTTGTGCACACCACATCTCATGGAACCAAGCTCCAAACATAGAACAAAACTGAAATAAGTCATCTCCAGAAAATGTTCCAAAGGCAAAAATGACTTCACGAATGGATTCCTGGGATGTTTCTACCCCAAAAACATATAAAATACCTATGCACTTGCTTGGAACAAATGAGCACAAACTAGAAAAGAAAAACTACATAGAATCACATATAGTGAATAGTGCATCAACACATGTGCAAATCACTAGAACAACTCCTACACAAGCACTTGCACATGACCACAACATCAATGGTGCATATGAGGGGTAGACCTCATGTCTATGTGCCTTGGCACACCACCACACCATCACAAGCATCAAGCAAAACATAATAACATCACCTACACATGAAATTGAGGACACACACCTAGTTGATACCATATATTCTACCCCTACTATATAAGCAAGATCTTGAGCACAACAAGGCTCTCCATGCTTTGGCATGTATGAGGACACACATACACCAACATCTACACCACATATAAGTAAGGTGTGTGGGGAGGGGAAAACCCATCCACACACACACACACACACACTTGTGCACCAAAGGCACAAGCACAACAACACCACAACAACTACACATGCATACACTTGCATGAAAGTGCTAGGGCACACCCTCAAGCTAGATCACTAGCACACTTAGCTCCTAGAACACAAATGCACAAGCACATCTTCTACACATGCAAATAAAACTACAAGCTAGCAAGACACACAACACATGCTGTTTAAGGGCATGAATAAATGCCACATAATTATCCTAGTAGCTACAGCCAGAATGCAAACATGCTTATGCAAACAAGAAAGTAAAACAAAAGAAAGAACAAACAAAAATAAATAAAAGATATGGGTGAGGTTTCAAACCCTGCACCTCTGGAGCCGCAACACTTCAACACACCACTCTGCTAGGCACCAAGTACTCGACAAAGAAGGGCAGCCTAGCAGGTTAAACTACTCTGCTGCGCTAAGCTACTGTTCGAAAATAAAATGCAAACAGGGGGGTGTGCAACCCCTGGGACTCGAACCAAAGATCTCAGTCTAACACGCACACAGTACATACCACTACGCTATGCATCGAAGTCTGAGAGAGAAAGGAACTAAACCGAGGAATACTATCGCGAGCACCAGGTGCTCTGCTGCACAGAGGGACGCCGGCGACATCAGAGAGGACACCGGGGCTAGGCTGCTACAGCTGCTGCCCACGAGGGGGAACCACTACCCTACGGCAAATCATTACAAGGGGGAGAAATCCCCTCTCTGCACTCACGGCTATCGAGCACAACCATCACAGAACACACAGACAACATGCAGGTCGATCTACTCCCTGAACAGAGGAACTCTGGCGAACCTAGGCCGGTCTACTCGAGGAGAAGGAGGGAGGAAGGAAGGAGGCGAGGCTGCTCACCTAGGGAAGAAGGAGAGGCGCTCATCGGGGAGAAGAGGCCGGCTGGAGGGGAAGTAGCCGATCTGAAGAAGCCCCTGCTGCGGACCGAGGTAGAGGGCGAAGTGCACCGGGACCGAGCTGTTGACGTCGAGCTGGCCGTCAGTGAGGTCGCTCCCCGGCCTCACCGAGGACGGGAATGGGCGCGGGCACCTCTCCCGAGCCCCTGGACATGGTGGCGGCGTCGGACGTCGCCGGGAGCGGGGGTAGACGCCGGCGGGTGCTTCTCTCTCTCTCTCTGCACCTAGCTACAGAGACTCACCTTGGGGGAGAAAGAGAAATGGGGAAGGAGGAGCGGCGGCGGATGGAAGAGGGAAACCCTAGGAAGAGGGGAGGCACAGACGTCCACGTTATATGGGGATCTCGACGTCCGAGCCCTCACGGCGCTTGCTCTCTCTCTCGGCAAGTCTGACGGAAAGGGGGCGCGCGGTGCAGACGGCGTCTGAAGGTGGAAGGAGGGACGTGGGAGATGGGCTACCGCGCGGGGGAATGGAGAGTTGGGCCGCCAGGAGGGAGAGAGCCCACCAGGTGGCGCAACATAGAAGGAAAAACATTCCCTGGGCTGTTTCTAATTGAAATAAACCAGAGAAAGAAATAAAAGCACTTAGAAAACTATAAGTTCTAAAAATAAAACTATAACCCCCCTGGTCATGATAAATCATAACCTATTTAAGAAAAATAGAAAGGAGTATTTGGGGCATTTAAATATTTTCAAAATAGCTTTAATATTGGCTGTTTTGGAAATATTTGCACCTTGCAAATAAGGATTAAAGCAGCAACTTCACCCCTACAACTTCACCACAGAAATATGCTAAACCCTGGACATTTTAAAAACCGAGAAGATGCAAAGATTATATGGCTTAGAATAAAAGAGAGAGAGAGGGTTTTGAAGCCCTAGTTGAAATCCACAAGCCTCTACTAGAGTAGCACCACACCACACAATTCACAACACCACATCTGACCCAAGGTATCACACCTCCTCATATGATCACAATGCAACACACGAAGACATGGCCATGAAATGATATGGCATGCATGCATGCAAAGAAAGAATAAACAAGTGACATCACATGAAATCATAAGCATAGATAGCTCTCATGTCCATGACAAGTTGGACCCACATGAAGAAGGTTCAAAAAAGGGAAGGTTACACACTTGGGGCATTACAGCCCTAGAGGCAATAATAAATTGGATATTATTATATTTCCTTGTTCATGATAATTTTTTATTATCCATGCTATAATTGTATTGATTGGAAACTTAAATACATGTGTGGATACATAGACAACACACTATCCCTAGTGAGCCTCTAAGGACTAACTCATTGATGAAAGATGGTCAAGGTTTCCTGGCCATAGACATGAGTTGTCATTTGATAACGTCATCACATCATTAGGATAATGATGTGATGGACAAGACCCAAACTATGAACATAGAATATGATTGTGTCAGTTTATTGCTATTGTTTTATGCATGTCAGGTATTTGTTCCTACGACCATGAGATCATGCAACTCTTGGACACTAGAGGAATGCCTTGTGTGTATCAAACGTCACAACATAACTGGGTGACTATAAAGGTGCTCTACAAGTATCTTCGAAGGTGTCTGTTGGGTTGGCGCGAATCAAGACTGGGATTTGTCACTCCGTATGAGGGAGAGGTATCTCTAGGCCCACTCGATAATACAACATCACAAGAAGCTTGCAAGCAATGTGACTAAGGTGTTAGTCACGGGATCTTGTATTACGAAACGAGTAAAGAGACTTGTCGATAACGAGATTGAACTAGGTATGCAGATACCGACGATTGTCTCTCGGGCAAGTAACATACCAATGGACAAAGGGAATAGCATACGGGATTAAGTGAATCCTTGACACAGAGGTTCAACCGATAAAGATCTTCCTGGAATATGTACAAACCAATATGGGCATCCAGGTCTCGCTATTGGTTATTGACCGGAAAGTGTCTCGTTCATGTCTGGATAGTTCTTGAACCCGCAAGGTGTGCACACTTAAGATCCCGTGACGTTTTAGTATAGTTGAGTTATGTATGTTGGTGACCGAAGGTTGTTCGGAGTCCCATATGAGATCCCGGACATCAGAGGAGTTCCGGAATGGTCCACAGACGAAGATTGATATAGAGGAAAAGGGTATTTGGGCTCTGGAATAGTTTCGGGCACTTCTGGTAGTATAGTGGGAGTAACAAATGGGTTCCGGGGGTCCATCGGGAGAGGTCCACCCACCCCAGGGGCCACATGGGCCTAAGAGGTGGCGCACCAGTCCCTAGTGGGCTGGGAAGCCCGCCCCTAAGGGCCCTTACCCAAGGGGGTGGGAGGAGGCCAAGTGGGGAGGGAGTCCTACTAGGACTCCACCTCCCTTGTTGGAGGACGACTCCTCCTTGGGGCAGCAGCCAAGGACCTAGGGGAAACCCTTGGGCACCCCACCTACCCCCTTCCTTCTATATATAGTGGAGGGGAGAGAGAGCAGCAATGCCCTAATCTAAGGCGCAGCCCCCTCTCCCTCCCTCTAGTTTGTTCCTCCTCTAGATCGGTTCGGTAGTGCATGGCGTAGCCGTGCCGGATCAGCTCCACCATGATAAACCACAAGTATATGGGATCAATTGTAGCCTTTCTCGATAAGTAAGAGTGTCGAACCCAACGAGGAGCTAAAGGCAGGACAAATATTCCCTCAAGTTCTATCGACCATCGATACAACTCTACGCACACTTTAGGTTCGCTTTACCTAGAACAAGTATGAAACTAGAAGTACTTTGTAGGAGGGATAGGATAGGCTTGCAAGAAAGTAAAGAACACGTAAATAAAACTAGGGGCTGGTTAGAAAAAGAAACAAATACGAGTGTCTAACGAGTGTGGAAAAGTGGTGGTAGGAGTTGCGAAATTGTCCCTAAGCAATTGACTATGTTAATATGTTAATAGGATAGCAACACATCATTGGATAATAATATGTAGCATAAACCACCATGTTCAAGTAGAGGGTACAGCAGATTGCGGGAGAGTGAACCGCTGAATATAGATGGGGGAAGATGATGGAGATGTTGGTGAAGATGACGGAGGTGTTGGTGTAGATCGCCGTCACACGATGATGTCCCGGGCGGCGTTCCAGCACCGCCGGGAGAGGGGGGGAGAGAGCCCCCCACCTTCTTCTTCTTCCTTGACCTCCTCCCTAGATGGGAGAAGGGTTTCCCCTCTGGTCCATGGTCTCCATGGCGGCGGAGGGGCGAGAGCCCCTCCTAGATTGGATCTCTCTATGTGTGTCCTTCTCTTTCTGCGCTCCCAGATTCTGTGTTTCACACTTTCTAAAATTCCCGGAGATCCGTAACTCCGATTGGGCTGAAATTTTAACACGATTTTTTTCCGGATATTATCTTTCTTGCGGCGAAAGAAGGGCTCCAACCGCCTTAAGGAGTGGCCACAAGCCTTCCAGCCGCCGTCGTACCTCCTGGTGGCGGCTACAGGGCCTGTGGGCCCTCCGTGCATCGCCTCGCGTTGATTCTTCTTGCCAAAAATCATACATATTCCAAAAAAATCCCTGTAAGTTTTTATTACGTTTGGACTTCGTTTGGTATGGATATTCTGCGAAACAAAAAACATGCAACAAACAGGAACTCACACTCAGCACTGGATCAATATGTTAGTCCCAAAAATAGTATAAGAAGTTGCCAAAAGTATATGAAAGTTGTAGAATATTGGCATGAAACAATCAAAAATTATAGATACGACGGAGATGTATCAGCATCCCCAAGCTTAATTCCTGCTCGTCCTCGAGTAGGTAAATGATAAAAAAGATAATTTTTGATGTGGAATGCTATCTAGCATAATCTCGTTCATATAATCTAGTCATGTCATGAATACTAAAACACAAGTGATTCGAAGCAATAGTCTATCATTTGACATAAAGACAATAATATTTTAAGCATACTAACAAAGCAATCATGTCTTCTCAAAATATCATGGCTAAAGAAAGTTATCCCTACAAAATCATATAGTCTGGCTATGCTCCATCTTCCCCACACAACGTATTTAAATCATGCACAACCCCGGTTTTAGCCAAGCAATTGTTTCATACTTTAGTGTTCTCAAACTTTTTCAACTTTCACGCAATACATAAGCGTGAGCCATGGACATAGCACTATAGGTGGAATAGAATATGGTGGTTGTGGAGAAGACAAAAAGGAGGAGATAGTCTCACATCAACTAGGTGTATCAACGGGCTATGGAGATGCCCATCAATAGATGTCAATGTGAGTGAGTAGGGATTGCCATGCAACGGATGCACTAGAGCTTATAAGTGTATGAAAGCTCACAAAAGAAACTAGTGGGTGTGCACCCTTTGCTCACAAAGACCTGGGGCAATTTTCAGGAAACCCATCATTGGAATATACAAGCCAAGTTATGTAATGAAAATTTCCCACTAGTATATGGAAGTGACAACATAGGAGACTCTCTGTCATGAAGATCATAGTGCTATTTGAAGCACAAGTGTGGAAAGAGGATAGTAGCAATTGTCCCTTCTCTCTTTTCTCTCATTTTTTTTTGTGGGCTCTTTGGCCTCTTTTTTTTATTATTTCATTTTTTTTTTGGTGGGCATCTTTGGCCTCTTTTTTGTAAATGGGCTTCGCTGGCCTCTTTTATTTCCTCACATGGGACAATGCTCTATTAATAATGATCATCACACTTACAACTCAATACTTAGAGCAATGATGACTCTATATGAAATGCCTTCGGTAGTGTACCGTGACAATGGTCTAGCATAGCAATGACATCAAAAAACGGACAAGCCATGGAAACATCATGCTAGCTATCTTACGATCTTGCAATGGCAATATGGAAGTGGTGGCACATGCCATGAGACGGAACGGTGGTAGTTGCATGGAAATATATCTCGGAATGGCTATGAAAATGCCATAATAGGTAGGTATGGTGGCTGTTTTGAGGGAGGCTATATGGTGGGTGTAATGCACCGGCGAAAGTAGCGCGGTACTAGAGGGGCTAGCAATGGTGGAAGGGTGAGACTGCGTATAATCCATGGACTCAACATTAGTCATAAAGAACTCACACACTTATTGCAAAAGTCTATTAGTCATCGAAACAAGGTACTACACGCATGCTCCTAGGGGAAAGGTTGGTAGGAGTTAACCATCGCGCGATCCCGACCTCCACACAAAGGATGACAATAAATAAATAAGTCATGCTCCGACTTCATCACATAACAGTTCACCATACATGCATGCTACGGGAATCACAAACCTTAACACAAGTATTTCTACGAATACACAATTACTCACTAGCATGACTCTAATATCACATATTCATGTCGCAAAACTATTGCAAGGAATCAAACATATCATATTCAGTGATCTACAAGTTTTATGTAGGATTTTATGACTAACCATGTGAATGGCCAACTCCTGTTAACTCTCTAAATAGGTATAAGTGAAGCATGAGAGTTTAATTCTTTCTACAAAAGATATGCCCCGCTCTAACAAATATAAGTGAAGCAAAAGAGCATTCTACAAATGGCGGTTTTCTATGTGTAGGGAAACAGGCAATCCAAACTTCAAATGATATAAGTGAAGCACATTAAGCATTATATAAATCCAACCAAGGACTATCTCATACCAGCATGGTGCATAAAAGAAAAAGGGGGGAAACACAAAAGACGCTCCAAGCATTTGCACATATCATGTGACGAATTAAAATATAGCTCTGAGTAAAATTACCGATGGATTGTAGACGAAAGAGGGGATGCCTTCCGGGGCATCCCCAAGCTTAGACGCTTGAGTCTTCCTTGAATATTACCTTGGGGTGCCTCGGGAATCCCCAAGCTTAGGCTCTTGCCTCTCCTTATTCCTTCATCCATCGTGCTCTCACCCAAAACTTGAAAACTTCAATCACACAAAACTCAACAAAACTTCGTGAGATCCGTTAGTATAATAAAATAAATCACCACTTCAAGTACTGTTGTGAACTCATTCTAAATTCATATAAGCATTATATCTACTGTAATCCAACTTCACCATGGTTCATACCCCCCGATACTACCCATAGATTCATCAGAATAAGAGAACAATGCATAGAAAACAGAATCTGTCAAAACAGAACAGTCTGTAGCAATCTATATATTACGTATACCTCTAATATCTCAAAAAATCTTAAAACTTACTAACATCTGGAAAATTTGCATACAAATCAGCAGAAAAAGAATCAGCTTGAAAGCTCTTCTAGAATAAAAATGAAAATTAATTTCATGAGCAGAAAGTTTCTGTCTTTTCTCAGCGTGATCAAACAACTATCACCCAAACTAATCATAAAGGCTTTGCTTGGCACATTATTTTTAAAAACACAAAGGAATTGTACAAGGGGATAATTATTTTTATGAGAAACTTCCATGAAAAGTTCTACATTGTTTCCATGAGCATGAACACAAGTGTTCAAGGTCGACCCTCACTTCCACAATGCATCACCTTTCAATCACTTATCATTTTGAAAAAGTTTTAAGTTCCCCTCTATATTTTTTGTTTTTTGTTTTTAAACTAAATAAAAGCACTCAACAGAAATAAATGACTCTCTAAAACTTCCGAATTGTCTCCCAGGCAGCGCTTTCTTTAAAGCCATTAAGCTAGGCATAAAGTGCTCAAGTAATGGATCCACCCGGATCCCAAGGTATATCAAAACCAATTTTAATTAGCAATGATTTGAAATTTAGTAGTGAGCACAAGGTAACATATATCAAGCAATGACGAAGTCTAACTCTCTTCCTATTCATTGGCATGTCATAAAGAACAATTCATGCACACCAAGTAAAGGCCAATACATAGCATAAGCATTTTCTTGCAATTTTATCTTACTGGAAACATAGAGAGGTGGAGATGTAGTCCCTCTCTCATACTAATTGCAAGTAGGAGCAGCAAGTACATGCATATTATATTCATCAAAATCATCATGTGTAACATAAGGAACTATAGCTAGTTCATCTTCATAAGCATCATTCATATTGGCATCATGGCCACAAGCATAGCAAGCATCAAGTTCATCAAAAAGGGATATGTAAAATGAATCCAAGGGATCATAGCATTCATCCTTCGGTAAGAACAAAGGGAAATTAAATAATGTATGAGTAGAAGAGTTACTCTCATTCGAAGGTGGACACGGGTAGCTAGTCCATTCTTCCTCCTTTTGTTCTTCGCTCTCCTCGTCATCTTTTTCATCTAATGAGCTCACAATTTCAGCATTTCCTTCTTCCATAGTTTCCTGCAAAATAATAGTCTCTTCTTGGGCAGCATAGGATTTCTCCTTAAATCGTTCAATATGGGCATTATATTCATAATTAGTATAACAATAATGAAGCATAGCCAAATTTTCAGATCGGTAAGGAGCATCATCATTATCATCATACCTTTTAAACAGAGCCTCAATTTCATAAGCACCCATAAAAGCAACAAACTCTTCTATTTGATCCACATCATAGTAATCATATATACCATTAGCATAAGAAGCCAAGGTTCTATAATCATTAAACTCACAAGAAAAGGGAAGGTGTGGAGCCTTCATCCTAGAGCAACAAGTAACACCATGTCTCTTGCATAGTTCCCAAGCATACCATTTCAACAAATGGATTTGATCCCATAAAACTTTCCCTTTTTGAGTCAAGCGGTAATCCCTAAAGTATTCACGTTGATCCAACGTGTATCCCATTATATAATTGAATGGGGCTTTCTCAGGATTATTGAAGAAGTATATAATATTTTCCACGTAACGAGCATCAAGGGTTTTAGGAGGTTCCCCATCTCCATGAGTAGCAAGTACACCTAATTTTTTTGGTATTTCGTGTTCCATATCCATAACTAAAGATAGAGAACAACAAATAAATCTACTTAGTGATAAAGCAAACAAGCACACACTAGAATATTCACCCAACGCTATTGCTCCCCGGCAACGGCGCCAGAAAAAGGTCTTGATAACCCACAAGTATAGGGGATCAATTGTAGCCTTTCTCGATAAGTAAGAGTGTCGAACCCAACGAGGAGCTAAAGGCATGACAAATATTCCCGCAAGTTCTATCGACCACCGATACAACTCTACGCACACTTTACGTTCGCTTTACCTAGAACAAGTATGAAACTACAAGTACTTTGTAGGAGGGATAGGATAGGCTTGCAAGAAAGTAAAGAACACGTAATTAAAACTAGGGTCTGGTTAGAAAAAGAAACAAATACGAGTGTCTAACGAGTGTGGAAAAGTCGTGGTAGGAATTGCGGAATTGTCCCTAAGCAATTGACTATGTTACTAGATCGATAGCAAGTTTTATGTGGGAGAGGCCTCTGCTAGCATGTCATCCCTTACTTGGAATTCTATGCACTTATGATTGGAACTATTAGCAAGCATCCGCAACTACTAACGTTCATTAAGGTAAAACCCAACCATAGCAATAAGATATATTGGTCCCCCTTCAATCCCATATGCATCAATTTCTATGCTAGGTTTGAAGCTTCTGTCACTCTAGCCTGCCAATACATAGTCCTATCAACATACAGCTAACCCTATGGTGTGATCCACGCGCGCGATCATATGATGGGCACCAAAGGATAGCAACATAACCACAAGCAAATTAAACCAATCATAGCAATTCATCAATCACAAATAGGACAGCGATAATCTACTCAGACATCATAGGATAGCAACACATCATTGGATAATAATATGTAGCATAGAGCACCATGTTCAAGTAGAGGGTACATCGGGTTGCGGTAGAGTGAACTGCTGAATATAGATGGGGGAAGATGATGGAGATGTTGGTGAAGATGATGAAGGTGTTGGTGTAGATCGCCGTCACACGATGATGTCCCGGGCGGCGTTCCGGCGCCGCCGGGAGAGAGGGGGAGAGAGCCCCCTCCTTATTATTCTTCCTTGACCTCCTCCCTAGATGGGAGAAGGGTTTCCCCTCTGGTCCATGGTCTCCATCGCGGCGGAGGGGCGAGAGCCCCTCCTAGATTGGATCTCTCTCTATGTGTCCTTCTGTTTCTGCGCTCCCAGATTCTGCGTTCCGCAGTTTCTTAAATTCCCGGAGATCCGTAACTCCGATTGGGCTGAACTTTTAACATGATTTTCTTCCGGATATTATCTTTCTGGTGGCGAAAGAAGGGCTCCAACCGCCTTAAGGAGTGGCCACAAGCCTACCAGCCGCCAACGTACCTCCTGGTGGAGGCTACAGGGCTTGTGGGCCCTCCGTGCATCGCCTCGCGTTGATTCTTCTTCCCAAAAATCATAAATATTCCAAAAAAATCCCCGTAAGTTTTTACTACGTTTGGACTTCGTTTGGTATGGATATTCTGCGGAAAAAAACATGCAACAAACAGGAACTGGCACTCGGCACTGGATCAATATGTTAGTCCCAAAAATAGTATAAGAAGTTGCCAAAAGTATATGAAAGGTGTAGAATATTGGCATGAAACAATCAAAAATTATAGATACGACGGAGACGTATCACACCACCATCACCGCCATGTCCTCGGGCTGCCGGAGTACTCACCTTCCTCTCCACCCCTCTTGCTGGATCAAGAAGGCGAAGATAGTCATCGATCCATATGTGTGCTAAACGCGGAGGTGGTGTGCGTTCGGCACTTGATCGGGAGTTCGCGGGACGGATCGTGATTGGATCGCAAAGACGTTCGACTACATCAATCGCGTTTCTTTATGCTTCCACTTAGCGATCTACAAGGGTATGTAGATGCAATCTCTCCTCTCGTAGATGCTCGTCACCACGGATAGATCTTGTATGTGCATAGGAAAAAATGTGTTTCCCATGCAACGTTCACCAACAGTGGCATCATGATCTAGGTCTATGCATAGATGACATCTCGAGTAGAACACAAAGGAGTTTGTGGGCGTTGATATTCAGATTGCTTCCCTCCTTACTTTGGACTTGATTCGGCGTTATTGTGGGATGAAGCGGCCCAGACCAACCTTACTCCTCCACGTACGGGTGACCGGTTCCATCGACTAACATGCAACTTGTTGCATAAAGATGGTTGACGGGTGTCTGTCTCTCCCACTTTAGTTGAATCGGATTCGAGGGAGGCAGTCCTTGTAGAAGGTTAAATAGCAACTTGCATATCACCATTGTGGTTTTTTGCGTAGGTAAGAAGCGTTCTTGCAAGATACCTATAGCAGACACGTAAAACATGCAACAACAAATTAGAGGTCATCTAACTTGTTTTTGCAGGGTATGTTGTGATATGATATGGCCAAACAAAATGATGATATATATTTGATGTATGAGATGATCATGTTGTAATAGTTAATATCAACTTGCATGTGAATGCTACGGGAACCGGCACGAGCCATAGGGTTGTCTTTAATTATTGTATGACCTTCGTGTCACTCATTAAGCGCTATGTACTGCTTCACTTTTGTCGGTGAATACTCACAACATATGCCATAGGTAGGCTAAAGTCGGTGAGAACCGAAGGGAGAAAGGAGGGCGCTGGGAACGAGGTTGGTACTAGCATGGAATGCACGATGTACCCAGGTTCAGGGCTCTCCGTAGAGATAAGACCCCTAGTCCTGTCGGAGTGTTTGATGTGTATGAATGGATTACAATGTTGCTCTTGGAGCTGTGTTGGGAGGAGGAAGAGGGGAGCAACCGGCTCGTCTCTGCCTCTCTCTATGTGGTTGGTGGATGTGAAGTGTTGTTCGACCATCCTCCTGCATTGAGGGTGACCGGGGGCTTTTATAGATGAACCCGCCGGCCTACAATATGGATAAAGGGTACAAGAGTGGGACCTAGCTGGCGGCCTCGCCGGCTGACCAGGGGCCCACGAGAGTCTTTTCTTGTTGCTTGAGGGGGCTGCCGGCTGCATGGTCTTGATTGGATGTGGGACCCGCCGGCTGGCCAATGAATCTCTCGCGTAAGGTTGACGCCGAGCACGCGATGTACGTCGAGCGTCGTCCAGCGAGATTCGTCATGGGCAGGTAGTACGACCGCCTCCACTGTTCCCCACGCTGAGTGCAATAATGGAGTGGGAGTGTGACGGTCCGACACTATGCTAGGTGATGGAGCAGAGCTGGGGTAGGTCAGCGGCATGGCCGCCGACGCTCGTACCTGCCGGACACTCCGATCCAGTACCTTTGCTGACGCATAGCTACCTTTAACCGTAAGGTCTCATCCTGACCTACGATCTGATGTGACTTGTGACCCCCGGCCGGCTAGCCTGCTTGGCTAGCCGGCTTGGGCACGGCCGCCTCGTTCCTAGCCGGCTGGCTTGACCAGGCCGGTCAGGAAGAGGTAACTATCTCGACTGTAGACGGCACGGGTTGCCTGGCCGGCTAGAGAGTTGGCCGCCTCATCCTCCAGCCGGTAGGCGCAGCCTAGCCGGCCAGAAGACTTGGGCCTTGGGAAACTGTATTTGTTCATATCCTTTGGCCAGGAAATGAAGGAGGAGGCTTGATGAGCCTACCCCGGGGTTATCCCCCCGACAGTAGTCCCCGAAGCTGGAGAGGCATGTCGTCTACGGACGGGCGGCCTCACCGGCTTGATGATTTGTCTTGGTATTTCTGCCGCCGTTCGTGGCGGGGAGCGCCGGCTCCGAAACCGGATGGCTTCGAAGAGACGCCTCGGCTTCGTCGTAGGTCGCCTAGAAGGCGCCACGTGCCAGGCCCCGCCTGACGTAATGATGGTGATTACTGGTGACGGGACCGGGACTGGGCCATGGGTCCCACCACAACGCCCCCTCGGCCTCCGCGCGAGAGATCCTCTACGGATTTACTCCGCGACGGTTGGGCTTAGGGAAGCGCTACCGCCCGTAATACACGGGGTTAGTGGGGGTCCCGCGTGCTTCGGATCCCCTCCCCACGACGCTTCGTGGGGTTTAAATGGGATGCGGGGGTTCCGAGGAGGCCATTCCCCCCCCCTTCTCGCCCCGCATCGACGCTCTCTTCCTCCCTGAGCCCAGAGAGAAAGAGCTCACCCTCTTCGTCTTCATCGCCTTCGTCACCGTAGAGCCACCAACCCTTTCGAGCTTTAGCCGCCCACAGCCATGGCCAGCAGCTCCACCTCAAAAAAGTCCTCGTCGCAGAAGGCCGCATTGCAAGGAGCCTGGCTGGGCAGCGAGATCTGCGAAGGCCACATCGAGGCGCTCCGCCATCACCGGCTGCTGCCCCCAGCCTCCCAGGTGCTGGTGCGAATCCCAGGCGCCGAGACCGCTCCCACACCTGCCGTGGGAGAGGTCGTGGTCTTCAACGAGCACTTCTACCGGGGCTTCGGGCTTCTGGCAAGCGCCTTCTTCTCCGAGTGGCTCCGCTTCTTTGGCCTGCAGCCGCATCACCTGGCGCCAAACGCCATACTGCAGCTGTCGGCCTTCGTGGTCCTGTGCGAGGGCTTTGTGGGGATCGAGCCCTGCGTCGATCTCTAGCGCAGTTTGTTCTTCTTCAAGCAGCAGTCCATCGCCATGGAGAAGTCCGAGGTGGCGAAGCTCGCCGGACCGCGCCCGATGACGCCGTGCGGAGCCGCACTAGTGCATCACCGCTCGAAGTCCGGCCTCCCCCAGCTGCCGCTGCAAGAGTCTATCAAGCAGTGGCAGAGGGGCTTCTTCTATGTGAAGAACGCCGACCCCGCCCAGGATGCCCTCAACATGCCCCCGTTCAACATCGACCCGCCGACGAAGTTGAACTGGGCGGCGAGGACCCCCAAGCCGATTCCCGAGGTGGCGCAGATTTGCGCCCACCTCGAGATCCTGGAGAAGAGCGGCCTTTTTGGCCGTGACCTGCTCACCACCATGGTGACCCGCAGGATCCTGCCACTGCACAGGCGGCCACATCTGGTCTGCCAGATGAGCGGCCGGTATGATCCCTGCCGGATGTCCACCAAGAGGTTCATCCCCAGCGCGGTAGCGCGAAGGGTGAACCTGATCTCCACTGCCCACATGGACGACAACAGGAACTGGTCATGGGGGATGACCCCCTTCAACAGGTCACGTCCGCCTCCGGTGGTAAGTTGTTTCTTTGCTGTTTGTCTCGCGACTGGCCGTGTCGCTGAGCCGGCTATCGAATCCTTTTTCGTAGATGTTCGAGAAGCTGCAGGGATCCCTCCGTCCGCCCGCTCCCGACGTGGATGTGTTCGACGCCTCCGCAAGATCGGAGAACGCCCTGGAGTCGGAAGGAACAGACCCGTCTGGTGAGTACCCACGGCCCTCCGTCGCAGACTAGATGGATGACGACAAGACTCCCTCATTCGTCTCGGATGCAGCCTTCGAGGAAGTCTCCGACGGGCTAGAGGAGGTTACCAGCCCGCCGCTGACACGCGGTCGGCGTTAAAGGCCCGGGGCAACCGTCGCTGACGAGCCGACCGGGAAGAAGGGCAAGGGTGCCACAGCTTCCAGGTCGGCTCCTAAGCGGCCGGTGCCGGGTCCTCCAGCCGGAGCACGGGCAGGCTGCGCCAAGAAGCGTCGTGGTGCCGGCAGGAGGCAGGTGCCCATGGTCGTGGGGTAAGATTTCCTACCCCTTTTCTTCGTTTGTCTTGTGGGAAGCTTTGTTCCTTAAGAATGTCCCTCGACAGGGAGGCGGAGGACGTGGAAGAGGACACCGTCTCCGCAGCCGAGCGGGCTGGCGGGGCAGCAGCCGATGCTGCCCAGAGGGAGCTTGAGGAGCAGTCCAAGCGCCGGTGGGACGCGGCCCCGGGGGAGACGGCCGAGGGCCAGTCTCGCCCCAGCCGGGCCGAGAAGCCGGCGGAGAAGCGTACGAAGGCTAGACATGACCCCTCCGTGCATGCTCGCGTGGAGGAGCCAGCTAGCGAGGCGGCCCCGAGGCACGCCCCGAGGGCTGAGGGATCCCAGCCCTCCGAGCCAGATGTTTCTGCGCCGGTGGACTTGGAGACAATCCCCGACTCCCCCAGGGCTGAGACGGCGCCCGACGCGCAGGAACTGATCCTGGACGTGTCGGACGCAGCCCCTAATGCGCTGGGTGTGGCCATGGATGCGCCGGATGCGGCCCATCCACCTCCCGTTGAGGAGGCAGCGTCGGTCGGGATATTGGCGGAGCCGGCCGCCGAGCCGGCACCCGGAGCCGGCGCCATCATCGTTCCCCACCATGGTCCAGCTGCGCCGGGAGCCGGAGGCCGGGTCGGGAGCCGGTCCATGAAGTCGTGGCGGGCGGCCAATTTGGCTCGCACGCAACTGCCCGCCGACACTGCGCTCACCGGTGTCCCGGAGCTGGTGTCGCTGTTTTCCAGCAACCGGTCCAAGGTGGAGCAGTCGGCCCACGTGGTGGGCGGCGACTTGGAGCGCCTGGAGGCCCGTACCAGGGTAAGTGCCTCATCTTGGTTTTGAATTTTTTTTCTCTTTCTTCTTCTTGCGCCAGTGGGGGCGCAACACCACACCCACTGGGTGTAGCCCCCGAGAATCGGGTCGGCCGATCATCGGCTGGGCCGAATCTCTTTGAGTCTCTTTTCTTGTTTTGCTTCTTTAGTGGAGGCGCACTAGCGCACCCACTGGGTGTAGCCCCCGAGAATCGGGCTGGTTATGACTTAACCAGGCCGAATCTTAATCCTGCTTCTTCTTTTCTTTTTGTAGGAGCTTTATGATGCTCAGGCGCAGGCTTACAATGAGGTGCGAACTCAGCACCAGGCGGCCGATGGCCAGATCGCCGGGCTCGAAGTCCGGCTGGGCGAAGTCGCCATGGAGCGGGACGCTCTGCGAGGCGCTAGCGACCGGCTCCATGAGAAACTGGCCTTCTCCAGACAGAGAAGAAGGAGCTCGAGGCGGCCAGCCGGGTCGAGCTGGAGCAGCTGCGCGGTAAGCTGCAGGAGAAGGACGCCTCCCACTCTGCCGACGTGGAACGCCTCGCGTCGGCTCATCTCGAGGAGATGAAGCTCAAGGACGCCGTCTTGAGGGAGAAGGAGGAGGCCCTTGTCGAGAAGCAGGCGCAACTGGCCAAGGCCCTAGAATCTGCGGCGGCTCTCCAGGAGGAAGTTGCCCGCCTTACTCAAGCGAGCAACATGCGGGAGAGCGCCCATGAGACCGATGGTGCCTTCCATCGTAAGTCTCTTTCTTTTTGGGTTTTGTCTTGAACTTTCTTGGTCGTCTCCTCTTCTTACTTGCTTCTGCGCCTCTTTTCCTGTCTCAGGCCTCTTTCCTGAGACCCAGGGCGCAGCCGACACGGCCGCCGAGGTGAGCCGTGAGGAGCGCCGCGCGGCTGGGCAGGAGGTAGATGCTACCTACGGCTAGAGAGTGGAGGAGATTAGAGTGGGTATCCTGGTCCACCTGTACACCCTGGGCGAGTCGGTGGCTCGGCTCCAGGTTGTAGGCTCGTCGATGGTGGAGGCCTTGTGGCCGGCTGGCATGGAGCCGGCGTCGATGAGCCGACTCACCCGCTGGCTTGCAGCTGGCGAGTATCACCTTGATGTATGGCGCGCCTCAGTTGCGTGTGCTGGAGCCTACCTGGCCCTGCGCTTGGCCCAGTCCTGGTATCGAAACCTGGATTTGGGCAAGCTCGTCGCTCAGCGCAACGGCTCGGAGGCGGAGCTGCAGGCTGTGGAGGAGGCGCTGCGCGTGAGGGCCAGCGGCATCGCTGAGTACGCCGCTTGGGACGAGCTCGTTTTGGAGCGGGGTGAAGATGGCGGTGTGATCCCTGAAGATCTACATGGCCTTCAGCCCTATGACCCCAATGGCAGCTCCGGCGAGACGGCCCACAGTGTGGATTCTGCTGCCACCTCCAGCGATGCGGCGTACACCGACTCCGGTGCGGATGGATCCGGGAGCCCTCGCGAAGGAGACGGCGCAACCGCCTCGGGAGCAGCCAGGGATGGTGAAGCCACCACTTCAGGAGCAGCAGCTGGGGCGACCGATGAGGCCGTGATGACCCACGAGTATAGGGGATCAATCGTAGTCCTTTCGATAAGTAAGAGTGTCGAACCCAACGAGGAGCACAAGGCTCTGATAAACAGTTTTCAGCAAGGTAATAACTGCAAGCACTGAAAGTAGCGGTAACAAGTGATGGTGTAGCGAGGTGAAACGTAGCAAGCAAAGAGTAACAAGTAACAAGTAGTAGCAACGGTGCATCAAGTGGCCCAATCCCTTTTGTAGCAAGGGACAAGCCTGAACAAAGTCTTATAGGAGGAAAAACGCTCCCGAGGACACACGGGAATTTCTATCATGCTAGTTTCATCATATTCATATGATTCACGTTCGTTACTTTGATAGTTTGATATGTGGGTGGACCGGCGCTTGGGTACTGCCCTTACTTGGACAAGCATCCCACTTATGATTAACCTCTCTCGCAAGCATCCGCAACTACAAAAGAAGAATTAAGACAACGTCTAACCATAGCATTAAACTAGTGGATCCAAATCAGCCCCTTACGAAGCAACGCATAGACTGGGGTTTAAGCTTTTGTCACTCGAGCAACCCATCATCTACTTACTACTCCCCAATGCCTTCCTCTATGCCCAAATATGGTGAAGTGTTATGTAGTCGGCGTTCACATAACACCACTAGAGGAAAAGACAACATACAACATATCAAAATACCGAACGGATATCAAATTCACATGACTATTATTAACATGACTTATCCCATGTCCTCAGGAACAAAATTACTACTCACAAAGCATAATCATAATCATGATCACAGGTGTAATGAATAGCATCAAGGATCTGAACATAAACTCTTCCACCAAGTAATCTAACTAGCATCAACTACAAAGAGTAATCAACACTACTAGCAACCTTACAAGTACCAATCGGAGTCGTGAGACGGAGATTGGTTACAAGAGATGAACTAGGGATTGGAGAGGAGATGGTGCCGATGAAGATCTTGATGAAGATGCCTCCCCTCCGACGAGAGGAGTTTTGGTTATGACGATGGCGATGATTTCCCCCTCCGGGAGGGAAGTTTCCCCGGCAGGATCGTCCTGCCGGAGCTCTAGATTGGATCTGCTCAAGTTCCGCCTCGTGGCGGCGGCGAAACCATGAAAAATCTCCCGATTGGTTTTTTCTGGAATGAAACCCTTCATATAGCAAAAGAGGGGGGCTAGTGGGCCGTCAGGGAGCCCACAAGCTTGCCCTGCGCCACCAGGGGGGCGGCGGTGGCAGGGCTTGTGGTGCCCTGGTGGCCCCCCTCTGGTACTTCTTTCGCCAAGTATTTTTTTATATAATCCCAAAAAATTCCACGTAATTTTTCAGGGCATTTGGAGATGTGCAGAATAGTGGACTAAGATTTGCTCCTTTTCCAGTCCAGAATTCCTGCTACCTGAATTCTCCCTCTTCAAATAAACCTTGCAAAATAAGAGAGAAAAGGCATAAATATGGTACCACAAAGTAATATAACAGCCCAAAAAGCAATAAATATCAACATGAAAGCATGATGCAAAATGGACGTATCAACTCCCCCAAGCTTAGACATCGCTTGTCCTCAAGCGAAAACCAAGTTCCATAAACATGTCCACATGTTTAGGGACGAAGGTGTCGATAAAACATAATACACACATGAGGGCATCATGATCACACATAGAACAACAACACATCATAAAGATTCTTATGGGAAAGTAACAATTCCTTCACAAAGCAAAGCATGCAGCAAAAACCTTACCGAGAAGTAACCAACAACAGTCCAAAGTCATTGAAGCAATTGCAATTTATCACAACATCAGAAAGAGTCAAATAAGAGCTTTTAAGGCAAATCCACATACTCAATCATCTCTTTTGTTTTCCACAATTGTTACAACTCACGTGGTACTCATGGTGTCAAAGTTTCAGCTGGACACAGAGGAAGATAGGGGCTTATAGTTTTGCCTCCCAACGATTTACCTCAACGGTAAGGTCAACAATAATAAAGCATAAGTACTCAACTCCAAGTTGATATATGAATATAGATCTTTCCCAAGCATGTGACGGTAGCCAAGACAAAGGCAAAAATAGGGAATTGGTGAAGATCACCAAGACTCTTACAAGGGCAAAAAGTAAAGGTACAAGATAGGCCCTTCGCAGAGGGAAGCAGAGGTTGTCATGCGCTTTTGAGGTTTGAATGCGTGTCCTCTTAGTGCGGAGGAATGTCACTTTATATTGCCTCCTATGATAAAGAACTTTATTATGCAGTCTGTCGCTTTTATGTCTTCCTCATCAAAGGTTTGTACAAAGCTTATTTTCCACACACTAATAGATCATACATATTAGAGAGCAATTTTTTATTGCTTGCACCGATGACAACTTACTTGAAGGATCTTATTCAATCCATAGGTAGGTATGGTGGACTCTCATGGCAAAACTGGGTTGAAGGTTTATGGATGCACAAGTAGTATCTCTACTTGGTGCGGGAGTTTTGGCTAATATGAGGTGGAAGCAATCGTCACATGCTAAGGGATCTCTAGCAAAGGACTGCTTGGGCAGCCAGTTGGCGTTGTTCATGTTGGAACGCTTCTGCGGAGGGCCGGCTTGAGGAGCCGACATCTTGCCCTCCACGCTGGCTACCAACTTGTTGTTGGAGCGCGAATCCATCTGATCCGCCTTGCGCTTGTTGTTGTTCTGGCCGCCTCGGCCATCTCCAGCCGGCTTGGGAGTAGCCGACGTGGGGACAGCCTTGTCCGAGGCGGTCACCTTGACGCGCATCGCAGAGTCGGCCGTGGCATACCTGTCCACCTTGGCCATGAGCACCGCCAGAGAGGTGGGCTCGGAGCACATAAGCTTGTGCTTGAGGAGGGTGCCGTCTCGGCAACCGTCGATGAAGTACTGGATGGCTTGTACCTCATGCACCCCCTCGCAGGAGTTGCGGAGCTCCGTCCACCGGGTAACGTAGTTGCAAAGGGGTTTGTCGGGCCTCTGGACGCACATGGCCAGCTCACGAGGTCGGCCAGGGCGCTTGTAGGTGCCAGTGAAGTTGCGGACGAACGCCTCCTCGAAGTCCACCCACGAGTTGACGCTGCCTGCCGGAAGGCTTTTAAGCCCAGTCCGAGCCGAACCGGCCAACATGAGTGGCACGTAGCAGACCGCTACGCGCTTGTTGCCCGTGGCGATGCCGACGGCTGTGGTGTAGTCGATCAGCCAGTCCTCTGGCTTGGTAGTGTCGTTATATTTGGCGTGTCCCGAGGCAAGGTGAAGCCTCGGGGGAATGGCTCCCCTCAGATCCGGGGGCCGAAGCAAGCCGGACCGATGGGGTCGTCCTCCTCCACGAGGGCTGACTGGGCCAGGACGATGAGACGCCTGCGGGCGTCCCGATCATCCTGGGGAGTGCGAGCGCCAATCCGAGTAGCGAGAGGGGAGGCACCTCGCGAACTGGAGACATGGGTCATGTCGGGGTGAGGAACCTCACACGCCAAATCGCTCTCGCCGCCTCCACGATGCTTCCTCAAAGTGTGCTCGCTCTAGCGCTGGGAGTGCCGGTCTTGCCTTCCCTCGCCCCTCCGACCAAAGGTGTGATGCGAGGAAGATCCTTCTGCATTATGTTGACCGCTAGGGTTGCGGCGTGTGATACGTCTCTGTCGTATCTACTTTTCTGAACTCTTTTGCCCTTGGTTTGGACTCTAACTTGCATGATTTGAATGGAACTAACCCGGACTAGTGCTATTTTCAGCAGAATTGCCATGGTGTTGTTTTTGTGCAGAAATAAACGTTCTCGGAATGTCCTGAAAATTTACGGAGATTTTTTCTGGAATAAAATAAAAATACCTGCGCAAAGATCCACCGGAGGAGGTGGACGAGTGGGCCACAAGCCCACAGGCCGCGGCCACCCCCGTGGCCGCGCCGTGAGGGCTTATGGGGCCCACGTGGCTCCAGCGCCCCCAAACTCAGCTCTATATCTTCCGTCTCGCCTGGAAAAAAATCAGAGAGAAGGTTTCATCGCGTTTTACGATACGGAGGCGCCGCCACCTCCTGTTCGCCATCGTCATCATCAACCTTCCTCCATCGACAATTCCATGACGCTCTTCATCGTTCGTGAGTAATCTCATCGTAGGCTTGCTGGACGGTGATGAGTTGGATGGGATCTATCATGTAATCAAGTTAGTTCTTGACGGGGATTGATCCCTAGTATCCACTATGTTCTAGATTGATGTTGCTACTACTTGGCTATGCTTAATGCTTTTCACTAGGGCCCGAGTGCCATGATTTCAGATCTAAACCTATTATGTTGTCGCCAATATATGTGTGTTTTAGATCCTATCTTGCAAGTTGTAGTCACCTACTATGTGTTATGACCCGGCAACCCCGGAATGACAATAGCCGGAACCACTCCCGGAGATGACCATAGTATGAGGAGTTCATGTATTCACCACGTGTTAATGCGTTGGTCTGGTTCTTTATTAAAAGGAAAACCTTAATATCCCGTAGTTTCCATTAGGACCCCGCTGCCACGGGAGGGATGGACAATAGATGTCATGCAAGTTCTTTTCCCTAAGCACGTATGACTACATACGGAATACATGCCTACATTAGATTGACGAACGGGGGCTAGTTACATATCTCTCCGTGTTATACTTGTTACATGATGAATCACATCCGTCATACTCATACATCACCGATCTACTGCCTACGAGTCTTTTACTACTGGTCCTTGCTACGTTACTTTGTCTAGGCTTGTCCCTTGCTACAAAACGGATTGGGCCACTTTGCTAATATTGTTGCTACTACTGTTACTCTGTTGCTACTGTTGTTACTCTGCTACTGCTACTGTTCTCACTACTGCTGTTCCTTGCTACTGCTATCACTACTGCTATTATTTTGCTGCTACTTGTTGCAAGACTTTTCTGGAGCCATTGCCGGGGAAGAATAGTTCCTCGTCCACGTGCTATTTACTCGCGCCATTGATACAACAGTTAGGAATAGTCTGCCGTCAACAGTTCTGTTTCTGACACCGTTGCTATCATACAACTTTGCTACTGATACTTTGCTTGCAGACACAAATCTTTCAGGTGTGGTTGAATTTGACAAACTCAACTGCTAATACTTGAGAATATTCTTTCGCTTCCCCTTGTGTGAACCAACAAATTTGGGTTGAATACTCTACCCTCGAAAACTGTTGCGATCCCCTATACTTGTGGGTTATCAAGACCTTTTTCTCGCGCCGTTGCCGGGGAGGCACAACTATATTCTCTGAGTCACTTGGGATTGACGTCTGTTGGTCACTATAAGGAATCCGAAAGATCCAAGAACTAAAATCTTGCCTTCCACTAAGAGGAGAGGTAAGGAACTGCCATCTAGCTCTGCACTTGATTGACCTTCAGTTTTGAATAAGTTTGCGACTTCGCCTCCTGCTAGATATCTTGATATGTCGCCTGTGCTTGATGATGCTACTTCTGTTGCCCATGGTTCTATGCTTGAAACTATACCTGATGATGCTATGCTTGATACTATGCCTGATGATGCTATGCCTGATACTGCTTTGCCACTCGGTGCCCTTGATGCACAAATTGCTAGAGTTGCTGCTAGACGTGATGATACTTCAGAAACTGCTGATACTATTGAAGTAGAACATGTTACTATGCCTGCTATGCCTGATACATGCTATGTTATGGAGGGAGAGATAGCTGAGGATTTTCTTGCGTGTAAGGATAGCTATGATGTTGAGAAACTACTGCCCAAGTGGAAAGAAAAATCTGTGAACGCTAGGATGAAATACGACCAGAAGTTTGCCACTTCGCCTATCTTTGTGACCGATAAGGATTATGAATTCTCTGTCGACCCTGAGTTAATCACTTTGGTCGAATCTAATCCTTTTCACGGTTATGAGTCTGAAACGGTTGTAGCCCATCTTACAAAACTGCACGATATAGCCACCCTATTCACTAGTGAGGAAAAGATCCGCCACTACTATATCCTCAAGTTGTTTCCTTTCTCACTAAAGGATGATGCTAAGACCTGGTTCACTTCTCTTGCTCCTGGATGTGTGCGTAGCCCCGAGGATATGGTATACTACTTCTCTGAAAAATATTTCCCTGCCCATAAGAAGCAAGCTGCCTTGCAGGAAATATACAACTTTGCTCAAGCTGAAGAAGAGAGTCTCCCACAAGCTTGGGGGACGCTTATCCAGTTACTGAATGCTTTGCATGATCACCCTATTGAGAAGAATGAAATACTTGATATCTTCTATAATGGACTTACCGATGCTTCTAGAGACCACTTAGATAGTTGTGCCGGTAGTGTTTTTAGGGAACGAACCGTAGAACAAGTTGAGATTCTACTGAATAACATCTTGTGCAATGAGAATGCTTGGACTATTCCCGAACCACCTCCTTAGCCAACTCCGAAGAAGAGAGGTATTCTATTCCTCAGTCCTGAAGATATGCAAGAAGCCAAGAAATCTATACGAGAGAAAGGCATTAAATCTGAAGATGTCAAAAATCTACCACCTATCGAAGAGATCCATGGTCTCGATAACCCGATACAGGTAGTAGAAGTGAACTCTCTGCATAGGTTTGATGAGAGTGATATTTCTTTTGATAAACCTGCTAGCCTATGCCTGGATGAATTTGATAACTTTGTTGCCAAACAATAGAGTTTCAATGATTATGTTAGCAAACAATTGGAAAAGAATGCTCGTATGCTTAGTCATTTAAGTGCTTGTGTGGACAAAAATGTCAATGATCTTAAGCTTCTAAGTAAACATGCATCTATGGTTACTACTCAGGTAGAACAAGTACTTAAAGCTCAGAATGACTTGCTCAATGAGTTGGATGACAATTCCGTTAGAGTCGGCACTAGAGGCGGTAGAATGACCCAGGAACCCTTGCATCATGAGGGTCATCCGAAGAGAATTGAACAAGATTCTCAAGGAGTTAGCACTCATGCACCTAGTCATCCTAGAAAGAAGAAGAAAGATGGTAGGGATGTGCACACTAGCAACCTTGTTGCTGCTACACCTGAGAGTCCAAACGATGCCTCTTTCTCTAATGCTGAAACACAATCTGGTGATGAACATGAGCCTTATGATAATATCAATAGTGATGTTCATGAAGATGCTCAACCTAGCAATGATAAGGATGTGGAGATTGAACCTGTTGATTTTGATAACCCACAGCCTAAGAATAAGGGATACGATAAGAAGGACTTCGCTGCTAGGAAGCTGTTGGGGAACGTCGCATGGGAAACAAAAAATTTCCTACGTGCACGAAGTCCTATCATGGTGATGTCCATCTACGAGAGGGGCTTTCCGATCTACGTACCCTTGTAGATCGCACAGCAGAAGCGTTAAGAAACGTGGTTGATGTAGTGGAACGTCCTCACGTCCCTCGATCCGCCCCGCGAACCGTCCCACGAACCGTCCCGCGATCCGTCCCACGATCCCCTCCGATCTAGTGTCGAACGGACGGCACCTCCGCTTTCAGCACACGTACAGCTCGACGATGATCTCGGCCTTCTTGATCCAGCAAGAGAGATGGAGAGGTAGATGAGCTCTCCGGCAGCGTGACGGCACTCCGTAGGTTGGTGGTGATCTAATCTCAGCAGGGCTCCGCCCGTGCTCTGCAGAAACGCGATCTAGAGGAAAATATGTGGAGGTATGTCGTCGGGCTGCCGTGGCAAAAGTTGTCTCAAATCAGCCCTAATAGCTCCATATATATAGGAGGAGGGGAGGAGGCTTGCCTTGAGGCTCAAGGAGCCCCAAGGGCTGCGCCACCAAGGAGGAGTTGGAGTCCTCCTCCAATCCTAGTCCAACTAGGATTGGAAGGAGGAGTCCTTCTCTTCCTTCCCACCTTTCCCTTTTTTCTTTCTCTTCTTTTGGTTTTTCTTTCTCTCTTGTGCAAGACAGCCTTGGGCTGACCCCACCTACTTGGTGCGCCACCCCCAAGGTCCTTGGGCCCTCCCGGGTGGGTGGTCCCCCTCCCGATGAAGATCCGGAACCCATTCGTCATTCCCGGTACATTACCGGTAATGCCCGAAAACCTTCCGGTAACCAAATGAAGTCATCCTATATATCAATCTTCATTTCCGGACCATTCCGGAAACCCTCGTGACATCAATGATCTCACCCGGGACTCCGAACAACATTCGGTAACCAACCATATAACTCAAATACGCATAAAACAACGTCGAACCTTAAGTGTGCAGACCCTGCGGGTTCGAGAACTATGTGGACATGACCCGAGTGACTCCTCGGTCAATTTACAATAGCGGGACCTGGATGCCCATATTGGATCCTACATATTCTATGAAGATCTTATCGTTTCAACCTCAGTGCCAAGGATTCATATAATCCCGTATGTCATTCCCTTTGTCCTTCGGTATGTTACTTGCCCGAGATTTGATTGTCAGTATCCGCATACCTATTTCAATCTCGTTTATCGGCAAGTCTCTTTACTTGTTCCGTAATACAAGATCCCGTGGCTTACACTAAGTCACATTGCTTGCAAGGCTTGTGTGTGATGTTGTATTACCGAGCGGGCCCCGAGATACCTCTCCGTCACACGGAGTGACAAATCCCAGTCCTGATCCATACTAACTCAAAGGACACCTTTGGAGATACCTGTAGAGCATCTTTATAGTCACCCAGTTACGTTGCGACATTTGATACACACAAAGCATTCCTCCGGTGTCAGTGAGTTATATGATCTCATGGTCATAGGAACAAATACTTGACACGCAGAAAACAGTAGCAACAAAATGACACGATCAAAATGCTACGTCTATTAGTTTGGGTCTAGTCCATCACATGATTCTCCTAATGATGTGATCCGGTTATTAAGTGACAACACTTGCCTATGGTCAGGAAACCTTGACCATCTTTGATCAACGAGCTAGTCAACTAGAGGCTTACTAGGGATAGTGTTTTGTATATGTATCCACACAAGTATTGTTCTTCCAATCAATACAATTGTAGCATGGATAATAAACGATTATCATGAACAAAGAAATATAATAATAACTAATTTATTATTGCCTCTAGGGCATATTTCCAATAGTCTCCCACTTGCACTAGAGTCAATAATCTAGTTCACATCACCATGTGATTCTAACGAATCTAACACCCATATAGTTGCGGGGTCTGATCACGTCTCGCTCGTGAGAGAGGTTTTAGTCAACGGTTCTGAAACTTTCAGATCCGTGTGTTTTATGTCATCTTATAGATGCTGCTACTATGTGCTATTCGGAAATACTCCAAATATCTACTCTACTATACGAATTCGTTTCACTACTCATAGTTATTCGGATTAGTATCAAAGCTTGCATCGATGTAACCATTTACAACGAACTCTTTAACCACCTCCATAATCGAGAAAAATTCCTTAGTCCATCAGTTACTAAGGATAAATTTTGACCGCTTCTAGTGATTCAATCATGGATCACTCTATGTACCTCTCAACAAACTTTGAGTCAAGGCACACATCAGGTGCGGTACTCAGCATGGCATACTTCAGATTCTATGGCCAAGGCATAGAAGACGACCTTCGTCTATTCTCTTTATTCTGCCGGGGTCGGGTTTTGAGTCTTACTCAAATTCACACCTTACAACACAACCAAGAACTCCTTCTTTGTTGATCTATTTTGAACTCCTTCAAAGATTTGTCAAGGCATGCATCTTGTTGAAACTTCTATCAATCGTTTCGATCTATCCCCATAGATCTTGATGCTCAACGTTCAAGTAGCTCAATCCAGGTATTCCTTTGAAAAACTCCTTTCAAACAACCTTGTATGCTTTACAGAAATTCTACATTACTTCTGATCCACAATATGTCAACCACATATACTTATCAGAAATTCTATGGTGCTCCCACTCACTTCTTTGGAAATACAAGTTTCTCATAAACCTTATACAAACCCAAAATCTTTGATCATCTCATCAAAGTGTATATTCCAACTCCGAGATGCTTGCACCAGTCCAATGAAGGATCGTTGGAGCTTGCATACTTGTTAGTATCTTTAGGATCGGCAAAACCTCCTGGTTGTAACACATACAATGTTTGCTCAAGGAAACCGTCGAGGAAACAATGTTTTGTCTTCCTATGTGCAATATTTCACAATTAATGCAGCAACTACTAACATAATTCCAACAAACTTTTAGAATCGCTATGAGTGAGAAAGGCTCATCATAGTCAACTATTTGATCTTGTCGGAAACATCTTTGCGACAAGTCGAGCTTTTCTTAATAGTGACTTATCACCATCATCGTCTGTCTTCCTTACAAAGATCCATCTTTACTCAATAGTCTTACTACCATCAAGTAGTTCCTCCAAAGTCTACACTTTGTTTTATATATGGATCCTCTCTCAGATTTCATGGCCTCCAGCCATTTGTCGGAATCCGGGCCCACCATTGCTTTCTCCATAACTCGTAGGTTCACTGTTGCTCAACAACATGACCTCCAAGATAGGGTTACCGTAGCACTCTGCAGTAGTACGCGACCTTGTCAACCTACGAGGTTTGTAGTAACTTGATCCGATGCTTGATGATCACCATCATTAGCTTTCACTTCAATTGGTGTAGGCGCCACACGAACAACTTCCTGCGCCCTGCTACACACTAGTTGAAGTGATGGTTCAATAACCTCATCAAGTTCTACCACCCTCCAACTCAATTCTTTCGAGAGAAACCTTTCCTCGAGAAAGGATCCGTTTCTAGAAACAAACACTTTGCTTTCGGATCTGAGATAGGAGATGTACCCAACTGTTTTGGATATCCTATGAAGATGCATTTATCCGCTTTGGGTTCGAGCTTATCAGACTGAAACTTTTTCACATAAGTGTCGAAGCCCCAAACTTTCAAGAAACGACAGTTTAGATTTCTCTAAACCTCACTCTATATTGTGTCATCTCAACGGAAATACGTGGTGCCCTATTTAAAGTGAATGCGGTTGTCTCTAATGCATAACCCATAAACGATAGTGGTAATTCGATAAGAGACATCATAGCATGCACCATACCAAATAGTGCGTGGCTATGACGTTCAGACACATCATCACACTATGATGTTCCAGGTGGCATGAACTGCGAAACAATTTCCACACTGTCTTAACTGTGTACCAAAACTCGTAACTCAGATATTCATTTGTATGATCATATCGTAGATAGTTTATCCTCTTGTTACGACGAACTTCACTCCGAAACAGAATTGAACTTTTCAATATTTCAAACTTGTGATTCATTAAGTAAATACTCTTGTATCTACTCAAATCGTCATTGAAGTAAGAACATAATGATATCCACTGCGTGCCTCAGCACCCATTGGACTGCATACATCAATATGTATCACTTCCAACAAGTTACTATCTTGTTTCATCTCAATGAAAACAAGGCCTTGCTCATGTGGTATGATTTGCATGTCACTAGTGATTCAAAATCAAGTGAGTATAAAGATCCATCAGCATGGAGCCTCTTCATGCAATTTATACCAACATGACTCAAGCGGCAGTGCCACAAGTAAGTGGTACTATCATCATTACCTCGTATCTTTTGGCACCAATATCATGAACATGTGTAACACTACGATCGAGATTCAATAAACTATTGAAGGTGATTATTCAAGCAAATAGAGTAACCATTATTCTCTTTAAATGAATAATTGTATTGCAATAAACACGATCCAATCATGTTCATGCTTAACGCAAGCACCAAATAACAATTATTTAGGTTTAACACCAATCCATATGGTAGAGGGAGCGTGCGACATTTTGATCATATCAACCTTGGAAACACTTCCAACACTCATCGTCACCTCGCCTTTAGCTAGTCTCCGTTTATCCCGTAGCTTTCATTTCGTGTTACTAATCACTTAGCAACCGAACCGGTATCCAATACCCACGTGCTACTAGGAGTACTAGTAAAGTACACATCAACATCATGTATATCAAATATACTTCTTTCGACTTTGCCAGCTTTCTTATCTACCAAGCATCTAGGGTAGCTCCGCTTCAGTGACCATTCCCCTCATAACAGAAGCACTTAGTCTCGGGTTTGGGTTTAATCTTGGGTCTCTTCATTACTGCAGCAACTGTTTTGCTGTTTCACGAAGTATCCCTTCTAGCCCTTGCCTTTCATGAAACTTAGTGGTTTTACAAACCATCAACCATTGATGCTCCTTCTTGATTTCTACTTTCGCAGTGTCAAACATCACGAATCTCTCAAGGATCATTGTATTTATCCTTGATGTGTTATAGTTCATCACGAATCTCTCACAGCTTGGTGGCAGTGACTTTGGAGAACCATCACTATCTCATTTGGAAGATTAACTCCCACTTGATTCAAGCGATTGTCGTACTCAGACAATCTGAGCACACACTCAACGATTGAGCTTTTCTCCTTTACTTCATGGATAAAGAATCTTGTCGGAGGTCACATACCTCTTAACAAGGGCACAAGCATGAAAACACAATTTCATCTCTTTAGAACATCTCTTATGTTCCGTGACGTTTCAAAACGTCTTCGGCGCCATGCTTCTAAGCCATTAAGTATTGCGCACTGAACTATCGCATAGTCATCAGAAACATGTATGTCGGATGTTCACAACATCCGCAGACGACGCTCGAGGTGCAGCACATTGAGTGGTGCATTAAGGACATAAGCCTTCTACGTAGCAACGAGGACAATCCTCAGTTTTACAGACTCAGTCTGCAAAGTTTGCTACAATCAACTTTCAACTAAATTTTCTCTGGGAACATATTAAAAATAGTAGAGCTATAGCGCAAGCTACATCGTAATTCGCAAAGACCATTAGACTATGTTCATGACAATTAGTTCAATTAATCATATTACTTAAGAACTTCCACTCAAAAAGTACATCTATCTAGTCATTTGAGTGGTACATGATCCAAATCCACTATCTCAAGTCCGATCATCACGTGAGTCGAGAATAGTTTTAGTGGTAAGCATCTCTATGCTAATCATATCAACTATACGATTCATGCTCGACCTTTCGGTCTCATATGTTCCAAGGCCATGTCTGCACATGCTAGGCTCGTCAAGCTTAACCCGAGTGTTCCGCGTGTGCAACTGTTTTGCACCCGTTGTATGCGAACGTTGAGTCTATCACACCCGATCATCACGTGGTGTCTCGAAACGAAGAACTGTCGCAACGGTGCACAGTCGGGGAACACAATTTTGTCTTGAAATTTTAGTGAGAGATCACCTCATAATGCTACCGTCGTTCTAAGCAAGATAAGGTGCATAAAGGATTAACATCACATGCAATTTATAAGTGACATGATATGGCCATCGTCATGTGCTTCATGATCTCCATCACCAAAGCACCGGCACGATCTTCTTGTCACCGGCGACACACCATGATCTCCATCAATGTGTTGCCATCGGGGTTGTCATGCTACTCATGCTATTACTACTAAAGCTACATCCTAGCAAAATAGTAAACGCATCTGCAAGCACAAACGTTAGTTTAAAGACAACCCTATGGCTCCTGTCGGTTGCCGTACCATCGACGTGCAAGTCGATCTTAACTATTACAACATGATCATCTCATACATCCAATATATCACATCACATCGTCGGCCATATCATATCACAAGCATACCCTGCAAAAACAAGTTAGACGTCCTCTAATTTGTTGTTGCATGTTTTACGTGGTGACCATGGGTATCTAGTAGGCATCTTACTTATGCAAACACCACAACGGAGATATATGAATTGCTATTTAACCTCATCCAAGGACCTCATCGGTCAAATCCGTTTCAACTAAAGTTGGAGAAACCGACACTTGCGAGTCATCTTTGAGCAACGGAGTTACTCGTAGCGATGAAACCAGTCTCTCGTAAGTGTACGAGTAATGTAGGTCCAAGCCGCTTCGATCCAACAATACCGCGGAATCAAGAAAAGACTAAGGAGGGCAGCAAAACTCACATCACCGCCCACAAAAACTTTTGTGTTCTACTCGAGATTACATCTACGCATGAACCTAGCTCATGATGCCACTGTTGGGGAACATCGCATGGGAAACAAAAAAATTCCTACGCGCACGAAGTCCTATCATGGTGATGTCCATCTACGCGAGGGCATTTCCGATCTACGTACCCTTGTAGATCGCACAGCAGAAGCGTTAAGAAACATGGTTGATGTAGTGGAACGTCCTCACATCCCTCGGTCCGCCCGACGAACCGTCCCACGAACCGTCCCGCGATCCGTCCCACGATCCGCTCCGATCTAGTGCCGAGCGGACGGCACCTCCGTGTTCAGCACACGTACAGCTTGACGATGATCTCGGCCTTCTTGATCCATCAAGAGAGACGGAGAGGTAGATGAGTTCTCCAGAAGCATGACGGTGCTCCGGAGGTTGGTGGTGATCTAATCTCAGCAGGGCTCCGCCCGAACTCTGCAGAAACGTGATCTAGAGGAAAAACCGTGGAGGTATGTGGTCGGGCTGCCGTGGCAAAAGTTGTCTCAAATCAGCCCTAATAGCTCCATATATATAGGAGGAGGGGAGGGGAGGCTTTCCTTGAGGCTCAAGGAGCCCCAAGGGCTGCGCCACCAAGGAGGAGTTGGAGTCCTCCTCCAATCCTAGTCCAACTAGGATTGGAAGGAGGAGTCCTTCTCTTCCTTCCCACCTTTCCCTTTTTTCCTCTTCTTTTGGTTTTTCTTTCTCTCTTGCGCAAGACAGCCTTGGGCTGACCCCACCTACTTGGTGCGCCACCCCCAAGGTCCTTGGGCCCTCCCGGGTGGGTGGTCCCCCCTCCCGGTGAAGATCCGGAACCCATTCGTCATTCCCGGTACATTACCGGTAATGCCCGAAAACCTTCCGGTAACCAAATGAAGTCATCCTATATATCAATCTTCGTTTCCGGACCATTCCGGAAACCCTCGTGACGTCAATGATCTCATCCGGGACTCCGAACAACATTCGGTAACCAACCATATAACTCAAATACGCATAAAACAACGTCGAACCTTAAGTGTGCAGACCCTGCGGGTTCGAGAACTCTGTAGACATGACCCGAGTGACTCCTCGGTCAATATCCAATAGCGGGACCTGGATGCCCATATTGGATCCTACATATTCTACGAAGATCTTATCGTTTGAACCTTAGTGCCAAGGATTCATATAATCCCGTATGTCATTCCCTTTGTCCTTCAGTATGTTACTTGCCCGAGATTTGATCGTCAGTATCCGCATACCTATTTCAATCTCGTTTACCGGCAAGTCTCTTTACTCGTTCCGTAATACAAGATCCCGTGGCTTACACTAAGTCACATTGCTTGCAAGGCTTGTGTGTGATGTTGTATTACCGAGTGGGCCCCGAGATACCTCTCCGTCACACGGAGTGATAAATCCCAGTCTTAATCCATACTAACTCAACGGACACCTTCGGAGATACCTGTAGAGCATCTTTATAGTCACCCAGTTACGTTGCGACGTTTGATACACACAAAGCATTCCTCCGGTGTCAGTGATTTATATGATCTCATGGTCATAGGAACAAATACTTGACACGCAGAAAACAGTAGCGACAAAATGACACGATCAACATGCTACGTCTATTAGTTTGGGTCTAGTCCATCACATGATTCTCCTAATGATGTGATCCCGTTATCAAGTGAGAACACTTTCCTATAGTCAGGAAACCTTGACCATCTTTGATCAACGAGCTAGTCAACTAGAGGCTTACTAGGGATAGTGTTTTGTCTATGTATCCACACAAGTATTGTGTTTCCAATCAATACAATTATAGCATGGATAATAAACGATTATCATGAACAAAGAAATATAATAATAACTAATTTATTATTGCCTCTAGGGCATAATTCCAACAGAAGCATGGTAAAGAAAGGGAGCCATGGGTTTAGAAACCCATGCCCTTTCCTCCCAAACCATCCAAGAAAAAGGATGATGAGGATTTTGAGCGATTCGTTGAGATGATCAGACTTGTCTTTCTGCAAATGTGTTTGACGGATATGCTCAAGATGTCTTTGTATGCTAAGTACATGAAAGATATTGTGACTAATAAGAGGAGGACACATGATCTTGAGATCTCCGCCATGCTTGCCAATTATACCTTCAAGGGTGGAACTCCTAAGAAACTAGGTGATCTCGGTGTGCCCACTATACCTTGCTCCATTAAAGGCAACTATGTTAGAACTGCGTTATGTGACATTGGAGCCGGTGTTAGTGTTATACCTCTCTCTCTTTATCGTAGACTTGAGCTGGACAAGTTGACACCCACTAAAATCTCTCTGCAAATGGCCGACAAATCAACTACTTTCCCTATCGGCATTTGCGAGGATGCGCGTGTTGTGGTTGCTAACACCACTATCTTAACAGACTTTGTTATCTTGGATATTCCTGAGGATGATGTCATGGCGGTCATCCTCGGAAGACCCTTTTTAAACACTGCAGGGGCTGTTATAGATTGCAACAAAGGCAATGTCACTTTCCATGTCAACGGTAATGAGAATACGGTGCACTTTCCGAAGAAACAATATCGAGTACATTGCATCAATGTTATCGAAAAGATTTCATCGATACTTATTGGGATCTTTGAATGCCCTATTCCTCGTGTCAAGATGAAGTATAATTTGCTTGTTGGGGAGATACACATCCCCATTGAGGTGACCTAGTGACTATTCGAAAATTCTCCATTCTCTTTTGCGATTCGAAAAGGTTTGTCAAAGAGGCTTGATCAACCTCACTGATAGATTTCTTTCGATGACCATGAGATGGATGAATCGGGGAGTCACAAACCTCCATTCCAAGTTTTCACCTTCGGTTGCTTAGAAGAAAAATGATAGATTTAGTTTAGTTTTCCTTGTTTTCTGTTTTAGTGTCTGTTAGAAAAGTACCCCGAAAATAGAAGTTCTCCGAACGCTGTGAAAATCCAGTATGATTTTTTCTGGAATTTTTGAAAAATTCTGAGACAAAAAGCTTGTCTCGGGGCCACACCAGTGGGACACAAGCCCTAGGGGCGCGGGCACCCCCCTTGCCGCGCCACCCGGGCTTGTGGGGCCCATAGGCACCCCCTCCACACATTCTTGCTCTTATCTCCTTCTCCTACCTCTAGAAAAAATCGTTTCGCAACTCAAACCCGTGTTCTTGCTCCTCTTGCTGGGATTTTCGATCTCTTTGCTCAAATCACCATTCTCCGAACTGTTTTGGGGAAATTACTCCTTGGTAAGTGACTCCTCCATTGGTCCAATTAGTTTTTGCTCTAGTGCCTTATACTCCGCGTATTTTTGTTGCCTTGGTGACCATGTTCTTGAGCTTTGCATGCTGATTTTAGCTGGTCCCAAGTAGTTTTGATGCGTAATATGGTCTCTAGGCACTTGTGGGAGTAGTTGCTACGAGTTTCGTTGATCCTTGTTCACCTTTCCTTAGAATCACTGAAAATTTCAGAAAAGGAAGATGTTCAGGAGAAACTTTCATGGTGGTTCCTCAAGCAAGAGAGGTCCCCGTCTTGCGATTCGGGGGCCTGATCCTTACCAACCAAGGGACGAGCAGGTACAGCCATGTGAATGGCCTTCTGATGAATTTATGATTGAGGCAAGTTTCAAAGATGAGTTTGATGCACTTGTTCACAATGTTGGACTCGAATAATTCATCTCCGATAAATGTGAATAGTATGTTGCTCTCACTGCCTCTTTTGTTCGTAGATTCAAATTTTCAGCTCGCCGTGAGCCATCGATACTGTTTGATCTCTATGATAAATCGTATACCATGGATTTAGAGGATTTCAATAGAATTTGCAAGATACCTACGTGGGGTAGCCTCCATAATCCTCCTAAATCTTCGGTTAGAGATTTTTGATCTGGTATTATAGTTGGAGAAACTAGAGACATTATGCAAGCTACCATGGGGAGTATTCATTTTCCTGCCTTGCATTACTTTGCCCTCTTCATAGGCAGATGCATTAATGGCAAGATTGAGCATTGTCACCTCTGCGCACCCGACCTTAGTATCCTTAAGAGCGTAGTGATGGGTGACAAAAGCTTCAACATGGGAGCTATTATAGCAAGGAGGCTGAATAAGAATGCTATTGAAGGGGATTTCTTTGGTGGGATCTATGCCACTTGCATAGCAAATTTCCTTGGAGTACCCATCCGCAAAGGAGATCCCTCGCTCCATACAGCTTTCCTTGACCGCGTAACTTTGACACGCTACCAGTTCCTTGAGAGGGATGAGGAATCCCTCCTATACCATTGGATATTTAACCGGCAGCGTGTTTTCCATATTACCGTTCCTGCTCCTGCTTTCTTTGAGTTTCAGGTAAAACAGGGATATTACATAACCAGAGGAGTATGAGAGGGAGGCAAAGGCTGCTCGTCTCCGTGAGGAAGCTATTCAGGCAGTGGCTGCAGCACTCCCGTATAACCCCGATTATGATTTTTTGTTTCGCCACGACCATCCTTGGGAGTAGACCAAGTTAGGCCAAAAGCCTAAGCTTGGGGGAGTACGTGTTCTCACCGACTTTACATTCTTGCTTATGCTTTCACTTTGTTAGCCGGTGTTCACACTTTGCCACTATATCATCCATGTTAGTTTATTTTCTTTTTCTTGTTTTCTTTTCGTGTATCTATCTAGTTTGAGAAAACCCAAAAACATTTTCTTTTCTTCTTTTTCTTGTTGGGAGATTTCCCATGTAGATAGTTTTCTTTTTCTTTGGGTCAAGGTAGAAGATATTGGTTACAATGTTTAGTGGCTCTTGCATGCATACCTGTTTAGCTTTCAAAGAGCCATATTACTTTGTCTTCTCCCTTGTGTTTGCCTGCAGATTCCAACGTAGTCCAATGCACGAGCACGCTTATTATTGTTCACATCATTCGGTCGTGCAAGTGAAAGGCAATAATGACGATATATGATGAAGTGACTAAGCCTGGAAAAGCTGGTATGAACTCGATCTATTTTGTTTTTGTAAATATGACTAGCTCATCATGCCTGATTCAGCTTTGTTGTGAGAGAAACATGTTTGCAATGACAACTTAGAGATCATAGTTGCTTATGCCATGCTTACTTAGCTAGGAGCTTATAATGGTTTGTCTTGGATGCCCACGTGAATGTTGAGATGACTGTGTTGTAGTATGATAGGATGGTATCCTCCTTTGAATGATTCAAGTGGCTTGACTTGGCGCATGTTCACGCATGTAGTTGAAACAAAATCAACATAGCCTCTATGATGTTCATGTTCATGGTGATTTATGTCCTAGTCATGCTTGCATTCAATGTTAGTTAATCTCAATGCGTTTTGATGACTGTTGTCGCTCTCTAGTTGGTCGATTCCCAGTCTTTTGCTAGCCTTCACTTGTACTAAGCGGGAATACTGCTTGTGCATCCACTCCCATAAACCCAAAGTTGTTCCATATGAGTCCACCATACCTACCTATATGCGGTATCTACCTGCCATTCCAAGTAAATTTGCATGTGCCACTCTCTAAATCTTCAAGAAATAATCTGTTTTGCATGCCCGAACCGCTCATGTGGTGACAGGGGGCTATTGGTATCTTCCATTCTAGGCGTGTTATCCTCGATATGTGTTTATTCACTATCATTCACGAGAAAGGGGCCGGTAATTGGAATTCCCAGATCCATGCTCAAATCAAAAAGATAATTGCAAACGAAACTCCCCCAGGATTGATGTTGGTATGGATGGTACCCGAGGATTCGACTAGCCGCGGAGTGTGATTGATTGGTGGCGGGGGAGTCAAAACTTTACATTTCCGTTTGGGAACCGCCTATAGCATGTGTAGCGTGGAAGATGTTGAGAACTCCTAGTCATTGCGTTGACAATGAAAGCATGCCACCCAAAATTATTATCTCTATTTTCAAAGCTTGAGCTCTGGCACCTCTGCAAATCAATGCTTCCCTGTGCGAAGGGCTTGTCTATATATGTTCCTGTTGAGTCACCCTCCTCTTATAAAAGCACCAATTATAGAGCACCTTTGTCATTTTTATGCTTTGCTTTTAACTGTGTTGAGTGTGACTATGACTGGATCTTCATTGCCTTGAATTACAATGTTTAGTCAGTCCTTGGTCTTTGAAGGTGCTCTGCATTTATGTTTTGCGGACTCAGAAAGAGATAGCGAGATACCATCTATTCGTACTGCTTCATGTTGTTTTGATTGAAGTGTTGACATTTGAGGCTTATTATTATTTGCTCGCTGGTTGATTATGCCATTGATATGAGTTTACCATGAGACCTAGATGTCATTTGCTTATGTGTTTTGCTTGTGATTTTGCTGAAATTATGGTTATGAGTTAGACATAGGTTCAACAACAAGATCAAACAGAGTTCGTCAAAGTTTTTATTTTGTCTCTCTCAGTTTGTCAACTGAGTTGCTTGAGGACAAGAAAGGCTTTAAGCTTGGGGGAGTTGATACGTCTCCGTCGTATCTACTTTTCTAAACTCTTTTGCCCTTGTTTTGGACTCTAACTTGCATGATTTGAATGAAACTAACCCTGACTAACGTTGTTTTCAGCAGAATTGCCATGGTGTTGTTTTTGTGCAGAAATAAAAGTTCTCGGTATGTCCTGAAAATTTACGGAGATATTTTTCTGGAATAAAAGAAAAATACCTGCGCAAAGATCCACCGAAGGAGGTGGACCAATGGGCCACAAGCCCACAGGCCACGACCACCCCACCTGGCCGCGCCGTGAGGGCTTGTGGGGCCCACGTGGCTCCACCGCCCCCAAACTCAGCTCTATATCTTCCGTCTCGCCCGGAAAAAATCAGAGAGAAGGTTTCATCGTGTTTTATGATACGGAGGCGTCGCCACCTCATGTTCTTCATCTGGAGGGCAGATCTAGAGTCCGTTCCGGGCTCCAGAGAGGGGAAATCGTCGCCATCGTCATCATCAACCTTCCTCCATCAACAATTCCATGATGCTCTTCATCGCTCCTGAGTAATCTCATCGTAGGCTTGCTCGACGGTGATGAGTTGGATGAGATCTATCATGTAATCGAGTTAGTTCTTGATGGGGATTGATGCCTAGTATCCACTATGTTCTAGATTTATGTTGCTACTACTTGGCTATGCTTAATGCTTGTCACTAGGGCCCGAGTGCCATGATTTCAGATCTGAACCTATTATGTTGTCGCCAATATATGTGTGTGTTAGATCCTATCTTGCAAGTTGTAGTCACCTACTATGTGTTATGATCCGGCAACCCCAGAGTGACAATAGCCGGAACCACTCCTGGAGATGACCATAGTATGAGTAGTTCATGTATTCACCACGTGTTAATGCGTTGGTCTGGTTCTTTATTAAAAGGAGAACCTTAATATCCCGTAGTTTCCATTAGGAACCCGCTGCCACGGGAGGGATGGACATTAGATGTCATGCAAGTTCTTTTCCCTAAGCACGTATGACTACATACGGAATACATGCCTACATTAGATTGACGAACGGGAGCTAGTTACATATCTCTCCGTGTTATAGCTATTACATGATGAATCACATCCGTCATACTCATCCATCACCGATCCACTTCCTACAAGTCTTCTACTACTGGTCCTTGCTACGTTACTTTGTCTAGGCTTGTCCCTTGCTACAAAAGGGATTGGGACAGTTTGCTACTATTGTTGCTACTGATGTTACTCTGTTGCTACTGTTGTTACTCTGTTGTTGCTACTGATGTTCCTTGCTACTCTATCACTACTGTTGTTATTTTGCTGCTACTTGTTGCAAGACTTTTCTGGAGCCGTTGCCGGGGAATAATAGTTCCCCGTCCACGTGCTATTTACTGGTGCCATTGATACAATAGTTAGGAATAGTCTGTCGTCAATAGTTCTGTTTCTGACATCATTGCTATCATGCTACTTTGCTACTGATACTTTGCTTGCAGACACTAATCGTTCAGGTGTGGTTGAATTTGACAAACTCGGCTGGTAATACTTGAGAATATTCTTTCGCTTCCCCTTGTGTGAACCAACAAATTTGGGTTGAATACTCTACCCTCGAAAACTGTTGCGATCCCCTATACTTGTGGGTTATTAGCGTGCTCCGCAGTTGCGTCCCGGAGACTCTGACTGGGCCTGACCGGGGTAAAGCCGAGTCTGTTGTTTGTTGGCGGCGTCAAGGAGATCCTTGACCCGCTTCTCCTGGAAGGCGCGCTCCTCGCCATCCAGACTCGCCATCTCTTCCATGGCCGTCTGCGCTGCCCGCATGTTGGCCGCGGGGGTCTCGTAGGTGGGCTGATCGCTGCCTAGGATCTCAGCAATGAACCGGCCATGGCTGCGGACCGATCCAAGACGGCTAGGGGCCTCGGAAATTGGAGTGAGGCCGTATGCGGAGTTATACTCGCGCTGCGTGGCCTCCATCTGACGTTTTGCCGAGGCGACATGTTGGAGCATATATCTCCATATGTGGTTTTGGTACTTGATGACAATTCCTATGGACTAATGGTTGCCTTAAGTTACATTTATAGGATTTGTCCATAGGCACTTCTTGAAGTCCATCTGTTGGGTTCAAGGATTTTATATGATGACCAAGATGGTATTCAAGGTATTATCCAAAGAATGGTCATAGAGACACATGGTTGATCAAGATCTCAGACAAATAGTAAATCAAGATGATCAACACACAAAGCGTACAAGATGTACCGAGAGGGATCAAGTGATCCCATGGTATGGATTTGTCCATAGGCACTTCTTGAAGTCCATCAGTTGGGTTCAAGGAGTTTATATGATGACCAAGATGGTATTATCCAAAGAATGGTCATAGATACACATGGTTGATCAAGATCTCAGACAAAGAGTAAATCAAGATGATCAACACACAAAGCGTACAAGATGTACCGAGAGGGGTCAAGTGATCCCATGGTATGGTAAGCATTGTCCATTACGTGTTTGTGTACTAACCCATGGTCTTCGTGAGAGTTCTATGTGGGGGTTAGGTGTGTTTACATGGGCTTGCGTCAAAGGGAAGATCTCGTACAACCCATGGAGTATGACGTCAAGTTGTGATCATCATCAATGGTTGATCAAGATCTCAGACAAAGAGTAAATCAAGATGATCAACACACAAAGCGTACAAGATGTATCGAGAGGGATCAAGTGATCCCATGGTATGGTAAGCATTGTCCATTACGTGTTTGTGTACTAACCCATGGTCTTCGTTAGAGTTCTATGTGGGGGTTAGGTGTGTTTCCATGGGCTTGCGTCAAAGGGAAGATCTCATACAACCCATGGAGTATGACATCAAGTTGTGATCGTCATCAAGATTGCGATGTGCAAGTTCAAGTGGATCAGCATGAAGATAGCATGCTTGAAGCTTGCCGTCCATTGTGGTGGCAATGGACTTGTGAAGATATGCTGAAGAGTGGCTCACCCATAGTGAGTATGGGGGAGAAATCAACTAGT
Organism: Hordeum vulgare subsp. vulgare; assembly: GCF_904849725.1. Taxonomy (NCBI): domain Eukaryota; kingdom Viridiplantae; phylum Streptophyta; class Magnoliopsida; order Poales; family Poaceae; genus Hordeum; species Hordeum vulgare. The sequence goes on from NC_058519.1 coordinate 488,081,532, forward strand.
CTTCATCAAGCCAACACAATCAAGAAAGGTGGTCCATCTTGAGGAAGCCAAGATCATCATCATCTAGCTCAAGAGGACGAGGTGCAAGGTATAGGTTTGCCCTTGATAGGTTTTCTGGTTAGGATAGATTGCTGTTCTATCAAGGGGGGATCTCAAGTGAGTAGCTTGATCGTATCGTTCGTTGAGAGCTCAAACCATTTGCATCCTTGCATCATACTTCTTGGTTCTTGTTTGGTGTTTCTCTTCATGAGTTTTAGAGCTTATGGTCATCTTCGTGACAATCTCGAGTTCATCGAAAACGGAGTCCATATGCATCTACTATGATGTTTTCGATGTTGGAGTTTTTGCCGGTTCTTCATTCGTAGAGAACTCACATCTCTATATCTTTGGCATATTCATAACCGCATGGTCTTAAGATTTCCGAGGCCCCTAGCTTATATTTGATCTAACTAAATCTGATCTAACTTATATTTGAAAAATTCAAACATAGACAAATTATATGTTTTTAAAAACTACAGTAAATTTGTGAGCTACTGGAAGAATAATCACTATCATTGGACTTCGGGATCAAAAGGTGTGGCCAAAACAAGATTGAAACTTTCTGTTTTTGCAATTTAGACAGAAAAAACTGAAGCTAACTATCTACAAATAGGGGGTACACGTGGCATGCTACTATAGGTTGCGGGGGACGTTTGTTGCAAACTTAGGAGCAAACGGCCGAGGCTAAGCAAAAACTACTGGCTAAAAGAATAAGTGAAAATAAACCGTTGGTTTTCTAATCTAAACCGAAAGGTTATTCTAAGAATCTAATCTAACCATCTAAATAGGATAGCCCTTGTCGTCCTGAATCCAACAAGCTTGGGTTTGCTCGATTCGGAGCTCGTATGCGAAAGTTATGGCTGGTTCAGTGGCGAGCGGTAGTACCGCTGGACCTAGCGGTGGAGTTGGTGGTAGTACCGCTGGCCCTAGCGGTAGTACCGCCCCTGGTCAGCGGTAGTACCGCTCCAGGAGCTTAGTACCGCCTGCCTAGCGGTTGTTCATGGACGGACCTTTTTGCGAAGACTTTCTTGGCGGTGGTAGTGCCGTTGCACTACCATGGGCCCAGCGGTAGTACTGCTGGAGTGCCAGCGGTAGTACCGCTGCAGCTAGTGGTAGTACCGCTAGCTGGCGGTAGTACCGCTGGAGTGCCAGCGGTAGTACCGCTGGAGCTCGGGCAGAAAGTGGGGGTAACGGTCTGATTCCTTCCCCCACTATATAAATGGTAGAACTACGATGCACAAAACATAGGTGACAGTATGATCAAAGTGACTTGCCTGGTGATGTTGACGAAGAAGAATTCCTCGAGAAAATAACTTGATAGACTACTCGTCACTCTCCGATGATATATGTATAGCAAACATATCATTCACATAAGCACTCATACTAGCAATCATTCTAGCAATCCAAAACAAAAGAGAGAGAGCGAATAGGAAACCGAAAGAAACTTCAAATAAGACTAGGGAGTCTTCTACTACGTCAAACACTAAATAGTTTTGTCTAACAGAAAATAATAACAAGGAACTAAGGTATAAGTTTATCTAAGATAAAATAAAGTATTTTTCACAGAACTTTTTGAAAGTATTCCCAAACGGGATTTGAAACAATGCGGAAACCAATTGCAGGTTACTAAGGAACTAGAATTGATTTCATGAAAACAAATAAAACTAAAATAAAAACTTGTTGCAAAACTACTGTTTATCTAACAGAAACAAAACATAATATTTCCGAAATAATAAATAAAATATTTTAAAACAAAACTAGAAAAGGAATTTAGCCGAAATCCTAAAAGAGGTGAAACAGAAATTGTTTCACATGAAACAGTGAGCTAAAATACTCAAACAAATCTGAAATTCTTACCACTGATACATAAGATCACTAGTGATCAGTACCAAAAGGAATCAAATTAAAAGCTAGTTTTAAACTCCTGGAATAGGCAAAACAAGGTTTAAACTAAATCTGATCTAACTTATATTTGAAAAATTCAAACATAGACAAATTATATGTTTTTAAAAACTACAGGAAATTTGTGAGCTACTAGAAGAATAATCACTATCATTGGACTTCGGGATCAAAAGTTGTGGCCAAAACAAGATTGAAACTTTCTGTTTTTGCAATTTAGACAGAAAAAACTGAAGCTAACTATCTACAAATAGGGGGTACACGTGGCATGCTACTATAGGCTGCGGGGGACGTTTGTTACAAACTTAGGAGCAAACGGCCGAGGCTAAGCAAAAACTACTGGCTAAAAGAATAAGTGAAAATAAACCGCTGGTTTTCTAATCTAAACCGAAAGGTTATTCTAAGAATCTAATCTAACCATCTAAATAGGATAGCCCTTGTCGTCCTGAATCCAACAAGCTTGGGTTTGCTCGATTCGGAGCTCGTATGCGGAAGTTATGGCTTGTTCAGTGGCGAGCGGTAGTACCGCTGGACCTAGCGGTAGTACCGCTGGAGTTGGTGGTAGTACCGCTGGCCCTAGCGATAGTACCGCTGACTGGCGGTAGTACCGCCCCTGGTCAGCGGTAGTACCGCTCCAGGAGCTTAGTACCGCCTGCCTAGCGGTTGTTCATGGACGGACCTTTTTGCGAAGACTTTCTTGGCGGTGGTAGTGCCGTTGCACTACCATGGGCCCAGCGGTAGTACCGCTGGAGTGCCAGCGGTAGTACCGCTGCAGCTAGTGGTAGTACCGCTAGCTGGCGGTAGTACCGCTGGAGTGCCAGCGGTAGTACCGCTGGAGCTCGGGTAGAAAGTGGGGGTAACGGTCTGATTCCTTCCCCCACTATATAAATGGTAGAACTACGATGCACAAAACATAGGTGACAGTATGATCAAAGTGACTTGCCTGGTGATGTTGACGAAGAAGAATTCCTCGAGAAAATAACTTGATAGACTACTCGTCACTCTCCGATGATATATGTATAGCAAACATATCATTCACATAAGCACTCATACTAGCAATCATTCTAGCAATCCAAAACAAAAGAGAGAGAGCGAATAGGAAACCGAAAGAAACTTCAAATAAGACTAGGGAGTCTTCTACTACGTCAAACACTAAATAGTTTTGTCTAACAGAAAATAATAACAAGGAACTAAGGTATAAGTTTATCTAAGATAAAATAAAGTATTTTTCACAGAACTTTTTGAAAGTATTCCCAAACGGGATTTGAAACAATGCGGAAACCAATTGCAGGTTACTAAGGAACTAGAATTGATTTCATGAAAACAAATAAAACTAAAATAAAAACTTGTTGCAAAACTACTGTTTATCTAACAGAAACAAAACATAATATTTCTGAAATAATAAATAAAATATTTTAAAACAAAACTAGAAAAGGAATTTAGCCGAAATCCTAAAAGAGGTGAAACAAAAATTGTTTCACATGAAACAGTGCGCTAAAATACTCAAACAAATCTGAAATTTTTACCACTGATACATAAGATCGCTAGTGATCTGTACCAAAAGGAATCAAATTAAAAGCTAGTTTTAAACTCCTGGAATAGGCAACACAAGGTTTAAACTAAATCTGATCTAACTTATATTTGAAAAATTCAAACATAGACAAATTATATGTTTTTAAAAACTACAGGAAATTTGTGAGCTACTGGAAGAATAATCACTATCATTGGACTTCGGGATCAAAAGGTGTGGCCAAAACAAGATTGAAACTTTCTGTTTTTGGAATTTAGACAGAAAAAACTGAAGCTAACTATCTACAAATAGGGGGTACACGTGGCATGCTACTATAGGCTGCGGGGGACGTTTGTTGCAAACTTAGGAGCAAACGGCCGAGGCTAAGCAAAAACTACTGGCTAAAAGAATAAGTGAAAATAAACCGCTGGTTTTAATCGAAACCGAAAGGTTATTCTAAGAATCTAATCTAACCATCTAAATAGGATAGCCCTTGTCGTCCTGAATCCAACAAGCTTGGGTTTGCTCGATTCGGAGCTCGTATGCGAAAGTTATGGCTGGTTCAGTGGCGAGCGGTAGTACCGCTGGACCTAGCGGTAGTACCGCTGGAGTTGGTGGTAGTACCGCTGACTGGCGGTAGTACCGCCCCTGGTCAGCGGTAGTACCGCTCCAGGAGCTTAGTACCGCCTGCCTAGCGGTTGTTCATGGACGGACCTTTTTGCGAAGACTTTCTTGGCGGTGGTAGTGCCGTTGCACTACCATGGGCCCAGCGGTAGTACCGCTCGAGTGCCAGCGGTAGTACCGCTGCAGCTAGTGGTAGTACCGCTAGCTGGCGGTAGTATCGCTGGAGTGCCAGCGGTAGTACCGCTGGAGCTCGGGCAGAAAGTGGGGGTAACGGTCTGATTCCTTCCCCCACTATATAAATGGTAGAACTACGATGCACAAAACATAGGTGACAGTATGATCAAAGTGACTTGCCTGGTGATGTTGACGAAGAAGAATTCCTCGAGAAAATAACTTGATAGACTACTCGTCACTCTCCGATGATATATGTATAGCAAACATATCATTCACATAAGCACTCATACTAGCAATCATTCTAGCAATCCAAAACAAAAGAGAGAGAGCGAATAGGAAACCGAAAGAAACTTCAAATAAGACTAGGGAGTCTTCTACTACGTCAAACACTAAATAGTTTTGTCTAACAGAAAATAATAACAAGGAACTAAGCTATAAGTTTATCTAAGATAAAATAAAGTATTTTTCACAGAACTTTTTGAAAGTATTTCCAAACGGGATTTGAAACAATGCGGAAACCAATTGCAGGTTACTAAGGAACTAGAATTGATTTCATGAAAACAAATAAAACTAAAATAAAAACTTGTTGCAAAACTACTGTTTATCTAACAGAAACAAAACATAATATTTCTGAAATAATAAATAAAATATTTTAAAACAAAACTAGAAAAGGAATTTAGCCGAAATCCTAAAAGAGGTGAAACAGAAATTGTTTCACATGAAACAGTGCGCTAAAATACTCAAACAAATCTGAAATTTTTACCACTGATACATAAGATCGCTAGTGATCAGTACCAAAAGGAATCAAATTAAAAGCTAGTTTTAAACTCCTGGAATAGGCAAAACAAGGTTTAAACTAAATATGATCTAACTTATATTTGAAAAATTCAAACATAGACAAATTATATGTTTTTAAAAACTACAGTAAATTTGTGAGCTACTGGAAGAATAATCACTATCATTGGACTTCGGGATCAAAAGGTGTGGCCAAAACAAGATTGAAACTTTCTGTTTTTGCAATTTAGACAGAAAAAACTGAAGCTAACTATCTACAAATAGGGGGTGCACGTGGCATGCTACTATAGGCTACGGGGGACGTTTGTTGCAAACTTAGGAGCAAACGGCCGAGGCTAAGCAAAAACTACTGGCTAAAAGAATAAGTGAAAATAAACCGCTGGTTTTCTAATCTAAACCGAAAGGTTATTCTAAGAATCTAATCTAACCATCTAAATAGGATAGCCCTTGTCGTCCTGAATCCAACAAGCTTGGGTTTGCTCGATTCGGAGCTCGTATGCGAAAGTTATGGCTGGTTCAGTGTCGAGCGGTAGTACCGCTGGACCTAGCGGTAGTACCGCTGGAGTTGGTGGTAGTACCGCTGGCCCTAGCGGTAGTACCGCTGACTGGCGGTAGTACCGCTCCAGGAGCTTAGTACCGCCTGCCTAGCGGTTGTTCATGGACGGACCTTTTTGCGAAGACTTTCTTGACGGTGGTAGTGCCGTTGCACTACCATGGGCCCAGCGGTACTACCGCTGGAGTGCCAGCGGTAGTACCGCTGCAGCTAGTGGTAATACCGCTAGCTGGCGGTAGTACCGCTGGAGTGCCAGCGGTAGTACCGCTGGAGCTCGGGCAGAAAGTGGGGGTAACGGTCTGATTCCTTCCCCCACTATATAAATGGTAGAACTACGATGCACAAAACATAGGTGACAGTATGATCAAAGTGACTTGCCTGGTCATGTTGATGAAGAAGAATTCCTCGAGAAAAATAACTTGATAGACTACTCGTCACTCTCCGATGAAATATGTATAGCAAACATATCATTCACATAAGCACTCATACTAGCAATCATTCTAGCAATCCAAAACAAAAGAAAGAGAGCGAATAGGAAACCGAAAGAAACTTCAAATAAGACTAGGAAGTCTTCTACTACGTCAAACACTAAATAGTTTTGTCTAACAGAAAATAATAACAAGGAACTAAGGTATAAGTTTATCTAAGATAAAATAAAGTATTTTTCACAGAACTTTTTGAAAGTATTCCCAAACGGGATTTGAAACAATGCGGAAACCAATTGCAGGTTACTAAGGAACTAGAATTGATTTCATGAAAACAAATAAAACTAAAATAAAAACTTGTTGCAAAACTACTGTTTATCTAACAGAAACAAAACATAATATTTCTGAAATAATAAATAAAATATTTTAAAACAAAACTAGAAAAGGAATTTAGCCGAAATCCTAAAAGAGGTGAAACAGAAATTGTTTCACATGAAACAGTGAGCTAAAATACTCAAACAAATCTGAAATTTTTACCAGTGATACATAAGATCACTAGTGATCAGTACCAAAAGAAATCAAATTAAAAGCTAGTTTTAAACTCCTGGAATAGGCAAAACAAGGTTTAAACTAAATATGATCTAACTTATATTTCAAAAATTCAAACATAGACAAATTATATGTTTTTAAAAACTACAGGAAATTTGTGAGCTACTGGAAGAATAATCACTATCATTGGACTTCGGGATCAAAAGTTGTGGCCAAAACAAGATTGAAACTTTCTGTTTTTGCAATTTAGACAGAAAAAACTGAAGCTAACTATCTACAAATAGGGGGTACACGTGGCATGCTACTATAGGCTGCGGGGGACGTTTGTTGCAAACTTAGGAGCAAACGGCCGAGGCTAAGCAAAAACTACTGGCTAAAAGAATAAGTGAAAATAAACCGCTGGTTTTCTAATCTAAACCGAAAGGTTATTCTAAGAATCTAATCTAACCATCTAAATAGGATAGCCCTTGTCGTCCTGAATCCAACAAGCTTGGGTTTGCTCGATTCGGAGCTCGTATGCGAAAGTTATGGCTGGTTCAGTGGCGAGCGGTAGTACCGCTGGACCTAGCGGTAGTACCGCTGGAGTTGGTGGTAGTACCGCTGGCCCTAGCGGTAGTACCGCTGACTGGCGGTAGTACCGCCCCTGGTCAGCGGTAGTACCGCTCCAGGAGCTTAGTACCGCCTGCCTAGCGGTTGTTCAAGGACGGACCTTTTTGCGAAGACTTTCTTGGCGGTGGTACTGCCGTTGCACTACCATGGGCCCAGCGGTAGTACCGCTGGAGTGCCAGCGGTAGTACCGCTGCAGCTAGTGGTAGTACCGCTAGCTAGCGGTAGTATCGCTGGAGTGCCAGCGGTAGTACCGCTGTAGCTCGGGCAGAAAGTGGGGGTAACGGTCTGATTCCTTCCCCACTATATAAATGGTAGAACTACGATGCACAAAACATAGGTGACAGTATGATCAAAGTGACTTGCCTGGTCATGTTGACGAAGAAGAATTCCTCGAGAAAATAACTTGATAGACTACTCGTCACTCTCCGATGAAATATGTATAGCAAACATATCATTCACATAAGCACTCATACTAGCAATCATTCTAGCAATCCAAAACAAAAGAGAGAGAGAGCGAATAGGAAACCGAAAGAAACTTCAAATAAGACTAGGGAGTCTTCTACTACGTCAAACACTAAATAGTTTTGTCTAACAGAAAATAATAACAAGGAACTAAGGTATAAGTTTATCTAAGATAAAATAAAGTATTTTTCACAGAACTTTTTGAAAGTATTCCCAAACGGGATTTGAAACAATGCGGAAACCAATTGCAGGTTACTAAGGAACTAGAATTGATATCATGAAAACAAATAAAACTAAAATAAAAACTTGTTGCAAAACTACTGTTTATCTAACAGAAACAAAACATAATATTTCTGAAATAATAAATAAAATATTTTAAAACAAAACTAGAAAAGGAATTTAGCCGAAATCCTAAAAGAGGTGAAACAGAAATTGTTTCACATGAAACAGTGAGATAAAATACTCAAACAAATCTGAAATTCTTACCACTGATACATAAGATCACTAGTGATCAGTACCAAAAGGAATCAAATTAAAAGCTAGTTTTAAACTCCTGGAATAGGTAAAACAAGGTTTAAACTAAATCTGATCTAACTTATATTTGAAAAATTCAAACATAGACAAATTATATGTTTTTAAAAACTATAGGAAATTTGTGAGCTGCTGGAAAAATAATCACTATCATTGAACTTCGGGATCAAAAGTTGTGGCCAAAACAAGATTGAAACTTTCTGTTTTTGCAATTTAGACAGAAAAAACTGAAGCTAACTATCTACAAATAGGGGGTACACGTGGCATGCTACTATAGGCTGCGGGGACGTTTGTTGCAAACTTAGGAGAAAACGGCCGAGGCTAAGCAAAAACTACTGGCTAAAAGAATAAGTGAAAATAAATCGCTGGTTTTCTAATCTAAACCGAAAGGTTATTCTAAGAATCTAATCTAACCATCTAAATAGGATAGCCATTGTCGTCCTGAATCCAACAAGCTTGGGTTTGCTCGATTCGGAGCTCGTATGCGAAAGTTATGGCTGGTTCAGTGGCGAGCGGTAGTACCGCTGGACCTAGCGGTAGTACCGCTGGAGTTGGTGGTAGTACCGCTGGCCCTAGCGGTAGTACCGCTGACTAGCGGTAGTACCGCCCCTGGTCAGCGGTAGTACCGCTCCAGGAGCTTATTACCGCCTGCCTAGCGGTTGTTCATGGACGGACCTTTTTGCGAAGACTTTCTTGACGGTGGTAGTGCCGTTGCACTACCATGGGCCCAGCGGTAGTACCGCTCGAGTGCCAGCGGTAGTACCGCTGCAGCTAGTGGTAGTACCGCTAGCTGGCGGTAGTACCGCTGGAGTGCCAGCGGTAGTACCGCTGGAGCTCGGGCAGAAAGTGGGGGTAACGGTCTGATTCCTTCCCCCACTATATAAATGGTAGAACTACGATGCACAAAACATAGGTGACAGTATGATCAAAGTGACTTGCCTGGTGATGTTGACGAAGAAGAATTCCTCGAGAAAATAACTTGATAGACTACTCGTCACTCTCCGATGAAATATGTATAGCAAACATATCATTCACATAAGCACTCATACTAGCAATCATTCTAGCAATCCAAAACAAAAGAGAGAGAGCGAATAGGAAACCGAAAGAAACTTCAAATAAGACTAGGGAGTCTTCTACTACGTCAAACACTAAATAGTTTTTTGTCTAACAGAAAATAATAACAAGGAACTAAGGTATAAGTTTATCTAAGATAAAATAAAGTATTTTTCACAGAACTTTTTGAAAGTATTCCCAAACGGGATTTGAAACAATGCGGAAACCAATTGCAGGTTACTAAGGAACTAGAATTGATTTCATGCAAACAAATAAAACTAAAATAAAAACTTGTTGCACAATTACTGTTTATCTAACAGAAACAAAACATAATATTTCTGAAATAATAAATAAAATATTTTAAAACAAAACTAGAAAAGGAATTTAGCCGAAATCCTAAAAGAGGTGAAACAGAAATTGTTTCACATGAAACAGTGCGCTAAAATACTCAAACAAATCTGAAATTTTTACTACTGATACATAAGATCACTAGTGATCAGTACCAAAAGGAATCAAATTAAAAGCTAGTTTTAAACTCCTGGAATAGGCAAAACAAGGTTTAAACTAAATCTGATCTAACTTATATTTGAAAAATTCAAACATAGACAAATTATATGCTTTTAAAAACTACAGGAAATTTGTGAGCTACTGGAAAAATAATCACTATCATTGGACTTCGGGATCAAAAGTTGTGGCCAAAACAAGATTGAAACTTTCTGTTTTTGCAATTTAGATGGAAAAAACTGAAGCTAACTATCTACAAATAGGGGGTACACGTGGCATGCTACTATAGGCTGCGGGGGACGTTTGTTGCAAACTTAGGAGAAAACGGCCGAGGCTAAGCAAAAACTACTGGCTAAAAGAATAAGTTAAAATAAACCGCTGGTTTTCTAATCTAAACCGAAAGGTTATTCTAAGAATCTAATCTAACCATCTAAATAGGATAGCCATTGTCGTCCTGAATCCAACAAGCTTGGGATTGCTCGATTCGCAGCTCGTATGCGAAAGTTATGGCTGGTTCAGTGGCGAGCGGTAGTACCGCTGGAGTTGGTGGTAGTACCGCTGGCCCTAGCGGTAGTACCGCTGACTTGCGGTAGTACCGCCCCTGGTCAGCGGTAGTACCGCTCCAGGAGCTTAGTACCGCCTGCCTAGCGGTTGTTCATGGACGGACCTTTTTGCGAAGACTTTCTTGGCGGTGGTAGTGCCGTTGCACTACCATGGGCCCAGCGGTAGTACCGCTGGAGTGCCAGCGGTAGTACCGCTGCAGCTAGTGGTAGTACCGCTGGAGCTCGGGCAGAAAGTGGGGGTAACGGTCTGATTCCTTCCCCCACTATATAAATGGTAGAACTACGATGCACAAAACATAGGTGACAGTATGATCAAAGTGACTTGCCTGGTCATGTTGACGAAGAAGAATTCCTCGAGAAAATAACTTGATAGACTACTCGTCACTCTCCGATGAAATATGTATAGCAAACATATCATTCACATAAGCACTCATACTAGCAATCATTCTAGCAATCCAAAACAAAAGAGAGAGAGCGAATAGGAAACCGAAAGAAACTTCAAATAAGACTAGGGAGTCTTCTACTACGTCAAACACTAAATAGTTTTGTCTAACAGAAAATAATAACAAGGAACTAAGGTATAAGTTTATCTAAGATAAAATAAAGTATTTTTCACAGAACTTTTTGAAAGTATTCCCAAACGGGATTTGAAACAATGCGGAAACCAATTGCAGGTTACTAAGGAACTAGAATTGATTTCATGCAAACAAATAAAACTAAAATAAAAACTTGTTGCAAAACTACTGTTTATCTAACAGAAACAAAACATAATATTTCTGAAATAATAAATAAAATATTTTAAAACAAAACTAGAAAAGTAATTTAGCCGAAATCCTAAAAGAGGTGAAACAGAAATTGTTTCACATGAAACAGTGCGCTAAAATACTCAAACAAATCTGAAATTTTTACCACTCATACATAAGATCACTAGTGATCAGTACCAAAACGAATCAAATTAAAAGCTAGTTTTAAACTCCTGGAATAGGCAAAACAAGGTTTAAACTAAATCTGATCTAACTTATATTTGAAAAATTCAAACATAGACAAATTATATGTTTTTAAAAACTACAGGAAATTTGTGAGCTACTGGAAAAATAATCACTATCATTGGACTTCGGGATCAAAAGTTGTGGCCAAAACAAGATTGAAACTTTCTGTTTTTGCAATTTAGACAGAAAAAACTGAAGCTAACTATCTACAAATAGGGGGTACACGTGGCATTCTACTATAGGCTGCGGGGGACGTTTGTTGCAAACTTAGGAGCAAACGGCCGAGGCTAAGCAAAAACTACTGGCTAAAAGAATAAGTGAAAATAAACCGCTGGTTTTCTAATCTAAACCGAAAGGTTATTCTAAGAATCTAATCTAACCATCTAAATAGGATAGCCCTTGTCGTCCTGAATCCAACAAGCTTGGGTTTGCTCGATTCGGAGCTCGTATGCGAAAGTTATGGCTGGTTCAGTGGCGAGCGGTAGTACCGCTGGACCTAGCGTTAGTACCGCTGGAGTTGGTGGTAGTACCGCTGGCCCTAGCGGTAGTACCGCTGACTGGCGGTAGTACCGCCCCTGGTCAGCGGTAGTACCGCTCCAGGAGCATAGTACCACCTGCCTAGCGGTTGTTCATGGACGAACCTTTTTGCGAAGACTTTCTTGGCGGTGGTAGTGCCGTTGCACTACCATGGGCCCAGCGGTAGTACCGCTGGAGTGCCAGCGGTAGTACCGCTGCAGCTAGTGGTAGTACCGCTAGCTGGCGGTAGTACCGCTGGAGTGCCAGCGGTAGTACCGCTGGAGCTCGGGCAGAAAGTGGGGGTAACGGTCTGATTCCTTCCCCCACTATATAAATGGTAGAACTACGATGCACAAAACATAGGTGACAGTATGATCAAAGTGACTTGCCTGGTGATGTTGACGAAGAAGAATTCCTCGAGAAAATAACTTGATAGACTACTCGTCACTCTCCGATGATATATGTATAGCAAACATATCATTCACATAAGCACTCATACTAGCAATCATTCTAGCAATCCAAAACAAAAGAGAGAGAGCGAATAGGAAACCGAAAGAAACTTCAAATAAGACTAGGGAGTCTTCTACTACGTCAAACACTAAATAGTTTTGTCTAACAGAAAATAATAACAAGGAACTAAGGTATAAGTTTATCTAAGATAAAATAAAGTATTTTTCACAGAACTTTTTGAAAGTATTCCCAAACGGGATTTGAAACAATGCGGAAACCAATTGCAGGTTACTAAGGAACTAGAATTGATTTCATGAAAACAAATAAAACTAAAATAAAAACTTGTTGCAAAACTACTGTTTATCTAACAGAAACAAAACATAATATTTCTGAAATAATAAATAAAATATTTTAAAACAAAACTAGAAAAGGAATTTAGCCGAAATCCTAAAAGAGGTGAAACAGAAATTGTTTCACATTAAACAGTGAGCTAAAATACTCAAACAAATCTGAAATTTTTACCACTGATACATAAGATCACTAGTGATCAGTACCAAAATGAATCAAATTAAAAGCTAGTTTTAAACTCCTGGAATAGGCAAAACAAGGTTTAAACTAAATCTGATCTAACTTATATTTGAAAAATTCAAACATAGACAAATTATATGTTTTTAAAAACTAAAGGAAATTTGTGAGCTACTGGAAAAATAATCACTATCATTGGACTTCGGGATCAAAAGTTGTGGCCAAAACAAGATTGAAACTTTCTGTTTTTGCAATTTAGACAGAAAAAACTGAAGCTAACTATCTACAAATAGGGGGTACACGTGGCATGCTACTATAGGCTGCGGGGGACGTTTGTTGCAAACTTAGGAGCAAACGGCCGAGGCTAAGCAAAAAGTACTGGCTAAAAGAATAAGTGAAAATAAACCGCTGGTTTTCTAATCTAAACCGAAAGGTTATTCTAAGAATCTAATCTAACCATCTAAATAGGATAGCCCTTGTCGTCCTGAATCCAACAAGCTTGGGTTTGCTCGATTCGGAGCTCGTATGCGAAAGTTATGGCTGGTTCAGTGGCGAGCGGTGGTACCGCTGGAGTTGGTGGTAGTACCGCTGGCCCTAGCGGTAGTACCGCTGACTGGCGGTAGTACCGCCCCTGGTCAGCGGTAGTACCGCCTGCCTAGCGGTTGTTCATGGACGGACCTTTTTGCGAAGACTTTCTTGGCGGTGGTAGTGCCGTTGCACTACCATGGGCCCAGCGGTAGTACCGCTGCAGCTAGTGGTAGTACCGCTAGCTGGCGGTAGTACCGCTGGAGTGCCAGCGGTAGTACCGCTGCAGCCAGCGGTAGTACCGTTGGAGCTCGGGCAGAAAGTGGGGTAACGGTCTGATTCCTTCCCCCACTATATAAAGGGGGTCTTCTTCCCCCTTGGTCTTATCCATCTGTTGAGCTCTTGTTCTATCTCCATTGTTGACATTCTTAGAGCTTGATTACTCTCTATCCCTCCAATGATTCTTGCTTGTTCTTGAGGGAAAAGAGAGAGGAGATCTAGATCCACATCTCCACCAATCACTTTCTCCTCTATGTGAGGGGAACCCTTTGGATCTTGATCTTGGAGTTCTTTGTGAGCTCCTTGTTCTTCCTCTCATATTTCTCCATAGCTTTTGTTGTTGTGGAGGGATTTGAGTGTGAGGGACTTGACCACTTCGTGTGTTCTTGCCATTGCATTAGTTGCATCGGTTTGAGTTCTCCACGGTGATACGTGGAAGTGAGAAGTTGAGAAGCTTACTACCTTTGGTACTTAGTACCCTTGATATTGTTCTTCGTGGATGCTTTGGCGTCCTAGAAGCTTGGTGGTGTCTCGGAGCTCAATCAGTGTGGTGTGAAGCTCCGGGAAGCGTCGGATTATCATAGCTCTTCTGAATGAGACGGGATCTTAACAAAGTCTTCTTGAATTCTTCCCAACTTTCTGCTCCACTAAATCCTTGTATGGCATAGTGCATTCTCCACCAGATAGCAGCACTTTGGGTAAAGTACTGAAGAGCGTGTTCCACTTCATACTTCCTTGAGATCAAGTTGCTCCCGAAGTGGTTCTCCATGTTCTGAATCCATATCTCAGCTTCCAGCTGGGTCATTGATCCAGATACTACAAGTCCAACTTCATACTCCATCTGGTAGGGTTGAGGTTTTGGGGATGAGACGGGTAAGAGAGGGAGGGAGATACACACAATACAAACAATATTTTTGAGAATAGGTTTTATTTGTGGCCGTCGGAAAACACACACCAATGACGGCTCACAAATCATCGTATCTAACATGGGTACATAAAAGGGGTTTGGACTTCTAATGGTCATATAATTATTCGGACACTTCAGGGTCTTCGAATTCTTCGGGTCTTGAGAGTCTTCAATTGGTGTAGCTTCAACTGCATGATGAAATCCTCTTTACTTTGAAGTGGGAGTCGGTTGATCCTTCACGCCGTCAAAAGGGTAAGGGTATTGTCTAACTATTTGGGGTGAGAGAGAACATTCGATAAAATCAGAAGGGATGAGAAGTAACGGATGTTCTTGAAAATATTTTTTTTGAGAGATCCTTTCCTAAGGGATTTCCAATTTCTAGGGTCACGTCCTACAGTCAACATGTGCTCTGATACCATCTCTGTAGCGACCCGACTCAAAGCGAGTCAAGCCTCTGTGTTTCTGTGCCATCCCTGGATCAGTATGCTGGCACACACAGTACATCAATGTATATATCAAAGTGCAATCACATGTAAATAGCGTAAAACTGATATATACCTTAAATATCTCAGCGGAAGCAGTCAAGGGAGTGGAGTCCCAATAAACACCAACGGCAAGTTGAGTGTAGACCGTAACCCTGAATCGTACTCTTACTCGTCGAAGAAAAGTATCTGCAACGTAAGACGTTGCAGCCGTGTGGGTCAGCATATTGAATATGCCGGCAAGTCACATAAGAGAGGGGTAAAATGTCATCTATACTATATGCATATATGGCAGGTGGGGTTGTAAGTTTTAGCATAAAGCAAAATTTTCTCCTACAACAAGAGGGGCTAAAAGCAAAATATTACTACAAAGGTTGGTTGTTAACGAGATGGTTCCACCAACCAGTTCTCGTACCCGAGTTGTCAATAATTACCCTCATCAAATATATATAATGGTGTTGAGAAATCCAGATAACTTCAGTTCCTTTGGCTCAAGTTGTCCATGACCGTGGACACGGCTAATCGATTAGGTTTGAGTACTCTGCAGAGTTTTGCACACGTTCCCCACAAGATTTGATCGCCTCCGAGTATGTCCTCGCACTTCAGGGTGTTTGAAGACCGGATGATCAAAACATGGTCTTTCAACGGGTCCCTCTGAATCCCTCTCAGTGCCCATCCATTCCTACCGTTCGTCTACATCTGCTAACACCGCCTGTCCAGAGTCGTCGCGTTGTCCAACCAAGCCAGAGCACATAATGACTTGTGGCTGTGCAGGTAAGCCTTGGGTCTTGAAAATATCCGTCCGTCTCTTTGAGCCTGGGTGAAGCTTTCCGCAGGATGTCATGGCCGTCCCCAGCATCCCGGGCATCCACTAGGTTCCCAGGGAGCCGATCAACCGTCCTTCACCCAGAGTTGCATTGCGTCCGAGGTCTTAAAAATCTTGTCTTAACCGGTCTTGATTATTTAATCAACCTCGCATCACTCGTGTTATGCACTCAACCGAAATCCCGTCTACTCAAGCATAGCAATGTGAACTTTGTCGTCCCGGGGCCAAGTATCGGGGTTGTTGTGTGCCTACCACATGATACTACAATCTATACTAAAATTTCCAAGTACCTAAGCAGCATGCAATTGGGCATAGGATGGTATAACTACGATGCACAAAACATAGGTGACAGTATGATCAAAGTGACTTGCCTGGTGATGTTGACGAAGAAGAATTCCTTGAGAAAATAACTTGATAGACTACTCGTCACTCTCCGATGAAATATGTATAGCAAACATATCATTCACATAAGCACTCATACTAGCAATCATTCTAGCAATCCAAAACAAAAGAGAGAGAGCGAATAGGAAACCGAAAGAAACTTCAAATAAGACTAGGGAGTCTTCTACTACGTCAAACACTAAATAGTTTTGTCTAACAGAAAATAATAACAAGGAACTAAGGTATAAGTTTATCTAAGATAAAATAAAGTATTTTTCACAGAACTTTTTGGAAGTATTCCCAAACGGGATTTGAAACAATGCGGAAACCAATTGCAGGTTACTAAGGAACTAGAATTGATTTCATGAAAACAAATAAAACTAAAATAAAAACTTGTTGCAAAACTACTGTTTATCTAACAGAAACAAAACATAATATTTCTGAAATAATAAATAAAATATTTTAAAACAAAACTAGAAAAGGAATTTAGCCGAAATCCTAAAAGAGGTGAAACAGAAATTGTTTCACATGAAACAGTGAGCTAAAATACTCAAACAAATCTGAAATTTTTACCACTGATACATAAGATCACTAGTGATCAGTACCAAAAGGAATCAAATTAAAATCTAGTTTTAAACTCCTGGAATAGGCAAAACAAGGTTTAAACTAAATCTGATCTAACTTATATTTGAAAAATTGAAACATAGACAAATTATATGTTTTTAAAAACTACAGGAAATTTGTGAGCTACTGGAAAAATAATCACTATCATTGGACTTCGGGATCAAAAGTTGTGGCCAAAACAAGATTGAAACTTTCTGTTTTTGCAATTTAGACAGAAAAAACTGAAGCTAACTATCTACAAATAGGGGGTACACGTGGCATGCTACTATAGGCTGCGGGGGACGTTTGTTGCAAACTTAGGAGCAAACGGCCGAGGCTAAGCAAAAACTACTGGCTAAAAGAATAAGTGAAAATAAACCGCTGGTTTTCTAATCTAAACCGAAAGGTTATTCTAAGAATCTAATCTAACCATCTAAATAGGATCTAAGGGTTACAAAACAAAAGAAAAAAACAGAGAAGAGGAGGGAGTTACCTTCGGCTGGGAGAGCTCCCGTGGCTGGCTGCTGGCCGAGGTGGAGGGGGGGCTCCGGTGGGGTGGGGAGGGGCTGGCGGGGGGTGGGGTGGTGGAGGGGGTGTTCCCTGGGGGCGAGGTGGAGCTGCAAGGGGGAGGGGGTGCTGCAAGGGTGCGAGATGGAGGTGAAATACTGCTGGTGTGTTGCTGCTGCTGGCAATGGCGATGGAGATGGGGCTGTAGGGCAGCAGGGGGCGGTGGAGGGGTGGCGGGGTGGGGTGGCAGGGGGGCCGAAGGGTGGGGTGGGACGGTGGAGGAAGGCGAGGTGGAGGAGGGTGCCGAAGGGGAGGAGGCCGACGTGGGAAAACTGCTGGTCGTGCTCTGGCAAAAGTTTCTTCGAGGTGGGGAGGAGGTGCACCAAAGTGGGATGGTGAAGGAGGGGTGTTCTCTGGGGAAAAATGGAGAGAGGGGGCGGTGGGAATTTATAGGCGGTCTCGGATGGCGCCCGGAAGGAAGGAGGAGGAAGATCGGGAAGGAGGGGATTCCTTCCTCCATGGATGGAAAGCTACTGTCACGTGAGAGAGAGACGAGGAAGAAGATGATCTCCTGTTGGGCTAGAATAGGGAAGTCTTAATGGGCCAGCTCTTATTCCTAATAAAAGTGATTTCCTTCCTATTTTCAAAACTAGGAAACTAAAACGTTAAAAAGGAAATCAAATCAATTCGGAATAAAGAGTTTTTATATACTAAAATTATCAAAAAAATAGAATATAGATGATGGGCATTTTTTCCACGGCAAAAATAAAAACTTCAGAAAAAATTATTTTTCCAAAAATCCCTAAAAGCATTATTTCTTTTTGCAAATAATTGTCAAATGATCCTCTAAGTTTTAGGGTGCAAATAACATTCAAAATGCCCGGGTATTTGAGGGTCATGTTCCTCCGCTCTTTAGAATGTATTTCCCGGCATTTCTTGCACGAGGAAAACGAATAAAAAATGCAAGAGAATTCAAATGCAAATATCTCCGTTCAAATTATTTATAGTTGAAGAAGTCATGTCATCTTCTCTCTTTGCTTTTAAAAGTTTGAATTTGAATTCACCGGAGAAGGGGAAAGTCATTTTATTCCCTCTCATTCAAAAGTTTTCGAAAAGTTTCAAATTTCACACAAGTTTCAGTCAGTCAGCAACAAACAAACAATCAATCTAATAATTATATTAACATTCCAAAATTTATAATTTTGTGATGTTACAACGTCATGGGCAGGCGTCTCAGCAATAGAGAGCCTGCTGAAGCTGGCGCAGAGCGCCTCAACGTCAAAATCCTCACCGAAGTAGCGAGGACCGTCGTTGAGACGTAAGTCGCTAAAGAGAACGCTGAGGTTCTCCATAGCAGCAACGACAACGCTAGGAAGTGACTCGTCATTAGAATCTTCATCCGAATCCACATGGCGTACGGGGACGTCGAACATCATCGGTGTCGCCTCATCGAAAGCGGGCTCCACGGGCATGCAGACCGATCCGGACGCGATGCATCCGGTGGCGTAGGTGTGGGGCCCTGCCCAGCACGTAAAGCCAGCCGATGCCGCGATCGGCCCCATGGTGGGCGCCAAATGTCGGTGAATACTCACAACATATGCCATAGGTAGGCTAAAGTCAGTGAGAACCGAAGGGACAAAGGAGGGCGCTCGGAACGAGGTTGGTACTAGCATGGAACGCACGATGTACCCAGGTTCAAGGCTCTTCGTAGAGATAAGACCCCTAATCCTGCCAGAGTATTTGATGTGTATGAATGGATTACAATGTTGCTCCTGGAGCTGTGTTGGGAGGAGGAAGAGGGGAGCAGCCGGCTCGTCTCTGCCTCTCTCTATGTAGTTGATGGATGTGAAGTGTTCTTCGACCGTCCTCCTGCATGGAGGGTGACCGGGGGGTTTTATAGACGAACCCGCCGGCCTACAATATGGATAAAGGGTACAAGAGTGGGACCCGGCTGGCAGCCTCGCCGGCTGACCAGGGGCCCACGAGAGTCTTCTCTTGTCGCTAAAGGG
Source organism: Hordeum vulgare subsp. vulgare (assembly GCF_904849725.1). Taxonomy (NCBI): domain Eukaryota; kingdom Viridiplantae; phylum Streptophyta; class Magnoliopsida; order Poales; family Poaceae; genus Hordeum; species Hordeum vulgare. The sequence goes on from NC_058519.1 coordinate 488,100,821, forward strand.
GCCCGCCGGCTGCATCGTCTCGATTGGCTATGGGGCCCGCCGGCTGGCCAATGAAGCTCTCGCGTAAGGTTGACGCCGAGCACGCGTTGTACGTCGAGCATCGTCCAGCGAGATTCATCATGGGCAGGTAGTACGATCGCCTCCACTGTTCCCCACGCCGAGTGCAGTAATGGAGTGGGAGTGTGACGGTCTGACACTATGCTAGGTGATGGATCAGAGCCGGGGTAGGTCAGCGGCATCGCCGCCGACGCTCGTACCTGCCGGACACTCCGATCCAGTACCTTTGCTGACGTGTAGCTAACTTTAATCGTAAGGTCTCATCCTGACCTACGATCTGATGTGACTTGTGGTCCCCGGCCGGCTAGCCTGCTTAGCTAGCCGGCTTGGGCATGGCCGCCTCGTTCCTAGCCGGCTGGCTTGACCAGGTCGGTCAGGAAGAGGTAATCGTCTCGACTCTAGCCGGCAGGGGTTACCTCGCCGGCCAGAGAGTTGGCCGCCTCGTCCTCCAACCGGTAGGCGCAGCCTAGCCAGCTAGAAGACTTGGGCCTTGGAAAACTGTATTTGTTCATATCCTTTGGGCAGGAAATGAAGGAGCAGGCTTGATGAGCCTACCGCGGGGTTATCCCCCCGACAACTTTATCGCTAAATGGTAGCAATAGTAGTACAAGCATGGTTGTCGCGACAACCTAGATGGCAACACAATGATGGAGATGATGGTGTGGTGTCGGTGATGATGGAGATCATGTCGGTGCTTGCTACTTCTCAAACAACAGCGCCAGAATTTGACACGTTGACGGAGACTTGCTTGCGTTGGTTTTTCCCTTGAAGAGGAAAGGGTGATGCAGCACAGGAGCAGTAATTATTTCCCTCAGTTTGAGAACCAAGGTATCAATCTAGTAGGAGAATCTCGTCAAGTCCAGGGTACCTGCGCAAACACAAAAGAGCTTCACCCAACGCTATAAAGGGGTTGTCAATCCCTTCAAGATTGATTGCAAAGTGAGATCTGAAGGCGGAAAGTGCAACGAAGAAAAAGAGTAGGGCTGAAAATATGGTGTCAGTAGACTCGGGGGGCCATAGTGTTCACTAGAGGCTTCTCTCAAAATAGCAAATATTACGGTGGGTGAACAAATTACTGTCGAGCAATTGATAGAACCGCGCAAAGTCATGACGATATCTAAGGCAATGATCATACATATAGGCATCACGTCCGAGACAAGTAGACAGATACTTTCTGCATCTACTACTATTACTCCACACATCGACCGCTATCCAGCATGCATCTAGTGTATTGAGTTCATGACGAACAGAGTAACGCCTTAAGCAAGATGACATGATGTAGAGGGATAAACTCAAACCAATGATGTAAACCCCATCTTTTTACCCTTGATGGAAACAACACGTTACGTGCCTCGCTACCCCTTATGTCACTGGGTGAGGTCACCGCACGGTATGAACCCAAAACCAAGCACTTCTCCCATTGCAAGAATCATAGATCAAGCTGGCCAAACAAAACCCACAACTCAAAGAGAATTACAAGGATATGAAATCATGCATAAAAGAGATGAGAAGAAACTCAAATAAGATTCATGGATAATCTGATCATAAGTCAACAATTCGTCGGATCTCGACAAACACACTGCAAAAGAAGATTACATCGGATAGATCTCCATGAAGATCATGGAGAACTTTGTAATGAAGATCCAAGAGAGACAAGAAGCCATCTAGCTACTAGCTATGGACCCGTAGGTCTATGGTGAACTACTCCCGCATCATCGGAGAGGTCATGGTGTTGATGAAGAAGCCCTCCGTATCCGAATCCCCCCTCCGGCAGGGCACCAGAACGTGACCCAGATGGGATCTTGCATAGACAGAAGCTTGCGGCGGCAGAAAAGTACTTTCGATGATCTCTTGATTTTTTTCTGGGATTTTAGGGAATATATAGGCGAAAGACCTAGGGCAGAGGTGGCCCAGGGAGCCCACAAGCCTGGGAGGCGCGGGCCCCACTGGCCGCGGCTAGGGGGCTTGTGGGGTCCCTGGTGGCCCCCTGCCCTGATTCTCACGCTTCCCGATCTTCTTCTGTTTCAGAAAAAACCTTTTTGGAAGTTTTGTTCCGTTTGGACTCCGTTTAAAATCCTCATCTGAAAGGGGTCAAAAACATGGAAAAAACAGGAACTGGGACTTGGCACTGAGTTAATAAGTTAGTCCAAAAAAAGATATAGAAGGCATACAAAACATCCAAAGTTTGACAAGATAATAGCATGAAACCATCAAAAATTATAGATATGTTGGAGACGTATCAAGCATCCCCAAGCTTAACTCATGCTCGTCCTCGAGTAGTGAAGTGATAAAGACTGAATTTTTTATGTGGAATGCTACCTAGAATAGTTGTCCTTTGCAACTTCTTTCGTGTGACATGAATGTTCAGATCCGTAAGATTCAAAACAATAGTTTGCTATTGACATGAAAACAATAATACTTCAAGCAAACTAGCAAGGTAATCATGAACTTTCAAAATAACAAGGCCAAGGAAAGTTATCCCTACAAAATCATATAGTCTGGCTATGCTCCATCATCCTCACACAACTAATTTAAATCATGCACAACCCCGGTATTGGCCAAGTGATTGTTTTCGCACTCTTACTTTCTCAAACTTTTTATAACTATCACGCAATACATGAGCGTGAGCCATGGATATAGCACTATAGGTGGAATAGAATGTGGTGGTGGTTGTGATACAAAAAGGAGGAGATGGTCACATCGACTCGGTGTATCAAAGGGCTATGGAGATGCCCATTAATAGATATCAATGTGAATGAGTAGGGATTGCCATACAAAGGATGCACTAGAGCTATAAGTATGTGAAAGCTCAAAAGAGAACTAGTGGGTGTGCATCCAACTTGCTTGCTCACGAAGACCTGGGGCAATTTGAGGAAGCCCATCATTGGAATATACAAGCCAAGTTATATAATAAAGATTCCCACTAGCATATGGTGGTGACGAAACGAGAGGCTCTCAATCATGAAGAACATGGTGCTATTATGAAGCACAAGTGTGGAAAAAGATAGTAGCATTGTCCCTTCTCTCTTTTTCTCTCTTTTTTTATCTGGGCTCTTGGGCCTCTTTTTTTATTTGGGCTCTTTGGCCTCTTTTTTTTATTTCTTCGCATGGGACAATTCTCTAATAATGATGATTATCACTCTTTTATTTACTCACAACTCAAAGCTTAGAACGATGATGACTCTATAGGAAATGCCTTCGGCAGTGTACCGGGATGTGCAACGATCTAGCTTGGCGTATGACGTTGAAACATCTCGCTAGCTATCTTATGATCATGCAATGGCAATATGAGAGTGACGGCACAAGTCATGAGACGAAACGGTGGGACTTGCATGGCAATATATTTCGGAATGGCTATGAAAATGCCATAGTAGGTAGGTATGGTGGCTGTTTTGAGGAAGGCATATGGTGGGTTTGTGCACCGGTGAGAATTGCGCGGAACAAGAGAGGCTAAAAATGTGGAAGATGAAGGTGCATCTATACCATGGACTCACATTAGTTATGAAGAACTCACATACTTGTTGTGAAAGCTTTTATTAGTAATCGAAACAAAGTGCTAAACGCATACTCCTTGGGGAAGGGTTGGTAGCTGTTAACCATCGCGCGATCCCGACGTGAACATAAAGGATGAAAATCAATAGATCCATTATGCTCCGACTTCATAACATAGCGGTTCACCATACGTGCATGTTACGGGAATCGCTAACTTCAACACAAGTATTTCTAGATTCACAACACCCTACTAACATGACTCTTAATATTACCAAATCCACGTCTCAAAACTAATTATGAGGAATCAAGACTTCTCTTTCTACTCAATGCACATGAAGATGGAGGTTTTGTATCCTCTTTGGGTACCTACCATCTTTTGGACTACTTTTCATAGCACAAGCCAACTACCAAGTCACGCATCGCCGTGCTCTAAAAGATCTAAGTGAAGCACGTAGAGCAAAATTGTCTAGCTCAGATGATATAAGTGAAGCACGATGAGCATTCTAGCAAAATCACGATGAGTGCATGTATCTCTCTAAAGGTGTGCAGCAAGGATGATTGTGACACAACAAAAATAAAAGTATCCTACGATACAAGACGCACCACGCAAAACACATATCATGTGGTGAATAAAAATATAGCTCCAAGTAATGTTACCGATGGATTGAAGACGAAAGAGGGGATGCCTTCCCGGGGCATCCCCAAGCTTAGGCTTTTTGGTGTCCTTGAATTTGGCTTGGGATTCCTTGGGCATCCCCAAGCTTGAGCTCTTTCCACTCCTTATCTCTTTGTCCATGAGAACATCACCCAAAACTTGAAAACTTCACAACACAAAACTTAAACAGAAACTCGTGATAACATTAGCACAAGAAAACAAACTATCACCTCTTTAGGTACTATAGAAATCTTTATTTCTATTTATATTGGTGTTAGATTATTGTATTCTCACTTTTTCATGGCTAGTACCCCCCCCCCCCCCCCGATACTATCCATAGTTTTATCAAAACAAGCAACCAACTCAACAAAAACAGAATCTGTCAAAAATAGACCAGTCTGTAGCAATCTGTATACTTCGTATACTTCTGGTACCTCAAAAATTCTGAAAACTTAGGACTGCCTGGGAAAAAGTCATATAAACCAGCAGCAAAAAGAATCAACTCAAAAGCTATTTCTGAATAAGAATGAAAAATCATCTCGTGAGCGAAAAGTTTCTGTCTTTTTCCAGCAGGATCAAACAACCATCACCATGACTAGTCATAAAGGTTTTGCTTGGTTCAAACACAAAAAGAAACACAAAACACACAATCATAACATAATTATGATGGTGTGGGCACAACAAAACATAAAGGAAAAGAAATAAATTCATTGGGGTGCCTCCCAACAAGCGCTATTGTTTAACGCCCTTAGCTAGGCATAAGGCGATAGAATCACGTATCGTCGTCTTTGGTACTCAAACCATAAGTAGCCCTCATCATGGATTCATAAGGCAATCTTATTTTCTTTCTAGGAAAGTGGTCGATGCCCTTCTTTAAAGGAAATTGAAATCTAATATTCCCTTCCTTCATATCGATGATAGCACCAATAGTCCTTAGGAAAGGTCTACCAAGAATAATATGGCATGTAGGATTGCAATCAATGTCAAGCACAATGAAATCCATGGGTACATAGTTCCTATTTGCAATAATAAGAACATCATTGATCCTTCCCATGGGTTTATTGACAGTAGAATCCGCAAGATGCAAATTAAGAGAACACTCTTCAATCTCATTAAAACCGAGAACATCACATAAAGACTTTGGAATCGCGGAAACACTAGCACCCAAATCACACAAAGCATTGCATTAATAGTTTTTGATTTTGATTTTGATAGTAGGTTCCCACTTATCATGAAGCTTTCTAGGGATAGAGACTTCCAATTCAAGTTTCTCTTCAAGAGATTTTATCATGGCTTCGACGATATGATCGGTAAACGCCCTTTTTTGGCTATAAGCGTGTGGAGAGTTTAGCATGGATTGCATCAAGGAAATGCATTCAATCAAGGAGCAACTATCATAATTGAATTCCTTGAGATTCAAAGTAGTAATTTCATTACTACTCAAAGTTTTAATATTTCCTACTCCACTTTTAATGCTTTTAGCATCAAGATAGATGGACTCCGAATCATTGGGGCGTTTTTCAACCAAAGTGGATTAATATCCAGCCCCATCATCATTAGGTTTGACACAAGAAAACAAAGATTCAATGGGAGTCACACCAAGCACTTTAAGATATTCGTGATTCTTATCACGAGAACACGCCCTTTTAAGCCATTCATGTCTAGCACGAATCTGGGCAGTTCTTTCTTTGCTCTCACTCATGGAAACATGCATAGCTTTCAAAGTTTCATCCATATTGATCTTGGGAGGAGCACATATAACTTTCAAAGCATCAATATCACTAGACATTCTATCAACACTCTTAGCCAAATCGTCAATTTTGAGTATTTTTTCCTCTATGGACGCATTGAAAATCTTTTGCGAGTTGATAAACTCTTTGATACTACTCTCCAGATCAGAGGGTAATCTATTGTAATTTCCATGAGTATTGTCGTAGGACTTGCCAAAGTTATTAGAGGAGTTACTAGGAAAAGGCCTAGGAACATAGTTTCCTCTAAAAGCATTGTTGTTGCCAAAATTATTCCTACCAACAAAATTAACGTCCAAGCTAGCGTTGCTACTCTCAATCAAGGAAGACAAGGGCATATCATTAGGATCTAAAGGAGCACTTCTACTAGCAACCAAATTCATTAACTCATCCATCTTAGCACTCAACGAGTTAATTTCTTCTATAGCGTGTACCTTCTTACTAGTAGGTGACCTTTCAGTGTGCCACTGAGAGTAGTTCGTCATGATATTGTCTAGGAGTTTCGTGGATTCTCCTAACGTGATTTCCATGAATGTTCCACCTGAGGCAGAGTCCAAGATATTTCTAGAAGCGAAATTCAATCCAGCGTAGAAGATTTGTATAATCATCCAAAGAATCAAGCCATGAGCGGGACAATTTCTAATCATCAATTTCATTCTCTCCCAAGATTGTGCAACATGTTCATGATCAAGTTGCTTAAAATTCATGATATCATTACGGACAGAGATAATCTTAGCCGGCGGAAAATACTTGGATATATAAGCATCTTTGCACTTATCCCAAGAATCGATACTATTTTTGGGCAAAGACGAAAACCAAGTTTTTGCTCGATCTCGCAACGAGAAAGGAAAAAAGCTTCAATTTAATCACATCATTATCCACATATTTCTTCTTTTGCATATCGCAAAGCTCTATGAAGGTATTAAGATGGGATGTGGCATCTTCACTAGGAAGGCGGAAAATTACTCTTTCATAACAAGATTCAGCAAAGCGGCATTGATTTCGTATGACTCCGCACTAGTGGCGGGAGCAATCGGAGTACTAATAAAATCATTATTAGTAGTATTTGAGAAGTCACAAAGTTTGGTGTTTTCACTCATGGTGACTTCGTCAAGCAAGCAAGCACACAGGCGAACAAAGAACAAGCGAGAAAAAAAGGGCGAACGAAAAGGCAAACGAAAAAGGCAAACAAAAAAGGCAAATGAAAAAGGCAAATATTTTTGTAAATTTTTTTTTTCGGAAGTGGGGGAGAGGAAAACGAGAGGCAAAAAAGTAAATGCAAGAGATTAGTTTGCGACACTTACTTGGATGAGTTCTTGACTTGATCCTCCCCGGCAACGGCGCCAGAAATCCTTCTACTACTTCTCAAACAACAGCGCCAGAATTAGACACGTTGACGGAGACTTGCTTGCATTGGTTTTTCCATTGAAGAGGAAAGGGTGATGCAGCACAGGAGCAGTAAGTATTTCCCTCGGTTTGAGAACCAAGGTATCAATCCAGTACGAGAATCTCGTCAAGTCCACGGTACCTGCGCAAACACAAAAGAGCTTGCACCCAACGCTATAAAGGGGTTGTCAATCCCTTCAAGATTGATTGCAAAGTGAGATCTGAAGGCGGAAAGTGCAACGAAGAAAAAGAGTAGGGCTGAAAATATGGTGTGGAGTAGACCCGGGGGCCATAGTGTTCACTAGAGGCTTCTCTCAAAATAGCAAATATTACGGTGGGTGAACAAATTACTGTCGAGCAATTGATAGAACCGCGCAAAGTCATGACGATATCTAAGGCAATGATCATACATATAGGCATCACGTCCGAGACAAGTAGACCGATACTTTCTGCATCTACTACTATTACTCCACACATCGACCGCTATCCAGCATGCATCTAGTATATTGAGTTCATGACGAACAGGGTAACGCCTTAAGCAAGATGACATGATGTAGAGGGATAAACTCAAACCAATGATGTAAACCCCATCTTTTTACCCTTGATGGCAACAACACGATACGTGCCTCGCTACCCCTTCTGTTACTGGGTGATGTCACCGCACGGTATGAACCCAAAACCAAGCACTTCTCCCATTGCAAGAATCATAGATCAAGCTGGCCAAACAAAACCCACAACTCGAAGAGAATTACAAGGATATGAAATCATGCATAAAAGAGATCAGAAGAAACTCACATAAGATTCATAGATAATCTGATCATAAATCCACAATTCATCGGATCTCGACAAACACACCGCAAAAGAAGATTACATCGGATAGATCTCCATAAAGATCATGAAGAACTTTGTATTGAAGATCCAAGAGAGAGAAGAAGCCATCTAGCTACTAGCTATGGACCCGTAGGTCTATGGTGAACTACTCCCGCATCATCGGAGAGGTCATGGTGTTGATGAAGAAGCCCTCCGTATCCGAATCCCCCCTCCGGCAGGGCACCAGAACATGACCCAGATGGGATCTTGCGTAGACAGAAGCTTGCGGCGGCAGAAAAGTACTTTCGATGATCTCTTGATTTTTTTCTGGGATTTTAGGGAATATATAGGCGGAAGACCTAGGGCAGAGGTGGCCCAGGGAGCCCACAAGCCTTGGAGGCGCCGGCCCCCTGGCCGCGGTTAGGGGGCTTGTGGGGTCCCTGGTGGCCCCCTGCCCTGATTCTCAGGCCTCCCGATCTTCTTCTGTTTCGGAAAAAATCTTTTTGGAAGTTTCGTTCCGTTTGCACTCCATTTAAAATCCTCCTCTGAAAGGGGTCAAAAACATGGAAAAAACAGGAACTGGCACTTGGCAGTGAGTTAATAAGTTAGTCCCAAAAAAGATATAAAAGGCATACAAACATCCAAAGTTTGACAAGATAATAGCATGAAACCATCAAAAATTATAGATACATTAGAGACATATCAGTGCTTTGGAGATGGAGATGAAAATCACAAGATCATGGCCATATCATGTCACTTATGATTTGCATGTGATGTTAATCCTTTTTATGGAACTTGTTTTGCTTAGGACGACAGTAGCATTATAAGGTGATCCCTCACTAAAATTCCAAGATAAAATTGTGTTCTCCCCGAGTGTGCACCGTTGCGATAGTTCATTGTTTTGAGACACCATGTGATGAACGGGTGTGATAGACTCTACGTTCACATACAATGGGTGCAAGACAATTTTGCACACGCGAAACACTCGAGTTAAACTTGACGATCCTAGCATGTACATACATGGCCTCGGAACACAAGAGACTGAAAGGTCGAACATGAGTCATATAGTATATATGATCAACACGAAGATGTTCACCATTGAAACCAGCTCATCTCACGTGATGATCGGACTTGGGTTGGTGGATTTGGATCATGTATCACTCGAATGACTAGAGGGATCTCAATTTGAGTGGGAGTTTTTAGTAATATGATTAACTAAACTCATTATCTTGAACTATAGTCTAAGTAATCCTTGCAAACTTATGTTGTAGATCAATGGCTCGCGCAGTAGTACCCCTGAATTTTAATGCGTTCCTAGAGAAAGCCAAGCTGAAAGATGACGGGAGCAACTTTGTAGACTGGGCCCATAATCTGAGGCTTGTCCTCATGTTTTCCCAAAAGAGTTATGTCCTTGATACACCGCTAGGTGATACACCCCCCTTGTTGGTGGCTGAAGACGTTATGAACGACTGGAAGTCGCGTCTGGATGACTACTCAGTAGTTCAGTGTGAAATTTTGTGGGGCTTATAACTGGGAATTCAAAGACATTTTGAACGTCATGGAGCATATGAGATGTTCCAAGAATTGAAGTTTATATTTGAGAAGAATGTCCGGATCGAGAGGTATGAGACCTCTGATAAGTTCTATGGTTGCAAGATGGAGGAGAACGGGTCTGATAGTGAGCACATACTCAGAATATTTTGGTACTCCAACCGTCTGGCTGAGTTGGGAATCGTTCTCACGCCAGAGGCAATCACTGACAGAGTTTTTCAATCACTGCCACCGAGCTACAAAAGCTTTGTGATGAACTACAACATGCAAGGGATGAATAAATCAGCCGCCGAGCTGCTTGCGATGCTGAAAGTCGCTGAGTCAGAAATTTAGAAGGAACATCAAGTGTTGATGGTCAATAAAACCACCAGTTTCAAGAAAAATGGCAAGGGCAAGAAAGATAACTTCGACAAGAGTGGAAAAGGTGTTGCCCCTCCCGTAAATAAAACCATGGCTGGACCCAAGCCAGAAACTGAGTGCTATCATTGCAAGAGGACTGGTCACTGGAAGCGGAACTGCCCCAAGTATCTGGTCGACAAGAAGGCGGCTAACACGAAACAATGTATATACGACGTACATGTTATTGATGTGTACCTCACCAAGTCTCGTTGTAGTACCTAGGTATTTGATACCGATTCGGTTGCTCACTGATGACTGTGATCTGCGTTGGGTTTTCCGTGAAGAGTAATGGTTATCATAGCACAATGCGGATAAGTATTTCCCTCAGTTATGAAACCAAGGTTTATCGAACCAATAGGAATACCAATCCTCAACCGTCTTCAGCGAGTGCACACAAAGAAACAAACAACTTGCACCCAATGTAGGCAAGAGGGTTGTCAATCCCCTTGATCTCGTTATTTGCAAGCAAATGAGGTGTGTAGATAATTGTTGATAATTGTGAATTGCAAAATAAAATAAAACACAAATAATGGCAGCAAGGTAGTAGTAGCGTTTGTAAATATATAAGTGAATAGACCCAGTGGCCATAGCGTTCCCTAGTGGCATCTCTCATGGCAAAGGCATATGGTGGGTAAACAAATTAGTGTTGGGCAATGGATAGAACAACGAATAATTATGCGATTTTCACGGCAATGATCATGTGTATATAGGCATCACGTCCATAAGCAAATAAGCCGACTCCTGCCTGCACCTGTTACTATTACTCCACTTCAACAGCGCTTCTATGCTTGCCTCTCTACGTATTAAGTAAAAACACAGTAATGCTTGGAGAACAATGACATGATGTAGACAAAGTAAACTCAATTAATATGAATAAACCCCATCGTTTTATCCTTAGTAGCAGCAAGACAAAGACACATCTTGTCCCCTTCTGTACTGGGATATAGAAATTTCCTAGTTTGAACCTACTACAACGCACCACTCCCACTGAAGAAATATTAATCTAGTTGGCCAAACTATCTCAATAGATCGGAGAGCATTACGAAGCTACGATGATCATGCGATTAAGAATCATAATAATCAGAGGTGACTCAAATACTTTTCATGAATAATCTGAACATAAACCCACAATTCATCGGATCCCAACAAACAGACCATACATAGTGATTACATCGGATAAATCAAAGCAAAGATGCGATGAGCATGGTGTTGAAGATCATAAGAGAGAGAGAGAGATTACCATCTAGGTACTGCCTACGGGCCCGTAGGTCTGTGGTGAACTACTCACACATCATGGTGAGGGCAGCAAGGTTGATGTAGAGGCCCTCCGTGATTGATCTCCCCTCCAGCAGATCGTCGGAATGGAGGTTTAGATGGCCTCCCTTCGGAACAGAGACTTGCGGTGGCGGAAAAAGTGTTCTGGCAGTTCTCTTAGGGTTTTTGGAAAATTTATGAATGTATAGGCACAGAGGGACGTCGGGATGCATCCCGGGGATCCACAAGCCATCAGGGCACGGCCAAGCCCTAGATCGCGCCCTGTTGGCTTGTGCCTCCCTCGTGCGGCCTCTCATCCACTTCCGATGCTTGCACGTCTTCATATAGTCCAGAAAAAATCATATTAAAGTTTCGTGGCATTTGGACTTCGTTTGGTAGGGTAAACGTGCAAAGCAAAAAACACGCAGAAAACAGGAACTCGCACTGGGCACTGGGTCAATAGGTTAGTGCTCAAAAGTATTATAAATTGGTATATAAATGCCCAAAAAGTATCTTACAATGATAATATATCAGCATTGAACAATAAAAAATTATAGATACGTTGAAGACGTATCAACATCCCCAAGCTTAATTCTTACTCGTCCTCGAGTAGGTAAATGAGAAAAATGGAATTTTTGATGTGACATGCTATCCATAATGTAATCTCTTGTATGTATGATCAATGAGAAATGATGAATTAACAAACAACAACATAATAATATTTATTAAGTATAAACAACACAATTATTGATTTTCAAAGTATATGATCCTAAAGGAATGTTTACCCCATATTCATCTTTATTGTATTAGCAAGGCATAACTCCGTCTTCACCGCATAAATGCAAATGTTAAGCACCACGGTGTTCAAGTCAGGCAATTGGACCGTACTTTTTCAATATGCATCAACTTTTTATTCTTCACGCAATACATGAGCGTGAAACATTGGACATAGCATATAGGTGGAATAGAATATGGTGGTAGATATCAAAAGGGTGAATAGTGGAGAAGATAATATCACATCAACTAGGCGTACCAACGAGCTATAGAGATGCCCATCAATATATGTCAATGCGAGGAGTATGGATTGCCATGCAAATGATGCACTAGAGCTACAAGTGTATGAAAGCTCAACTGAAGCTAAGTGGGGTGTGAATCCAACTTGTTTGCTCATGAAGACCTAGGGCGTTTGAGGAAGCCCGTCATTAGAATATACAAGCCAAGTTTATTATGATAACAAAATTCCCACTAGAATATGGAGATGACATCATAGGAGACTCTCGCTATGAAGATCATGGTGCCACTTAGAGGCACAAGTGTGGTAAACGATAGTAGCATTGTCTCTTCTCTCTTTTTCTCTCATTTTTTATGGTGGGCTTTTCTCTTTTTTGCCTCCCCCATGATTTTTTTTGTATATATGGTGGGCTCATTTGGCCTCCCCCATTTTATTTATTTTTCGTCCAGAGTCTCATCCCGACTTGTGGGGGAAACATAGTGTCTGTCATCCTTTCCTCACTGGGACAATGCTTTAACAAGGATGATCATCACACTTTTATTTACTTACAACTCAATATGGAGAACTAATAGGAAGATATGACTCTCTAAGAATGCCTCTGGCAGTGTACCAGGATGTGCAATGATCTAGAGTGACATGTATCAAAAACATGGTGGAAGCTGGCTTTGCCACAAATAATATGTCAGCTCTATATGATCATGCAAAGCAATATGACGATGAACGAACTAGTCATGTGAAGTGACGATGAAATTTGCATGGTAATATATCTCGGAATGGCTATGGAAATGCCATAATAGGTAGGTATGGTGGCTGTTTTGAGGAAGATATAATGAGCCTTATGTGCAACAGAGTGTATCATGTCGCGGGGTGTGGATGGACCGGCGAAAGTTGCACCAATCCTTGAGGTGAGAATTGGCTATGCACGGTACCGAAGAGGCTAGCAAATATTAGAAGGTAAAGATACTATGTCCAAGGTTTCACATTTGTCATAAAGAACTCACATAATTATTGCGAAGTTCTGCTAGTTTTATCACACATCAAAGCACTACTCGCATGCCCCGAGGGAGGGAGTTGGTAGGAGTTAACCACCGCGCGCCCCTGACTCGAGACAACACTAGGATATTAACGAGGAATAAGAATGCTGACACATCATCACCATGCCTATTTTATATTTAGATGAACAACAAGTTAACACCCCTTTAATCCCGATACTTATATGAATCAACAATTATGGACTTACACCTTTTTCATGTTACCATATCAATGTCATTAACTCATAATTTCTCTATGTGTGCTACATGATGGTTTTGATTATCATTCATTGAATGCCTATTATTTTTGGACTAGTCTTATGACCCATGAAAATTACCTTCACTATTTATTCAGCTCTCAAAAAAGTATAAGTTAAGAACAGGAGCAAATTATTTCTATAAATCTACACTCCACCGTGCTCGAAAAGATATAAGTAAAGTACTAGAGCAACTGCCAAGCTCAAAATATATAAGTGAAGCACATAGAGTATTCTAGAAAATCACAATGAAGGTGAGTCTCTATCTAATAGGTGTGTCCATCAAATGATTATTGTGAAAAATTTAAAGTAAAATCAAACAAAAGCGAATGACGCTCCAAGCAAAACACATATCATGTGATGAATAAAAATGTGGCTCCAAGTGACATACTGATGGTTTGAGACGAAAGAGGGAATACCTTCCGGGGCATCCCCAAGTTTAGACGCTTTAGTATTCCTTAGAATAATACTTGGGGTTCCTTGGGCATCCCCAAGCTTAATCTCTTGCTACTCCTTATTCCATGGTCCATCGCGATCACACTCAAAACTTGAAAACTTCAATCACACAAAACTCAACAAAACTTCGTGAGATCAGTTAGTACAAGAAACATAATGCATATTTTAGGTACTGCTATAAATTTATTCTTAATTTATAATTGCATAATAGGTACTTTATTTTAACTTATCCATGACTTATACGCCCCCATATAATCCATAGCATCATCAAAACAAGCAAACTATGCACGCAAAACAGAATCTGTTTAAAACAGAACAATCTGTAGTAATATGTAAGGATCACATACTTATGTAACTCTAACAGTTCTTAAAAATTAGGACAACATGGAGAATTTGTACAAAAATACTGTGTAAAAATTTCAAGATTTAGCACGCTCCAGCAGAGAAATAAAATTCAGCACTCGAGATGAAAGTTTCTGTTTTTGGACAGCATCAATCATACTCATCAAATAAGTTATCCCAAAGACTTTACTCGGCACAAACACTAACTAAAACATAAAAACATAATCATTACAGAGGCAATAATCATTTCCCCACAAAAGAAAACAAACTAAAAAGCAAAAATTAAGATAACTATTGGGTTGCCTCCCAACAAGCGTTATTGTTTTATGCTCCTAGCTAGGCATAATGCATAGTTTCAAGTGTTGTCATCTTTGACACTCAACCTGTAAGTGGATCTCATGGCTTATCCATAAGGTGGTTTAATTCTCTTTCTAGGAAAGTGTTCCATCCCTTTCTTTAATGGGAATTGGAACATTATGTTTTCCTCCTTCATGTCAATAATTGCACCTATAGTTCGTAAGAATGGCCTTCCAAGTATTATGGGACAAGAAGGATTGCAATAAATATCAAGAACAATGAAATATACAGGCACATAATTTTTATTTGCAATAATAAGCACATCATTAATTCTACCAAAAGGTTTCTTGATGGTAGAATCCGCAAGATGCAAGTTTAGCGAAGACGCTTCAATATTGGTGAGACCAAGCACATGACATAAAGTTTTTGCTATGGTTGAAACACTAGCACCAAGATCACACAAAGAATTGCATTCATATTTATTTATATTTATTTTAATACTAGGTTCCCACTCATCATGCAATTTTCTAGGAATAGAAAGTTCAAGTTCAAGTTTCTCATCATAAGCTTTCATCATAGCTTCTACTATTTGTTCGGTAAAAGCTTTGTTTTCTTCATAAGAATTGGGTGAGCTAATAACGGATTGCAACAAGGAAATACATTCTACTATGGATAATTTATCATAATTAAAGTCCTTATAATCCAAGATAGTGGGCACATCACTAGCTAAAGTTTTTACATCTCCAAACCCGCTTTTTTCAATTTTAGCGTAAAAATTATCACGCTCCAAGCAAACGGGAGGCTCCTCAACAAGAGTCGGGTTATCTCCAGTCCCTTTATCATTTATATTCAAAGAGGTAAACAAATATTCAATAGGATAAAAACCAACCATTTTAATATCTTCATCATTATTCACAATATGGAAAGATTCCGGTTTAGCGTCCATCCTATTTACTAGAGTAGTTTGCTTGTCAGATATTTTTCCTAGTAATTCTTCAGTGTGAGCAACTTGTGATTGGAGATTATATAGTTCCTTATTGACTTCATCAAGTTGTTTACTAATAGCATTTAGCAAAGTTGAATGTTCTTTAATTTCAGGATCAAAGAATTTATTGTTCTCATATTGTGAAGTCATAAAAGTTTTCATAGAATTTTCTATTTCGACCATCCTTTGGTAGTAAGAGATATTGTAGAACCTATCTTGAGACATGGTGACCGAGCAAGCAAAGTAACGAGCAAGACAAGTAAACTAGCAAGCGACGAAGTAAACTAGCAACAAGCAAAGGTAAATATTTTTGTATTTTTAATTTTTATGTGACAAAGTAAACATAACAGCAAATAAAAAGAAGAACAAGTGAATGAAAATTTGTGAGAAGATACTTGATAATTGGCGATGGTATTCCCCACCAATGGCGCCAGAAATCCTTCATGATGATTGTGATCTGCGTTGGTTTTTCCGTGAAGAGGAGTGGGTTATCAGAGCACAATGCGGGTAAGTATTTCTCTCAGTTATGAAACCAAGGTTTATCGAACCAATAGGAATACCAATCCTCAACCATCTTCAGCGACTGCACACAAAGAAACAAACAACTTGCACCCAACACGGGCAAGAGGGTTGTCAATCCCCTTGATCTCATTATTTGCAAGTAAATGAGGTGTGTAGATAACTGTTGATAATTATAAATTGCAAAATAAAATAGAACACAAATAATGGCAGAAAGGTAGTAGTAGTGTTTGTAAATATATAAGTGAATAGACCCGGGGGTCGTAGTGTTCCCTAGTGACATCTCTCATGGCAAAGGCATATGGTGGGTAAACAAACTACTGTTGGGCAATTGATAGTGCAGCGAATAATTATGTGATTTTGACGGCAATGATCATGTGTATATAGGCATCACGTCCACAAGAAAATAAGGTGACTCTGCCTGCACCTATTACTATTAGTCCACTTCAAGAGCGCTTCTATGCCTGCCTCTCTACGTATTAAGTAAAAACAGAGTAATGCTTGGAGAACAATGACATGATGTAGACAAGGTAAACCCAATTAATATGAATAAACCCCATAGTTTAATCCTTAGTATCAGCAACACAAAGGCGCATCTTGTCCCCTTCTGTCACTGGGATATAGAAATTCGCCAGGTTGAACCTACTACAACGCACCACTCCCATTGAAGAAATATTAATATAGTTGGC
This sequence comes from Hordeum vulgare subsp. vulgare, assembly GCF_904849725.1. Lineage (NCBI taxonomy): Eukaryota > Viridiplantae > Streptophyta > Magnoliopsida > Poales > Poaceae > Hordeum > Hordeum vulgare. The sequence continues at coordinate 488,117,761 of NC_058519.1, forward strand.
CAAACTATCTCAATAGATTGGAGAGCATTACGAAGCTATCATGATCATGCAATTAAGACTCATAATAATCAGAGGTGACTCAAATACTTTTCATGAATAACCTGAACATAAACCCACAATTCATCGGATCCCAACAAACACACCATACATAGTTATTACATCGGATAGATCAAAGTGAAGATGCCATGAACATGGTATTGAAGATAATAAGAGAGAGAGAGAGAGAGAGAGAGAGATTGCCATCTAGGTACTGCCTACGGACCCATGGGTCTGTGGTCAACTACTCATGCATCATGGTGAGGGTAGCAAGGTTGATGTAAAGGCCCTTCATGATTGGTCTCCCCTCTGGCAGATCGCCGGAATGGAGGTTTAGATGGCCTCCATCAGAACAGAGACTTATGACGGAGGAAAAAGTGTTTTGGGAGTGCTCTTAGGGTTTTCGGAATATTTGTGAATTTATAGGCCACAGAGGGACGTCGGGAGGCATCCTAGGGGGCTACAAGCAATCAGGGCGCGACCATGCCCTAGTCCATGCCCTGTTGGCTTGTGCCTCCCTCGTGCGGCCTCTCATCCACTTCTGATGCTTGTAGGTCTTCATATACTCCAGAAAAATCATATCAAAGTTTTCGTGGCATTGGGACTTTGTTTGGTAGGGTAAACCTACAAAGCAAAAAACACGCAGAAAACAGAAACTGGCACTGGGCACTGGGTCAATAGGTTAGTGCTCAAAAATATTATAAATTGGTATATAAATGCCCAAAAAAGTATCCTAGAATGATAATATATCAGCATGGAACAATCAAAAAATATAGATACGTTGGAGACGTGTCACTCACATTTGCAACTCAAAGCAGGAACTACGGAATAGAAGGAGGTTGGCAAAGGACGAAGTGACGATGCGCATGGGAAATGGTTCCAAGGTTGTTGCAATCGCCGTCGACACGCTCTCACTTTAATTACCATCGGGATTAGTGATGAACCTGAATAATTTTTATTTAGCGCCTGCGTTAAGCATGAGCATTATATCTGGATCTTGTTTATTGCGAGACGGTTACTCATTTAAATAAGAGAATAATGGTTGTTCTATTTATATGAGTAATATATTTTATGGTCATGCACCTAATATGAGGGGTTTATTCTTATTGAATCTCGATAGTAATGACACACATGTTCATAACATTGATGCCAAAAGACGTAGAGTTGATAATGAGAGTACCACTTTCTTGTGGCACTGCCGCTTAGGTCATATTGGTGTAAAACACATGAAGAAACTCCATGCTGATGGACTTTTGGAGTCACTTGATTTTGAATTACTTGACACATGTGAACCATGCCCCATGGGCAAGATGACTAAAAGTCCATTCGCCGGAACAATGGAGCGAGCAAGTGACTTATGGAAAATCATACATACTGATGTGTGTGGACCGATGAGCATTGAGGCGTGCGGTGGATATCGTTATTCTCTCACTTTCACCAATGACTTAAGTAGATATAGTTATATTTACTTAATAAACACAAGTCTGAAACGTTTGAAAAGTTCAAGAAATTTCAGAGTGAAGTGGAGAATCATCGTAACAAGAAGATCAAATTCCTACGATCTGATTGAGGAGGAGAATATTTGAGTTATGAGTTTGGCACTCACTTAAGACAATGTGGAATTGTTTCACAGTTGACACCGCCTGGAACACCACAACGTAATGGTTTGTCCGAACGTCGTAATCGTACTTTATTGGATATGGTGCATTCTATGATGTCTCCTGCCGATTTGCCGTTATCATTTTGGGGTTATGCATTTGAGATAGCTGCCTTCACTTTAAATAGGGAACCATCAAAAATCATTGAGACGACGCCTTATGAATTTTGGTTTGGCAAGAAACCAAAGTTGTCATTTCTTAAAGTTTGGGGATGTGATGCTTATGTCAAAAAGCTTCAGGCAGAAAAGCTGGAACCCAAAGCGGAGAAATGTGTCTTCATACGATACCCAAAAGAGACAGTTGGGTACACCTTCTATCTCAGATACGAAGGCAAAGTGTTTGTCACTAAGAACGGAACATTTCTTGAGAAAGAGTTTCTCTCGAAAGAATTGAGTGGGAGGAAGATAGAACTTGATGAGGTTGTAGAACCTTTACTTCAACCAGACAGTAGAGCAGCACAGAAAGATGTTTCTGTGGAGCATACACCAGTTGAAGAGGAAGCTAGTGATGCTGATCATGAAGCTTCGGATGAAGTTGCTATCGAACCTCGTAGGTCGACAAGACAACACAGCACTCGTGTGTGGTACGGTAACCCTGTCTTGTCAATCATGTTCTTGGACCACAATGAACCTACGAGCTATGGAGAAGCGATGGTGGTCCCTAATTCCAACAAATGATTAGAGGCCATGATATCCAAGATATGATCCATGTATTAAAACAAAATGTGGACTCTGGAAGTATTACCTGAAGGGCGAAAGGCCATTCAAAATAAATGGATCTTTAAGACGAAGACGGACGCGATGGTAATATCACTATCTATAAAGCTCGACTTGTGGCAGAGGGTTTTTCACAAGTTCAAGGAGTTGAATACGATGAGACTTTCTCACCCTTAGTGATGCTTAAGTCCGTCAGAATCATGTTAGCAATAGCTGCATTTTTTTATTATGAAATTTGGCAGATGGGTGTCAAAACAACGTTCCTTAACGGTTTCCTTAAAGAAGAGTTGTATATGATGCAACCAGAGATTTTTGTCGATCCACAGAATGCTAACAAAGTATGCAAGCTCCAGCGATCCATTTATGGACTGGTGCAAGCATCTCGGAGTTGGAATCGGCATTTTGATGAGGTGATCAAAGCGTTCGGGTTTATACAAGTTTATAAGGAAGCTTGTATTTACAAGAAAGTGAGTGGGAGCTCTATAGGATTTCTAATATTATATGTGGATGACATGTTGCTGATTGGAAACAATATAGAATTTTTGGGAGGCATAAAGGATTATTTGAATAAGAGATTTTCAATGAAAGACCTAGGAGAAGTTGCTTACATATTAGGCATCAATATCTATAGAGATAGATCGAGACGCTTAATAGGACTTTCACACAACACATACCTTGACAAAGTTTTGAAGAAGTTCAAAATGGAACAGTCCAAGAAAGGGTTCTTGCCTGTATTGCAAGGTGTGAAGTTGAGTAAGACTCAATGCGCAGTGACTACAGAAGATAGAGAAAAGACGAGTGTCGTCCCCTATGCTTCAGCCATAGGATCTATCATGTATGCAATGCTGCGCACAAGACCCAAGGTCAGCCCTTCCATAAGTATGGCAGGAAGGTTTCAAAGTGATCCAGGAATGGAACACTCGACGGCGGTCAAGAATATTCTAAAGTACCTGAAAAGGACTAAGGAAATGTTTCTCGTGTATTGAGTTGATTAAGAGCTCGTCGTAAACGGTTATGTCGATGCAAGTTTTGACACTGATACGTATGACACTAAGTTGCAAACCGAATACGTATATATTCTCAATGGGGTTGAGGTAAGTTGGTGCAGTTCCAAGCAAAGCGTGGTAGCTGATTCTACATGCGAAGCGGAGTACATAGCTGCCTCGGAGGCGACTAAAGAAGGTGTCTAGATGAAGGAGTTCATGACAGATCTTGGAGTTGCGCCCAATGCACTGGATCCAATGACTCTGTTCTGTAACAACACTAGGGCCATTGCTCTAGCCAAGTAACCAAGGTTTCACAAGAGGACCAGACACCTAAAATGATGGTTTCACAAGAGGACCAGACACATAATACGATGCTTCAATTCCATCCACGATTATATCAAGGAGGAGGACATAAGTATTTTCAAAGTACACATGGATCTGAATGTTGCAAACCCATTGACTAAGCCTCTTCCACGAGCGAAACATGATCCAATAGAACTGTACGGGTGTTAGATTCATTACAATGAAAATCATATAGTGATGTGAGCTAGATTATTGACTCTAGTGCAAGTGGGAGACTGTTGGAAATGTACCCTAGAGGCAATAATAAATTGTTTATTATTATATTTCCTTGATCATGATAATCGTTTATTATCCATGCTATAGTTGTATTGATTGGAAACTCAAATACATGTGTTCCTCCACTGTGTACTCGGGGTACCAGCGGTAACCGCACACCGACATCATCCTGACCAGCATGGCCGTATGACCCGGTACATCAATGCACCTGGTCAGACGTACCACCAGACGAGAAGGACGGCCAGGCATCTGTAAATACAGAGTAATGCAAAAAGCATTAGAGCTCTGAATGCAAAATTGGGCAGCATAACGGCTGTAAATGCTCAAAAACAAATTTTGAGACAACCCAAAAATGAAATAGCGTCACCACTCAACTATCAAGTTCAACTCTCTGATCATCAAACTTACTTCCTGCTTCCTAGGAATAAAAGAAACCCAATATCTCTCGACCCGTAGTCCTATAATCTACCGATCAAAAATCCGAGCCTAGGAGAAGATGAGTAACCTAGACGAGGATGACCAGAATAGAATACCTTGAGAAGATAACAAGAGTGTTACGTTCCCTTCCACAAACAATTCCCTTATATATAACTAAAGCAATTCTAGACTCAACTTCGACCAGTTTGGCTTAGTAATCCTACAGTCAGTCAGGCTCTGATACCAACGCTGTCGGGACCCCGATCCTAAGCCATAGGAATCCAGCCTGTAACACATCGCATCCCTTTGTGGTCTCACGCACGGTTAACTCCACGGCTGCAGCCTTACCTTAGCCGGGACCGTTTGCGTCTTTTGACTCACGTATGCGATAGTGTCGCTAGCATCCCAATGTCAAAGAACCCGGATCGACATGTCTAGTCATAAACCAAAGTGGCAGTTCCGCACAAGGACAGGCATACATGACCCAACAAAGCAGGTGTCGGTCATCAACGAACGTAGACGAGTCATAGCAAGCTACAAGGACTCCATTACGTCGCGTGACATTTCCCCAAAGGGGACAGACACAGCAGCTAAGAAGGACACATGCCGGTCAACCAATGTGTCCGGAGCAGTAGCGAACTACCAAGGCTCGTTGGATCACAAAGGGGCATTTCCTTGTAAGGAGTGCTACTAAAGTTCACGACTAGGTAATCGAACCCCATACATATCAAGTACGACACACGTACGCATGACATATCGATATGTATAGATACATCGATGGCATCACAACATAACCATAAACATACAACCTTTATTTAAGAGGCTCAGAAGAGCCACACACATAATATTATACATCAAGGGTCTCATGACCCGTAATAGCAGTCATGCAATTACAAGCCAGCGGAAGAGTTATAAACTGTCTGGGTACAGACAGGGCAACTAGAAGGCATATAGCCTGACTATACTACAGAGCCGACGTAGGGCCAGATCGTAGCTGGGACACCAGCTACTCGTCGTTGTCGATGTCTACGAAGAACCCTCCATTAGGGTCATTAGCAACCTCTGCAACATTTATTAAGCAAACATGAGTACGAAGGTACTCAGCAAGACTTTAGGAGAACTAACTACTCATGCAAGGTATCAAGAGGGTATTGTGGGGTTTCATGCGGAAAGCCAGCATTTGACTCGTGGCTAGACAACTTGCTTTTGAAATTAGCTTTGACAACTTGATTTCTCGCACACGAGTCCACTAACACCACAACAATACACTATCGTGGAATCATTCCGTCTCCATACGGAAATGCCGTCCACGACACTCACGCTTATCTTGACAATTTTATGAGTAGCCATTGAAGTTATCTATGAACAACATATGTCTCCAAGTAGTCCATATCCGCGGACGCGGCTATTCGAATAGATCATAACCCTGCAGGGGTGTACTTCGTCACACACGCTCCTGCCACTTATCGCCATGTGCACGTCATGCACCTCGGCAACCTTCAAGCGGAAGCCCAGCGAGGGAGTCGGCCACGACCGTTAACCACACTAGTACCTAGTCCAGGTTTATCGCCTATCTGAGAGTAACCCGTACGGAAGTCCGGCCGGGGTTTCCGCCACGGCCTCAAACGATGTGCGCAGGGTTACCAAGCCCACCATCCGGGTGCCACTTGGTACACCGTGCCACTGCCTACCGCATCACGGTCCACCTCTCAGGTCAGCACCATGCACGGCCTCCAGCATTTCTATAAACACCAGAAACTACTTGCAAATCCTGGACCGAGTACTACGTGATTAATAGGCCGAGCGGGGTCATATTTCAGGGCCCGGCATGTGGTAGTATCTAGTCTTGGATTACATACACGGAACTCAGTTCCTAAGGACGGTTCCAATGAAACAACCCGCCATGTACTCCTACATAGCCTTTCACCGGTACCTTTACCAAATCAAGTTCAACACACGACCTTTGCTCACCGAACACATTCCACATTTTTGTTCATCTCCTAGATGACAGACCATACACAACTCTAAGCATAGCATGCATAGTAGGATAAGGCACATCATAGCTCAAGCAACTACCAGGTATGCTAGGTTGCAAGGTTCGGCTATTTACTATGACAAGGTTAAGTCATGCAAAGGAAGTGGGTCCAACTATCGTGGCAAAAGCAGTTGAAGCATTTGATCTTAATGCAATAATTAGATGCAGAAGCAGGAACATAGGAGTTATCGGGATGATCAAAAGGTGGCTTGCCTTGTTGCTCAGAGGAGGAACGATATCCGTCGGACGGATATTCGGTGGAATCCGGGGGTGCGGAGCCTACCGAAATGAACGGCAACATTCAATAACAATCATATGCAATCAAAATGATGCATGAGCATGGCATGAGAATGCAAGTGATAAGTTATTATAATCAATATGTTTTTAGGTTTAGGGTTGATTTGAATCACATTCGAATAGCAAGTCAAACGGGTATTTTCGGATACCGGTTTAATTGATTCGACCTGATGCTCAGATCAACCTAATGTTAACATGCATGAAATGTCATGTTATGGTACTGGTTTACCCCTAGGGCAGTGTGTGATCATTGTATTTATAATGAAATTTGGATATTTTTACAAATTCCATTTATAAAGTGATTAAAAGAATTGAATTATTCCTTATTTCACAATTTAGGGTTCTGTAACTTTTTCAAACATAGCTGAAAATAGCATAATCAGAATCCTTGAATTTTTCTGATACTTTTTCATATATAAATTATTTTCATTGGAGTTACAGATTAATTTCTATGATTTTTGCAATTTTTAGCAATTTCCTGAATTATTTTTATACTGGAAATTCCATTTATTGCATCAGGCTGACGTCAGCAGGTCAGCCGACCTGTGCAGGTCAAACCTGACAGGGGGGCCCCACTGGTCAGCCTCTCTGGGCTAATCCCGCGCTGACCAGCCCCTAATTGGGGTTTGACCAGGCGTGGGGCCCTCTGTCAGCGACTCAGAGGAGGGCGATTAGGCCCTAATGGCCGGCCACGTCGACGGCCACCGGAGGGTGGTCGCCCGCGACCAAACCCGCGGCGGAGGGCTCGCCGGAGGCGACCTAGACGGCGCTGCACAGCACCAAATCGCACGCGGATGGCAGCTACAGCAAGCTCGCGAAGCGGCCGATCTGGCAGGACCAACTGGGGAGGCTAGGGTCGCCGGAAGAGGCGTCGGCGACGAGCCGGAGCGGCGGCCGAAGCTCGGGCGTCGTCGGGGCTTTGAATCAGAGGGATCCACGCTTAGATCTTAGCTGCTACGGCATCTACGCGTCGTCCTGGAGCTGCTGGTGCTCTCGGGAGGACGAGCTGGACATCGGAAGGCTACCGGCGACGAGCGGCAGCGGCGGTGCTCGTCGGGCTCCGGTGAAACTAGGGCTAGAGAAGGGGATCGACGGGGAAAGCTTAGGGAAAACCACCGCATGCTCACAGGGGGAGTAGAGCAGGGCTCAGACGGCTCGGGGGAGGCCTGGGGGCGACGAATCGACGGGAGAGGTCCGGCGGCCGGAGGAGGAAGACGACGGCGTTGCGGGCGTTGCAGGGCTCGAGGGGACTTCGGCTTCTGCAGAGACGACCAGGGCGACGAGGCGGATCTAATGGCGTGCTAGGGGAGGGGTTCCTATGGCCAGGGGCACGGCCAGCTCAAGCTCAAGCTCGGCTCTAATGGCGGCAGCAGGGAGAAGGAGGGGATCCAGGAGGAGGAGGAGAACTGAGGCGGGGAATGGATAGGGGAGGCTCTGGGGAGCTTATCCCCGCCGTCGCCAGCGCGAACCGGCGGCCAAGCAGGCACGCAGGTGCGTGGCCGCGCCGGAGGAGGCGGCGGCCACCTCCTGCTGCCTACTGGCGCAGGGAAGGGGACGAGCGGCGAGATGGGCTGGGCCTGGCGTGGGCGTCAGGTAAGATTTTCTCTATTTTCTCCTTTTCTGTTTTTCTGTTTTGCTATTTATTGCTTTGCTAATTATTTCAGCTCCAAAACAAAAAGTAAAAACTATTTTAAACCTCCTGAAATATTTGTTATAATATCCCCACTCATTTCCAAGACTTTCAACATTTTTGGAAAATTATAGTTTCTGATTTCAAATTTTTAAATTTGAAACCAGTGGCTTTTGCATTTATTTAAAATGCTTAAAGTGTCAAGAAAATAGTTTTCTCCAATGCTCATTTACTTTCATGATTTATCAGAAAGTTTCAACATTTCTTGAGGCCATTTTGGGTTCATTGATTTTGAACTAGTTGAATTTTCCTTTAATTGAAAAGGTGGCTAGGGTTTAGAGTTTTTCCTTTGCCACTTTGTTGTTTTTGTTGGAACTTCTTAGATGCAAATGCAAAGAAAACATGAGCACAATGCTATCTTTGTTAAGGGTTAGGGATGTGACACATAGACAACACACTGTCCGTAGTGAGCCTCTAAGGACTGGCTCGTTGATCAAAGATGCTCAAGGTTTCCTGGCCATAGACAAGAGTTGTCATTTGATAACGGGATCACATCATTAGGAGAATGATGTGATGGACAAGACCAAAACTATGAACGTAGCATATGATCATGTTAGTTTATTGCTATTGTTTTCTGCATGTCAAGTATCTGTTCCTATGGCCATGAGATCATGCAACTCCTAGGCATTAGAGGAATGCCTTGTGTGTATCAAACGTCACAATGTAACTGGGTGACTATAAAGGTACTCTATAGGTATCTCCGAAGGAGTCTGTTGGGTTGGCGTGAATCGAGACTGGGGTTTGTCATTTCGTATGATGAAGAGGTATCTCTAGGGCCCACTCAATAATACAACATCACAAGAAGCTTGCAAGCAATGTGAATAAGGAGTTAGTCATGGGATCTTGTATTGCTGAATGAGTAAAGAGACTTGGCGTTAACGATATTGAACTAGGTATGCAGATATCGACGATTGTATCTCGGGCAAGTAACATATTGATGGACAAAGGGAACATCATACGGGATTAAATGAATCCTTGACATAGAGGTTCAACCGATAAATATCTTCATAGAATGTGTAGGGACCAATATGGGCATCCAGGTCCCGCTATTGGTTATTGACCGGAGAGTGTCTCGGTCATGTCTGCATAGTTCTCGAACCCGCAGGGTCTGCACACTAAAGATTCGACGATGTTTCAGTATAGTTGAGTTATGTATGTTGGTGACCTAAGGTTGTTCGGAGTCCTGGATGAGATCATGGACATCACGAGGAGTTCCGGAATGGTCCAGAGATAAAGATTGATATATAGGAAAAGGGTATATTGGCTTCAAAATAGTTTTGGGCACTTCTCGTAGTGTACCCGGAGTGACGAATGGGTTCCGGGGGTCCATCAGGAGAGGTCCACCCACCCCAGGGGCCACATGGGTCTAAGAGGTGGCGCACTAGCCCCTAGTGGGTTGGGCAGCCAGCCCATAAGGGCCCTGCGCAAGGGGGTGGGAGGAGGCCAAGTGGGGAGGGAGTCCTACTAGGACTCCACCTCCCTTGTTGGAGGAGGAGGACTCCTTGGGGCGGCGTCCAAGGACCTAGGGGAAACTCTTGGGTGCCCCACCTACCCCCCCCCCCTTCCTACTATATATAATGGAGGGGAGAGAGGGTAGCATCACCCTGATCTAAGGGGGAAGCCCCCTCTCCCTCCCTCTAGCTTGTTCCTCCTCTAGATCAGTTCGGTAGTGCACGATGTAGCCGTGCTGGATCAGCTCGACCACCATCGCCGACATGCCGTCGGGCTACCGCATAACTCATCTTCCTCTCCGCCCCCTAATTCTGGATCGAGAAGGCGGAGATTGTCATCGAGCTGTACTTGTGCTGAACGCGGAGGCGCCGTCCGTTCGGCACTTGATCGAGAGTTCGCGGGACGGATCGTGATTGGATCGCGAAGACGTTCGACTACATCAACCGCATTTCTTAATGCTTCCGCTTAGCAATCTATAAAGGTATGTAGATGCAATCTCTACTCTCGTAGATGTTCGTCACCAAGGATAGATCTTGTATGTGCATAGGAATTTTTTGTTTCCATGCAATGTTCACCAACATTTGGTTGTGAGGAGGAGAAAGGGGCGATCTATCGTTTGACTGGTACAACACTCAAGAATCCTCACAAACGCTCTTGGGATCTGAGATTTGGCGAGGAGGGGATAGACTAAGAGAGAAATGTGTTCTTGGAATCTTTCTAGTGTGTTGGACAATCCCCACCCGAGCTCGAAAGGGGATATATATAGTAGTGGTGAAAAATGGTCGTTGCAAATCACTTATTCTGCGCACTTGTCGGATGTCCGATAGGCTCTGATACGTCCCAAATGTATCTATAATTTCTGCTTGTTCCATGATCTTTTGGATGACAATGTTATATGTTTTGATACAATTTTATATCATTTTACACATATTTGGACTAACCTACTAACTCAGTGCACCCAGTGCGAGTTTCTGTCTGCTCATGTCTATTTTGCAAGGGCTTTTACCCAATTTTCCGAAGCCCGAAAAAATCGAGGAAAAATATATAAAAAATCAGCATAATGGAAGCTTCTAGATCACCGAAGATGGGCCACACGGGGGCCAGGGGCCGTCCAAGCGACCTGCTGGTGCGGCCTACCCCGTGGCCGTGCTAGGAGGCCGCCTGGGTGGGCCCCGCCTCCTCCGGTGCCCTCCTTCAGCCTATATTTAGTCCTCTGAGTGAAAACCCTTCCACAAATTCCAGAATCGTGAATTTCCCATCGTTCCACTGCTGCGGCGCTTCTGAGATCAAGAGCGTCAGGAGACCTCTTCCCGGCACCCTGCCGGAGGGAGGATTGACCTCCGGGAGCTTCTCCACCGCCATGGACGCTTCCCGGATGTGTCGTGAGTAGTCCTCCTTGGACCATGAGTCCATGACCAGGAGCTATGTGATGTCTTCTCTCCAATCTTGTGCTTCAATGGTTAGTCCTTGTGAGCTGCCCTACATGATCAAGGCATCTATGTAATTCTCTTGCTATTACTATGCTCGGTCTGTTGGGATCCGATGGATTATGAGATTATGTTCAGATTGTTATGAGTTATATATTTGATTATCCTTTTATATTATGTTCCTTAGTGATTCATGCATGTTCTCCGTTGCTATTTATTGCTTTGGCCGAGTAGTAGATTGTAACTCCAAGAGGGAGCGTTATGCATGATTGTGGGTTCATGCCCCTAGATGTATAGCTTGAGTGACAGAAACATGAGACTAGGGGATGTGTTGTTGTCACCAGAGAGAAAACAACGGTGCTTGTGACAACGGTTGCAAGGATTGTTTACCTTACGCATAGTTCGTTAATGCAGTTGTCCGTTGATTTGAGTTTACACTTTGGGTGGGGCTCGCAACTTAATACCAGCGAGATGTTCTGGATAGATATCTCAAGGTGTATGATTAGTAAGTAGATCCTTATGAATAAACGGTCTATTTGTCTTGGCGTACTGTCCATTACTATTGAACCTCTAACTATCAAGTAGCGTAATTACCATTGTGGTGTGTTCATAATTCTGTCAATTGCCCGACTGTGATTTGTTTACCCCGGCATAGTTGTTTATCGTCTTTTGGGGGAGAGACATCACTAGTGAACATCATGTGACTCCGGTCCATATCACCATCATTGTTTACACCTCCATCATTTACCGCTTTCATTTACTTTTTCGTTGCAATCACTATTACGTTTCCCGCTTGTGTTTGATCCTTTGCAAACTACAAGGCCGGAGAGATTGACAACCTCTTTGTACTCGTTGGGAGCAAAGTTATTTCTTGTGTGTGCAGGTCCACGTCTTCTGCTAGACAGGGACAGCGGACACCTACTTGTTGATCCTAGGAGTCCTACTAGTTCGATTAACCTTATAGTTTTTGTGTGAGGGGAAACTTGTTGCTGACTACATCTCAACCTTCCACTTGGGGTAACCAATGAGGAGTGAGAAGTATATACATCATCTCTTCATCAAGCAAAGTTTTCTGGCGCCGTTGCCGAGGACTCCAGTCTTCAAGATAGGGGAGTTGCACGCTATCTTTTACCTTTGCTTTTTAGTCTTGTTAGTTTGCTTTCTAGTTTTTGCTTTAGAGTCTTATACCAAAAAACTACAAAAAAATTAGTTACTTTGCTTTGTTTAGTCAGTAGGTCTAAATCCTTTGCCTCTAGTGTTGCACCCGAAGGAGAGATTCTCACCTTTAAACAAAGGGTTGGAGAAAGTTTGAAAGATGCTTGGTATAGAATTAAAAATTCTCAAGATAGAGCCACCAAGAAGAAATCCACCACTATTCTACTTAGAAATTTTTATGTTGGTATTACTTCTTGGCATAGATTTGTTCTAGACACAACAATAGGAGGGGATTTCTTGGAAGCTCCCGTTGGGGAGGCTCTTAACGTTATGGAAAATCTTGTCGGAATCCCACCTATTGTTGACATAAAGGATGATATCACTTTATCTCATGTTATGAGTAAACTTGAGAAGATAGAGCTAGAGATGCCAAGAATGAGTAAAAATAATGAAGTAGGTCGTAGGATTCAAGGGAACTTAAATAGACTTGATAGGTCCATGAACAAAATTTACAAAGTTTTGGAGACCCTTAAATCCCATGATGTGGATACTTCTAGCATTGATATGATCGATGATATTTTTGAAACTTTAGGAACTACTCTATCATCCATCAAGACTAAAAAGGTAGAAACCCCCGCAAGGAAGGGACCTAAGTTTGTTAACGTACCCAAGGTTCCTCAACCCAAAACGAGTATACCTATTGCTAAGGGTGTTGAAACTGTGAAGACCTTGGAAGAGATACCTCTCTTAAATAGAACTAGAAATGAAATTCCAATTGGTCTTACTACCTTTGCTTTTGCTCCTAGAAGTGTTGCCACTAAGCTTCTCTTTGAGAGTCCTCTTAAGGCTAGTTGTATTATGGAAGAGCTCTTTGACGATCTTGATGATGGTTCAATTGATACAACTTCATCTTCTTGCATTATGCCTAGCTCAAAGGCATAAAAGAAAGCGCTTGTTGAGAGGCAACCCAATTTGTTTTTACTTTCAGACTTAGTGGTATTGATGCTTGTTACTACTGTAAAAACAACATTGTATCTTTATTTTTAAGCTTTATGCCAAATTATAGCCTCCGGTTGCAAGAAAGTTCAAAAATTGTGACATGTTGTCCAGAAACAGATTATGTCTGCTTGACGGAAAACTTTGCCAAAAATCACCAGATCATCTTTTTGATCGGAATTTTTTCATACCATGATCTATATAATTGCATTTGTGGCATCTGTTCTGAGTTTTTTTATTTGAGTTGCAGAAGTGCCCCGAATAAATTATTTACTACGTGTTGCTCTGTTTTTTCACGGATTCTACCATGTTTTGTGTTTTCATTGTTTTGCAAATCCTAAGCTTGCTTTTTATTTTCCAAAACCTTTTGGCAATCATGAGAAACAGTAGATTTTCATGAAAATCTTTATTTCCAACAAGTAATGAATTATTTTAATAAGGGTACTAACCACTCTAATCAGCTTATGATGAGTTTCGTATGAAGGGAGTTTTCAAGTATGCGATGGGAGAGATGATGAAAGAAGATACACGGGTGTCAAGCGCTCAAGCTTGGGGATGCCCCCATGCACCACAATAAATATTCAAGGAGACTCAAGCGTCTAAGCTTGGGGATACCCCCGTGCATCCCCTTCTCTATCAACAATCATCAGTTCATCCATCTCCATGCTATATTTTTATCACCTCATATGTTATGTGCTATGCTTGGAGCGTCCCGCTCTTTACTTTTTAGTTTTTTTAGTTTTGCTTCCTGTTCATAACAAGTCGGAACCTAGCCTACTTTGTTTGGGAGAGAGACATGCTCCATTCCACTCTAGAACACAACATAGGTTTTCATGCTTATCTTTTGTGTGTGTTCTTCATCTTTCTATAGCTATTGTCATGCTTAGCTCTTAGTTTTCATGCTTATATTTTAAGAGCTTTTATTTAGGTTGCTTTTGGAACTCTCTTGAGTTATCATGTTTATCTTGTTTAGAGAGTTGGCTCGTTGCACTGAGTTGTGTGTCGTGCATGAGTAGGTAATTGAGGTTGCTATTTAAGTAGTAGTAACTTGCAATAGTTTTGAGGTATTGATTTGAGTAATGTTTGGACTATTGGTGCCAAGATCTTGAGCCTATTAGTTATAGGTGTCGTACTTTGGGAAATCCGTGTGTTTTTCAAAAACTTAAAATTAGTAGAGAACTCTAGCTACTAAATTGATCGCTAACCTCTGGAGGGGTTGGAATATATAGAGTACCCTCACGTTACCATGAGTCGAGGATGCGCAAGGATAACCAAACCCCAAAACACTCCTCCTCGGGGTACTTGTCTCTTTGTGAATTTCCTAACTAGATAGAGAGTTACCGATAATAAGTATATGAGTACTTCGGACTAATGTGAGTATTCGATTGTTGGCACTTCCACCATCCATATTTTGCTAGCCTCTTCGGTACCGTGCATTGCCCTTTCTCACATTGAGAGTTGGTGCAAACTCCGCCGGTGAATCCAAACCCATGACATGATACACTCTGTCATACATAAGCCTCATTATATCGTTCCTCAAAACAGCCACCATACCTACCTATTAAGGCATTTCCATAGCCTTTCCAAGAAACATTGCCATGCAGCAACCGCCGTCTCATGACTTGATCTTCATGTCATACATGCTTTTGCTTGATCGTAGAGCCGCATGCTAGTTGGGCCTTGCCCTTATTATTGCTACATGACGCGCTAGTATCATTGCATATCCTGCTACACTGGCAGAGGCATACATTTACATACGTCATGATAGTTTTCACTTGCCTTTATGTTGAGTACTTCTTATGAAGTGTGATGATTTTTCATTTTATTCTTGTAGAACATAGAGTGTTGCCCTTAAGAGAAGAAAAGATCCCAAAGAGGACAAAACAAAAGATCCCAAAGAGGACAAATGAGAGATAAAAAGAAAGAGCCAAAGAGGCCACAAAAAATAAAAGAAAAAAGAGAAAAAAGAGAAATAAAAAGAGAGAAGGGGGCAACACTACTATTCCTTTTGAAAGATCCACACTCGTACTCCATTGCTATATTTGTACTACATAGAGATTATCATTCATGCATAACTATGTGGGGACCCTTACACTATAGAACTTTGTTTGCATATTCAAATGATGAGCCTCCTCAAATGAGCTCTAGGTCTTCATGAGCAAACAATTTGGATACACCCCCACTAGTTCCGTTGGAGAGCTTAGCTTAGCTCATAGGTGAATCCGTTACATGGTAATCCCTACTCCTCACATCATATCTATCATTTGGCTTTCCATCGCCTATGGTTATCCTCATTGATGTGATCCTTTCACACCTTTTTGTCTTCCTTCCCCATCATTATTCTATTTTCCATCCTAAGTGCCAACATATCTTGCTTACGCTCATCCATTGCATGAGTGCTCAAAGTCGAAAGGGAGAGGATCATTTTGACTAGTGCCTGACCAGTGGTCTGGGGATGAGTCAAAATAAGATTTCGAAGGAGACCAAGTGCGAGGTTTAGTAGATTGAGTTCTCAATTAAAAATATATTTTATGATATCAACCCATCTCCCACTTCTTGCACACAAACACCATTTGGAGACATTCAAGTCACGGATAGCAACAGCTCTTGCACCTTCATGTTCTTACTTTGCTAATTTCAATACTAGATATAAACTCTTGCTTGTTATTTTCTTGACTTGAATTGCATATCGTACTTCCTTTACTTTGAAGTTATTATATGTGTGTTAGCATGTCACCACAAAAATTATTGTGTTATCATTTATCTACTCGAGGACGAGCAGAAATTAAGCTTGGGGATGTTGATACGTCCCAAACGTATCTATAATTTCTGCTTGTTCCATGATCTTTTGGGTGACAATGTTATATGTTTTGCTACACTTCTATATCATTTTACACATATTTGGATTAACCTACTAACTCAGTGCACGCAATGCCAGTTTCTGTCTGCTGATGTCTATTTTGCAGGGGCTTTTACCCAATTTTTCGACACCCGAAAAATTCCAGTAAAAATATATAAAAATCAGCATAACGGAAGCTTCCAGATCACTGAAGATGGGAAGAGGGGGGCCAGGGGCCGTCCAGGTGACCTGCTGGCGCGGCCTACGCCCTGGCCACGCTAGGAGGCCGCCTAGGTGGGTCCCACCTCCTCCGGTGCCGTCTTTCGGT
This sequence comes from Hordeum vulgare subsp. vulgare, assembly GCF_904849725.1. NCBI lineage: Eukaryota > Viridiplantae > Streptophyta > Magnoliopsida > Poales > Poaceae > Hordeum > Hordeum vulgare. Next base: position 488,134,372 of record NC_058519.1, read on the forward strand.
CTATATTTAGTCCTCCGAGAGAAAACCCTTCCACAACTTCCATAATCGCGAATTTCTCCATCGTTCTGCCGCCGCAACGCTTCCGAGATCGGGAGTGTCAGGACACCTCTTCCCGGCACCCTGTCGGAGGGAGATTGACCTCCGGGAGCTTCGCCACCACCATGGATGCTTCCCGGATGTTCCGTGAGTAGTCCTCCTTGGACCATGAGTCCATGACCAGTAGCTATGTGATATCTTCTCTCCAATCTTGTGCTTCAATGGTTAGTCCTTGTGAGCTGCCCTACATGATCAAGGCATCTATGTAATTCTCTTGCTATTGCTATGCTCGGTTTGTTAGGATCCGATGGATTATGAGATTCTGTTCAGATTGTTATGATTTATATATTTGATTATCCTTTTATATTATGTTCCTTAGTGATTCATGCATCTTCTCCATTGATATTTATTGCTTTGGCCGAGTAGTAGATTGTAACTCCAAGAGGGAGCGTTATGCATGATTGTGGGTTCATGCCCCTCGATGTCTAGCTTGAGTGACACAAACATGAGACTAGGGGATGTGTTGTTGCCACCAGGGAGAAAACAACGGTGCTTGTGACCATGGTTGCAAGTATTGTTTACCTTACGCATAGTTCATTAATGCAGTTGTACGTTGCTTTGAGTTTACACTTTGGGTGGGGCTCGCAACTTAATACCGGCGAGATGTTCTGGATAGATATCTCAAGGTGGATGATTAGTAAGTAGATGCTGGTGAATAAATGGTATATTTGTCTTGGCGTACTGCCAATTACTATTGAACCTCTAACTATCAAGTAGCATAATTAGTATTGCGGTACGTTCATAATTCTGTCAATTGCCCAACTGTGATTTGTTTACCCAAGCATAGTTTTTCGTCTTTTAGGAGAGAGACATCACTAGTGAACATCATGTGACTCCGGTCCATATCATCATCATTGTTTACACCTCCATCATTTATCGCTTTCATTTACTTTTCCGTTGCAATCACTATTACTTTCCCCGCTTGTGTTTGATCCTTTGCAAACTACAAGGCCGGAGAGATTGACAACCTATGTGTACTCGTTGGGAGCAAAGTTATTTGTTGTGTGTGCAGGTCCACGTCTTCTGCTAGACAGGGGCAGTGGACACCTACTTGTTGATCCTAGGAGTCCTACTGGTTCGATAAACCTTACAGTTTCTGTGTGAGGGGAAATTTGCTGCTGACTACATCTCAACCTTCCACTTGGGGTAACCAACGAGGAGCAAGAAGTATATACATCATCTAGTCATCAGGCTCCGGTTGTCTGGACCGAAAGGAAGGGTCAGATGTCCGACAAGGGTCGGACGACCAGCCACTTGAGAGAGCAGATCAACGCAGCAGAGGAAGGTTTCAGCATAGTGTACGAACGACCGAAAGGTGTCGACCGTCCGGCCTACGGTCGTCCGGAAGGACCGGACGTCCTAGACTTTGTTTCTGTTTGGATGGCGTCGGATTTCCGGCCACACATGGATGTCTGAAAGCCGGTCGACCGGACAGACCAGAAATCTGACGATTCACTGTTGGTGAGGTAGCTCCGGACCTCCGGGGGCGTCAGACAACCGAGAGTTATGAAGCATCGGACATTCGAGACCGTCGGACGCCCGAGCCTCAAAGGCTAAAACAATTTAGTCAAGACAAGAACTCAACCATTGGTTTTTTCTTGGATTTTTTGAGCAAGTCTATCGCGAGAACAAGTGGGCCCCTCTTAATAGTGCGGGATCCCTATACTCAAGAGTAAACCAAAACAAATAGAGCTATTTGTCTTGTTTCTTTGTACTTGAGTATCATGAAAACATCCGTTATGATCCACACAAATAATCTCAAGGGAACTAAACCTGAAATGCACTTGACAAGGGTGATTAGTTCCCCATGTGTATGTTTAACAACATCAAAATTTGATTAAGGGCATGATTGCACTTTCACTGCTGCAGAGGAGGAAGAAGATCTTTGTGTGTTGAGGAAGTTGAGAGCTCACTTGCCATTGCACAATGATGCTCATCCAGTTGATGAGGACATGATGAAGAGAAGGGATGAAGGACTGAGACAGTGGAGAACTATAGATCCCTATGCTGTTAGGAGGAGAATAGTTGTTGATCCTCGCTTTCACACCAAGGAGCAACAGGGTTTTTATGTGACAGTGTTATTAGACAAGAGTCCTACAGTAAGTGACATGAGATATGTAGACTTGGAATATATCAAGGAACATGAGGATTTCTTCCCTCACGCAAGAGAAAATTTCAGGGCAATTGACACTGAAGATTTTGTTGGCGAAGAGATGACTGCCTGGAATGATGAGATGATCATGCAATTCTATTCCACTACACACTTTTATCCATATGGTAGGATTGTTTGGATGACTAAAGTCACATGTATGAGTCAACTTTGGAGGAGTGGGTTACAATCATTGGTGCCCCAAAGGCCCAAGAGGGTGACTTGGATGTGTACTCTGAGCCAAAAATGAATCACAACACTATGGCTAATATGTACAATCAAGTGCCCCACCAGTACTTGAAGACTCACAAGCTTGGCTCTGTCTAATTTTTGCAAGCAGGGATACCCACTAAAAATATCACTATGAGGTACACCCTGATGCCCAAGTCAGGAGATGAGAAGAAGATCAGAGGGTATTCCATCAATATGTTGCACCACGTCGACACTCACACAAGGAATAGAGTGATGAATCTGATAGTTGAGACAATCAGGAGGATTGCTACTGATCAGAATAGATCATGTGGATATGCTCCGTACATTGAGATGTCCATAAATGTCAAGATTGGGAATCATGCATATCAACTTGATCGTCCACACCTACCACTTCGGCCAGAGTTCGAAGACAACGAGGTAGTGATGGACCCCAGTCATCCCAGGTCAGCTACAACTCGTCACAAGCAGAGGTAGCGACAGGGGTAGAGGCAGCCAAAGTAGCTCGAGCACCATAGCTGAGATCGAGAGAGGAGCAGATGTCATTTCTTGTCACCACCATCCAGGGGATGGAGAAGGAAATTTCTAAGATTTTGCTGAACCAGAAGAGCCTTGAGAGGATCATGGAGACTAAATTCCATGACATGGATATCAAAGTTATAGAGTTGGCTACAGCCGTTGAGCAGCTAAAGCATGAAGTTGATGCAGTGCACACACCTCACTCCAGAAGTGATGATGATGATACATCTTTTCCTACAACTACTTAGTTGAGGACTCAGACTAGGTCTGCAACTATGCCACTTCTAGAAGCAAGACCAGCTTCATCAGCCCAAGCATCAGCGCCTTCGGCTCCTTCAGCTCCACCAGCTCCTGCATGTCCAATGTCAACACCTCCACCTCGCACGACATTTGTTGAAGCCTTTGACGACGCTCTCATGTCGACTCCATCAACTGCTATCGAAAGAGATCGAGCCCAGAGTGACGCTTACCTCTGGACCTTTGAACCTTTTGGAAACTTGTTGCCAAAGGGGTGAAGTGTATAGATCATTAGGGATTCGAGAGAGAGAGAGAGAGTCTTGACTTTTATTGCTCTCTTTTGGGTTTTCAAAACATTTGGTCTTTTGGATGTCTTAAACTTCGTAGTGTTTTATCATACGCTTTGATTGTTGATGCCACTACGTTATATCTTTGAGCTATGTACATGATGATCATTGCTACCTCTTGAGCTTGTGTTGGTTTTTCCCTTGAAGAGGAAAGGGTGATGCAGCACAGTAGCAGTAAGTATTTCTCTCAGTTTGAGAACCAAGGTATCAATCCAGTAGGAGCATCAAGCCAAGTATCTAGAGTACCTACGCAAACACAAACGAGCTTGCACCCAACGCTATAAAGGGGTTGTCAATCCCTTCAAGATTGATTGCAAAGTGAGATCTGAAGGCGGAAAGTGCAACGAAGTAAAAGTGTAAGGCTGAAAATATGATGTGAAGTAGACCCAGGGGCCATAGTGTTCACTAGAGGCTTCTCTCAAGATAGCAAATATTACGGTGGGTGAACAAATTACTGTCAAGCAATTGATAGAACCGCGCAAAGTCATGACGATATCTAAGGCAATGATCATACATATAGGCATCACGTCCGAGACAAGTAGACCGATACTGTCTGCATCTACTACTATTACTCCACACATCGACCGCTATCCAGCATGCATCTAGTGTATTGAGTTCATGACGAACAGAGTAACGCCTTAAGCAAGATGACATGATGTAGAGGGATAAACTCAAACCAATGATGTAAACCCCATCTTTTTACCCTTGATGGAAACAACACGTTACGTGCCTCGCTACCCCTTCTATCACTGGGTGAGGTCACCGCACGGTATGAACCCAAAACCAAGCACTTCTCCCATTGCAAGAATCATAGATCAAGTTGGCCAAACAAAACCCACAACTCGAAGAGAATTACAAGGATATGAAATCATGCATATAAGATATCATAAGAAACTCAAATAAGATTCATAGATAATCTGATCATAAATCCACAATTCATCGGATCTCGACAAACACACCGCAAAAGAAGATTATATCAGATAGATCTCCATGAAGATCATGGAGAACTTTGTATTGTAGATCCAAGAGAGAGAAGAAGCCATCTAGCTACTAGCTATGGACCCGAAGGTCTATGGTGAACTACTCACGCATCATCGGAGACGCAATGGTGTTGATGAAGAAACCCTCCGTATCCGAATCCCCCTTCCGGCAGGGCACCAGAACGTGCCCCAGATGGGATCTTGGGGAGACACAAGCTTGCGGCGGAGGAAAAGTATTTTCGTCGATCTCTCCCGTGGTTTTGGATTTTTCGGGGATTTATAGGCAGAAGAAGTAGGGCAGACGAGCCACAGGAGGCCCACAAGCCTGCTAGGCGCACCCCTGGCCGTGCCTAGGGGGCTTGTGGCCTCCCCTGGTGGCCTCTGCCTTGGTTCTCACGCCCCCTGCGTATCTTCTGTTCCGGAAAAAAATCTTTTCGGAAGTTTTATTCCGTTTGGACTCCGTTTAATATTCTCCTTTGAAAAGGGTCAAAACACGGAAAAAACAGGGACTCGCACTAGGCACTGAGTTAATAAGTTAGTCCCAAAAAAGATATAAAAGGCATACAAAACATCCAAAGTTTGACAAGATAATAGCATGGAACCATCAAAAATTATAGATACGTTGGAGACGTATCAAGCATCCCCAAGCTTAACTCCTGCTCATCCTCGAGTAGGGAAGTGATAAAGAATGAATTTTTGATGTGGAATGCTACCTAGCATATTTGTCCTTTGTAACTTCTTTCATGTGACATGAATGTTCAGATCCGTAAGATTCAAAACAATAGTTTGCTATTGACATGAAAACAATAATACTTCAAACAAACTAGCAAGGTAATCATGAACTTCCGAAATAACAAGGCCAAAGAAAGTTATCCTTACAAAATCATATAGTCTGGCTATGCTCCATCATCCCCACACAACTAATTTAAATCATGCAGAACCCCGGTATTGGCCAAGTACTTGTTTTTGCACTCTTACTTTCTCAAACCTTTTTCAACTCTCATGCAATACATGAGCGTGAGCCATGGATATAGCACTATAGGTGGAGTAGAGTGTGGTGGAGGTTGTGAGACAAAAAGGAGGAGATGGTCACATTGAGTCGGCATATCAAAGGACTATGGAGATGCCCATTAATAGATATCAATGTGAAAGAGTAGGGATTACCATGCAATGGATGCACTTAGAGCTATAAGTATGTGAAAGCTCAAACGGAGAACTAGTGGGTGTGCATCCAACTTGCTTGCTCACGAAGACCTAGGGCAATTTTGAAGAAGCCCATCATTGGAATATACAAGCCAAGTTATATAATGAAAATTCCCACTAGCATATGGTGGTGACAAAATAAGAGACTCTCAATCATGACGAACATGGTGCTATTATGAAGCACAAGTGTGGAAAAGATAGTAGCATTGTCCCTTCTCTCTTTTTCTCTCTTTTTTTGGGCTCTTTGGCCTCTTTCCATATTGTTTTGTGGGCAACTTTGGCCTCTTTTTTTTATTTCCTCACATGGGACAATGCTCTAATAATGATGATCATCACACTTTAATTTACTCAAAGCTCAATGCTAGAACAATGATGACTCTATAGGAAATGCCTCCGGCGGTGTACCGGGATGTGCAACGATCTAGCTTGGCATATGACATTAAAACATCTTGCTAGCTATCTTACGATCATGCAATGGCAATATGAGAGTGACGGCACAAGTCATGAGACGGAATGGTGGGAGTTGCATGGCAATATATCTCGGAATGGCTATGAAAATGCCATAGTAGGTAGGTATGGTGGTTGTTTTGAGGAAGGCATATGGTGGGTTTGTGCACCGGTGGAAGTTGCACGGCACTAGAGAGGCTGGCAATGGTGGAAGGTGAAAGTGCATCTATACCATGGACTCACATTAGTCATGAAGAACTCACATACTTATTGCGAAAGTTTTTATTAGTAATCGAAAAAAAGTGCTAGACGCATACTCCTAGGGGAAGGGTTGGTAGGTGTTAACCATCGCGTGATCCCGACCGCAACACAAAGGATGACAATCAATAGATCAATTATGCTCCGACTTCCTAACATAGTGGTTCACCATACGTGCATGTTACGGGAATCACTAATTTCAAAACAAGTATTTCTAGATTCACAACACCCTACTAACATAACTCTTAATATCATCAAATCCATGTCTCAAAACTAATTGAGAGGAATCAAACTTCTCTTTCTAATCAACGCACAAGAAGATGGAAGTTTCATTGTATCCTCTTTGGGTGCCTATCACCTTTGGGACTACTTTCATAGCACAAGCCAACTACCAAGTTACTCAGAGAGATCACTCTCAAAAAGATATAAGTGAAGATTGAGAGTTCTTATTTCTCCAAAATATGACACCGCCTTGCTCTAAAAGATCTAAGTGAAGCACAAGTGAGCTAAATTGCCTAACTCAAAAGATATAAGTGAAGCTCAAAGAGTATTCTAGCAAATTCACGATGAGTGCATGTCTCTCTCAAAAGGTGTGCAGCAAGGATGATTGTTACACAACAAAAAGAAAAGACTCCTATGATACAAGACGCTCCAAGCAAAACACATATCATGTGGTGAATAAAAATATAGCTCCAAGTAATGTTACCGATGGATTGAAGACGAAAGAGGAGATTGCCTTCCCGGGGCATCCCCAAGCTTAGGCTTTTTGGTGTCCTTGAATTTGGCTTGGGATGCCTTGGGCATCCCCAAGCTTGAGATATTTCCACCCTTTATCCCTTTGTCCATTAGAACATCACCCAAAACTTGAAAACTTCACAACACAAAACTTAAACAGAAACTCGTGATAACATTAGCACAAGAAAACAAACTACCACCTCTTTAGGTACTGTAGCAAACTTGATTTATATTTATATTAGTGTTAGATTACTGTATTCTCACTTTCCCATGGCTAATACCCCCCGATACTATCCATAGTTTCATCAAAATAAGCAATCAACACAACAAAAACAGAATCTGTCAAAAATAGACGAGTCTGTAGCAATTTGTATACTTCGTATACTTCTGGTATCTGGAAAATTCTGAACAATTACTACAGTTTGGGGAATTGGCATATCAACCAGCAGCGAAAATAATCAACTCAAAGGCTCTTTCTGGATAAAAATGAAAAAATAATGTCGTGAGCGAAAAGTTTCTGTCTTTTTCCAACAGGATCAAACAACCATCACCAAACTAGTCATAAAGGTTTTACTTGGCTCAAACACAAAAAGAAACACAAAAGACACAATCATAACAGAATTATGATGGTGTGGACACAACAAAACATAAAGCAAAAAAGCAAAGATAAATTCATTGGGTTGCCTCCCAACAAGCGCTATTGTTTAACGCCCTTAGCTAGGCATTGATAATTCGATGATGCTCACATAAAAGATAGCAATCGGACACGAAGAGAGCATCATAAAGCATGTGAAAATCACATCTAAGTCTAACATACTTCCTATGCATAGGCATTTTATAGGAAAACAAATTATCAAGACAACCAATAGTTGCCATATGCAAGGAAGAAGAAAGAGACAAGAGCAATCTCAACATAACGAGAGGTGATTTAGTGATACGAAAATTTCTACCACAATATTTTCCTCTCTCATAATAATTACATGTGGGATCATATTCAAATTCCACAATGTAGCTATCACAAAGGATATTCTTTTCATGATCCACATGCATGCAAAGTTGATGCTCTTCAAAAATAGTGTGATTATCATCAACTAAAGTCATGACTTCTCCAAACCCACTTTCAATGTTATTGCAAATATCATATTCATCATGAGGCTTAAACAAATTTTCAAGATCATAAGAAAAATCATTACCCCAATCATGATCATTGCAACAAGTAGTGGACATAGCAAAACTAGCATCCCCAAGCTTAGGGTTTTGCATATTTTTAGCATGATTGTCACTAATAGAATTCATAGTGAAACCGTTGCAATCATGCTTTTCATTCAAGAAGCCCTCGTGAATCACTTCATGAGTTTCTTCATCATAATTTTCAGATTCACGCATCTCAAGCAAAACTTCATAAAGAAAACCTAGTGCACAAAACTCACTAGCAATTGGTTGAACATAGTTGGACCTCTTGAAAAGATTAGCAAGTGGATGAGGATCCATATCACTAGATTCTTAGCAAGCGAAGATGCAAGCATTTGTAGGCTCATAGCACACAAGCAAACAGAAAGCAAGCGAAAGAAAAGGGCGAACGAAAAAGACAAATATTTTTGTAAATTTTTGTTTTTCAGAAGTGGGGGAGAGGAAAACGAGAGGCAATTAAAAGTAAATGCAAGAAATGAGTTTGCGACACTTACTTGGATGAGCTTCACTTAGAATAATCCCCAGTGCTAGAGATTGACACGTTGACGGGAGACTATTCTTGGATTGATCCTCCTCCCCAGCAATGGCGCCAGAAATTATTCTTGCTACCTCTTGAGCTTGCGTTGGTTTTTCCCTTGAAGAGGAAAGGGTGATGCAGCACAGTAGCAGTAAGTATTTCCCTCAGTTTGAGAACCAAGGTATCAATCCAGTAGAAGAATCAAGCCAAGTGTCCAGAGTACATGCGCAAACACAAACGAACTTGCACCCAACGCTATAAAGGGGTTGTCAATCCCTTCAATATTGATTGCAAAGTGAGATCCGAAGGCGGAAAGTGCAACGAAGTAAAAGTGTAAGGCTGAAAATATGATGTGAAGTAAACCCGGGGGCCATAGTGTTCACTAGAGGCTTCTCTCAAGATAGCAAATACTATGGTGGGTGAACAAATTACTATCGAGCAATTGATAGAACCGCGCAAAGTCATGACGATATCTAAGGCAATGATCATACATATAGGCATCACGTCCGAGACAAGTAGACCGATACTGTCTGCATCTACTACTATGACTCCACACATCGACCGTTATCCAGCATGCATCTAGTTTATTGAGTTCATGACGAACAGAGTAATGCCTTAAGCGAGATGACATGATGTAGAGGGATAAACTCAAACCAATGATGTAAACCCCATCTTTTTACCCTTGATGTCAACAACAAGTTACGTGCCTCGCTACCCCTTCTGTCACTGGGTGAGGTCACCGCACGGTATGAACCCAAAACCAAGCACTTCTCCCATTGCAAGAATCATAGATCAAGTTGGCCAAACAAAACGCACAACTCGAAGAGAATTAGAAGGATATGAAATCATGCATATAAGAGATCAGAAGAAACTCAAATAAGATTCATAGATAATCTGATCATAAATCCACAATTCATTGGATCTCGACAAACACACCGCAAAAGAAGATTACATCTGATAGATCTCCATGAAGATCATGGAGAACTTTGTATTGAAGATCCAAGAGAGAGAGGAAGCCATCTAGCTACTAGCTATGGACCCGAAGGTCTATGGTGAACTACTCACGCATCATCGGAGAGGCAATGGTGTTAATGAAGAAGCCCTCCGTATCTGAATCCCCCCTCCGGCAGGGCACCAGAACGTGCCCCAGATGGGATCTTGCGGAGACAGAAGCTTGCGGCAGCGGAAAAGTATTTTCGTCGATCTCTCCCGTGGTTTTGGATTTTTCGGGGATTTATAGGCGGAAGAAGTAGGGCAGACGAGCCACAGGGGTCCCACAAGCCTGCTAGGCGCGGCCCCCCTGGCCGCGCCTAGGGGGCTTGTGGCCTCCCCTCGTGGCCTCTACCTTGGTTCTCACACCCCCTGCGTATCTTCTGTTCCGAAAAAAATCTTTTCGGAAGTTTTATTCCGTTTGGACTCCGTTTAATATTCTCCTCTAAAAAGGGTCAAAAACACGGAAAAAATAGGAACTGGCACTTGGCACTGAGTTAATAAGTTAGTCCCAAAAAATATATAAAAGGCATACAAAACATCCAAAGTTTGACAAGATAATAGCATGGAACCATCAAAAATTATAGATACGTTGGAGACGTATCAATCATCCACTCACTTGTTTGGTGTTATCTCATTACTATTCACTCATATCATTTATGTGCAACACCAAGATGTATGTGACATGGAAGAGTGACCCATGATCCTAATCGATTGTGCATTTGCATTCAAACACAAATTTAAAATAGTGTACAAATTTAGGGAGAGCTCTTTATTTTCACATACATCTCAAAGAGACGATGTTAATCATTGATTATATCTTTTGTCGAAGCTTTGATCTATATGTTGTCATCATTCACCAAAAATGGGGAGATTGAAAGCACAATTGCTCCCTAAGGTGGTTTTGGTAGATGCATTGGCTAAAGGATTGTGAGGAGAAACCCCTTGATGAAAGGAAAGGAATAGGATTTGCCAAGCTTAATGATGCAAGACTCTACATTTTATATCTGTGATAAATCACATTTGAGTCCATAAGAAAGTCAATACTATTAAAAGGGATGAGGTATCTATGATGAATTGGTTGCTCAAGTGCTTAGAGATAGCCACCAAAAATAGTCAGCCATTCTCCCACAATATGCTCTATCCAAAGCCTAAACATCAAAATCGGTGCCACCAATAATTTCTACTCGGCCCTACCAATTTTTCCACAGACAGAACATATGCCAAACCCTTGAATCTCGGTACCACCAACTTCCACTTCGGTGCCACCGAAAATCAGTGACCAACTTTCTGGTGTGTCGATTTCAAGAATCGGAATTTCTGAGTTTTGAAATCCGTCTCACCTAGATTTGGAAACTGTCCTAGGTCACCAGATGAGTACCATCGAGATTTCTGTATCGTTCTCACCGAGAATTCGAAAGTTGCCACATTTAGTGCAACTCGGTGCCACCGAGATTCATGTTGATTTCACCGAGCTAGGCAATAATGTTGTAACGGTTGAATTTTAGGAGATGCCTATATATACCCATCCACCACCTCTCGTTCACAGAGGAAGCACTCAGAACACACACACTTGTCATATCCACTTTTCTGAGAGAGAGCCACCTACTCATGTGTTGAGATCAAGATATTCCAATCCATCCATTAGAAACTTAATCTCTAGCCTCCCCAAGTTGCTTTCCGCCAAATCAATCTCTTCCACCCATGCCAAATCTGTGAGAGAGTGATTTAGTGTTGAGGAGACTATCTTTTGAAGCACAAGAGCAAGTAGTTCATCGGTCTACCCCATATATTACCTTTTGGAGGGTGGTACCCCCTAGATTGGTTAGGTGTCGCTTGGGAGCCTCCTACTTCATGTTGCAGAGTTGAACCAAGAAGTTTGTAAGGGAAAAGAGATCGCCTACTTCGTGAAGATGTACCCGAGTGAGGCTAGTCCTGTGTGGACGTAAGCCATGGTGTAATAGACAAGGCCGCTTCTTCATGGACCCCTTGTGGGTGGAGCCCTCCGTGGACTCCCGCAACCGTTACCCTCCATGGGCTGAAGTCTCCACTAACGTGGATGTACGATAGCACCACCTATCGTAACCTCGCCAAAAAATGTTGTCTCAACATTTGCGTTTGATATTCATATCCCTTCCCTCTACTTACATTTGCTTGTCATTACTTTCTGCTGCAATACTATTAGATATGCATGTGTACGGTGTGTTTGACTTGCCTCAACTACCATAACTGGCCCACACCTAAAATTGGGAAAAACATTAAGTTTTTATTTGGTCAAGTAGTCTAATCACCCCCCCTCTAGGCATACTTCAGATCCTACATCTATGTTCTAGGTTCGTTTGAAAGTTTCAAAAGAAATTTTGAATCTTCATTCACTCCGTGTGGTCGATATACTCTCAGTCCCTACATCAAGTTAGAATCCTCCAAAGACTTGGCGTACACTTCAAGACATATTCAAATATTTGTCATGTTTATCTCTAGATAGAATCGACCATGTGTAAACCTAGGTACCCCCGTCGACCCCTATATAAGCTGAGGGGTTTAGTCCATATAAGGCTGGCTTTTAGATACATTCATACGATCTCGAGAGATCATCATGTTCTTTGTACTTCAACACAATCAATATAACAGAACCAGAACGTCGGGTTTTACCTCTTCAAGAGGGTCCGAATCTGGGTAAATATCATGTGCCTTGTTCATCATGTTACCATCTAGCTAAAATCACCAACTCGGGACCCCCTACGTGAGATCTGCTAGATCTAGCTCCGACAATGAGGGAAAAGAAGACAAAGAGATGTGCCTAAGGAAGATGTTAAGGATGGGAGAGGCAATGGAGATGCATGGACCCCACACCGAACATGTGTAGAGGGGCGTCTCTATCTAATTGAGTGCGAGGGGCTATGAGAAACTTCATCCAATCGACGGAAATGAACGATTGGATTGATATAGAAAACAATACATTCAATCGACTTGTGTCCTCTTTCCTTTTCAACTTGGACATGAATATCTAGGGAACATTCCCTTAGAGTTTTTTTCTAGTGAACACTCAAATTGGCATGCATTTCAACTAAAGTTGCCATGATTGTTTTTACAAAAATGCCATGTTTGAAGTAAAAAATGGTCATGAAGTGCAAAAAATGTGAGCGATTATGTGAAAAATTGCCATCCATTTGATTTGGATCCAATGGCTGCGCAAGGCATGTTGTGGGACCTCCTAATCAAGGAGGGTTCCCGAGTTATCATATCCCTTCTATTAAGGCTAATGATTGTGAACGACTGATGACGACTTGATGGATATACTTCTCGCCCCTCGTTGGTTACCCCAAGTGGAAGGTGGAGATCTAGTCAGCAACAAATTTCCCTTACACAAAGACTGTAAGGTTTATCGAACTAGGAGGACTCTTAGGCTCAACAAGTAGGTGTATTCCACCCTGGCGCTAGCAGAAGACGTGGACCTTCACACACATCGAATAACTTTGCTCCCAACGAGTACACAGAGGTTGTCAATCTCTCCAGCCTTGTAGTTTGCAAAGGATCAAAACACAAGCGGGAAGGTAATAGTGATTGCAATGGAAAAGTAAATGAAAGCGGTAAAAGATGGAGGTGTAAACAATGATGGTGATATGGACCGGAGTCACAGGATGCTCACTAGCGATGTCTCTCTCCCAAAATACGATAAACAACTATGCTTGGGTAAACAAATCACAATTGGGCAATTGACAGAATTATGATCGCACCGCAATGCTAATTATGCTCCTTGATAGTTAGAGGTTCAATAGTAATCGGCAATACGCCAAGACAAGTAGACCGTTTATTCATCATCATCTACTTAATAATCATCCACCTTGAGATATCTATCCAGAACATCTCTCCGGTATTAAGTTGCGAGCCCCACCCAAAGTGTAAACTCAAAGCAATGGACAACTGCATTAACGAACTATGCGTAAGGTAAACAATCCTTGCAACAGTGGTCACAAGCACCGTTGTTTTATCCGTGGTGGCAAGAAGCACATCCCCTAGTCTCATGTTTCTGTCACTCAAGCTAGACATTGAGGGGCCTGAACCCACAATCATGCATAACACTCCCTCTTGGAGTTACAATCTACTACTTGGCCAACGCAATAAAAAGCAACGAGAACATGCATGAATCGCTAAGAAACATAATATAAAAGGATAACCAAATATATAACTCATAACAATCTGAACATAATCTCATAATCCATCGGATCCCAACAAACTGAGCATAGCAAAAGCAAAAGAATTACATAGATGCCTTTATCATGTAGGGCAGCTCACACGGACTAACCATTGCAGCACAAGATTGGAGATAAGACATCACATAGCTACTGGTCATGGACTCATGGTCCAAGGAGGACTGCTCACGGCACATCCGGGAAGCGTCCATGGCGGTGGAGAAGCTCCCAGAAGTCAATCCTCCCTCCAGCAGGGGGGCGGGAAGAGGTCTCTCGACGCTCCCGATCTTGGAAGCGCTGCGGCGGCGGAACGATGGAGAAATTCGCGATTCCAGAAAGTCTGCGAGGGTTTCCTCTCGGGACCCTAAATATAGGCCAAAGGAGGGCATCAGAGGAGGTGGGACCCACCCAGGCGGCCTCCTTCAGTGATCCGGAAACTTGTGTTTCGCTGATATTTTTTATATTTTTTCTGGATTTTTTCGGGCTTCGGATAATTGGGTAAAAGCCCCTGCAAAATAGACATCAGCAGACAGGAACTCGCACTGGGTGCACCGAGTTAGTAGGTTAGTCCAAATATGTGTAAAATGATATAAAAGTGTAGCAAAACATATAACATTGTCACCGAAAAGATCATGGAACAAGCAGAAATTATAGATACGTTTGGGACGTATCAACATCCCCAAGCTTAATTTCTGCTCGTCCTCGAGTAGATAAATGATAACACAATAATTTCTGTGGTGACATGCTAACACATATATAAGAACTTTAAAGTAAAGCAAGTGAGATATGCAATTCAAGTCAATACGATAAGAAGCAAGAGTCTATATCTAGTATTGAATTTAGCAAAGTAAGAACATAAAGGTGCAAGAGCTCTCGCAGTTCGTTACTCAAATGTATCCAAATTGTGTTTGCGTGCAAGAAGTGGGAGATGGGTTGAGATTATATATATCTTTAATTGAGAACTCAATCTACTAAACCTCGCACTTAGTCTCCTTCGAAATCTTATTTTGACTCATCCCCAGACCACTAGTTAAGCACAAATCAAAATGATCCCCTCCCTTTCGACTTTGAGCACTCATGCAATGGATGAGCGTAAGCAAGATATATTGGCACTTAGGATGGCAAATAGAATAATGATGGGGAAGGAAGACAAAAAGGTGTGAAAGGCTCACATCAATGAGGACAACCATAGGCGAGAGAAAACCAGATGATAGATATGATGTGAGGAGTAGGGATTGCCATGTAACGGATGCACATATGAGCTAAGGTAAGCTCTCCAATGGAACTAGTGGGGGTGCATGTAGGGACCCGACTCAAAATGAGTCAAGCTTCTGTGTATCTGTGCCATCCCTGGATCAGTATGCTGGCACACACAGTACATCAATGTATATATCAAAGTGCAATCACATGTAAATAACGTAAAACTGATATATACCTCAAAATCTCAGCGGAGACAGTCAAAGGGAGTGGAGTCCCAATAAACACCAACGGCAGGTTGAGTGCAGACCGTAACCCTGAATCATACTCTTACTCGTCAAAGAAGGTATCTGCAACATAAGACGTTGCAGCCATGTAGGTCAGCATATTGAATATGCCGGCAAGTCACAAAAGAGAGGGGTGAAAATATCATCTATATTATATGCATATATGGCAGGTGGGGTTGTAGTTTAAGTTTTGCGTAAAGCAAATTTTCCTACAACAAGAGAGAGGGTAAAAGCAAATTTTACTACATTGTTAGTTGTTAATGAGAAAGGTTCCACCAACCATTTCTCATACCCAAGTTATCAATATTACCCACATCGATAAGTTAATGGTGTTGAGAATTCCTGATAGTCTCAGTTCCTTTGGCACAAGTTGTCCATGACCGTGAACACGGCTAATCGATTAGGTTTGAGTACTCTGGAGAGTTTTGCACACGTTCCCCACAAGATTTGATCGCCTTCGTTGGAGTCCTCGCACTTCAGGGTGTTTGAGAACTGGATGATCAAAACATGGTCTTCCAAAGGGTTCCTGTGAGCCACTGTCGATGTCCATCCAATCGTACCGTTCTTCTAAATCTCGTAGCACCGCCCGTCCAGAGTCACCACAATGTCCAACCAAGCCAGAGCCCATAATGACTTGTGGCTGTGCAGGTAAGCCTCGGGTCTTGAATCATCCATCCATCTCCTTGTGCCTGGGTGAAGCTTTCCGCAAGATGTCATGGCGCTTTCCCGTGCATCCCGGGTCATCCACTGGTTTCCCCAGGGAGCCCATCAAAACCGTCCTTCACCCAGAGGTATATTGCATTTTGAGGTCTTGCAAGTCTTGAAGTCTTCCGGTCTTGATTATTAAGTTCTCACAACACTCATGATAAACACTCAACCAAACCTCGTCTACTAGGAGCATAGCAAAAATAACGTCCCGGTCAAAGTAACAAGGGTTTAGGGGTGCCTATCATATCATACTACTTAAGAACCAAAATTTCCAAGTACCTACTTGCATGCAATGGGTGAAGAAGGTTGATCTAATGCAATAAAACCATAGGTAAAAACATGATATATGTGAACTTGCCTGGTAAGGTTGATGAAGATAGATATCGCTCACACGAAAAAACTAGATAGAACTATACGTCACTCTCCGATGAAATCTATATAATCAAACATAATATTCATATAAGCAATCATACTAGCAATCTTCCTAGCAATCAACAACAAATAGAATTTATCCAATAAATCAAATTAAACGAGAATCCAAAAGAAACTTCAAGGGAAAACTATGGAGTCTTCTACTACAACAATCACAAAAATAGTTTTTATCCTAATTAAACTTAACAGCACACAAAACGCAAAAATAGTAAAATAAAAGATTTTTTTTAAAAATAACTAAGATAACAAAAAGTAATTTTCTCATAAACAATATTATTTTGAAAGTATTTTCAAATAGGGAATTCAACTAGCAATGAAATCAATTTGCAAGTTATCATAGAACTAGAATTGATTCCATGCAAACAAATAAGAATAAATAAAAATAAAATTTTGTTGTTGTTGAAAATTCACTCGTAAATATTAGAAAACAGAATATAACTAGTCGCCATTACAAAAAAAACAAATTTAAAACAAATATAGCAAAGAAATAGCAATAAACCTAAAAAGAACAAAAACAGAATCTGTTTTACATAAAATATTAATTTAAAATATTCCAAAAATTCTGAAATTGAAATCACTAATAAATAAGATCACTAGTGATCAATAGCAAAAAGAATCAACTAAAAATCTATTTTTAAACTCCAGATATTAACAAAACAAGATTTAAACCAAATCTGTTTAAATTCAAAATTTAAATTTTCAAACATGATCAAATTTTACATCTACAGAAACTACATAAAATTTGTGATCCAATGCAAAAAGAATCACCTAATTTGGAGTTATAGAATAAAGGTTAAAGGGATTCTAAAATTAGGATCAAATCTGTTTTCAGAAATAAAAACATAAAAAGATTAAAAAGACTAGGCTACGTGGTAGGCTGTGAGTGGCTGAGATGCGTGCGCGATTTAGTCTAACTAGCAGACGGCCGCAAAATAAAGAAAACCATTCGGTTAAAACTTACTAACAGAAAACAGCGGTTTTCTTTACTAAACCGAGGAGGTATCTTCGCTCTAATGTGAAACGTAAATAGAGAATTCGACAGTTGAAAAATAAAAAGGGGGGACCACCATGGCAGGTGCTCTCCGCGAGGTCTGAGGCGGCGGCCGAGGGTGGTTGGCGTGGGGAGGCGGCTCCGGTGGTAATCCGAGGCGACGGAGGGGTCCAGGCGGCGGAGGGGGATCTCCGGCGTCCTCTGGTGGCGTCGACTGGTGCTAGGGGCGACGAGGGAGAGCGGCAGGAGCTCCGAGAGCTTCGGCTTCGGCGAGCTCTTCCGGTGATGTGGCAAGGTGGCATGAGGCGAGGAGAGGGCCGGTTCTCGAGGGGAACGGAGTGCGGAGGGGTGGGGAGTATATATAGGGCGACGGGGGGCGATGGGAGGGAAAGCACGAGGAGCTCAGGGCTCGGGATCCGGCGCCCTGGTTTCTTGAAGGAGCTCGTGTAGGGAAGGAAAGAATCGGGAGGAAGAAGAAGAAGGGTATCGGGCCGGATCTGACTTACCTAACTGGCCCAAGTTGGTTTAAAAAAACGATTCGGTTTCCTATTAATTAAAACATGAAAGAAAACTATGAAAAGGAATTAATTCCTACTCCGAAAATATAAGTGTTATATATCAAAATTATCATAAAAGTAAATCCAATAAGATGAACATTTTTTCACGTCCAAAATAAATACTTCAGAATAAATATTTTCAGAAAAAATGCCTAAATGATTTGATTCCTTTTACAAATATTTTTCAAGAGACCCCCTAAGTTTTAGGGTTCAAATAATTCTCAAAATGCCCCTCGTTTGGAGGGTCATGTTCCTCCTCTCATATTTTTTCAATATATGAATTCATTTAAACTTTGAAATAGCAATAGGATCAAATACAAAAATGAAACCCAAATAGGAAATCTTTTATTAGTTTTCAAATCCACCTTTCAAATTCTTTATAGTTGAAGAAGTCATGTTATCTCCTCTCACTGATTTTAAGTGGATGAATTTGAATTCAAAATAAAATGGGAAAGTCATTTTATTCCCTCTCATTCAAAAGTTTTAAAAAGTTTCAAATTTCGCTCAAGTTTTAATCACTCAAACAAACAATCAATCATTCTAGTAATTATTATAACATACCAAAATTGGGGATGTTACACTGCATCCAACTTGTTTGCTAATGAATACCTAGAGCTCATTTGAGGAGGCTCATCATTGGAATATCCAAACCAAGTTCTATACTGTAAGGTTCCCCACATAGTTATGCATGAATGATAATCTCTATGTAGTACAAATATAGCAATGGAGTACGAGTGTGGATCTTTCAAAAGGAATAGTAGTGTTGCCCCCTTCTCTCTTTTTATTTCTTTTTTCTTTTTCTTTTTCTCTTTTTTTTTATTTTCGTGGCCTCTTTGGCTCTTTGTTTTTATCTCTCATTTGTCCTCTTTGGGATCTTTTGTTTTTTCCACTTTGGGATCTTTTCCTCACTTAAGGGCAACACTCTATATTTTACAATAATAAAAAGAAAAATCGTCACACTTTATAAGAAGTATTCAACATAAAGACAAGTGAAAACTATCATGATGTATGCAAATGTATGCCTCTGCCAGTGTAGCTGGATATGCAATGATACTAGCGCGTCATGTAGCAGTAATGAGGGCAAGACCCAACTAGCATGCGACTCTATGATCAAGCAAAAGCATGTACGACATGAAGATCAAGTCATGAGATGGTGGATGTTGCATGGCAATGTATCTCGGAAAGGCTATGGAAATGCCTTAATAGGTAGGTATGGTGGCTGTTTTGAGGAAAGATATAATGAGGCTTATGTATGACAGAGCATGTCATGTCATGGGTTTGGATGCACCAGCGGAGTTTGCACAAACTCTCAATGTGAGAAAGGGCAATGCACGGTACCGAAGAGGCTAGCAAAATATGGATGGTGGAAGTGCCAACAATCGAATAATCACATTAGTCCGAAGAACTCATACACTTATTATCGGTAACTCTCTATCTAGTTAGGAGATTCACAAAGATACAAGTACCCCAAGGAGGAGTGTTTTGGGGTTTGGTTATCCTTGCGCATCCTCGACTCATGGTAACGTGAGGGTACTCTATATATTCCAACCCCTCCAGAGGTTAGCGAACAATTTAGTAGCTAGAGCTCTCAACTAATTTTAGTTTTTAGAAACACACCAATTTCCCAAAATACGACACCTATCACTAATAGGCTCAAGCCCTTGGCACCAATAGTCTGAACATTACTCAAATCAACACCTCAAAACTATTGCAAGTTACTATTATTCTTAAATAGCAACCTCAATTACCTACTCATGCACGACACACAACTCAGTGCAACGAGCCAACTCTCTAAACAAGATAAGCATGATAACTCAAGAGAGATCCAAAATCAACCTAAATAATAGCTCTTAAAAAGATAAGCATGAAAACTAAGAGCTAAGCATGACAGTAGCAACGAAAAGATGAAGAACGCACGAAAAAGATAAGCATGAAAACATATGTTGTGTTCTAGAGTGGAATGGAGCGTGTCTCTCTCCCAAACAAGATAGGCTAGGTTCCGAATTGTTATGAACAGCAAGCCAAACTAAAACAAACTAAAAAGCAAACAGTGGGACACTCCAAGCATAACACATATCATATGAAGTGATAAAAATATAGCATCGAGATGGACGAACTAATGATTGTTGATAGAGAAGGGGATGCACAGGGGCATCCCCAAGCTTAGACGCTTGAGTATCCTTGAATATTTCTTGAGGTGCATGGGGGCATCCCCAAGCTTGAGCGCTTGACACTCCTATATCTTCTTTCATCATCTCTCCCATCGCATACTTGAAAACTCCCTTCATACGAAACTCGTCATAAGCTGATTAGAGTGGTTAGTTCCCTTAATAAAATAATTCATTACATGCTGGAAATAAAGATTTTCATGAAAATCTACTGCTTATTATGAATGCCAAAAGGTTTTTGCAAATAAAAACAAGCTTAGGATTCGCAAAACAAGGGAAACACAAAACATGGTAGAATCTATGAAAAACAGAACAACAGGTAGTAAATAATTTATTCGGGGCACTTCTGCAACTCAAATCAAAAAACTCAGAACAGATGCCAGAAATACAATTATATAGAGCGTGCTGCCAAAATAATTCAGATCAAAAAGATTATCTGGTGATTTTTGACGAATTTTCCGTGAGACAGACAAAATCTGTTTTGGACATCATGTCACAATTTTTGAACTTTCTTGCAATCACAGGCTATAACTTGGCACAAAGATTTAAAATAAAGATACAATGATGTTGATACAGTAGTAACACACATCAAGACCACTAAAACATAAAGTAAAAACAACTTGGTTTGCCTCCCAACAAGCGCTTTCTTTTATGCCTTTGAGCTAGGCATAATGCAAGAAGATCAAGTGTTATCAACTCCAAAAAAATAACTTGCCCGTGTAACGGACTCATAAGGTAACTTAATATTATTTCTAGGGAAGTGTTACATTACCTTTTAAATAGCAAATTGTAATTTAATAATTCTCTCTTTCATGTCAATGATAACACCAACGGTGCAAAGAAAAGGACGTCCCAAAATAATTGGACATGAAGGATCACATTCAGTGTCCATAACAAGAAAATCAACGGGCACATAATTATCATTGACAATAATAAGAACATCATCAATTCTCCCTAAAGGTTTATTTATGGAAGAATCAACGAGACGAACACCAAAATAACATGGATCAAAAGGTTTCCAATCAAGCATATCATACATTCTTTTGGGCATAACGGAAGCACTAGCTCCAACATCACACAAAGCAAAGCAAGAGATATTATTCAATTTAATTTTGACCATAGGATCCCAACCATCTTCTAGTTTCCTATGAATAGAAGTCTCTAGCTTGAGCTTCTCCTCCCTAGCTTTGATAAGAGCATTGGTAATATGCTCGGTGAAGGCAATATTGAGTGTACTAGTGTGGGGGTCTTTAGCCATTCTTTGCAAAAAGGTGATGACTTCGGAAAGACTACAATTGTCAAAATCAAGGTTAGTACCATTAATTAAAGTGGTAGTAATATCATCTAAGCTCATTCTTTTAGTAGTCTCTAAATTCATAGGACCTTCTTGTCCTATAGTTGAACTATTAGCATCACCATTAATAGGTTCATTAGGACTAAGAGTGCGATGGATGCTAAAAGTTTTGAGATCCTCAACAACTTGTATAGTAGCAATGGTAGTGTGTGTAGGAAGGCTCTTAATTCTCTCTTCCTCTACCTTTTCTCTATCCCGTCTCTCTTTAAGTTTGGCTAGCATTCTTATGTTCTCATTAATTTGGACTTGGATAGCATCATGGGTGTGGTGTTCCTTTCCTCAAGTGGGGAAGTTCTAATTTTAAGCATCTCTACATCATGGGCTATGTTGTCCACCTTCAAAGAGAGACTATCTATTTTTTCTAGTTTCTCTTCTACACTCTTGTTGAAGGCTTTTTGAGAAGTGATAAAATCCTTAAGCATGCCCTCTAATTCAGAAGTAGAGTTTTTGGTGCTAGGATAATTGTTATTGTTCCCATAGTTGTTGGATGGGAACGGTCTAGGATTGCTACCAAAATTACTCCTATAAGCATTGTTGTTAAATTTGTTCCTAGAAATAAAATTAACATCCACTTGCTCTCTTTCTTGAGCAACCGAAGAATTTAAAGGAACATCATGAGGATCAATATGAGCTTGCTTAGTGATTAGAGTCATGATCATGTCAACCTTATCATTAAGGGAGGAGATCTCCTCAACAGAGTTTACCTTCCTACCTGTTGGACCTCTCTCGGTGTGACATTGAGAATAATTTGTCATCATCTCATCCAATAGCTTTGTGTAAGCACCAAGTGTAGTTGACATAAAGGTTCCTCCCGCGGTCGAGTCTAACAGATTCCGCGAGGTAAAGTTCAATCCTGCATAGAATGTTTGGATAACCATCCAAGTAGTCAAACCATGAGTAGGGCAATTCTTAACAAGAGATTTCATACGTTCCCAAGCTTGAGCAACATGTTCATTATCCAATTGCCTAAAATTCATAATGTTACTCCTCAACTGGATGATCTTAGCAGGCGGGTAATACTTCCCAATAAAAGCATCTTTGCACTTATCCCAAGAATCTATGCTATTCCTAGGCAAAGATTGAAGCCACACTTTAGCTCCTCCTCTCAAGGAGAAAGGAAAAAAGCTTAAATTTAACAATATCACCATCTACTTCTTTATATATTTGCATATTATAGAGCTCAACAAAATTGTTCAAGTGCAAGGCAACATCATCTCCAGCACCGGAGAATTGATCTTTCATAACAAGGTTCAGTAAAGCAGGTTTAATCTCATAGGACGTGGCTCCAGTGGCGGGAGCAGCAATAGGAGTGTAGATAAAGTCATTTTTGTTGTGACTAGTGAAGTCACACAACTTGGTGTTTTCAGTGAAACCCATAGCAACGGCAACAAGCAAGAGCAAAGCAATTTTTTTTTGGTTTTTGGTATATGACTCTAAAGCAAAAACTAAAAAGCAAACTGACAAGACTAAAAAGCAAAGGTAAAAGATAACGTGCAACTCCCCTACCTTGAAGAATGGAGTCCCCGGCAACGGCGCCAGAAATTCGCTTGATGACGAGTTGATGGATATACTTCTCGCCCCTCGTTGGTTACCCCAAGTGGAAGGTGTAGATGTAGTGAGCAACAAATTTCCCTTACACGGGGACTGTAAGGTTTATCGAACTAGGAGGACTCCTAGGCTCAACAAGTAGGTGTCTTCCACCCTGGCGCTAATAGAAGACGTGGACCTGCACACACATCAAATAACTTTGCTCCCAACGAGTACAGAGAGGTTGTCAATCTCTCCGGCCTTGTAGTTTGCAAAGGATCAAAACACAAGCGGGAAGATAATAGTGATTGCAAAGGAAAAGTAAATGAAAGCGATAAAAGATGGAGGTGTAAACAATGATGGTGATATGGACCGGAGTCACATGATGTTCACTAGTGATGTCTCTCTCCCAAAATACGATAAACAACTATGCTTGGGTAAACAAATCACAGTTGGGCAATTGACAGAATTATGATCGCACCGCAATGCTAATTATGCTCCTTGATAGTTAGAGCTTCAATAGTAATGGGCAGTACGCCAAGACAAGTAGACTATTTATTCATCAACATCTACTTACTAATCATCCACCTTGAGATATCTAGCCAGAACATGTCTCCGGTATTAAGTTGCGAGCCACGCCCAAAGTGTAAACTCAAAGCAACGGACAACTGCATTAACGAACTATGCGTAAGGTAAACAATCCTTGCAACCGTGGTCACAAGCACCGTTGTTTTCTCCCTGGTGGCAACAAGCACATCCCCTAGTCTCATGTTTCTGTCACTCAAGCTAGACATCGAGGGGCCTCAACCCACAATCATGCATAACGCTCCCTCTTGGAGTTACAATACACTACTTGGACAAAGCAATAAAAAGCAACGGAGTACATGCATGAATCACTAAGGAACATAATATAAAAGGATAATCAAATATATAACTCATAACAATCTGAACATAATCTAATAAACCATCGGATCCGAACAAACCAAGCATAGCAAAAGCAAGAGAATTACATAGATGCCTTGATCATGTAGGGCAGCTCACAAGGACTAATCATTAAAGCACAAGATTGGAGAGAAGACATCACATAGCTACTGGTCATGGACTCATGGTCCAAGGAGGACTACTCACGGCACGTCCGAGAAGCGTCCATGGCGGTGGAGAAGCTCCCGGAGGTCAATCCTCCCTCCGGCAGGGTGCCGGGAAGAGGTCTCCTGACGCTCCCGATCTTGGAAGCGCTGCGGCGGCGGAACGATGGAGAAATTCACGATTCTAGAAAGTCTGCGAGTGTTTCCTCTCGGGACCCTAAATATAGGCCAAAGGAGGGCACCATAGGAGGTGGGACCCACCCAGACGACCTCCTTCAGTGATCCGGAAGCTTCTGTTTCATTGATTTTTTATATTTTTTCTGGATTTTTTTGGGCTTCGGAAAATTGGGTAAAAGCCCCTGCAAAATAGACATCAGCACACAGAAACTGGCACTGGGTGTACTGAGTTAGTAGGTTAGTCCAAATGTGTGTAAAATGATATAAAAGGGTAGCAAAACATATAACATTGTCACCCAAAAGATCATGAAACAAGCAGAAATTATAAATACGTTTGGGACGTATCAACGAGCGACTGACGAACGCTTGCGTCAGACGGACGCTCGTGTGCCATGACTCGCCCATGCGTGTGGAGCCTCGTCCCCCATATATGGGCCCCTTGCATCGACATCACTCAATCTTATCCTTCGGACGAGACCTATTAGAGCATCTCTAGCAGACCCAGTATAGCATCGACCCGCAAAACGCGTTTACAGTTTGCGGAAAAATGACTTTGCGGGCCGGCACGGGCGAGGGCAGTCACACCCCGCAAAACGGACCCGTAAAAAGAATATTCTTTGAATATACCGATTTAAGCCCATTTTTTCTTTCTTCTCGTCGTCCTCTTCCTCACGCCAATTTGAAATTGGCACATACCGTAGGGTAGGGCGGCCACTGGCGAACGGGCGGACAAGGAAGACACGGGGCCGCAATCGGCGAGCGAGCGGCCAAGGGCAGGGCGGCCATCGGCGAATGGGTGGCCAGGGGCGGGGCGAGGCAGCTAGGGGCGGGGCGGGCGACGATCGGACTCCTCCGTGAGCTAGATCTAGCTAGCTAGCTAGCCTCGTTCGAATCGATTCAGCTAGAGCTAGCTAGCTAGAGTCGCTCCAATTGATTCAGCTAGAGCTAGCTAGCTAGTTAGCGTCGTTCGAATCGATTCAGCTAGCTAGCTAGCTAGCTCCTTTGTCAGGAGAGTCGTAGACGGGCACGACGGCCGGAGCAGACGGCCAACGGGCGCGGCGGGTGGCCGGGGACGGGCCAACGGGAGCAAGCCATGAAGGTTTCGATGGCAGTTTGACTCCCGCCAATGGTCTTTCGCGTATACAGGGGGCCCTCGGGTTGCCTCCGAAATCCTTATTTTCACGGGTTTGACGGGGATGTTTCCAGCGCCCCTTAAATTTTTTTACAGGTCGCGGCCAGATACGAGTGTGATCAGGCAGTTTTTTTCACGCGAACCCGTTTTTTGATGGTTATTTTACGGGTCGGGACATTATACGGGGTCTGCTAGAGATGCTCTTAGTCCATCAGTTCCTCTTCTCAGAGCATCTCTCTCTCACCCCTCGTGAAAATCACACCCAACCTGTCTCCTCCTCCTCCTACTAACGCCATTGTTGTCCTCCTCCCCCTTTGCGGCCGGCAACAACATGGACGCCGTGCGCTACTCAAAAATTCCGCTTAGTGCCTTCCGTGTTGCGATACTTTTCTTGCTGCTGCCACATGTGGTGTTGCTATGGCAACCCTCGGGGACAATGACATGAACTCACCGGTGACCATGGTGCAACTGCAAGGGACGTGGCTCGACCGACGACACGACCGACACCCATCGGTGCTGGTGAAGATGTCCCCGGATACTATAGTGCTACAATAGGTACCCGCATATGCTGGAACAACGACCCCCATTTGGTGGAACCAACCATGGATGTTCCTGGGACGACCGATGGTAGATACTGGAACCAGTCATGGCAGATGCTGGAACTGGCAATTTGTGGATGCTACAACCGACCATGGAGATTGCTGGTACTCACGACGATGGATGCTGGAACCGATAGTGACGGATGCTACAACCACGGGTTGAAGAAGCTGCAACCGGCGTTGTGCGATGCTACGACTATGGTGGTGGTGTTACGTGGTCGACGCCGTCTATGTCGGGGATGATAGAACCATACTACGACAAAGTTGCAGCCGATGCCGCGTGATGCTACGACTGTGTCCTGACTACGACTGTGTCATGGCGCTGTTACGATGTCGGCGACGTATGCGTCATGATACTACAACCGCGAGGCGGTGGAGATGCATCCACGGTCTAGCATCGCTGCAACCCGCGTGCCGAGCGGATCTGCGAGAGAGGGCCGAGGGGGTGGGTGCTGCAACCACGAGTAGGCGGTGATGCAAGTCCGTCGACGAAGAGCGACCGATGCCGCGTCAAACGATTTTGCTGCATGGTCCAGTAGTGAGTCCAAGCTCCGACCAGATCGATGCCTTCATCGACGATGTTAACGAGATACACTATGGAGCTCATCGACGGGATGTGTTGCACAATCAATGGTCGAGGACAAGCGGGACGACGCGTGTGGCTGATGAGCGCGACCGCCCTAGGGACGAGCGCTATGATGTGGGTGACCGACGACTGCTGGATGTCACGACCTCTGCGAGGGAGTTCAAGACGAGGAAGGCAATCTAACAATGCATGGCGCTTTGATCTAACACACCCGATTTTGCGCCTAGGGTTGGCCTTCAATTAACCCATCATTTAAAATAGCAAGCTAAACGGTATAGAGACGACCTTCCTCTAGAAGTAAAAAATATAGTGAGCTATAACATTTAGCAGTTTTAAGAAGAAAAAAGTTACATATATGATCAAGAAATAAGGAATTTTAGTAAAATTAGATGAAACATAAATTCATAAACTCATAATGATTCATTGAAGGGCAGAGTCTTGATGTGGACCAACATGTAGCCTAAACAACCATACGCCCACACCGCCTCACATGCCGTAACTTATAACGAAAGTATCGAGGTAATTGTCGGCATTGATTTACAGATTGAGTGTCAAGTTGTTCTGTGATGAAAACTAGTCCAAGCTTACTTTCTACTTTCTTCATCTAGCTTGAAAAACGTCTTATATTGTTTTTTTAATCTAACATCTTTTACAAAAATGTCTTATATTATGGGATGAAGGGAGTAACTCTTTTCCTTGTTAATCTTTTTGGATTGCTATATGCAATTTAGCGGAGGCTAGTGTTCGCCGTTGAACTGCACTGCTAACAAAAATTCATCACATATTCACATCTCCATATATATCTATAGGGAACTTGTTCAAAAATGCCATAGCCAGCTTTTTTTTATGCATCAACCTACTTTACATTATTATATCAGGACTGAGGATGGGTATTTTTCTCGTATCTTTGCTTGCGTTGCGCCTTCCCTTTTTTTTCCCCTTCCCGTGTCGCCTTTTCGTTTCGTCCTCGTCGTCGTCCTCCCTCTTCCACCCCCCTTCCCAATCTCCGACAGTTTCCAATTTCTCATCTCCCAACCCCAAACCCCAACCCCAACCAGAGACCGAAAAGAGTCGCACGCGACTTCGCGAGAGGGGGGAAGCAGCAGACGAGAGCGAGAGACCTCCTCCTTCCCCAACCCCGCCCCAAACCCTAACCCTTCATCAGATCTCGCGCCCGTCTGCCCTCCCGCCCCGTCCCGCCTCGATGTGACCCGGCCCCTAGGGTTTGTGCCGGCGCGGTGTGGTGGTGGGTCCCGGTTCGTGGGCGGATTTCGGACCCGAGGAGTTGGAGCTGGAGGCGCGCGCGCACATGAAGGACCCGGCGCACCGCACGAAGGTGGTGCTCAGGCGGCTGCCGCCGGCGATTGCGCAGCAGGCCGTCGTGGACCAGGTTGACGCGCGCTTCGCTGGGCGCTATGACTGGGCCCGTTTCCGCCCCGGTAATGCCAGGTCAGCGTTTGCTCTCCCTCGCTCCCCGAGTCGTGCGAGTTGGAGCGTCTGCGAGGTTCGGTGCTCTTTAGGTCTGGATTGGGGTCGTGGCTGCTTAACATAGGAATTATGTGTAGGCGACTAGCAGTTTCCGTTTAGATTTCGTGTGCTGTTTAAGTGATGTAGTTTTTTTCGTTATTAGCATGCATGTTCCATTTGTGTAATTGACATGTCTAGCTTCAAACTGTTGACACTATCTGGTGCAGCATGTTATCCCTAGTTCTAGACTTGTAGTTGGTGTGTTTGTGAGGTTCGATGCTCTTTAGTTCTGGATTGGGGCCGTGGTTGTTGAACCTAGGAATTATGTGACTAGCAGTTTCTGGTTTCTCCCCTTAGATTTTGTGTGCTTGTATAAGTGTCAAGTGATGTAGTTTGTTTCGTTATTAGCAATCAGCATGTTCATTTGCCTAATTGAGATGTTAAGCTTAAAATTGTTGTTGCTATCTAGTGCAGAACGTTATTCCTAGTTGTGCACTTGTAGTTTACAGTGCAGTGCCACTTGCAGTTGCACTTCCTGCCTTCTTAGGTTCAACCAGAACGAACTGTCGGGTGTTAAATCGTAATTATGATCTGTGCTTGTAATTTTGTTTTTTGAGTACAAATTTGTCGATGACTGTACCTTAAGTATTAGTGAAGAATAGAGGTTGCCTTATTTGTTATGCAACTATCTACGCTTTCTACCTGTTAGTTCCATTTCTTCAGTTTGTTGCTGGCCTCACTGTTTTTTTATGGCAACTAAAAACGTAAAATGTTCATTTTTTGCTTTCACTTATTTTGGATACAAGATCCATAATTCACTTATAGTGTGCTTTTTATGGAGCAATTCTTAAAAGAATCAGAAACACTTGAATTCAAAACTACCTTGTAGCATTCAGCCTTTTTACCTACCAGTCCTGTGCTATTGTCTGGTGATTTGTGCAGTAGTTTCTTCCTTAAATTTTGATGTCTTTGAGTTGCTTTTACTCAAAGTATAAGGCATCTTATTAGAACCTAGCAGTGGGAAAACAATACTATATTTCTTGTTTGCCACCCTCTTTTGTCCAATTGGCTAACAAAATTTATCTATCCAGCCGATTTTACCTTAACTTCAAGAGCCCAGAAGATGTTGAGACAACAGTGACATAATTGTTTGCCACCATCTTTTTTCCAGTTGGTTAACTGATTTTTTATTTCCAGCCAAAAGAATCATAGATATTCTCGTCTCTACCTTAACTTCAAGAGCCCAGAAGATGTTGTTGAGTTTGCTGAGTTCTTCAATGGGCATGTATTTGTGAATGAAAAAGGTATGTCCTTTATTTCTTAACCAATATGCTATTTTTGTTTCATTTCTCATGTGCAATCAAGAGTATGCAGAACTCATATTCAGATTACGTCCACTTATCGCTGTCCACGGTAGAGATATAAGTTCATTAGTGAGGTACCCTTTGCATTCTTCAGTTTCTACTATTTGTTGCATCAGTATATCACTATACATGATGTGATTTTTGCAACAGCTGTATTATTTTCTACAAAATTTCAAATTGACATAAAATGTTAATGCTTAGCATTCACATAGCCATTGAACGAAAGATGGATCATCTTGATTAGGGCTGGCTAGCAAATAAATACTGCCATATTGCGTCCATCCTTATTAGATGATCAATGCCTGAGGTTATCCAGAAAATGAAACTAACGATCAGTTTCCTCTTTTATAGTATGCCCTATAGATTGGTCAGGTGGCAGCCATGGTGAATGAACACAATCATCACCTATGTTGTATTGTTGACATATGAGGTTATTTAATCAATATATACTGTTAGGATGTAACTGAAATTGGTAGCTTGTTGTAAATTTTTAATCAATTTGCGAAGTTCTTTTTACCCCTAAAACTCGAGTATATGTTGTGTTATGCATCTATGCATGTTTTAATTTGTATGTCATGCATGTTGTCCATGGTTCCCTGCCAGGTGCTCAATTTAAAGCTCTTGTGGAATATGCACCATCACAACAGGTTCCGAAGTCAAATATCAAGAAAGATGCTCGTCAAGGAACTATAACAAAAGGTCCTAACCAAGCATTTTTGTTGTCCAATATGTACCATTCTTTCATATTTCTCATTTTTTCGAACTTAGAATATTTCTGTTGTTGAATATTCAGATCCAGAATACTTGGAGTTTCTTGAGCTTATATCAAAGCCCACTGAGCATTTGCCAAGTGCTGAAATTCAGCTTGAAAGGAAAGAAGCTGAAAGAGCAGGTAAAACATCTCATAACTTTCTATTTGTAGTAAAGCATTGTTGCCTAATTGACACATCTATTCAAAGATGCCAAGCATAAAAGAAGTTCATGTCTTTACTTGGTTACTGTTGCAGCTGCTGGAAAGGAGCCACCTGTTATTACACCTCTTATGGTTTATGTTCGTCAGCAAAGGGCGGCTAAGAGTATGGCTCAGGTATATTAGTTGAATTGATTATACTCTAAGTTTTATTATCGTTTATCAACTGTCAGGTGTATAACTAACTAGCATTTCACACACTGCAGAGGTCTGTAAGTAGCAGACTAAGCAGAAAAGTTGCAGGTGTGGTAACCAGTAGTTCTAGTCCATCTAAAAGGTCTTCTGAAAGGCGCAGGGCCTCCACTTCAACGGTACTGTGCTTGGTTAAGAATTGTCACATGAAATGGATCTTATCCTTCCATATATATGTTTTGAGTAGGCCTACTCATTAATTTTGTACTTGAAATAGTAACATGTAATGACAAGTCTGTTCCAAGCATGTATATGGTGACACATACTTTTTTTTATTGGCCATTTGGATTAGGTGGTAGCAGGTGGGGCTCAAATGCCGGCACATTACCATGTCATGTTTTTACAGAAGTAGGTGTTGAGTAGTGTACCTCTATGCCTAGAGAAGTAGCTTTAGATTAGTTCTTTACTATATGTTCTCATTTTATATCCCTACCAAATATTCTGAAAGGTTCTGTTGTTCTATTTGTATTTTGATTTGACATAATGAAATAAGATGTTTCTTCTGTTTCCTTTTATGTATATCATAAACTTGTCACTATGGATCAGATGCTCTGTATATTTCCTATGTTTTTTATGTTAGCATGTTAATCCTTATGACTACTGTCTTCCTGTCGTTTCCTCTATGCATGTTTTGCCCCAGTGTTTATGGATCATATGCTCATATATGTTCTATATATTCCAACCATTTCAAAATTGTTCTTTTTTGGGTTATTATTATGGTCGTGAGTTCTCATAATTTCCTTTGAACATATACAAGTGTGTATTCGGTTGTATTTGATTGAATGACATAGACACTAGTAATGCTCGGCGCCTCATATCGGTTTTTGAGTGTTGGACTATTTATTTTGTGGTGTTCTGTAAAAAGTATTACTACTTTCCAAGGCTTTGTCATGGTGTTCCATGTCTTTTCTCTCTGAGAATGATCACCTCTCAAAACCAAGCAAACAACGATTTCTAATTTCTGTTTATTATTCGTAGTGAATAACTGAAGTTATTAATATGCTGTTGTTCTGTGATATCCAGCAGTATGTTGTGCGAGACAATGCTAAGGAAAAGCCGACTTACATCTTAGCACCAAAGAGAGATGATCATACACAGAGAGAGAAAATCATTGCTGGAACTTCAGGTGGTACTACATTGAAGAAACTGTTTATTGTTATTAGCTTGTTATATAACTGTTGTCAATAGTCAACAGTATTTTGGATGTTAGAGATTATTACTAAGTGTCGTCTTTCTGATATGACTCTTGAGTCTTGACTACATGTGTTGTTGGAATGTTGTATCAACTAATGAACAGACTAGGGTTTCTTTGAGCCCCATTGTCAAACTTGAGCTTAATCCGTTACATGGGAATGCAACATAATTCATGTTTGTAAGTACAAACTCATGGCTGAGGTGGTGTTGGTGTACTGCGTGGCAGGGAATCTAGCTAAATATTGGATCCTTTACTATTTTGACTTAAGCGTGTTAGCTTCTAGCTTAATGTTCTTCGTAATGGCAAAAATAAGCGTCTTTTGAAAAACCGATCTGAAGCATCAACAGTACAAAGAAAAATAGATTGTGTTTCTCGCTTGTTTGGTTTAAAAACTGACCTGTGGCAGTAGGCCAAGTGGATCTTTTCAATGTCAACACGCAGCCCATTCATGGGAACGATGCCGGTCCTCCTTGCATGATGTCATCCACTTCTTACCACATCTGCGTTATTTGTCGTATTTGAAAATTGTGTTTTTTCAATCATGGAGCTGTATTCCCTTTACAAGGGTAACTGTTAATATGTTGTTACACTAAATGATTCGTTACTTAATCTTTAGTTCTTTACCTATGATTCGCTACTTTCCATCCTTACAGTAGAATACAAATGCCTAGTTCCTCTATGATATTAATACTGTTGTTTTGTTTTGTCCCGTCTTGTAGATGCTACAAGCGGAGGGCCATCTGGGTCTGCTCAGGTTATCGACGGTAAAAGGGACAAAATTGTCCTCCTTAAAGGAAGAGCGAGGGTTGATTCCAATGTAAGCAGACACATTCCGCGAGGTTTTTTATCATTTAATTGGTATGGACTGTCATATTATCTGGTTTGTCACAGATATCTGATAGCTCAACCCCGCAGCAGTCTGTGCCCCCGTCGAGAAATACACCTCCATCAACTTCTAGACAAGACCAGCGAAATGAGGCCAGTGGCAGAATTATCAAGACTATACTTTCAAACAAGGAAGGACGCCATGCAATAGCATCTCAACATGAGCAAGAAGGTCACATAATTAGTGCCGAGAAGGATAAGAGGCCACCACGGGCTCCAAACTCGCGTTCCACTGCAAAAGATCAGATTGTTGAAAATGCTGAGAAAAACCATTATGATGACAAGCATAATCATGTGCATGGTTCTGGACCCATTGGTGAGAAGATTGAAAGACATGCCAGAAATAGAGATAGGCCTGACCGAGGTGTTTGGGCCCCTCGTCGCTATGACAAGTCTGCATCAGGAGGCGGTGCGCAAGCCTCATTGTCTGAGTTCCCGCTAATGCAGTCACACTCTATGGACAATGTATCTCAGCAAGTAGATGGTACAAGTCATTTAACAACTTTATCGTTAATTATTCCCGATGCTCAAGTTACCGTATTAACATACTTGACGATGCAGGCCATGGAGAGCGAAAAATAGACACAAGGGGTCCTGGTGGCCGCGGTGGCCTTGTGGAGAATGGTTTGTTTTTATCTGGTTATAAATAATAGTTAGCGATTAGGAAACAAGCAATCCAAAGTTTTTTCTATAGCAGTTTATGTACTATGCTTCATGGTGTAATATGCTATATTCAGGAAACAGGCACCCCAACCGCCGTGGTCCGCCACGTGGGCCGAAGGAGATGGAAATCCCTCCTATTGCATCTGATGGAAAGCCTTCGAAGAGGGGCCCTGCTAGCTATGTGGCTCATGAGGTGTGATTAGTTTATAATTTTCTACTTGCCTTGGCTGACTGCATGGGGGTGATTTTTGTTAGGTATTATATTACTCTAAAAGTCTAATACCATAAATGATGTGTGCAGAGACAAGTATGGGTTCAGAAGTCAAGTTCAGGATCGTGAGTTTGTCCACCAATGGTATGCTATTTTACCATATTTTTTTATTCAACATGTGTACACTGATCCTCGTGTTTTCAGCACCATCTATTGGGTGTCTCTTGTCTTGTCTCCAGCCTTTTCTGATTCCTATCTGGAAAACACATCTAACAGAAAAAATGTCTCAGAAAATAATAGGAACTTATCACCAAATAGAAAAATGTATTTTGTGCTGTCAGGTGCATGTGCTATTCACTTTCTTTTGAAAGAATTCGATTTTTATATAGATGTGCATTAGCAAATTATTTTGCAAAATTATGCGCAATGGTTTTAAGGAGGGACGGATGACTTAGCAACTATATGCGTACATTTTGTTATACTAAACAAATGGACATATTTTTGCACAAAATGTTGATATGGATTGGAGGGAGTAGTATATTTTTTCTACCAGGGAGCACTCTTGCGCACACCTTTGCATTTGCCTATAAAATGTTTACTAATCTATCAACTTGTCTTGCAGATACTTTCATCAAAATAGATGTTGCAAGTTGTGGAGAAGTCTCTGGATTTTGCGGCTCATTCTGATTGTGAATGAAATGACTGTTGGTGAGATGGTTCTGTGAAGTGCAATTCCAGATTTGTCAACGGAAGTCTCAGCTATAGCTGAAAAAGCAGCTCTTTGATTTGATTCACAGAATCACAGCAATAGTGAAGTAACATAACCCACCAGTAGGTAGCTCTCCATCACTTTGGGTGAGATTTGATTTTGGACCCAAGGGTGCTATATCTGGAGGGACGGATGGAAATTAGGCTGGCATCAATACCTCGAGACAGTGGTCACATATTTCCAAGACCCCTGGAGGCTATACACAAACCCGACGATTCATCAGTGATGGATGTACATATCTCTAGAGAAAGAAGAGGTCTGGCTCTGATTGCTGTTTACAGGTTAGAGGTGCCATGTATCTACAAAGAGATAAGAGTTACCAGACTACCCAGTTTGCTAAATAAAGGTGAATTTTTAGTTAGTTGATTATGAGAACCCCTGTATCCCGGCGGCTGCAGTTGCAGTCAGTAAGACCGAAGTTACCGTGGAGTGCAAAGTGACAGCACTATCATGTTTTATGCTCCAGGTTGAATGGAATGTGAGGCTATTTTGCTTGCTGATGTTGTGTTTTCTACTGTGACGTCACTCACCATATAAGTTTTTTTGGGGTTACGTTAAGAATTATATGCATGGTTATGGTGTACGCCATCAAAGGTGGTTGCTGTTTTTATTATCAGCAACAGGTATGTTTGACTTGCGCTGTTGATGTTCTGTCAGACAGGCAAGCTGTTGTTGTTAGTAATTCTTGTAAACACTTGCAGATCTGCCTATGGGTCGTGCGCGCACTGATCGGAGGAGGCAAAGTTCTCTTATTCTTGTAAGGGGAATTAGATCGTTCAATTAAACTACAAAGTCGCTGGTTAACTACTTACAATGCAGCTGGGATCAATTTCTTCCCAAGAATAGTCATACTTAGCGAGTTTGTCAGCAACACCATAACCATGCCTATTGAAAGGGAACGAAGAAGAAACAGGAAAAGGGAGTTCGGACTGTTACTTCGCCTAATATTGACCGTCCTGGTCCATCAAAAACCACTTTTCCCTTCCGCTCACCTGGTCGAGGATGGCCCTGTTGCATGTCTGGCTGAACACATTTCCTTGCCGCATTCAAATGTCTAACTTGCGTGGAAGCCGCAAAACCTATTCTGGCCACATGCCCTGTCGCGGCAGATGTGCACTTTATCACCTATGGGACCATTGCCTCTTTATGGTTTGGCGAGGAGATCACGTTGCACAAAGAGTAGAAATTATGAGGCAACATGATGATGCGATTTGAGGTTTTATCCAGGTTCGGACCGCTGAGAAGCGTAAAACCCTACTCCTGCTTTGGTGGACTGATTTGTGAAAAACGGAGCTCGCACAACGTTCTGCCCTGACAAGAGTTGCCGTGGAAAACTACTACGTACGTACAAATGTTCTTAGGTCCAAATCCCCTAGGGTCTGAATCCTATGCTAGGTTGCTTTCGGCTTTCTTTTATAGCTCAAGAGGTGTCCACAGTGGCAAACAGACATGATTAGATAACTAACAGTGCTATCATACATAACTCTGGCACTCAAGACAGAATGTCATAAATGATGCCTTAGGTGACGAGCGGGGGTGCGTCCCCGGCAAGCTCCCGCCACCGCTTAGGTGACTGTTGCTTGGTGTCTTGACACGTTTGTGGACGGGTGTCAACTGGTCGTAATCAGTCTTTCGACGCGTCGCCACATATATACCGAGAGCCACTTAACCATCTGGGAGCTCGACACCTCATCAATAAGTGACTGGTGTAGCGATGAGGTAGAGCGATGGCAGATTGGCTCGCGCTTGCCGGAGGGGTGACTTGTCGGATCTTCTTGAGGGGGGTGCGCCTTGGTCCCCGGGAAGCGTCAGGTTTTTTTTGTGCGTCTTGGGCCCGTCATGGGCTGCATCTGCTGGGGGCTTGGTCTTCTTGATGCGCTCCTTGATCCCTTGTAAAGCGGCTTCTCTGGCGTGGGCCAGGTCTTAATGGAGCAGTATCATTTCCCGGCAGCCTTAGGCCGTTGGATTGGAGGCTTATCGTCCGTGTACAAGTCAGGGGGAAATAAACACCCTGTTTGTGTAACCCGACAGAAGCCCCCGAGCCTGAGCCATACGTGTCGCTGGGCATGTTCGGTTAGGCTCCCTCAATGCACGGACACGCGTCGAGAAACTGTTGTCCCCACGACCCACGTCCAATCTGCGCATTTACCACAGGTCGTGGGGCCGTCGAACAATAGCCGTTGGGGATTAAAAAAGGGGAACTGCCAGTAAATAAACGACGGTTCCCTAGAGTGATAGCGAAGAGCGAGTACCCAATGCATGCCCCCATTACCCCATACATAAAGAAGGGATCCCGCAAAGGGGGCGCTGCTCATTCACATTCATCTCTCCACCTTTCTTCTCCCCCTCCAACCAAGAAACTGCCCCCGCCGCCGCCATTCCCTTCAACGAGCATTGCCAATCCGTCCACTGTTCGAAAGAGATGGGTCGAAAGACGGCCACCGTAAAGGGGAAACAAGCGACTGAGTCGAAGGAGCAGGCCGCTGATGAGAGGAAGAGAAGAACAAAAGAGGAGGAGAAACGCCGGCGAAAAGATGTGGTTTTCTCTCCATCGAATCTGGACGACAACACCTTGATCGAGAGGTATGCCTATATGTGTTGGAAATATGCCCTAGAGGCAATGATAAATAGTTATTATTATATTTCCTGTTTAAAGATAATCGTTTATTATCCATGCTATAATTGTATTGAATGAAAACATAGATACATGTGTGGATACATAGACAAAACAATGTCCCTAGCAAGCCTCTAGTTGGCTAGCCAGTTGATCAATGATAGTCAAGGTTTTCTGACTATATGCAAGTGTTTTCACTTGATAACTCGATCACATCATTAGGAGAATCATGTGATGGACTAAACACAAACTATGAACGTAGCATATTGATCGTGTCGTTTTATTGCTATTGTTTTTTGCGTGTCAAGTATTTGTTCCTATGACCATGAGATCATATAACTCACTAGCACCGGAGGAATACCTTGTGTGCATCGAACGTCACAACGTAACCGAGTGATTATAAAGGTGCTCTACAGGTGTCTCCGAAGGTGTCCGTTGAGTTAGCATGGATCAAGACTGGGATTTGTCACTCCGTGTGACGGAGAGGTATCTCAGGGCCCACTCGGTAATACAACATCACACACAAGCCTTGCAAGCAACATGACTAAGTGTAAGTCACGGGATCTTGTATTACGGAACGAGTAAAGAGACTTGCCGGTAACGAGATTGAAATAGGTATGCGGATACCGATGATCAAATCTCGGGCAAGTAACACACCGAAGGACAAAGGGAATGACATACGGGATTATATGAATCCTTGACACTGAGGTTCAACCGATAAGATCTTCGGAGAATATGTAGGATCCAATATGGGCATCCAGGTCCAGCTATTGGATATTGACCGAGGAGTGCCTCGGGTCATGTTTGCATAGTTCTCGGACCCGCACGGTCTGCACACTTAAAGTTCGATGATGTTTTAGTATAGTTGAGTTATATGTGTGGTTACCGAATGTTGTTCGGAGTACCAAATGAGACCACAGACGTCACGAGGGTTTTCGGAATGGTCCGGAAACGAAGATTGATATATAGGATGGTTTCATTTGGTCACCGTAAAGTTTCGGGCAATTCTGATAGTGTACCGGGAGTGACGAATGGGTTCCGGGTGTTCACCGGAAGGGGCCCACACACCTGGGAGTGAGCCCAAGGCCCTAGGGTGGCGCCACAAGTCCTTATTGGGTTGGTGGAGTCAGCCCAAGAGGGCTATGGCGCCACATAAAGAAAATACCAAAAGAAAACAAAAAGAAAAAGGAAAGAGGGAGGTGGGAAGGAAGAGGAGGACTCCTCCTTCCCAAACCGAATTGGAGGAGGAGTCCTCCTCCTCCTCGCGGCCGGCGCACCTTGAGGGCCTTGTCCCTCAAGGCTAGCCCCTCCCCCTCCCTCCTATATATAGTGGTGGTTTAGGGCTTTTTGAGACACAACTTTGCCACGTGCAACTCTAGCCTATTCCACATAGTTTTACCTCTAGATTGGATTTCTGCGGAGCTCGGGCGGAGCCCTGGAGGAGTAGATCATCACCACCATCGGAGCGTCGTCACGCTGCCGGAGAACTCATCTACTTCTTCGTCTTGCTTGCTGGATCAAGAAGGCCGCGATCATCGTCGAGCTGTACGCATGCTGAACGCGGAGGTGCCATCTGTTCGGCGCTAGATCGGAACGGATCGCGGGACGGTTCGTGGGATGGTTCGAGGGACGTGAAGACGTTCCACTACATCAACCGCGTTTCTTAATGCTTCCCGTTGTTCGATCTACAAGGGTATGTAGATCTAATCTCCACTCGTAGATGGACATCACCATGATAGGTCTTCGTGTGCGTAGGAATTTTTTTGTTTCCCATGCAATGTTCCCCAACAATATGTGGGGGAGAGAGACGAAGGGGCACAAGGCTCCCGTTGTTCTGCTAGACAACCCCAAGGAGAAGAGGCCATCACATAAATATTGCTTCTTCTGCGCGTACTTTTACTGTGGTCTCTCCCCCCTTTCTTTGGTTTCTTCTGCGCCATGATGGCGGCGTATGGATTTCACCTTCTGGATTTCACGCCCAATGCAATGGCGTGCATGGCGATCTTCGCCCACCTGTGTGAGAACTTTGTCGGAGTTGCCCCTAATGTGGATTTGTTCACACACTTCTTCCTTCCCCGGATAGAGGATAAAAATCACCGCTCGGGGAATGTTAGCTGGATTCCTGGGGGCAGGAAAGAGGGTTGGGGATACCTCTCTGGCCAACATCGTGGGAAGTGGAAAGAATGGAGGGACGATTGGTGTTGGATCAAGGATGACAAAGTCCCCGAGTTCTGCTCTACACAGACTGGTTGCGTCTCGCGCAACAGCAACTGGACCAGCTTGGGCATTTCTGATAACAAGCTTTGCCCGATGCTAAACAGGATCACCCATCTCAAGGCTGTCGGGCTTACCGTACAACACATGGGGGCCAATTTCCTCCGGGGCCGCATTGCACCACTGCAGAAAAGGGACATGTTTGCTTGGGAGTTCAACGGCCCTGCCGACTAGATGCGGTTGTACCGAGGCACGAGCAACAACCTAACGACCTATGGCCACGACTGGTTGTGTGACCAATTGTTTGGTGTCTTTGGTTCGTTCCATCTGCCGGCAGGGGTCGTCCCTTTGCATATTAGCTCTGCCAGGAACCGGATTCTGCAATGGATGCCAGATTGCGACGCTTCTAGGGTCAAGTTTGATTGGGTTTT
Source organism: Hordeum vulgare subsp. vulgare (assembly GCF_904849725.1). Classification (NCBI taxonomy): domain Eukaryota; kingdom Viridiplantae; phylum Streptophyta; class Magnoliopsida; order Poales; family Poaceae; genus Hordeum; species Hordeum vulgare. Next base: position 488,174,219 of record NC_058519.1, read on the forward strand.
ACCCTGGGTCTCCAGCCTGGAGGAAAGGGCCTCCCGATAAGAGGATAACGTGACTGCGCCCACCAGGGAGGTGAAGAAGGATTTTATAGCCGCTCGGATCGCGGAGGACAAACAAGTCAGAGCCGCCAAGGGAACGACCTTCGGGGATGACGGAGAGGAGGAATCCGGGGAAAGTGATTCTTCCGGAGAGGTGGACGAGAATCTTCCCCCGGAAGAAGCTGCTGGGTTGGAGTTTGCCGGGGCTGGAACCCTCCAGTCCGAGGGCGAGGCGGAGGAGGCAAACGGGCGAGTGGTGGAGGAAAAGGGGCTCGAAGCGGCCCCTAAACCCTAGAACTAGGATGGTGCCTTCGCCATCGCGTTGGCCAGGAAGCGACGTCTCCCGCGTCTTTGCGGGTTCCCCCGAAGGTGAAGAAGACGACCTCCAAGGGAGGAGGATGCTAGGCTGCACGTCGCTAGTCCTCCCATGTTTCCCAAGCCAAAGCTTCTCCTATCAAGTGACGAAGGGTCATAGGGGCGGACCCCGGCCCTCCTTCAAGCCCAACTTCTCTGCCCGGCTCGCCTTTGCTCGAAGCCCCAACTCTGCTGCCAAGTTCCGCTCCACCAACTCTGAAGAGGGGTAGATCGACTCTGCCGCTTGCATCATACGAGTTGGGATCTATGCTCAAGGCTTCAGAGTAAGTCCTTCGCCCACAATTGATGTCAAACTTCTTTGTTTTTGATACTCTGACTAATTTTGCATGATCATCTTCTTGAAAGGGATGAGGACGAGGAGACCATGACGCATATGGCCAAACGAGCCAAATCCGCACGGAGCGGGATCCCGCGACAGACATGGGCCTGGCGGGAGACGTGGGGGAGAACCCCATGGCTAGCCCTCGGGCCAGCCCCCACCATGGAATCCAAGCGCAATCCCCTCCCGTAGCGGGGACAGAGAAGAGTGTCCTCCTACCCCTGATAGGGAGACGTGAGAGGTTCATCAAGGAGAGGCCCACCAGGAGGAGCCTTCCCTTCAAGATCTCTCGACAACCGTCGTCATCAGTAGGGATTCACCAGCAAGGGCCTCCACCAAAGAGCCCGTCTGTGCAGAAGCCGCCGTCGATGAAGCAGTGATGGACCGTGCCCCGACAGCTGATCTTGCCGGGGAAACAAATATCCTGGCGCGGCAGACTCCATCGGGTATCCCACTTGCCCGTGGCTTTACTTCCCCGCCCTCTCTCTTTCTCTTAATCAGCTATTTGACTTACATTTTGCCATCTATTGCTGCTGATTACAACATCGCTGCCCGAAGAACTAGAGTTGCTCGAAGAGGTGGCTAGTATCGGGAAGGATGCTGTCGCGGAGGCAGAGAAGATTGCCGCCGCAGAGGTTCATGGCTCGGTTGCCGGAGAACTTCAGGAGTTCCTCGAGACAACAGCATCAAATCCGGGCAGCTCAACTATCTCAGCCGTAGTCATAGAGGGGAAGGCCCCCCTTCAGTCTGTGGGACCCTTGCCTCCGCGATATCCTCTGCCGTCGTTTGTGCAATCCTCCTCGAACCAACTAGCGATGGTCACTGCTCGACTGTGCCCTCCAACTCCAGAACAATCCTTCTCAGCGGGCACATACATCGTCGAGGGAATCGAGCGGGCGCTGGCGCCGATGTGTCAAAAAGTCGGAGGGGTCGATGATCCTGCTAACAGCGCCAAGGACATGGCTTTCTTGGAATCCATGGCTGCTGGGGTCAAGGATATGCAGAGCAGGTGGCTCAAATGGTAGGCAGTCAAAGAGCAACACGAGCAGGTCGGTCTTGTGGACCGGCAGTTGAGGGACAAGGGAAAAAACCGCGGGAGTGGTACAACCAGTAGGTCCATTCCCTTATGAGGTAGCATGGGATGCTATCCATGGCGAAGGAAGACGTTGCAGCCCAGGAGGCCCGTGTGGTGGAGCGCAAAGCGCATCTGGACGCGAGAGAGGCGGAAATCTCCTCCCGGGAAGAGGCCCTCGAACTTTCCCTCCATAATAAGGACGAGGAGTTGGAGGCCCGCATTCTGCAACGCACCAAGGAGCTAGAGGACGACCACAAAGCTGCTCTCGATGTGCTCTCCTCGACTCCCACTGCCCAGTTGAAGAAGGTGTTCGATGAGCTTGCTGCCGCGGCTACTGCCAAGACCAATCTAGAGGCCCAGTTGAGCACACTAACGAAGGAGTTTGCTCGAAGTGGCGAGGAGACCAAGGCCCTCAAAGAAGAAGCACGGAAGGAGCAAGCCACGCTGGAAGAGGTGCACTCGCAGCTTTCTTCCAAGAGACAAAGCCTCGCCGCCGCCAACGATACCATTTCCGGTTTGCAATCGAGACTTGCCTCGCTGGAGAAGAACATCGAATCTACCGGTGCTCGAGAGAAGCTGTTGCTGATGGATCTGACTAGTGCCCAAACCCTCCAGAAGGATGCAAAGTACAAGCTGAAGAACCAGCTTGAGCAACGCGACCTCTCAATCAGGAGCATGGCTGACATCGCTGAGCGCCTCACCGCCCGGATTGCAAACATGAACATGAAGAGTTGGGCCTTCTGTGCCGGCCAATATGAAGTCCCAAGCGTCAAGCTGACACTCTCGTTCGAGGGCTTGATTGAGGGGTTGAAGACGTACGAGGACGACATGGCTGCTCGCTTCACCGACGAATCCCGGAAGCTGGCTCGCGATGCCCTCTTCATGGTCTTCAGCAACCTCGCCTTCTTCCACCTAGAGCTCGATCTCTTCGACGGTTTCAAGAAGCTTCCGCCGGGTGCTGATGTCTCTATTGCCGCAGAGAAGGCGTGGCCTCTTGCCGAAAGGGTCCTCACAGTCCCAAGGGTCCAGGGAAGCCGCCGAAGTTAGCCTTGACCCACTCCTGCCGTCGTGCTCTCCAATACTTAAGATAAAATATGTATTTCGTATCAGACCATGCACTGTCACTGCCTTTTGCTGAACTAGTGTCTTTATGTAATCACATGCCACCCCCTTTGCTTTCCTCCTAGTATTCGTATGGTTACTCTTTGTGCACTCTGGTTGCCCGTCAACAATGTGCTGCTGCGATCGCTTTGAGGAACAGGTCCTTAGCATTCTGCTGGCAAGGATACGCTGCTAGCGAGTTTTTCCTCATTGGTCTTTGATGTTGCACGTGTTTTGTTGAGCAGACTCAAAACAAAATAGGGGCACAATCAGGAAGACAACGAGGTTCCATTACGTACCAGATTCACCATATAAAACCTTGGTCGCTAAGGAGAAGATGCAAAATTCAAGCTTTAACTAAAACTGATGGTCATGCCGACTTATCTTTCTTTAAGGCTTATTCTTTATCTTGGTGTGCATCTACCCACATTCGTCGTTCCCTTTCCTCCATCGGTGTTTTCTTCCCTTCGTGTTCCCCATCGCGTGCATGGTGTAAACCGTCGTTGTTATGGGAGGACGAGAAGAACGAATAGACAGGAAACCAAGGTATTTGGGGAAATGTTAGTCATAAGCGTGGTCCGCGGCAAGAGCTTGCCGGGCCAACGTAGGTGTTCATAACTTAGCCAGAAAGGAAGAAATAGTAAATATGATCGGTCGAACCATCCTTCTTCTACTTCTGGCCCAACGGCCCCGTAACGACCAAGACGTTGGAAACGTTGGGGAACGGGACCTCGCTGTGGCTCGTTTGCGGGGGTCGCCGACCAATGGATTCGCTCTAGCGTTTGGCCCGAGATTTACTAACATGGGGCAATGGCAGAACCAGGCGCAGGCGAGCTCAACGACATTGGCGGCTCCGCCGTGATGCACAACTGACCACAGGTGGGGAAGGAGAAGAGAGGAAGGGTATCGCCGTGTACCTTTCCTGTTTTCCTTGCCCATCCAATCGTAGCTACACCTCCCCACGGGTAAGGTGGGCTAGCTCGATGTTTGTGATAGGGATGGCGTCGTCGCCTAGTCCCCCTCTTCCCTTGCCAAGGCCGTCACCGTGGCCGTGTTGTTCGCGTCAGATGCAACAGCCACAACATCGACGGTGCTCATCACCGTTGACACCACCACGACGGTGGCACGTGACAAGGCTTGAAGAGGAATAATCTCATGAAGTGACGATGTCCTTCTTCCTCGATGCTCCAGGCGGAGGGGAGCTGATGAAGATCGATGAAGCGCTTGCAATCTCGAGTTTGCACGAACGACTCCCCCTACTTGGCACGCCAAAGATGTTGGGTCAGATGTGCACCCAATCACCTATGGGACCGTTGGCCCCTTCGTGGTTCGGCGAGGAGATCGCGTTGCACAAAGAGGATAAACTACAAGGCAACACGATGATGAGACTCGAGGTTTTTACCCAGGTTCGGGCCGCTGAGAAGTGTAAAACTCCACTCCTGCTTTGGTGGATTGATTTGGGGAAGACGGAGCTCGCACAATGTTCTGCCCCGACAAGGGTTGCCGTGGAGAACTACTACGTGCGTACAAATGTTCTTGGGTCCAAATCCCCTGGGGTATGAATCCCATGCTAGGTTGCCTTGGGCCTCCTTTTATAGCTCAAGGGGCGTCCAAAGTGGCAAACAAACATGATTAGATAGCTAACAGTGCTATCATACCTAGCTCTAGCACTCAAGACAGAATGCCCTAAATGCTGCCTTAGGTGGCGAGTGGGGGTGCTTCCCCGGCAAGCTCCTATCACCACTTAGCTGGCTGTTGCTTGGTGTCTTGACAGACCTCTGGACGGGTGTCCACTTGTCGTAATCTGTCTTCCGCCGCGTCGCCACGTATATAGTAAGAGCTACTTAACCATGTGGGAGCTTGACACCTCATCGATAGGTGACTGGTGTAGCGATGAGGTGGAGCGGTGGCAGATTGGCTTGCGCTTGCCAGAGGGGTGACTTGCCGGATATTCTTGAGGGGGAGTGCGCCTTGGTCCCCGGCAAGCGCCAGGGGTTCTTGGTGTGACTTGGGCCCGTCCGGGGCTGCGTCTGCCGGGGGCTTGGTCTTCTTGATGCGATCCTTGATCTCTCATAGAGCAACTTCTCTAGCGTGGGCCAGGTCTTGATGGAGCAGTAGCATTTCCCGGCAGCCTTAGGACCTTGGTCGGAGGCTTATCGTCTATGCACAAGTCAGGGGGAAATAAACACCCCTGTTTGTGTACCCCGACACGCCCTTTTATGAGCGGGCCGACATTAAATACGATGCCGACCGAGCTCCTCTAGTCCGCTCTCAATTTAAACGAGGCCAGACGCCGGGCAAAATCGCACCCTCCACCACTCCCCATCTCCTCCTTCACCATTTTCTCCACTCTTCCAATGGATTTCAAAGAGCAGTTCTCCGGCATACAAGTCCTCTACATGGCCCGTCGGATACGAGGACGAGCGATGGAGCTCGTTGCTCTACCTCCCTCGCCTAGCCCGACGGAGCCGGTTGCCGTCCCAAGCGGACATATGGTTTAACAACTCGCCGCTCTAGGCCAGTTCGATGAGGAGTGGCGAGTTGCCGATGTGGAGCACGACAAAGACCGCGCCTCCCGTGTCTGCGAGCGTGCCTTCCGTGCCTGCGATCGCGCCTCCCGTGCCTCCGACTGCGCCATGCGGGTAAAGATAGAAGCCGAGTGCCCGGGTGCATAGACATCGACGAGTCGGTGGCCAGCGCCTCCGTGTGTGCCACCATCATCGAGGAGTAGTAGAACACAGAAGGCCGCCGCCGCTTGGGTCCCATGAAGACCACCGCCGACGTACACATTCAGTGTCTTGCCCGGTTCTTCTCTTGCAAGGACCTTCGTAGATCCCACATGGGCTTCACTGAAGCGGAGGTGCCCCCTTCCCCTCTCGCTGAAGCATCAGCCGGGGGTTACGCTCCAACGAGCAGTGGGGAAGCAAGGCGTCCTTTGTGTTGAAGCATATGCCTCTGAGACTCCTGACAGTCCGGTGAGCGGGCTGCCGGACAGGGGAAGACAAAGGTATTAACCGCGGTCGGTCGTAGACTAGTGTAGCGTATTTGGGTCATGGGAGGGGAGCTCTATGCGACCATACATGCACATAGTTTTACCCTTTTAGTTAAAACATGTTCGAGATGTAATGAAAACCGCCATGTTTATATGAAATCCGTCATGTTTGCATGAAATCCGGTCGTGTTTGCACGCATTCCATCCACTTGGTTCGAGTTGTTGTCAAAATGTATGCAGCTATAGTTGGATGTTGTCCTCCCACATCCATGTCGGCGGACGGATGCGGGAGGAAATTTGCGGGTTGCCATTAGAGATGCCCTAAGCTTCTCGCTTCCTTTACCATCCTTGTTGTTTAGGGATTTCACTAGGTTTGAAGCATCAAACTTGAAAATCACAAAGAGAATGAAGAAGAAACAAAGTTTAAGATCCACAAGCTTCTCGCCTCCTTTATAGGGCCTTCACCAGGGGCGAGGCATTAGACTAAAAAATGACATGATTTGTGCCAATCATGAGCGCCACACATCGATTACAACTAGGCATGCAACTACTTTAGGGTGGAGTGCATCCCTTAGGCGCACAACTCTTCCCGCACCAGCAAGAACAAAATTGCGTGCCTAGTCACGATTCACATAACCCCAACTTCTTCCATCACGCCATCGTCAAATGCTCCATCAAAATTGACTCTCACATGATCTTGAAGAGGTTCGCTAGAAATTTTAGCACCATTAAATTCATCATATGCTTCTCCACATGTTGGCACACATCCTCGGGAGTCTTTAATATTGCTAAGGAGAATCTAGTGGAATTTCTTATAGTGATTAAAACTCTCTTATGGACACACATGGAGTTTTCCTAGTTACTTTCACCATGATTCATTGAGTTACGTTCATTGTTTTGATAAGTTGTTATGTGGGTGGATTGGAGCTAAGGTATTGTTCTTACTTGAACTATTACCTACTCCCTCCGTAAATAAATATAAGAGCATTTAGATCACTAATATAGTGATCTAAACACTCTTATATTTCTTTACAGAGGGAGTACTCACTACTACAGGTAGGTCCTAAGACGACACAAGTATAGGAGACATTTTGACGAAATTGTGTGCAGTGCATGAATCGCTAATGGTACGGGAATAAAACCGTCACCAACAAAATGAACTGTATTATATGGCGGATCCATCAAGCACGATTCAGATAAAACCTGTGTGCGTGATATATGGTATAAAGTTGTTGCATATGAATTATTTGCGATTATCCAAAATAACACAAACGACTATACATATCGAGATGCGTGCGATAGAGGAAAAATAGTTAACTCATATAAACTATGTACGGTGATCTAGCAAAACACAAACAATTCGGCGTAACAATATGTGTGCGATAGATGACAAACACGTGAGTAATCAGAATCGTGTGCGAACACCAAAAATAACACAAATGGTTGCTGCTAATAAGCTGTGTGTGTTATGGGCAAACACTTGGTGGTATACAATTGTCAGCAATTGATGAAATCATCATAAACGGGTTTCATAGTTTAGTCCGTGTGTATTGTGATTTGCTCTGTCTACACAACAACTATGCCGTGTCTACAAAACAACAACATATTTACTTACAAGAACATGTATGCATAACAAAAAAAGAACACATTGCTATTTCAAACATTGTATCACAAATACCAGCAATATTACAAGGTTCAAATTCCAGCATTACAAGGTCCAAGTTCAAAGATTATAAGGTTCAAAATGATTTTAGAAATCAAATTCACCTTACAATCTCAGACATGCAATATTTCGGCGAAGGGATCAGCCACCGAGAATTCATATATCGGCTTGATATAGTGACTTCCGAATAATTTGTCATACGAAGTTCCAAACTGAAATTCAACTTCTGCAGAGCCTTTTCTATTCAGCTCTAGATGCTTGCACTGATAAGGAAATCGTTCATTTCTACACACTAAATATAGGTCCAAACTTATTACCTTGAGCACCATTTCTTTCTGAACAAACAACCAGGCAACATGAATCTCTGGTTTGGTGCCTCTGTAATCGGTTAATGCAATTTCTATGAGATGGAAATTAAAGTATTCGATGGAATTGTTATAGTGCGTCACATTTTCCACTTTCAGGCCTGCTTGTACTTGCAAACGAAGACACCATATCAGTGCCTAGGTGTAGTTTTGAACACTAGAGGCCTCTTTCATTTGTATGATTACTAAAATACACTAATAGAGTGAGAGGCCATCTTCAATTGTTCATGATTAACATCTCAAAAAAGTATTGAAATCAAATTACCTTTAGAAAACATAGTACATTTGTCATTGTAATCATGGGTAAAAGTACCAACAAATTGAACTCCGATGTGGTTAACAATTAACAGGAAAGGAGCATCACCTTGATGTATAGCTTCTCCGTACACGGAAAGCATCTAAGGAATCTAAAAAGTTCATACATATCAGGGATGATAGATTGTGCCAAGTGATACGTCTCCAACGTATCTATAATTTATGAAGTATTCATGCCATGTTTACAATAATCCTATATGATTTTGGCATGATTTTATTGGAACTAACCTGGACTGGCGCTGTTTTCAGCACAACAACCACGTTGTCGTTTTTTTTGTGCAGAAATAAAAGTTCTTGGAATGGGCTGAAAATATACGATTTTTTATGGACCAAAAGAGACCCCCGAAGCACCAGAGCTGGGCCAGGAAGTGGATGAGGAAGCCACAATCCTGCTGGGCGCGACCACCCCCTAGGCCGCGCCCCTCGGGCTTGTGACTTCCTTGGGAACCTTCCTCGCGTGAAACCGACACAAAAAATTCCTACAAAATTCCAAAACCACCAGAAAGAAACCTAGATCGGGAGTTCCGCCACCGCAAGACTCCAGAGCCCCGATAAACCAATCTTGACCCTCTCCGGCACCCTGCCGGAGGGGGTCACCATCACCGGAGGCCATCTTTCATCATCACCATCATCACCATGGAGGCTAAGGACCAGAGGGAGAACTTCTCCCCACCTTGGGGGGAGGCCATGGAGGAGGAGGCACAAGGGGGAGACCCTCTCCCCCTCTCTCCCGGTGGTGCCGGAGTGCCACCGGGGGAACCATCGCCGCGGTGATCGTCTTCATCAACATCACCATATTCATCACCATCCTCATCTTCTTTCAGCGGTTCACTCTCCCGCACCTCGCTGTAATCCCCTACTTGAACATGGTGCTTTATGCCACATATTATGAACCAATGATGTGTTGCCATCCTATGATGTTTTGAGTAGATTACTTTTGTCCTTTGGGTTGATTGATGATCTAGATTGGTTTGAGTTGCATGTTTTATTAGTGGTGCTGTCCTATGGTGCTCTCCATGTCGCGCAATTGTGAGGGATTCCCGCTATAGGGTTTGCAATATGTTTATGATTCGCTTATGGTGGGTGGCGTGAGTGACAGAAGCTCATACCCGAGTAAGTAGGTTGTTTGCGTATGGGAATAAAGAGGACTTGATACCTTATAATGCTATGGTTGAGTTTTACCTTAATGATCTTTAGTAGTTGCGAATGCTTGCTAGAGTTCCAATCATAAGTGCATATGATTCAGGTAGAGAAAGTATGTTAGCTTATGCCTCTCCCTCATATAAAATTCAAATAATGATTATCGATCTTGTTAACAATTTCCTAGGACAATTCCACACACCGACCCATTATTATTCCACACTTGCTATTTGTAATATATTGTAATATATTCTAACTTTATAATAACGTCACCTATTTTTATATTCTATTTCTCCGTTATCATGCAAATATATTCTCTTCATACCCACAACGTAGTTTTAATTCTCGTTTCTAGTTGGAAGCAAACGTTCGACGTATGTAGAGTCGTATCATTGACAGATAGGACTTGAGAGAATATTGATATTACCTTTAGCTCCTTGTGGGTTCGACAATCCATACTTATCACTTCCACCTTTGGAAATTGTTACGATGATTCCTTGCACTTGGGGATTATCAAGCGCTTTTCTGGCGCCGTTGCCGGGGAGCAATAGCGTGGGGTTGGTATTCTCGTGTGTGCTTGTTTGCTTTCTTCACTAAGTAGATTTTGTTTTCCCTTTTTGATTTATATATCTGTGGGTGAAACAAACAGTTTTTTAATGAAAAATATAAAAAGAATTACTTTCCCCTTTTGCCTAAGATTTTTTTTTCAAAAAGAGAAGTGATTGGAAAATTGTGCATTGGAGAAGTGAGGGTCGACCTTGAACACTTGTGTTCATGCTCATGGAAACAATGTAGAAGTTTTCATGGAAGTTTCTCAAAAATAATTATCCCCTTATATATATCCATTGTATTATAAAAATAATGTGTCAAGATTTGGCTTTAGGACGATTAGATAGCTTGTTTGCTTTGTGCGGTGTAAAAACAGAAACTTTGACTGTAGTGCATGAATTTTAAATTTTTACTGGAACGTCAAAAGTTTTCGAATGTTTTACACAGTTCTTCTATATATTTTTTAATTTTTCATATTTTTTCAGAAGTTTTTGACTTACAGAAGTATGCGAAGTTTCCAAAATGCTACAGACTGTCCTGTTTTTGACAGATTCTGTTTTTCTATGCATTGTTCTCTTATTTTGATGAATCTATGGGTTGTATCGGGGGGTATGAACCATGATGAAGTTGGGATACAGTAGGTATAATGCTAATATGAATTCAGAATGAGTTCACAACAATACTTAAAGTATTATTTTGCTTTATTATACCAACGGATCTCACAAGGTTTTTGTTATGTTTTGTGTGAATGAAGTGTTCGAAGATTGATGAGGTATCGATATAAGAAGAATAAGGAGAGACAATAGTTCAAGCTTGGGGAAGCCCAAGGCACACCAAGTAAATATTTCAAGAAGACTCAAGCATCTAAGCTTGGGGATGCCCCGGAAGGCATCCCATCTTTATTCTTCCACAATTATTGGTATACCTTGGTTTTTGTTTTGTTCACATGATATGCGTCTCCTTTTATGCACCCTTTTAGTATGAGATAGTCCTTCATTGCTTTGTAGAATGCTACATGTGCTTCACTTAAATCTTTTGAGTATGGATTTGTAGAATGCTCTTTGTGTTTCACTCAAATCTTTTTGAGTATGGCTTTGTAGAATGCTCTTTCTGCTTCACTTAAATCTTTTGAGTATGACCTTATAGAATGCTTCGTGTGCTTCACTTATATATTTTGAGCTTGGATATTGGTTGATCTATATTAATTGTATAATGCTCTATGAACTTGACTTATATCTTTTAGAGTATGCATAAAATCATCATTGGAATTAGGCTTGGAAGAGCATCATTGAAATAACAAAGAAAAGCGCTTGTTGGGAGACAACCCAACACCTCTACCTTATGTTTCTATGAGTTAACATGGTTAATATACTGTAGAAATCATTTTTTGTGTATTTTATTCCAATAAAGTGCCAAGTAAAGCCTTTTGGATGACTCAAAAGATGAGTAGAATTGATGCTGAACCAAAAAAAAACTTTTGACTCAAGTATAAGAATTTTAATTTTTTAGTGGAGCGTGATAATAATCTAATTTTTTTACACAGTCTTGATATACAATTTTTTTCTGGTTTTCCTAATTTTTGAGAAGTTTTAAGGAAAAGGAAGTATGGCTATACTACAAATTTTCATAGACTGTTCTGTTTTTGACATATTCTGTTTTGCATCCATAGTTTGCTTATTTTAGTGTTCCCATAGCTTATATTCAGTAATATAATTTGTGGGAATTATAGAATACAGTAGGTATCATGTGGGAATAATTATGAAAATTTTCTTGACAGTACCTAAGTGAATGATCTATCTTTATTGCACGAACCCTTCTCACGAAGTTTCCTTAAGTTTTGTGTGATTGAAGTTTTCAAGTTTTGGGTGAGACACTGATATGAGGAGAACAAGGAGTGCCAAGAACCTAAGATTGGGGATGCCCAAGGCACCCCCAAGGTAATATCCATGTAAGACTCAAGTGCCTAAGCTTGGGTATGCCCCGAAAGCACCCCCTCTTCCGTCTTCAATATTATCGGTATATCTTACTTGGAGCTATATTTTTATTCGTCACATAATATGAGTTTTTCTTGGAGAATCATTTTATTTTTTTGTTCTCTGTTAGGTGTTAATTAAAATCTTTTTTTCAATAAAAAAGTTCCAAGAATTGCATTAAGATGCTTGCATTGCATGGTTTGATGTGTGCTGTGTTCCACGGTTTGTATTAAAAATGCAACACCCTGTTCTGACCATATTGCACTATGTATCATCATTCGATAAACCGAGAAATGCTTCTTCTCTCTGATTCAAGTAGAAATACAAATGGAAAAATTCAAAGGGTATTCAGAAAAACAGAAATCTCATCAATAATACTTTGTCTACTCACTTCTCTTTCAGGAGTATATTTATGCATTTGCTCATGATTATGGATTAAACGACAGAAACTCTTGCGGTAGTGTTTAAATTTTCATGTTTTACTAGAACGTGGAAAGTTACAATATTTTTTACACAGTGTTGTAATATAAATTTTATAACATGTCCTAAATTTTTATAATTGTTTGAGCTATATAAGTACCCTGTTTTCATAAATTGCTATAGACTGTTCTGTTTGGACAGATTGCTGTCATAGTTTTGTTATATACTTATCCTATAGTTTGTATAGCCTATATTGATAGACATAAATTATGGAAATGATAGTAAACAGTAGATGATGTTTGCAATTATTATGCAACTTGTCTTGGCAGTACATAAAGGTTGATTTATTATTATGTGCACTAACCTATCTCACAAGTTCTTTTTGAGTTTTGTGTGGATGAAGTTTTTGATAATAGGTGAAAACGGAATACGAGAGGATTGAACAAGATACAAAATCTCAAGCTTGGGGATGCCCAAGGCACCCAAGTAAATATTCCAAGAACTCTCAAGCATCTAACTCGGGGATGCTACGCATCCCACCTCTCTTCATCAACAATTATCGGTTAGCCTATGTTGAGCCTAATTTTTTATTCCTTCACATGTTGCGTGCTATTCTTGGAGTGCCACTTTTATTTTGTTTTTCTGTTTCAATAAACGCTTTGGATATGAAAATCTTTATTAAGAGAGAGAGATAAAGTCCTCACATAGCTACTTAATTGTTTGACTACTCATTTATCTTCACTTATATGTTTTGGAGTAGTTTTGTCATTTACTTTCGTGCTTCACTTATATCCTATGAGTAAATGGTTGAATGAATTCAATATCATAAATCTGAAATTATATATGTTTTATATGCTTATCCCATGGCGAGGCGGAGCACGGATGGTGGCAACGAGCGCACATGCCCACCTTCAAATCTAAGCTCCTTGAGGTGATCTAGGACGGGGGATAAGAACCACTCGTGAAACTTGGGTTCGACCTTGCAGTTGGAATAGAAATTGATGATGGCAAGGCATCTGACTGGCCCAATGTTCGAGGCAAGGATGTGGGGCAATCCATCCAAGCGTTTGCGATCTCTGTTGCAGAGCTCATCATCGTTGATGAGGTCCAGGGGTGGAGTGACAAAGAGGCGCCACCGCTGGGGGAGGCGGTGACCCGCATGACAAATTTGATGGGGAGGAGGGACATGATGGTTGCCAATATCTCACCGGGGAGGCTTCTGATGAATTCCACACCTCCCGAAGGTTCTTGCGGTACTGGATCGACCCGCCCCTGCTTGTTGCCTGCCTCGTCCTTCATCGGAGAGGTAGGTGATCCTTGATGGCGACTCTTATAGATAAGAACAGAGGAGTAGGAGGAGCATTAATGGAGAAGTTGGAAGCGATGTGGGCCGAGGGTGGAGGTCAAATGACTCGATTCTTGATGAGCTAGTTGCGCGATAGACTCCTTGCACGCATCCTGGTCAGGCTGCACGATGGAGTGGTTGCACGCCTCATGCTGAGTATGCACGATGGACTACTCGCATCGCATCATGCCTAATCAAACCTGCCCCCATAATACCTCCTAGAAAATAAATAAGAGGGACACGTGGAGGCACATAAGCGGTTAGTACAACGCACATGATTCAAATAAGACATCCGGTTGCAATATTAAGTTGGCAGCTAGTTGTTCCAAAATACCTACGTTGGCTGTTAATGTGGCATCTATTTTGAAATTCATTCTTATTTCTTGAGTAGGACCTAACCATGCACCCACAAACACATATATGATTTTTGAACTCATTTTGGTGCATTCGAGCATTTGCATGTAGTTCAAATTTGAGTTATGCACACTAAATGCCTAGAAAACTCAGTTAATGTATAAAAAGTCCAAACGAACCCTGAATAATTCTAAATTTTAACACGACACTCCTATTAATCCATGTTGCCTCTCGAATAATATTCAAGGAGAGAATAGACAACGAATATGGTTTCTTCGATAAAGATGATACGTTCCCTATTGGAACCACGAGGCTTCTAGTGAGAAGCTCTGGTTTGTAAGAAGCTTATATCAAAACTTGTCCCAAATTGGACAAATTTCTTACCACATCATGTTGGTACCATTTCATGACACCATGCTAAGTTTCATGAATGTCATACAAGTTTTGTATTTACATGAATTTAAAAACCAAGGTTCTTAATGTTTGCGGCCGATCAATGACATCGAGGTGTTTGAGATTCATTCCCATTTCTTGCACGGGAACTAGACATGCACCGAGGGGCACATATATGATTTTCAACCCATTTTGGTATACCGGAGCATGTGCATGTAGTTCAAATTTGAATTATGCACACTAAATGCCTAGAAAACTCAGTTAATGTATAAAACTGTCCAAACAAACCTTGAATAATTCCAAATTTTAACACGACACTCCTACTAATCCTCGTTGCCTCTATAAAGATATTCAAGGCAACAAGAGATAACGAATGTCGTTTCATCCACAAAGGTTACACGTTCCCCATCAAAATCATGAGGCTTCTAGTGAGAAGCTGTGGTTTGTAAGAAGTTTATGCCAAAACTTGTCCCAAATTGGACAAAAAAATTACCATATAATGTTGGTGACATTTCATGACACCATACCAAGTTTCAGGAATGTTAGACGAGTTTTGGATTTACATGAATTTAAAAACCAAACTTCTCAATGTTTGCGGGCAATCCACGACGCCGAGGTGTTTGAAATTCATTCACATTTCTTGCGTGGGAACTAAATATGCACCCAAGGACACATATATGTTTTTAACCCATTTTGGTGCAGTTGAGCATGTGCGTGTAGTTCAAATTTAAATTATGCATACTAAATGACTATACAACTCTATTAATATATAAAATGTCCAAATGAACCCTGAATAATGCCAAATTTTAACACAACACTCCTACTAATTCATGTTACCTGTCGAAAAATATTCCAGGCGAGAAAAGGCAACGAATGTCGTTTGATCCACAAAGGTGACACATTCCTTATCGGAACCACGAGGTTTCTAGTGAGAAGCTCTGGTTTGTAAGAAGTTTATACCCAAACTTGTCCCAAATTGGACAAAATATTTACCACAACATATTAGTGCCATTTCATTACACCATGCAAAATTTCATGAATTTCAGACGAGTTTTGGATTTACAGGAATTTAAAAACCAAGCTTCTCAATGTTTGAGGCTGATCCACGACATCAATGTATTTTAAATCCATTCCCATTTTTTGCATGGGAACTAAACATACACCGAGGGACACATATATGATTTTCAACCCATTTTGCTACACTAGAGCATTTGCCTGTTGCCAAATGTGAACTATGCACACTAAAATTCTAGAAAACTCAGTTAATATATAAAAATGTCCAAACATACCCTAAACAATTCCGTATTTTAACATGACACTCCTATAGTTGCATGTTTCCCCGAAGATAAATGTTCTAGTAATTCAAAAACTCTCCTTTTGCATAATAACCCCGCTTTTCTTTCAATTCAAAATGAAAAATCAAGTACACCTCAAAAAGTTTATTAGCACGAATCATGTGTGATGCAGCATAAAATATATTGGGCCTCGCTTACTCTAGAAGCTTGATCGGCTACAATCCATTGTCCGCTCGTTAACCACACTTGTGCTAGTTTTTCACAACACCAAGCGAAAAATTTCAGCAAACGCAGAAAATATCTACCTCACCCCTACCAAAATCCACATTTCTATTATTTCCTCCTTGCTTTCCAAGCTCAAACATGCACTCCTTGCTTGCAGTGATGCTCCTTCCTGCCGCACAACCTCGTTGATCTTGTGATGTAATCCACACCCCACCCACATCCTCCTCCTTCTCCTCCTCCTTCTCCACCCCACATGCCCCGACAACTGACGCGACACTTTCAATCCAAATCACCATCCTATCCTCCAAATAAGCGCCACCTTAAAGCATGGTGCACACAATATAGCCAGAAGCTCAAGGAGAATCTAGGAGCAGAGAAGCAACTCACGGACGCATGCACAGATGAGGTGGCAAGGGCCGCCATGCGTGTCGACCGCCAGATCTTGGAGGAGCACCTCACCATAGAGGCCACACCTCACACGCGGCCACTGCCATGCGGTTGGCTACTTTAAATGATAGTTTGTGGTGTTTTCTTGAGTCCATCACTGGTGCCTTCATGTGATGTTAATATACAATCTTATCTTCTAGTATATATACGATATATATAATGCGCAATGTGGTGCTCACTTCACTATTTGGTTCATTTGTTGTGATGTTTAGTTAACTTTTTGGTTCCATTTTGAAATGCGATGTTCAATTCTTGTGGATACAACTTTTGTATTTTTATGTGGTGAGAAACAAATCGAGTTTGGCTATACTAAGTACATGAGAACCATATACAATTGCTATATTTCCTAGTTCTTAAGAATTCTTGGTGTGG
The DNA here is from genome assembly GCF_904849725.1 of Hordeum vulgare subsp. vulgare. Lineage (NCBI taxonomy): Eukaryota > Viridiplantae > Streptophyta > Magnoliopsida > Poales > Poaceae > Hordeum > Hordeum vulgare. Next base: position 488,190,973 of record NC_058519.1, read on the forward strand.
ATAAGTGGCTTTTCCATGTGGCTCAAATTAATGTGTTGGATCTGCAATGTGTTTTTTTCATCAACATATTTTACTTATAATATGCCAACTCTCACTTAAACTGGTCAATAACTACCTTATATGTGTTGAAGGGAAACAATTGGATGCACTTAGGTTTACCATCGAGGTTTGCACATGCATGGTCCTTTGGCTAATAGCACATTATTATGCAATTGCATCAACCATTCTAATATCTAGGTTTTTAAATTTTTGGTCTTTCATATGTAGGTTCTACAATTAGAGGTTTATACCCATTGTTTGATCCATTTTTCATATGGGGAAATGCTTGTCTATGAATATTAGTCAAGTCAAGAAACTCAAAAAGATTGTTAGGATAAATAAATTAGTAATGAATAACGACAAGATCTTTGTTTGCACAATGAAGAAGACATGTGCCAACTGTAGGATGGTACTAACTCTTTTACCTACTTTTTTCCCTCTGCGCCATTCCAAAATTTAGAACATATATTTATGCATATCTTTGTTTTCAGTCAGTTACAAAGTAGTTCATGAATGATTACCTCTCAAACCACCTGCATGCTGAAGATATGATGAAGGTATTCATTCAACACCCACGGTACAATATTGAAGTCTTCCTCAAGAGGACGAAGGTTGGGCGGGCAATCATCCACAACTAGTGGCTTAAAGTTACAAAGACATTCAACATCACTAAAGGCTCAATATTCGCTTTCAGATTCAACAGTTTTCCAGATGAGATTCATCTGTCTATTTACCGTATATGATGCTACACTTTAAAGGTTTTAGATGTAGCATGTGAAATTTGGTGCTCTTGTGTAATGTCGTAGCTAGGTATATGCCTATATGATGTAACTGGGTGCTGAAGCTATCTAATGTTGTACTATGATGTAATTCAGATATGAAATCCTGGTTGCCGTAATACATATACGAAATATATGGTGTGTTTGATATGAAATGTCAATTTGATTAGTAAATGGTTTATCAATAATAGGCCAATTAGCCTGCTTATTTGGTTTTCTATTGTAGACGATTTTTCAAACACCATTGTGGGCGATGACCTCAAACAACCCACACAGTTTTTAGAAAGTAGCCATGTTGGATCAATGAACAATCACACATGAGTTCCGCTCGACAAACATTTCCACATAAAAAAACGCGTGTGATGGACAACCCATGCCATATAGTTTCTTCTCGGCATCGTGCATGATGCTAAGAATAACTCACACAATTTGTCCCGTATAATTGTTTGCGATGGCTCACCCAATCGCACATGCGCTCTTTTTTGCTTAACGTGTGTGACCCGAGGACTTATCGCTAACGGTTTCTGGGTCGTGTGGGATGGATCCCTGTATCGCAAACACAGGAAATATGCAGGAAGGGGATAAAAACAATATGTATAGGACGTGTCTACAATAGTGACTTAGGATTACACACTCCATGTAGGCATGCACAAATACAAGAGAAGTAATTAAGATAAATCCATTGATCAAAAAATCGGAGGATTCAATGATTTATCGCAAATCAGTGGATGACCGATAAGATTATGCCATATCATCATCATTTATCGTTTGGACCAATTTATCGCCGTGACAAGAAATTTATCACGAATATACCAATAAGTTGGTCCTATTTCTAGCACTATGTGTGCAAGAATTATGATTATTTCTATTTTGTAAACGCTGTTATGTAATATGTACAACTTTCCTGTTTTGTTTGTCATTGCACAAGGATTCACAGACAAGGAATCAAGGTAACACTTCTGTTCAGTAATATTTCCTGTTGAATATAACATATTTTAGTGCGGGGAACCTGGGATTTGTAAAAATGGTCAATTAATCGTCAACCGCTAAAATCAATTAATCATCTAGTTTCCGATTAATCCCTAATTCCTAGCTGATCGAGATGCTGACGATAAGCGATATTTTCAACATTGGATATCTAACCGTACGATGAAACATATGGATCCAAAACATCCCTTTACGAAACAATTTACAAACCGGGGTTTAATTTCCAGTCATTGATACGTCCCAAACATATCCACTTTTCCAAACACTTTTGATCTTTTTTTGACTCTAATTTGCATGATTTGAATGAAATTAACCCGGACTGATGTTGTTTTCAGCAGAACTACCGTGACGTTGTTTTTGTGCAAAAATAGAAGTTCTCGGATTGAGCTGAAATTTTATGAAGAATATTTTTGGAATTAATAAAAAATACTGGCATCAAGATCTACCGGTGGGGGTCCACCGAGGAGCCACAAGCATGGTGGGTGCCCCTAGGGCGCATCGACCGAGCTTCTGGGTCCCTTGGGACTTCGACTGACCCAATTTCAATGCCATAAGTACCGTCTCGTGGAGGAAAAAACTAGAGAGAAACTTTCATTGCATTTTACGAGATGGATCCACCACCACCTCATGTTCTTCCTTGACATGTATGATGTGGAGTCCGTTCGGAGCTCCGGAGAGGGGGATTAGTCGTCGTGATCACAACCCTTCTCCATCAACAAGTCCATGACGTTCACCATCGGGAATGAGTAATTACTTCATAGGCTTGGTGGACGGTGATGAGATTGGATGAGATTTGTTATGTAATCGATTTATTTTGAAAGGGCTTGATCCCTAGCATCCACTATGTTCTGACATTGATGTTGCTATGGCTTATTATGCTTAATGCTTGTCGCTAGGGCCCTAGTGCCATGATTTTAGATCTGAGCCTATTTTGTTTTCTCGATGAGAGTGTTTTGGATCCTATCTTGCAAGTTGTATGCACCTATTATGTGTTATGATCCGTAGACCACAAAGTGACAATAATCGGGATCATCTCCGGTGATGATCATAGTATGAGGAGTTCATGTATTCAGCATGTGCCAATGCTTTGTTCCGGTTCCCTATTAAAAGGAGGCCTTAATATCCCTTAGACTTCCTTATGGACCCCACTGCCACGGGAGGGTAGGACAAAATATGTCATGCAAGTTCTTAATATAAGCATGTATGACTATATACGGAATACATGCCTACATTAAATTGATGATTTAGAGCTAGTTCTGTCTCGCTCTAGTGTGTAACTATGACATGATGAATTTCATCCAACATAATTATCCGTCACCGATCCAATGCTTACGCTTTTCACATATTGATCTCCGCTAAGTTACTAATGTTGCTGCTGCTGTTACAACCATCACAATTGATACTATTACTGTTCATATCACTATTGTCACTGTGTTACTAAAACTTTACTGCACAAAGATATTCTAGGTGTGGTTCAATTGACAACTCAACTGCTAATACCAATAAATATTCATTAGCTCCCCTTGTGTAGAATCAATAAATTTGGGTGAAATACTATCCTCGAAGACTGTTGCGATCCCCTATACTTGTGAGTTATCGGTCACTCTCATAATCCATCTTCTACAAAATAATTTCACAATGCCTTCTTCTAGGCCCAAAGTTAGTGAAGTATCAAGTAGTGAACATTCACATGACACCACTAGAGGAACACAATACATCATCAAAACATTGAATTATAATCAACTTCACAAGATTTCTAGTAACAAGACTTCTTTCATGTCCTCAAGAACAAATACAACTACTTAATTTTGTTCATGATCAGAGGATATAAATATGTGTTAACAATTTGAATTAGTGATCTGGCACCAAATAAACCAACTAGCATGAACTACAAGTTGTAATCCACATTACGAGCACCCCTAGGTACGAATCTGATGTTGAGATTGAGCACAAGAGATGAACTAGGGTTTGGAAACAAGATGTTGCTAATGAAGATGTTGACGAAGATGAAGCCTCCCACGATGATAGGAATGTTGGGGATAATGATGGCTTCAATTTCCGTGTTGCTACTTGTAAAACACATTGGGATTTTCCCTGAAGAGGTGGGGAAATGAAACACAATAGAGATAAGTTGTGACATCCCGAGACCGACGCTCCAGAAGATTCCCCTTTATTTCCGTTTCCGTCGTCTGGTTATTTTATTTTGTTGCATCGACATTTAGTTTGCATAGTCGCATCATGCATGGCATCTTGCATCGTCTGTCGCGTGTGGTGTATTGAGTGTTGTGCTTCGAGTGATCACCGAGTCGTAGAGCGATAGTAGTTCCCCCTCTCCCTCCTCTTATTTCATTTTGTGGTTTTGCTAAAGTTTCCCGTTTTAAACCCCTATTTTAAAAGGGAGCGTCTTCTTTTTAAAAGGTCCTTTTATTAAATGTGGGGGCAACCCTTGGGGTTTATCTTATTTCTCCTTGTGTGTTATTTTAAAACCCCCTCATTTTCTTTTCTCTTTTAAAGGGCTTTTATTTTATTCTTTAAATAAAGAGGTTTTATTTAATTCTTCAAAGGGGTTTGATTTTTTATTCTTTTGTAAACGGGTTTTAATTTTTAATTCTTCGAAAGGTTCTATTTTAGTTCTTTTAAAAATGCCCAATCTAATTTTATGGTTGGGGTATATTTTTAAAGGAGCAAAGGAATTTTTTTGTTATTATTTATTTATTTTTTCTTTGTTAAAAAGCCTTTCTTTATTTAAAATTTTCTGTTTTAGAAGTTGTAAAAAAAGACCAAAAACCCAATAGGGAGAGAGGGGACCCCAGGCCCAGCATGCCCAGCCGCCCCCCCAAACCTAGCGGCACGAGGCTCGATGCCTCTCCTCCTTCCCCCATCTCCCCGTGCGCGTCAGCCAGGCCTTGATCCCCTTCTTCCTCCTCGCCTCCCAGCGCCAGCAGTCCCGCTGCCGGCCTCTCTGCTCCTCCCCGCGCTGCGCCACCCCTAGCTCGCCGGCGGTCAGAGCCCCTCAGCCCCGCGCCTCGCCGGCCTCCCATTCGACCCGCCGTCCGCCGCCATGGCCGTCCGCCACCGCCTGCCATCGCGTGCCGCCATGGCCGGCCTCCTCCGCCCGAGCCGCCTGCGCCCCGTCGCCGCCTGGCCTGCCGGGTGCGCGCCCCCACCGTGGAAGCCGCCCCTCGCGCTGGCCTCGGCCTCGCCCCTCGCCGCGGTGCCCCGAGCTCCGCCCGTCACCGGGAACCAGCGCCCTCGGCCGGCGTCGCCCCTGAGCCCTCCCCGCGTGCCGTCCCTTGCGCTGCACCCGGTCGCCGATCAACCCCGCCGTGCGCTGTCCATCCCGCCACGAGCTGCTGCTGCTGCATTTTTTTTGCCTGCCGAGTCGCCCTGCTGTGGCGTTGCTTAGCTGCTGCTGCCTGTTGCTGGCGATTGCTGCTGCTGCTACTAGCTAGTTGTAGCTTGTGCTGTTTTGCTGCTAGCCTGCCTGATGCGCCGCTGCTCCATTGCCTGAAGTCGCTTGATGCCGTTGCTGCTGCCATGTATTGCTGCTTGCGGATTGTTGTGCCGCTGCTCTTGCTGCTGCCGAATACTTGGTGTGCCTAACTGATTGGAGTTGCTCTTCCTGATTCATGCTGTAGCGTTGCTAGCTAGCTTGTGCTGTCATTGCCTTGCCTGCTTGCGTTTTCCCTGCTGATGCAAAGAGCTGTAGTTGCTGTTATGTGGCTGTAGATGCCCTTCTAGGCTTGGTTGCTCTGCTACTTGCCGTTGTTTGCCGGCGCCGTTGCATATTTGCCGTGTTGCCGCTTGCGTCGCCGTGTGCGCCGTTCCCCTCCGCCGTGGAACCGACAAGATCGGCGAGTTCCACGTCGTCCTCGACGACCCCGACCATCTTCAGAATGAGTTCGACTTCCTCGACGTCGCCGAAGGCTCGTGTTCGACTACTGAGGTGAAGACCGTAACCGTCGCCGAAGATCGTGTACCACTGCTTCAACTACCACCCCAGGAACGACTACTTCCATGACGACAACTACTTCCATGACTTCCTCGACGTCCGCTACAAACCGATCCGCTCCGATTCGCACGTGTCGAAGGTATATCGATGAGACGTGTCGTGTAACGAACGCATGTGTTGTATGAGTTGAATGCATGTATGCACCGTATGCATGCCCGTTGCACGTTGTATTCTTTTGTTGTGCCTGACACATGGGAACCCGATAACCGGGATCACCCCATCTTATTTACCGTTCCCGCACGCGTTCCCAGCACGTTGGCGCGATTGCTCGTCGAGTTATCGGGATAGGAACGTTGTCGTGGCATCGTTTCCGTCTTGCCGCCATGGTCCCCACTTGCTCGCCGTGGCGACACTTGTTTATTTATCTTCTTGCCGTGTTGTTTGAAATCGCATGCATGACGCATTCATGGCATGATATCGTGTGTTGCATGCCTCTTGTGCCGTAGCTCCGTTCTATGCTCCATGTGTTAACCGTCTAGGATGCCAGGTAGAATCATCGCTTCACCCCTTGCCATGTTAACAACATTTAATATTGCGTGTTAAATAATCGGGAGTGAATTAAATACTTAAATGTGGAGTTTCGTCGATGTACAACTCGTTGCATATCGAGCTTCACTTAATGTGTAGTGTTTGCGTGAGGTGAATTGCCATGCCATCCCTTGCATCAATGAACTGATCATGCATCATAGTAGGTTATGCATCATGTTGTGCATCGTGTGGTGAATATTTGTGTTGATGTTGTTTCCGGTTTGCTCCGTTCCGATAGAGTTCCGCAAGCGTGTCGGAATCTGAGGACCCGTTCGACTACGTTGGTTCGCCGACTTCGCGGAGTCATTCTTCTTCCAAGCGGGATCTCAGGCAAGATGACCATTTGCCCAGATACCATTACTATCATTGCCATGCTAGTTTATCGCTTCTATCGTTTATGTCTCGTTGCCTACCACCTGTTAAATATCAGCCTCTCAACAATGCCATGATTACCTTCAACCTGTTCGACCTAGCAAACCACTGATTGGCTATGTTACTGCTTGCTTAACCCTGTTGATAGCGTTGCTAGTTGCAGGTGTAGTTGCTTCCATGTGATAACATGGGTTCCTTGTCATATCACCATATTAATGCTATTTAATTTAGTGCACCTATATACTTGGTAAAAGGTGGAAGGCTCGACCTTTCTAGCCTGGTGTTTTGTTCTACCTTTGCCCCCTTAGTTTCGGCTACCGGTGTTATCTTCCATAAACGAGCGCTCCTAACACGATCGGGGTTGTTATGGGGACACCCTTGATAATTCGTTTTAGATTAAAGATGGTCTGGCAAGGCCCAACTTTGGTACTACATTTGCCTAATCACTAATGAACTGCATAGGGAGTAATTAACCCGAGGATAATTTAATCAACCCCGGGCCAGTGCTTCTCATGAGTGTTGGTCCAAATTGGCAGACTACGGGGCCACCGCGGGGCAACCTGAGGTTTGGTTTCTCCTAGTGTGACCCATCCGCCGTGTCCTGAGAACGAGGTACGTGACTCCTATCGGGATCGTCGACACGTCGGGCGGCCTTGCTGGATTAGTTTTACCTTTGACGGAATATCTTGTGCATCGGGATTCTGGTGATGCTTTAGGTAATCTCAGAGTTGAGGTTTTCCACTAGGGAATCTGACGAGATCGCGAGCTTCGTGATTGAGGATTTTTATGCGGCTTGTGGTAATTTGTGATGGACTAGTTGGAGCACCCCTGCAGGGTTAAATCTTTTCGGAAAGCCGTGCCCGCGGTGATGTGGCAACGTGGAAACTTTGTTTAACACCGGTTCTAGGTAACTTGAAGTTAACTTAATTAAGATATGCCAACTGTGTGCGTAACCGTGACTGTCTCTTTCGTGAGTTCCTTCTCCGATCGAGGACACGGTGGGGTTATGTCTCACGTAGGTAGGTGCTTAGGATCATTCATTTGATCTTCAGTAGTAACGTCCGTTATGCGTAGATCTTCCCCCTCTTATTTCTTGTACTCGTAAGTTTAGCCACCAAATATATGCTTAGCCGCTGCTGCAACCTCACCACTTAACCATGCCTCACCCATTAAGCTTTGCTAGTCTTGATACCTTTGGAAATGAGATTGCCGAGTCCCCTGTGGCTCACAGATTACTACAACACCAGTTGCAGGTACATGTAAAGGTTACTTGACGCGAGCGCGTTGACTGTTCATTTGGAGTTGCTTCTTCTTCTTCTTCTTCATCGATCTAGGATGGGTTCCGGGCTGGCAGCCTGGGATAGCAAGGATGGACGTCGTTCTTCTTTTCTCGTTTGTTTTCGTCCGTAGTCGGACCCTGCTCTTACTCTTGATGATTATGTAAGGTACTGATGTGACTCTGATGTAGCTTGTGGAGAGTATAAGCCAATTCTATATATATATCTCTTCTTTTCAGTACATGTACTTGTAACGATATCCATTCTTGCGACACGACGAGATGCGCTTCTATCCCTGACGAGGCCTTCGTGCCAAATTGAGGATAGGGTCGCATCTTGGGCGTGACAAGTTGGTATCAGAGCAGTACCAACCTAGGAGCCCCCTTGATTGATCGAACTTGGCCGAGTCGAGTCTAGTGAAAAACTGCTTTGAGTCTAGTTATATATCGGAGAGTAGGATTCTTTTTTCTCCTCTTCTATGCTCTGGTGAGGAATCTTGACGTAATAATTTTAATTCTACTCCTCTTCTCACTCAAATTCTTTTTAGGATCACGCGGATATTTTTGGAATCTATATGATGCCGATGTGATGGAGTTCTGTCTTGGTGCCTCCTATCTGCTTTGAGTTTCAGGGGAGTTGAGCTCCAGGGGATTCTTGAGCACATCGTTATCATTCAGGTTTCTTAGTATCTCAGAACGAAGGATGTTTGTAATTGCTTCAATACTAGTAGTGGCGAGATAACCCCGATGTCCCCAGTACTGGTGCAGATTGTTCGGGAGTACTGCCATACTTTGTATCATTGTGATCACGAGGGTCTGTTGTAGATGAAGGTCCGAGATTCTGGTTGTGTGTTGACGGATGTGATACAGGTGACGGGTTAGTTTAGGAGTTGTGTGAAATACTCCTTGTATCCATGTACCAGATTGCATGACCAGATATTTCGAGAATTCATAGGTGGGAATTAAAGTAGTTGCTTATAGGACAATCTTCCAACAAATGCATGATGTTAGGTTGGGGTTCGACATCTAGTGGATTCCTGTCCACGAAAATATCGGACGAAATCTTTCTCATGAGTTTGTTCTAGCTTGTTTCGTAAGCCGCATCCTTTGTGTTGTTGATTATGGTAATTCAAGTTGCTTCGATGTCAAGCGGTGACTTCAGATCTTTTCTAAGAAGTGTTCTCATATTCATATGAGAGTGTAAATTCTTTGCTCAATCAGTTGTCTTATCAGTTCTTGTCAACCGGAGCCGTCATGTTAATTCTTTTCAACCGGTGTGCTTCCCTTCAGTGAATTCAATCCTCTCCAATTTTGCAAGATCATTCTCTTATCCCATCCGGAGTTCATCCCATCTGTCCCAAGTTGTCTTTGTTTTTCCCCGCCCTCCCACCCTTTTCTTCAGTGATTGGATTTCATCCAAGCGCATTCATTTCATTGTGCTTCCGCTATCTTTTCTTCTATGTCCTATCCGGTGATTCATTGTGAAGATTCTCAGGAGCTTCATGTTCATCCTTATCCAGTATTGTTATTTTTCCGGTGAATTCAATTTAGTTGTCCGTGTCATCTTATCCATTCATCCTTGTAATTCTTTTCTATGTTGGGAATTCTTATCAGCCTATGTTGTTATTCATTTCTCTCTTTCTATCCGGAGTGTTAAAGATATTTCAGAAGTTCTGGTTTTTAATCCTTCAGTTATTCCGAGATGCTAACCTCATGTAGTTTTCATTTTTACCGGTGCATTCAATCTGTCTTTCAATCCTTTCAACGGTGGTTTCTTTGAGTGGGCCCATAACCCACAGGTTCATTCCCAAGATCTTATCTGGCTTTTGTAATCTTTCGCGGAGATCTCTAATTCTTTCAACTATGACGTAAGTATGATTTTCATCAGTCTTATCCCTTCTTCAAGATCTATTTGAATTAATTCTCATATTTGGCTCAACCTTGCATCCTTCTTTAGTCCGGAGTGTCTCATTAATTCTTCGTGGTGTTCTCCTCCTCATTGTCAGCTTGCTATTCGAAGGAGTGTTTCTCTCAGTCTTGTTCCATTTTTGTGAAGATTGTCATCTCAGATTCGTGTTATCCTCTCATTTGTTCCAATCATGAGAATCCATTTCTCGCTATCCGGTGCTTCTCTGAGTTGTTTTCATTCTCGTTCCTCCGAAGGCCATCATTTTGGAAGATTCTTCGTTCTCAGCTTTCAGCTTTCATCCTCAATTCTTCTCAATTGTTGTCTCTTCATTCGTCTCTCGATTATCCGGTGTCTTGTTTAAGTTTTTATCTTAGGTGGATCATGATCTCTTCATTCTCTTGTATCTCCGATTGTTCTTAGGTTTTTCCGAATATATGTGAATTTATAGGCGAGAGAATGGATGTAAAGTGGCCACCAAGGGGGGACAAGCCATCAGGGCACGCCGACCTATGACCGCCCCATATTGGCTTGTGCCTCCCTCATGTGGCTTATGGTATTCTCGTGAGGCTTTCATGTCTTCTTTTGTTCCAAAAAATCAGAATTTGTTTTGGGACAATTGGACTTCATTTGGTACAGTAAACCTGAAAAGTAAAAAACACGCAGAAAACAACAACTGGGACTTGGTAGTGGGTCAAAAGTTTACTGCTAAAAAATAATATAAATTGGTAAATTATTACCCAAAAAGCATCCTAGGATGATAATATAATAGCATGGAACAATAAAAATTATATACACATTGGAAACGTATCAAACATCCCTAAGCTTAATTCCCGTTCGTCCTCGAGTAGGTAAATGATAAAGACAGAATTTGTGATGTGACATGCTACCCAATATGTAATATTTTGCATGCATGCTCATTGAGAAACGATGAATTAAAAAAGATCAATATAGTAATATTTATAAGCACAAGAAACAAAATTTCAATTCTTTCAAAGTATATGATCCTAAAAGAATGTTTACCCATATTCATCTTACCATATTACCAAGGCATGGCTTTGTCTTAACCACATTAATAAAAATGTCAAGAACCACGGTGTCCAAGTCAAACAATTGGATCGTACTTTTTCAATGCACATCGACTTTTAATTCTTCACACAATACGTGAGCGTGAACCATGGACATAGCTTAAAGGTGGAATAAAATATGGTGGTAGGTATCAAAGGGGTAAAAAGTGGAGGAGATAGATTCACATCAACCAGGCGTACCGACGGGCTATGGATATGCCCATCGGTAGATGTCAATTCAAGGTGTAGGGATTTCGATACAAATGATGCATTAGAGCTATAAGTGTACGAGAGCTCAACTGAAGCTAAGTGGGGTGTGCATCCAACTTGCTTGCTCATGAAGACCTCGGGCATTGGAGGAAGCCCGTCATTGGAATCTGCAAGCCAAGTTTATAATAATGAAAACTGATTCCCACTAGCATATGAAATGACATATTATGAGACTCTCTATATGAATAACAAGGTGCCACTTTGAGGCACAAGTGTGTTAAAGGATAGTAGCAAAGTCCCTTCTCTCTTTTTCTCTCATTCATTTTTTCATTTTATATGGTGGGTTCATTTGGCCTCCTCCATTTTTATTTTTCGTCCGGAGTCTCATCCCGACTTGTGGGGGAATCATAGTCTCCATCATACTTTCCCCACTGGGACAGTGCTCTAACAATGATGGTCATCACACTTTTATTTACTTACAACTCATTGAGAACTCGATATGAAGAACTATGAAGCAATATGACTCAAGATGAATCCCTTTGTCAGTGTACCGGGATGTGCAACGATCTAGTGCGACATGTATCAGCAATATAATGAATGGTGGCTTTGCCACAAATGCTATGTTAGCTCTATATGATCACGCAAAGCAATATGATGATGAATGAACTAGTCATATGATGTAACGGTGGAATTTGCATGGAAATATACCACAAAATTGCTATGGAAATGTCATGATATGTAGGTATTATGGCTGTTTTTAGGAAGATATAGGAAGGCTTATGTGTGACTGAGCATATCATGCCACGGGTTTTGGATGCACTGGCAAAGTTTGCACCGATCCTCGAGGTAAGAATAGGCAATGCATAATATCGAAGAGGCTAGGAAAATATGAAGATGTGAGATTGGGTATGTCCATGGTTTCACATTATTCATGAAGAACTCATATAATTATTGAAAAGTTTTATTAGTTTTATCACAAATCAAAGCACTACACACATGTCCCGAGGGAGGGGGTTGGGAGGAGTTAACTATCGCGCGCCTCTGACTAGAAACACCACTAGGATTTCAACGAGGAATAGAAATTCTCACACATCCCCTCCATGCCTTTTTAATATCCACACAAACAAGAAATTAACACCTCTTAATACCGATACTTCTACAAATCAACAATGATGCACTCACACCTTTTTCATTTTACCACATCAATATAGTTAGCCCACAATTTCTTTTTGAGTGCTACATGATGGTTTTGATTATCACTAGTTGAATACTAATTATTTCCGGACTAGCCTTATGACCCACGCAAATTACCGTTAGTATTCATTATCTCTCAAATAAATATAAGTGAAGACTGAGAGTGTAAATATTTCTATAAAATCTATACGCCACTGTGCTCAAAAAGATATAAGTGAAGTACTTGAGCAACTGCTAAGCTCAAAAGATATAAGTGAAGCACATAGAGTATGCTAACAAATCATGATGATCGTGTGTCTCTCTTAAGCTGGTGTGTCCAGCAAATGAAGATTGTGGCAAACTGAAGATAAAAGCAAACAAAAGAAAATGATGCTCCAAGCAAAACTCATATCACGTGATGAATAAAAATGTAGCTCCAAGTGACATACCGATGGATTGAGACAAAAGAGGGGATGCCTTCCGGGGCATCCCCAAGCACAAACGTTGAGTATTCCTAGAATATTACCTTGGGGGTGCCTTAGGCATCCCCAAGCTTAGGTTCTTGCCGCTCCTTATTCCTTTATCCATCATGATAACATCCAAAACTTGAAAACTTCATTCACACAAAACTCAACAAAACCTCGTGAGATCCGTTAGTATATGCAACATATCAAATACTTAGGTACTATTGTAAATTGATTCATATTTATTATTGCATAATAGGTACTGTATTCTAACTTCTCCATTGTTATACCTCCCGATACAATCCATAGCATCATCAAAACAAGCAAACCATGCAAGCAAAAGTAGAATCTCTCTAAAACAGAACAATTTGTAATGATCTATAAAGAACCTATTGCTATAAATAAGCCCTAGAGGAAATAGTAAAATAGTTATTATTATATTTCCTTGTTCAAGATAATCATTTATTATCCATGCTATTATTGTATTGAATGGAAACTCAGATACATGTGTGGATGCATAGACAACACTCTATCTCTAGTAAGCCTCTAGTAGACTAGCTCGTTGATCAAAGATGGTCAAGGTTTCCTAGACATAGACAATGGGATCACATTATTAGGAGAATGATGTGGCAGACAAGACCCAAACTATGAACATAGCATGTGATCGTGTCTTTTTAGTGCTACTGTTTTTCTGCATGTCAAGTATATGTTCCTATGACCATGAGATCATGTAACTCACTGAGACCGGAAGAATACCTTGTGTGTATCAAACGTCGCAACGTAACTGGGTGACTACAAAGGTGCTCTACATGTATCTACAAAGGTGTCCATTGAGTTAGCATGGATCAAGACTGTGATTTGTCACTTCGTATGACGGAGAGGTATCTCTGGGCCCACTCGGTAATACAACATCACAACAAGCCTTGCAAGCAATGTGACTAAAGAGTTAGCCACGTGATTTTGTATTATGGAACGAGTAAAGAGACTTGCCGGTAGCGAGATTGAACTAGGTATAGAGATACCGACGATCGAATCTCGGGCAAGTAACATACCGAAGGACAAATGGGATACGGGATTAACTGAATCCTTGACACAGAGGTTCAACTAAAAAATTCTTTGTAGAATATGTAAGAGCCAATATGGACATCCAGGTCCCACTATTTCTATTGGTTATTGTCCGGAGAGTGTCTCAGATCATGTGTGCATAGTTCTCGAACCCGCAGGGTGTGCACACTTAAGGTTCAGTGACGTTTTGGTATAGTTGAATTGTGTATCTTGGTGACCGAATGTTGTTCGGAGTCTCGTATGAGATCCTGGATATCACGAGGAGTTTGGGAATGGTCCGGAGACAAATATTGATATATAGGAAAGGTATATTTGGATGCCGAAAACCTTTTGGGTATTTTCGGTAATGTATCGGGAGTGACGAATGGGTTCTGGGGGTCCACCGGGAGGGGCCACCCACCCAGAGAAGGGACACATAGACCTAAAGGGTGGCACACTAGATCTTAGTGTGCTGGGCGGCCAGCAGAATAAGGCCTATGTGCCAAAGAGGCCAAAAGAGAGAGAGAGGTGGGGCAAACCAACTAGGAGGAGGACTCCACCAAACCAAATTGGAGGAGGACTCCTCCCCTCCTTGGTGCACTGTTTGAACCCCTAGGGGTATACTTAGGGTGCCACCCCTCCCTCCCTCCTATATATAGTGGAGGGGAGAGAGGCTAGCCGCACATTATGCCACGACGCAACCCCTCTCCCTCCACTACTTCGTGACTCCCCGTAGGCTATTCCGGTAGTGCACAGCGAAGCCCTGCCGGAGTAGCACCACCACCGTCGCTGTCACGCCGTCATGTTGCCAGAGAATCCAACTACCTCTCCTCCCCTATTGCTGGATCAAGAATGCGGAGATCGTTATCGAGCTCTACGTGTGCTGAATGCGAAGGTGCCGTCCGTTCGGTGCTAGTTTAGAACGGAGTTCGTGGGACGGATCATGATTGGATCGCAAATACGTTCGACTACATCAACCGCATTTCTTAACGCTTCCCACTTAGCAATCTACAAGTATATGAAGATCCGATCTCTCCTCTCGTAGATGGTCATCACCATGGATAGATCTTATGTGTGCGTAGGAAACTTTTTGTTTCCCATGCAACGTTCCCCAACAGTGGAATCATGAGCTAGGTCTATGCGTAGATGACATCTCGAGTTGAACACAAAGGAGTTTGTGGGCATTGATGTTCAGATTGCTACCCTCCTTAGTATTTTCTTGATTCAGAGGTATTGTTGGATGAAGCGGCCCGAATCAACATTACTCGTACGCTTATGAGAGACCGGTTTCATCGACTAACATGCAACTTGTTGCATAAAGATGACTGGTGGGTGTCTGTTTCTCCAATTTTAGTTGAATCGGATTTGACAAAGGCGGTCCTTGGAGAAGGTTAAATAACAACTTGTATATCACCGTTGTGGTTTTGCATAAGTAAGATCCGATCGTACTAGATACCCATAGCAACCACGTAAAGCAAGCAACAACAAATTAAACGGCATCTAACTTGTTTTTGCAGGGTATGTTGTGATATGATATGGGCAAAGACATGATATGATATATTTGATGTATGAGATAATCATCTCGTAATAGTTAAATATCGACTTGCATGTCGATGCTACAACAACCGGTATGAGCCATAGGGTTGTCTTTACTTTGCGCCCGATGATGCTTTGCTTTATCGCTAGTTCAGTAGCTTTAGTAGTAACATCATAGTTGGTGCGACAACCTTGATGGCAACACAATGATGGAGATCATGATGCTGGAGATCATGGTGTGGTGCCGGTGACGATGTAGATCATGCCGGTGCTTTGGAGATGGAGATCAAAAGCACAAGATGATGGCCATATCATGTCACTTATGATTTGCATGTGATGTTAATCTATTCATGCACCTTATTTTTGTTAGGACGATGGTAGCATTATAGGGTGATCCCTCACTATAATTTCAATATAACATTGTGTTCTCCCCGAGTGTGCACTATTGCGACAGTTCATCGTTTCGAGACACCACACGATGATCGGGTGCGATAGACTCTACGTTCACATACAACGGGTGTAAGACAGTTTTGCACACGCGAAACTCTCGGGTTAGACATGACGAGCCTAGCATGTACAAACATGGCCTCGTAACACAAGAGACCGAAAGGTTGAACATGGGTCATATAGTAGATATGATCAACATAAAGATGTTCACCATTGAAGCCAACTCAACTCACGTGATGATCGGACTTGAGTTAGTGAATTTGGATCACGTGTCACTCAAATGACTAGAGGGATGTCACTTTGAGTGGGAGTTTTTCGTAATATGATTAACTAAACTCATTATCTTGAACAATAGTATAAGTAATCTTTGCAAAATTAGGTTCTAGATCAATGGCTCATGCAGTAGCACCCTTGAATTCTAACGCGTTCCTAGAGAAAGCCAAGTTGAAAGATGATGGGAGTAACTTTGTGGACTGGGCCCGTAATCTGAGACTATTTCTCACGGTGTCCGAGAAGAATTATGTCCTTGATGCACCGCTAGGTAACATACCACCCGAACCGACGACCCAAGATGATATGAACATCTGGCAAGCTCGTCTGGATGACTACTCAGTAGTTCAATGTGCAAATTTTGTATGGCTTAGAATGGGGACTTCAAAGACGTTTTGAACATCATGGAGCATACGATATTTTCCAGGAGTTGAAGTTTATATTTGAGAAGATGCCCGGATCGAGAGGTATGAAACCTTTGATAAGTTGTATGGTTGCAAAATGGAGGAGAATGGGCCTGTCAGTGAATGCATACTCAGAATGTGTGGGTACTCTAAACGTCTGGCTGACTTGGGAATTGTTCTCCCGCCATAGGAAATTACTTACAGAGTTCTTCAATCATGGCCACCTAGCTATAAAGGCTATGTGTTGAACTACAATATGCAAGGGATGAGTAAGTCCATCGCCGAGCTATTTGCCTTGCTTAAAGTTGCCGAGTCTGTAATCCAGAAAGAACATCAAGTGTTGATGGTCAATAAAACCACTAGTCTCAAGAAAAATGGCGAGGGCAAGAAGGGTAACTCCAAGAAGAGTGGCAACAGAGTTGCTCCTCCGACGAAGAAACCCAAGGCTGGACCCAAGCCGGACACTGAGTTCTTTCATTCCAAGGGGACTGGTCACTCGAAGCGGAACTGCCCCAACTATATGGCCGATAAGAAGGCGCCAACGCCGAACAAGGTATATTTGATATACATGTTATTGATGTGTACCTCACCAGCTCTCATAGTAGTGCATGGGTATTTGATACCGGTTGTGTTGCTCACATTTGCAACTCAAAGCAGGAACTACAGAATAAACGAAGGCTGGCAAAGGATGAAGTGGCGATGCGTGTGGGAAATGGTTCCAAGGTTGATGCGATCACCGTCGGCACGCTCTCACTTCGGTTACCATCGGGATTAGTGATGAAAAATGATAAATTGTTATTTAGTGCGTGCGTTAAGCATGAACATTATATCTGGATCTTGTTTACTGCGAGACGATTACTCATTTAAGTCAGAGAATAATGATTGTTCCATTTATATGAGTAATATCTTTTATGGTCATGCACCCAATGTGAGTGGTTTGTTCATATTGAATCTCGATAGTGATGATGCACATATACATGACATTGATGCCAAAAGATGTAGAGTTGATCATGATAGCACCACTTTCTTGTGGCACTCCCACTTAGGTCATATTGGTATAAAACGCATGAAGAAACTCCATGCTGATGGACTTTTGGAGTCACTTGATTTTGAATCACTTGACACATGTGAACCATGCCTCATGGGAAGATGACTAAGACTCCATTCTCGAGAACAAAGGAGCGTGCAAGTGACTTATTGGAGATCATACATACCGATGTGGGCGGACCAATGAGCATAGAGGCCCGCGGTGGTTATCGTTATTTTCTGACCTTCACATATGATTTGAGTAGATATGGTTATATTTACTTGATGAAACACAAGTCTGTAACGTTTGAAAAGTTCAAGAAATTATAGAGTGCAGTTGAGAATCATCATAACAGAAGGTCAAGTTCCTGTGATCTGATCGACGAGGTGAATATCTGAGTTATGAGTTTGGCACTCACTTAAGTCAATGTGGAATTGTTTCACAGTTGACTCCGCGTGGAACACCACATCGTAATGGTGTGTCCGAACGTCGTAATCGCACTTTATTAGATATTGTGTGTTCCATGATGTCTCTTACTGATTTGTCGTTATCGTTTTGGGGTTATGCGGTAGAGACATGTGCATTCACTTTAAATAGGGCACCATCAAAATCCGTTGAGACGACGCCATATGACTGTAGTTTGGCAAGAAGCCAAAGTTGTCATTTCTTAAAGTTTGGGGATGTGATGCTTATGTCAAAAAGCTTTAGCCTGAAAAGATGGAACCCAAGGCGGAAAAGTGCGTCTTCATAGGATACCCAAAAGAGACAATTGGGTACACCTTTTATCTTAGATCCAAAGGCAAAGTGTTTGTTGTTAAGAACGGAGCGTTTCTTGAGAAAGAGTTTCTCTCGAAAGATTGAGTGGGAGGAAGATAGAACTTGATAAGGTTATAGAACCTTTACTTCAGCCAGAAGGTAGCGCATCACAGAAAGATGTTTCTGTCGAAGCTACATCAGTTGAAGAGGAAGCTAATGATGATGATCATGAAACTTCAAATCAAGTTGCTATTGAACCTCATAGGTTGACAAGGGCACCTACTGCTCCTGAGTGGTATGGTAACCTGTCTTATCAATCATGTTGTTAGACAACGATGAACCTACGAGCTATGGAGAAGAAATGGCGGGTCTAGATTCCAACAAATGGTTAGAGGCCATGAAATCCGAGATAGCATCTATGTATGAAAACAAAGTATGGACTTTGGAAGTATTACATGAAGGGCGAAAGGCCATTCAGAACAAATGGATCTATAAGAAGAAGACGGACGCATATGGTAATATCACCGTCTATAATGCTCGATTTTTGGCAAAGGTTTTTTCACAAGTTCAAGGAGTTGACTACTATGAGACTTTCTCACCCGTAGCGATGCTTAAGTCCGCCAGAATCATGTTAGCACTAGGTGCATTTTTCGATTATGAAATTTGGCAGATGGATGTCAAAACAACGTTCCTTAATGGTTTCCTTAAGAGTTGTATATGATGCAACTGGAAGGTTTATTCGATCCATAGAATGGTGACAAAGTATGCAAACTCCAGTGATCCATTTATGGACTGGTGCAAGCATCACGGAGTTGGAATCAACGCTTTGATGAAGTGATGAGTGTCGTCCCCTATGCTTAGAGAAAAGATGAGTGTCGTCCCCTATGCTTTAGCCATAGGCTCTATCATGTATGCAATGTTGTGCACTAGACCAGATGTCAGCCTTGCCATAAGTATGGTGGGAAGGTTTCAAAGTAATCCATGAATGGAGCACCCGACAGCGGTCAAGAATATTCTGAAGTACCTGAAAAGGACTAAGAAAATGTTTCTTGTTTATGGAGGTGACAAAGAGTTCGTCGTAAAGGGTTACGCCGATGCAACCTTTGACACTGATCTAGATGACTCTAACTCAAAAACCGGTTATGTATTTATTCTTAATGGGGGTGCGGTAAGTTGGTGCAGTTCCAAGCAAAGCGTGGTGGCTGATTCTACATGCGAAGCGGAGTCATAGCTGTCGCAGATGGGGCTAAACAAGGTGTCTCGATGAAGCAGTCCATGACAGATCTTGGAGTTGTGCCCAGTGCACTTGATCCAATGACTCTGTTCTGTGACAACACTAGTGCCATTGCTCTAGCCAAGGAACCAAGGTTTCACAAGAGGACCAGACACATAAAACGACGCTTCGATTCCATCCGTGATTACACCAAGGAGGAGGACATAAATATTTGCAAAGTGCACACGGATCTTAATGTTGCATACCCATTGACTAAGCCTCTTCCACGAGCAAAACATGATCAACACCAGAAATGTATGGGTGTTAGATTCGTTACATTGTAAATTGCATAGTGATGTGAGCTAGATTATTTACTCTAGTGCAAGTGGGAGACTGTTGGAAATATGCCCTAGACGCAATAATAAAATAGTTATTATTATATTTCCTTGTTCAAGATAATCGTTTATTATCCATGCTAGAATTGTATTGAATGGAAACTCAGATACATGTGTGGATTGATACGTCTCCGTCGTATCGACTTTTCCTAACTCTTTTGCCCTTGTTTTGGATTCTAATTTGCATGATTTGAATGGAACTAACCCGGACTAACGTTGTTTTCAGCAGAGTTGCCATGGTGTTGTTTTTGCGCAGAAGTAATAGTTCTCGGAATGACGTGAAAATTTACGGAGAATTTTTGTGGAATTTATGAAAAATACTGGCGCAAGAATCAGCGGAGGAAGTGCAGCTGTGAGCCCACAAACCCACCAGGCGCGGGCCCCCCTAGCCGCGCCTCGCAGGCTTGTGGGGCCCACAATGCTCCACCGCCTCCAAATCCAGCTCTATTTAGTCCGTCTCGCCCGGGAAAAAATCAAGGAGAAGAGTTCATCGCGTTTTATGATATGGAGGTGCCGCCACCTCCCGTTCTTCATCTGGAGAGCAGATCTGGAGTCCGTTCTGGGCTCCGGAGAGGGGAGATCGTCGCCATCGTCATCACCAACCTTCCTTCATTGCCAATTCCACGATGCTCTTCATCGTTCGTGACTAATCTCGTCGTAGGCTTGCTGGAAGGTGATGGGTTGGATGAGATCCATCATGTAATCGAGTTAGTTTTGACGGGGATTGATCCCTCGTATCCACTATGTTCTGAGATTGATGTTGCTACTACTTTGCCATGCTTAATGCTTGTCACTAGGGCCCGAGTGCCATGATTTCAGAGCTGAACCTATTATGTTGTCGCCAATATATGTGTGTTCTAGATCCTATCTTGCAAGCTGTAGTCACCTACTATGTGTTATGACCTAGCAACCCCGGAGTGACAATAGCCGGAACCACTCCCGGAGATGACCATAGTATGAGGAGTTCATGTATTCACCAAGTGTTAATGCGTTGGCCCGGTTCTTTATTAAAAGGAGATCCTTAATATCCCGTAGTTTCCATTAGGACCCCGCTGCCACGGGAGGGATGGACAATATATGTCATGCAATTTCTTTTCCCTAAGCACGTATGACTACATACGGAATACATGCCTACATTAGATTGATGAACTTGAGGTAGTTACTTATCTCTCCCTGTTATAACTGTTACATGATGAATAGCATCCGGCATAATCATCCATCACCGATTCAATACCTACGAGTTTTTGCTATTGGTCCTTGCTACGTTACTTTGCTGCTACTGCTGTCACTCCTGCTACTGTTACTCTGTTGTTACTGCTGTTACTTTGCTGTCACTCGTTACTGTTGCTACTGCTGCTACCATACTACCTTGCTACTCATACTTTGCTGCAGATACTAAATCTTCCAGGTGTGGTTGGATTGACAACTCAACTGCTAATACTTGAGAATATTCTTTGGCTTCCCCTTGAGTCGAATCAATAAATTTGGGTTGAATACTCTACCCTCGAAAACTATTGCGATCCCCTATACTTGTGGGTTATCAAGACCTTTTTCTGGCGCCGTTGCCGGTGAAGCCAAGTCAAGAATATTCTCCTGTCAACGTGCTTTTTTGGCGCCGTTGTCGGGGAGGCACATCTATATTCTCTGAGTCACTTGGGATTTACATCTGTTGGTCACTATGAGGAATCCGATAGATCCAAGAACTAAAGTCTTGCCCTCAACTACGAGGATAGGTAAGGAACTGCCATCTAGCTCTGCACTTGATTCACCTTCAGTTATGAGTAAGTTTGCGACACCACCTCCTGCTAGAAATCTTGATATGTCGCCTGTGCTTGACGATGCTACTTCTGCTGCCCATGATGCTTATAATTATGCTATGCTTGATACTGCTCTGCCACTTGGTGCATTCCTTGATGCAAAAATTGCTAGAGTTGCTGCTAGATGTGATGATACTTCTGAAACTGCTGATACTATTGAAGTAGAACCTGCTATTATGCCTGAATTGCCTGATATGCGTGAGCGTTGTGTTATGGAGGGAGAGATAGGTGAGGATTTTCTTGCGTGTAAGGATAGCTATGATGTTGAGTACTTACTGCGCAAGTGGAAAGAAAAATATCTGAACGCTAGGATGAAACATGACCCGAAGTTTGCTACTTCGCCTATCTTTGTGACCGAAAAGGATTATGAATTCTCTGTCGACCCTGAGTTAATTACTCTGGTCGAATCTGATCCTTTTCACGGTTATGAGTCTGAAACAGTTTTAGCCCATCTTACCAAACTGCACGATATAGCCACCCTATTCACTAGTGAGGAAAAGATCCGCCACTACTATATCCTCAAGCTGTTTCCTTTCTCGCTAAAGGATGATGCTAAGACTTGGTTCACTTCTCTTGCTCCTGGTTGTGTGCGTTGCCCCCAGGATATGGTTTACTACTTCTGTGAAAAATATTTCCGTGCCCATAAGAAGCAAGCTGCCTTGCAGGAAATATACAACTTTGCACAAGTTGAAGAAGAGAGTCTCCCACAAGCTTGGGGGAGGCTCGTCCAGCTACTGAATGCTTTGCCTGATCACCCTCTTGAGAAGAATGAAATACTTGATATCTTCTATAATGGACTTACCGATGCTTCCAAAGACCACCTAGATAGTTGTGCCGGTTGTGTTTTTAGGGAACGAACTGTAGAACAAGCTGAGATCCTATTGAATAACATCTTGTGCAATGAGAATGCTTGGACTATTCCTGAACCACCTCCTAAGACAACTCCGAAGAAAAAAGGAATTCTATTCCTCAGTCCTGAAGATATGCAAGAAGCTAAGAAATCTATGAAGGAGAAAGGCATTAAATTTGAAGGTGTCAAAACTCTACCGCCTATCGAAGAGATCCATGGTCTTGATAACCCGATACAGGTAGGAGAAGTAAATTCTCTGCGTAGGTTTGATGAGAGTGATATTCCTTTCGATCAACCTGCTAGCTTATTCGTGGATGATTTTGATACCTTTGTTGCCAAACAACAAAGTTTCAATGACTATGTTAGCAGACAATTGGAACAGAATGCTCGTATGCTTAGTCATTTAAGTTCTTGTGTGGACAGAAATGTCAATGATCTTAAGCTTTTGAGTAAACATGCCTCTATGGTTACTACCCAGGTAGAACAAGTACTTCAGGCTCAAAATGACTTGCTCAATGAGTTGAATGACAATTCTATCAGAGTCGTCACTAGAGGCGGTAGAATGACCCAGGAACGTTTGTATCCTGAGGGTCATCCGAAGAGAATTGAACAAGATTCTCAAGGAGTTAGCACTCATGAACCTAGTCATCCTAGAAAGAAGAAGAAAGATGATAGGAACCTGCTGATGTCTACTACGCAACCTTCTCCTTGTAGACGTTGTTGGGCCTCCAAGCGCAGAGGTTTGTAGGACAGTAGCAATTTCCCTCAAGTGGGTGACCTAAGGTTTATCAATCCGCAGGAGGCGTAGGATGAAGATGGTCTCTCTCGAGCAACCCTGCAACCAAATAACAAAGAGTCTCTTGTGTCCCCAACACACCCAATACAATGGTAAGTTGTATAGGTGCACTAGTTCAACGAAGAGATGGTGAAACAAGTGTAATATGGATGGTGGATATAGGTTGTTGTAATCTGAAATTACAAAAACAGCAAGGTAACAAATGGTAAAAGTGAGCACGAACGGTATTGCAATGCGTGGAAACAAGGCCTAGGGTTCATACTTTCACTAGTGAAGTTCTCTCAACAATGATAACATAATTGGATCATATAACTAGCCCTCAACATGCAACAAGGAGTCACTCCAAAGTCACTAATAGTGGGGAACAAACGAAGAGATTATTGTCGGGTACGAAACCACCACAAAGTTATTCTTTCTGATCGATCTATCATAGAGTTCGTACTAGAATAACACCTTAGGATACATATCAACCAAGACCCTAATGTCACCTAGATACTCCATTGTCACCTCAAGTATCCGTGGGCATGATTATACGATATGCATCACATAATCTCAGAATCATCTATTCAACCAACACATAGAACTTCAAAGAGTGCCCCAAAGTTTCTACCAGAGAGTCAAAACGTGTGCCAACCCCTGTGCATAGGTTCCCAATGTCACGAACCCGCAAGTTGATCACCACAACATACATCAAGTACTCACATGAATCCACGTGTGCCAAGCCATATGCATAGGTTCCCAATTGTCACAAACCCGCAAGTTGATCACAACAGATAGATACGTGCAACACATACATCAAGTGTTCTCAAAGACTCAATCCGATAAGATAACTCCAAATGGAAACTCAATTCATTACAAGAAGGAGAGGGGGAAGAACATCATAAGATCCAACTATAGTAGCAAAGCCCATGGTACATCGAGATCAAGACATCTCAAGAACACGAGAGAGAGAGAGATCAAACACATAGCTACTGGTACATACCCTCAACCCCAAGGGAGAACTACTCCCTCCTCGTCATGGAGATCGCCGGGAAGATGAAGATGGCCACCGGAGATGGATTCCCCCTCCAGCAGGGTGCTGGAACGGGCTCCAGATTGGTTTTTGGTGGCTACAAAGGATTGCGGCGGCGGAACTCCCGATCTAGGTTTCTTTTTGGGGGTTTATGAATTTATAGGAATTTATGGCGGTGGAATTACGTCGGTTGGGCCCACGAGGAGGTCACAAGCCTGGTCGCCACCACCTAGGGGGGTGGTGCTGGCGTCAGGGCTTGTGACTCCCTCGTGGCTCTTCTGGCCTTCTTTCAAATCTTTGGGGGTCTCTTTTGGTCCAAAAAAAATCATCGTAAAGTTTCATTCCATTTGGACTCCGTCTGAAAATGGGCCAAAAACACGGAAAAAACAGAAACTGGCACTTGGCACTGAGTTAATAGGTTAGTCCCCCAAAAGATATAAAATAGCATATTCATGCATATAAAACATCCAAAGTTGACAAGATAATAGCATGGAACCATCAAAGATTATAGATACGTTGGAGACGTATCACCTGCACGCTAGCAACCGTGTTGCTGCTACACCTGAGAGTCCAAACGATGTCTCTGTCTCTAATGCTGAAACGCAATCTCGTGATGAACATGAGCCTAATGATAATATCAATAGTGATGTTCATGATGATGCTCAACCTAGCAATGATAAGGATGTGGAGATTGAACCTGTTGATCTTGATAACCCACATCCTAAGAATAAGAGATACGATAAGAATGACTTTGCTGCTAGGAAGCATGGTAAAGAAAGGGAACCGTGGGTTCAGAAACCCATGCCCTTTCCTCCCAAATCATCCAAGAAAAAGGATGTTGAGGATTTTGAGCGATTCATTGAAATGATTAGACCTGTCTTTCTGCAAATGCGTTTGACACATATGCTCAAAATGTCTCCGTATGCTAAGTACATGAAGGATATTGTGACTAATAAGAGGAGGATACCTGATGTTGAGATTTCCACCATGCTCGCTAATTATACCTTCAAGGGTGGAACTCCTAAGAAACTAGGTTATCCCGGTGTGCCCACTATACCTTGCTCCATTAAAGGAAACTATGTTAGAACTGCGTTATGCGACCTTGGAGCCGGTGTTAGTGTTATGCCTCTCTCTCTCTATTGTAGACTTGAACTGGATAAGTTGACACCCACTCAAATCTCTCTGGAAATGGCCGACAAATCAACTGCTTTCACTATCGACATTTGCGAGGATGTGCCTGTTGTGGTTGCTAATGTCACTGTCTTAACAGACTTTGTTATCCTCGATATTCCAGAGGACGATGCCATGGTGGTCATCCTCGGAAGACCCTTTTTAAACACTGCAGGGGCTGTTATAGATTGCAACAAAGGCAATGTCACTTTCCATGTCAACGGTAATGAGCATACGGTGCACTTTTCGAAGAAACAATATCGAGTACATTGCATCAATGCCATCGAAAAAACTTCATCGATTCTTATTGGGAGCTTTGAATGCCCTATTCCTCCAGAGAAGATGAAGTATGATTTGCTTGTTGGGGAGATACACATCCCCAATGAGGTAACCTAGTGACTATTCGAAAATTCTCCGTTTCCTTTTGCAATTCGAAAAAGTTTGTCGAGGAGACTTGATCAACCTCATCGACGGATTTCTTTCGATGACCATGAGATGGATGAATCGAGGAGTCACAAACCTCTGTTCCAAGCT
The DNA here is from genome assembly GCF_904849725.1 of Hordeum vulgare subsp. vulgare. Lineage (NCBI taxonomy): Eukaryota > Viridiplantae > Streptophyta > Magnoliopsida > Poales > Poaceae > Hordeum > Hordeum vulgare. Next base: position 488,217,057 of record NC_058519.1, read on the forward strand.
TTCACCTTCGGTTGCTTAGAAGAAAAATGATAGATTTAGTTTAGTTTTCCCTGTTTTCTGTTTTAGCGTCCCGTAGAAAAGTACCCCAAAAATAAAAGTTCTCCGAACGTCCTGAAAATCAAGTATGATTTTTCTGGAATTTTCGAAAAATACCGAGACAAAGAGCTAGTCTGGGGGATGCACCAGTGGACCACAAGCCCTGGGGGTGCGGGCACCCCCATGGCCGCGCCTACCTGGCTTGTGGGGCCCACGTGCACTCCCTCCACTCATTCTAGCTCCCATCTGCTTCTCCTACCTCTAGAAAAATCGTTTCGTAGCTCAAACCCGTGTTCTTGCTCTTCTTGCTGGGATTTTCGATCTCCTTGTGCAAAGCCCTATTCACCAAACTGTTTTGGGGGAATTGTTCCTTGGTATGTGAGTCCTCCATTGCCAGAGGAGCTCACCCAGCAGTGGCACCCTTAGTACACTCCGGAGTACCCCGGAGATGGTTATTTCCCTCCTTGGGAGTAGACCAACTTAGGCCAAAAGCCTAAGCATGGGGGAGGACGTGTATCTCACCGACTTTACATTCTGGTTTATGCTTTCACTTTGTTCGTCGGTGTTCACACTTTGCCACTGTATCATCCATGCTAGTTTATTTTATTTTTCTCGTTTTCTTTTCGTGTGTCTGTCTAGTTTGAGAAAACCCAAAAATATTTTCTCTTTCTTATTTTGCTTGTTGGGAGCTTTCCCGTGTAAATAGTTTTCTTTTTCTTTGGGTCAAGGTAGAAGACCATGGTTACAATGTTTAGTGGCTCTCGCATGCATACCTGTTTATTTGTCATAGAGCCATATTACTTTGTCTTCTCCTTTGTGTTTGGCTGCAGATTCGAGCTTAGTCCAATGCACGAGCACGCTTATTATTGTTCACATCATTCGGTCATGCAAGTGAAAGGCAATACTAACGATATATGATGAAGTGACTGAGCCTGGAAAAGCTGGTATGAACTCGATCTATTTTGTTTTTGTAAATATGACTAGCTCATCGTTCCAAATTCAGCTTTATTGTGAGAGAAACATGTTTGCAATGACAACTTAGAGATCATAGTTGCTGATGCCATGCTTAATTAGCTAGGAGCTTATAATGGTTTGTCTTGGTTGCCAACATGAATTTTGAGATGACTGTGATGTAGTATGATAGGATGGTATCCTCCTTTGAATGATTCAAGTGGCTTGACTTGGCGCATGTTTACGCATGTAGTTGAAACAAATCAACATAGCCTCTATAATATTCATGTTCATGGTGATTTATGTCATACTAATGCTTGTACTCAATGTTAGTTAATCTCAATGCATTTTGATGACTGTTGTCGCTCTCTAGTTGGTCGCTTCCGAGTCTTTTGCTAGCCTTCACTTGTACTAAGCGGGAATACTGCTTGTGCATCCACTTCCTTAAAACCAAAGTGGTTCCATATGAGTCCACCATACTGATACGTCTCCGTCGTATCTACTTTTCCGAACTCTTTTGCCCTTGTTTTGGACTCTAATTTGCATGATTTGAATGGAACTAACCCGGATTAACACTGTTTTCAGCAGAGTTGCCATGGTGTTGTTTTTGTGCAGAAATAAAAGTTCTCGGAATGACCTGAAAATTTATGGAGAATTTTTCTGAAATTTATGAAAAATACTGGCGCAAGAATCAGCGGAGGATGTGGAGCGTAAAGCCCACAAGCCCACCAGGCGCGGGCCCCCCTGGCCGCGCCTGGCAGGCTTGTGGAGCCCACGACGCTCCACCGCCTCCAAATCCAACTCTATTTAGTCAGTCTCGCCCAGGAAAAAAAATCAAGGAGAAGAGTTCATCGCGTTTTACGATACGGAGGCGCCGCCACCTCCTCTTCTTCATCTGGAGGGCAGATCTGGAGTCCGTTCTGGGCTCCAGAGAGGGGAAATCGTCGCCATCGTCATCATCAACCTTCCTTCATCGCCAATTCCATGATGCTCTTCACCGTTCATGAGTAATCTCATCGTAGGCTTGCTAGACGATGCTAGGTTGGATGAGATCTATCATGTAATCGAGTTAGTTTTGACGGGGATTGATCCCTAGTATCCACTATGTTCTGAGATTGATGTTGCAACTACTTTGCCATGCTTAATGCTTGTCACTAGGGCCCGAGTGCCATGATTTCAGATCTGAACCTATTATGTTGTCGCCAATATATGTGTGTTTTAGATCCTATCTTGCAAGTTGTAGTCACCTACTATGTGTTATGACCCGGCAACCCCGGAGTGACAATAGCCAGAACCACTCCCGGAGATGACCATAGTATGAGGAGTTCATGTATTCACCAAGTGTTAATGTGTTGGTCCGGTTCTTTATTAAAAGGAGAACCTTAATATCCCGTATTTTCCATTAGGACCCCGCTGCCACGGGAGGGATGGACAATAGATGTCATGCAAGTTCTTTTCCCTAAGCACGTATAACTACATAGGGAATACATGCCTACATTAGATTGACGAACTGGAGCTAGTTACATATCTCTCCGTATTACAACTGTTGCATGATGAATCACATCCGGCATAATCATCCATCACCGATCCAATGCCTACGAGTCTTTTACTATTGGTCCTTGCTATGTTACTTTGTTGCTACTGCTGTTACTCTGTTGCTACTGCTGTTATCACCCTAATTTGCTACTGATATTTTGCTGCTGATACTAAATCTTTCAGGTGTGGTTGAATTGACAACTCAGCTGCTAATACTTGAGAATATTCTTTGGCTTCCCGTTGAGGCGAATCAATAAATTTGGGTTGAATACTCTACCCTCAAAAACTGTTGTGATCCCCTATACTTGTGGGTTATCAAGACTATTTTCTAGCGCCGTTGCCGGGGAAGCACAGCTATATTCTCTGAGTCACTTGGGATTTACTTCTGCTGGTCACTATGAGGAACCCGATAGATCCAAGAACTAAAGTCTTGCCCTCAACTACGAGGACAGGTAAGGAACTGCCATCTAGCTCTGCACTTGATTCACTTTCAGTTATGAGTAAGTTTGGGACACCACCTCCTGCTAGAAATCTTGATATGTCGTCTGTGCTTGATGATGCTACTTCAGTTGCCCATGATGCTTATGATGATGCTATGCTTGATACTGCTTTGCCTGATGATGCTATGCTTGATACTGCTTTGCCACTAGGTGCATTCCTTGATGCACAAATTGCTAGAGTTGCTGCTAGATGTGATGATACTTCCGAAACTGCTGATACTATTGAAGTAGAACCTGCTATTTTGCCTGCTAGAACTAGCTCTCCTAGATATGAATTGCCTGATATGCCTGCGTGTTATGTTATGGAGGGAGAGATAGCTGAGGATTTTCTTGCGTGTAAGGATAGCTTTGATGTTGATAATTTACTACGCAAGTGGAAATAAAAATCTCTGAACGCTAGGATAAAATATGACCCGAAGTGTGCTACTTCGCCTATCTTTGTGACCGATAAGGATTATGAATTCTTTGTCAACCCCGAGTTAATCACTCTCGTCGAATATGATCCTTTTCACGGTTATGATTCTGAAACGGTTGTAGCCCATCTTACCAAACTGCACGATATAGCCACCCTATTCACTAGTGAGGAAAAGATCCGCCACTACTATATCCTCAAGCTGTTTCCTTTCTCGCTAAAGGATGATGCTAAAACCTGGTTCACTTCTCTTGCTCCTGGTTGTGTGCGTTGCCCCCAGGATATGGTTTACTACTTCTGTGAAAAATATTTCCCTGCCCATAAGAAGCAAGCTGCCTTGCAGGAAATATACAACTTTGCACAAGTTGAAGAAGAGAGTCTCCCACAAGCTTGGGGGAGGCTCGTCTAGCTACTGAATGCTTTGCCTGATCACCCTCTTGAGAAGAATGAAATACTTGATATCTTCTATAATGGACTTACCGATGCTTCCAAAGACCACCTAGATAGTTGTGCCGGTTGTGTTTTTAGGGAACGAACCGTAGAACAAGCTGAGATCCTATTGAATAACATCTTGTGCAATGAGAATGCTTGGACTATTCCCGAACCACGTCCTAAGCCAACTCCGAAGAAAAGAGGTATTCTATTCCTCAGTCCTGAAGATATGCAAGAAGAAAAGAAATGTATGCGAGAGAAAGGCATTAAATCTGAAGATGTCAAAAATCTACCACCTATCGAAGAGATCCATGGTCTTGATAACCCGATACAGGTAATAGAAGTAAATTCTCTATGTAGATTTGATGAGAGTGATATTCCTTTTGATAGGCCTGCTAGCTTATGCCTGAATGAATTTGATAACTTTGTTGCCAAACAACGAAGTTTCAATGAATATGTTAGCAGACAATTGGAATAGAATGCTCGTATGCTTAGTCATTTAAGAGCTTGTGTGGACACGAATGTCAATGATCTTAAGCTCTTCAGTAAACATGCCTCTATGGTTACTACTCAGGTAGAACAAGTACTTAAAGCTCAGAATGACTTGCTCAATGAGTTGAATGACAATTTTGTCAGAGTCGTCACTAGAGGTGGTAGAATGACTCAGGAACCCTTGTATCTTGAGGGTCATCCGAAGAGAATTGAACAAGATTCTCAAGGAGTTAGCACTGATGCACCTAGTCATCCTAGAAAGAAGAAAGATAATAGGAACCTGCACGCTAGCAACCCTGTTGCTGCTACACCTGAGAGTCCAAACGATGTCTCTGTCTCTGATGCCGAAACACAATCTGGTGATGAACATGAGCCTAATGATAATATCAATAGTAATGTTCATGAAGATGCTCAACCTAGCAATGATAAGGATGTGGAGATTGAACCTGTTGATCTTGATAACCCACAGCTTAAGAATAGAAGATACGATAAGAATGACTTCGCTGCTAGGAAGCATGGTAAAGAAAGGGAACCACGGGTTCAGAAACCCATGCCATTTCCTCCAAAACCATCCAAGAAAAAGGATGATGAGGATTTTGAGCGATTTGTTGAGATGATCAGACCTGTCTTTTTGCAAATGCGTTTGACAGATATGCTCAAAATGTCTCCGTATGCTAAGTACATGAAAGATATTGGGACTAATAAGAGGAGGATACCTGAGGTTGAGATTTCCACCATGCTTGCTAACTATACCTTCAAGGGTGGAACTCCTAAGAAACTAGGTGATCCCGGTGTGCCCACTATACCTTGCTCCATTAAAGGCAACTACGTTAGAACTGCGTTATGCGATTTTGGAGCCGGTGTTAGTGTTATGCCTCTCTCTCTTTATCGTAGACTTGAACGGGATAAGTTGACACCCACTGAAATCTCTCTGCAAATGGCCGACAAATCAACTGCTTTCACTATCGACATTTGCGAGGATGTGCCTGTTGTGATTGCTAATGTTAGTATCTTAACGGACTTTGTTATTCTGGATATTCCCGAGGACGATGCCATAGCGGTCATCCTTGGAAGACCCTTTTTAAACACTGCAGGGGCTGTTATAGATTGCAACAAAGGCAATGTCACTTTCCATGTCAACGGTAATGAGCATACGGTGCACTTTCCGAAGAAACAATATCGAGTACATTGCATCAATGCTATCGAAAAAACTTCATCGATTCTTATTGGGAGCTTTGAATGCCCTATTCCTCCTGTTAAGATGAAGTATGATTTGCTTGTTGGGGAGATACACATCCCCATTGAGGTAACCTAGTGACTATTAAAAAATTCTTCGTCTTCTTTTGCGATTCGAAAAAGTTTGTCAAGGAGACTTGATCAACCTTATTGACGAGAATTCTTTCGATAACCATGAGATGGATGAATCGAGGAGTCACAAACCTCTGTTCCAAGCTTTCACCTTCGGTTGCTTAGAAGAAAAATGATAGATTTAGTTTAGTTTTCCCTCTTTTCTGCTTTTAGCGTCCCGTGGAAAAGTACCCCGAAAGTAAAGTTCTCTGAATGTCTTGAAAATCAAGTATGATTTTTTCTGTAATTTTTGAAAAATACTGGGACGAAGAGCTAGTCTGGGGGCTGCACCAGTGGGCCACAAGCCCTGGAGGCGCGGGCACCCCCTGGCCACGCCTACCTGGCTTGTGGGGCCCACGTGCACCCCCTCCACTCATTCTAGCTCCCTTATGCTTCTCCTACCTCCAGAAAAAAATCGTTTCGCAGCTCAAACCCGTGTTCTTGCTCTTCTTGCTGGGATTTTCGGTCTCTTTGCTCAAAGCACCATTCTCCGAACTGTTTTAGGGAAATTACTCCTTGGTAAGTGACTCCTCCACTGGTCCAATTAGTTTTTGCTCTAGTGCCTTATACTTCGCGTATTTTTGCTGCCTTGGTGACCCTGTTCTTGAGCTTTGCATGCTAATTTTAGCTGGTCCCAAGTAGTTTTGATGCGTAATATGGCCTCTAGGCACTTGCGGGAGTAGTTTGTATGGGTTTTGTTGAGCCTTATTCACCTTTCCTTAGAATCACTAAAAATTTCAGAAATTTTTAGAGATAGAAAAAGGAAAAGATGAGGAGGTTCTTAAGTGGCTCTTAAAGCCGTGATCCCAAGGATGATGGAAGTGAGAAGAAGCCCAAATATCCGGTCCCCCGAGTTGCAGAAGTTCGGGCGTGCGAATGGCCAAGCGATGTGTTCTTACGCGAAGCCGAACTTTATGAGGCATTTTATCACTTGGTGGAGAACGCAGGCCTTACCGCTTTCGTTGAAGATAAGTGTCCGCAATACCTCCTCCTCACTAATATCTTCGTACAAAGCTTCAACTTCTATCTGAGGAAGAATCCTCTTATGGTTGAGTTCAAATTATATGATATTCCCAGCGCATGTCACTCTAGGATTTTTGCAATGTTTGCAAATTACCTTTTGTTGGGGATATTCATGAACCTCGTCCACGGGACTTGGTGGCTTTCATAGATACAATTGCTGTAGGAGAGGAGAGAGGAGTGTCTTGCGCTAGAGCTACTAGCATACATTATCCCGTGCTTCGGTACTTCTCATTATTTGTGGGAAAATGTTTGACTGGCCGTGGGAAAGCTGGGTCCCTTAGCTTCCCAGATCTTGTGGTCTTGCGCGAAGCCCTTTATAATGATAAAACTTATAGCTTGGGCGCTATAGTAGCTCAACGGTTGAACATGAACCATTCTAAAGGTGTTGTATATGGAGGTATCTATGCTACCCGTGTTGCTAGACACTTTGAGATACCTATTAGACTGGACGAGGAAGAAGAGATTCTTCTTCCCGAGAGATATGTAGATTACGATAGCATGGTTCGCCATGACTTTCTTGATAAGAGATATAAATAGAAGGATGATCTATAACCTGGTATTTAGTCAGGGTACTCGTGAGACTATTAGTTTGCCTGATCCTTCCTTGTTCAATCTTCATGCAGGCAGGTACATTATTATGCCCTCGGACATCTATGCATATAGGGGCTTAGCCCAACTACAGGTGCCCGTGCCCGAGCCACCAGTCGAGTACCAGACGCCAGTTTATTAGTGGGAGCCAGAGGAGCTCACACAGCAGTGGCATCCTCAGTCTACTCCGGAGTACCCTGGAGCTGGTTATTTCCCTCCGTGGGAGTAGACCAACTTAGGCCAAAAGCCTAAGTTTGGGGGAGTACGTGTTTCTCACTGAATTTACATTCTTGCTTATGCTTTCACTTTGTTCGTCGGTGTTCACACTTTGCCACTGTATCATCCATGCTAGTTTATTTTCTTTTTCTCGTTTTCTTTTCGTGTGTCTGTCTAGTTTGAGAAAACCCAAAAAGATTTCCTTTTTCTTCTTTTGCTTGTTGGGAGCTTTCCCGTGTAAATAGTTTTCTTTTTTCTTTGGGTCAAGGTAGAAGACCATGGTTACAATGTTTAGTGGCTCTCACATGCATATCTGTTTATCTGTTAAAGAGCCATATTACTTTGTCTTGTCCTTTATGTTTGCCTGTAGATTCCAGCTTAGTCCAATGCACGAGAACTCTTATTATTGTTCACATCATTCGGTCGTGCAAGTGAAAGGTAATAATGACAATATATGATGAAGTAACTCAGCCTGGAAAAGCTGGTATGAACTCGATCTATTTTGTTTTTGTAAATATGACTAGCTCACTGTTCCTAGTTCAGCTTTGTTGTGAGGAAAACATGTTTGCAATGACAACTTAGAGATGATAGTTGCTGATGCCATGCCTACTTAGCTAGGAGCTATAATGGTTTGTCTTGGTTGCCCACATGAATTTTGAGATGACTCTGATGTAGTATGATAGGATGGTATCCTCCTTTGAATGATTCAAGTGGCTTGACTGGGCGCATGTTTACGCATGTAGTTGAAACAAAATCAACATAGCCTCTATGATATTCATGTTCATGGTGATTTATGTCCTACTCATGATTGCACTCAATGTTAGTTAATCTCAATGCATTTTGATGACTATTGTCGCTCTCTAGTTGATCGCTTCCCAGTCTTTTGCTAGCCTTCACTAGTACTAAGCGGGAATACTGCTTATGAATCCACTTCCATAAACCCAAAGTTCTTCCATATGAGTCCACCATACCTACCTATATGCGGTATCTACCTGCCGTTCCAAGTAAATTTGCATGTGCCACTCTCTAAACCTTCAAGAAATAATCTGTTTGCATGCCCGAACTGCTCATGTGGTGACAGGGGGCTATCAGTATCTTCCACGCTAGGCGTGTTATCCTCGATATGTGTTTATTCATTATCATTCACGAGAAAAGGGCCGGTAATTGGAATTCCCAGTTCCATGCTCAAATCAAAAAGATAATTGCAAACAAAACTCCCCCAGGATTGATGTTGGTATGGACGGTACCTGAGGATTCGGCTATCCGTGGAGTGTGATTGATTGGTGGTGGGGGAGTCAAAACTTTACTTTTCTGTTTGGGAACCGCCTATAGCATGTGTAGCGTGGAAGATGGTGAGAACTTAGTCATTGCGTTGACAATGAAAGCATGCCACCCAAAATTATTATCTCTGTTTTCAAAGCTTGAGCTCTGGCACCTCTGCAAATCAATGCTTCCCTCTGCGAAGGGCCTGTCTATTTATGTTCCTGTTGAGTCATCCTCCTTTCATAAAAGCACCAATTAGAGAGCACCTCCGTCATTTGTATGCTTTGCTTTTAACTATGTTGAGTATGATTGTGACTGGATCTTCTTTGCCATGAATTACAATGTTTAGTCAACCCTTGGTCTTTGAAGGTGCTTTGCATTTATGTTTTGCGGTCTCAGAAAGAGCTAGCGAGATACCATCTATTCGTACTGCTTCATGATTGTTTTGATTGAAGTGTTGACGTTTGAGACTTACTATTATTTGCTCGCTAGTTGAATATGCCATTGATTCGAGTTTACCGTGAGACCTAGATGTCATTTGCTTATGTGATTTGCTTGTGATCTTGCTTAAACTCTGGATATGAGTTAGACATAGTTGCAACAACAAGATGAAACAGAGTTCGTCAAAGTTTTTCTTTTGTCACTTTCAGTTTGCCAACTAAATTGCTTGAGGACAAGCAAGGCTTTAAGCTTGGGGGAGTTGATACGTATCCGTCGTATCTACTTTTCCGAACTCTTTTTCCCTTGTTTTGGACTCTAATTTGCATGATTCGAATGGAACTCACCCGGACTAACGCTGTTTTCAGCAGAATTGCCATGGTGTTTTTTTGCGGAGAAATAAAAGTTTCGGAAGGACATGAAAAATTTACGGAGAATTTTTCTGGAATTTATGAAAAATACTGGCGCAAGAATCAGCAGAGGATGTGGAGCGTGGAGCCCAAAAGCCCACCAGGCGCGGGCACCCCTGGACGCGCGTGGCAGGCTTGTGGAGCCCACGACGCTCCACCGCCTACAAATCCAGTTCTATTTAGTCCGTATCGCCCGAAAAAAAATCAAGGAGAAGAGTTCATTGCATTTTACGATACGGAGGCGCCGCCACCTCCTGTTCTTCATGTGGAGGGCAGATCTGGAGTCCATTCTCGGCTCCGGAGAGGGGAAATTGCCGCCATCGTCATCATCAACCTTCCTTCATCGCCAATTCCATGATGCTCTTCACCGTTCGTGAGTAATCTCATCGTAGGCTTGCTGGACGGTGATGGGTTGGATGAGATCTATCATGTAATCGAGTTAGTTTTGAAGGGGATTGATCCCTAGTATCCACTATGTTCTGAGATTGATGTTGCTACTACTTTGCCATGCTTAATGCTTGTCACTAGGGCCCGAGTGCCATGATTTCAGATCTGAACCTATTATGTTGTCGCCAATATATGTGTGTTTTAGATCCTATCTTGCAAGTTGTAGTCACCTACTATGTGTTATGATCCGGCAACCCCGTAGTGACCATAGCCGAAACCACTTCCGGAGATGACCATAGTATGAGGAGTTCATGTATTCACCAAGTGTTAAGGCGTTGGTCCGGTTCTTTATTAAAAGGAGAACCTTAATATCCCGTAGTTTCCATTAGGACCCCGTTGCCACGGGAGGGATGGACAATAGATGTCATGCAAGTTCTTTTCCCTAAGCACGTATGACTACATACGGAATACATGCCTACATTAGATTGACGAACTGGAGCTAGTTACATATCTCTCTGTGTTATAACTGTTGCATGATGAATTAGATCCGGCATAATCATCCATCACCGATCCAATGCCTACGAGTCTTTTACCAATTGTCCTTGCTATGTTACTCTGTTGCTACTGCTGTTACTCTGCTGCTACTGGTTACTGTTGCTAGCGCCGCTATCACCTTACTTTGCTACTGATACTTTGCTGCAGATACTAAATCTTTCAGGTGTGGTTGAATTGACAACTCAGCTGCTAATACTTGAGAATATTCTTTGGCTTCCCCTTGAGTCAAATCAATAAAACTGTTGCGATACCCTATACTTGTGGGTTATCACATACCTACCTATATGCGGTATCTACCTGTCGTTCCAAGTAAATTTGCATGTGCCACTCTCTAAATATTCAAGAAATAATCTGTTTTGCATGCCCGAACCGCTCATGTGGTGACAGGGGGCTATCCGTATCTTCCATGCTAGGCGTGTTATCCTCGATATGTGTTTATTCACTATCATTCACAAGAAAGGGGCCGGTAATTGGAATGCCCAGTTCCATGCTCAAATCGAAAAGATAATTGCAAACAAAACTCCCCCTGGATTGATGTTGGTATGGACGGCACCCGAGTATTCGGCTAGTCATGGAGTGTGATTGATTTGTGGTGGGGGAGTCAAAACTTTACTTTTCTATTTGGGAACCGCCTATAGCATGTGTAGCGTGGAAGATGGTGAGAACTCTTGGTCATTGCGTTGACAATGAAAGCATGCCACCCAAAATTATTATCCATGTTTTCAAAGCTTGAGCTCTGGCACCTCTGGAAATCAATGGTTCCCTCTGCGAAGGGCCTGTCTATTTATGATCCCGTTGAGTCATCCTCTTCTTATAAAAACACCAATTAGAGAGCACCTCTCTCATTTTTATGCTTTGCTTTTCACTGTGTTGAGTATGACTGTGACTGGATCTTCCTTGCCATGGATTACAATGTTTAGTCAGCCCTTGGTCTTTGAAGGTGCTCTGCATTTATGTTTTGCGGTCTCAGAAAGAGCTATCGAGATACCATCTGTTCGTACTGCTTCATGATTGTTTTGATTGAAGTGTTGACGTTTGAGACTTATTATTATTTGCTCGCTAGTTGATTATGCCATTGATATGAGTTTACCGTGAGATCTAGATGTCATTTGCTTATGTGGTTTGCTTGTGATCTTGCTAAAATTCTGGTTATGAGTTAGACATAGTTGCAACAACAAGATCAAACAAAGTTCGTAAAAGTTTTTCTTTTGTCTCTTTCAATTTGTCAACTGAATTGCTTGAGGACAAGCAAGACTTTCAGCTTGGGGGAGTTGATACGTCTCCGTCGTATCTACTTTTCCAAACTCTTTTGCCCTTGTTTTGGACTCTAATTTGCATGATTCGAATGGAACTAGCCCGGACTAACGCTGTTTTCAGCAGAACTCCCATGGTGTTGTTTTTGCACAGAAATAGAAGTTCTCGGAATGACTTGAAAATTTACGGAGAATTTTTGTGGAATTTATGAAAAATACTGGCGCAAGAATCAGCGGAGGAATTGGAGCTGTGAGCCCACAACCCCACCAGGCGCGACCCCCCTGGCCGCGCCTGGCAGGCTTGTGGGGCCCACAACGCTCCACCGCCTCCAAATCCAGTTCTATTTAGTCCGTCTCGGCCGGAAAAAAATCAAGGAGAAGAGTTCATCGCGTTTTATGATACGGAGGCACCGCCACCTCCTGTTCTTCATCTGGAGAGCAGATCTGGAGTCCGTTCTCGGCTCCAGAGAGGGGAGATCGTCGCCATCGTCATCATCAACGTTCCTTCATCGCCAATTCCATGATGCTCTTCACCGTTCGTGAGTAATCTCATCGTAGGCTTGCTGGACGGTGATGGGTTGGATGAGATCCATCATGTAATCGAGTTAGTTTTGACGGGGATTGATCCCTAGTATCCACTATGTTCTGAGATTGATGTTGCTACTACTTTGCCATCCTTAATGCTTGTCACTAGGGCCCGAGTGCCATGATTTCAGATCTGAACCTATTATGTTGTCGCCAATATATGTGTGTTCTTGATGCTATCTTGCAAGTTGTAGTCACCTACTATGTGTTATGACCCGGCAACCCCGGAGTGACAATAGCCGTAACCACTCCCGGAGATGACCATAGTATGAGGAGTTCATGTATTCACCAAGTGTTAATGCATTGGTATGGTTCTTTATTAAAAGGAGAACCTTAATATCCCGTAGTTTCCATTAGGACCCTGCTGCCACGGGAGGGATGGACAATAGATGTCATGCAAGTTCTTTTCCCTAAGCACGTATGACTACATATGGAATACATGCCTACATTAGATTGACGAACTGGAGCTAGTTACTTATCTCTCCGTGTTATAACTGTTACATGATGAATAGCATTCGACATAATCATCCATCACCGATCCAATGCCTACGAGTTTTTCCTACTGGTCCTTGCTACGTTACTTTGCTGCTACTCTTGTCACTGCTGCTACTATTACTCTGTTGCTACTGCTATTACTTTGCTGTCACTGGTTACTGTTGCTACTGCTGCTATCATACTACCTTGCTACTGAAACTTTGCTGCAGATACTAAATCTTTCAGGCGTGGTTGAATTGACAACTCAACTGCTAATACTTGAGAATATTCTTTGGCTTTCCCTTGAGTCGAATCAATAAATTTGGGTTGAATACTCTACCCTCGAAAACTGTTGCAATCCCCTATACTTGTGGGTTATCAAGTTGGATACATAGACAACACACTGTCCCTAGTAAGCCTCTAGTAGACTAGCTCGTTGATCAAAGATGGTCATGGTTTCCTAGCCAAAGACAAGGGTTGTCACTTGGTAACGAGATCACATTATTAGGAGAATGATGTGATGGAGAAGACCCAAACTATGAACGTAGCATGTGATCATGACATTTTATTGCTACTATTTTTCTACATGTCAAGTATATGTTTCTATGATCATGAGATCATGTAACTCATTGACAACCAAAATTGTTAGAATCGCGATTCCGAATCGGATCGGAGCCCCGTTGCTAGGATCGTGAATCGTAGAATCTTAACTATCAGGATCATATAAACTTAGATTTTGTGAGCAAAATCGTAGAATTGGAGGGGCTAGTTTGGATCATTAGATCGTCAGATTCCAAGACTTGAGTAACGGTTCTAACAAATTTGTTGACAGGGGAAGAATACCTTGTGTGTATCAAACGTCGCAACGTAACTGGGTGAGTATACAGGTGCTCTAGAGGCATCTCCGAAGGTGTCCGTTGAGTTAGCATGGATCAAGACTCGGATTGTCACTTCGTATGACGGAGAGGTATCTCTGGGCCCACTCGGTAATACAACATCACAACAAGCCTTGCAAGCAATGTGACTAAAGAGTTAGCCCTGGGATTTTGTAATACGGAACAAGAAAAGAGACTTGCTGGTAACGAGATTGAACTAGGTATAGAGATACCGACGATCAAATCTCGGGCAAGTAACACACTGAAGGACAAAAGGAATGTTATACGGGATTAACTCAATCCTTGACATAGAGGTTCAACCGATAGAGATCTTGGTAGAATATGTAGGGGCCAATATGGACATCCGGGTCCCGCTATTGGTTATTGACCGGAGAGTGTCTCAGGTCATGTCTGCATAGTTGTGCACACTTAAGGTTCCATGACGTTTCGGTATAGTTGAATTATATATGTTGGTGAATGGATGTTGTTCGGAGTCCCGGATGAGATAGTGGACGCCACGAGGAGTTCGAGAATGGTCTAGAGACGAAGATTGTTATATAGGAAAGGTATATTTGGATGCCGGAAAGTTTTCGGGTAATGTACCGGGAGTGACGAATGGGTTCCTGGGGTCCACCGAGAGGGGACACCCACCCGGAGAAGGGCCACATACACCTAAAGGATGGCGCACCACCTCTTAGTGGGCTGTGCGGCTAGACCAATAAGTTCTATGTGCCAAAGAGGCCAAAAGAGAGAGAGGTGGGCAAGACAACTAGGAGGAGGACTCCTCCTCCACCAAACCGAATTGGAGGAGGACTGCTCCCCTCCTTGGTACACCGGCCGAATGCCTAGGTGTTTCCCTAGGGCGCCACCCCTCCCTCCCTCCTATATATAGTGGAGGGGAGAGAGGCTATCCGCACCTTAAGCCACGGTGCATCTCCTCTCCCTCCACTACTTCATGACACCCCGTAAGCTATTCCGGTAGTGCACGGCGAAGCCCTGCCGGAGTAGCACCACCACCATTTCCGTCACACCATCATGCTGCGAGATAATTCAGCTACCTCTTCGCCCCTCTTGCTGGATCAAGAAGGCGGAGATCGTCATCGAGCTTTATGTGTGCTGAACGCGGAGGTGTCGTCCGTTCAGTGCTAGATCCGGATGGAGTTCGTGTTACTGATCATGATTGGATCATGAAGACGTTCGACTACATCAACTGCGTTTATTAATGCTTCCCGCTTAGCGACTTACAAGGGTATGTGGATCTGATCTCTCCTCTCATAGATGGTCATCACCATGGGTAGATCTTATGTGTGCATAGGAATTTTTTTGTTTCCCATGCAACGTTCCCCAACATCGGCATCATGAGCTAGGTCTATGCGTAGATGACATCTCGAGTTGAACACAAAGGAGTTTGTGGGTGTTGATGTTCAGGTTGCTGCTCTCCTTAGTCTTTTCTTGATTCGGCGGTATTGTTGGATGAAGCGGCCCGAATCAACAATACTCGTACGCTTACGAGAGACCGGTTTCATCGACTAACATGCAACTTGTTGCATAAAGATGACTCGTGGGTGTTTGTTTCTCCAATTTTAGTTGAATCGAATTTGACAAAGGTGGTCCTTGGAGAAGGTTAAATAGCAACTTTTATATCACCGTTGTGGTTTTGCGTAAGTAAGATGCGATCATACTAGATACCAATAGCAGCCATGTAAAACAAGCAACAATAAATTAGAGTACGTCTAAGTTGTTTTTGTTGGGTATGTTGTGTTATTATATGGCCAAAGACATGATATGATATATTTGATGTATGAGATGATCATGTTGTAGTAGTTAAATATCAACTTGCACATTGGTGCTACGGCAACCGACAGGAGCCATAGGGTTGTCTTTAATTATTTTGCGCCTGGTGTTGCTTTGCTTTATCGCTAGTTCAGTAGCTTTAGTAGTAATAACATAGTTAGCCTGGCAACCTCGATGGCAGCACAATGATGGAGATCATGGTGTGGCGCTGGTAACTATGGAGATGATGCCGGTGCTTTGGAGATGGAGGTCAAAAGCACAAGATGATAACCATATCATGTCACTTATGATTTGCATGTGATGTTAATCCTTTTATGCACCTTATTTTATTAGGACGATGGTAGCATAATAGGGTGATCCCTCACTAAAATTTCAAGATAAAATAGTGGTCTCCCCGAGTGTGCACCGTTGCGACAGTTCGTCGTTTCGAGACACCATGCGATGATCGTGTGTGATAGACTCTACGTTCACATACAACGGGTGCAAGACAGTTTTGCACACACGGAACAGTCGGATTAAACTTGACGAGTCTAACATGTACAGACATGGCCTCAGAACACAAGAGACCGAAAGGTTTAGCGTGGGCCATATAGTAGATATGATCAACCTAGAGATGTCCACCATTGAAACCAATTCAAGTCACGTGATGATCAGACTTGAGTTAGTGAATTTGGATCATGTGTCACTCAAATGACTAGAGGGATGTCAATTTGAGTGGGAGTTTTTAGTAATATGATTAACTAAACTCATTATATTCAACAATAGTCTAAGTAATCTTTGCAAATTTATGTTGTAGATCAATGGCTCGTGCACTAGCACCCCTGAATTTTAGTGCGTTCCTAGAGAAAGCCAAGTTGAAAGATGATGGGAGTAACTTTGTGGACTGGGCCCGTAATCTGAGACTAGTTCTCATGGTTTCCCACAAGAATTATGTCCTTGATGCGCCGCTAGGTAACATGCCAACCGAACCGACGACCCAAGATGATATGAACATCTGTCAAGCTCGTCTGGATGACTACTCAGTAGTTCAATGTGCAATTTTGTATGGCTTAGAATCGGGACTTCAAAGACGTTTTGAAAGTCATGGAGCATATGAGATGTTCTAGGAGTTGAAGTTTATCTTTGAGAAGATGCCTGGGTCAAGAGGTTTGAAACCTCCGATAAGTTCTATGCTTGCAAAATGGAGGAGAACGGGTGTGTCAGTGAACACATACCCAGAATGTCTCGGTACTCTAACCGTCTGGGTGAGTTGGGAATTGCTCTCCCGCCAGAGGCAATCACTTATAGAGTTCTTCAATCGTTGCCACCTAGCTATTAAGGCTTTGTGTTAAACTACAATATGCAAGGGATGAATAAGTCAATCGCCGAGCTGTTCGCGATGCTTAAAGTTGCCGAGTCAGAAATCCACAAAGAACATCAAGAGTTGATGTTCAATAAAACCACTAGTTTCAAGAAAAATGGCAAGGGCAAGAAGGGTAACTCCAAGAAGAATGGCAAAGCAGTTGCTCCTACGATGAAGAAAGCCAAGGATGGACCCAAGCCGGAAACTGAGTGCTTTCATTCCAAGGGGACTGGTCACTGGAAGCGGAACTGCCCCAACTATCTGCCCGATAAGAAGGTGGCCAACACCAAAGAAGCTATTTTTGATATACATGTTATTGATGTGTACCTCACCAGCTCTCGTAGTAGTGCGTGTGTATTTGATACCGGTTCTGTTTCTCACATTTGCAACTCAAAGCAGGAACTACGAAATAAACAAAGGCTGACAAAGGATGAAGTGACGATGCACGTGGGAAATGGTTCCAAGGTTGATGTGATCACCGTCGGCACACTCTCACTTCAGTTACCATCGGGATTAGTAATGAACCTGAATTATTGTTATTTAGTGTGTGCGTTAAGCATGAACATTATATCTGGATCTTGTTTATTGCGAGACGGTTGCTCATTTAAGTTAGAGAATAATGGTTGTTCCATTTATATGAGTCATATCTTTTATGGTCATGCACCCAATGTGAGTGGTTTGTTCATACTGAATCTCGATAGTGATGATACACATATACATAACATTGATGCCAAAAGATGTAGAGTTGATCATGATAGCACCACTTTCTTGTGGCATTGCCTCTTAGGTCATATTGGTATAAAACGCATGAAGAAACTCCATGCTGATGGACTTTTGGAGTCACTTGATTTTGAATCACTTGACACATGTGAACCATGCCTCATGGGCAAGATGACTAAGACTCCGTTCTCGAGAAGAATGGAGCGTGCAAGTGACTTATTGGAGATAATACATACTCATCTGGGCGGACCAATGAGCATAGAGGCGCGCGGTGGTTATCGTTATTTTCTCACCTTCACAAATGATTTGAGTAGATATGGTTATATTTACTTGATGAAACAGAAGTCTGAAACATTTGAAAAGTTCAAACAATTTCAAAGTGAAGTTGAGAATCATCATAACAAGAAGATCAATTTCCTACGATCTGATCGAGGAGGTGAATATTTGATTTATGAGTTTGGCACTCACTTAAGTCAATGTGGAATTGTTTCACAGTTGATGCCACCCTGAACACCACAGCGCAATGGTGTGTCCGAACATCGTAATCACACTTTATTAGATATGGTGCATTCCATGATCTCTCTTAACGATTTGTCATTATCGTTTTGGGCTTATGCATTAGAGACAGCTGCATTCACTTTAAATAGGGCACCCTCAAAATCCATTGAGACGACGCCATATGAACTGTGGTTTGGCAAGACGCCAAAGTTGTCATTTGTTAAAGTTTGGGGATGTGATGCTTATGTCAAAAAGCTTCACGTGAAAAGCTGGAACCCAAAGGGGAAAAGTGCGTCTTCATAAGATACCCCGAAGAGACAGTTGGGTACACCTTCTAATCTCAGGTATGAAGTTAAAGTGTTTGTCGCTAAGAACGAATCTGTTCTCCAGAAAGAGTTTCTCTCAAAAGAATTGAGTGGGAGGAAGATATAACTTGATGAGGTTATAAAACCTTCACTTCAGCCAGAAGGTGGCGCAACATAGAAAGATGTTGCTCTCAAAGCTACATTAGTTGAAGAGGAAGCTAATGATGATGATCATGAAACTTTGGATCAAGTTTCTATCCAACCTCATAGGTCGACAAGGGCACATACTACTCCTGAGTGGTATGGTAACCCTGTCTTATCAATCATGTTGTTAGACAACGATGAACCTACGAGCTATGGAGAAGCAATGGTGGGCCCAGATTCCAACAAATGGTTAGAGGCCATGAAATCCGAGATAGGATCTATGTATGAAAAGAAAGTATGGACTTTGGAAGTATTACCTGAAGGGCAAAAGTCCTTTGAGAACAAAAGGATCTTTAAGAAGAGGACAGACGCACATGGTAATATCACCGTCTATAAAGCTCGACTTGTGGCAAAGGGTTTTTCACAAGTTCAAGGAGTTGACTACGATGAGACTTTATCACCCATAGCGATGCTTAAGTTCGTGAGAATCATGTTAGCAATAGCTGCATTTTTCGATTATGAAATTTGGGAGATGGATGTCAAAACAACGTTCCTTAATGATTTCCTTAAGAATGAGTTGTATATGATGCAACCGGAAGGTTTTGTCGATCCAGAGAATGCTGACAAAGTATGCAAACTAGAGCGATCCATTTATGGACTGGTGCAAGCATCTCGGAGTTGGAATCAACACTTTGATGAGGTGATCAAGGCGTTCGGGTTTATACAAGTTTATGGAGAAGCTTGTATTTACAAGAAAGTGAGTCGGTGCTCTATAGCGTTTCTAATATTATATGTGGATGACATATTGCTGATTGGAAACAATATAGATCTTTTGGGCAGCGTAAAGGATTATTTGAATAGAAGTTTTTCAATGAAGGACCTAGGAGAAGTTGCTTACATATTAGGCATCAAGATCTATAGAGATAGATCAAGACGCTTAATAGGACTTTCACACAACACATACCTTGACAAAGTTTTGAAGAAGTTCAAAATGGAACAATCCAATAAAGGGTTCTTGCGTGTGCTACAAGGTGTGAAGTTGAATAAGACTCAATGCCCACTAACTGCAGAAGATAGAGAAAAGATGAGTGTCGTCCCCTATGCTTTAGCCATAGGCTCTATCATGTATGCAATGTTGTGCACTAGACCAGATGTCAGCCTTGCCATAAGTATGGTGGGAAGGTTTCAAAGTAATCCATGAATGGAGCACCCGACAGCGATCAAGAATATTCTGAAGTACCTGAAAAGGACTAAGGAAATGTTTCTTGTTTATGGAGGTGACGAAGAGTTCGTCGTAAAGTGTTACGTCGATGCAAGGTTTGACACTGATCTGGATGACTCTAACTCAAAAACTGGTTACGTATTTATTCTTAATGGGGGTGCAGTAAGTTGGTGCAGTTCCAAGCAAAGCATGGTAGCTGATTCTACGTGCGAAGCGGAGTCATAGCTGTCGCAGAGGTGGCTAAAGAAGGTGTCTCGATGAAGCAATCCATGACAGATCTTGGAGTTGTGCCCAGTGCACTTGATCCAATGACTCTGTTCTGTGACAACACTGGTGCCATTGCTCTAGCCAAGGAACCAAGGTTTCACAAGAGGACCAGACACATAAAGGAATGCTTCAATTCCATTCGTGATTACACTAAGGAGGAGGACATAAATATTTGCAAAGTGCACACGGATCTGAATGTTGCAGACCCGTTGACTAAGCCTCTTCCACGAGCAAAACATGATCAACACCAGAAATGTATGGGTGTTAGATTCGCTACATTGTAAATCGTATAGTGATGTGAGCTAGATTATTGACTGTAGTGCAAGTGAGAGACTATTGGAAATATGCCCTACACGCAATAATAAAATAGTCATTATTATATTTCCTTGTTCAAGATAATCGTTTATTATCCATGCTAGAATTGTATTGAATGGAAACTCAGATACATGTGTGGATACATAGACAACACAATGTCCCTAGTAAGCCTCTAGTAGACTAGCTCGTTGATGAAATATGGTCAAGGTTCCTAGCCATAGACAAGGGTGTTACTGTATAATGGGATCACATTATTAGGAGAATGATCTGATTGACAAGACCCAAACTATGAACGTAGCATGTGATCGTGTCATTTTATTGCTACTGTTTTTCTGCATGTCAAGTATATGTTTCTATGACCATGAGATCATGTAACTCACTAACACTGGAAGAATACCTTGTGTGTATCAAACATTGCAACGTAACTGGGTGACTATATAGGTGGTCTACAGGTATCTCCGAAGGTGTCCGTTGAGTTAGTATGGATCAAGACTCGGATTTGTCACTTCGTATGATAAAGAGGTATCTCTGGGCCCACTCGGTAATACAACATCACCACAAGCCTTGCAAGCAATGTGACTAAAGAGTTAGCCACGAGATTTTGTAACACGGAACAAGTAAAGAGACTTGCTGGTAACGAGATTGAACTAGGTATAGAGATACCGACGATCAAATCTCGGGCAGGTAACATACCGAAGTACAAAGGGATTGTTATACGGGATTAACTGAATCCTTGACATAGAGGTTCAACCGATAAATATCTTTGTAGAATACGTAGGATACAATATGGACATCCAGGTCCCGCTATTGATTATTGACCGAAGAGTGTCTGAGGTCACGTCTGCATAGTTCTCGAACCCGCAGGGTGTGCACACTTAAGGCGTGGTGACATTTTGGTATAGTTGAATTGTATATGTCAGTCACCGGATATTGTTCGGAGTCCCGGATGAGATCCTAGACCTCACGAGGAGTTCCAGAATGGTCCGGAGATGAAGATTGATATATAGGAAAGATATATTTGGATGCCGGAAATTTTTCGGGTATTTCCGGTAATGTACCACGAGTGATGAACGGGTTCTGGGAGTACACCGGGAGGGGCCACCCACCCGGAGAAGGGCCACATAGACCAAAAAGGGTGGTGCACCAGCTCTTAGTGGTATGGGCGGCCAGCCCAATAAGGCCTATGTGCCAAAGAGGCCAAAAGAGAGATAGGTGGGGCAAACCAACTAGGAGGAGGACTCCTCCTCCACCAAACCGAATTGGAGGAGAACTCCTCCCCTACTTGGTACACTGTCGAACCCCTAGGGGTTTCCCTAGGGCGCCACCCCTCCCTCCCTCCTATATATAGTGGAGGGGAGAGAGGCTAGCCGCACCTTAAGCCACGCTGCATCCCCTCTCCCTCCACTACTTCATGACACCCCGTAGGCTATTCCGGTAGTGCACGACGGAGCCGTGCCGGAGTAGCATCACCACCATTGCCGTCATGCCGTCCTGCTGCCAGAGAATTCAGCTACCTCTCCGCCCCTCTTGCTGGATCAAGAAGGCGGAGATCGTCATCGAGCTGTACGTGTGCTGAACGAGGAGGTGCCATCCGTTTGGCGCTAGATGGGGACGGAGTTTGTGGGACGGATCATAATTGGATTGCGAAGATGTTAGACTACATCAACCACGTTTCTTAATGCTTCCCGCTTAGCGATCTACAAGGGTATGTGGATCCATCTGTCCTCTCGTAGATGGTCATCACCATGGATAGATCTTATGTATGCGTAGGAATTTTTTTGTTTCCCATGCGATGTTCCCCAACAGTGGCATCATGAGCTAGGTCTATGCGTAGATGACATCTCGAGACGAACACAAAGGAGTTTGTGGGCGTTGATGTTCAGATTGCTGCCCTCCTTAGTCTTTTCTTGATTCGACGATATTGTTGGATGAAGCGGCCCATATCAACATTACTCGCACGCTTACGAGAGACCAGTTTCATTGACTAACATGCAAGTTGTTGCATAAAGATGATTGGTGGGTGTTTGTTTCTCCAATTTTAGTTTTATCGGATTTGACAAAGGCGGTCCTTGGAGAAGGTTAAATAGCAACTTGTATATCACCTTTGTGGTTTTGTGTAAGTAAGATGTGATCATACTAGATACCCACAGCAGCCACGTAAAACAAGCAACAACAAATTAGAGTACGTCTAACTTGTTTTTGCACGGTATGTGGTGATATGATATGGCCAAAGACATGCTATGATATATTTGATGTATGAGATGATCATGTTGTAATAGTTAAATATCGACTAGTACGTCGATGCTACGACAACCGGCAGGAGCCATAGGGTTGTCTTTAATTATTTTGTGCCTCGTGATGCTTTGCTTTATCGCTAGTTCACTAGCTTTAGTAGTAACATATAGTTGGCGCGACAACCTCGCTGACAGCATAATGATGGAGATCATGGTGTGGTGCCGGTGATAGCAATACTGTGTAAAAAAGGGGAACACTCTTGAATATTGGTGAGACCAAGCACATCACAAAGGGATTTAGGTATTGTTGAAACACTAGCACCAAGGTCACACAAAGCATTAAATTCAAATTTATTTCTATTTATTTTGATAGTAGGTTTCCACTCATCACGCAATTTTCTAGGAATAGAAACTTGAAGCTCAAGTTTCTTATTAAGCTTTTATTATTGCTTCCACTATATGATTAGTGAAAGCCATGTTTTGTTCATAAGCACCGAGTGAGCTAATAATGATGCGTAACAAGGAAATATCTACTAAAGAGCAACTTTCATAATTAAAGTCCTTGTAATCCAAGATAGTGGGAACATCACTAGTTAAAGTTTTGACCTCTCCAAACCCACTTTTTTTAGTTTTAGCAATAGAATCATCACCATCCAAGCAAACATGATGCTCTGTGGCTAAAGTAGACTCATCTCCAGTCCCTTTAACATTTATATTCAAAGAAGTAAATAAAGATTCAATAGGTTAAGTGTCAATTATCTTAAGATCTTCATCATGGTTATTAATAGGGAAAGATTCTCGTTTAGCGGTCATCCTATTTGCTAGAGTGGTTTGCTTATCACAAATCTTTCCTAACAACTCTTCAGCTTTAGCAAATTGTGATTGGAGATTAGACACTTTCTTATTAACTTCATCAAGTCGATTACAAATAGCGTCTAGAAAAGTTGAATGTTCTTAATTTCAGAAGCAAAGAATTCATTATGCTCATATTTGGAAGTCACGATAGTTTTCAAAGAGCTTTCTATTTCGAGCATTCTTTGGTAATAACGGATATTGTTCAATCTATCTTGGGACAGGGTGACCAGGCAAGTGATATCCCACAAGTATAGGGGATCATGTGTAGACTTTTCGATAAGTAAGAGTGTCGAACCCAATGAGGAGCTAAAGGTGGGATAAATATTCTCTCAAGTTCTATCAACCACTAACACAACTCTACGCATACTAAACGGTTTGCAATATCTAGGAAATAAAACTAGAGTAACAATACAGATAAACAAAATAGTTTTGCAGGATAATAAATACATGAAAGTAAAGTTAGTTGCTGCAGCAATAAAGTATACTAAGTAACTATAAACTAACAGTACCATGAGTGTGGAAAAGTGGTGGTAATTATGATGGATTTGTCCATGATCAAATAGTCAGATACAAGGTGGATATTCCTCTTTTATGTGGGAGAGGCAAAGCTAACAAGCTCTCACTATCCAATTGCAAGTACTTATGATTGGGACTCTAGCAAACATTCGTAACTACTATAAGATACATTAAGGTAAAAATACCCAACCATAGCATTACGATCAAAAGGTCCTCTTTATCCCATACGCTTTAATCACTAGATTGGGGCTCATGTTTCTGTCACTCAAGCAGCCCACCCTCTATCTTTCTCCACATAGTACAAACCCTATGATGTGATCCATGCGCGCATAAACATATGACGGGCAGCACAGGACTGTAAAAAATTCAATATATAGCTCAAACCATCCATGAAGATTCCACAATCAATCATATGACTAAAGGGAACTACACAAACATGACATAGATGCAATATATCATCTTCAAATAATTTATAACATCAAACACCATGTTTACATAGGGGATTACAAAGGTTTTTGGGAGAGTGGACCGCTGTAGCTATGGAGGAGATGATGATGGAGGTGTTGGTGAAGGCGGCACCATGGCGGAGAGGATGGAGAACGTGCAGCACGTGAGGTGCAGGGCTGCGCCGGCGGTCGTCGACGGCGCATGGGGCTCCTCCTGCGCCAGCCGGCCGTCATGGGGGAGCGCCGCACCTTAGCCCCCTTCCTAAATGGCTTATTGGTGACGTAGATGAGCCCTTCCCCATGGAGATGAGGCCATAGGGGAGGCAAAAATTCGTGGCTTTTGGTGGCTGTCGAGAAGTCAGGGTTTTCCTCTCCTTATATGAGCTGGGACGATCATCCTTGACCCTTCAATGGATGGCCCTTTGATACAAGAGCTCATGGGCACCTCTAGAACCTCCATAGGGACCCTCTTAGCCATAATGAGGTCCCAAAGTCGTGGCTTGGCTCAATCCATCAAATATGGTAAGAGTTGGACTCAATCACGTCATCGACTCCCGTAATCAGACGTTTATCCTCGAGTAAAACGGGTCCACAGGTAGCATACGAACTCGGATTGGGATACATTTTATATCTAGATTTATTATCATAAAATTTCCCACGCTTTTAATTCATTAACCTTTTCCATTTGACGTCATCTTCGACCTGTAAATTGACCATCTTTGAAAACAGTTCTGGGATAGATTTTTGAAAAGTCCCAATTCGACTCCAATAAGGTTTCCTCTTGTTTTCTTGATAATTCCTACACATCAAAGAGTAAAACAAGAACATTTTGCACTCTTGCAGCTATTAATAGGTTAGTCCAAATAAATCATAAACTTTATATAAAAACAAGTGTCAAAAGCATACTATTAGTATAAAACCATAAAAAATTATAGATACGTTATGGACGTATCAACATCCCCAAGCTTTGTTCCTGCTCATTCTCGAGTAGGTAAACGATAAAAACAATATAATTTTTGATGCTGAATGCTATGATCAGGTCTTTAACAATTGTATAAAAAATGATGTATAGATAATAAAATTTAGCAATCATGTTACGTAATGAAAAGATATCAACGAACTAAGAGTTCATCGTATGAAATTTATAAACATCAACAAGATTGTAATGACCATAATAAAGCATGGTAGAGTGGTATCTCGCTTTCCCTTAATTGTGGAGAAAAACATAAATAACAGGGCACCTCTGAGGTTCAAGAGAAGACTAGAAGTTGAAATATCAAAGATAAAAGCATCAAAGTTATACCTCAATTAACTGTGTCCTCGGACAAACACATTACACTAAGAATGATAGTTATGCTCTCGAGAAGGTGCTTAAAGAAAGAGATGGTGACTCATCCTAAAAGTAGAAGATTGGCCCTTCATAGAGGGAAGCAGGGATTAGCATGCGCTAGAGCTTTTTATTTTTAAAGCAGGAGTAAAACAATTTTGGGAGGTGGTTGTTCATGTCAACGAATGCTAGCAGATAGCCCAATACTTCTCATGCTGGACAAGTTTCGAGGAACGACTCCCAAAGTGGGGACGATCACATCCCCTTAGTCTCCTTTGTTTATCACTACCAAAGTTTTCTGATTTCTCATAAACAAAGCGTGAAGGAGGTTTTGTTTGTTGCTATTAACTTATACGAGATGGGCGCACTCAGGCCAGTCCCTCATAGTATTAGGGGTTCGCAGATTAGACATGCAAACCCAAGATAAAACTTGTCTAGTATGAGAAGATCATGAGTTATCGACTACTTCCTCATGAGCTAAAACAGAGGCACAAAATAGGGAATATTATTTTTAAGGTTTTAAAGGTAGCACATGCAAATTTACTTGGAATGGTTTAAAATACCATGCATAGGAATTTATAGTGGACTCTTTGGAATATCTTGGTTTCAGGGATTTGGAAGCACGAGCAGCATTCCCGCTCAGTACAAGTGAAGGCTAGCAATAGACTGGGAAGTGACAATCAAGAGAGCAATAACCGTCATTATCATGTTTGTGAGAGAACAAAATTAACGGGGGCATGAAAGTGACACAAGAACTCCGATGCAAAATAAATCATCAAGGCTGAATTGAATTTTTGTTTTCAGTCATAGCATGAGTGAGCATGTGCCAAGTCAATTCAAATGAAGCATACACAGGAGGATACCACAATGCCATACCATCTTATGAACATGACAATGCATGTTAAAATCAAAATGCAATAATATACACTATTAGCTAGTTGAAACTAACCATAAGAAAACATAAAGTACAAAAAAATATCATTTACACATCATTTTTAAGTTTACTAAACTTTGAACCACCTCTCCAAACAGGAGATAAATAAAAGATATGACGATCAACTTATTAATGTAACTGGTGTTTGATGCTAAGACAAATAAATAATAAGATACAGACGCTCCAAGCTTATTCAAGTTTCTATGGTGCTTGAAAAACAAAGTTTAAAGGTTTGCAAACCGAGGGGTTGTTGATGAAGGGATGCAGAGACATCCCCAAGCTTATGACTTTGGTCATTCTTCAATATTTCTTTGTTTGGTGTTCCTTCATTCTGTGTGAAAAAACTTCAACACAAAAACTTTCCCATTCTTTTCTGCGGTTAGACATTAGTGCAATAGATAATAATTCCAAAGTGTTGCTATTAAACCAAATAAAATTTTGTTTCAGAGTTACAAAAGGGTTGCTTAAGTGTCCAACTTCTAAATAAAAGGTAAGACCCAAAAAGAATCAAATGAAAATGCAAAGAGGCCACTCTTGCAACAAAAGTCAGAATGTGTCTAGAAAAACAGCAGCTGGAAAACGAAATTTTTAGGTGCACTTAAGAATGTGAGAATTTTTTTCCAATTTTTGTGCGTGCAGAGGATTAGATGATACATAATCTATCTAAATTTCGTGACTTTTCGAGTTTCCAGTAAAATATGAAAAATTGCGTAGTGGGCAGTATGTGCTGAAAAACAAAAGAGCCAGTTCTTACATATGTATCAACTAAGGCAAATGGGTAAAACTTGGTACTTTATTTTTGATAAACTAAGAGACCAGAGGATAAACAATATCTAAACATTCCAACTACATCAAACAAAACAAAACAAATTTGAAAGCAAAAACTACTGCCGCTCCAAGAATAACACATAATATATGAAGCAATAAAAATATAGTGTCTTGAAAGATGACCTGATATTTTTGTTGATGAAGAAGAGGATGCTTTGGGCATCCCCAAGCTTTGACGTTGTACTTGTTGGATATATCTTGGGGTGACATGGGCATCCCCAAACTTGAGCTTTTGTCCATCCTTCATCTCATCATATCATTCTTCTCTCCCTACACTTGAAAACTCAATCCATACAAAATTTCACATAATCTTCATTAGCAACGTTAGTGTAATCAAAATAATAAATCCACTTTGGTTCAGTTTAAACACAAGTCTAACACCCATTAAAACATTAGCCACTGTCAACTTCTTTTAAAGCTCTTCCCCTTAAAAGAACACCAAACGAAAAAGATTAAGAGGCAAATGGACATATTGGCAGAGTTTTGTCAAAACAGAACAACAGGTAAAGATCGTTTTTTTCGAAAATCTTCTGTTGCTCAAATAAAAAAGTATAAAACTAATTGAAGTTATATAATAACCTGAGGCATGTGCAAAAAATATTTCAGATCAATTATACGTTCTGGCTGAGAGAATTAATGTTTTTTTGGTGGGAGCACATAATCTGTTTGAGGACGACAACTTCCCCAAATCATACTTCCTATCTATTAAAGGCTACTCTTGGCACAAAACGAAATAAAAAGGATAAGGTGAGGTTGATACAGAGGTAACAACTTCCAATACTCAAAGAAAACAAAAGAAACTGAAAGAAAACAACATAAAAATATAAGGAAAACAAAGTGGGTTGCCTCCCACAAGCGCTTTTCTTCAACGCCTTTTAGCTAGGCATGGAAAAAGGAGGGATGCCTTGTGCATCCCCAAGCTTTGATGATTGAATATTATTGAATACTTCATTTATGTGCACTTGGGAGTCTCCAAGATTGAGCTTTTCTCTTCTCATTCATGTCGTATCACCGTCTCCATTGGATCTTAAATACTACATTCACATAAAACTTGACAAAAACTCATTAGTAGGGTTAGTACTCATTAAATAGAATCCACTCATGTTCAAGCTTTGAAAAGTTTTAATTTAAGATTACATACTGTATTCTAACCAATTTATAACATTTATCAATCAAATAAAGATTATAAACATTGAGTATAAGCACAATACTAGATAAGCATGATAATCTGTCAAAACTGAACAATTTGTAAAGATGACACTCAACGAGATAGTTAGGTAGCTCAAATCTAAAAATTGAAAACCAATGAAAGACATATAATAATCTCAGGTTTACGCACAAAAAGTTCAGACCAAAATACTATTCTGATATTTATCACGATTTTTTACAGTGAAGCACATGAAATCTGTCTAAACAGAATAGTGAGTGAAGATCGAATTATTAGACCTATCTACGTACCTCAAATCAGAAAAGTCAAAACTAATGGAAGTAACGTAATAAACAGTAATTTTCACTCAAGAAATTTCAGATCAAGATCGCATTCTGGTGATTTTTAAAATTTTCTACGGTGAAGCACGAAAATATGTTTCTAGGCATTAAAGTGGCAAACTTGCATCATAAACAAACTCGAAGCTATCTATACATTTTATTTTTATGTCACATAGGAATATGTACAAAATATACAAAATATATACAAGTTTTGAACTAAAAAGCTTCCATGGAAAGAATTGTTATGGTTTCATAGGCATGAACACAAGTGTTGAAGGTGGACCCCCACTTAACCATTACTCATCTTTCCAATCACTTTCCTTTTTGAAAACGTTTTTGATAACAAGTACAACTATTTTTTTGTAATTCGCATTCCCTATCCATACAAAGATAGAGAAGAACTTAAAATTGAAATTAAAACTACTTAGAGACAAAGCAAACAAGTGCACACAAGAACATTCACCCCACGCTATTGCTCCCCAACAACGGCGCCAGAAAAGGTCTTGATATCCCACAAGTATAGGGGATCTTGTGTAGCCTTTTCGATAAGTAAGAGTGTCGAACCCAATGAGCAGCTAAAGGTGGGATAAATATTCTCTCAAGTTATATCAACCACTGACACAACTCTACACACACTAAACGTTTTGCAATATCTAGGAAATAAAAATAGAGTAACAATACGAGTAAACAAGATAGTTTTGCAGGATAGTAAATACATGAAAGTGAAGTTAGTTGCTGCAGCAATAAAGTATACTAAGTAACTATAAACTAACAGTACCACGAGTGTGGAAAAGTGGTCGTAATTGTGATGGATTTGTCCATGATCAAATAGTCAAATACAAGGTTGATATTCCTCTTTTATGTGGGAGAGGCAAAGCTAACAAGCTCTCACTATCTAATGATTGCAAGTACTTATGATTGGGACTCTAGCAAACATCCGTAGCCACTAGAAGATACATTAATGTAAAAATACCCAACCATAGCATTAAGATCAAAAGGTCCTCTTTATCCCATATGCTTTAATCACTAGATTGGGGCTCATGTTTGTGTCACTCAAGTCATGGATAAGATGTGTGTCTTTCAACAATCAATCATGTTTGCCTCTCTCAAGTTAAATGATGGTTCTATCATCTCTGACCATGATCAAATTGCTGCATGCTTCTGGGCATCTTTCAAGGATAGAATGGGAACTTCTCTTGGAATTAATATGGCATTTGACTTACAATCCCTACTGGATGAGGTTGAGGGCCTAGACATTCTCACAGAACCTTTTTCCAAGTCTGAAATGGATAAGACTGTGCAGGATATGCCCATTGATAAAGCTCCAGGGCCTGATGGTTTCAATGGGCTTTTTTTCAAGAAATTTTGGCACATTATCTCCCCTGAGTTTTACCAGATTGCTGCTGAATTTCATGCTCGACACGCCCAGCTGGTAAACATGAACTCTTCTTATATTACACTCATTCCAAAGAAGAGATCACCTGAACATGTGGGAGATTATAGACCAATATCCCTTACTGGCATGGGTCTCAAACTTCTGTCAAAAATGCTTGCTAATATGCTACAGTTGCAGATTGTTAAATGTCTTCACAACAATCAATACGGTTTTATCAAATCTAGGACCATTCAAGATTGTGTGAGCTGGACTCTTGAGTATCTGCATCAATGTCATCAATCCAAGAAGCCTATAGTTATTCTTTAGCTTGATTTTGAAAAGGCATTTGATTCTGTGGAGCATGAATTCATCTTCCAGATTCTTAAGCACAAGGGCTTCAATGATAGATGGATCCTTTGGGTTAGGCAGCTCCTAGCCTTTGGATCTTCTTCAGTACTGATCAATGGTGTGCCTGGAAAGAAGTTCATGTGTAGGAGAGGTGTCAGGCAGGGAGATCCTATGTCCCCACTGCTTTTTGCTATTGCTGCTGATTTTCTACAAACTCTGGTTAATCAACTGCTGGTGGATGGGCTGATACAGCTGCCTATACCTTGTCATGATAAGGATTACCCTATAGTGCAATATGCTGATGATACTCTTATCATCCTACCAGCTGACAAATCACAATTGTTGCAGCTTAAGAAAATGCTCTTGCTTTTCTCCCAGTCCAGTGGATTACAGGTGAATTATCACAAATCTGCACTCCTACCTGTCAACACTTCTCCTCAGCATTAGCAGGACCTGGCAGACTCCATTGGTTGCAAAGTGGGATCTCTACCCTTCACATATCTGGGACTGCCTGTTGGGACAACTAAACCTCGAATCATTGATCTCATGCCCCTGGTGGATAACATGGAAAGAAGACTCAATGCTAGTTCCTCTTTCCTTGCTCAGGGGGGAAGACTGCAATATGTAAACTCAGCACTGTCTGCTGTTCCCATTTTCTTCCTATGCAGCCTGGATATACCACCAGGTATACTGAAGCAATTGGAGAGGAGTCAAAGGCAATGTCTATGGAGAAGAAATGGGAATGACCATGCACCCTCTCTTGCTGCTTGGCCTCTGGTGTGCAGGCCTAAAAATAAAGGGGGGTTAGGGATTATGAATTTAGCAGTTCAGAATGAAGCACTCCTGCTCAAACACGCTGATAAATTCCTCAATCATGCTGATATCCCTTGGGTTCATCTGATTTGGAACACTTACTATCATAACACTATACCTCAGGGCACTGCACTTTATGGTTCCTTTTGGTGGAAGGACATTTGCAAACGTCTTGACAAATTCAGATCAGTTACCTATGTTCTACCTAATAAGGGTGACTCCTTCCTGTTTTGGTCTGACTCCTGGTTAATTGGAAACTCCACTATGCCATTGGAAGCCAGATTCCAAAGGTTGTTCTCCTTTGTGGCTGACCCTTTCTGCATAGCTCAAGAGGTCTTTGCTGCTTTTTCTGATGACAGTATGCTTTCCATGTTTCACCTCCCACTGTCTGCTCAAGCTTATCAGGAACTGACTTCGGTCCAATCTTTGCTTCTGGACCTGGACCTTGATCACCAGGCCTCTGACAGATGGGTATGGGGTAAGGATGCTAAGGTCTACACAGCCAAGGCATACTATGCTCATGTTCATAGCAGTATTGTACCTAATCCTTTGCTCAACTGGATCTGGAAAAGCTGCTGTACCATGAAGATAAAGATGTTTGCCTGGATGCTTATCATGGACAGGCTGAACACCCAGGATATGTTGGAAAGGCGTCATTGGAAGGTCTCTGATTCTAATCTTTGTGTTTTATGCCATGCTCGAGTCAAGGAAGACAGAGATCATTTATTCTTCAAATGCCTATTCAGCACCAGGGTTTGGAATTACCTGCAGATCACTTGGCAGCGGTCATCTATGTGGAGTGCTACTGCTGCAGCTAGAAAGGACTTCCCTCATCCTTTCTTTGTTGAGGTAGTTTTCACTGCCTGTTGGAATATCTGGACCACCAGAAATGCAAAGGTCTTCAACCAGGAGCAGCCAAAGTTCAGGAAATGGAGATCTGGATTTATTCATGACATTTCTCTATTAGCTCATAGAATTAAGGCTAGTTTCAGGGATGATCTCCTTAAGTGGATTTCCTTTTTGCCTCCTTGAGGTTTGTATTCCTTTACTCCTCCCCCCTTTTGTACATTCTACATCCCCTCTTATACATACAGTTTTCATAGTTGGGAATACAGAAAAATGGCTGTGGGGGGTTTTCCCTACAGTAGCCGGTCGAAAAAACAGATCATCTCCAAATAATTTATAACACCAAACACCATGTTTACATAGGGGTTTACAGAGGTTTATGGGAGAGTGGACCGCTCTAGCTATGGAGGAGATGATGATGGAGGTGCTGGTGAAGGCGGCATCATGGCGAAGAGGATGGAGAAGGGGCAGCATGTGAGGTGCAGGGTGGCGTCGGCGGCCGTTGGCGACGCAGGGGGCTCCTCCTGCGCCAGCCGACCATCATGGGGGAGCGCCGCCCCTTAGCCCCCTTCCTCCATGGCTTCTTGATGCTGTAGATGAGCCCTCCCCCATGGAGATGAGGCCATGGGGAGGAAAAAATTCGTGGTTTTTGGTGTCTGCCTAGAAGTTAGGGTTTTCCTCTCCTTATATGACCTCGGACGATCATCCTTGGCCCTCCGATGGATGCCCCTTTGATCCAAGGGCTCTTGGGTACCTATAAAACCTTCCTAGGGACCCCTCTCAGCCCTAATGAGGTCCCAAAGTCGTGGATTGGCCGAATCCATCAAATATGGGAAGAGTTGGACTCAATAACGTCACTGATTCCAGTAATCCCGTAATCAGATGTTTGTCCTCCAGTAAAACGGGTCCATAGGTCGCATACGAACTCGGATTGGGCTAAATTATATGTCTAGATTTATTAGCATAAAATAACCCACGCTGTTCATTCATTAACGTTTTCCATTTGACGTCATCTTCGACATGTAAAGTGACCATCTTTGAAAATAGTTCTAGGACAGATTTTTGGAAAGTCCCAATTCGACTCCAACAAGGTTTCCTCTTGTTTTCTTGATGATTCCTACACATCAAAGAGTAAAACAAGAACATTGTGCACTCTTCCAACTACTAATAGGTTAGTATAAATAAATCATAAACTTTATATAAAACAAGTGTCAAAAGCATAATATTAACGTAAAACCATCAAAAATTATAGATACGTTATGGACGTATCATCAAGCAAACTAGCAAGAAGGGCAAGTAAACTAGCGAGCAAGGAAGTGAATTAGTGAAAAGCAAAGGTAAATATTTGTTTTTTGTTTTTTAAGCAAGCAAAATATAACAGAGAATAAAAAAGAAGAACAAGTGAATGACAATTTGTTGAAGTTACTTGATAGTTGGTGATGATATTTCCCGGCAACGTCGCCAGAAATCCTTCCTAATACTTGTGACCTGCGTTGGTTTTTGTGTGAAGAGAAGCGGGTAATTGCAACACAATATGGCTAAGTATTTCCCTCAGTTAAGAAGCCAAGTTTTATCGAACCAATAGGAATGTCAATCCTCAACCGTCTTCTGCGGTTGCACACAAAACAACAAACAACTTGCACCCAACGCGGGCAAGAGGTTTGTCAATCCCCTTGATCTCGTTATTTGCAAGTGAATGAGGTGTGTAGATAATTGTAGAGAATTATAACTTGCAAAATAAATAAAAATACAAATAAGAACATCAAGTAAATATAAGTTTCGTGAATATATAAGTGAATAGACCCCAGGGCCATAGTGTTCTCTAGTGGCATCTCTCAGGAAAGCAACATATGGTGGGTAAACAAATTACTGTTGGGAAATTGACATAAAAGCGGATAGTTATGTGATTTTCACACCAATGATCATGTGGATATAGGCATCACATCCATAAGAAAATAGACTGACTCCTGCCTGCACCTACTACCATTACTCCACTTCAACATGGCTTCTATGCTTGCCTCTCTAAGTATTAGGTTCATGACAAACGGAGTAATGCTTGGAGAACGATTACATGATGTCGACAAAGTAAACTCAATCATTATGAATAAACCCCATCATTTTATCCTTAGTGGTAACAACACAAAGCCGTATCTTCTTCCCTTCTGTCACTGGGATATAGATTCGTCAGGTTATACCCACTACAACGCACCCCTCTCACTGAAGAAATACCAAAGTACTTGGCCAAAGCGATTCAATAGATCAGAGAGAATTACGAGGCTATGATAATCATGAAATTAAGAATCATAATAATTTCAGATAAGACTCAAATACTATTAATGAATAATCTGATCATAATCCACAATTCATCTGATCCCAACAAACGCACCATACAAAAGAATTATATCAGATAGATCGAAGCAAAGATGCGATGACCATTGTATTGAAGATCAAGAGAGAGGGAGATAGCCATATAGGTACTAACTACGGACCCGAAGGTCTGTGGTGAGCTACTCACACATGATCACGAGGGTAGCAAGGTTGATGAAGAGGCCCTCTATGATTGACCCCCCCACTGAAAGGGTGCCTAAACGGAGCTCTAGATGGAATCAAAGTGGAACAGAGACTTGCGATAGCGGAAAGAGTGTTTTGTAATCGTCCTTAGAGTTCTTGGAATATATGTGAATTTATAGGCCAGAGAACGGAGGTAGAGGGGCCACCAGAGAGGGACAAGCCATCAGGGCGTGCCAACCCCCCTAGACATTCCGTGTTGGCTTGTGCCTTCCTCATGTGGCTTCTGGTTTTCTCCCGAGGCTTCGAGGTCTTCTTTTCGTCCAGAAAAATTATAAAAAAGTTTGGGAGTAATTCAACTTCGTTTGGTACAATAAACCTAAAAAGTGAAAACACACAGAAAATAGAACTGGCACTTGACACTTGGTCAATAGGTTAGTGCTAAAAAATAATATAAATTGGTAAATTATTACCCAAAAAGTATCCTAGAATGATAATATAACACCTTGTGAACGGACATAGTGGTGAGGCCATTATCATGGTGTGGCGAATCGAAGGGGTTGATTGGGAAAAGAGAGGCGTATTTACCTAGGTTCAGCCCCTCCGATGGAGGTAAAGAGCCTACATCCTTCTCTGTGTTTGTATTGATGGGAATCTCGACTACAAGGGTGCGTGATTGCTGACCTAGATCTCGAGAGTTTCTTACTTTATCTTTCTGGCTTGAGGGTTCTTCTATATATATAGGTAGAAGCCCCAAGCCTACAATGGAGCCCGGGTCGAATAAGCACCCGTGTCCTACTACAAATCTACCTTATCTTTCTTCCTAGGTTGGGAATGCTTCTGACATCTCTTGCCTTGTATATCTTTGAGCTGCCATCTTCTTGTGATGGGCCACTTGGTGGCTTGTCAACTAAGTCCTCCGACCCATATTGTGATGTTGTCCTTGCGGTTTGACCCAGCCCCATCGGGAGGGTTACATCTTGGGGTTATATCCTTGACATTAGGCCCCAGGTTGACTTGAACTTTGTTCATGTCAAGCTATTTTGACCAAGATACAATGAGCCGACTATTTTTTTTGCCTTTGTCGCAATCTCTCTGACTGCCGTCTTGTAATTTTCAATTCTTTGTTTCCTGACATGACTCGCCAGAGTTAATGCCATCACATCATTATCATAACTGGTCCTGTATGCACCCTTGTCCTAAAAATCGAGGCGTCGTCCCGTCAAGGTTTTTACTGTGACTCCTCTATTCCCACGCCTTACAGCTATCCCTTCGGGTATTATAAAATGGGTGAAAGCCTTTCCTTTTCAGTTTTACCCTTTCGCCCCATCTTCTTCCCCTATCCCGAGAATCCGGTCGCACCATTGCCGTTGTCTTGCTTTCAACAACCGTCCACCATTGTTACGATCCCTTGCCGCTTCCTGGTTTCACTCGAGCTGCTTCGACACCTTCGTTGATCGACGAGCTATGTTTACTCTTTCCTTTCGTAAATTCCTCGTCTGAATTACCCCTGGAGTTCATCGGAGACCTCGAGGGATCCTTCTGTCATTTCATCAATACTCCTATTTCTTCATGTGTTGAACCCTTCATTTCCACCGCAACAGGATAATAGACATGAATAATTTCTTCTTCGTGGCAGTATGTTTTAACTTCTCCCAAAAACCTTCATGATATAGATTGACTACCCGTGTCATGCTTTTAGGTTTAATAATTTTCCTTTTCCAAATATTTTCT
Source organism: Hordeum vulgare subsp. vulgare (assembly GCF_904849725.1). Lineage (NCBI taxonomy): Eukaryota > Viridiplantae > Streptophyta > Magnoliopsida > Poales > Poaceae > Hordeum > Hordeum vulgare. The sequence continues at coordinate 488,253,689 of NC_058519.1, forward strand.
CGATCCATGTTTTTCACAAAGTTTGGTGAAACCTCTTTGCCTTATATTCTATAGAATTTTGTAAAGGGAAACCTTTTGGACACTCATGAGGCGCCTCCAAGGTTGCCGGATTTACCTTTTAGATTACCATAACCCGCCATATGAATAAGTTGCCTTTCTTGTCAATTTTCGGCTTAAACTTATAGTACTTACTCCCTTTGCACTTTTCGAACTTCGCTCATAACATGGATAACTGTTTAAAACCTTGCTACTGATGTCCAAGCATGCCATTATGTCAAAGACTTCTACCTGTAATTGGGTGCCTTCGTAAGTTTCAGAAGATCTGCTTTACCAATATTTAGGTCAAGGTTTATTGTCCACTAAAGAAATTCTCAGATGGCGGGCTCCTCAGGGAGAAACAAGGCCAAATCCTAATGAAGGAGAGGTTGTGGTTTTTGTGGATCGTCATTTTATGGGTTTCTCTCCTCGTGGGTCAAAATTCTTTTGGGATGTAGTTTATTCTCTCCACCTTCATTCTCAAGACTTGGCACCTAATTCCATATCGAATCTTTGCCAATTCCAAATCTTGTGTGAGGTATATTTGCAGATGGAAACCACCGTTCCACTTTTCTTGGATTTTTTCTATTTGAATCGCCAGATCGAGTGCACAGACGGGCTTAGCCAGGAATTGGATGGAATCTCGATTCAAAGACGTAGAATCAGTGTTTTCCCTTGTGCTGCTTTGCTGAGCCATCCTAAAGGGTGGACCAAGACTTGGTTCTATTGTAAAAATACTGCCGAGAGAATGAAAATCCCCTGTCGGGTTACAGACTGATACATCTCCATCGTATCTATAATTTTTGATTGTTTCATGCCAATATTCTACAACTTTCATATACTTTTGGCAACTTTTTATACTATTTTTGGGACTAACATATAGATCCAGTGCCCAGTGCCAGTTCCTGTTTGTTGCATATTTTTTGTTTTGTAGAAAATCCATATCAAACAAAATCCAAATGGGATAAAAACTTACGGAGATTTGTTTTGGAATATATGTGATTTTTGGGAAGTGGAATCAACACAAGAGGGTGCCCGAGGGGCCCACAAGCCAGAGGGGCGTGACCTAGGGGTAGGGCATGCGAGGCTTTCTTGTGGACACTGTGTAAGGCGGTTTGTGCCGTTCTTTCGCCGCAAGAAAATCTAATATCCGGATAAAAATCATGTTAAAATTTCAGCCCAATTGGAGTTACGGATCTCCGGGAATATAAGAAATGGTGAAACGCCAAAATATGGAACGGAGAAACAGAGGGAAACAGAGAGATCCAATCTTGGAGGGGCTCTCGCCCCTCTGCCACCATGGAGGCCAAGGACTATAGGGTAAACCATCCTCCCATCTAGGGGGGAGGCCATGGAATAAGAATAAGGAGGGGGGCTCTCTCCCCCTCTCTCCTGGTGGCACCGGAACGCCGTCGGGGCCATCATCGTGATGATGAACTCTCCCCCTCTATGCAGCGGTGTAACACCCCTTCTCCCCGCTGTAATCTCTGCTTAAACATGGTGCTCAATGCTATATATTATTTGAGTAGATCTGTTTTGTCCTATGGGTTGATTGATGATCATGATTGGGTTGAGTTGCATGTTTTATTATTGGTGTTGTCCTATGGTGCTCTCTGTTTCACGCAAGCGTGAGGGATCCCTGCTATAAGGTGTTTCATTGTGTTCATGATTTTCCTATGGTGGGTTGCTTGAGTGACAGAAGCATAAACCCGAGTAGGTGGGCTGTTGCATATGGGAGTAAAGAGGACTTGATACCTTATAATGCTATGGTTGGGTTTTACCTTAATGATCTTTAGTAGTTGCGGATGCTTGCTAGAGTTCCAATAATAAGTGCATATGTTTCAAGTAGATAAATTATGTTAGCTTATGCCTCTCCCTCATATAAAATTGCAATAATGATTACCGGTTTAGTTATCGATTGCCTAGGGACAAATAACCTTCTTGTGATAAAAAGATCTCTAATAAGACTAACTTAGTTGTTTCTTTATCTAAGCAGACCCTAGTTTTTATTTATGTATTTTTTATTTTCTTGCAAACCTATCCTATCACACCTACGAAGTACTTCTAGTTTCATACTTGTTTTAGGTAAAGCGAACGTTAAGCATGCGTAGACTTGTATCGGTGGTCGATAGAACTTGAGGGAATATTTGTTCTACCTTTAGCTCCTCGTTGGGTTCAACACTCTTACGTATCGAGAAAGTCTACAATTGATTCCCTATACTTGTGGGTTATGAAGACCTTTTACTAGCGCCGTTGCCGCCGAGCAATAGCGTGTGTTGAATATTCTCGTGTGTGCTTGTTTGCTTTATCACTAAGTAGATCTTATTTGCTGTTTAACTTGTTTTCTATCATTAGATATGGGTAGGAAACACAAAATACCAAAAACGTTAGATGTACTTGTTGCTCCAAAAGTTGAGGAACCACTAATGTTCCGTATCACCGAAGAATATTACTTGGGTCATCTTTGATTCATTTGTGCCCGTGCTGAAACCCCAACTAGCTTAGTTGAGGGCAAATTATTAAATGAGCATGCTTATTATGTGCTACACCGCTTATCTCAAAAAGGGAAACTTTTATGGCATCATATTAATACTTTGCAATGCTATGCTTAGAATTTATGCGAAATTTATGATTTTACTTGTCGTTCTCAAGACCCTAAAAAACACCTTCCCTATCAATGTGAGTTTAAGGATAATGGAATCGTATCTTCTAATTCCAAGGGTGTTTATAATTACTATGATATTGAGAAAATTGAAGAATTTGTTGCTTTTAAGGGTGCCTATGAAATTGCTTTTTTGATTGAAAAGTATGATGCTACTCTTTACAAATCTGAAAGTGTTTCCATACTTAAATATTGCTATGAAAACTATGCTTGTAATGCTTATGTTAAGCCATATATTGAGGATTCCTCCGCTGTCCAAGAGGAGACTAATATTTTGCAGGAATCTATGGAAGAAGAAATTTATAACACTGTGAGCTCATTGGATGAAAAAGATGAGGAGGAGAGCGAAGAACAAAAGGACGAAGAGTGGATTGGCTACCCGCGCCCACCTTCTAATGAGAGTAACTCTTCAACTCATACATTGTTTAATTACCCTTCGTGCTTACCGAAGGATGAATGCTATGATCCCTTGGATTCGTTTGAAATATCCCTTTTTGATGAACTTGATGATTTCTATCCTTGTGGCCATGATGCCAATATGAATGATGATTATGGAGATGAACTTGCTATAGTTCCTTATGTTGAGAATGAAATTGTTGCTATTGCACTCACACATGATAGTCCTATTATCTTTTTGGATTCTCCCAACTACACTATATTGGAGAAGTTTGCACTTATTAAGGATTATATAGATGGGTTGCCTTTTACTATTACACATATTGATTTTGATAGATATAATATACATGTGCTTGCTGCTCCTACTTGCAATTATTATGAGAGAGGACCTACATCTTCGCCTCTCTATGTTTCCAATACGATAAAATTGCAAGAAATTGTTTATACTATGCATTGGCCTTTACTTTGTGTGCATGAATTGTTCTTTTATGACAATGCCGATGCATAGGAAGAGAGTTAGACTTTTTTGTTGTGTGATATATGTTATTTTGTTCTCACTACTAAATTAAAAATCATTGTTAATTAAAATTGGCTTTGATATACCTTGGGATTCGGGTGGATCAATTACTTGAGCACTTTATTCCTAGCTTAATGGCTTTAAAGAAAGCGCTGCCAGGGAGACAACCCGAAAGTTTTAGAGAGTCATTTTATTCTGTTGTGTGCTTTTATTTAGTTTAAAAAAAATAGAGAGGGGACCCTAATTTTTTTTCAAAAAGTAAAGTGAAAGTGAGAGAGACGAGCATTGTTAAAGTGAGAGAGACGAGCATTGTTAAAATTTTCAACAAAAATAATTACCCCCTTGTAAAAATCCATTGTATTATAAAAATAATGTGCCAAGATTTGCCTTTAGGACGATTAGATTGCTTGTTTGGTGTGTGCAGTGCAAAAACAGAAACTTTGGCTGTAGTGCGTGAATTTACATTTTTTACTTGAATGTTAAAAGTTTCTGAATTTTTTACATAGTACTTCTATGAAAATCGTTTATTTCTTCCTAAGTTTTAAGAATTTTTAGAGTTACAGAAGTATGGTGAATACAGATTACTACACACCGTCCTGTTTTTGACAAATTTTGTTTTTATGCATTGTTTTGCTCGTTTTGATGAAACTATCGATTTAATTGGTGGTATAAGCCATGGAAAAGTTATATTAGAGTAGATACAATGAGATTTTTTTAATTCGTTGGAAATAGTACTTAAAGTTGTAATTTGCTTTATTATTACTAACGTATCTCACGAGGGTTTTGTTAAGTTTTGTGTGATTGAAGTTTTCAAGTTTTGGGCGAGATCACGATGGATGAAGGAATAAGGAGTGGAAAGAGACTAAGATTGGGTATGCTTGTGTCACCCCAAGGTAATACTCAAGGACTCCCAACCAACTAAGCTTGGGGATGCCCCGGAAGGCATCCCCTCTTTCTTCTAACAACCATTGGTAATTTCACTTGGAGCTAATTTTTATTCGTCACATGATATGCGTAAATCTTGGAGCGTCGTGTGATTTTTATTTTTCTTTTAGTTATTCACCATGCTGGTATGAGAAATTCCTTGGTTGATTTATATAAGGCTATTTGCACCTCACTTATATCTGTTGAGTATGGCTTTATAGAATGCTTCATGTGCTTCACTTATATCATTTGAAGTTTGGGTTGCCTGTTTCTCTACACATAGAAAACCGTCATTTCTAGAATGCTCTTTTGCTTCACTTATATTTGTTAGAGTGTGGGCATATCTTTTGTAGAAAGAATTAAACTCTCATGCTTCACTTATATCTATTTAGAGAGTTAACAGGAGTTGGTCATTCACATGGTTAGTCATAAAATCCGAGATAAAACTTGTAGATCAGTGAATATGATATGTTTGATTCCTTGCAATAGTTTTGTGATAAGATGGTGATATTAGAGTCATGCGAGTGAGTAATTGTGGATAGGTAGAAATATTTGTGTTAAAGTTTGTGATTGCCGTAGCATCCAGGTATGGTGAACCCTTATGTGAAGAAGTCGGAGCATGATTTATTTATTGATTGTCATCCATTGTGTGGAGGTCGGGATCGCGCAATGGTTAACTCCTACCAACCCTTCCCCTAGGAGCATGCGTGTAGTACCTTGTTTTGATGACTAATAAATTTTTGCAATAAGTATGTGAGTTCTTCATGAGTAATGTTGAGTCCATGGATTATACACACTCACCCTTCCATATTTGCTGCACTACTGGAATCCAGTAATTTGCCATCAACCAGTTCTTTGCCGTCTGCTGGCTGATGGCAAAGAACCTCTTTGCCGTCAGCTGACTTTAAGCAGACGGTAAAGGGCTGACTGATGGCAAACAGACTATTTGCCATTGGTCAGTCCTTTGCCGTCTACCAGCGGACGGCAAAGAGACTTAGGACAGACGACAAAGAGGACAGTTGGGTCCCAGTAGACATTGCGCCTGGCCAGGTCCGACGGAAGGGCTCTTTGCCGTCCGCCTGCCCTTTGCCGTCCTCCTTGGGGCTCTTTGCCGTCCGGGGGCAGACGACAAAGAGCCCGAGCCTATAACGGCCGTTACCCCAGCCCCTCGCTCCACTAACCCCACTCCCCCACTGTCTCTCTCTCCACCGCGTGCGCCTCGCTCCAGCACCACCGACGCCCGGCCACCCCTCCACCGCCCCCGGTGCCGCCCCCTGCGCCGCCCCTCCCCTCACCCGCCCCCTCCCCTCACCCGCCCCCAGCGCCGCCCCATTCCCTCACCGGCCCCTGGCGCCGCCGCTCCTCTCACTGGCTGCGGGCGCTGCCCCCTGCGCTGCCCCTCCCCTCACCCGCCCCCGGCGTCGCCCCCTCGCCTCACCGACTCCTGGCGCCGCCCCTCCTCTCACCGACTGCGGGCGCCACCACCTCCCCTAACGGGATCCCGTCGCCGCCCCTCCCCTCACCGACTCCCTGCGCAGGCCCCTCCCCGCACCGGCTCCCGTCGACGCCCCCTCCCCTCACCGGCTTCCGGCGACGCCCCTCCCCTCATCGGCCGTCCTCAACTCTGGTGAGTGCCTCTGGTACCCCTATTTTCTGTTTTTTCTTTTAAGTTAGATAGTTAGTTTTTTTCTGCGTTTTTCTGTTAAATTAGATAGGTAGTTTATTAGGTAGAATAAAGTAGATAGAAAAGAAAAAAATAGATAGAAAAGAAAGAACTTAGAAGAAAATAATGGAAGAAAAAAAAACTAGAAGAAAAAAGAAGAAGAAGAAGAAGAAGAAGAAAGAGGAGAGGAGGAGAGGAGGAGAAAGAGAAAATAAAGAAGAAAAAGAAGAAGAAGAGGAGGAGGAGGAGGAGGAGGAGAAAAAAGAATAATAATAATAATAATAATAATAAGATGATCAAGAAGAAGAAGAAGAAGAAGAAGAAGAAGAAAGAAGAGAGAGGAGAAGAAGAAAGAAGAGGAAAAAGGAACCCCGACACCCCGACACTGACCCTCGACCCCCGACCCCTAACGCCTGACGCCACTGACCCTCGACCCTCGACCCCCGATGCCATTGACCATCGACCCCCGACCCTCGACCCCCGACGCCACTGACCCCCGACCCCCGACCCCCACCGCCCGACGACACTGACCCTCGACCCCCGACCCCAACACTTGTTCGGCCTCTTGTTGATCGAAAAGACCCCAACCCCCGACGCCAGTGACCCTCGATCCCTGACGACACTGACCCCCGACCACCGACGCAACTAACCCCCAACCCCCGACGCCACCGACACCCGACGCCACTAAGCCCTGACCCCCGACACCTCTTCTGCCTACTGTTAAACGAGAAGGTGCTTTTCGGCCCTCTAGAGGCCGACAGAGTCATAGTTTTGTAAATTATGAGTTAGGCCACATATTTTCTGATTATGTTAATTATAAAAACATCATATTTGTGTTCATCGGGTGAATTTCAATGTGTAGTTGTTCGACGACCTCCACGTGCGTTGGACGAGCTCCGCCCCTGCGTTTGTTGGTGAGCACAAATGACTTCTCCTCCTACCCCCTTAATTTGCTCTGTTCTGGTCTTCGTGCCGATGAAACTTGCTAGCTATAGGTTTATTCAATCATGAGTATGCATGACCAGTATGCGTCTCCCGTTAGAAAGGGCGACATCTATAAATATGCATGTCTTTGAATATTTATAACCGCCATCCTTTCGAATTGTCCAACGTTTTCCATGGGCAGCCCGGGTATGTGTATATTGGGTTCGGTTTCCCGTATGCTGTGCTCCGGATCCGATGCGGAATTTCGTTAGTGCCTCCCTGTTGTTCTCCGGGTACACATCCTCTCTGCTTATTGCCAAGACGTGTATCAGGAGAACAACGGGGAGGTGCTGCCGAAATTCTACGTCGCATCTGGAGCAGAGCATGGGAAAACGAACCCAATCTACACATACTTGGGTGGGATTAGGACCTATCTTTACCTATTAGCGTGTAGGTTGCATGGACGTAATAAAACTGACAAACTTGATTAGCGGATGAATATAAATGATGAATTATATATTTATTTCTTGTGCGACCATAGGTAGCTAGGCAACATGAGTGATCGTGCTTGGATGTACACTAGTCACCCTAGTCAGAAAGACATGACCAATGAATGGTTAAGAAAAACCAGGGGGTTTGTGAGAGCCGCATTTGCAAATGGCCAGCAAAAAACATGGTGCCCCTGTCCCAACTGCGACAACTGGAAAAAGCAGACGGAGTTTGAAATGGGTAAACACCTGTAGAAGTGGGGTTTTACGCCTAATTATACGGTGTGGAATTTTCATGGTGAGTCTGACCAACGTGCCAGAGCTGAGGTGATTCGTCGTCGCACCGACGAGCATGGTACCGGGATCGAAGACATGGTGCAAGACTTTGATGATGCTCGGGATTCGGACGATGAGAGGAGGAATCTGCAAAGGCCTTCTATGAAATGTTGGAGTCTTCAAAACGTCCTCTCCACGAGCAGACTGGGCTTTGTCAGCTGGATGCCATCGCGCAAGTAATGGCTCTGAAGGCTCAATGCAACCTAGGCAGAGAATGCTACGACGCGATGATGACGATATCTGGACGCTTTATACCCAAAGGCCATGTACTGCCTGCAAACCTGTACCACTCAGAGAAAATCCTCCGTGTACTTAAGATGCCCTATGAGAAGATACATGCCTCTGAGAATGGATGTGCCTTATTTAGGCTTGAGGATGCGGCCTTGAACTATTGCCCCATTTGCAATTCTTCCAGGTATATTGTGGTAGACAACGGTATGGGTGAGAAGAATTAGACCAAAATCCCCATTAGTGTTCTTCGATATCTGCCAATCGTACCAAGAGTTCAACGTCTTTTCACGGTCGAAGATACGGCCAGATAGATGACATGGCACAAATTGGGCAAAAGAACCGAACTAGATGCGGATGGGAACAAGATGCTGGTACACACTTCAGATGGTTTTGCATGGAGGCACTTCGATGCATTACATAAGGACAAATCGGAAGATCCAAGGCATCCTAGAGTTGCCATCAGCACGTATGGGTTCAATGTGTATGATATGACGGAAGCACAATACAGTAGTTGGCCTGTATTTGTCATTCCACTCAATTTCCCACCCGGAGAGATTATGAAAAGAAAGAACATTTTCCTGACGTTGATAATTCCAGGGCCCAACTATCCGGGGAAGAATATGAATGTGTACATGCAACCGCTTAAGGATGAGTAGCAAGAAGCCTGGGATAATGGGATCAAGACCTACGACGCCGCTACCAAAACTAATTTCAAAATGCATGTGTGGTACATGTACTCGACGCATGATTATCCGGCGTTTGCGCTATTCGCTGGCTGGTGTGTGCATGGAAGATAAAGGCAGATAAAGGCACGCCAAACGAGCTCCTGTCCTGAGATAATACCTCGTCCACGGCCAGTCGAGCTCGCCATCGATGTTAGTTTAATGGACTCAACTATCTTTCCGCATTATGTTGTTCGTGGGAACCAATATGATTACAATGCTAACAATGAGTTGTGTTGCAGGCTGCTATTCTGAAAGAGAGAGATGCGATGCAGGCGGTTTTGGCGGAGAAGGATAAGGATATGAAGGAGCTGGAGGAGAGGATGACTGCATTGGTGGAGGCGGAGAGGACACAGAATGATGCGTCTAACAGGGCCATATACGAGCTCTTCGTGGTAAGTTTATTCTTCATATTATTTCAAATCTTGCATTTTAATGTCTGTTTCATTAATAACTAAAAAGTTTGACTTGTCAAAACCAAATGTACAGTCTATGTGCGAGAAGACCGGCCAAGCCCCTCCGGCGATGCGAGTCATTAACATGGCGGGGACGGTGAGTTTCATTTCAACGCAGTGATTTTAAGAGTATCATCATGCTAAAGACACATTGCAAACGATGTGTGGTCCAGAATATCTCCCGAAACGCCTCGCACCACCCTTCTACACTGGAACCTTCTCCAGGGCAGCCTTCTCTAGGTGAAACAAGCCAGAGCCACCGTGCTTCACCGCCGTGATGACGATAATGGTATGTTATTTCTAGCATTTTGCTTAAAAACCGCATAATGGTCCAATATGGTTTATTAAGCATACTTAGCTCCAAAATGACATATTTAACCCAAGTTAGCTCCATAATGGTCTCCTTCTCCTTCTCCTCCTCCTCCTCCTCCTTCTTCTTTTTCTTCTCCTTCTTACCTTTAACCCAATTTAGCTCCAAAATGCCTTAATAATCATAGTTGGCTCCAAAATGACATATTTTACCAAAGTTAGCTCTAGAATGGCCTATACTTAGCTTGGCTTCCACCTAAATGACATAATTAGCTTAGTTAGCTCGAAAATGGCCTATTTAATAAAAAATGACCTTTACTTACCTAATTATCCTCCAAAATGACATAATTAGCTCCAAAAGGCATAATTAGCCAATTTAGCTCGAAGAAGAGGACAAGAGGAGAAGATAGAGGAAAAATGAAAAGAAGGAAGAAGAAGAAGAAGATAAGAAGAAGAGAAGAAGAAGGAGAAGGAGAAGGAGGAAGAAGAAGGAGAAGAAGAAGAAGAAGGAGGAGAGAAGCTCCTTCTCCTTCTTTTCCTCCTTCTTCTCCTTCTTCTGGTCCTTCTTCTTTTCTTCTTCTTCTCCTCTTCCTTCTCCTTCTCATTCTCCTTCTCCTCGTCCTCCTCCTTCTTCTTTTCTTCTCCTTCTTCTTCTCTTCTTTCTTCTTATCTTTCTTCTTCTACGTAGCTTAGACTCATCCAACAAAGACATACTTAGCTAATTATCCTACAAAATGACATAATTAGCTTAGTTAGGTGAAAAAATCATAAGAACCTTGGTTAGCTCATAAAAAGGACTAATTTAGCTCCAAAATGAAATAATAAGCTCAAAATGGTATAAGAACCTTGGTTAGCTCATGAATATTATATACTTAGCTTGGCTTCCACCTAAATGACATAATTAGCCAATTTAGCTCCAAAATGCCTTAATAATCATAATTGGCTCCAAAATTACATATTTTACCCAAGTTAGCTCTAGAAAGGCCTATACTTAGCTTGGCTTCCACCTAAATGACATAATTAGCTTAGTTAGCTCGAAAATGGCATATTTAATAAAAAATGACCTATACTTACCGAATTATCCTCCAAAAATGACATAATTAGCTCCAAAAAGGCATAATTAGCTAATTTAGCTCGAAGAAGAGGACAAGAGGAGAAGATAGAGGAAAAATGAATAGAAGGAAGAAGAAGAAGAAGAGAAGAAGAAGAGAAGAAGAAGGAGAAGGAGAAGGAAGAAGAAGAAGGAGAAGAAGGAGGAGAGAAGCTCGTTCTCCTTCTCGTTCTCCTCCCCCTCCTTCTCCTTCTTCTTGTCCTTCTTCTTTTCTTCTTCTTCTCCTCTTCCTTCTCCTTGTCCTTCTCCTTCTCGTCCTCCTCCTCCTCCTCCGCCTCCTTCTTTTTCTTCTCCTTCTTCTTCTCTTCTTGCTTCTTCTCTTTATTCTTCTACGAAGCTTAGACTCATCCAAGAAGGACATACTTAGCTAATTATCCTACAAAATGACATAATTAGCTTAGTTAGGTGAAAACATCATAAGAACCTTGGTTAGCTCATAAGAAGGATTAATTTAGCTCCAAAATGAAATAATAAGCTCAAAATGGATTAAGAACCTTGGTTAGCTCATGAATATTATATACTTAGCTTGGCTTCCACCTAAGTGACATAATTAGCCAATTTAGCTCCAAATTGCCTTAATAATCATAGTTGGCTCCAAAATGACATATTTGACCCAAGTTAGCTCTAGAATGGCCTATACTTAGGTTGGCTTCTACCTAAATGACATAATTAGCTTAGTTAGCTCGAAAATGGCCTATTTAATAAAAAATGACCTATACTTACCTAATTATCATCCAAAATGACATAATTAGCTCCAAAAAGGCATAGTTAGCTAATTTAGCCCGAAGAAGAGGACAAGAGGAGAATAAAGAGTAAAATGAAAAGAAGGAAGAAGAAGAAGAAGAGAAGAAGAAGATAAGAAGAAGGAGAAGGAGGGAGAAGGAGGAAGACGAAGGAGAAGAAGGAGGAGAGAAGCTCCTTCTCCTTCTTCTCCTCCTTCTTCTCCTTCTACTTTTCTTCTTATTCTCCTCTTCCTTCTCCTTCTCCTCCTCCTCCTCCTCCTTCTTATTATTTTTCTTCTCCTACTTCTTCTCTTCTTGCTTATTCTCTTTCGTCTTCTACGTAGCTTATTTTCCCCAACAAAGACATACTTCGCTAATTATCCTCCAAAATGACATAATTAGCTTAGTTAGGTAAAAACATCATAAGAACCGTGGTTAGCTCATTAAAATGACTAATTTAGCTCCAAAATGACATAATAAGCTCAAAATGGCTTAATAATCATAGTTGGCTACAAAATGAAATATTTTATCCAAGTTAGCTCTAGAATGACCTATACTTAGCTAAGTTCTCTCCTAAATGACATAATAAGGCTATGTAGCTCCAAGATGACCTATTCCGCCCAACTTAGCTATTAAATGGCCTATACTTAGCTAAGTTCTCTCCAAAATAACCTATAATTCTCTTCTTCATCTACTCTTCTTCTTCTAACTTTCTTATTTTCCATTTTGCAGATTACATTCACTTCACGGGAAGCTTAGATTATATTGATGGAATGCTTGAATATGGTTTCTTCTACCATGGCTTCACGGAAGCTTGTATTGAAACTATTGTAGTATATGGATATATATGAAACTTTGTATGCATGGATGAAACTGGTGTAATATATGGTTTGGTACGGATGCAACTTGCATAATATGTATGTATTATGGATGAAAGTTATTTTAATATGGTTATGAGTACGGAAACAAAATTATTTCTGTCAAATATATGTATATCCTGATTATTGTGAACATTGTTGGATATAATAGAAAACAAAATAAACAGAGGCTGCTTTGAGCCTTTGCCGTCCGCCCACCGACGGCAAAGGCCTTGCGGCGGACGACAAAGGCTCAAAACAGCCTAGCTGAAATACGCTGGAGTGCCCGTTTGCCGTCGGCCTCAAACATGGCTGGCGGCAAAGAATGGAGGGCAGACGGCAAAGGGGGGAGGGCAGACGGCAAAGAAAAGGTGGGCCGAGCAGCCTGCCGTTAGCACTTAACGAGAGCGTTTGCGGATCTACCGTCCCATTTTATTTTCCGTCCGCCCCCCATGGCAAAGATTATTTGCCGTACGCCTTCGAAAAGCAGACGACAAATAACCTCTTCACCGGATATTTTTTTGCCGTCTAGTTTGCCGTCAGCTGACGGACGGCAAAACCTTTGCCGTCCGGGGTTCCCCGCTTTGCCGTAAGCCATGGCATACGACAAAGTCTCTCATTCCTGTAGTGCTAACCTATCTAGTACCGCGCAACTTTCGCTGGTGCATTAAAGCCACCTTCCTCAAAACAGCCACCATACCTACCTATTACGGCATTTCCATAGCCATTTCGAGATATATTGCCATGCAACTTCCACCGTTTCGTTTATTATGACAGGCACCACCATTGCATATTGCTTTGCATGATCAAAACATAGCTAGCATGATGTTTTCATGTTTTTGATGTCATTGCTACGCTAGATCATTGGACATCCCGGTACACTGTTGGAGGCATTCATATAGAGTCGTCTTTTGTTCTAGTATCGAGTTCTAATTCTTGAGTTGTAAGTAAATAAAAGTGTGATGATCATCATTATTAGAGCATTGTCCCATGTGAGGAAAGGATGATGGAAGCTATGATTCCCTCACAAGTTGGGATGAGTCTCCGGACTTTATGAAAAGTAAAAGAGGGCAAATAAGCCCAAATAAAAAAAGAGGCCAAAGAAGCCCACCAAAAGAAGAGAAAATAAAAATAAAAAAATGATAGAAAAGAGAGAAGGGGTAATGCTACTATTCCTTTTTCAACACTTGTGCTTCAATGTAGCACGATGATCTTCATGATAGAGAGTCCCCTATATTGTCACTTTCATATACTAGTGGGAATTTTTCATTATAAAACTTGGCTTGTATATGAGCAAGCGAGTTGGATGCACACCCACTTAGTTTATTTTTGAGCTTTCATACACTTATAGCTCTAGTGCATCCGTTGCATGGCAATCCCTACTCACTCACATTGATATCTATTGATGGGCATCTCCATAGCCCGTTGATACGCCTAGTTGATGTGAGACTATCTCCTTCTTTTTGTCTTCTCTGCAACCTCCACCACATTATATTCCACCTATAGTTCTATACCCATGGCTCATGCTCATGTATTGCGTGAAAGTTGAAAAAGTTTGAGAATGCTAAAGTATGAAACAATTGCTTGGCTAAAACCGAGGTTGTGCATGATTTAATACTTTGTGTGATGAAGATGGAGCATATCCAGACTATATGATTTTGTAGGGATAACTTTCTTTTAGCCATGATATTTTGAGAAGACATGATTGCTTTATTAGTATGCTGGAAGTATTATTGTCTTAATGTCAAATGATAGACTATTTCTTTGAATCACTCGTGTCTTAATATTCATGCCATGATTAGATTATATGATCAAGATTATGCTAGGTAGCATTCCACATCAAAAATTATCTTTTTATCATTTACGTATGGTGGGTTGCTTCAGTGACAGAAGCATAAACCCGAGTAGGTGGGTTGTTGCATATGGGAGTAAAGAGGAGTTGATACCTTATAATGCTATGGTTGGGTTTTTCCTTAATGATCTTTAGTAGTTGCGGATGCTTGCTAGAGTTCCAATCATAAGTGCATATGATCCAAGTAGATAAAGTATGTTATCTTATGCCTCTCCCTCAGATCAAATTGCAATAATGATTACCAGTCAAGTTATCGATTGCCTAGGGACAAATAACCTTCTTGTGACAAAAAGATCTCTACTAAGACTAACTTAGTTGTTTCTTTATCTAAGCAACCCCTAGTTTTTATTTTCGTGTTCTTCACTTTCTTGCAAACCTATCCTATCACACCTACAAAGTACTTCTAGTTTCATACTTATTCTAGGTAAAGCGAACGTTAATTGTGCGTAGAGTTGTATCGATGGCCAATAGAACATGAGGGAATATTTCTTCTACCTTTAGCTCCTCGTTGGGTTCGACACTCTTACTTATTGGGAAAGGCTAAAATTGATCCCCTACACTTGTGGGTTATCATAGACCACCTCGCCTTCCAATGGATTTTGAGCTTCCTGGCCAGATTTCTCCAGAGGAGCGTGATAAGTTTGCCTTTGTCTTCCAAAAGTTGGCGGCTCTTAAACATCAGGGTTTGACCGGAGTAGATTTGACCCGTTGCTGGGTATCTTGGATGATTCTTCCATTGAGTCGCCAGAGTTCTCTTATGTGCAAGTACTCCGGTCGTGAAGATGACCTTTGAAGGTACATCACATAAGTTTTGACAGAAGACGATTGATACGTCTCCATCTTATCTACTTTTCCAAACTCTTTTGCCCTTGTTTTGGACTCTAATTTTCATGATTTGAATGGAACTAACTCGGACTGACGCTATTTTCAGCAGAATTGCCATGATGTTATTTTTGCGCAGAAACAAAAGTTCCCAGAATGGCCTGGAAATTTACGAGGATTTTTTGTGGAATATATAAAAAATACTGGCGCAAGAATCACCTGGAGGGACGGAGCCAGGAGCTCACAAGCCCATCAGGCCCACCACCCCTGGCCGGTCCTGGCAGGCTTGTGAGCCCCTCGTAACTCCACAGCCTCCAATTCCAGCTCTATATATTCTCTTTCGACCGAAAAAAAATCAGGGAGAAGAGTTCATCGCGTTTCACGACACGGAGCCGCCGCCACCACCAGTTCTTCCTCTAGAGGGCAGATTTGGAGTCCGTTCTGGGCTCCGAAGAGGGGAAATCGTCGCCGTCGTCATCACCAACCATCCTTCATCGCCACTTCCATGATGCTCTTCACCGTTCGTGAGTAATCTCATCATAGGCTTGCTGGACGGTGATGGGTTGGACGAGATCTATCATGTGATCGACTTAGTTTTGAGGGGGATTGATCCCTAGTATCCACTATGTTCTGAGATTGATGTTGCTACTACTTTGCTATGCTTAATGCTTGTCATTAGGGCCCGAGTGCCATGATTTCACATCTGAACCTATTATGTTTTCATCAATATATGTGTGTTCTTGATCCTATCTTGCAAGTTGTAGTCACCTACTATGTGTTATGACCCGGCAACCCTGGAGTGACAATAGCCGGAACCACTCCCGGAGATGACCATAGTATGAGAAGTTCATGTATTCACTATGTGCTAATGCTTTGTTCTAGTTCTCTATTAAAAGGAGACCTTAATATCCCTTGGTTTCCACTAGGACCCCGCTGCCACGGGAGGGATGGGCAATAGATGTGATGCAAGTTCTTTTCCATAAGCACGTATGACTATATACGGAATGCATGCCTACATTACATTGACGAACTGGAGCTAGTTACATATCTCCCCATGTTATAACTGTTACATGATGAATGTCATCCGAAAGAATTATCCATCACCGATTCAATGCCTATGAGTCTTTTCCTACTGGTCCTTGCTACGTTACTTTACCGCTACTACTGTCACTGCTGCTACTGTTTCCGCTACTGTTGTCTCTACTGCTACTATTACCGATGCTACCGTTTCTATCACACTACTTTGCTACTGAAACTTTGCTGCACATACTAAGTATTTCAGGTGTGGCTGTATTGACAACTCAAAAGCTAATACTCGAGAATATTCTGTGGCTTCCCCTTGTGTCGAATCAACAAATTTGGGTTGAATACTCTACCCTCGAAAACTGTTGCGATCCCCTATACTTGTGGGTTATCAAGACTATTTTCCGGCGCCGTTACCGGGGAGGCATAGCTCTATTCTCTGAGTCACTTTGGATTTACGTCTGTTGATCACTATGAGGAATCCGAGAGATCCAAAAACCAAAGTCTTGCCCTCAACTACGAGGACAGGTAAGGAACTTCCATCTAGCTCTGCACTTGATTCACCTTCAGTTATGAGTAAGTTTGCGACACCACCACCTACTAGAAATCCTGATGTGTCACCTGTGCTTGATGATGCTGCTTCTGCTATCCATGATGCTTGTGATGATGCTTTGCTTGATACTGCTTTGCCACTAGGTGCATTTCTTGATGCACAAATTCCTAGAGTTGCTGCTGAATGTGATGATACTTCTGAAACTGCTGAAATTATTGAAGTAGAACCTGCTGTTTCACCTGTTAGAATGAGCTCTCCTAGATATGAACTGCCTGATATACCTGAGGGTTATGTTATGGAGGGAGAGGTAGCTGAGGACTTTCTTGCTTGTAAGGATAGCTATGATCTTGAGAATTTATTGCGCAAGTGGAAAGAAAATTCTCTGAATGCTAGAATGAAATACGATCCTAAGTTTGCTACTTTACCCATCTTTGTAACCGATAAGGATTATGAATTCTCTATCGATCCTGAGTTAATCACTTTGGTCAAATCTAATCCTTTTGATGGTTATTAGTCTGAAATGGTTGTAGCATATCTTACCAAGATGAATGATATAGCCACCCTATTCACGAGTGAGGAAAAGATTCGCCATTACTATATCCTTAAGCTGTTTCCTTTCTTGCTAAAGGATGACGCTAAGACTTGGTTCACTTCTCTTGCACCTGGTTGTGTGCATAGTCCCCAGGATATGATCTACTATTTCTCTGAGAAATATTTTCCTGCCCATAAGAAACAAGCTGCCTTGCAGGAAATATATAACTTTGTGCAAGTTGAAGAAGAGAGTCTCCCACAAGCTTGGGGGAGGCTTGTCCAGTTACTGAATGCTTTTCCTGATCACCCTCTTGATAAGAATGAAATACTTGATATCTTTTATAATGAACTAACCGATGCTTCTAGGGACCACCTAGATCGTTGTACTGGTTGTGTTTTCAGGAAACGAACTATGGAACAAGCTGAAATTCTACTAAATAATATCTTGAGCAATGATAATGCCTGGACTATTCCCGAACCACCTTCGAAGCCAACACCGAAGAAAAGAGGTATTATATTCCTCAGTCCTGAAGATATGCAAGAAACCAAGAAATCTATGCAAGAGAAAGGTATTAAATCTGAAGATGTTAAGAATCTACCACCTATCGAAGAAATACATGGTCTTGATAACCCGACACAGGTAGTAGAGGTAAATTCTCTTTGTAGATTCAATGAGAGTGATATTCCTTTTGATAAAACTGCTAGCTTATGCTTAGATGAATTTGATAACTTCGTTGCCAAAAAACAAAGTTTCAATGATTATGTTAGCAGACAATTGGAACAGAATGCTCGTATGCTTAGTCATATAAGTGCTTGTGTGGATAGAAATGTCAATGATCTTAAGCTTTTGAGTAAACATACCTCTATGGTCACTACTCAAGTAGAACAAGTACTTAAGGCTCAAAATGACTTGCTCAATGAGTTGAATGACAATTCTATTAGAGTCGTCACTAGAGGTGGTAGAATGACTCAGGAACCTTTGTATCCTGAGGGCCATCCTAAGAGAATTGAACAAGATTCTCAAGGAGTTAGCACTGATGCACCTAGTCATCCTCGTAATAGGAAGAAAGAGAAAGATGATAGGAACTTGCATGCTAGCACACATGTTGCTGTTACACCTGAGAATCCAAATGATGTCTCTGTTTCTGATGCCGAAACACAATCTGGTGATGAGCATGAGCCTAGTGATAATATCGGTAGTAGTGTTCATGATGATGCTCAACCTAGTAATGATAAGGATGTGGAGATTGAACCTAGTGTTGATCTTGATAACCCACAACCTAAGAACAAGAGATACGATAAGAACGACTTCATTGCTAGGAAGCATGGTAACGAAAAAAAACCATGGGTTCAGAAACCCATGCCCTTTCCTCCCAAACCATCCAAGAAAAAGGATGATGAATATTTTGAGCGTTTTGTTGAAATGATTAGACCTGTCTTTCTGCAAATGCGTTTGAGAGATATGCTCAAAATGTCTCCTTATGCTAAGTACATGAAAGATATTTTTACCAATAAAAGGAAGATACCCGAGGTTGAGATTTCCACCATGCTTGCCAACTACACCTTCAAGGGTGGAACTCCCAAGAAACTAGGTGATCCCGGAGTGCCCACTATACCTTGCTCCATTAAAGGAAATTATGTTAGAACTGCTTTATGCGATCTTGGAGCTGGTGTTAGTGTTATTCCTCTCTCTCTTTATCGTAGACTTGAATTGGATAAGTTGACATCCACTGAAATCTCCTTGCAAATGGCCGACAAGTCAACTGCTTTCCTTATCGACATTTGTGAGGATGTGCGTGTTGTGGTTGCTAACGTTACTATCTTAATGGACATTGTTATTCTAGATATTCCCAAGGATGATGCCATGGCGGTCATCCTTGGAAGACCCTTTTGAAACACTATAGGGGCTGTTATTGATTGCAACAAAGGCAATGTCACTTTCCATGTTAATGGTAATGAGCATACGATGCACTTTCCGAAGAAAAAATACCGAGTTGATTGCATCAATGCTATTGAGAAATCTTCATCAATTCTTATTGGAAGCTTTGAATGCCCTATACCTACTGTCAAGATGAAGTATGATTTACTTGTTGGGGATATGCACATCCCCGTTTAGGTAACCTAGTGATTATTCGACAATTCTCCGGTTCTATGTGATTAGAAAAAAGTTTGTCAAGGAGACTTGATCAACCTCATTGACGGATTTCTTTTGATGACCATGAGATTGATGAATCTGGGAGTCACAACCCTCTGTTCCCAACTTTTACTTTTGGTTGTTTAGAAGAAAATGATAAATTTAGCTTTATTTTCCTGTTTTCTGCTTTCTGTGTCCCTTAGAAAAGTGTCCCGAAAATAAAAGTTCTTCAAATGCCCTGAAATTCAAGTATGATTTTTTCTGGAATTTTTGAAAAATTCTGAGATAGTGAACTAGTCAGGGGATGCGCCAGTGGGCCACAAGCCAAGGAGGCCCGAACACCCCCCCTGGCCGGGCCTGGCAGGTTTTGGGCCCCACGTGCCCCCTTCACTTACTCCAGCCCCCATCTCCTTCTCCCACCTCCAGAAAAAATCATTCCACAGCTCAAACCCATTTTCTTGCTCCTCTTGCTGCATTTTTCGATCTCCTTGTGCAAAGCCCCATTCACCAAACTGTTTTTGGGAGTTGTTCCTTGGTATGTGACTCCTCCATTGGTCCAATTAGTTTTTGCTCTAGTTCTTTATTCGTTGCGTATTTTTGCTGCCTTGGTGACCCTGTTCTTGAGCTTTGCATGTTCATTTTAGGTGGTCCCAAGTAGTTTTGATGAATGATATGGCCTCTAGGCACTTGTAGGAGTAGTTGCTAGCCTCGTTCACTTTTCTCTTGAGTCACTAAAAATTTCAGAAAAAAGAAGATGTTCAGGAGAAATTATCATGGTGATTCCTCAAGCAAAAGGGGTCCCCGTCTCTCGATTCGGGAGCCCGACTCTTATCAGCCGAGGAATGCACAGGTACAACCATGTGAATGGCCTTCTGATGAATTCATGATTGATGGAGGTTTCAAAGACGAGTTTGATACATTTGTTCACAATGCCGGGATCGAAGAATTCATCTGCAACAAATGCGAACAATATACTATGCTCACTGCCTCTTTTGTTCGTAGATTCAGATTTTCAGTTGGTCGTGACTCATCCATACTGTTTGATCTTTATGACAAATCGTATACCATGGATTTATAGGATTTTAATAGAATTTGCAAGATACCTGATTGGGGTAGTCGCAATGATCCTCCTAAGTCTTCGGTTAGAGATTTCTTTTCTAGTATAACTGTTTGAGAAACTAGAGATATTACGCAGGCTACCTTGGGGAGCATTCAATTCTCTACCTTACATTATTTTTCCCTCTTCATAGGTAGATGCATTAACGGCAAGATTGATCATTGTCACCTCTACGCACCTGACCTTAGTATTCTTAAAAGCGCAGTAACGGGTGATAGAAGTTTCAACATAGGAGCTATAATCGCGAGGAGGCTAAATAATAATGCTAATGAAGGGGATTTCTTTGGTGGGATCTATGCTACTCGTATAGCAAATTTCTCTTGGAATACCCATCTGCGAAGGAGATCCCCCGCTCCATACAGCTTTCCTTGGTCATGCCGCTATGACACGTTATTAGTTCCTTGAGAGGGATAATGAATCCATCCTATACCGGTTAATATTTGACCGGCATCGTGTTTTCAATTTTACCCTTCCTGCTCCTGCCTTCTTTGACTTTCAGGTAAAATGGAGATATTACATGACCAGAGGAGATGTAGAGGATTATGAGATCGAGGCGAAGGCTGCTCGCCTCAGTGAGGCAGCTATTCAGGCGGTAGCTGCCGCGATCCCGTACAACCCCCATCAAGATTTTGGATATCGCCCGGACCTGCCGTGGGAGTAAACCAACTTAGGCCAAAAGCCTAAGCTTGGGGGAGTACGTGTTTCTCACCGACTTTATATTCTTACTTTCACTTTCACTTTGTTAGTCGGTGTTCACACCTTGCCATTGTATCATCCTTGCTAGTTTATTTCTTTTTCTCGTTTTCTTCTTGTGTGTTTGTTTAGATTGAGAAAAACAAAAAAAATTAGTTGTAAGTTTACTTTCCTGCTTGCTTAGTAGTGTTTTAAACGAAAAACCCAAAAAGATTTCCCTTTCTTCTTTTTCTTGTTGGGAGCTTTCCCGTGTAAATAGTTTTCTTTTTCTTTGGGTCAAGGTAGAAGACCATGGTTAAAATATTTAGTGGTTCTCACATGCATATTTGTTTATCCGTCAAGGAGCCATATTACTTTGACTTCTCCTATGTGTTTGCTTGCAGATTCTAGCTTAGTCCAATGCATGAACACTCTCATTATGATTCACATCATTCGGTCATGCAAGTGAAAGGCAATAATGACGATATATGATGAAGTGACTGAGCCTGGAAAAGCTGGTATGAACTCGACCTATTTTGTTTTTGTAAATATGACTAGCTCATCGTTCCTAATTCAGCTTTGTTATGAGAGAAACATGTTTGCAATGACAACTTAGAGATCATAGTTTCTGATGCCATGCTTAATTAGCTAGGAGCTTATAATGGTTTGTCTTAGATGCCAACATGAATTTCAAGATGATTATGATGTAGTATGATAGGATGGTATCGTTCTTTGAATGATTCAAGTGGCTTGACTTGGCACATGTTCATGCATGTAGTTGAAACAAAATCAATATAGCCTCTATGATATTCATGTTCATGGTGATTTATGTCCTACTCATGCTTGCACTCAATGTTGGTTAATTTCAATGCATATTGATGACTGTTGTCGCTCTCTAGTTGGTCGCCTCCCAATCTTTTTATAGCCTTCACTTGTACTAAGCGGGAATACTGCTTGTGCATCCACTTACATAAACCCAAAGTTGTTCCATATGCGTCCACCATACCTACCTATATGCGGTATCTACCTGCCGTTCCAAGTAAATTTGCATGTGCCACTCTCTAAATCTTCAAGTAATAATCTGTTTTGTATGCCCAAACCGCTCATGTGGCAACAAGGGGTGGTCAGTATCTTCCATGCTAGGCATGTTATCCTCGATACGTGTTTATTCACTATCACTCACGTAAAAGGGGCCGGTAATTGGAATGCCCAGTTCCATGCTCAAATCAAAAATATAATTGCAAACAAAACTCCCCCTGGATTGTTGTTGGTATGGACGGCACCCAAGGATTCGGCTAGTCATGGAGTGTGATTGATCGGTGGTGGGGGAGTCAAAGCTTTACTTTTCTGTTTGGGAACCGCCTATAGTATGTGTAGCATGGAAGATCGTGAAAACTCTTGGTTATCGCATTGACAATGAGAGCATACCACTCAAAATTATTTATCTCTGTTTTAAAAGCTTGAGCTCTGGCACCTCTACAAATCAATGCTTCCCTCTGGGAAGGGCCTATTGATACGTCTCAAACATATCTATAATTTTTGATGGTTTCACGCTGTTATCTTGTCTTCTTTGTATGTTTTATGTACCTTTTTAATATCTTTTTGGGACTAACTTATTGATTCAGTGCCAAGTGCCAGTTCCTGTTTTTCCGTATTTTTGACTCTTTTCAGATCTAATTTTGGAACGGAGTCCAAACGGAATAAAATCTCCGAAATGATTTTTTCCTGACCGAAAGAAGGCCACGGAACCTTTGGGCCAGGCCAGGTGGGCCCCTGGGAGCCCACAAGCTTGCACCACGCCACCAGGGGGAGGCGGCGGTGGGCAAGCTTGTGGCTTCCCTGGCCGCCTCCTGACCTAGATCTTGCGCCTATATATTCCTAAATATTCCGCAAAAAATCAGGGGAGCCTCGAAAATAGTTTTCTGCCGCCGCAAGCTTCCGTTTCCGCGAGATCTCCTTTGGAGACCCTTCCCGGCACCCTGCTGGAGGGGACTTTGGAGGTGGAGGGCTTCTTCATCATCATCATCGCCCCTCCAATGACTCGTGAGTAGTTCACTTCAGACCTATAGGTCCGTAGTTAGTAGGTAGATGGCTTCTTCTCTCTCTTGGATCTTCAATACAAAGTTCTCCATGATCTTCATGGAGATCTATCCGATGTAATCTTCTTTGGCGGTGTGTTTGTCGAGATCCGATGAATTGTGGACTTGTGATCAGATTATCTATGATATATATTTGAGTCTTTGCTGATTTCTTATATGCATGATTTGATATCCTTGTAAGTCTCTCCGAGTCTTGGGTTTTGTTTGGCCAACTAGATCTATGATTCTTGCAATGGGAGAAGTGCTTGGTTTTGGGTTCTGCCATGTGGTGACCTTTCCCAGTGACAGTAGGGGCAGCAAGGCACACATCAAGCAGTTGCCATCAAGGGTAAAAAGATGGGGTTTTTATCATTGGTTTGAGATTATCCCTCTACATCATGTCATCTTGCTTAAGGCGTTACTCTGTTCTTATGGACTTAATACACTAGATGCATGCTAGATAGCGGCCGACATGTGGAGTAATAGTAGTAGATGCAGAAAGTATCGGTCTACTTGTTTCGGACGTGATGCCTATAGAAATAATCATTACATAGATATCGTCACGACTCTGCACAGTTCTATCAATTGCTCGGCAATAATTTGTTCACCCACCGTTACTTGCTTTCATGAGAGAAGCCACTAGTAAACACTACGGCCCCCGGGTCTATTCACATCCATCGTTTACAACTCCGCTTTTACTTTGCTTTGTTACTTTCAGTTCTCACTTGGCAAACAATCTATAAGGGATTGACAACCCCTTCATAGCGTTGGGTGCAAGCTTTTGTGTTTGTGCAGGTTGGTGAGATACTCTTCCGCCGGATTGATACCTTGGTTCTCAAACTGAGGGAAATACTTACCGTCGCTGTGCTACATCACGCTTTCCGCTTCGAGGGAATACCAACGTGCCGTAGCAGGAGTATTTCTGGCGCAATTGCCAGGGGTACACAACAAACATCACCTATCTATTTACGTTTCTGTTGAGTCATCCTCTCCTTATCAAAAGGCACCAATTAGAGAGCACCCCTGTCATTTTTATGCTTTGCTATTAATTGATATTGAATATGACTGTGACTGGATCTCTTTGCCATGAATTACAATGATCAGTCAGCCCTTGGTCTTTGAAGGTTCTCTGCATTTATGTTTTGCGGTCTCAGAAAGAGCTAGCGAGATATCATCTGTTCATATTGCTTCATGATCGTTTTGATTGAAGTGTTGACGTTTGAAATTTATTATTATTGCTCGCTAGTTGATTATACCATTGATATGAGTACATCATGAGACCTAAATGTCATTGCTTATCTGGTTAGCTTATGATCTTGCTGAAAATCTGAATATGAGTTAGACATAATTACAACAACAAGGTCAAACAGAGTTCGTAAAAGTTTTCTTTTGTCTCTTTCAGTTTGTCAACTGAATTGCTAGAGGAGAAGCAAGGCTTTAAGCTTGGGGGAGTTGATACGTCTCCATCGTATATACTTTTCCGAACTCTTTTGCCCTTATTTCGGACTCTGATTTGCATGATCTGAATGGAACTAACCCGGACTGACGCTGTTTTCAGCAGAATTGCCATGGTGTTGTTTTTGCACAGAAATAAAAGTTCTCGGAATGGCGTTGAAATTTACGAGGATTTTTTGTGGAATATATAAAAAATACTGGCGCAAGAATCACCTGGAGGGACGGAGCCAGGAGCTCACAAGCCCACCAGGCCCGCCCCCCTGGTCGGGCCTGGCAGGCTTGTGAGCCCCTCGTGGCTCCGCATCCTCCAATTCCAGGTCTATATATTCTTTTCGATCGGAAAAAAAAAATCAGGGAGAAGAGTTCATCCCGTTTCACGACACGGAGCCGCCGCCACCACCTCTTCTTCCTCTGGTGGGCAGATTTGGAGTCCGTTCTGGGCTCCGGAGAGGGGAAATCGTCGCCGTCGTCATCACCAACCATCCTTCATCGCCACTTCCATGATGGTCTTCACCGTACGTGAGTAATCTCATCGTAGGCTTGCTGGACGGTGATGGGTTAGATGAGTTCTATCATGTAATTGAGTTAGTTTTGATGGGGATTGATCCCTAGTATCCACTATGTTCTGAGATTGATGTTGCTACTACTTTGCTATGCTTAATGCTTGTCACTAGGGCCCAAGTGCCATGATTTCAGATATGAACCTATTATGTTTTCATCAATATATGTGTGTTCTTGATCCTATCTTGCAAGTTGTAGTCACCTACTATGTGTTATGACCCGGCAACCCCGGAGTGACAATAGCCGGAACCACTCCCGGAGATGACCATACTATGAGGAGTTCATGTATTCACTATGTGCTAATGCTTTGTTTCGATTCTCTATTAAAAGGAGACCTTAATATCTGTTAGTTTCCATTAGGACCCTGCTGCCACGGGAGGGATGGACAATAGATGTCATGCAAGTTCTTTTCCATAAGCACATATGACTATATACGGAATGCATGCCTACATTACATTGACGAACTGGAGCTAGTTACATATCTCCCCATGTTATAACTGTTACATGATGAATGTCATCCGACATAATTATCCATCACCGATCCAATGCCTACGAGTCTTTTCCTACTGGTCCTTGCTACGTTACTTTACCGCTACTACTGTCACTGCTGCTACTGTTACCTCTATTGTTGTCGCTACTTCTATTATTACCGCTACTACCGTTGCTATCACACTACTTTGCTACTGAAATTTTGCTGCAGATACTAAGTCTTTCAGGTGTGGTTGAATTGACAACTCAATTGCTAATACTCGAGAATATTCTTTGGCTTCCTTTTGTGTCGAATCAACAAATTTGGGTTGAATACTCTGCCCTCGAAAACTGTTGCGATCCCCTATACTTGTGGGTTATCAACGATAGAAATAGAGTTGTGAAGAAATTACTTGGGGAAACCCAAGTTGTATATGATCAAGTTGGCTTGGAGCCTTTCAATGCACTCAACCCGAATGCTCCCATAAGGATCCTAATTCATCATTTGAGTACCTTTGCAATACTTTCTTCAAATTTCTTGAGCACCTTTGTTTAATCTGCTCAAATTTTGCAGGCTTCTTCATTGTTTTGGAAGAAGAAAAGGAAAGTCCCGGCTAATAAGCCAAAGGCCGCCTCTATTAAGAAAAGAAGCAAAGTGGCTGTCACCGCCTCAACATTTCAAGACGAGTCTCCTTTGGCTGGCATATCTGAACAATCCTCTTCTTGACAACTCCAAGACAAGGTGGCACATAGTCCAACTCTTTCCCGTCCACAGGCTGGTCTTTTTAAACAACCCCTCAATCATGCTGACTCGGGTTATCAGGAATACTTCCCTCGTCTGGCGACCCTTCTTCTGCGAAGTTGTCGCCTTTCATTGTTAACCAAGTGTAAGTCCCCCTTTTTTTGGTGGTATATGCCTGCCTACATAGTTTTTTCCTTTAAAGTTTACTTTGTCTTCTTGTTTTATAGAGCCATGGCCAAGACACAGAAATTTGGCAACTCTTTTGTTACTCTTGAGCCGGAGGATTTGGATACGATGGCTTCTGCATCAGCTTGGAAGGTGCAGATTGTCGGGAGATTCGTGTTGATCTACCTCAGCCCGAGGTTTAGAAAAATATTTCTTCCTCTCCAGGTGTCAAAGTTGACCCAGCAATAACTAATCCTCCTTCCCAAGATGTCCCTTGTGATACTACTGCATAACTGGTTAACCTTCGGTAGACTATGTTGCTCCTAGGCCTTCTAAAATATTGGTAAAGCAACCTATGAAAGAAGGAACTGCCCTATGTGATAAGGGGAAAACTAAACTTCAGTATCTTCCTCTTGGTGTTGAAGAATTATATCCTGGTTATCTTGAGCATCTTTACTCAAGCCGTCAGATGGAATCTTACCTTGTGAATACAATAAAGATGAAGTGTGAGGTAAGATATGCACCTCATATGCACATATTCTCCTGTAGCCCCCAAGGACTGGCCCATCTTCTTGGGGTGATTCGGGTCTTTATATCTTTTTTTTTTGGAATTTTGAACTCGACCCGTGGCCCCCAAGGGCCGACTCATATTCTTGAGATGAGTCGAGTCTTTATAACATTTGAAATTTTATACTTGACCTGTAGCCCCCAAGGACTTGCTCATGTTCTGGAGATGAGTCGTGTCTTTATTCATTATGTAAGCTAAAAAGAAGTCTGATATGCATTAGCCCCCAAGTGCCAAGCATATAGTGTAAAATCTGCTTGGGACTTGTTATCATAATTGTCATATCATCCCTTTTGTAGGAAAACTTGAAATCTCCTGAATCAAAAATCTTAGATTTGACCAAGGCTCTTGAACTGGGACAATTAGCGTGAACGGAGCTTGAAGAAAAGATTCGTCTATCTTTGGAGCAAACTGAGAAAATCAAGGATGGCTTTGTGGCGGAAAGAGTCTTTTGAAACTGAAAAGACCGCCTTGATAAAATGCTCTAGTGATGATGAGAGCAAGTTGAAAATAGTATTTGAAGAGTTGTCCAAGCTTAAAAAACATATTGACCTCACACTATATTTGGTGAGTGCTTGTGAAGCTTTTAAATTGTTTTTCCTGCCAATAGTCAATATTATGGCGCCTTTATATGTTTCTGTACCTTTGTAGGTTATCGTAAACGCAATCTTCACGACAATTGCTTGCTGAAGCTTAAAGCCATGTACGTTCTGACAGCTGTATAAAAGGATTTTGTGCACAATAAAGGCTTTTGCTGGGAATAAAGAGACGATCATGCTCATAAAAGATGTCATGGATTTCCTTTCCACAATTCCAATATAGATTGGGGAGCTATACAGATCAGCTGCCCGTGGCGGAACCACTTATTCTTTAAGCCGTGCTCTTGCTTACTCATCCGAACTTGACCTGGCAGAAATGTTAAAAGGATTCCCGAAGCTGAAGGCTGATGGCTCCCCTTTCGAAGAAGATGACTATCGTTAGAGCGTCTCAGCAACTCGGAAATTGGCTAGTCAACTTGTAAGTGGCATGTCCTTGTAGAGTTATCATCCTGCCTATGACTCAAACAATGCTAAGATTCAACCACCTCAATTTAAATCAGTTGTTATGACTCCGCAGCTTCACAAGCAACTCTTTGCTCCTGATGTCGACCCATCACCAATCTTCAATGAGGAAGCCATGTTTAAAGCCTTGACTCATTTCAATTAGAATTTGTATGACCTTCAAATAGTAGAGCCGGAGCCTCAAGCAGAAGATCAGTCAAAGACATCCCAAGCCAAGAAACAAGACAAGGATTAAGCTCGATTTTTTGTAAAAACTTGAAGTTTTGATCAATTGGGCCTCGAGTGCCTTGTAATATATTTGACTCGCCCTCGTGCGTTTCTATGAGTATATGAGCTAGATAACCTTGTCTGATCTGAATCTGTTTCCCCTCAAATTGAGCCATCATTGCTCGTCTTTATCCCCCATACTTGTTGAAGAGAGACTATATTTATTCCTAACAATCTTAAGTGATGACATCGATAAAATCCGGCTTAGTGAGACATAATAAAAATAGACCGACTTTTGAAGTTCTAGTCTTGATGAAATGAAGCGGGCATAATAACCCATGGTTTATCCTCAATTTCAATATGCCGGCTCTCACATGACATACCCATGTTTTAACCTTGCTAATCCAGGGTCCATAACGGATTGATTAGTTAAGAGTACATGGAGTCACCTTCTTCGAAGTCGCCAAAGCATACTGTTGGGGATATTACCTGCGGTGTGACCCGCACTAATTGGTCCGGGTCAGAAAAGCGACGACTCATACATGGTTAGTGTAAGCCTTGGCCTAGGACCGAGGCGTGTCGGGAGATATTCTTCGAAAGGCCGCCGGGGCCCATGAGCCGGATGACGGTTCAGGATTGATGAAGAAGATAAGCCGCCAAGGAGGTTTCCAGGCTTGGTAAGCACGACGACTTAGAGATATGGAAGACTACGATCAGTAACATGGCCAGGACTTTTGTAAACCCTAGGGCCTCGACCTGTATATAAAGGCGAGTCTCTGGGGCAGATAGATCAAGTTAGAAATCATTGAGAGCTAGGTCAGGCGAGTTACACCCTCCTTGTAATCGAATCCATCATCAATATACACAAAGGAGGACGTAGGCTTTTACCTCCACACGAGGGGCCGAACCTGGGTAAATGTGAGTCTCGCTTCCGCTCACCCCCTTTGAGTCGCCACCAAGGTGCGATGGCTCCTTCACTAAGTCCTTTCACGAGGACATCTGCCGTGATAAAACCACGACAGTTGGCGCCCACCGTGGGGCAAACGAACGGTCGAGTTGAGTTCTCAAAGGGAGCCCTTCCAGGGTCAGGAAGCTATGCGGTCGGCATCATGACGAAGAGCTGCCGTGGAAAATACTACGTTGACAACTCGTAGTGGGGGCCTGAAGCCGATTCAATCGAATCTGGTTACAAGGTCCCCTTCGGCAAGATCCACGTCTTCATCGGCATGTTTGGGGTGCCCGTACCTGAGCCGGACACCTTCACCGACATTGTCGAGACGGCCCGGTACGCCCACCCCACTACACATCAGGACAGGGGACACCACGTTTTCATTGGCTTTACGCAGGGAGCCAACCTACAGGATGAGCCGGTAGTCCAGGAGATCACCCCCGTCAACTCGGACGACGAGTCATCTATGGGTGACACAGATTCAATTCACCCTCTCTACGAGGGACAACTCGGAGGGTTGCCACGGGCGGCAAACTCCGAGGACTTTGCAGGACCCCATCGACAAGTTGCCATCTACATGGCAGGGGCGGCACCGCCTCAGCCAAACCCGACGGGCAACAATGAGACTGGCGGGTCGTCGAAAGCTCTGGCTCAGGTCATGGCGGACATGGCGGCAGAGACAACCAAACTCATGGCGATCGTTGTAACAACAGAGAATCAGGAAACAATCAACGCTGAACTGGCAAAGCTGCGGCAGGAGATGGCGAAGACTCAGTGGGAAGTGGAAGCGGAAGCCGCCAGGATGGCGACACAGGAGGCCCAGATCACCGTGGAGACAGAGCGGTTGAACACCGAAGGCTGGCGGCTTGAGCGACAATAGCGGGCTTCCGATGCTATCCACGAGAGGAGACATCATGGCCACCTCCCGACCGATCTAAATCCGACTTGCCTCTTCGACGACCCGCATACCCCTGGTATGGGACCCGATCGGCCTTGGCAGGCCGCTCCAGGGGATGATCCGGCTCGCTCGCCGGCTAACCCGCCACCACCTCAGCCAAGGAGGCCCGCGCGCCCCGCTTCCAGACACCACAGGGTGATACGTCCATTTTGCATCATGCTTTTATATTGATATTTATTGCTTTATGGGCTGTTATTACACATTATGATACAATACTTATGCCTTTTCTCTCTTATTTTTTAAGGTTTACATGAAGAGGGAGAATGCCGGCAGCTGGAATTCTGGGCTGGAAAATTAGCTAGTTTGAGATACCTATTCTGCACAACTCCAAAACCCGTGAAAATCAGCGAGAAATTATTTTGGAATATACAAAAAATACCGGGCGGAAGAAATACTGGAGGGGAGCCACCAGGAGGCCACAAGCCTACCAGGCACGCCCCACCCCCCTGGGCGCGCCTGGTGGACTCGTGGGCCCCCTGTTACCCCTCCGGCTTCCATCTTCTGCTATAAGGAGGGTTTCATTCCCATAAAAAATCAATAGAGACCTTTCGGGAAGAAACGCCGCCGCCACGAGGCGGAACTTGAGCAGAACCAATCTAGAGCTCGGGCAGGGCCGTCTTGCCGGGGAAACTTCCCTCCCGGAGGGGGAAATCGTCGCCATCGTCATCACCAACGCTCCTCTCATCGAAGGGGACTCATCTCCATCAACATCTTCATCAACACCATCTCATCTCCAAACTCTAGTTCATCTCTTGTAACCAATCTCTGTCTCGGGACTCTGATTGGTACTTGTAAAGGTTGCTAGTAGTGTTAATTACTCCTTGTAGTTGATGCTAGTTGGTTTACTCGGTGGAAGATCATATGTTCAGATCCTTAATGCTATTCAATACCTCTCTATCATGAACATGATTATGCTATGTGAGTAGTTACGTTTGTTCCTGAAGACATGGGATAAGTCTTGCTATAAGTAGTCATGTGAATTTGGTATTCGTTCGATATTTTGATGTGTTGTATGTTATCTTTCCTCTAGTGGTGTTATGTGAACGTCGACTACATAACACTTCACCATTATTTGGGCCTAGAGGAAGGCATTGGGAAGTAATAAGTAGATGATGGGTTGCTAGAGTGACAAAAGCTTAAACCCTAGTTTATCCGTTTCTTCGTAAGGGGCTGATTTGGATCCACTAGTTTAATGCTATGGTTAGACTTTGTCTTAATTCTTATTTCGTAGTTGCGGATGCTTGTGAGAGGGGTTAATCATAAGTGGGATGTTTGTCCAAGTAAGGACAGCACCGAAGCACCGTTCCATCCACATATCAAAATATCAAAGTAGCGAACGCGAATCATATGAACATGATGAAAACTAGCTTGACAGAAATTCCCATGTGCCCTTGGGAGCGCTTTACCTTATATAAGAGTTTGTACAGGCTTGTACCTTGCTACAAAAGAGATTGGGCCATCTTGCTGCACCTTTGTCACTATTGTTACGAATTATCTTATCACACAACCATCTATTACCGATAATTTCAGTGCTTGCAGAGAATACCTTGCTGAAAACCACTTTTCATTTCGTTCTGCTCCTCGTTGAGTTCGACACTCTTACTTATCGAAAGGACTGTGATAAATCCCCTACACTTGTGGTTCATCAAGACTCTTTTCTAGCGCAGTTGCCGGGGAGGGAAGTGCCTTTGGTAAGTGGAATTTGGTAAGGAAGCATTTATAAAGTGTGCTGAAATTTATTGTCACTTGTCACTATGGAAACTAATCCTTTGAGGAGCTTGTTCGGGGTATCTTCACCTCGATCAGAAGCACAAAGAGTTTCTCCTCAACCTACTGCACCTACTGAAAATATTTATTATGAAATTCCTTTGGGTATGCTAGAGAAACTGTTGGCTTATCCTTTTACAGGAGATGGAACATCACATCCCGACTTGCATCTAATCTATGTAGATGAAGTTTGTGGTTTATTTAAGCTTGCAGGTTTGCCCAAGTATGAGGTCAAGAAGAAGGTAATTCCCTTATCTTTGACGGATAAAGCATTGACATGGTATAGGCTACGTGATGATAATGGATCATGGAACTACAACCGATTGAAATTGGAATTTCATCAAAAGTTTTATCCTATGCACTTGGTACATCGTGATCGGAATTATATCTATAATTTTTGGCCTCGTGATAGAGAAAGTATCACTCAAGCTTGGGGGAGGCTTAAGTCAATGTTATATTCATTCCCCAACCATGAGCTCTCGAGAGAAATTATTATTCAGAACTTCTATGCTCGGCTTTCTCATGATAATCGCACCATGCTTGACACTTCTTGTACCGGTTATTTTATGAAGAGAGATATTGACTTCAAATGGGATTTATTGGAAAGAATTAAACGCAACTCTGAAGATTGGGAGTTTGATGAAGGTAAGGAGTCGGGTATGAATCTTAAGTTCGATTGCGTTAAGTCCTTCGCTGAAACAAATACTTTTCTTGATTTTAGCGCTAAACATGGACTTGACTCTGAGATAGTAGCTTCAATATGTGAATCATTTGCTGCTCATATTAATCTCCCTAAGGAGAAGTGGTTTAAATATCATCCTCCCATAGAAGTCAATGTAGTAAAACCCAATCCAGTTGAAGAGAAAGTCATTGCTTATAATGATTCTATTGTTCCTAGTGCTTACATTGAGAAACCACCTTTCCCTGTTAGAATAAAGGATCATGCTAAAGCTTCAACTGTGATACGTAAGGGCTACATTAGAACACCTACACCCCCTGAGCAAATTAAAGTTGAACCTAGCATTGCTATTATTAAAGATATCTTGGCTAATAATGTTGATGGGCATGTTATTCACTTGTGTGAAGATGTTGCTAGAATTGCTAAACCTCATGCTAGAGACAAACATAAGCCTATTATGGGCATGCCTGTTGTTTCTGTTAAGATAGGAGATCATTGTTATCATGGTTTATGTGACATGGGTGCTAGTGTTAGTGCAATACCTCGATCTTTATATAATGAAATTAAAGATGAGATTGCACCTGTCGAGATGGAATTTATCGATGTTACTATTCAGCTTGCTAATAGAGATACTATCTGTCCTGTGGGAATTGTTAGAGATGTTGAAGTTTTGTGTGGTAAAACTAAGTATCCTACTGATTTTCTCGTTCTTGCTAACACACAAGATAGCTTTTGTCCCATCATATTTGGTAGACCTTTCCTCAATACTGTTAATGCTCAGATTGATTGTGAGAAACAAACTATTACTGTTGGCTTTGAAGGTGTGTCACATGAATTTAATATTTCTATGTTTGGTAGACAATCTCATGTAAAGGAATTGTCTAGTAAGGATGAAATTATTGCTCTTGCTTCTATTGTTGTGCCTCCTCCTGATCCTTTAGAGCAATACTTGCTTGAACATGAAAATGATATGCATATGGATTAAAGGAATGAGATAGATAGAGTTATCTTTGAACAACATCCTATCCTTAAGAATAATTTGCCTGTTGAATTACTTGGAGATCCACCTCCACCAAAGGGTGATCCTATGTTTGAGCTTAAACAATTACCTGATACTCTTAAGTATACTTATCTTGATGAAAAAGAGATATATCCTGTTATTATTAGTGCTAACCTTTCAGAGCATGAAGAAAAGAAATTATTGAAAACTCTGAGGAAGCACCGTGCTGCCATTGGATATACTCTTGATGATCTTAAGGGCATTAGTCCCACTCTATGCCATCATAAAATTAAAACTGATCCTGATTCCAAACCAGTTGCCGATCATCAACGAAGATTAAATTCTAAGATGAAAGAAGTGGTAAGAAAATAAATACTAAAGATCCTGGAAGCAGGTATTATCTATCCTGTTGCTCATAGTGATTGGGTAAGTCCGGTACATTGTGTCCCTAAGAAGGGAGGTATTACCGTTGTCCCTAATGATAAAGATGAATTAATCCCACAGAGAATTGTTACTGGCTATAGGTTGGTAATTGATTTTAGGAAACTAAATAAAGCTACTAAGAAAGATCATTACCCTTTGCCTTTTATTGATAAAATGCTAGAAAGATTGTCTAAACATACACACTTTTGCTTTCTAGATGGTTATTCTGGTTTCTCCGAAATACCTGTCTCCCGCATGGTTATTCAGGAGAAAACCACTTTTACTTGCCCTTTCGGTACCTTTTCTTATAGACGTATGCCTTTTGGTTTATGTAATGCACCTCGTGCCTTTCAAAGATGTATGATGGCTATATTCTCTGACTTTTGTGAAAAGATTGTTGAGGTTTTCATGGATGATTTCTCCGTTTACGGATCTTCTTTTGATGATTGCTTGAGCAACCTTGATCGAGTTTTGCGGAGATGTAAAGATACTAACCTTGTCTTGAATTGGGAGAAGTGCCACTTTATGGTTAATGAAGGCATCGTCTTAGGACATAAAATTTCTGAAGAGGTATTGAAGTCGATAAGGCTAAAGTTGATGCGATCGAGAAAATGCCAAGGTATAAGAAGTTTCCTTGGTCATGTTGGTTTCTATAGAAGGTTCATTAAAGATTTCTCTAAAATTTCTAGGCCTCTCACCAACCTCTTGCAAAAATATATTCCATTTCTTTTTGATGATGATTGTGAAGAAGCATTTGAAATAATTAAGAAGGCCTTGGTAACTGCACCTATTGTTCAACCACCTGATTGGAACCTACCTTTTTAAATTATGTGTGATGCTAGTGATTATGTTGTTGGTGTTGTTCTAGGACAAATAGTTGATAAGAAATTAAATGTTATTCATTATGCTAGTAAAACTCTAGACATTGCCCAAAGAAACTATGCTACTACTGAAAAAGAATATTTAGCAGTTGTGTTTGCATGTGATAAGTTCAGATCTTATATTGTTGATTCCAAAGTTACTATTCACACTGATCATGCTGCTATTAAATATCTAATGGAAAAGAAATATGCTAAACCTAGACTTATTAGATGGGTTCTCTTGCTACAAGAATTTGATTTGCATGTTGTTGATAGGAAGGGTGCTGAGAACCCCATAGCAGATAACTTGTCTAGGTTAGAGAATGTTCTTAATGACCCACAACCTATTGATGATAGCTTTCCTGATGAAAAATTGAATGTCATCAATGCTTCACGTAGTACACCATGGTATGCTGATTATGCTAATTATATTGTTGCGAAATATATACCACCTAGTTTCACATACCAACAAAAGAAAAAGTTATTTTATGATTTGAGACATTACTTTTGGGATGATCCTCACCTTTATAAAGAAGGAGTAGATGGTGTTATTAGACATTGTGTACCTGAGCATGAACAGGGATAGATTCTATAGAAGTGTCACTCCGAGGCTTACAGAGGACACCATGCGGGAGATAGAACTGCACACAAGGTATTGCAATCCGGTTTTATTGGCCTACTCTCTTCAAGGATGCTCGTAAGTTTGTCTTGTCTTGTGATGAATGTCAAAGAATAGGTAATATCAGTAAACGTCAGGAAATGCCTATGAATTATTCACTTGTTATTGAACCATTTGATGTTTGGGGTTTTGATTACATGGGACCTTTTCCAAAGTCCAACGGGTATACTCATATTCTAGTTGCTGTTGATTACGTTACTAAGTGGGTAGAAGTTATTCCAACTAGTAGTGCTGATCGTAACACCTCTATTAAGATGCTTATAGAAGTTATTTTCCCTAGATTTGGAGTCCCTAGATATTTAATGACTGATGCTGGTTCACATTTTATTCATGGTGATTTCCGTAAAATGCTTGCTAAGTATGATGTCAATCATAGAATTGCATCCCCTTATCATCCTCAGTCTAGTGGTCAAGTGGAGTTAAGTAATAGAGAAATTAAATTAATTCTGCTAAAGACTGTTAATAGGTCTAGAAAGAATTGGTCTCAGAAATTTGATGACACACTGTGGGCTTATAGAACTGCTTATAAGAATCCCATGGGCATGTCTCCGTACAAAATGGTTTACGGTAAGGCATTTTATTTACCTCTTGAGCTAGAGCATAAGGCTTATTGGGCAATCAAAGAGCTCAACTTTGATTTGAAACTTGCTGGTAAGAAGAGGTTATTTGATATTAGCTCACTTGATGAATGGAGAACTCAGGCATATGAAAACTCCAAGTTGTTTAAAGAAAAAGTTAAGAGGTGGCATGATAAAAGGATACAAAAACGTGAGTTCAATGTAGGTGATTATGTCTTGCTATACAATTCCCGTTTAAGATATTTTGCAGGCAAGCTTCTCTCTAAATGGGAAGGTCCCTACATTGTTGAGGAAGTATATCATTCTGGTGC
The DNA here is from genome assembly GCF_904849725.1 of Hordeum vulgare subsp. vulgare. Lineage (NCBI taxonomy): Eukaryota > Viridiplantae > Streptophyta > Magnoliopsida > Poales > Poaceae > Hordeum > Hordeum vulgare. The sequence goes on from NC_058519.1 coordinate 488,290,252, forward strand.
CACAAAGATCAACAATGCGGAAGGTAATTTTGTGAGAGTTGTAAATGGGCAAATAATCAAGCATTATATCTCAGGTACTCCCATAAATGTTGAAAGCAATATTATTAATACCATAACTCCGGAGGAGTACATAAGGGATGTTTACCAGCCTGTTTCAAACTCCGAAAACGAAGAGGTATGTGATTCGGTAAGTAAACCGACTAGAAAACTTCTCCAATAGCAATTTTTCTCCATTTTGGAATATTTAGAAAAATAGAAAAGTTAAAGTAGTCCGAAAAGCGCACGAGGAGGCGACAAGCCTGCCAGGCGCGCCCCACCCCCTTGGGAACGCATGGGGGGCTCGTGAGCACCTCGTGTGTCTCCCGGACTCCGTTTTCTTGTGGAATACTCCTTTTGGTCGGTAAAAATTTATTATATAGTCTCCCGAAAGGTCTGACCCTTGTATCAAGCAAATATCCGTTGTTTTCGCTTCGAGCCTGTTTCAGTAGCAGAGTTATTGCAAGGATGTCGTCTCAGGAATCTGTTGGGGAGAATGATTTCCCTCAAGTCTATGAAGAAGTAAATGCTGATTTGACAAGGGTGGAAGTCACGCAGGCTAAGCTAGAGCTGCTGGAAGAAACCAAGAGCAAAACTAAGGAGGAGAATCCTGCGTTGGACGAAGGGCAATCTGTGCTCAACAAGGAAGAAGCTGAGGAAGAGGATTTCCTCCAACCCTACCTCCACCTGCTATCTCCATCCTTGATCTAACTCTTGAGGTTATGTGAAATAACTCGTGTTCGCAATACTTATCTCACCCATGAAGTTATTTTGCTGGAGAAACGAATCACAGATCTCCAAAGTATAAATCGAAGATTGAAGGCCCTCTTGGAACTAAAAGACAGGATTGCTTCATCACCATCACCTTTGAAGGAAGACAATTAAACACATGGGTATGTGCACTCCCCTTGGCTTGTGCCAAGCTTGGGGGAGTGACCCCGGTATCGTATCACCATCACACCTTTTTCCTTTACATTTATCTTAGTTCGATCCTTTTTGGTAATATCTTTATCTAGTAGAATAAAGTTCTTAGTATGATCTAGGCTTGAGTTTTGCTTAGTGTTACCCCCAATTTAATCGAGTTCCTGAGTTATATAATAAGGAGTGTTTTAGTTAAGGGCCTTGCTTCATGCCATGATCTAAAGAAAAGAATAATAAAAGAACAAAAGCATGAAAGATCATGTAACGATCTTATGGGAAGTGATGGCTTCACATATAAAAAAATGTTGATTGATACTTGTTGTGGGTGGACAAACGTAGACCTTGGTCATTCTTGCAATTAATAGGAAGTAATAAAGAAAGAGAGGTTCACATATAAATATATCATCTTTGACACCGTCTATGATTGTGAACACTCATTAAACTATTACATGCTAAGAAGTAGATGTTGGACAAGGAAGACAACATAATGAATTATGTTTGCTTGGTTCCGAACAATGTTATATGACTAGAGATCCCTTAGCATGTGACGCTTTTTTCCACCTCATATCAGCCAAAACTTCCGTACTAAGTAGAGATACTACTTGTGCATCCATAAACCCTCAACCTAGTTTGGCCAGGAGAGTCCACCATACCTACCTATGGATTGAATAAGATCCCTCAAGTAAGTTGTCATCGGTGCAAGCAATAAAAATTGTTCCCTAAATATGTATGATCTATTAGTGTGTGGAAAATAAGCTTTGTGCGAACCTGCGATGAGGAAGACATAAAAGCGACAAACTGCATAATAAAGTTCTTTATCACATGAGGCAATATAAAGTGACATTCCTCCACACTAAGAGATAACACATCCAAACCTCAAAAGCGCATGACAACCTCTGCTTCCCTCTGCAAAGGGCCTATCTTGTACCTTTACTTTTTATCTTTAAAAGAGTCATGGTGATCGACACCAATTCCTTATTTCGCCATTATCTTGGCTAGCGTCATGTGCTGGGGAAAGATCTATATTCATATATCAACTTGGAAGTAAGTAATCATGAATTATTATTGCTGAGATTACCCTTGAGGTAAATAGTTGGGAGGCGAAACTATAAGCCCCTATCTTTCTCTGTGTCCAACTGAAACTTTGATCTCATGAGTATCGCTTGAGTTTTAGCAATTGTAGAAGACTAAAAGATGATTGAGTATGTGGATTTTCTTTACAAGCTCTTATATGACTCTTTCCGATGTTATGATAAATTGCAATTGCTTCAATGACTAAAGACTATTGGTTGTTAATTCTCAATAAGGTTCTTGATCCATACTTTACATTGTGAAGGAATTGTCACTTTAGAATAAGAGATTATATGACGATATTGATGTTGTAATTATAATCATGATGCCGGCATGTCCGTATTTTATTTGATCGACACCTCTATCTCTAAACATGTGGGCATATTTATTGATCTCAGCTTCCGCTTGAGGACAAGAGAGGTCTAAGCTTGGGGGAGTTGATACGTCCATTTTGCATCATGCTTTTATATTGATATTTATTGCATTATGGGTTGTGTTTACACATTATGATACAATACTTATGCCTTTTCTCTCTTATTTTATAAGGTTTACATGAAGAGGGAGAATGCCGACAGCTGGAATTCTGGGCTGGAAAAGGAGCAAGTTTGAGATACCTATTCTGCACAACTCCAAAAGCCGTGAAAATCAGCAAGGAATTATTTTGGAATATATAAAAAATACTGGGCGGAAGAAATATTAGAGGGGAGCCACGAGGAGGCCACAAGCCTGCCAGGCGCGCCCCACCCCCCTGGGCGTGCCTGGTGGACTCGTGGGCCCCCTGTTACCCCTCTGGCTCCCATCTTCTTCTATAAGGAGGTTTTCGTCCGAGAAAAAATCAAGATAGAGCTTTCGGGAAGAAACACCGCCGCCACGAGGCGAAACTTGAGCAGAACCAATCTAGAGCTCCGGCAGGGCCATCCTGCCGGGGAAACGTCCCTCCCGGAGGGGGAAATCGTCACCATCGTCATCACCAACATTTCTCTCATCGGAGGGGACTCATCTCCATCAACATCTTCATAAACACCATCTCATCTCCAAACCCTAGTTCATCTCTTGTAACCAATCTCCGTCTCGCGACTCCGATTGGTACTTGTAAAGGTTGCTAGTAGTGTTAATTACTCCTTGTAGTTGATGCTAGTTGGTTTAATCGGTGGAAGATCATATGTTCAGATCCTTAATGCTATTCAATACCTCCCTGATCATGAACATGATTATGCTTTGTGAGTAGTTACGTTTGTTCCCGAGGACATGGGATAAGTCTTGCTATAAGTAGTCATGTGAATTTGGTATTCGTTCGATATTTTGATGCGCTGTATGTTGTCTTTCCTCTAGTGGTGTTATGTGAACGTCGACTACATAACACTTCACCATTATTTGGGCCTAGAGGAAGGAATTGGGAAGTAATAAGTACATGATGGGTTGCTAGAGTGACAGAAGCTTAAACCCTAGTTTATGCGTTGCTTCGTAAGGGGCTAATTTGGATCCACTAGTTTAATGGTATGGTTAGACTTTGTCTTAATTCTTCTTTCGTAGTTGCGGATGCTTGGGAGAGGGGTTAATCATAAGTGGGATGTTTGTCCAAGTAAGGACAACACCCAAGTACCGGTCCACCCACATATAAAATTTCAAAGTAGCGACCGCGAATCATATGAACATGAGGAAAACTAGCTTGACAGAAATTCCCATGTGTCCTCGGGAGCGCTTTACCTTATATAAGAGTTCTTCCAGTCTTGTCCCTTGCTACAAAAGGGATTGGTCCATATTGCTGCACCTTTGTCACTATAGTTACTTTCTACCCGTTACGAATTATCTTATCACACAACCATCTGTTACCGATAATTTCAGTGCCTTCAGAGAATACCTTGCTGAAAACCACTTGTCATTTCCTTCTGCTCCTCGTTGGGTTCGACACTCTTGCTTATGGGAAGGACTAGATAGATCCCCTACACTTGTGGGTCATCACGGGGTCACTTCTCAAATTCCGTGGATAATGTGCTGGCGGCAACCCGCCACTTGGAGTCTCTCCCAATTTACAGAAACTCCCCGGCTAAAGTGGAGGCGAGAAACGCCATCGAGATGTTGAAAACGGCGGTGGTCCAACATGCGCATTATTCACATAGCCGTGACCGGCTACACCCCACGCCCCAGGCGAGTCACACCAGGAGTCGCCATGATGATCTGCCTGCGGTGACCAGCGAGCAACGGCGTCTGCCACAGACCAACCTGCCCAGGATGCACGATACACGAGCCCAAGACCTTGTGGATGCGGCGCGAGCAGGCCCGCCTAATGGAGACGGCAGCTGCGGCAGGTCAAGGCTATCCGGCTTACGCCCAGTCCCCTCCCGCGTCGACCGATACACGCGACAGGCACGTTGGGGTGCCCTGTCTCACGCCCGCTCTCTGCAATGAGCGTATGCCAAAGGATTTCAAGGGACCGAGAAAGGTACCCAATTACACACCACATCTCGAGCCAGGGGTCATGGATCGAGAGTTACGAGCTTGCAACGGATATGCTCGATGTGAATGAGGCGGTCTGCGCCAAGTATTTTACCATGATGCTAGAGGGAACGGAGCGCACATGGTTGAAAAACCTTCCGCCCAACTCCATCAACACTTGGGCAGAGTTGACGGAACGTTTCATCAAGAATTTTTGAGGAACTTGCAAACGCTCGATGACCATCATTGACCTACAACACTGCATCCAATGACCGGACGAGTTGGCGCATCATTGGACACGGCGGGTTGCAGAGGTCATTCATTCATGAGATGGCATCTCGGCGGCTCAGGAAGTGCTAATTCTTGAGAAAATTTGTCATTACGAGCCTTTGGTGCTGAAGCTTGGGCGACTCAAGCGTAAGGTGTGGGACATGGGCGAGTTGATGGACACCCTGACCAGGTATGCCGAATCAGACGACACTAAAGATCCCGGGGAAGATGATGACAAGGTTAGCACCGCCAGGAGAGGCGAGTCATCAAAAGGTCACTCCGAGTTCCAGGGGCAGGGCAACCACAACCACGCCGGGCAAAGTAAAAGGAGACAGCAAGAAGGTGCCATAGACTTCGTCGCTAATACAAATGCCGGCAATGGGAACCAACGCCAGAAGAAAAGGGGCTTCAGCGGGAAGAAACCGCGCAACTATCACGAGATGCTCAAAGGCCCCTGCCCACAGCACGCCACCGCCAAAGGACCGTCTACCCACTCTTGGGAGGATTGCTACGTGATGCAGGAGTTCCAAGCTGAGGCGCTCAAGAAAGGTCAAGGAGGTGACCAAGGCGGGCGACGGGAACAGTTCGGCACGCCTGGGTCACACCGAAGCCTGTTCGTTGGGTTCCCTAACCCGGGCCCGCAGGGCGGGTCACAGTCTAATGCCGGACAGTACCAACTTCACAATCAACAACGGTATAACCCGCATGGCATGTTTCAGCAACCACCCCCGCAAAGAGATCCCCAGCGGCAGGATGACAATGGCGTCTTTGAGAATACTCCTAAGCAGTTGAACAGTGGATAGTATCACGTGTTCACCACAACACTTGCAAACGGGACCGAAAGATGAAACATAGAACTTTTAGCGTGGTTGAGCCAGCGCTCCCTAGGTACCTCAATTGGTCTTAGTACCCCATCACCTGGAGTAGGGAAGGTCACCCGCCCCGAGTTGATAACCCTGGCGACTGGGCTTTGGTCGTGGCTCCCCAAGTCGGACGTTACACCCTTTCCAAAGTCCTTATGGATGGTGGCAACAGCATAAACATCTTACATTTCGATACCTTTCGAAGGTTGAATTTCTCAGAGAAAGACTTGATGCCATCTTCCACGGTTTTCCACGGTATTGTTTCGGGTAAGTCGGCATACCCTATTGGGCGAATCAAACTTAACGTAGCTTTTGGCACGGTGTCTAATTACAGGAGCGAGTCCCTCATGTTTGAGATGGTCAAGATCAAGAGCCCTTACCACACATTGTTTGGAAGGCCGGCTTACGCTTGGTTCATGGCCCGCCCATGTTATGTTTACCTCAAGCTCAAAATGCCTGGTCCTAGGGGGACTATCACAATCAATGGGGACAGGAAAATAGCCCAAGAATGCGAGGAAGGAGATGCGGCTTATGCCGAGCCGGCTTGCGCGGCCGAGGAGCTCAAGTTTCACCAAGCCAATGTTGACGCGTCAGATATGTTGCCGCTCAGAGACCAACAATCGACTCAGAGTCGCCCCTCAAGTTTAAACCCACGGATGACACAAAAGTGATAGACTTCACGCCAGGCGACTCAACCAAGCAGTTCACCATTGGGACGGGTCTGGATCCCAAATAGGAAAGTGCGCTCATCGAATTCATCCGTGAGAATCGGGACATCTTCGCATGGAAACCTTCAGACATGCCAGGTGTGCCGACGGAATTCGTTGAGCACCATCTTAATATTGACCCCAAAGTAAAACCGGTTAGGCAATATCCTGGCCGGTTTAACCAAGAACGGCGTAAGGGAATTGGAGAGGAAGTCGCCCAGCTTTTGGCCGCCGGGTTCATCACTGAGGTTTTCCATCCTGAATGGTTGGCTAACCTGGTCCTGGTGCTCAAGAAGAATGGCACCTTCCGCATGTGCATCGACTACACCGACCTCAACAGGGCTTGTCCAAAGGATCCCTTCGCCCTTTCCCGCATTAATCAAATCATTGACTCTACGGCAGGTTGCGAGCGTTTGTGTTTTTTGGATGCTTACTCAGGATACCACCAGATCAAGATGGATGTGGCGGACTAGGAGAAAACGTCCTTCTTAACCCCCTTTGGAGCCTTCTGTTACGTGTCCATGCCGTTCAGGCTCAAGATGGCGGGGGTGAGTTATCAATGTTGCATCCAGAATTGCTTGCATGGCCAAATCGGAAGCAATGTTCACGCCTACGTTGACAATATCGTAGTCAGATCCCAAAAGAAGGAATCACTTTTGGAGGACCTCAGGGAGACTTTTGACAATTTGCGCGTATACCAGATGAGACTTAACCCTACCAAGTGTGTTTTTGACGTTCCCGCAGGAACGTTATTGGGTTTTCTGGTGTCAGAGCGAGGCATTGAAGCTAACCCGGATAAAATTAAAGCGATCACTTCACTAGGCAAGCCGACCATTATCAATCAGGTTCAGCGCATCGCGGGTCCCATCGCGGCTCTATGTCGTTTTATAAGTCGCCTTGGGGAGAAAGCCATCCCTCTTTATCAGTTGCTCAAGAAAACTGATCGTTTTGTTTGGAAGGATGAAGCCAACGAAGCCTTCGAAGCCCTGAAGCAACAACTAGCTAAGCCACCCATATTGGCTGCTCCGAATGACAAGGAGCCTATGCTCTTGTACATCGCGGCCAATTCCAAAGCGGTGAGCATGTCATTGATCGTCGAGCGTAAAGAAGAAGGAAAGGAATATCCGGTTCAACGACCAGTATATTTTATCCTAACCCTCTCCAAACAGCGCTACCCACATTGGTAGAAGCTGGTCTTTGGGGTGTTTATGGCAAGCCGGAAGTTGAAACAGTACTTTCAAGAGCATCCCATCATGATGGTTAGTTCTGCCCCCCTCGGTGATATTATACAGAATCGAGAAGTGACTGGACGGATTGCTAAGTGGGCCATCGAGTTAGGACCTCAGCATGTGTGATATACCCCTCGTACAACCATTAAGTCTCAAGCACTAGTGGATTTCATCAATGACTGGACCGAGTTGCAGATTCCAGAAGACAGGCCTGATCACACATACTGGACCATCCATTTTGACGGGTCTAGGCAGCTGGAAGGCTCTTGGGCTGGCGTGGTGTTGACTTCACCTCAAGGTGACAAATTCTGCTATGTCCTCCGAATCATGTTTCCATGTACCAACAATCCGGCAGAATATGAAGCTCTGCTCCATGGGTTGCGACTCGCCAAAGAGATGAATCTCACCCGAGTCAGATGTTTGGGCGACTCAGATCTAGTGGCACATGCGGATTCTAGCACTTGGGATTCGGGAGATCCCTTGATGGCGGCTTACAGGCGAGCTGTGTCGGACATGGCGGGTCATTTTCATGGTTATCAGGTGGATCACATTGATCGTCGATGTAATGAAGCGGCAAATGCCCTTTCACGTCTTGGTTCACAACGTAAGCCGGTTCCCCCTAATGTCTTTTTGGATGTGTTGCATAATCCATCGGTAAGGCTGCCTTTAGAGGAAGATTTGGCGGTGCCAGACCTGAGTCTCAACTTGTGGTGGCTCCCCGTGCTACCCCGGATTGGGCAGTTCCCCACATGACGTATCTGGAACAAGGCGAGTTACCCACTGATGAGTTGTTGGCCCGCCAAATCGTCCGTCCATGCAAGTCCATGGTCATTGATGTCTACTACGCAACCTTCTCCTTGTAGACATTGTTGGGCCTCCAAGTGCAGAGTTTGTAGGACAATAGCAATTTTCCCTCAAGTGGGTGACTTAAGGTTTATGAATCTGTAGGAGGCGTAGGATGAAGATGATCTCTTTCAAGCAACCCTGCAACCAAATAACAAAGAGCCTCTTGTGTCCCCAACACACCCAATACAATGGTAAGTTGTATAGGTGCACTAGTTCGGCGAAGAGATGGTGATACAAGTGAAATATGGATGGTAGATATAGGCTTTTGTAATATGAAATTACAAAAACAGCAAGGTAACTGATAGTAAAAGCGAGCACGGACGGTATTGCAATGCGTGGAAACAAGGCCTAGGGTTCATACTTTCACTAGTGAAGTTCTCTCAACAATGATAACATAATTGGATCATATAACTAGCCCTCAACATGCAGCAAAGAGTCACTCCAAAGTCACTAATAGCAGAGAACAAACGAAGAGATTATTGTCGGGTACGAAACCACCACAAAGTTATACTTTCTGATCAATCTATTCAAGAGTCAGTAGTAAAATAACACGAATCTATTCTTTCCGTTCGATCCATCATAGAGTTGTACTAGAATAACACCTTAAGATACATATCAACCAAGACCCTAATGTCACCTAGATACTCCATTGTCACCTCAAGTATCCGTGGGCATGATTATACAATATGCATCACACAATCTCAGAATTATCTATTCAACCAACACACATAACTTCAAAGAGTGCCCCAAAGTTTCTACCGGAGAGTCAAAACGTGTGCCAACCCATATGCATAGGTTCCGAATGTCACGAAACCCCCAAGTTGATCACCAAAACATACATCGAGTACTCACATGAATATCCAAACGTGTGCCAACCCATATGCATAGGTTCCCAATGTCACAAACCCGCAAGTTGATCACCACAGATAGACACGTGCAAGACATACATCAAGTGTTCTCAAAGACTCAATCCGATAGGATAACTTCATAGGGGAAACTCAATTCATTACAAGAAGGGAGAGGGGGAAGAATATCATAAGATCCAACTATAGTAGCAACGCCCGCGGTACATCGAGATCAAGACATCTCAAGAACACGAGAGAGAGAGAGAGAGATCAAACACATAGCTACTGGTACATACCCTCAGCCCCGAGGGAGAACTACTCCCTCCTCGTCATGGAGATCGCCGGGATGATGAAGATGGCCAACGGAGATGGATTCCCCCTCCGACAGGGTGCCGGAACGGGCTCTAGATTGGTTTTTGGTGGCTACAGATGCTTGCAGCGGCGAAACTCCCGATCTCGGTTTCTTTTTGGGGGGTTCTGTATTTATAGGAATTTATGGCGGTGGAATTATGTCGGTTGGGCCCACGAGGAGGTCACAAGCCTGGTAGGTGCGGCCTAGGGGGGGTCACGCCTCCCGGGCTTGTGACTCCCTCGTGGCTCTTCTGGCCTTCTTCCAAACCTTCGGGGGTCTCTTTTGTTCCAAAAAAATCATCGTAAAGTTTTATTCCATTTGGACTCCGTCTGAAAAAGGGTCAAAAACACGAAAAAAACAAAAACTGGCACTTGGCACTGAGTTAATAGGTTAGTCCCAAAAAAGATATAAAATAGCATATTCTTGCATATAAAACATCCAAAGTTGACAAGATAATAGCATGGAACCATAAAAAATTATAGATACGTTGGAGACGTATCAGTCATACATAACGGTGAGTTGCATAAGCGAAGCACGTCAGGAGTATTTCAAAGGTGCATCTCTTCCGAGGAAGGATGTGCGATCCTAAATGAAATTCATGCAGGCGACTGTGGTCATCATGCCGGGTCACGCTCCCTGGTGTCCAAAGCTTTTAGGCATGGGTTTTATTGGCTGCTCCTGCAGATGCTCAAGATATAGTTCGTCGATGTGATGGTTGCCAAAAATTTGGGCGTCACATGCATGTGCCGGCTCAGGAAATACTGATGATTCCAATCACATGGCCGTTTGCGGTCTGCTGGCTGGACATGGTTGGTCCTTTCAAAACGTCGTCCAACAAAAAGACTCACCTATTGGTGGCGGTTGACAAGTTTACCAAGTGGGTTGAAGCAGAACCGGTTAGTAGCTGTGATGCAGACACGGCTGTCAAATTCCTGAAAAAGTTGATCTTCCACTTTGGATATCCTCATGGTATCATTACTGATAATGGTACTAATCTATCAAAAGGCGCAATGCAAGAGTTTTGCGTAAGGGAGCATATCCGGCTCGATGTTTCTGCAGTCGCACACCCCTAGTGTAATGGACATGCAGAGATGGTGAATCAAGAAATATTGCAAGGAATCAAGCCCCGGCTTATGGTACCTCTAGAACGTACCCCGGGATGTTGGGTTGAAGAACTGCCCTCAGTTTTATGAAGCATCATAACCACCCCAAATCGCTCTACGGGTTTTACTCCCTTTTTTCTGGTCTAGGGGGCAGAGGCGGTACTGACAAGTGACATCAGACACGATTCACCATGAGTCGCTGCTTATGTGGAACAGGAAAACGAGTTAGCATGTCAAGACTCGTTGGATGCTTTGGAGGAGGAGCGAGACTTGGTCGCATCACAATCGGCGATCTATCTGCAAGACTTGAGACGCTACCAGAGCCGCAGTGTCAAGAGCCGAACTTTTCAAGAGGGCGACTTAGTGCTCCGGTTGATTCAAGACCACACTGGTATGCATAAGTTATGCCCGCCATGGGAAGGACCGTTTGTCATCAGCAAGAATCTCCGGAACGGTTCATATTACATGGTCGATCTTCGCCTGGATAGGCTAACGACAGAGGTCGAGACAACTCGCTCATGGAATATCGCCCAGTTGGGGCCATACTACACTTAGATCAACGGGCTCCTTATTTATTTTTACAATCTCAAATTTGTAATCTTTTATTTATAAAGCAATAAAGCCGGCACCCACGAACTTCGGGGTCCTTTGCCATTTCAGCTTCTTGAAAGCATGCGTCTTTATTGTTACATAAGCCGTCCAAGCATGGACGCTATCAGTATCAAAGAGCATAAGTCGCCATGCTGCACTTATTTCAAAATTGGATACTGGTAAGCCAAAGAGGACCAAAGTTTCCATGTTGCACGGTTCAAACATGGGCACCTTATAAGATTTTGAGAACTAACCCGGCTTACTTGGGGGCTACTAGCTCCCAAGTCATTTTGCAGTAAGAGCGGATACGCTTCTGCAATCCTATGTCTAGTTTTTTCCCTAATCATAGGTCACTTGAGGGCTTCCACTCACTGAGTTCAGCCTGAATACCCTCTTGGCTAGCAAAAAATTACCGCATTACAAATGGTTATACTGGACTATGTGTTGGACGAATCACCCTATGGACCCATGTACTCTTGGCGAGTCAATCCGCTTTTGGACCCTGAACTTGCCTTGGTTAAAACATGAAAGGTACCGGCAAGATCCAACACATGGAAAATAGACAAACCATTGGTTCACTGCACTTGCTTCACTGAAGATTGACTCGCGCCTGATCAGCCGGTCTAAATAACTTGGGCTGTTGCAAAAGCCTTCTTGGGGTAACACTAGAGTCTTGCAAACTTGTCCTATCATGTCGTAACTCATCGAGCCGACAAATTTTATGACTATCTTCGTGGCATTGCCGCAAGGTTTCATAAAACATTTTTTATAACTCGCCGCGACTCACTGAGCCGTCTCCTTGTTTATAACTCGACGTAACCCACTGGTCCAGTTTATTTCTTGCCACAACTCATTGAGTCAGCTTATGATGTTTTCCCTGGTAAACAAGTTGAAGAATTTTTTTGTCAAATTATGACACAGGTTTGGAAAGGCGATTCATATTACTGAAGGTTACAACTTCCAGACAACATAAGGTATGGTTGTGACACTGTTTTCCAGATACCTAAGACTATTACATGGCTCACTAGGCCACTCGGGAATCATCTCCCGATTAGAAAAAGATCACCATATTCTTGGAGAGTCGACTTAATGCTCAGTCAGTTCAAGCCGCCTTCGAGTCATCCTGCTTCCAGCTTTCTCCATCTTCCATCTGTAAGTAGCCCAGTTTCCCATTACAATTGGTCAAGGCGACGAACTCGTCTTCATCGCTCAAAATGGCAGACAGATTGACATCAAAGTCAAAGGGATTCTTACGGCGTCGAGGAGTCAGGCTGGTGACTTCGTACGAAGGAGGTGTCACCTTTTTATTGCTCTCACCATAAGCCGCCTGGTATTTCCCTAAGTCCTAGCTGGCTGCTAGCTGAGTCGCCGCAGTGCGAGATGCTTTCACACATTGGTGGTAGTCCTCTTCGGTGAACTACGACTCATCATCCTTCAATTCTGGAAAGCGAGCAGCTACCTCCTCCGGCTTAATTTCGGGAGCATATGCGAGACACCGGCTTAAAGTGGTCGGTGCTCCTTTCCGGGCGGCTGATCTGTTTAATTCTTCCACTTGTGGCGGCAATGTTGATAGACAACCCATCATGTGTTTGATGGACTTTATGGGCTCTTTTTTGCCCATCACGGCCTTCATGGTCATCATGTCGCCCATGTACAACTGCTTTGTGAACATATAAATTGCCTTCAGCTTTAGAATGCAGTCGTTCTATAGGTGGGCGGCTCGTGGACCTACGAGGGACAGAATGAGATAATTAGCATTTGAAATACTTTGCAGCCCTTTTTAGATGAGGGGAATTGATCCTTACTAAAGATGGCTTGGGTCATGTTGGAGATATGCTGTTTTAAGCTGGAGAGTTCTTACTAAGCGACTTCTAGCTTTTCTTCGGCTTGTTCCACCCGCTTCACGATGGCAGCTTGATCAGCATGGGCTTTCTTTTCGAATTTCTGATGATCAGCTTTCATCTTCTCCATGTCAGCAAGGACCAGGCAATATTTTTGTTCAGACTTAGCTCGAGCACCCTGCTGTTTGGCTAAGTTTTCATTCAAACTGGCCAAGGTTGAGTCGGCTCGAGTCAAGGATTCCTGCAAATAAATTTTGGGGAAGCAAGTTTCAGAACTATTGGAAGCAACATCCCTGACACTTGGGGGCTAATGTATGAGTTTTTTCAAATCATACCAAAGTCAAGACCCGGCTCATCTTTCAAAAGATGACCCGGCCCTTGGGGGCTACGAGTTGAAGTTTTTTACTAAATTCAAGACCCGACTCATCTTTCAAAAGATGACCCGGCCCTTGGGGGCTACATGTTGAAGTTTTTTACTAAATTCAAGACCCGACTCATCTTTCAAAAGATGACCCGGCCCTTGGGGGCTACAAGTTGAAGTTTTTTACTAAATTCAAGACCCGACCCATCTTTCAAAAAGATGACCCGACCCTTGGGGGCTACAGGTTGAAGTTCTTTACTAGATTCAAGACCCGACTCGTCTTTCAAAAGATAACCCGGTCCTTGGGGGCTACAGGTTGAAGTTTTCTACTAAATTCAAGACCCGACTCATCTTTCAAAAGATGACCCGGCCATTGGGGGCTACATGTTGAAGTTTTTTTACTAAATTCAAGACCTGACTCATCTTTTAAAACATGACCCGACCCTTGGGGGCTACATGCAGATATGGGTCTCACAGATAACACACAAAAAAATTCATCAAAGAAAACTAGTCTTATGGAAGGCTAATGGGTGGAAGTACAAATAACAAAGAACGTACCTCATGTTTGATCTGCATCATATTGGCCAAGCTCTTTTCCATTTCATAGCTTGTTTCCATGCGATTTACGAAACCAGAGTAGAGTTGATCAAATTCAAGTTTCTCATAATTGGGAAGCTTCAGCTTGGTAATGTCTTGTTCTGCAGAAGAGTGGGTCTCTTTGGATGCATGTTTTGTTAACACCGTAGTTGCAGGCTTAGAGTAACCAGTACCAATAACAACTACGATATCTGGGTCTTCAGCCGCCTTGGAAGAGCTTGGCGGGTTAACATGTTCAGTTACCTCCTTCAGAGGGCTTGAAGGATCAATCTAGACATCATGAAAATCATCCACAAGGTCATCATGAGTCGCCGCTGGTTCTACACCAAATTCTGGGATAGGGCCGCTCATACCAAATACTTCAGCTACCTTAGGAGCAGAAGATGAGCTGATAGTTTTCCTTTTCTTTGCTTGTGCTCTGAGATGTAAAAGCAACAAAGTTAAGACATGCATCAGTATTGGAGAAAAAAGAGGCTAGTAAAGGAACTTGCCCCTGAACACGAATCATTGGGGGGAGAGTCGACATTACTGAGTCGCCGGATGAAGGAGGTGAAACCTGATGAGCGAAAATTCAAGGAGTGAACGAATGTCGAGCAAACCTTATACAAGAAGGAAAAGATACTCATGGGAACATACCTCACTTTGTCGTTTTTGACCAGTTGCTTTTTCGGGTAACCCAGACATTAAGTCGCCAGAATGGCTTCGGGTATGACGTTTAGGGGTGTAACTAGCCTTCTTCAAAAGGAAATTTGGGTCCAAATGAGCATTCGAGTGAGACATGGGAACTTTTGCACAGATTCGCCTGGCCGGCTTGGGGGGAGAAGAAGTTGAGTCGGAAGAAATAGAAATTACCTCGACAGCATCATCCTGGCTTCCATAGCCATCATCCTACGGACAAAGGAAATGGAGCATAAGTATAAGACAGTACACAATAATAAGGAAAAGGTAACTTTTACCCATGATTGCTCTTCGGTGGCTCGAGACTCGCCAACGATAGATGACTCCTTGGCGGCGACTTTTCCCTTGTTTTTCTTCTTCTTCTTGGGAGGCGGCTTGGTTGTTTTCTAGACAGTCACTTTGGGCTTTCGAGACCAAAAAGCTAAGCCCCTCTGATTGATATGATGACAGTTCGGATCAAGAACATGGGGAAACATATTAAAAGAATAAAAGGAGGCGACTTAGGTTGTTGACGCTGGAGCCGGGTTGGAGAGAAAAAAAGGCTTGAGCCCAATCTTGGCGCAGTTCTCTAAGGGCTCGCTAGTTAACTTCTTGATCAAAGTTGTCAGAATCGAGATTTTGAATCAGATCGGAAATCCGTTGGTAGGATCGTGAATGATAGAATCTTAACTACCAGGATCGTGGAAACTTAGATTCTATGAGCAAAATCATAGAATCGGAGGGGCTAGTTTGGATCGTAAGGTCATAAGATTCTAAGACTTGAGTCGCGATTCTGATAACTTTGTTCTTGATCATTTCAACAATGTCTTCTTCAATAAGTCTTGTATGGAAGAAACATTGGGGGTGGTTCAAGCTACCATCATACTCACACATCAGGCTGCCCCAGAGACTCAAGGGCAGAATCCTCCACTCCACCCAACAACGGATTAGGTCAATCCCAGTAAGCCCATTGTTGGTCAAAGACCTTAGCTTGGAGAAAGCAGGGATAAAAGTTGATTCTTCTTCTTCAGTTAGTTTTTCTCGCAGCTTGAAATCCACGGGCAAGCGTTCTTCTCTGAAACCCGGAAGTGGGTTCTCGTCGGGTGGAGATGTGTCGCGGCAATAGAACCAAGACTCTACCCAGCCTTTGGGATGGTTGGGTAGAACGACAGATGGGAACCCACATTCACGACGTCGTTGAATGTTAACCCCCCAACTTCCAAGAAGGGACTGATGACCCACAAGTATAGGGGATCAATCATAGTCCTTTCGATAAGTAAGAGTGCCGAACCCAACGAGGAGCAGAAGGCTCTGATAAACGGATTTCAGCAAGGTAATAACTGCAAGCAGTGAAAGTAGCGGTAACAAGTGATTGTGTAGCGAGGTGAAACGTAGCAAGCAAAGAGTAACAAGTAACAAGTAGTAGCAACGGTGCAGCAAGTGGCCCAATCCCTTCTGCAGCAAGGGACAAGCCTGAACAAAGTCTTATAGGAGGAAAAACGCTCCCGAGGACACACGAGAATTTCTGTCATGCTAGTTTCATCATGTTCATATGATTCACGTTCGTTACTTTGATAGTTTGATATGTGGGTGGACCGGCGCTTGGGTACTGCCCTTACTTGGACAAGCATCCCACTTATGATTAACCTCTCTGGCAAGCATCCGCAACTACAAAAGAAGAATTAAGACAATGTCTAACCATAGCATTAAACTAGTGGATCCAAATCAGCCCCTCACGAAGCAACACATAGACTGGGGTTTAAGCTTCTGTCACTCCAGCAACCCATCATCTACTTGCTACTTCCCAATGCCTTCCTCTAGGCCCAAATATGGTGAAGTGTTATGTAGTCGACGTTCACATAACACCACTAGATGAAAAGACAACATACATCATATCAAAATACCGAACGAATATCAAATTCACATGACTATTATCAGCATGACTTATCCCATGTCCTCAGGAACAAAAGTAACTACTCACAAAACATAATCATAATCATGATCAGAGGTGTAATGAATAGCATCAAGGATCTGAACATAAACTCTTCCACCAAGTAATCCAACTAGCATCAACTACAAAGAGTAATCAACACTACTAGCAACCTTACAAGTACCAATCGGAGTCGCGAGACGAAGATTGGTTACAAGAGATGAAATAGGGATTGGAGAGGAGATGGTGCTGATGAAGATGCCTCCCCTCCGACGAGAGGAGTGTTCGTGATGACGATGGCAACGATTTCCCCCTCCGGGAGGGAAGTTTCCCCGGCACGATCGTCCTGCCGGAGCTCTAGATTGGATCTGCTCAAGTTCTGCCTCGTGGCGGCGGCGAAACCACGAAAAAGCTCCCGATTGATTTTTCTTTTGACCAGGACGCTTCATATAGCAAAAGAGGGGGCTAGTGGGCCGTCAGGCAGCCCACAAGCCTGCCCTGCGCCACCAGGGGGGTGGTGGCGGTGGGCAAGCTTGTGGAGCCCTGGTGGCCCCCCTCCGGTAGTTCTTTCGCCCAGTATTTTTAATATACTCCAGAAAAAAATCCACGTAAATTTTCAGGGCATTTGGATAAGTGCAGAATAGTGGACTAGGATTTGCTCCTTTTCTAGTCTAGAATTCTAGTTTCCTGAACTCTCCCTCTTCAAATAAACCTTGCAAAATAAGAGAGAAAAAGGCATAAATATGGTACCACAAGTGCTATAACAGCCCAAGAAGTAATAAATATCAACATGAAAGTATAATGCAAAATGGACGTATCAACTCCCCCAAGCTTAGACCTCGCTTGTCCTCAAGCGAAAACCAAGTTCCATAAACATGTCCACATGTAGGGACGAAGGTGTCGATAAAACATAATACGGACATGAGGGCATCATGATCACACATAGAACATCAATACATCATAAAGATTCTTATGGGAAAGTAACAATTCCTTCACAAAGCAAAGCATGAAGCAAAAACCTTACCGAGAAGTAACCAACAATAGTCCATAGTCATTGAAGCAATTGCAATTTATCACAACATCAGAAAGAGTCAAATAAGAGCTTGTAAGGCAAAACCACATACTCAATCATCTCTTTCGTTTTCCAGAATTGTTATAACTCACGTGGTACTCATGGTGTCAAAGTTTCAACTAGACACAGAGGAAGATAGGGGCTTATAATTTTGCCTCCCAACGGTTTACCTCAAGGGTAAATTCAACAACAATAAAGCATAAGTACTCAACTCCAAGTTGATATATGAATATAGATCTTTCCCAAACATGTGACGGTAGCCAAGAAAAAGGAAAAAAGGGAATTGGAGAAGATCACCATGACTCTTACAAGGGTTAAAAGTAAAGGTACAAGATAGGCCCTTCACAGAGGGAAGCAGAGGTTGTCATGCACTTTTGAGGTTTCAATGCGTGTCCTCTTAGTGCGGAGGAACGTCGCTTTATATTGCCTCTTGTGATAAAGAACTTTATTATGCAGTCTGTCGCTTTTATGTCTTCCTCATCACAGGTTCGTACAAAGCTTATTTTCCACTAACTAATAGATCATACATATTAGAGAGCAATTTTTATTGCTTGCACCAATGAGAAATTACTTGAAGGATCTTATTCAATCCATAGGTAGGTATGGTGGACTCTCATGGCAAAACTGGTTCGAGGTTTATGGATGCACAAGTAGTATCTCTACTTGGTGCGGGAGTTTTAGCTAATATGAGGTGGAAGCAATCGTCACATGCTAAGGGATCTCTAATCATATAACATTGTTTGGAACCAAGCAAACACAATTCATTATGTTGTCTTCCTTGTCCAACATCTACTCCTAGGCATGTAATAGTTTGGTGAGTGCTCACAATTGTAAAAAGTGTCTAAGATGATATATTTATATGTGAACCTCTCTTTCCTTATTACTTCTTATTAATTGCAACAATGACCGAGGTCTATGTTGATTCATTCTTAACAAGTTTCAATCATCATACGTGTCATAAGTGAAGTTATCACTTTCCATAAGATCGTCTCATGATCTTTCATGCTATCGTTCTTTTCATACTTTTTGATCATGGCACAAAGCAAAGCCCTTAACTAAGACACTCTTTATTACATAGATCATAAGCTCGAATACATCGGGGGAGAGACAAAAGCAAAAGACTCAAACTAAAAACTAAAGACTTATTCCTCTAAAAGAACAAATAAAAACTGAAAAGGAAAGAACTAAAACAAAGGTAAAAGGTGATACAATACCAGGGCAACTCCCCCAAGCTTGGAAGAAGCCAAGGGGATTGACCATACCAATGCTTAGTTGTCTTCCTTTGGTGGTGATGGTGGTGTTGTTGTCGCCTTTGATTCCAAGAGAGCTATCAATCTTTGATTTATACCTTTGAGATCTGTGACATGGTTTTCCAGCAAAACAACTTCACGAGAAATAGAAATATTACGAGCACGAGTTGTTTCTCAAAACCTCAAGAGTTCAATCAAGGATGGAGACAACACGTGGAAGAAGGGTTGGAGAAAATCTACTCCTTCAACGTTTCCAATGTTGAACATAGGTTGAACTTCCTGCCTAGCTTGGGTTTTCTCCTTTGCTTGGTCCCTGGCTTCCGTGACTTCTACTCTTTTCAGATCAGCATCTACTTCCTCATGAACTTGGTGAAGATCATTCTCCCCAACAGATTCCTGAGACATCTTTGCTCTAAATCCGTGGCAGACAACAAGCTTGAAACAAAAACAGAGGAAAACTGCGCGATACGGAGATCAAAACCTTCGGGCGACTATATATTGATTTTTTCTGGGCCAGAAGGAGTCCTCCGCAAGAAAACGGAGTCCGGGAGGCACACGAGGTGCCCACAAGCTTGCCCTCCGCCACCAGGGGGTAGGGGGCGGTGGCAGGGCTTGTGGCCGCCTCGTTCGCTCTCCGGACTGCTTTTTATTTTTCTAATTTTCCAAAAATTCCAAAACGGAAGAATTTTCCTATTGGAAAAGTATCGGAGTCCAATTTCTTGCCGAAACAGATACATCTTCGTTTTCAAGGTCTGAAACAGACTGATAAACATCCCTTATGTACTCCTCTGGAGTTGTGACATTGATGATATTGGTCTCAACATTTATGGGGGTACGAGAGATGTAATGCTTGATTCTTTGCCCATTTACCACTCTAGGAAAATTTCCTTCCGTGTTATTGATTTTGATGGCACCGGAGCGATATACTTCCTCGACAACATAGGGACCTTCCCATTTAGAGAAAAGCTTGCCTGCAAAGAATCTCAAACAAGAATAGTATAGCAAGACATAATCACCTACATTGAACTCTCGTTTCTGTATTCGTTTGTCGTGCCATCTCTTAACCTTTTCCTTGAATAACATGGCATTTTCGTACGCCTGGGCTCTCCATTCATCTAACGAGCTGATATCAAACAACCGCTTCTCACCGGCAAGTTTGAAATCAAAGTTGAGCTCTTTGATTGCCCAATAAGCTTTGTGTTCCAGCTGAAGAGATAAATGACATGCCTTACTGTAAACCATTTTATACAGTGACATGCCCATGGGATTCTTATAAGCAGTCCTATAAGCCCATAGTGCATCGTCAAGTTTGCTAGACCAGTTCTTTCGAGATCTATTGACGGTCTTTTGTAGGATCAACTTGATCTCCCTATTACTCAACTCCACTTGACCACTAGACTGAGGATGATAAGGAGATGCAACTCTATGGTTGACATCATACTTAGCTAGCATCTTGCGGAAAACACCATGAATGAAGTGTGAACCGCCATCAGTCATCAAGTATCTAGGGACTCCAAATCTTGGGAATATGACTTCTTTAAGCATCTTAATAGAGGTGTGGTGATCAGGATTTTTAGTGAGGATAGCTTCTACCCACTTAGTAACGTAATCCACAACAACTAAGATGGGGGTGTACCCATTGGAACTTGGGAAGGGTCCCATATAATCAAAGCCCCAGACATCAAATGGTTCAATGACAAGTGAATAGTTCATAGGCATTTCTTCACGCTTACTGATGTTCCCTATCCTTTGGCATTCGTCATAAGACAAGAAAAACTTACGGGCATTCTTGAAGAGAGTGGGACAACAGAAACCTGATTGCAATACCTTATGGGCGGTTCTATCTCCAGCATGGTGTCCTCCGTAGGCTTCGGAATGACACTTCTGCAGGATCTGTCTCTGTTCATGTTCAGGCACACAACATCTAATAACACCATCTAGTCCTTCCTTATAAAGGTGAGGATCATCCCAAAAGTAGTGTCTCAAATCAAAGAAGAATTTCTTGTTTTGTTGATAGGTGAAACTGGGTGGTATGTATTTGGCTATGATACAGTTTGCATAATCGGCATACCATAGTGCACTAAGTGAAGTGCCGATGACATTTAGTTGCTCATCAAGAAAGCTGTCATCAATAGGTAGTGGGTCATCAAGGACATTCTCTAGCATAGACAAGTTATGTACTACAGGGTTATCAGCACCCTTTCGGTCAACGACGTGCAAATCAAATTCCTGTAGGAGGAGAACCCATCTGATCAGCCTAGGCTTAGCATCCTTCTTCTCCATGAGGTACTTCATAGCAGCATGATCAGAGTGAATAGTGACTTTGGAGTCAACTATGTAAGATCTGAACTTTTCACATGCAAACACGACTGCTAAAAATTCCTTTTCTGTAGTGGCATAGTTTCTTTGGGCACTGTCTAGAGTTTTACTAGCGTAGTGAATGACATTCAACTTCTTGTCAACTCTTTGTCCTAGAACAACACTAACAGCATAATCACTAGCGTCACACATCATTTCAAAGGGCAAGTTCCAGTCAGGTGGTTGAACAATAGGTGCGGTTATCAAAGCCTTCATAAGTATTTCGAAAGCTTCCTCACAATCCTCATCAAAAACAAAAGGAACATCCTTCTGCAAGAGGTTGGTAAGAGGCTTAGAAATCTTAGAGAAGTCTTTAATGAACCTTCTATAGAAACCAGCATGACCTAGGAAACTTCGTATACCTCTGATATCTGTGGGGCAAGGCATTTTCTCAATTGCATCAACCTTAGCCTTATCAACTTCAGTGCCTCTTTCAGAGATTTTGTGTCCTAAGACGATACCTTCATTAACCATAAGGTGGCACGTCTCCCAATTCAAGATGAGGTTGGTTTCTTCGCATCTCTGTAAGACTCGATCAAGGTTGCTGAGGCAATCATCAAAGGAAGACCCATAAATGGAGAAGTCATCCATGAAAACCTCGACAATCTTTTCACAGAAGTCAGAGAATATAGCCATCATACATCTTTGGAAGGTGGCAGGTGCATTACATAAGCCAAAAGGCATACGTGTATAGGCAAAGGTATCGAAAGGGCAGGTGAAAGTGGTTTTCTCTTGATCAGATTGTGCAACAGGTACTTGCGAGAAACCTGAATAACCGTCTAGAAAGCAGAAGTGTGTGTGTTTTGATAGCCTTTCTAGCATTTGGTCGATGAACGGCAAAGGATAATGATCTTTCCTGGTTGCCTTGTTCAGTTTCTGGAAGTTTATCACCATTCTATAGCCGGTAATAATCCTTTGTGGGATTAGTTCATCCTTATCATTAGGAACGACGGTGATACCTCCCTTCTTAGGTACGCAATGTACTAGACTTACCCAATCACTATGAGCAACAGGATAAATGATTCCTGCTTCCAGAAGCTTTAATATTTCTTTTCTAACGACCTCTTTCATCTTAGGATTTAATCTCCTTTGATGATCAGCAACTGGTTTAAAGTCAGGATCGGTTTTAATCTTGTGCTAACATAGAGTAGGACTAATACCCTTAAGATCATCAAGAGTATATCCAATAGCAGCGCGGTGCTTCCTCAGAGTTTTTAGTAACTTCTTCTCTTCGTGCTCTGAGAGGAGAGCACTAATAATGATAGGATATTTCTCCTTCTCATCAAGATAGGCATACTTAAGAGTATCAGACAACTGTTTAAGCTCGAACACAGGATCACCCTTTGGTGGGGGAGGATCCCCAAGCAGTTCAACACGCAGATTATTCTTGAGAATAAGATATTGTTCTAAGACAATTTTATCTATCTCATCTCTCTCCTCCATATGCATATCATTTTCATGCTCAAGCAGATATTGCCCTAAAGGATCCGTAGGAGGTACGACAATAAAGGCAAGAGCAATGATTTCATTTCTACCAGACGACTCTCTTTCATGGGTTTGTCTTCCAAACTTGGAGAAGTTAAATTCATGAGACACACCCTCAAAACATACTGTGACAGTCTGCTTAATGCAATCAATGTGAGCATTGAGAATGTTGAGAAAGGGTCTACCAAATATGATGGGACAAAAGCTATCTTGTGCAGTACCAAGGACGAGGAAATCAGTAGGATACTTCGTCTTACCACACAGGACTTCTACGTCTCTCACAATTCCCAGAGGGCAGATAGTGTCTCTATTAGCTAGCGTGATAGTGACATCAGTGGGTCTAACTCAGCAGGTGCAATCTCATCTTTGATTTCATTATATAGAGAACGGGCTTTTGCACTAACACTAGCTCCCATATCACATAAACCATGGTAACAATGATCTCCTATCTTAACAGAAACAACGGGCAGGCCAACTACAGGTCCGTGTTTGTCTTTCGTGAGGTTTAGCAATTCTAGCGGAGTCCTCACAGAATTTGATAACATGCCCATCTATGTCTTCGGTTAAGAGATCTTTGATAATAGAAACACTAGGTTCAACTCTAATGTCCTCAGGGGGTGCAAGTGATCTAATGTAACCCCTACGTATCACAGTTGGAGCTTTAGAATAATCCTTTATCCTAGCAGGGTATGGTGGTTTCTCAGTGTAAGCACAAGGAACAACATGATCACTAAAAGCTATGATTTTCTCCTCAACTAGATTGGTTTTGGCTATGTTGCTTTCTACAGGAGGATGATATTTAAACCACTTCTCTTTGGGAAGATCAACATGAGCAGCAAAAGATTCACATAGAGAAGCTACTATCTCAGAGTCAAGTCCATACTTAGCGCTAAAATCTCTTGAAGTGTTCGTCTCAACAAAATATTTAACGCAATCAAACTAGAAATTCATACCTGGCTCCTTACCTTCCTCAAGCTCCCAATCTTCACAGTTGCGTTTGATTCTCTCCAATTAATTCCACTTGTGATCAATATCCTACTTCATAAAAGAACCGACACAAGAAGTGTCAAGCATGGTACAATCTTCATGAGAAAGCCGAGCATAAAAGTTTTGAGTGATGATTTCTCTCGAGAGCTCATGATTGGGGCATGAATATAGCATTGATTTAAGCCTCCCCCAAGCGTGAGATATGCTTTCCCTGTCACGAGGCCAAAAGTTATAAATAAAGTTCCGATCACGATGT